>NC_065584.1:151740874-153209624 GCF_024542745.1 Macaca thibetana thibetana
AGGCAAGTTTTCTTTTCTCTCCCTGACTTTCTAATGTGCAAGGGAAGACCTGGGTGAATGAGGGGAGGCAGCCTATGTACTGTGTCACTCTTCTTTGGATCACTGTAGTCCCCATATCTGTGCCTAAAGAACTCTCATTGTCCTCCCCAGCCCTGTCCCCTCTCCACACCTCCGGGCTGTGTAGGAAGCCGATGAGTGGCTCCTGGACCTTTTCCAAGCACAGTTGAAGTGCGGGCCCTTCCCGTGGAACACAGCTCCCTGAACAGCAGTACAAAGTTGGGGAACCCACCGGGGACGGGTGGACGAGGCCTGCTCTGCCGGCTGGGGGTCCTCACAGGGGGCCTTTGTTGTCTTCTCCTGAGATCCCCCCCAGCACTCACAGGTAGCAGTGCTCTGATCTCCTGGACCTCTGGGTCTGGGAGAAATGAGGGGAGGGAGAGCTTTCCAAGTGTCTGGAAGTAGGAGGCCGGACTCTGCAGAAAGCACGGGCAATCCACATTTCCCTCTCTTTCCGCTCCTCCCCGTCCCGGCAGGTCCCTGGATGGCCGGTTGCAGGTGTCCCATCGGAAGGGGCTCCCTCATGTCATCTACTGCCGCCTGTGGCGATGGCCGGACCTGCACAGCCACCACGAGCTGCGGGCCATGGAGCTGTGTGAGTTCGCCTTCAATATGAAGAAGGACGAGGTCTGCGTGAATCCCTACCACTACCAGAGAGTAGAGACACCAGGTATGCTGCCTGGCCCGCCTGTGGGGACAGCAGGTGCTGGGGTCGTCACCTCTCCCCCGACCCCCCCACCCCCCCCGAGGGTCTGTGGTGCACTTGGGGGTGCGGGGACTTTGGTGCTGGTCTGGCATCGACACTGAGCCACCTCTGCTCTGTCTCCCCCGGACAGTTCTACCTCCTGTGTTGGTGCCACGCCACACAGAGATCCCGGCCGAGTTCCCCCCACTGGACGACTACAGCCATTCCATCCCCGAAAACACTAACTTCCCCGCGGGCATCGAGCCCCAGAGCAATATTCCAGGTAGGCACGTGGGCGGCACAGGCTGGCCTGGGAGGCAGGGGCAGCGGTCAGACATCAGTCCTGTGGCCCCAGTCTCTGCCCCCTGGCCGTGCCCCGTTCATCCCCTCTCTCTGCACAGCTCTGGCCTGAGGGCCCCTGACTCAGAACCACATCCCTGTTGGGAGAGGACCCATGACCTCAGCTCCCCCCTTACTAGTGATGCTTTTTTTGGCATAGAGGAGCAGCGTGACCCTTCCGCCCGGCCTTGGTGCAGTCATTTATTTTGGAAGCGGAAATAGCAACACTGTTTCTCTCACCGCCCATGAGGCCGGGACTGGCGTTCAGTCCCCAGTGGACCGGGGGTCTGCAGAGGCGGGGAGTGAGCTGAGGGCCAGGCAGCAAGTGCGGAGAGCTGGTTCTGTAAATTCGCCTGGGCATCGGGCCTCGGTGAGGGGCCCCAACCTGGGTGGGAATTGAAGTAACTTTGAGTTTTCACTCTGCAGGGAGAAATGGGCTTTGCTGTCAAAGACTGCAAATGTTTTTAGAAGCCCCTCATTTACATGCAAATAATGTGTGAATCACCAGCACTTTCCGACTCCAGGAAAGCTGTGCTTGGCAGCACTTGGGCTAGTCACTTTTGCTTGCTGGGGCAGTAATCCTGCTGCGTTCCTCTTAGAGCATGCTAATTTGGACGTGACGTTCATCCTGGGTTAGTTTACTGAGCTGAGGTTGGCTACAGACCTGTGTGCTTGGGTCAGAGTGTTAAGGAGAGACCCACTGTCCAACCTTCTCAGATCCTTTGCGGGTAGCCCTGGCGTCCCAGGGGTAAGTCAACTACTCTGTGTTCAAATAGCAAACTTTGGAGGGCTTCAGTCAGGGTCTGGGGGAGGTTTCAGAGAAGTAGATCGCACTGTGTTTGCGACCATTGAATTTGTAACCTAACTGCTGAGTGAGGACACATCCCCTAGAGACAAATCCCCGGTCTGCACGGGAGAAGATAGTAGAGGGTGGGTCTGAGCCTGCAGGTCTTCAGAGGACAAAGAGGGGTGAGGCAGAGGCAAGTCCAGACGCCTCCCTGGAGGGGGTGGGGCTTAACCCTCACCTTGAAAGACCAGGAGAAGTTAGCCTGGTGGAGGCTCTAGGAGTATACACTTCAGACGTGGGAGTTGGTCCGGTTGTGCGTGAGCAAAGGCAGTTATGATCCAAGTGGGAGTCAGAGGTGGACAGGGGCGAGGACAACAGAACCAAGAGCTGGAACCTGTACTCTGAGACCTGGAGCTCCTGCAGCCAGGGACACTAGCATCATGGTGTGCATGTGTGATGTGTTTGCAAAAGGTGTCTCAGAGCCCAGCTGTGAAGGCCTTTTAACGGACCTCCTTCCTTCTCATTCCCAGAGACCCCACCCCCTGGCTACCTGAGTGAAGATGGAGAAACCAGTGACCACCAGATGAACCACAGCATGGACGCAGGTCAGTCATGCAGGCATATGCTCTTATTCTTAACTGATTAGCAGCTGGTGGGTTCAGCCCTTCCATCCCTTCCTGTTCGCCCCCTTCCTCCCTCTCTCCTCTCTCTCTCCAGTATTTGTAGAGCAACCATGATGTGCAAGGGGCAGGGCATAGGAGAGGGTCCGAGCTGCCCACGGATGATGGGGGAGATTGACAGGACAGCCAGCAGTCACTGGGCCATCTCGTGTGTGCCCTCGTGGAAGATGCCACATGGCACCAGGCACACAGCAGGGCCACTTCATCTGGTCTGGGGAGGAACAGCACCTTGCAGTCCAGGTTTTTCCCCACGTTGAGTCTTGGTGATGTGTAGGTGTTAGCCTAGCCAAGCTGTCAGAGTGGGCAAGGGGTGTGCCAGGCAGAGTCATGGGAATTGGGCAATTCTGGGTGCATTCTGAGCCTGGTGCATTCTGGGGACAGTAAGAGCTCGGTGTGTCTGGAGTCCGGAGAGTGTCCAGCCCAGGGAGCTCAGCATGACTGGAGGATACACTCTCTCCAGTGGGGAGAATGATGGGAGGGCCTACCACACAGGGCTCCGGGTGTGATGGACCTTCAAGCTGGCAAGACCACTTGGCATTGAGTCAGGGCTGATGGGAACCACTGCAGGCTGTAAGCAGGGCCTGGGCCTTAGTGAGATGTCACCGGCAGCAGGGTGGAGAGTGGCCTCGATCACCTCAAGAAGTCAGGTGGGAGGCAAGAAAAGACTGAATGGAACTAATGCCTCTTCTGATGACCAGTGGAGACCCCTGAAGCCAGTATTTTTGTGTGACAACCACATGTGATATGTGTGCTCCTGCCGTGAGGGGCAGGCTTTAGTTCTCGCCTGCTACATCTCCAGATGTTTTCCATATCATTTGTTATAGGACCAAATTGGCTCCAGACCAGCAGCTTCTTGAATTGAACCCCAGCTGCCACATAGAATGTGTACTGAGTTGTGTGTGGTTGGGAGAGGGGGAGAAGGGGAGAGGGAGCCACGCAGATGTTCCATTCTGATGGTGGTGGGCATGCCTCGTACGCACAGAGCCGCTAGACACAGCGGAGCCACCTGCCCTCGCACACAGCCCAGAAGAGATTGTGCGGTTCCTTCCCCCACCCGCCCCAGACGGAGTCTCCCTCTGTTGCCCAGGCTGGAGTGCAATGGCGCGATCTCAGCTCACTGCAACCTCTGCCTCCTGGGTTCAAGCTATTATCGCGCCTCAGCCTTCTGGGTAGCTGGGATTACAGGCAATGCAGCACCACGCCCAGCTCAGTTTTGTATTTTTAGTAGAGACAGGGTTTCACCATATTGGCCAGGCTGGTCTCAAACTCCTGACCTCAGGTGATCCGCCCGCCTCAGCCTCCCAAAGTGTGGGATTACACCGCATCCAGCTGAGGTTGTGCAATTCCTGAGAGAACGAAAGAGATTCGCATGTCCGTTGTAGTTGCTGAAATCCAGCCTGGACATCGTGGCACTTTTGGGTTGAGCACACCCGGTGGAACACACCCGCCCGGCGGAGTGGCTAGCAGCGCGAACCAGCTGGAATGCATCGAAGACCTTCCTGTATCCGATGCCAAGAGACGGCTGCAAGCTTGCAGCTCTTCAGTGCAGGCACGGGAAGCAGGCCAGTGGAGCAACATGTCTCCAGCTGCTGTGTGTCTCCCCACTCTGCGCTCCCTCTTCCCCCTCTGCTGCTCTCCGTATTTGCGCAGTGATTATTATTACAAACAAACATGGACCAGAGGGGCCGGAGATTGGAAAGAGCAGCCCAGATTTCATCCTGTCAGCTCTCGTTTCTTCTCCCTCCTCTTCCTCCTTTGTGCCTCCCTTTTCTCTGTCCCCTCTCCCTTCTTCCTTTCCTCTCATTAAGGGTGCCTTCAGGGCCCTGTTGTGAACATGAGTGATTTATCTGAAGTAGAGACAGACCAGACTTGCGGACCCCAGCCAGTGTGTGGGTGGTGGGCGGGGGCTCTCCTGTTTTAGTCTCCGTTCTTCAGAGTTGCCTGCTTGGATAGTCCAGTTGCTCACGGGGTTGGCTTCCCTGCCCCCCGGGGTGTGGTAGCATCTCAGGGCCAGAGGGTCACCTTGTTGTCCCCCATGTCGCCTCACCTACCTCCACGCCCTTTTAGACTTGCGAGAAGGCCCCTTGGACTACCTAGGTGTTCGTGGTTCAGGTCACTACAAAACAGGGGACAAGCATTTATCGAGTGCCTACCACGTAGCAGTCATGGTGTAAGCCTTTTTATATGCACAGTCTCACTTAATTTTTACATGTCACACAGTAGATGATAGTATCCTCATTTTATACCTGAGGAAAAAATTAAGGCTCATAGAAGTTAAAACGGCTTAGCCAAACTCACATAGCTGATTTGTGGGGTTGTCTAGACCCTGTGACTGATTATGTAACTCAGTTCTCTCAGTGAACATTCCACATCCCCCTTTGCATTAGGAGTTACAGGGAAGGAGAAATCCGTGGTTCTTCCCTTGCCCTCAAGGAGGTTACAGCTGAGTTGGGGCAAAAGAAGAGATCGCATGAACAGCGCAAGGCAGCATTCGCTTGAGGCCAGATGCGACCCAGTCTCAGGACTTCATGCGACCCAGTCTCAGGACTGATAGATTTCATTAGACCCCATAGGGTGGTTAATAAATAAATAGCCTCCTTTTTTATTTTTATTTTTTGAAACAGAGTCTCACTCTGTTGCCCATGCTGGTGTGTAGTGGTGCAAACATGGCTCACTACAGCGTCTATCTCCTAGGCTCAAGTAGTTGTCCAGCCTCAGCCTTCACCACTCGTGGCTATTTTTTTTTTTTTTTTTTTTCTGTAGAGATGGGGTCTCCCTATATCACCCAGGCTGGTCTCAAACTCCTGGGCTCAAGTGACCCCCCAGTCTTAGCCTCTTAAAGTGCTGGGATTATAGATGTGAGCCATTGCGCCTGGTCTCTGCAGCCTGCTTGATAGAGGAACAGAGGAGGGGTGACCAGCAGGCTGCTGCTCTGGAAAGGTGTCCACTGTTTATTTTTGAAGGCTGATACCATGTGAGTTCTTTTCTCTGGAGGTGAGAGGTGTAGAGAACATAATAGAGTAAGAATTGGGTAGATTTAGACTTTTTCCCACATGCACCATCATCTTTTGCATAAAGTGTTTGTCTGGGCCGGGCGCGGTGGCTCAAGCCTGTAATCCCAGCACTTTGGGAGGCCGAGACGGGCAGATCACGAGGTCAGGAGATCGAGACCATCCTGGCTAACATGGTGAAACCTCGCCTCTACTAAAAAATACAAAAAACTAGCTGGGTGAGGTGGTGGGCGCCTGTAGTCCCAGCTACTCGGGAGGCTGAGGCAGGAGAATGGCGTAAACCCAGGAGGCGGAGCTTGCCGTGAGCTGAGATCCAGCCACTGCACTCCAGCCTGGGTGACAGAGCAAGACTCCGTCTCAGGGAAAAAAAAAAAAAAAAAAGTGTTTGTCTGGTTGCTGAGTTGCAGGGTTTCTGAGACAGGTTTGTGAGTTTCCTGACAGGGTTTCTGAGACAGGTTTGTGAGTTTCCTGGAATTGATCTTTCTAGCACCTGAGCTGCTGCAGCCTCTGACCAAGATCGTGGCTGGTGATGCTGGGGAGGCCTCAAGCCCCGCCTGTGTGGGAGGGCTGGCCTCCTGCTTCCTGGGTCTTTGCAGCTTGGGAGAAGGGCTTCCCTGGTCCTCTCATTTTCCTGAGGGCATAGTTAATAGGGCAGGTGTAAGCTAAAGAAAAAAGGTGTCACCTATTCTAGTTGAGAACTTAGCAGCCCTGAGCTGGGAGTCTTGGTTAGCATCATAAAACCATCCGAGACCTCTGAGATCATAACCATAAGAGACCTCTGAGATCATCCACTCCATTCATTCATTCCAGACAAGAAATTGGGGCCCAGGGAGGGACAATAGAGGCAAGGGTATGGGGTAGGCCTTCTCCTGGGACTTGGAGGCTCAGTCCAGGGTTTTCTTTCTGCTGTGTTGAGCCACCCCACCTTGATATGTAAGTGTTTAGTAATTTGGCTCTCCAGGCCAAGAATCTTTTGTGAAGTCTCACAACTGTGTCTCACCTCGCAGGTTCTCCAAACCTATCCCCGAATCCGATGTCCCCAGCACATAATAACTTGGGTGAGTATCTCCTGGTGCACACAACTGGAACCCCCTCTAGCTGCAGCCCTGGCGAGTCGCCAGTGTGGGGAGGGGGCCCTGAAGGTAAGGCTCTCCCCCGACGCCTACCATCAGCCCAGCTCAGCCCATCGGGTTTCTGGTTACGGTGATGCTGAGGTCACCGCAGAACGGAGAAACTTGAGAACAGTGGTGGCAGGAAAGGCAACCATATGCCGGGTTTGTATTTCCCCTGGCGGGGCCGGTAGACGTGAGTGAATGAAAATTCCCCAAACCTTATGCCCAGGAGAACGAGGGTATGTGGTCAGCTAAGCATACGTGTGCGGTTTGGTGCAAAGCCATGGACAGCCGTGCAGACTCCAGCCCCCTGACATTTAAAGACTTGTTTCAGATACACTTACTGGAGTGTTTCATCTTACAATTATGTAATTTTTCTTAAAACAGCAACATATAAGGAATTTGAAAATAAAGTCAAAGTGCCCATAATCCCAGCACCCTAACATAACTGTGTGTGATCACAGTCCTGATGTTCGTGCATCAGGCATATACATACATATCTGTGCCTTGCCACTGAGATCACAGTGCATATCTGGTTTTTCCATTCTCTCTTCTCCTTACGTTATTTTGTAAACACGTTTCTGTATTTACGTGTCTTGTTTATCGTTGTTATCGCGTGATGTTTTGGAGTGCAGGGTCCATTGTTTCTGCTACATCCCTCCGTGGTTAGACTTCTGGATCAGTTTTTCCAAGACTCACTTTTCTAACCCAGTAGGGTCCTTCAGTTCTCCAGCTTGGGATAGACTTTGGCATGGAACCTGCCAAAGGGCTCAAAACAAATGAAATATCCGTTTAGTTTTTATTGATGGGAGTTTTTTATATTCTGGTCTGGTAGTTTTAGAAAATGTAGGTTGGATTTTGTCTGGGGCTTTATTGCTGAGGCTTAATTTGTGGCTCAGGAAAAGAAACAGTTAATATTTCTTGGCGAATCAAAGTGGATTGGCCTGGTTTTTGTGCCCATTTGCTTCCAGACCTTGACTGACAGCGTCAGATGAAGAAACTCATCATTTGGAGTATTAGGAGATGCCTGAAACCCTTTAGAACAGGCTGACCTGGGCAGTGTGGGATGTGACTTTGAGGGGATCTGTTTTAACATTTTTGTAAAATAATATCACCGTGAGTGCCGGGCTTTGCAGAGGGAAGGTCAGATTCCTGATATGAAAGGACCGAGTTATTAAAAACAAACTGAAGGCTAGAAGCGAAGTTAACTCTTAAGAAATTAAAGGCCATGATGATGAACTTGACTCCAAGCTTTCAGCTTTTGAGATTGGCTGCTTTAGATTTATTTTCTGTGCCATTTTAAAACCCTTCTGGGGCCAAGGTAGCACTTTTAGTCGTCAGCCTTCCAAGCAGACACTTGCTTTTGAAACCATAGCAGTCCCAGGGCAGCTTGGAGGTGGCTGATGCTGGACGCAGTGCTCCAGACTGAAAGGTGGTCATTTGCTATGAACTGCCCTCTATATTGTGTAGACTAGGATGAGGATGATGGGATGTTTCTTGAGCTTGGACCCAAGGCAGTGTCTCCCGTTGACATAGTTCTCCCTCCCTACTGCCCCTTCCTCAGGCAGCTTGCCTGAGGATTGAGGATTCTTAGGTTATTTCTTCCAAAGGGAGGACCCTCCCCGAGCCTGGCCAGCAGAGAATGGGTGCCAGTTTGCACTGGCCTAGTTGCATCTCTGCTGGGACAGTGTGACTCGGAGGCGAGTCGCCCAGCGAGTCAGGGTTAGGATTCTGGATGAGACACTGCGCTGACAGGCCTGGCTTCCCCTCTGCTTCATGAGCCCCTGTGCTCCCCTTCACTCATTCAAACCATTGACTTCATCCCTACTCAGAAGGTCGCCTGAACTCCCAGTGTGATAGCTGGAAGGGGGTGAGATGGTGATGACGATGGGAAACATTTCTTGAGTTTGCTGTTTACTGTTATTCAGAGTGCTTCCTGCGTGTTAACCCAATCCTTGTAACTTTATAAAGCAGAACTGTTGTGATTTTTCATTTTACAGATTAGGAAACCGGGGAACACATTGGTGAACTGACGTGTCCCAGATTCACAGCTAGTGAATGGAGAAGCTGGCTTTGAACTCAGGCCCTCTCACTCCAGAGCCTGCACTCCCATTGCGGCATGACACTGCCTTGCTGGGCCATTTGGACCAGCTGTCCCCACCCTCCTCACTTGGAGGAACAAGGCTCAGGCAAGGCATTTGCTGACTTTCACATTGGAGACTAATGCTAGGCTGTGGCCCCAGGAGGGGAAGCCCTGCCTGCTTACCTGCCTCTTCCTCACTCCCTCATTCCCAGATACTTGTGGTCTGCATGCCGTTCAGGTGGGGGATTGGAAGAGGGACCACAGACCCAGCCATCAACGGGCTATGGCCTTGTTGGAATCAATAAGGCAGGACCAAAAATGATTCTAAAACAAGAAGTAGGTGCAGATGAAGAACTCTGAGGGTTCAAGGGAGGGAGCGATGGAATTCCAGGCCGGCCAGGCGTCTCCTCTGTATTCATGCACTCAGTCAACATTGGCTGAGTTCCCAGTATGTACTGATGCTGGGGGCCAGAGCTGGGAGAGCACTAGGCATTTGCAGCCTGGGGGCGGGGGTGGGGCAGCTGGAGGTGTCCACGTCCACCTGTAATGCATTGTGCCAGGTGCCCAGGGAGCAAGCCCAGAAGAAGGAGAAATAGTACATGCCAAGGAGGAAAGTAGGGAAGTGTGGATGGAGTGGGGAGACATGGGAGAGGTTGTGCCATGTGTGAGCGGGCGCTTGAAGGACAGGTGGGACCCTGTGAGGCAGAGAAGGAGGGAAGGCCATTGCAGGTCCAAGGGCAGGATGTGATCTGAGGACAGCTGGCATGGTGGTTGGTGGTTGTCTCAAGAAGGACAAGGCGGGAAGACGAGGCTGAAATGGCAGGTGGGACACTGAGAAAAGACCCCTGAGCGTCTGCTTAGCGCCCTCTTGCCTGCAGAATACAGCTGTTCATGGGTTTTGAACGGGGAGGTTTTCTGATGACAGCTTCATTAAGATTAATCTGGCCACGGTGTGGAATCTAAATTCTAGGGGAAATTACTGGAGGCAAAACAAAACAAAACAAAAACAAAACCCCACTTAGACAGCTCTTCCTCTCGAGGAGCCTGAGATGGATGCTTTCGAGAAATGGTCCAGAGCCGGGAGAATGCATTTGAGAGGGAGTCATGGGCCTGAATGAGCAGGGTTTGTTGACCAGCATTAAGTGGGGATGATGGTAATGCCTCCATCGAGGCTGGACACCCGGGAAGTGGAATGGGTTTGGGGCGGAAGATGGTGGTGGGTTGCCTGTGCTTAGTCAGGAAAGCAGCTGGCGCTGGAGGTGCAGATTTGGAAACCATTAACATATGTGACAGCCTTTCCCATGGCGGGGCCTGAGAGAAGGGGTTTGGTGGTTGAATGAGTGTGGAAAGCCTGTATTGTGGCCCCTTCTGCAGCCCCCACTCAGGAGAGACTGACATGGCCACGCTCTGAGGAGCCTGCAGAAGGAGGCCTGTCTGACCCAGTGTTCCTCCCAAGCACTGATCGCTGTTCCTGCACTTCTCTCTTATCACCCCACTGCCCATCCGTAGATCTCACTCTGCAAACACCAATAAAGTTTGGCTGAAGTCATGACAGTGGATGGATTTAGTGGAGAGGGCGACCCAGCTCAATATGGAAAGACAGCCAGAGACGCACTCGGGTCGGGGGGTTCCTTGGGGAAGGCTGAGGTCAGGGGGATGATGGGGTCACCGCAGCTCAGAGGGGAGGGAAGCCCTGAAGGACGGTGGCCACAAGCAGGCCCTGCAGAGATGCAAAATGAGATTTAAGAAGTGGCCTTGGATTTGGCATGAGGGGTTCAAGGGGGAGCCTTTAGGGAGCAGTGTGTGGGAGGGGAGGGGCTGCAGCAGTCAGCAGTATACTGAAGGGCAAGTAACAGGTGGGGAGCGGAGGCACCCAGCAGCGCGGCCTTTGCACTGACTCAGGGTCAGTGAGTCCCAAATCCTAGGATGGAGGCAAGCACACAGGGAGCTCTTCCTAGGAAAAAATGGGGACATCTCACGACAGCTGATTATTTCTTTTAAAGAGATTATTATGAAATTACTGTGCAAAAAGAAAGAAAGCAGAGGACATCTGGTTTCTCCTTTCATTTCCTCCGCACTCCGGGTGTTAGCTCCAGGGCTCAGATCTGGGGAAGGTTGAGCCTCTTGCCCCAGCAAAGCCACTTCTGGTAATTACGGGGCAGGGACTCCTGGTTGAGACCGGGCTCAGCATCCTGCCCCAGGCAGGCTCTCGGAGACCCTGGGACCGTTGTTTGCAGGGCAGGGGATACGAGCAGGTGATGTTCCTGTTATTACACAGCGTGCTGGGTGAGTCACCGGGAATTTCCTAGGCATTTAAGGCGGAAGGATTGGGGTAAGTGGAGGGGAAGGAGGAGGCAGGTGGAGAGAGGAAAAAGGTAGTGAGCTGGCTTGTGCCCGGTGAGTAAGTTGTTCCCTGTCTTCAAGTGAGACAATTAGGGCGGAGCCGTGACTGAGGAAAATAATGTACCAGGGAGAGCCCTGGGGGGGCAGTTGAGCTGCAGTTAAAGGAGGCGATGGCTTCCCAGAGTGCCAGTGCCAGGAGAGAGAAGCGGGGATGGGGCAGCTTGGAGTGAGAGGGACAGGGCAGCTTGGAGGTGGCTGATGCCGGATGCAGTGCTTCAGACTGAAAGGTGGTCATGTGCTGTGAATTGCCTTCTAGATTGTGTAGACTAGGATGATGGGATGTTTCTTGAGCTTGGATCCAAGGCAGCGTCTCCCGTTGACATAGTTCTCCCTCCCTACTGCCCCTTCCTCAGGCAGCTTGCCTGAGAGTTGAGGATTCTTAGGTTATTTCTACCGAAGGGAGGACCCTCCCCGAGGCTGGCCAGCAGAGAATGGGTGCCACTTTGCGCTGGCCTAGTTGCACCTCTGCTGGGACGGTGTGAATTGGAGGTGAGTCGCCCAGCGAGTCAGGGTTAGGATTCTGGGTGAGATTCCGCGCTGACAGGCCCAGCTTCCCCTCTGCTTCATGAGCCCCTGTGCTCATATGTGAGCCCCTGTGTGGGGGCAGGGCAGCCCGAAGACCACTGGCCCTGAGCGTGGACAGTGGCCCGGGGCCCAGGCCCAACCCAGTTCCAGGTATCTTCATGCTGCTGCCCAAGGCTCTTCTACAAGGCAACCTCTGGCTCCAGTCTTCCCCACACTTGTGAAATCACAGGCAGGCGACATAATGACAGGAAGTCAGCTGCAGGCTCTGTCTTCACACTCCCGAGGGCCCGGTTTTTAGACTTTGCCACTGTTCCTGGTTGCAGTAACTTCCTGGTTCATAAGCTAAAAGGGCATGGGGGTCTCCGTGCAGCCAGGTTTGGTGTTTTAGTCCTTAGATACATAGATTGGAATTAGTGCCCTGGGTGCTGGGACACAGCTGGCGTGGGCTCAGAGACCTCACCCTCTGGCACAGGAGACTCAGGTACACAGTTTCTGGGACACAAGGCTAATTCTGCATTGAGGCAGTGAGGGAGTCTTTCACAGCCACGTGAGCTGGGCCTTAAAGATCTCGTCCCTGCAGAGGAGGGGGATGGGCAGTCCAGGCAGAGGACCCAGGCAGGACTGAGAAGTGGCGGATGGGGAACATGGGAACCGGAGTGTGGAATCTCCTAGAGTGAGGAAGAACTGCCTTCCGCAGATGAGGTGGGCCCGGAGGAAACCAGTCCATTTCTGTTTTGACCTTTCATCTTGCAGCGGCGGTGCTCCTGGCCTTTGTCCGTTCCTTGCTTTCGATTTAGAGGAGAAAGTTAATTTCCCCCTCTTGCCTCCCCACCTTTTCCTTTACCGGATTTGAATGTCTTGCACATGTTTTTAATAGGCATCCCTTAATCCAAGCGTTGCCTTCTGGGTTTTATTCTGTTTTCTTTTTCTTAAACAAAATGGAACGTCTGTGCCAGCTTGGAACAGGACTGAAAACTGAGGCCAGCCAATGCGTTAGGCTGGCAGGGGGCCAGCCATGGATTAAGTGCCCTATGGCACTCGAGAAGTCTGGCTGACACCACACTGGTGGGGGCAGGGGACCCACAACGGCTGGAGCTGGAGGTTCCTGCGTCTCCAACACGTCTGCACTGGGAAGAGAGATTAGCACAGACTCGAAGTCTGGCCGGGAGCGGGGCTGTTTGAAGGGAAGGCCGTGGGCACGTGCCGTTGTCTTCCACCCCAGTGTGCAGAATGCTCAGCCTAGAGGTGAAACTGCTGTTGATTGGGGTGTGTCACCTTACCCTCCCTGTAGTCCTTCTCCTAGAGGAGCCTTCTCTAGAACTGCTTCTGCATTTGTTGGTAAACCCTGGAAACCAGATCTTGCTTGCTTGCTTGCTTCATCAATTGATTGATTGGTCGGGGGAGGGGTTGCTACCTCCCCCTGAGAGATTTCTTTTAAGATTTAATGCCAGGACAAGCTTTGTTTACCCTGAGGAACTAGTAAGCATTGCCCATCCACCAACCAGAGCCATAGACCATATCATCTTCCCTTTTTGTCTTGTCTGCTAGGAAGCTCAGAGCCAAACTAGATGCTTTTGCAGTAACTATAACCTCATGGTTATCCCATTTATAGCCTTCTTCTTTCCAGAGTCCTTTTTGTTTCTCTGATAGGTAAGGATAAGTCCTTTGGGAAAGAAATGAGGGCATATTTAGTGTTCTGGGGTGTGTGTATGTGTATGTGGCAGAGTCTTGCACTGTCCTCCAGGCTGGAGTGCAGTGGCGTGATCTCGGCTCACTGCAACCGCTGTCTCCCAGGTTCAAGTGATTCTCCTGCCTCAGCCTCCAGAGTAGTTGGGATTACAGGTGCCCACTACCACGCCCGGCTAATTTTTGTATCTTTCGTAGAGATGGGGTTTCACCATGTTGGCCAGGCTGGTCTCGAACTCCTGACCTCAAGTGATATGCCTGCCTTGGCGTCCCAAAGTGCTGGGATTACAGGCATGAGCCACTGCATCTGGTCTGTTTTTTATTTGTTTGTTTGTTTTTTAAAGAAAAATGTGTCATTGAAGGCAGAACCCAGAGGTGGTGACCATACTTTCTGGTCTGCCACTCTTCTTTTTTTTTTTTTTTTTTTTTTTTGAGACGGAGTCTCGCTCTGTCGCCCAGGCTGGAGTGCAGTGGCCGGATCTCAGCTCACTGCAAGCTCCGCCTCCCGGGTTTACGCCATTCTCCTGCCTCAGCCTCCCGAGTAGCTGGGACTACAGGCGCCCGCCACCGCGCCCGGTTAGTTTTTTTTTTTTTTTTTTTTTGTATTTTTTAGTAGAGAAGGGGTTTCATCGTGTTAGCCAGGATGGTCTCGATCTCCTGACCTCGTGATCCGCCCGTCTCGGCCTCCCAAAGTGCTGGGATTACAGGCTTGAGCCACCGCGCCCGGCCTGCCACTCTTCTTGCACAAGTTTCGGGAGGAAGCAGCTGAGGTGTGGTGGGCAGGCAGGACCTAGAAAGGAGGGAAAGCACGGCTGGCTTTTAGTTGTTTGCAGAGAATAGAGAGTGCATGGCTGGGGTGCTGCTCCGGCTCAGTCCCGCTTCTGAACACAGGGCAGCTTGTCCAAACAGCACTCTCTGAAATGGCAGCCTGCAGACTTTGCCACTGGCCTGATTTCACTGCTCCCTCAAACAAGCGTCTTCCTAATGATGTGTCAGGTTCCTAGTGTCCGGGGTTTTCCACAACACTGTCCAGTGTGTGTCTGTGAGTTGCAGGGCTGTTTGGATAAGGGCTCAGATCTGCTTGGGAGGGCCTCTCAGCCTATGACCCGAAGCCTGTCTTTGATTCTGAGGGTCCTTGAAGCCCACCCCTCCCCACAGCATGGTTCCAGCACCATGCGATACCATGGGTGGCCTGCCAGCTTTTTCTTTTTTTGAATGGTGGGCTGGGTTGCTGTTCCTGGGAGCCTAGCTCTTTCTCTTTTGCCTGGAGTAAACCCAGAGAATGCTGGGCAGGGCTTTATGATTTCGGGGTGCGGACTCTGTTCTGTTCTACACACTGCTGAGTAAGTCAGAGCCAGCCAAAGCTATACGTTCAAGCCGACCTGTGCCGGAGAATGACCTAGGTGGTCAGCATTATTGTCTTCTAATGCACCAGAGTCATTGTACGGACTGGAAAACTGAGGTTACAGAAGGAGGTCACGTCCCCAAGATCACACAGCAGGATCAGCAGAGCCTGCACTTGGGCAGTGGTGGCCAGCAGCACTGATACGTTGCCTGACCACTCTGAATGCTTGGGTTGCACTTGGATTTTTTTTTTTTTTTTTTTTACATTTCCAAAGCAACATAGCTCACATTTTACTGACCACATTGTTTAGAATATAGCTTATCTCATTGGAATGTTGAAGCATCAAGCAAAGCCAGAGCCAGATGTGGCTGACGTGGCTCAGCCTCACCTCAGGGGCCAGGACACAAGCCACAGCTGCTCCTGGCCCTGTCCTTCCTCCCTTCCCCATTAAGTACTTTTGATGCCTTCATCCTTATCTTCCTTTGCTCCACCCCAGGAAGAGAGGAAAAGGTTAAGAATGCTTTGCCTCCATCTTGATGGTGATCAAGATAGGACCAGGCTGTTTTCAAGTTCATAGAATCCAGTTTTTATCATTGTGTTAACACCATGTGCTGAGTGCTTGATGCGCACCCTGCACTTCACATGAGTTATCTCTGTCTGTCTAGAAACAGCGCCGAAAGTAAAGAGGATGAGGCCCAGAGAGTGCAGCTGGTTTGCTCGCAGTTGCACGTCTAGTCTGTGCCTGAGCCAAGACTGATCTCCAGTCTGTCTGGAGGATGGCTTTATAGCTTGTGTCCCATGATCCACTTAAATACGTAGCGCCGTTTTGCCCTCTAGAATACATCTGGCAATATCCACAGCCTTCTTTTATTGCCACAATTTGAGAGGGTGGTATGGATGTATACTGCTAGCACCTAGTGGGCAGGGGTCAGAATGCTGGTAAACATCCTACAATCTACGCACACTCCCTCCCACCCACCTACCCAACAAAGAATTATCTGGCCCCAAATGTCAGTAGTGCTGAAGTTGAAAAACCTGACCTAGGGTGTCCTAACCCTCCAGCTGACACTTCCTGGGCGTGTGTGGAGTGCAGGGGTGTTACTGGCCTGCCCCTTCTCTGTTCGTGGTAGCATTCTCCTTGCTTTTAGAAGGGATCATGTACCTAGACCCCATAAGGGGATCAGGGACTCTTTGTCCTGCAGGCAACCAGACCCCTTCCTGTGGGCAGAACAGCTTCTGACTTTTCTCTCTTGGGCTTTACACACTTTCAGAAGGTCTAATGAGCGGGGGTGCCCCCGGTGGGTTCCCCCTCCTAGACGTTGCCTGGTATCCATTGAGCAGGGTTCTCAGGCCAGGGCGACGGCACGGGGAGCCTCTTCTGTTCCCCCCTCAACAGAGCCCTGCGCTGAGGGTTAAAGTGAGGGAGGAGAGATGTCAGCCTGGGCCCTGGGACCTCATGGTCGAGTTGGACAGTCAGGATGCTCACATAGAGGCACACCCTTAGTCACTGCGTGGCTCCAGGTATATTTAAGAGCCAGAGGGACTTCAGAGCCAGGCTGAAGCTTTGAGATGGAAGAGTGAGAATGAGCAGGGGACTCCCTGATTCTTCAGCAGATGGATGGGATTCAGGTAGGCATCAAGCAGAGCGTGGCAGGCCAAGGGCTCGTGCCCAGCAGTCAGTGCAGCACAGAGAAGCAGCTGGAAGTGGTTGGCCCAGGGCGCAGGGCAGTCCTGGTCCAGAGGCTGTGGCATCGGTGTGAGTGGGAATTCCGAGGGCCCGGCCAAGGGCTGAGAGTATGGACCTGGAGATGCTGCAGAGGCGTGCAGTAGGAGGGCACAGCGCCAGGGCCGCTGGGCTGGGGCAAGAGGAGGGCAAGGAGGCCCCAGGAAATGGAAGGCTGGGATCCATTTCCAGTGTAAGGAAAAGCTGCCATTTACTCTTCTGAGAAAGAGAACCAGCCCCTCGCAGGATGGCAGTTTTGCTTTGAGGAGCCCCATATGGAGACTACACAGACAACTGGGACAAATCCAGATTTTCTTTCAGATGGGTTTGTGTCCCAGCCACCCCAGCAGCCGGCATGTAGATAAGTGTGGAAAATGGTTTCTGTGATAAGAGGCAGGGCTCCAGGCTCAGTCTGCGGACGATCCTGGTGTGTCCACTGCGCTGACACGGGGCCCTATTGGGAGCCCACTCGGCTGCTGCAGGCTTGGAAGCTGCTGCTCCACAGGCTGGGAGTTTGCCCCCAGGGCTGTGCAGAGCCAAAACCTGAAAGCCCTTTTAGGGGCAGGGATTAATGGTGGTTACTGTAGGAACCTTGCAAGAGAGGCTGAGAGGTGACTGTGCGGAAGGTGTGGACTGCCCCACAGTGGACACACTGCAGTGGCTGTCCCAGGTTCATCCAGGTACTGGGTGGCCCCTGGTCCTCTTCAGGTTTGGCCCAGCCCCTGCTTGAAGACTCCTTCCATCCAGTCAAGGACAAGCAGGCGGGGCAGGGCCTCTATGAGCTTAAAAAAAAAAAAAAAGAAATCAATGGCCCTTTACACACACAGTGTGGCAAGGCTGACGGAATCTCCTCCGGACACCTGAGCATCTTGTTCTGGTGGGTGCTGCCAGTTTTATACGATAAAAGGCACCAGGTGGGGAGACTATTAATCCCTCTGAAATGTGGGGAAATGGTTTTCCAGAGCGTCCATGGGACCCCATCGAGGCAGCATGGGGCTTGGGGCACCCACTGACCCAGTAGCCCGCCCTGTGTCCACAGACCTGCAGCCAGTTACCTACTGCGAGCCGGCCTTCTGGTGCTCCATCTCCTACTACGAGCTGAACCAGCGTGTCGGGGAGACGTTCCACGCCTCGCAGCCATCCATGACTGTGGACGGCTTCACCGACCCCTCCAATTCGGAGCGCTTCTGCCTCGGGCTGCTCTCCAACGTCAACAGGAATGCAGCAGTGGAGCTGACGCGGAGACACATCGGTATGGGGTGGCTCCATTCCCCGCCCCCACCCTGCCCCTGCCACTCTATCGCGCCCCCAGCCCCAGGCCCGAACACACAGCCTCTGCAGGGAACCTTGCCTCCATCCTTAGCTGTGCTCTGCCTCCTGCTGGGCATGGGGGAAGACTCACCGCCCCAGCAAGGCCCCCACATTCCCTGTTGCCCTGTTTAGGGGCCAGACAGGTAGTGTTCAGGCCACTTAATCATTCCCACTCAAAGATACAATCTCAGAAAACCTGGAAGCCACAGAGGAAAATACTTAAGGGATCGAGAAGGGAATGTCTATGAGAAAGGCAACATATGAAATCTTTTTTTTTTTTTTGAGACAGAGTTTCACTCTATCCAGGCTGGAGTGCAATGGCACAATCTCAGCTCACTGCAACCTCTGCCTCCCGGGTTCAAGCGATTCTCCTGCCTCAGCCTCTCAAGTAGCTGGAATTACAGGCACCCAACCACCACGCCCGGCTAATTTTTATATTTTTAGTAGAGACGGGGTTTCTCCATGTTGGTTAGGCTGGTCTCCAACTCTTGACCTCAGGTGATCCACCCGCCTCGGCCTCCCAAAGTGCTGGGATTAGAGGCGTGAGCCACCAAGCCCGGCTGAAATCCTGTTAATAAAAAGAGTTTGAAAGTGCAGATGGATAGGTTGATAAGTAGGCAGTCATCGTTGGAAGAGTGATCTTTTCTTATTTTTATGTATCATTATTCTAGACAATTTAGAAAAGGTAGAAAAGAATTGTCCACTATCCAGACACCACTACTGTGAACCTTCTGCCTTCGAGCCCGCAGAACATAAGTAAAAGATGACTCTGTGAGTTTAAGGAAGATGAAGCTGTGTTACGTATCGCTTGGTTTGCTTATGAAGTTATCATGCTTAGAGGATTTTACCATCCAGAACACAACTGTGAGAACTTAGAAGGGCTGTGGAGAGATGGCAGAGTGACGTTTTCTCAGACCTCGTCCTGGAGCCCCAAGGGTTGGCGAAGGGTTCCTGGGGCAAATTCAGGAGCTGGGCAGGTTAGCAAAGGGAAGCCTGGCCCCACGTGAACCAGGGCACCTCTGCATTCGCTTGCTTTATATCTCGGGCTCTCACAGAAGCCTTCGTTTGAAGAGAGGATTGATTCTGTAGTGAAGAGAAGAAAAGTTTGGAGGCCACAGGCCTAGGTCTGTGCTGTCATTTTCTAGGAGAGGGGCCTGATGTCTAGGGGTGGGGAAGGGTAGGGAATGGCTCTCAGAGACCTCATTGTCAGTGACAGACAGCCCCCACTACCAGACCCGTTCTCCCCATTTTGCTTTTTGTCTTTTACTTCAAAAAAGATACTTATTCTGGGTGGCATACCACTGTTGGATTGATTGATTGATTTACAGATAGGGTCTTGCTATGTTGCCCAGGCCCAGTCTCAAACTCCTGGGCTCAAGCCATCCTCCCATCTCAGCCTCCTGATTAGCTGGGATAATAGGCATACACCACTGCAACTGGCTTTTTTCTATATTTTATTAAATATATATATATATATATTTTACTTACATATATATATATGATTTTTGTTTGTTTGCTTGTTTTTTGTGAGGGGAGACCAAGTCTCACTCTTGACCCCCAGGCTGGAGTGTGATGGCATGATCTCGGTTCACTGCAACCTCCACCTCCCAGGTCCAAGTGATTCTCCTGCCTCAGCCTCCTGAGTAGCTGGGATTACAGGCACGCGCCACCACACCCGGCTAATTTTGTGTATTTTTAATAGAGATGGGGATTCATCATGTTGGCCAGGCTAGTCTCGAACTCCTGACCTCAGGTGATCTGCCTGCCTCAGCCTCCCAAAGTAGTGGGATTACAGGTGGAAGCCACCATGCCCGGCCTATTTTTTTGTTACTGAAATGAAACAAACATTTTTGGTCTGGGTCTTCACATCCCCACCTCTGCCTCCTGCTCTTACTGACATGATACAGTTGTGGACAGCCAGGAAGTCACCCCTCCTGTGGACTCTGAGCTAACCAGCACCCTGCAGAACTAAAGCCAGGAAAAATGGGGAGTGGTTGGAGGAAGGGGACAGTAGTGGGAATAGGAGGCAGGACAGGGGACATCCAGTGATGCATGGGTCGTTCACCTGGTGTTCATCCCACCTGACGCTGGGCCTGTAACACCTGGCTCCACGTTCTGACCTCTGAGCTTCTTCCCCAGTAATGGAACAGAGACTTTCCCAGGCGGGAGAAGGAACCATCCCCTGGCCGAGCAAAGAGCTCATTGTCAGAGTTTACGTAACTGTTCGAGTTGCAGAGCCAATTTAAAAATAATTTCTGTCCATCTGGAGTGGATTTAAGAGATGAAAGAAAAGTAAATGATATAAACCTCTGGAATGTTTTAGAAAAATGCATTGAGGGTAGAAAAAAATATGGGGTAGCATTAAGCCATCCCTGCAATAAAGGGCTCCTCGGGGTGTCTGCTGCGCCAGAAGGAGCCCTGCAGGTTTACTCAATGAATCTCTGAATCTTGGAGTGTGAAGAGACCAGATAGTAGTGGGGTAGTAGTAGCAGTAGCAGCAAGAAAAGCTGACACTTACAGGCGCTTACTCTCTGTCACACAGTAATCCTGCAAGGGTAGGCGTTATCATTCCCATTTTCTTTTTTCTTTTTTTTTTTTGAGTTAGGGTCTCACTCTGTCTCTCAGGCTGGAGTGCAGTGGCATGATGGGAGCTCGCTGCAGTCTTGAACCCCTGGGCTCAAGCAATCCGCCCACCTCAGCCTCCCAAGCAGCTAGGACTACAGGGATATGCCACTATGCCCAGCTACTTTTTAAAAAATATTTTTGTAGAGATGAAGTCTCATTACATTGCCCAGGCTGGCCTTGAACTCCTGGCCTTAAGTGATCCTCCCACCTTGCCCTCCTAAAGCTCTGGAATTAACAGGTGTGAGCGACCGCGCCCAGCCCCCATCCCTATCGTAGAGACAGACGAAGGCTCAGAGGGTGAATAACTTGACTGAGGCTCACACCTGCTCAGTGGCAAAGGCTGTCACTGAGACCTATCCTGTGTGCCCATCTCTTGTCATTTGCCTCCCTTGGCTTTAGGAATCCAGCATTGCCCATTTCTCCTCCTTGAGGCTTGGGCTTTGGGGCCCGTTTGCCTGGGGAAGCTGTCAGTCACTGGGAGCAGCCCTGCAGCTCTGCATCCTTTGCAAGCCTCAGGGCCATTGTGTATGAGCAAAGGCACCCCGTCCAGTCTAACCTGAATCTCTGTAGGAAGAGGCGTGCGGCTCTACTACATCGGAGGGGAGGTCTTCGCAGAGTGCCTCAGTGACAGCGCTATTTTTGTCCAGTCTCCCAACTGTAACCAGCGCTATGGCTGGCACCCGGCCACCGTCTGCAAGATCCCACCAGGTAAGCCAGCCACACAGGCACCCCTGCCTTGAGGTCCCTCTCCAAGTGCATGCCTGGGATGCTGGAGAGAGTCCACGTTTCTCACCTTTTCTGCTCACTGGTGATTGCGTTTTCAATCTGGAGGTGATTCGATTGGGTTTTCTCTATGCCCACAGATCTAACTGTGCTTTCCCTGAACCTCCAGGGAGCAGATGTAGCATCTGATGGGTCTGCTTTTAACCATGGGTACCTGCCTGTTGCCCTGTGTGTAGATGCTCAGGCAGTGTGGCTTCCTTTCTTCACTCATTCATTGTACTAACAGCATGCAGGGCTCTGTGCCAGGTGCTGTAGGGGATGAAGAGGTAGATGGGGCCCTGCTGTGCTCCCGCAGACCTTACAAACCTGCAGAGCACAGAAGACAAAGACACGGATGAGTTCAATATAAGGGAGGGGTGCCAAGCACCAAGCCAGCAGCCCAGGTAGAGAGAAGGCCCATTTAGCTGTTGGGATGGATCAGGGAAGTCTTCATGGAGGAGAAGCATCTGGATCCTGAAGGATAGGTAGGCACTAGGCACAGGGAGGGCTTTCTAGACAGGGGGAACAGGCCAGGCAAAGGCCCTGAGGTGGTGGGGGGCAGGACATGGATGGGTAGCTCTCTGGCTGGAGGAGGGCCACGTATGAGACGGTCAGGGGAAATGTTTCAAAAGCACAAAGCATGAGGCCGTGGAAGGACACCAGAGTCTGACTCTAGGGAACTGCTGAGGGTTTTCTGAGTGAGTCTGAAGATGCCACCTGTACCCCAAGAAGAGGTGTCAGGCTGCACCCCCGAGAGTGGTTTGGACAGGGCCATGCCTGGACAGCAAGATCAGGCAGGTGGCTGATCCCGTCTAAGGCCTCTTTCCTCAGGAAACCAAGGCAGAAAGCCCCAGCCAGAGCCCACTTTTCACAGGACCTGCAGCCACTGTGCAGGCAGCCCGCGGAACGTGGCCTGTGACAGGCTAGTGGAGCAGGTAGCCTGGCCGGGCCATTGCCTGTGACACGTGTGTGGCATGCCCTTTCCTGCCCACTGAGCAGCAGATGGTAGTGGAGAAGTGGTGGACCACGGGCAGGGAAACTTTAGAATGCAGCAAGTCTGAAATGGTAATAGCGCATCAGGTTTCCAGAGCATTTTGTGGTTGCATTTACAGAGTACATTCCGATCTTTGACCTCATTTAGTCCTCTCTAGTTATTCTCTGGCTCTATAAGTAAGGAGATGCTTTGAGAGACAAGTTCAGAGAGTTTCAGCCATCTGCCCAAGGACACACAGCTAGTAAGTGACCAAGCCAGGATGGGGCCTGGGGCTGATGGACTCTCAAGTCTGGTGCTCTTCTGCTTCTTGGCTCTGCTGGGGGTCAGGGCCCAGGTTCAGCCCTGTTCCACCACCCTTGTCCTTGGAGAGAATGAGAAGAGGAAGCTCAGTGACGCTCTTGGCCTTCTGCCTCCTCCATTCCCCGGCCCCACCCCCATCTTTTGGGTGAGGGCTGAGTTGGCTCTGGTGGTGTTTGTCAGCTCATAGAATGTCAGAGCTGGAAGGACCTCTGAGGCCAGCCCCTCATTATACAGAGACACAGGGTCCCCAGGAGAAAGCGACCAGCTCAGAGTCACACAGCAAGAACAGGAGCCTGCTGTTGGCTCATTCATAAGCGTCACCCCAGCTCACCTTTTGGCTATTTCCGGCATGTGCTTTTGTCTTTATTTTTCTGGTTGACACATTCCTGGCACTCAGGCAGTAAGACTTCAAACAACGTTTATTTTAAACTTTATTTGTGACTGTCTTTAGTTTTACTGTCTGGAGAATTAGATGCACACCTTCACTTAGCTGTGAATGTCACCTCCACCCCGCCTGGTGCCCAGAGGCCAAACTGTGGCCCAGATCTCTCCTTCCCTCCTAGCCCCAGCACCAGGTGTATTCATCAGAGGAGCCCAGGTGGAGGGTGCCCTGGGCCCTCCGCCGAGCTTCCTGTGGGGATGGCAGGCCCAGTAGCCTTTCGGCCAGCCCGTCTCTGCTGGCACTGCCTGCTGTGGAACAGCCAGAGCTCCTGTTCCTAGGTGGGCGACCAGACCCCACACAGCATGGGCAACCTGGTCCAGGTCCCTTATCTCTCTGTCCCCTGGCCCGTTTGCCCAGGGCAAGGCCCCCTCTCCACACCATCTCCCTAGTCTCGGAAGCCCACTTTGCAGACTTCTCCCCGCCCTGGGAGTCGGAGCTTGTGGGCCAGCCTTCCATCTCCCCTTGCAGGTATGTCAGCGGCACCTCCCAGTGAGGAGGTCGGTTCAAGGGGAGGGACTGAGTCGGCCTTCCCTTTGCGTGGTGCTGAGCGTGGAGTGTGTGGCAAATGCATCACACACCATGTGTCCCGGGAGCTGTATAAATGAGGCTGGTCTGGGGGTCCAGGACTTGCTTTATCCAGGAGGGGAGCAACAGACCTGGCCACTTTCATCCCCACAGCCCCGTTTCTGTGTTTTTGCCAGGATGCAACCTGAAGATCTTCAACAACCAGGAGTTTGCTGCCCTCCTGGCCCAGTCCGTCAACCAGGGCTTTGAGGCGGTCTACCAGTTGACCCGAATGTGTACCATCCGCATGAGCTTCGTTAAAGGCTGGGGAGCGGAGTACAGGTCGGTTACGGGTGCTGCCTACATCAGGGGCCCCAACTCCAGGTGACTCTGGACAGCAGAGCAGGCGGGGCTCCTCAGAGATGAGCGAGGCCAGCCCTGGCATCAAGAGCAGAGAGACCAAAGATCAGAGAGAGCCCAGGGCCTGGCAGGCAGGAGGGGCTGGGCCAGCAGCAAGGATGAGGAATTGCAGAGCGATGTTTGCTGGCACCGAACAGCTGCAGGCACTATAAACACACGCTCCCTCTTATCCTCATCCCAGCCCTGGGTGGGGCTGCCGGCATCATCCGGATAGATGAGAGAACTGAGGCCCAGGGAGGAAGAGTGGCTTGCCTGCAGTCACACGGGTAGAAGAGCTGTGTCTAGAACTCTGCCCTCTCGGCTTCTTCCTTACTCTTCATTTTAGGCACATGGCTTTAGGATGACCCTCTTCAGGAAGTTAGGTCTTCAGCTCATTGTTCTTTCCTCCTCTGTTGCTCCATTTCTGACTCAGGGACCCCTGGTGATGCTGAGGAGCCCAGGATATTAAAACTGAGAGTCAGGGAAGGGAGGAAGAGATTTGGGTAGTTATAAAGGAACAAAATTTTCTCGCTGAGAAATGACTTTTTTAGAGTCCTAGATACTGGTTTCTTTTCTTTTTTCTTTTTTTCTTTTTTTTTTTGAGATGGCATCTCCCTCTGTCACCCAAGCTGAAGTACAGTGGCGCCATCTCGGCTCACTGCAATCTCTGCCTCTGGGACATGCCTCAGCCTCCCAAGTAGCTGGGACTACGGGCGCGTGCTACCACGCCCGGCTAATTTTTTGTATTTTAGTAGAGACCACCATGTTGCCCAGGGTGGTCTAGAACTCCTCAGCTCAGGTGACCTGCCTGCCTCGGCCTCCCAAAGTGCTGGTACAGGTGTGAACCACCGTACCCGGCCCTAGATACTGGTTTAAACATGGCCCTGATGTAGTCAGGTCTACCTGGTCTGCTTGGGTTCAATCTCTCAGGCCATCCTGCTTTGGGTTTAGAAAATCCAGTCCCTTTTCTTTCCACTCACGGACAAAAGTTTGCTGAGAGGCAGGGCTGTGTGCCCCCGCCTTCTGCTCCACACTCCCCACTGCCAGCCGCCAGCTCCTGCGGCAGATGTAGGGGTGCCCACACGTCAGCTCGAGCCAGTGCCTTGCAAGCTACTCTCCCCTTCTCTTCATTTTTCCAGATGTTTGGAATCCATTTTGTTTTGCAGTCATGCTGCACCCAGGCCAAACCCATTTCAATATTGGCCTTGGGCCACCGTTTGTAATGAAATCCAGATGAGCATGACTTATGGAAAGTCAGATTCTCATTAGAGGATTTCGTCCTGTAAAATCCTCCTCTTCCACTTACCGTATTTTAGCTGCTGTTCTTCTGTGTCTGCCCCAGGGTGTCAGGGAACATAGCCCCTTGGTCTCTGGGGTGTCTCTGAAATTCAGGAGTGACCAGTGAAGCAATCAAAGTGGTCAGACCTCAAAAGAACTTACCTATGTTATGGCCTAAAGAGATCAGCCCAGGCCCAAAGGTCCAGCCAGAGAAATGTTTTAAGCAATCTTTTAGCCCTGGCTTAGATCATTTAGGGAACAGGAGTGAAAGGTTAGAAAATTAATCTCTTTTTACTGGAGAAGGGAAATATTTAAAGATGGACTGCAGTGGAGAAGAGCAAGGGGATGTCCATTTGCTCTTCTTATACCAGACTGTAGTCGAGAGGGCCACATTCAAGTACCCTCCCTCATGCAGACACCCCAGGGTTTGTCTGCAGGCCCATTTCTTAACCTCCCTGCTACACAAGCAAAGTAGAGGCCAAGCAAGGAGGGCGGTGCCCTCAAGACAGCAGCCCTGTTCCTGGTGTGGCATTGCAGCTCTCCCACTCCAAGTGCTAGGAAGAGGCTCTTTGGTGGCAGAGCCTTTCCCTGGGGACACTGTATCACCGTGCGGGATGTCCTGCCAGCACACCCAGTCCTCTGCGGCCCACCGCGTCACCGCTGCCTGGCAGGACTGCACAGCAGCCTGACGGGCGGGCGCGGCCCCTTCCCAGAACAGCCTTGTCGTCCTCCTGCCTCTTGGGCCAAGGAGAGTAAGGTTTCAGCTCTTCTCTCTGTGCGGTGGCTGAAAGCAGGGCCCAGGGCCCACACCTCTCACCTCCAGCTGGCACCAGCGGCTCCAGCCTCAGCAGATAGCCTTTGCTCAGTGGAGGCCTTTGGGAGCCTGCCTGCAAGCTGCGTCATCAACCAGCCTGAATTTAGACAAAGTGCTTTGGGGAAAAGAAACGTGTGGTGTGCCTTGGTTTTTTCCAGTAATTGTTCCATGGCTCGCTCTGCTTGTAAGATTTTCCAAAATAAGGCCGTAGATGAGAATTATATCAGCACATTGGGAACCGAAGGCATGCGGACACTGTTGGCGCTTTGTAAAAAACACCCCTCAATCAGACAGACACACGTCATCGTGGCCTGCTGGGGCTGGGCCCGGATTTGGAGATAGGGGAGCGGCACGTGCCCATTTGGTACAGATGGGAGCCAGGAAGCCCTTTGCTCAGGATGGAGGTCTCTTCTATTAGGGGGCCTGTTACAGTAACTGGTGGGCCTCTGGGTGCCCTGCAGTTGACTTTGCGTATTTAACTCTTTGCCATTGACTTTACATGTTTAACTCTTTAAAGTTGACTTCCTTTCCCCTCGAGAGAACTTAATTTACCTGAAGTCCTCCCTGGGTAGAGGAGTGTGGCCTGGTAGTTTCAGCAAGTTATTGGTACCGCTTCTAGGACAGCATCTCACAAGGTGGTCTATCTCTCTGGCTTTGGGAAGAGGAGTGTCATCAAAGCAGAAGAAGTTTTCTGACTTGTGTAGCCCCCTGGAGATGTTTTTAATTCCCCCCCCCCACCCCTTTCCCTGTTTCTTACAGGAGACAGACTGTGACCAGTACCCCCTGCTGGATCGAGCTGCACCTGAATGGGCCTTTGCAGTGGCTTGACAAGGTCCTCACCCAGATGGGCTCCCCAAGCATCCGCTGTTCCAGTGTGTCTTAGAGACATTAAGTGTGGTAGGGGAGGGCGGGCTTGGGGGAAATGGCCATGCAGGAGGTGGAGAAAATTGGAACTCTACTCAACTCATTGTTGTCAAGGAAGAAGAAATCTTTCTCCCTCAACTGAAGGGGTGCACCTACCTGTTTTCGGAAACACACGAGCAAACCCAGAGGTGGATGTTATGAACAGCTGTGTCTGCCAAACACATTTACCCTTTGGCCCCACTTTGAAGGGCAGGAAATGGCGTCTGCTCTGGTGGCTTAAGTGAGCAGAACAGGTAGTATTACACCACCGGCCCCCTCCCCCCAGGCTCCTTTTTTGAGTGACAGCTTTCTGGGCTGTCACGGTCCAATCAGAAACGCCCCTCTGTCTAGGACTGCAGTGTGGAGTTCACCTTGGAAGAGCGTTCTAGGTAGGAGGAGCCCGCAGGGGCCATGCGGACCTCACGCCCAGCTCTCTGATGTTTGTGACGGTGCCTCTTCCGATGAACATTCCCAGCCCAGCCCCAGCACTCCAGCAGACCCTGCCCCTCGTGAGCTGGATAGACTTGGGGTGGGGAGGGAGGGAGTTTGTCTGTCTCCCTCCCCTCTCAGAACGTACTGATTGGAAGGCGCGTGTTCAGCAGAACCTGCACACAGGACAGCGGGAAAAATGGATGAGCACCACCTCTTTAAAAACTCACATGCATTTGTCCTTTTTCACTTTGAAAAGTTGGAAGGATCTGCTGAGACCCAGTGCGTATGCAGTGTATAGTGTCTGTTATCACATTAATCTCAAAGAGATTCGAATGATGGTAAGTGTCCTCATGAAGCAGGAGGCCCCTGTCGTGGGACGGCGTTTGGTCTCAGGCAGCACCGCACTGGGCGCGTCTCCAGTCATCTGTAAGAGCTCGCTCCAGATTCTGATGCATACGGCTATATTGGTTTATGTAGTCAGTTGCATTCATTAAATCAACTTTATCATATGCTCTTTTAAATGTTTGGTTGATATATTTTCTTTAAAAATCCTGGGCTGGCACATTGACTGGGAAACCTGAGTGAGACCCAGCAACTGCTTCTCTCCCTTCTCTCTCCTAAGGTGAAGCTTTTCCAGGTTTTGTTGAAGAGACACCTGCCAGCACTTCTGCACGCTGAAATTTACGGAAGCAAATTCACCAGAAGGGAAAACATCTCAGGCCGACATAGGCAAATGAAAAGGGCTATTAAAATATTTTTACACCTTTGCAAATTGCAGGCTTGGTTCAAAGAGGTCTGTCATCTTCCCCCTGGGATATAAGATGACCTAGCTCCCGGTAGAGGATCGTCAGTGACAACTATAGCAGTTGTATTGTGTAATAAGTACTGCTCCCAGCAGCAATTCGGGAGAAAACTAGCCTAAATGATTTCAACTGGAAAACAGAAAAAAGAGCCCTCTTCTTTTCCCAGCCTTTTGCAGAACACAATAGACAGAACTGCCACCTTCAATTGGTACTTTGTTCTTTGCTGCTGTTTTTGTATAAAATGACCTATCCCACATTTTTGCATGGATTTAAAATCAAGGGGCTTCCTATGGAAGTCCTGTTTTATTCCAGGTGAAGGGAAGGAAGTGTATACACTTCTGGCAGGGTATACACCTCAAATGTGATGAGATTTTTGATGTTGGAGGGAGATGGAGAGGCTTCCTGATGCCTCACCTGCAGGGTCCTGTGCCTCTGAATCTCTAGCCATGAGGTTTCCAGGTAGGACAGCTGCTCCCCAAGCCTCCTGAGGACACAGGAAGAGATGGAAGGAGCACCTTGACAGACTTGTGTGAGTCTTCTCGAAGGAGTATTGACTCAGAACCCAGAGACAACACAACACCCCTCACTTCCTCTGAGAGGGCCAAATACTGTGAGTCTGAAGTATGTGCCTGGTGTTGAAATTATCTGTGGCCTGTTGCTTACACAGGAAGCCCCCTGAACCTCCTGTACATGGGTTCTTGTTCCCGGCCAGCTCTGAGACCCAGGATACAAATACTCCATTTTGGCTTCTGCTAGAGCAGTCATGGTTCCTCTCCTAAAAGCCACGGGCAGCAGTTTCCGAGGGCCTGCATTCTCCACCTGCTGCGTGATTCTGTGAGGGCTTCCTGTGGCACACAGCCCTCTGGGTGCTTGGGAACTAGCTTCAGGCACAGCCCGATTCTGGTGATCCAGTGATCTGTGGAGTCTGTCTTATTCCAGGTGAAGGGGGGAGAAAAAGCCTATACTTTGGCAGGTTATGAACTTTGAATGTGATGAAATGACACATTTGGCTGCTTTTGGATAGTGTCTTAGAACCCTCATTGCTCAGACCTGAAGGCTACTTCCTTGGCCCTTTTTCTTTATAGACTAGACCATCAGAGGAGGATGTGTGGGATTGTAGGCAAACCCACCTGTGGCATACTGAAAATAAATCTGATCATACCTAAGAGGTTAGGAAATGGTGCCTTTCCCACCTTAGAGCGCTACATAGGTGCTTTGGGCATATGTAACATCAGTCTCCTTCCTTGAAGCCACAAGCTAGTTTTCTTAGTTTTAAAATCCTGTGGTATGAGTGGCATTTGTATATTAAAACACTTTTTTAAAGGACAGTTCAAAGGGGCAAGAGGAAACCAGGGCAGTTCTAGAGGAGTGTTGGTGACTGGATAGCAGTTTTAAGTGGCGTTCATCTAGGCAGCACGACCGTGTGTGTTGCCGCTGCCCTGGGCTCCCCGCCATGACATCTTCACCTTGCAGCTTGTGTTGAGACTGACCCAAGTGTAGCTAGCACTGGGACATAGATCCTTGTCTTCAGCACCTTCCAAGGAGCCAACTTTTATTCCCTTTCCTCTCTCCCCGCCCCACCTCGCTTCTTCCCAATTTAGTAACTTAGATCCTTCCAGCGCATACGTAGGTAGCTACCCCAGCCGGTTTGGATTACAGGCCTGTGCTGGAACATCATCTCAGTTGGCCACCTTCCTGGCGGGCTGTAGACCTGACATTTTGAGACAAGCCTAGAGTCAGGAGCAGGGACTTTGACTCTTAGGAAGAGCACACATGAGGACAAGGCTGCTGGCAGACGTCTCCATTGTCCTTATGTTGTCTGTGTTGTATTTTCTTTTTTTTAATTGACCATGGTGATTATTTTTTTAAACCATTGTTCATATACTGAAGTGAGCTATAGCACATTATCGTGTGCTTATTTTGTTTTAATTTTCTCCATCTCCCCTTGGCTTCCTAGAGTTTGGGCATATTCCAGGCTAAACGCTTTTACTGAAGACTACAGAAAGGTCTGAAGTAGTGTGTGCATGGCATGCACGTATGTGAGTAATCTGGGGAAGACGCAAAGATCTGTTTCATTCTTAGCCTCAGGCTCATGAGGGTCTCCACAGGGCCAGAGCTCAGGTTACACAACCACTCCTTCGTCCTCAGGAGACGTAGGGAGAAGAATCTGCAGGCTGCTTGTAGGACTGTTCACCAAGGGGAATACCAGCAGCAAGAGGGCACACGTTTAGCCCTGGACGCTGTTTCTTACTGTGTGACTTGGCTAGAGTTGGGAGTTCCCCCAAAACATACGTGTCCCCATTTTACCAGAACCAAACCTCAACACAGCAAAGCTGTACTGTCTTTATGTGGCAAAAATGTTTCCTTGTAGGCCCCTTTCAGGTAACAGTCTTCACAATGTATTGCCATCACGGTTTAAGGAGCATCAGCAGCTTCTCAAGTGGGTAGGGAAAGCAGAAAAACGTACGCAAGAGGACATGGATCCAAAATGATGACGAAGCATCTCCCATGGGGAGGTGTTGGTGGGGAGATGATGGGCTCAACAGGCAACTTTTCAAAAACACAGCTATCATAGAAAAGAAACTTGCCTCATGTAAACTGGATTGAGAAATTCTCAGTGATTCTGTAATGGATTTTTTTTTTTTTAATGCAGAAGTAATGTATACTCTAGTATTCTGGTGTTTTTGTATTTATGTAATAATTTCTTAAAACCATTCAGACAGATAACTATTTAATTTTTTTAAGAAAGTTGGAAAGGTCTCTCCTCCCAAGGACAGTGGCTCGAAGAGTTGGGGCACAGCCAGTTCTGAATGTTGGTGGAGGGTGTAGTGGCTTTTTGGCTCAGCATCCAGAAACACCAAACCAGGCTGGCTAAACAAGTGGCCGCGTGTAGAAACAGGCAGCTCTGAGTCAGATCTGGGCCCTTCCACAAGGGTCCTCTGAACCAAGCCCCACTCCCTTGCTAGGGGTGAAAGCATTACAGAGAGATGGAGCCGTCTATCCAAGAAGCCTTCACTCACCTTCACTGCTGCTGTTGCAACTCGGCTGTTCTGGACCCTTACTTTGGTGTGTGTTGAGGGATGGGGAATAGGACATTGACTATGTTGATTACCTTCACTATTCAGCCAGCCTGACCTTTTAATAACTTTGTAAAAAGCATGTATGTATTTATAGTGTTTTAGATTTTTCTAACTTTTATATCTTAAAAGCAGAGCACCTGTTTAAGCATTGTACCCCTATTGTTAAAGATGTGTGTCCTCTCGTTCCCTCTCTTCCTCTTGTAAGTGCCCTTCTAATAAACTTGTCATGGAAAAGCTCCTGTGCCAGGAGCTCAGTCTGATTCTTGCTGTTGTCTGTGGGTGGAGAGAAGATTTAAAGGGGAGCCCCGAGGGGTCCCAGGGACTTCAGGGCTCAGGAGGACCAGAGGAAAATGTCTATAAGCCCAGATACACCTTGACCAATGATGTGCCAGGCCACATTCTGCCATGGTCCTCATGTAATATCCAGCTGCTCTCATTCACCAAGGGCAACATGCAGTGCCAGCAGGAGCCCCTGGGCCATCTGCACAGAGGTCAAGTTTCTCAATGGGTGGATCTCGCTGTTGCCCAAGCCTAAACACCATATGTGTCCCATCTATGTCTGCAGTGCCATTTTGTATTTTACTTCCTCTATATCCCAAGGCCTTTGGCAAATGACTGAATGCCACCAACCCAACCTCCAGCCCTGCCATCTCTTGCCTCTGCTAGTCCCTCCTAGCCTGATTCCTCCATATTGTCATGGTGTCTTAAATGCCACCAGATTTGTCTTCCCACAGGCATGGAGGTAACTTTAGCATCACAAGTACCTTGGTTTCCACATCTTCCAGCTCAGATGATTGTTAGCACCTGTGAAAATTCATTTTGAATTCAAAACGCCCAAGGAGAAAGGGACTTCAAAGTTGTTTCTTTGGCTAGATCTTACACCGACCCCAGAAGATGTGGATAAAGAAAAACATTGATTAAAATGTAAAATGTTGGCCAGGCGTGGTGGCTTAACGCCTGTAATTCCAGCACTTTGGGAGGCAGAGACAGGCAGATCACTTGGGGTCAGGAGTTCAAGACCAGCCTGGCCAACATGGCAGAACCCCGTCTTTACCAAAAAATACAAAAATTAGCCAGGTGTAGTGGCGCACGCCTGTAGTCCCAGCTACTTGGGAGGCTGAGATGGCAGAATCACTTGAACCCAGGAGGTGGAGGTTGCAGTGAACTGAGATCACACCACTGCATTCCAGCCTGGGCAACAGAGTGAGACACTGTCTCAAAAAAAAAAAAAAGTAAAATGCCTTTTGGTTTTTAAGAGTGAATAAGCAGCGTTTGGGGTAGAAGGATGAACTGGGTTGGAATAATCCTGTGGTGTGACCACATCTGCAGCAGTCCTCCTAAGGACCTCCCCAGCATCCAAACACCTCCCTCAACAGGAGGAGGCAGGTTGCAGTGTAAGGGCCCATGGATTTGGCCTCCGAGTACTGCATCAAATTCCTGCCTTTATGATGATTTGGTTGGTACTTCCACCTTCCTACCCCCTTAACAGCTTTCCTCAAGGGTTTATGTAGCCTGTAGTTCTCAACAGCTGACCCAAACCAGTCCTTTTAACCCAGCCTGTTCCTTGAGATGCATGACTTTAAATTCCAGCTATTTGTTAGACGTGATGCAAAACACAGCGCCCCCAAAGTGGATCATCTTCCCCCCTCACTTGAGCCAGCTCCCTTTTCTGCTTCCCCAGTTTTGATCAGTAGCCTCTTCCCTCCCATTTTCCAAGCCCGGAGCAGCTTGAGGAATGTCTTTTCCTTGCTCCCCATCACCTCTCTGCTGCGACCATCTCCCTTTTGGAAAGGCCCTACTCCCTGAACTTCCCGGTTCTCCTTGGCCCTCTCATACAGTCTGCTCTTTCTCTTGGGCCTACACCTCTTCTGCCTGCTTCCTTGTTGGTATTCCCAGACCACTGTTCTGCTGACTCCTCCCTAAGTGATCTCATCTACCCTTATGATTTCAAGCCACACAAACGCTAATGACCCCCAAATCAGTACTTACAGCCCAGACTTTAATCCCAAGCTTCAGACTCATGTCCAGCTGACTGCTGGCTGCTGGCACATGGAGGGGCCACAAGTACCTCAAACTCACAATCAAATAAACAGAATTCATGGTGTCTCTTAAAACTATCCCTCTCCTCTGGCCTTCAGCCCTGTTTTAGACATGACCATTGACCCAACCTACGTCCACAGAAGCCACAGCGGTCCACCAGTCCTCTGCTCCCACCTCCACACAGTCCCGCTTCTCCAGTCTCTCTGCTCTAGTCCCACTCAACCACCCTGAACACACCTCTAGTGCCTGGAGAACTGCACCAGTGTCCTAGTGGGTCTCCTAGACTCCAGATGGCTTTCCTATCAAGGCACCCTTCATACTGCCCCAGTAACCAATCTGACCATAGATGCTTCCCCTAGTCCACTGCACACATTCTAAGGTCTTTGCCCTGGAGCACTTGGCCCTCATTTGCCCTTACCTAGCTTTCACCACTCCCTGCCTCACCCTCTACAACCCGGCAATTTGCAGCCCTCATGGATCATCCTTGTCTTCATGGCTGCTTGTGCTTAGAACATCAACTTCTCCTCCCCCGCCCACCCCCGGCTCCCCAGCACACCACCACTTCGCCTGGCTAACTTTTACTAATGCTTTGTGCCTCCATTCAGACATCTCCAGGAAGCCTCTCATGAACATCTATTTCTGTTGCCACAGTCCCCGCTCTAGGCTGTGAGTTCATTGAGAGCAGGGTTTACATTTTATTCTCTTATCCCTGGCTTCTTTTTTGGCCACCACATACTTTTGCCGAGTAAATGACTCAGTGTCCATATCTAGTAGATTCTATCTTAGCAATATATTTTATATACATTTCCATAGTGCTTACAGCAATTCCTTATATATGACTGAAGGAATATAGTTCCTGCTTACCTGCTATCACAGCTATTCCAAAATTCTCCTAATCTGTGTCCCTGTAGTCCAGGGATAGCAAATATATGGCAGAATTCCCCCCTTCTCTATTTCTCTATCCATGGCAAACTCATCACTGGGTTGGGTCCATCCTCAGCCTCAGACTCTTTCTCACAGCTAACTGGTTAGACAGATACTGCTAATACTGCTGCCACATTTTCCTGGACTGTAATTATGATTAGATGCTTTTTCTGCTCAAAACCTTTGGCTCCTCACTTACCTCCAGAGTAGGCACAGACTCTACAAAGTCCCCTCCAGCATCACGCCATCCCCATCTGCCACCATTTCTCTATGTGGACTCCTTGCATTTTCCCAGCACATCCCTTCACTCTTCTTTCTGTACCTTTGTTCAAGCCATAACTCCAACAATTCTGCTGCCTCCACTCACCTATCTGCCTCAATCCCTTATCCTTCTAGCTCAACTCAAGCAGCGTTACTTCCCCTAAGTCAGTGGTTCTCAGAGTGGGTCCCAGGACCGAACCAGCAGCATCGGTATCACCCGGGATATTAAAGACGCAAATTCTCAGGCCCCACGCCAGGCCTACTGAATCCGCAGCTCTGTAGCGGGGCCGTCCAGGTGGCTGTGGCGTGGGCTCACTTCTGAGAACCACTGCTCTAAGATGCACTTCCTGTTCTCACCAACCCACTGTGTTCTCTCCTTCCCACAGCCATTAGGGCTAGTCACAGCACTCTTCACATGCTGTCTTGGCATTGTCTTTTGTGACCTTGTCTGGTTTGCCCCCTGCTCCCACCTGAGTTGGACTCTGAGTTCATGGAAAGGAGAAACTACATCCTGACTCAAGTCTGGATCCTCTGCCACACCTTGCTCAGATTCTGGCACCACCGACGTTCACAGTCAGTGTTGGCTGGACCCTGAGTTCCTGTTTCTGCTCTCACCAGGGTAGAAGGAACAAATTTAAGGCTCTCTGACTTCACCATTAATGACTTCCTGAGAATTTCCTGGGGAAACATGATTGTTGCAGGCCATGTCCTTGGAATTCAGATTAAAAGAACCTTTTCTCTCCTAAACTATGCTGCTGTTTCCATAAAGTTCCTACCCTAGGCCTTAGTCCACATTTTTGTGTAATAGCATTAAAGCCACCTGGTTGATAATAGCAAGGGCAGGGGCAATGATTGGACACCTCCTTCATTAGAGAGAACCCAAGAGGCTTCCTACTCAGTAAACTGGGCATGAGCAAGCAGCTTTGGGTGGCTGGTGATGCCTCCCAGATCTGTAGCTGTGTGGAAGAAGTGTTTGGGCCTAACAACGGATACACAGAAAGGGGTTTTAAAAGTTGTTTTTTTTTTTTTCTTTTTACCCCCAGGCCTGTGTTCCAAAGATGCAGTAATAACCATTAGGGCCAGGTTTTGAATCACAATGTTTTTCAAAAGGAAACAAAGTAGAACTGTAAATCCCTAAGAGTGGGAATATGCTATTGCTGTTACCTTTTTTGTTAATTTTTCTGCAAACCAGAGGAACAACTTAGAATAGAGCAAGATACTTACTATGCTAGAACTTAATTCTGAGTAAAGAGACCTACGTTAAGAGCAAGCTTTGTGATGCTAACAACAGGCCTATGTAATGCCAAAGTAGGAAATTTAGAGGATTTCTCTTTTTTTTTTGAAAAAAAAAAAAAAAAAAAAAAGCCTGTCGCCCAGGCTGGAGTGCAGTGGCACGATCTCGGCTCACTGCAAGCTCTGCGTTCCAGGTTAAAGAGATTCTCCTGCCTCAGCCTCCCGAGTAGCTGGGACCACAGGTGCCTGCCACCACGCCCAGCTAATTTTTTGTATTTTTAGTGGAGATGGGGTGTCACCGTGTTAGCCAGGATGGTCTCGATCTCCTGACCTTGTGATCTGCCTGCCTCGGCCTCCCGAAGTGCTGGGATTACAGGCAGGAGCCACTGCGCCCGGCCAAAATTTAGAGGATTTCTAAGATGTTTTCTCTAAGAGCTTACATGCCAAAGGTGCCAGGATGGATCACTAAACCCTGAGTGGAATCAAAAATACTAGAATTATGCCCTGCACAGTCAGCAGTCTACTTTCATGAGACATACAAATTATGGGAAAGTTAATAGGGGGTTGTTTTCAAACTAACCTTGTACTAACACCATACTGGGTTCAGTACGCATGACCAGACTTTTTACACTTTCTTCACCTATAGTCCTCTAATAAGATTTGGTACTTAATGACATAATGCTGTAGCTAAATTGTCTATTGTAAAATTAACAGGGGCAGTAGGGAGAGTGAAGAGCAAATCTAATGCGTTAGAATATTCACTGAAACTCTTGTCTCCATCAATCAGAACGTTCTATGAATCAGAACCCCTAATGAATCAGAACCTCTGACCACACTGGACACGTTTGCTAAATTTAGCTTTGCATCAGCAAACGCTGAAGCTCAGGATAGTTTACAGAGCTCTCATCTTACCCTTAGACAGTGATTCTTCTAAGACTCTTTTTCCATGGCAGGCCAAGGCAAGGCAAGGGGCATTCCACATGCTCTCTCAATGGCCATTGTTAAGAGACTGGCCCAAGGTTAAAGGAATCTGACAAGCCATGGCAAAAATTGTTGATCCCGACCTCTCCACAGTGGGACCAGGAAATCAGCCATATATCACATTTCACGTGTTCGAAATAGTTTGCAGGAATGGCCTGACATGCTCTATGGTCCTTGAACCACATCCCATATTACTCAACCATCTAAGTCTAGCTTCCCTGAATCTCTAGCTTCTCTGAATTAGACGTGGCCAAGTTCTATAAATAGAGAGCAAGCAAACTGGTTCTGTCAATCTTCTCATACTCTGGCAGGATGGCATATTTTAAAATTATAAAAATATCTATGTCTTCATCACTCTAAAATTATTACATAACACATGATTTTCTCAGGGGAAAAATGTTTATTCTTGTCTTTCCTTACCTTCCAGCACTTATGTATGGATCTTCAAACTTTGTGATCATATACATCCAACACAAACCATACTTTACAACCAAAACTAAGGGCCTACTATGTGCCAAACACTATGTTATGCAAAACGAGAAATGTTTAAGGAAAAAAACAACCAAAAACCAAGTCTCTTATTTTAAATTCCAGCTGGCAATTCTGTAACAACTTGTGGTAGTGTGAACATAGGTCACTGTAGATAGACTGCAGCTATTACTGTAGTGTTAGCTCATGATCACTATTCTAACATGGGCTTTTAGTAGATTTCACTAGAGACCTTCATCCCATATGTCCCTAGAGGAGGCCAATATCCCTACATAGCTGAGGTCTTAAAAACATGACATTACATATGCAGGGTAAATTCCAAAATAGTGAGCTTGACAAACTCTTCCACTATTCACTATATATGTCTAATCCAATGAAGGATATAGGGCTTCCCTCGCTCATACCCCCTAAAAAACCCACAAAATCATAATAATAGACATTAGCAGAGTTTATAAATAAATCACATTTTAATCATCTGGCTTTGTTTAATCTACCAAATCAAATTCACAGATTTTTCTAGTCTGGTCTGTTTTTTCTAACCAGATGGCCTAGTATATTTTCTAAAACCTTCCATCTTTTAAGGAAAACATGTTCCACCTTTTTTTTTTTGCAACCCCAGAGCCAACTTCCCTAATGCAATCACCTCAAAGAAACACTGATGGGCTGGTGGTGAACCACAGACTCAAAGTCCTTCAGAACAGTAAAAGAAAAAAAAAAGGAAGGAACAAAAGGTCACTAAGCAATGTCCAGTGTTCCCTGGAAAGCCTCTTCCTGAATGCTTCAGTCACTGAGCTGTCTCCTCCCTGTGGTCACTCCTGCTGGCCCCCGTAGCATTCCATTCCTTCTGCCATCTGTTTCAGGTTCTGCAGTGCTTATAAGGTGGTGTCTGGAGGGGTGTGAGCCTTATTTCTTTCTGCTCCTAACCCAACCTGTTTCTTTCATGCGGTGTAAATGGTTCTAGGGCCCACCTAGGCCAGAACCGGTTCTCAGCTGGTGTGTGGGCACCTTCCATCCACTGTACTATGTGCCAGTTCAGAGCCACAGCAATAATGATCACAGTGAGGGCTAATGATATGCATTACAAAGTCTACAAAAACAAATAAGGATTTTTATTTGCTGTACTTTCCACTCTTCCTTTAAAAACTTGCCATTTACTTATCAGTTCCTTTGGGGCTGACCCACTCACTCAAGACAAAGGATAAAGAACGAAAGATAGTCACCCAAGGTTCCAGGCCTGGAAGGGCAGAGAGGAGCTATGAACCTCGGAAGTCAAACAAGGTGCTCAGGAACTCACTGCCCAACATTTCGCTTCCCCACCCACGCCTTAGTGTTCCCCCTTTGGCAGTCATCTCTCTTTGGCTGTAAAGAGAAAAAGGGGGAAATGTGCCTTGTTTTGTGGGTATAAAGTATGACAACACAGCTCTGGCATCTCCAGCAGCAGGGGAGAACTCTAACTAAGGCAGAAGAGTTTCTTTACGAAAATCACAGTATGTGATCACCTACGGTCTCCGTGGCCCATACAAGGACTCCTTAAGGTTCTCTCTAACATACAACCTATCTCCCACAACTCACTAGAGAGGTTTTATTCCCACTGGAATAGAAATCCTTTGCCTCATTTATTACAGTCTAAAAACCCACACTGGCTTTTTGATTCTTTCTAGCATGAGCTCAGACACTATACTTCAAAAGAATGCCCAGAGGCATTTTCTTAGGTAGAGACTAAGCTGTGGGCTAAGACTTTGGCCCCACATAGCTCACATCAATTCTGCAGATGCCTCCTTTCCTCCCAATAAAAGCATCATAGCTCAGAGCTACAAGCTCCTTGAACGGAGAAAACCCAAATCACCCAGGAAAGTTGACACAACTCCTGATGTGCAGTATCAAGTGTGAATGCTGGAAATGCTACTTAAAAGGTTGACCAGGAATGGCCTGGAGGTTGTCTTCAACTTGAGTAAATCACACAGACCTCTGAGATTTATCCTACCCTCATTCCTAGAACAACAAAAAATTTATATTTAAGAAATCCTCACTCATTACTATCACTGTATTCCTCGCTCTCTTACAATATACTGAGGAAAAAAGGATTTCTCCTTAACCTTCTACTAAAAACTAAAATTAAGGGGACCCTATAAACAAGTCAGGCAGCCAACATGATAATGGCAATTTTGGCAAAATATGACTGGGCTGAGTAGAGAGATATCTCAGAGACAGCTAGCATCTTTGTTAGTCAAACCCCAGTATGAATAATTTAGTGCTCTTCATCAGATGAAAGGCCTTCAATTTCATCTCTGTCTCCCCCGATTGCCATCCAGAATGCTTTGGCCACCTGTGGAGAGAAGCATGCAACAAATGTTAGGCAACAGCTACATTTCAGCTTGTTTCATATGTTATGCCTTGAACTGACTGAGACCTACAATTCTGCACTTTGCCCTCCAGTCCTCTGGCAACACATATCAAAACCCTTGAATACCATTTGATCCATGATCGCCACATCTAGAAATTTATACCAATGATATATTTAGAGTTGTATACAAAGATGATGTGTAAGGATATGCACAGCTTCATTATTTATAGAAGCAAAAAATGCACATGACCTAAATGTCCAAAAGGGAACAGGATAAATTATGACACATTCATATCAGGGAACACCATCAACCATCCAAGTTTCCTGCCAATAACATGTGTTGGTAATAATATAACAAAACAACTAAGAGTTTTCTGGCCCAATAGTTAGAAAGGCAAACATTGTGAGTCTCAATGAAGGTTCCATGTCACTCACCATAGAGGTGAAAAATCTTGGTTTGAATGCAGCAACTATACTATTACTGTATAAATATTTAATTAGTTAGAAGTTAATATTCAATGAAAAGCTCACACTAAGACCTTCAGAAATACACAAGTGTGATATATAATTATAATAATAGCACTGGACCTTTTATAGGTACTCACTAAATACCCGGCTGATTGTCTCACCTTTTCTGCATGCACCTTTCTTTGCGCGTGAGGAAGTGTCGCAGCCTTGTCTAGGGGGAAAATGCATCTTAAGAAATTTGTCTAATAGCACAGGCCACGTAACACGTTGAAAGAAACAGAAGAAGGCAAAAGCAGGAAAAGTAAAAGGAAAGAGAATGAAGATGGAAATTTTTTTTTACCAAGTCCCACGAGTAGCTAAGTTTCTCAAGACAGCTGAGACCAGAACAAGGAATCCAATCCAGCAGTGAACAAAATAAAATGCTACCACATAAAACAGACAAGCATCAATACGGGAACATATGAGACACAAGGGATCCGATTACCTTTCATTTCCTTTAACTTTGAAAACAGTCTTTCAAAATTCTCCACATCTCCTCCTCCAGTAGTAAGACTGGCTAGTTCTTGAATATCCAGATCTAACATGGGATCTGAAATAGGGATTTGTCACATTATCTGTCACGTTATTTGCATATGTGCTACACTGAGAGAATCCTAAGGCAAATGATAGCCTTGATGAAGTCACCAATGATCGAAGGCCCAGTGTATATACCACCTTTACAGTTCATGGTGCCTCGCCCTGCTTGGCTGCTAGTGGGCCCTCACAAATGAAGCGTAACTATTTTATCCTCACAACATTGACATGAGGTAAGGAGTACTGTTTCCATTCTAAAGATAAGAAAACCACAGCTTAGAGGTGAAGTGACTTGCCGAGGTCACAGCTAGTAAGTGGATCCAGACACAGGGGTTACCAACTCCAAAAGCATACTCACTCCACTAAGGTACATTGACTCACCAATAAATGACTAAAGTTTATACCATATTTTACTGTACAACAAATATTTTCACATCTATTATTGACAACAACTATAAAAGGTGATTAGAACAGATAACATTATCTGAGAATAACAGAAAATGATATGGAAAAAAAACCCTGTATCTAAAAATGAACTCATCTAAAATTACAGCTATTCAGAGGTAGAGCTGATTTAAATTCACATTTCCTTACTACTAATCTTTTACGGTTTCTACCTTGGCACACTGCTTCTTTATTAAAGTTTGTTTTTAATCAGAAATTTAACTTCTTCTCCATTCCAGGCCCACTACCTTCAGAATGTCTTCCCTGCCCATCCCAGTTTCACAGGTCTCCTTCCTTAGAATTCTTTCTACATTTACTGTTTCTAGAACTGTCTTAGCACTTGCATATATTACCTTTTATTCTAACATTTCTCCACCACTACTTTAATAAATACTACTACCATAAGAGAGAGAGTTTGCTTTGGATCTGCACCACTGAATGCTTTAACTTACATGGTCCCATTTCATCTTTGCAACAGCCCTATGAGGAAAGATTTGTCACCGTTATTTTACAGAAGAGGAAACTAACACCAACAGAGGTTAATTTACTCAAGGTCAGGCCATTACTAGTGATAAAGCCATGATTTGAACCCAGCAGGGTTCCAATTACAGGACTCCAATGCCTATGACCTTAATCACTACATTATAGGTCCTATCTCTATATTTTTAGACTAAGCTCCATGAAGATAGGATGACTTATAATTATTTGCATCTATTACAATGCCATATAGACAATTTGGTGTTCAAAATGTATTTTGGTTAATATATTTGCTTTTGTTGAATGGACATGTTGTGTAGGAAGTTAGTATATAGGGCTGAAGATAAAAGTTTGTGATCTATCTGTGTATACATAGTAATTGAGCTGTTAATGCAGACAGAATCACTCCATGCCTAAATATAGATTTGGAAGAGTTTAAATGGAGCAATGAAGAATGTCAATATTTAAAGGCTGAGAAAAGGAGGGTATCTACCAAAGAAAGAGAAGGAATAATCAGAGAAGTAGGAAGAAAACCAGGTGACATCGTGTTGGGTGAGGCACGGGAAGATAATGTTTCAAAGAGGAATTGATCTGTAACACTGAATGCCGCCACAAGGTCAAGATGAGGACTGGAAAATATCTACCCGATTCAGTGGCATGGAGGTCATTGTTGGCCTTTGCACAGAGCTGCCGTAGTGGCATACCAGGGGCAAAAGACAGACAGGAGTGAGGTGAGGGGCAAATGGGAGGTAAGGAATAGAAATAAGTTTAGTAAAGAGATAAGGTGGAAGACATGGGATTGAGGAAGTGTTTGGTTTTTATTGATTTGGTTTTGCCTTAAATTTTTTTCTTAATTTATTCTTTAAAAAAAACTTGCAAAAATAGTATACAGAGTTCCTATATACTCTTCACCCACTTTCCCCTAGTGTTAACATCTTATATGACCATGGTACAATTATAAAAATCAAGAAGTTAATATTGGTATAATGTCATTAACCACACCATAGACTTTATCAGTTTTTCCACTAATATCCTTTTTCTGTTCCAAGATCCTACATGGAATTTAGTTGTCAAATCTCCTTAGTCTTTTCCAATTTGTGACAGTTCTTCAGTCTTTCATTGTCTTTCATGACTTTAACACTTGTATGGTCAGTTACTTGTATAATGTCCCTTAACCGGGTTTATCAGATATTTTCTTATTATTAGATTGCAGTTATGCATTTTTGGTGAGAATACCTTCTCACGGCATCCTATAAGGAGGGCTATTATGTCAATATGTCCTATTACCAGTGATGTTAATAATTAAATTACTTCATTACATAATTAAAGTGGCTGGTATCTGATGAGTTTCTCCAGTGTAAAGTTACTATTTTCCCCTTTGTAATAAATAAATATCTTGAGAGAGATACTTTTAGACTATGCAGATATACTTCTCCTCAAACTTTCACCACTAATTTTAACATCCATCAGTGGATCTTGCCTGCTACAACTATTACTGTGTTTTGTGCCTAATGATGGCTTTCTACTTTCTTCATTCCTTCTGTATTTATTACTTGGGATTCTTCTGTAAGGAGATGCTGTCCTTTCTTTCTCATTTGCTTATTCAATTATTTATTTATATTAGTATGAACTCATGGATAGTTAGCTTATTCTACGGCTTATAACCCAATACTATATTAAACTACTTTGCTGGTCAAATTGTTCCAGATTTAGCCACTGGAAGCTCTTTTAGATTGGTCCATAAGCCCTTTCAACATGTCCCCACTCTTTTTTGAGAATTTTCTTAATTTCTGGTACCATGAGATGCTCCAGGGTCATCCTGTATTTTTCTTGCCCAAGTTCAGGAATCAACCACTTCTCCAAGAAGCCCTACTTCCTTTTATTGGAGAATGGTATTTAGAAAGCAAGATCTGGCCAGGCGCAGTGGCTCACGCCTATAATCCAAGCACTTTGGGAGGCCGAAGATGGTGGATCACCTGAGGTCGGGAGTTTGAGATCAGCCTGACCAACATGGAGAAACCCCATCTCTACTAAAAACAAAACAAAACAAAACAAAACAAAAAATTAGCCAGGCGTGGTGGCACATGCCTGTAATCCCAGCTACTCGGGAGGCTGAGGCAGGAGAATCGCTTGAACCCAGGAAACAGACGTTGCAGCGAGCTGAGATCGTGCCACTGCACTCCAACCTGGGCAACAAGAGCGAAACTCTGTCTCAAACAAAAACAAAAACACAACAACACACACACAATGAAAGAAAGCAAAATCTGAGTGCTAAGTGTGTCCACTGCTACGGCAATATTGTTGCTTCTGGGCCTCTCAGTGGACAGAACTAGGAAATACATGTGTGTATACTAATACACACATACACACACATCTGTATTTATTTTCTAACTGTAAGTATATTTTTAAAACCATGAGTTCATACTGATACACTAGATTCCAATCCAGTACTAAAGGGTACATCTCGGCCTTCCCTTTTCCTTATTGGTAACCTTTTTCCTCTGGCAGTAAGAAACCTAGCTCTCACTATCTATATTTTCTTGTTTTCTATATGTCGGTATATGTGTGGTGTATAAAATATCTATATAAAAAATTTCAGAATTAGCCATACCCCAATAAGAAACAAATTTACTAAGTAGAGTTCAGTATTTGTGTTCAGTTCTTTTTGTTTTTAGTCTTATGGTATCTAGTCCAATTACTGTTTTCTACAGTTACTTAGGTTTAGTGCTTGAAGTCCCCACCCACTTCAGTGTGATTACTAGTTTGTTTTAACGGCAGAGACTTAGGCAGGTTTAAAAGCCAATGGGAAGGATTCAATTGAGAGGATAAGGTTGAATAAACTGGAGAGAAAAAAATATATACATGATTTTTTCTTCCTCATATGTTTCTATAACCAATCACTTGAGTTTTCTACATGAATTATCTTATAATAAGAAAAAAGAGTTTTAAAAATGTATTACTGCACAGGAGCCCTCTGTAGCATAAAGATAAAGTAAGAGTATCAGTAGTTCCCCAGCAAAAGAAGATTTATAGTTATTGTCAAGTAAGTTCCTTGGTTTTCTGGCTTTTGGACGGCATATTGGATTCCAGTTTCAGCTCCAGGCCCTTCCTGCTAGATGTCCTTGGACAAGTTATTAAACTTCTCTGGGCTTTAGCTTCATCTCCATAAAATAACTTCTCTGCAAAACTTCATTACCAAATGAGAAAGGGGATATAAAAGAACTTTAAAAGGATGTGGAAGGGCTTATAAATACAAAGTTGTATTATTCTTGTCACCATCAATTCTGACTACTGTTAAATATTATGAAAAAACTATATGATACAGAGCTAGCTGTTTCGCCACCTGGTTCTGTCTGCCTTGGCTACGATGATCTGAATCAAGATCCTGCTAGGAGAATTAAAGAAAAAATGGTGCTCACATATTTGTTATGTATTTATTCTTCTTCCTTTTTCTGATAGCCACTGGCAAGGCTCACATTCATGTGTGGTACACTACCACTTTTTTTTCCCTTCTCTGTGTTTAAAGTCAATTTCTCCCTCAATGATTTCTGCCCAGATACCTATTCCAAGTTGCACAAAGCTCTCTCTTGGCAGCCAAAGGAGGAACTTACCCACAATGCTATCAACCTGGGCATCTGTTGTATTAGATGCACCACTCCGATGATCAGAGAGGGATTCAGTCCTATCTGCTGCTGGCAAATGGGGTTGCTGTTGAGGAAAATACACATAAGCAACAATTTAATAGACTATTCCAGAACTAAATCCAAAAAAGCTCACACTTTCAGTCCTTGGTTGGCTTGAGAAAAGAGTAACAGGAACTGGAGGCAAAGAAAGAAGAGCAAGATCACATTAAAAAAATAAAAGGCTAAAAATTCACTAACCCAGGAGTACTTTCCCCCAAGGAAGAACCAGAAAGTGTTGATCTTGCTTTAGACTATTAAAACATGTTTTTTGTTTGTCTCATTTAAGATCCATGTTATATTCAAAATGTGAAAATGTAACACAATCGTAACACAAATAGCTCAGAGGCTGTTGAAAAAGATCCCTGGAAAGACAGTGTGGCACTGTAAAATTTGCTCTTGGCTCCAGCTGCTGACCAAGGTAAAGTTGGAACAAAGTTCTTAAGGACGCAGGGTTGCAACTGGACTACAAGCTCATTGAGGACAGGGACCTTGCCTTGGATTTGCCAAGGTCTTTTACACAGGAAGTACTAAAAAAGCACCATGAAATTTACTTTCTATTTAAAGATCTGAAGGCAAATTAATGCCTCAGGGAAATCCTAGCATATTTTAGAAAGCACCCTAGTAAAAATAAAACCAAAGCTGTAAACATCTTGAAAGGGCTTACTGCATTAGCAAGGGCTGTTTTAGGCTTTCCTTTCGTCTATTTTTAACATTCTCCTTCGCCTTTTAAATGGAAAGGAAAACAATGGTGAATGTGTAAAGATTCACAATGACAAGGAGAAATTAAAGCCAAAGAAGGAAAAAAGATCCAAGAAGAACCTTTACCTCTGGGTGACAGGGATCTGCTGACCCAATGCTATGGTTTGTTCCCGTCAATGAGTTGAGAAGGCTAAAGCCTTGGTTCCTATCTAAAAAGGAAAAACACAATCACTGAAATTAGTCATTTACATTTTAAACTGTTCAAATGACTAGGATGATGAAACAAACGCTACTTATTTGTTTTCAAAGTTCTAACTACATATATGTTTTTTTTTGAGATAGGGTCTCACTCTGTCGCCCAGGCTAGAGTGCAGTGGCACAATCACAGTTCAATGCAACCCTGAACTCCTGGGCTCAAGTGATCCTCCTTCCTCAGCCTCCTGAGTAGGTGGGAATACAGGTGCCTGCCACTGTATCTGGCTATTTTTTTTTTAAATTGTTTCTTGTTTTTTGTAGAGACAGGGTCTCATTATGTTGCCCAGGCTGGTCTTGAACTCCTGGCCTCAAGCCATCTCCTGAATCAGCTTCCCAAAGTGCCAAGATTACAGGCTTGAGCCACACCCCCGGCCCTGAATACACTTTTTTAAAGTACATTTTTTTAAAAAAATCACAGACTATTAGTCCAGGTGGAAAATAATAGCAGGGCCATTATAGACAAACAAAAAGCCAGTGGTTCTATTTGCAAAGATTAATAGCACTAATGCTTTAATAGCCACTATGAACTAATATTCCATTGTTTTAAATAATCAAAAACATTTAAAAAATCAACAAAGGCATTCATATCAGGTGAAAAGGAATATGAATGCTTTTTGAAAAAAGCTCCAGGGCTGGGTGCGGTGGCTCACACCTGTAATCCCAGCCCTTTGGGGGGCCGAGGCGGGCGGATCACAAGCTCAGGAGTTCAAGACCAGTCTGACCAACATGGTGAAGCCTCGTCTCTACTAAAAATACAAAAAATTAGCTGGGCATGGTGGTGGGTGCCTGTAATCTCAGCTACTCGGGAGGTTGAGGCAGGAGAATCGCTTGAATCCGGGAGGCAGAGGCTGCAGTGACCTGAGATTGCACCACTGCACTCCAGGCTAGGCAACAGTGCGAGACTCTGTCTCAAAAAAAAAGAAAAAGAAAAAAGCTCTAATTTAGATATGAATGAAGCAACTGCAGTTAAGGCTCCCAGTATGCTGTTTGTATTTACAATGGAGGACAAATCTGGAGCAACACATCTAGCACTGTTCAGAGTACAAGGGCCAGCCTTCATCCAGCAGTGTTCCCCAGAATGACCTGGAACACCTTATTAAAACTATCCTAGTATTCAAGGACTCTATCTGAGATTCACTGAGTCAGCATCATTAGGATAGAGATCATGGAATCTCAACTTTTAGCAAGTACTCCAGGAGGGTCTTATGAACACAGTAGTTCGAAAAACACTGCCTTAGAGTAGAACATGAGACTATAATCCAAGAGTAACAGTACAGAAGGCAAAGACTTTCTCTCTCAAAAAGACAACTTTCTCCCACCTTGCCTTTCCTCTCCCTATCTCTTCCCTGACCTACTCTCATCTCTCTTTCTCTAAACCACCTATAAATTCCCTACACCCTTTCCCCTGCCAGATAGTCGGTCATATAGAGATATCCAAAGAGAGAAACTTTGCAGTGTCCTTCCTTCTTCCTTTCACTTGGGAAGATCTGCTTTTTAAACTGGGATGAAGCCTCAAATGTGGCCTGCTAGGCTGTAGCCTGCAGATTTCTGGAGCTTGACTCTCGCCACGGAGGCAGTCATATGCAGCTATCAATCCAGTACCTCTGCATTAAAAGCTACCTTGGTCTGGGCAAAACTAAGAGGCTGCTGCTGCCCTACTGCTTTTCATTCTGTACAACCTCAACAGTGGCAGCATGGTCAGAGGTTCATGTGTACTCCTGGAGCCCCCCTTATCTCCTCATCCAAAGGCCTGGGGTCTAATCCAAAGACGGGGGCTAGGTTTCAGCAGGGTAGGACATGTAGGCTCAGAGGCCCAAGAGAAGCAGATCCATGCAGTGTCCTATGATGACAGTTTCAGAGCCTAAGGATGTTTATTCAAACATCAGCATGGTTCTTTCTTTTGGCCAATGTGTTGCTGATTTTAAAGTAGCTGTATGTAGTTATGTAATACTCAGACATGGATTTTACCTGTCATGAAGATATACATTAGTGCTCTTATAACATACTTTAAGCTATTTGTACAAAAGGCAATATCTGAGTAATAAACTACTTCTGTAAGAGAGTCCTCACTTCTATTACTGGAAATAACTTGGACCTTAGGTAATTTTCCAATTCAGTTCATAAATCTCTCCATATTCTAATTCCACAGCTTATATTTTTCCTCTGTTAGGCAACCCCTAAACTTGGCAGGCCGGACTGCAACTCAAAGAATAACGCAATACAATGTCAGTTTATGCATGTTATGAAACCAAAGCAGTCTATTTGAAATGCCTCATTCCTTACTGTGGCTGTCTGTAAGGAGAACTGGGATGGACAGGAGTTAGGAGTAGGAGTTAGACTCATCACTGTATACTGTAAACCTTTCATTTTTGTTACATGTTCATGTATTATTTACCCATTCAAAGAGATTTTTTGAAATTTTTTTTTTTTTTTTTTTTTTTTTGAGACAGAGTCTGGTTCTGTGGCCCAGGCTGGAGTGCAGTGGCGTGATCTCGGCTCACTGCAAGCTCCGCCTCCCAGGTTCACGCCATTCTCCTGACTCAGCCTCCCGAGTAGCTGGGACTACAGACGCCTGCCATCACGCCTGGCTAATTTTTCTATTTTTAGTAGAGTCGGGGTTTCACCGTGTTAGCCAGGATGATCTCGATCTCCTGACCTTGTGATCCGCCCGCCTCAGCCTCCCAAAGTGCTGGGATTACAGGAATGAGCCGCCATGCCCGGCCGATTTTTTGAAATTTAATAATTTTATGCTGTGTATTTATCACAATTAAAAACTTCGAAAAAAAAATTAACGCCCAATTAGAATGGATAAAATTATGAAAAAGTCAAAATAGTAGGAAGAAAACTGGACTAGTGGTCAGAAAACCTGTCTTTCATTCCTGGCTCTGTCTACCTGTGTGACCTTAGACGAATTAATCAGGTTCACAATTGACTAAGAGTTTACAATCAGGTTCAGGCTAATTATAATAAGCTAGAAGGACTTTTACTGATATTATAAACAATGAAGAATTTAGTCAACTAACAAGAGAGTTCATTATGTTCCGCTGCTTATATTTTAAGGAACTTAGAAACATACAAATTGACACAATGAGAAAAACAATTCATTTTTGTTTATCCAAAGTAGACTGCTCGCATATTAACACTGCTCAAAAAACTTAGATGATGTTTTATATACCTATGCCTTTTTTAAAAATTCTGTTCTGCCTGGTCCAATGTTTATTAAAATTCCATCCACATGCACTCACTGTATAACAATTCTTCTCATAGAAAAGAATTACATAAATCTTTTCTTGCTTGCTAGATTTTTTTCCCCAGGATTCAGGGCATGGAAATGTCATCCCTATTAAGAAGGATTTATTCCTTTAGCAGGTAGTTGTTGAAACTGGCTCTAGCATCTACGGTTTTATTGATGCCACAAAACTCTAGACTAGGAAGGAATAAATAAATTCATCTCCTCAGCTGATTCTTATGGAACTTCAGGGATGCAGAAAGGGGAAGCTGTTAAGTGATGTAAAATAAATTATTCTGTAAGGCACAATAAGTATATTAAACTCTGATTCAGTTTTAGTAGTCTAGTAAGTTGGACACCAGTGGATGCATGGATAAAAATGAAAATATCATGAAAAAATCTGGCAGTGCTGGTCATTAGCACAGATTCTTCCAGAAAGTGTAAGAAACAAAACTATAGCCTCTAGAATAAAGATTTTAAATGGGAAATTCTTAAGCCTGGGGATGATTTTTTAAAACAATAAGAAGTTAAAAAACTTGAAATATATGAAATTATTTGGCCACCTCTTTACAAATCTAAAGGCACACTGTTATTTTAGAAGCATAAAATGCATTTCTCATAGAAATTTTGACTTACATGAAACATTTAAAGAATTCAAAACCTAGGCAAAGGGGGAAATTTCAGTTTGGGGGAAGGGGAAAAGTCGCTTTTTTAAAAGTATTTTTTTCCTTTTAATTTTTCTGATCTTTTCCCTTCTCCATTATTTATCAAGGTAATATGACAAGCATATTAATTTGGAAATAAGGCATGGATGTGAATCCTACTTCTACTATTTACTGTGTGGTTTTACACAAGCTATACCTTCTCTGAACCTCAGTTTCTACATTTACACAGTGGGTATAACAATATTTACATTGCGGCCGGGCGCGGTGGCTCAAGCCTGTAATCCCAGCACTTTGGGAGGCCGAGATGGGCGGATCACGAGGTCAGGAGATCGAGACCATCCTGGCTAACATGGTGAAACCCCGTCTCTACTAAAAAATACAAAAAACTAGCCGGGCGAGGTGGCGGGCGCCTGTAGTCCCAGCTACTCGGGAGGCTGAGGCAGGAGAATGGCGTGAACCTGGGAGGCGGAGCTTGCAGGCTTGCAGTGAGCTGAGATCCGGCCACTGCACTCCAGCCCGGGCGACAGAGCGAGACTCCGTCTCAAAAAAAAAAAAAAAAAAAAAAAAAAAAACAACAACAAAAAAACAATATTTACATTGCAAAGTTTTCCTAAGGGTTAGTAGTAGATAACATTTATCAAGTGCTAAATATGTGCAAGGGAATATTTTAGGTACTTATAACACTTCTTTAATCCTCACAACAATCAAAGCATGCCTTCTACAAACAATAGAAATAAATATATGTCTTCTTTATTGTATTATCCTCTTTTACAGAAGATTTATTTCATTATTCTCTTTTACAGAACAAACTGTAACTCAGAGAGATTAGGTAACTTATCCAAAGTCACATAGCTGGAACCAGAACTTGAAATCTAGGACTCTCTGATTCTAAAGTCTATACTCTTTCCATGAAGGCCAGAGGTCTTGATAACATGTAAAGAGTTGAGACATGGACAATGTTTTGATGCACAACTACTGGCTTACTGGATATGATACAAACGTGGGTGAAGTGCAAAAAGATAATGTTTCATTCATATATAGTTCTCTTTTGTCAGTAATCCTTCATTAAGTCCCTGGTTTAGACTGTGATTTTCACTGAAGTAAGGTGAATAACTCAGGACTGAATAATTAATCGTGTACCACTTACTAACGGTTCACAGCCCAGCCCTATAACTCCTTGAGGCATTGGTCACATAAAACAAATGGTAGTCTCTTCACTGTCCCTCAAGCACATGTAGACCAGGGGTTTTGAATCTCAGTATTACTGACATTTCCAGCTGGAGAATTCTTTGGTGTGCGGGTAGGTGGGAAAGAGGGGTGTCCTGTGCATCCCCTGCCTCTACCCACCAGATGCCTATAAGACTGCTAAATGTCCCCTGAGGGGCAAAATCACTTCCAATTGAGAACTACTGACACAGATCTAATTAGAACAGGACAATTCTGGCTAAAATCCTCAGGTTTTTAAGTCCTTACTTTTAAGTAAGGAATATAACAAAGATTTTCAATGAAAGAAGAGAAAAAAAAAAAACATTAAAAAGACTCAATCATTCTCTCTTGTCAGCACGGAAAATATCCTCCCCCTACTCTGAGAAACTTCTCTAGATGACTTCAGCCACTAATTACTTCTCCCTCTGTGCCATTTGTCCTTGTTGTCCTTACTATTCAACTGGCCCTTCAGAGAACATGCTAGTATTACTACTCATCTCAAGTCAAAATGCCATCCTCAACTATACTATAAACTCCTTGCAGACATGGACAATCGCTAATGGTTCTACACCGCACAGCCTCCAGCATAGTGCTAAGTATACAGGAGAGAGGTTGAAATATCCACTGAATGCCTAATAGAACTGTCAGGCAGGGGCTGCAAGCACTAGCTATGTAAGTTAGTTTTTATTCTCAATGTTTACATACGACTCAAATATTAAGAATTTCCATGACCACACCCCCCAACATGCCTAACAGACGACCTCCTAGATATTTTGTGTTCATATTTCAATTTTTATTTCCTTAATGTAGCAATTATTTGGCATCATCTTAAGAAATTTTTTCCATCTTTAAAGTTGTCTTTATATCCCCTTCCCTGCATAAAATGTTTTTCCTTTATTATAAACATGTTCTTTTCCATCTGATGATAAGCATGACCAAACTTACTAAAACTAAGATATTTCAATTCGCATAGATAAGTTGTACCTATTTTTGAACGATATTCTTCAATCAAACCACACTGTTTGAATAAAAAATTGTTTTAAGAAGGAAATGATTTCACTAGCATCAGAGAAATTGAAGTAAAATGTTTTTTGAAATCATAAAATAATTAGAAGAATCAATTTATTCTTTTTCACTAAACTACTGCTTGAAAAGGGCAAACTTTGAAATCCATTATTAAAAATAGTACTTATTAAAGAAACAGGCCTAAGCACCGTACCTGGTTCTACCACCTGGCTTTAGATTCAGGAAAGTGAATCTGCTGTCCTATGATACCTGGGACACCTGCTCACATGTCAGGAACATATAATGAACATGACCAGAAAGTAATAATACTATTTTTTTCTCTTTTTCCGGATTATAAATAATATATTCACTGTAGAAAATTTGGAAAAAAGAGAAAAGTACGAAGAAGAAAATTAGGCTGGGTGCAGTGGCTCACACCTGTAATCCCAGCACTTTGGGAGGCTGAGGCGGGAGGATCATGAGGCCAAGAGCTCAAGACCAGCCTGGCCAACGTGGTAAAACCCTGTCTCTATTAAAAATACAAAAATTAGCTGGGCATGGTGGCGTGTGCCTGTAGTCCCAGCTACAGGGGAGGCTGAGGCAGGAGAATTGCTTGAACCCAGGAGACGGAGGTTGCAGTGAGCTGAGATCATGCCACTGCACTCCAGCCTGTGCGACAGAGCAAGACTCCGTCTTGGAAAAAAAAAAAAAAAGAATAAAATTAAATCACCAAAGATACCAATTAATACTCTGGTAATATGTCTTCCTAGTTGTTTTTTTTTTTTTTTCCTATGCACACTTACACACAAATCTTAATAAACTGAACTAAACATCAGAGTGAGTACTATCCTCTCCAGAGTTGTAAAGGTAAGCTTTATTCTGATTCCAATAAGAGTTCCATTGTAAAGTCCCATCTCCAAAACTTGAAGCACACTCTTGAAAATCCTAAATGGAATGTTCAGAATCAAGTCAAAAATCATTCAGAACCAGTACAAGACTTTACCATGAAAAAAAAAAAAATAAAGATGACTTAAGTGGTTCATACCCAGGTCTAAAAATAATTCCAACAAAAGTACTAAAAATGTTTTTGCAAGATGGCAGCAGAAGAGCAGGGCCTCCAGGGTAACTAACTTGAAGAGATTTCCCATGATTCATTTGCTTACAGTTAATTTTAAGGGTACACTTTTAAAACAAAGTCTCACCATTTTACTCATACACTTATTCCTTCTTATTTTTTATTTTCTCTTCTCCTTTTTCTCTTACAAGACAATCTCCTCCATCAAATTATGCCTTCTATACACACACACACCCACATACACAGATAGAAATCAACACATACTTATTTAATTTTTGACCACAACATTCACATTTAGACAACAGTCAGAGAGTATCCATTTTTTTGGCTCCACAATATTAGGTGCTGGGTTAAAAAGAGAAGCAACTAAGTCTGAATCAAGGAACTCAATTTCATAGAAAGTAAAATTAATATAATTCTACATTATCCTAGAGTTCTACCATCCTAGAGGTTAGGAAACGGGTTGAGACATGAAGCCGTTTTCCAAGAGTAATGTCTTTCACGGGTAAAGACAGACCTGACTAGAACTGTCTTCATTAACCATTCTCCTCTAACTGATTTTATATTGTTTTATTTTCTGTAACATTAGAGTCAAATTTGTATTTAATCATCATTTACTTTAGAAAAACAATTTTATTTAAGGCATTAGCCATCTTCTTTCTCAGGAGAACAGCCCAGGTACCACAGATAGACCTTGTGTTTAGGTACACATTTTTTTTATTTTTTTGAGATGGCGTCTCACTCTGTCACCAGGCTGGAGTGCAGTGGCACAATCTCAGCTCACTGCAACCTCCACCTCGCGGGTTCAAGCGATTCTCCCGCCTCAGCCTCCTGAGTAGCTGAGACTACAGGTGTACGCCACCACACCCAGCTGATTTTTGTATTTTTAGTAGAGATGGGGTTTCACCATGTTGGCCAGGCTGGTCTCAAACTCCTGACCTCGTGATCCACCTGCCTTGGCCTCCCAAAGTGCTGAGATTACAGACGTGAGCCACCATGCCCAGCAGGTACACATTTCTTAACCACTGCTCTGTACAGCAGCTGCAAATGATTCTTTGAATTGGAATCTGGGATTTCTGCCATGGAATCTTGTTACAAGTAAATTCAGGGGGATACACGTTAATAAATGATCAATTCTTTCCATTTATAATGGGAAAACAGAAAACTACGACAGAAAGAATTGTTGTTTCTACTATTAAAATTCCACTAATCCTCCTCCACCTGCATTACTGGGGATTAAACTATAATAGATAGATTGAAAGTAAACTCTCAGAGCTTTTGAAATCCAGTCTCTACAATTACTGCTTACCAATGGGGAATCAAAGTCACAACTCTGTAACATTTGTTTAATCTAATCCCTCTTTCACTGATTAGAAACAGTAAAAGATCACAGCATTTCTCTTCCTTGCTGTCTCCTCCATGGTGGTAATTGTTAAAAGACCCACTGAATACTCAAGAGTTACCAGCACGGACTAAACTCCACACAGCACTTGTTAGTGCTCAGGTGATAAAGCTGGGGCAGGGTCTTAGTGGTAACATTAAACTGACACTTTAAACAAGGTCACTGTACATAATACTACCCTCTCATGTGAAACATTGACAACCTAGTCTAAAACAAACAAACAAATAAAAAACAACTCATCAGGCATCTACTTACCATCTTCTTTTCCTTGCCCTTAAAACCAACTCTTGCCGGGCGCGGTGGCTCACGCCTGTAATCCCAGCACTTTGGGAGGCCGAGGCTGGCGGATCACGAGGTCAGGAGATCGAGACCATCCTGGCCAACATGGTGAAACCCCGTCTCTACTAAACATACAAAAAATTAGCTGGGCATGGTAGTGCGTGCCTGTAGTCCCAGCTACTCGGAGGCTGAGGCAGGAGAATGGCGTGAACCCAGGAGGTGGAGCTTGCAGTGAGCCAAGATGGTGCCACTGCACTCCAGCCTGGGCGACAAAGTGAGACTCCGTCTCAAAAAAAACAAAAACAAAAAAACAAAACAAAAAAAACAACTCTTACTTACCAGGTGCCTCTCAATTTAAGACACAGTACTGAGTATGATGCCTAGATCATCTAGGTTTGCAATGAGGTTATTTGATGTACCAGACAAATTGAAAGAGAAGACATCTCACTGGAGACCATAGCGGGGGTGTGGCAGGAGCAACCAACTTTGAAAAACTTGTCACATTTGGCAAAAAGCACTGACCCACAGTTTCTCCTTTCATGATGACAATAAAGGGACATTACCAAATTATAAATGACAGGTCCAAATGGTTGATTTCCACAGCCACAAACCAGACCCTGATATGACTGTGGGTAACTCGACTAAGCAGCTGAGATTTTATCTACATCCCTTTCCTTGAGCGACAGCCAAACTTTGAGGTTAAGGAATTTTAAGAAAAGACGGTATAGACAATGAAAATTTCTATGACTGTAGATATCTAAAAAGCGCCACCCAAATGTAAAGGCAGTCCTAACCACTTCAATTCCTGGCCCATGAGAAGTCGTACCTTTAACACACAGCGGAAACTCTGACTTCCCTAAAAGTTTGACCGTCACAATGAATCCAATGGTATCTGGGAATTTCCTCTAGGGTAGAGCTTAGCACATGCAAGCAGATCCTTCAGCTCAGTGTTTCTCAACCGTTTTCAGTACGGCCGCCTCACCAGGAGCCTTTTAAGACATTTTCCCCCTAATTTTGACACACCATCCCACTGAAATATTAATACCACAGATATACTGTATATGTGTTTATGTGTTGCACATTTATTTGTCCCTTATACATAAAAAGAGTAAAGATTTTTTGCCCCTCAAGAATTAATGTTCACCCCTTTGGAGCAATAATGCCCCTGTTTCTTATGCATGCTTTGCACCATTCACAACAGCAAAGATGGGGAATCAATCCAGGTACCTATCAACGGTGGATTAGACAAAGAAAATGTGGTACATGTACAACATGGAATACTACATAGCCATAAAAGAGAACAAAATCATATCCTTTACAGCAGCATGGGTGCAGCTGGAGGCCATTATCCTAAGTGAATGAAGGCCGGAGCAGAAAACCAAACACTCTATGTTCTCACAAGTGGGAGCTAAATACTGAGTGCACATGGACAAAAAGATGGGAACAGTAAACACTGAGACTTCAAAGTGGGAGGGAGTGAGGCAAGGACTGAAACACTACCTATTGGGCAATGGAATAATTAGAATTCCTGTACATGTACCCCTGATTCTAAAATAAAAAATAAAAAATTTTTAAAATGCATGCTTTGGCTTAATGAAACAAGACACTGGTGGAGCCAAGAATATAAAACTAAGTTCTGAGTTAATATTAGAAGCTATGTCTATCCACATGAAGAAATGCTCATCATCACTCGCCATCAGAGAAATGCAAATCAAAACCACAATGAGATACCATCTCACACCAGTGAGAATGGCGATCATTAAAAAGTCAGGAAACAACAGGTGCTGGAGAGGATGTGGAGAAACAGGAACACTTTTACACTGTTGGTGGGACTGTAAACTAGTTCAACCATTGTGGAAGACAGTGTGGCGATTCCTCAAGGATCTAGAACTAGAAATACCATTTGACCCAGCCATCCCATTACTGGGTATATACCCAAAGGATTATAAATCATGCTGCTATAAAGACACATGCACATGTATGTTTATTGCGGCACTATTCACAATAGCAAAGACTTGGAACCAACCAAATGCCCATCAATGATAGAATGGATTAAGAAAATGTGGCACATACACACTATGGAATACTATGTAGCCATAAAAAAGGATGAGTTCATGTCCTTTATAGGGACATGGATGAAGCTGGAAACCATCGTTCTCAGCAAACTATCGCAAGGACAGAAAACCAAACACCGCATGTTCTCACTCATAGGTGGGAATTGAATAATGAGAACACTTGGACACAGGAAGGAGAACATCACACACTGGGGCCTGTCGTGTGGTGGGGGTAGCGGGGAGGGGATAGCATTAGGAGATATACCTAATGTAAATGACGAGTTAATGGGTGCAGCACACCAACATGACACATGTATACATATGTAACAAAACTGCATGTTGTGCACATGTACCCCAGAACTTAAAGTGTAATGGTAGAAAGAGAGAGAGAGAGAGAGAGAAAGAAAAGAAAAGGAAAGGAAAGAAAAGAAAAGAAAAGAAAAGAAAAGAAAAGAAAAGAAAAGAAAAGAAAAGAAAAGAAAAGGAAGTTATGTCTATCAGGAAAATTTACAAATCTCTTTCTAGAATAATAATTAGCCTATAACTATAGTACTGTAATTTAACCTGTTTGCCCTTAAATCTCATATTAAGTAACAAAAAGCCATTAACAGCACCTACTATGTACAAATAAGAATTATAATTCAAACCGAAAAGAATAATAACCTGTTGTGACTCCAAGTAAAATAATTAAAAATAAATATAAACTATCTTTCATTTATAAGGAATGCATGAGTATTAAATTAACTATCCTTAGCTGTACTTTGGATTAAGTGCAAAGACTGTGGGATAAAGCATCTCCATCATTCCAGATGGCCTAAATTATTTAAAAGGATATATTTAAAAGAAATAAGCCAAAAAGCCCAAAATCTCAGCTATCATCATCATTTCCACCCAGTCTCATTAAAATCTTACTCATGTCAGAGAGCACCTAGGCTAAGGGGAGTTTTGTAGCCAATGAACTCATCTGGCTTGGCCAGTGATTTCCCACGCAACTTAAGGTAAATTATTGAACTACTCTGTGCTCATTTCTTCAAATGCCCAGTAATATAAACCAACATACTGTCATGGAAAAACATGTAACACTCTTAATCAGGAGACCTGTCATGTGGTCTCACGTTGGCTACAAACTCACTGTGTGAATATGAGCATGTTACCCCTCCTCTTTGGGTCCTGTTTTTCCCCACCTGTAAAAGGAAGAAGCCATACCAGATGCATGCATGGAGATTGTATGTTCTAAATGTTTTCATCAGGCTAACTGACATGCACTATCATGCCAAACAAAACAATGCTCCTTATTAAGTTTCATAAAACACAAGAACATGTAATCTGGGTGAACCTAACTAGTAGAGGACCTAGTAAAAATACTGCATAGATAAATACTGGGAAGAAAAATATGATTGCTTTTCAAAATAACAGACTCAAAAGTTTAGGCCAAGTACTTTTCAATTTGAATTAGGTACAATTGTCATTAATGAGAATTCACTGTAGGCTTATTGAATCATATCTACTTTTTGCCTAGATCATCTCTTAATATGAAGTACTCCATAGATTACTGCCTGCTATGTTCAGTAAGGCCTTCATTTTAAGATTTAGGGAATGTCTCTGAGTTACAGCAATCTGAAATTTGGGAAATCAGGTCCATATCTGCCTTATACATACCCTGTAATACAGATTCCAATTAAATCTCTTCTCAGCCCTGGTTTGTCCACACTTATTTATTATATTAGACAATTTCCATTGTTCCCATCCCCTTGGTCATTTCAGTCTCCCTGAGCTAAATCTTTTCCAATTCTGCTGGAACTTTCTTCACCTCCTACTAGGGAGACTAGGAAAAAGAGTCATCAAAATGAAAGCTAGTAAAAAGGTAGAAGCAAGGGGAAATACACCGACAGATAAAATTTTCACCACTGCTCTCAGCATTATGACACAAAGTAAAATATAGATCCTTTCCTTGTTTAAGTGCTTAAGCTACCAGCATAAAAATATATTCTATCTGCTAAGAATGAACAAAACAGTTCTTGGAGTTCTCTATGCAATTAATTGCTTCTAGACTGCTTCACAAGGTGCTGTTATTTAAAGCGTTCAGCCAAAAAGGGTGTATGATCCTGGCAAGGATGCTATAGAAGCCATTCCTGTACTGGATGAACAGACTAGCTCAAAAGTTCCTAACAGTTTCTACCCAATGCAGTTGAGGGCACATCTATCAACCACTTAGTAAGAGCGCTTAATAGTTAAGTGATTCTCAATGGGAGCCAGGCAATCAACATCTTCAGAGGGCTTGTAAAGCATGTGATATGTATTTCCATACCCCCACTGGGTCTCAGTTGAGAATCACTGGATTAAATCATTGCTAAAATCTCTGAATATAGGAGCCTACTGATATTCTCACACAAACTATTTGAAGGCAAATGTCTTAATTTTTAGCAAGTTCAATATATAGACAACCATTCAACCAATCTGAGTCTCAGTTTATTGAATTCCTCCATTTCATGGATGTTGTCCTCTACACTACTGCAGCCATGTACTCCCAAGGTCATACCCAGACCTTATTATTACCAATAACTACAACCCCTCCATAATTTCAACTTCATGCATCACCTGTTTTTCCAAGTCCCTCTCTCTCCCTGTAGTACCTTAACCCAATTATCCTTCCACTGCACCAGGACTCAAAACTACTATCTTTTTACTGACCCACTCCAATTGATTTCCACTCTCCCCTTTTTAGCTTAAATTCCATGATTATTATAATTAATCTCTTATATATACTACTGAATCCCTTGCCTCTCTCTTGCTGTGATAACATTTGCTTAGCAAAAGCAGAACTGATTACTACATGCACATGTACATACACACACACACACACACACACACACACACACACACACACACACACACCCACACCCCAGGCTGCCTGACTTGACTTTAGTTTTATGACACCAAATTTCAAGTTGGGTCCCTTAATGCTGCCTGGCAAATCATATGTCACATCCCTATAGGTTCATTTACTCTCTCTCTCCCAAATGACTACTTCACATTTTCTCCTCTCTCCTCAAATGCTAATGCTACTTCCTCCCTTCTGCCCTCTCAAGTGATATCCTGGCCTCCTACTTCACTGAGAAAACTGAAGCAATCAGAAGAAACTTCCACAGATTCTCATGCCACATCTCCCCACTGAGCCCCATTTGCATCCACACACCCCCTTTCCCATGTCTTTCTAGGTTTACTTTCCTCCTCCTGTGCAAAGCCAGTCCCTCTACTTGTACACTGGAGCCCATCCCTTCTACCTACTCAAGGACATCACTCCGGTAAGTCTCCCTTCTCTTTCCTACTTCATCCATCTTTCACCCTCTATTGGATCTTTTCCATCAGCTTATGAACATGCTGCTCTTGTTCTCATCTCAAACAATAAAAATCTCAACCACATTTTTCTCTCCAGCTCTCACTTATTTCCTTGCTCCCCTTTCCTGCAAAATTTTCAAGAGTTTTTATAGTCACTATCTTCAATTTTTCTCTTTCAACCTATTTCACCGAAACTGCTCTTCAAGGTCACTAATGCTAAATCCAAGGGTCAGCTCTCTATTCTCATCCTACTTGACCTATTAGCAGCATTTGGCATAGGCGACCACTCCTTCCACCTTGAAACACTCTTCACTTTTGCTTCCAGAATAAGACTCCACTCTCCTGGTTTTTCTACCTCATTGACCTTTCTTCCTCAGTCTCCTTTACTGGTGCCTTCTCTTCTCCCTGTCTCTTGATGTTGCAATGTCCCTGGGCTGAGTCCTTGGTCTTCTTTAAGTACTGCATTCACTCCCTTGGTGATCTCATCAAGGCTCAAGGTTTTAAATGCCTTTCTCCCCAAACTCCACACATCTCGCAAACTGGCTACTTGATATCTCCATTTGGAGGTCTAGCAGCCACTTGGAGGTCTCAGTAGCCATGTCAAATTCAACATGTCCAAAACTGAACTACTGATATGTGACCCTGTTTGCTTCATCTTATAGCTGCCTCATTTCAGTTGACGACAACTAATCTTTTAAGTGTTCAGGCCCAAATCCTGTTGTCTTCCTTGACTACTCTCTTTCTCTCGTATCCCATATCTAAACCAGCAGGAAACCATGCTGGCTCTATCTCACAATATATCTGGAATTCAGCCTTTTCTTACTGCTTTCATTGTCCCAGCCCCAATCTTAGCCATCACTCTATCTTATTTGGAATATTATAATAGGCCCCTAAGAGATCTTGGTTGCTCTTCACCCTCATCATCTACTCTCCACAGAGCAGCCAGAGTGATCTTTTTAGACCTTGTCAGATCATATCACTTTCCCACTCAATACCCTGCAACAGTCCCCTAGTTTACTCTGAGTAAATGTCAAAGTTATTATGATGGCCTTCGAAGCCCCAAATAATCTAGCCATTTGTTACCTCTCTGACCTCTCCTGCTCAGCCAGCAAGCGTCCTAATATATCCTTCAAACACACCAGGTGTGCTCTCACCTTAGGGCCTTTGCTATAGCTGTTCCCTGTCCCTGGTATGTTTTTCTCCCAGATATCCACATGGTGAAACACCTTATCTCCTTGCTCAAATCTCAAGAAGACCTACCTCGAACCACCTTATTTAACATTGCAATCTACACAGCAATCTCAATGTCTCTAACTCTGCTTTATTATTTTCCCATATCACTTATCATCTCCTAATATACTATATAACATACTAATTGCTTGTATTGTTTATTGACTATAGCCTCCCACCAGAATGAAAGCTCCTAAGCACAGACATTTTTGTTTAATTTGTTCACTGATATATCCCAAACAGACCAATACTTTGCACAGGGCAAGTACTCAAGAAATATTATTTGTATGAATTAATCAACACTTGAAACTGGAGCTTAAATATGGACTAGAGAGATCTGAGGCCAGCAGAAGAAAACTCAAATGGCCCAGATACACTCAGCACCTAAATTATGCTCCCAGACAATTAGCTACTTATAAAAGCTGTATTATTTCCTTCAGATCTCAAGAAGGACTGTCACAGCACTGCTGACCTCTGCATGATACTAACCACACTAGAAACACATATACAGGAAGTACGAGAAGGAATGTCCACTATTTTCACCTTTCCCTATAGGTGACTCCATATTAAACATAGTCCTGTCTTCTTTCTCTGACTTGAAAAGTCACTTTTCCTTTTCTTTTTCTCTTTTTTTTTTTTTTTGAGCAGAGTCTCACTCTGTCGCCCAGGCTGGAGTGCAGTGGTACAATCTCAGTTCACTGCAGCCTCTGCCTTCCGAGTTGAAGTGATTGTTGTGCTTCAGCCTCCCAAGTAGCTGGGATTACAGGCGTGCACCACCACACCTAGCTAACTTTTGTATTTTTTGTAGAGATGAGGTTTCACCATGTTGGCCAGACTGGTCTCAAACCCCTGGCCTCAACTGATCTGCCCACCCTGGCCTCCCAAAGTGCTGGGATTACAGGCATGCGCCACCGCGCCTGGCCAAAAGTCACTTTTCAATACTACATAATTTAGGAATTAGAGAAAGCAGGTCAGGCAAGGGGCTAACGTGGCTTTCAAAATGATGAATTTATTCCCATGGATTAAGCACAGACTCTTACAAGTTAGAACTAGAAGACTATCATTTATGTCAGTGGTTCTCAACCATGGCTGTATATTTGAATCCCGGAGGCACTTAAAAAACACTGTAGCTGCCCCTCCCTTGGGTGAGGCTCAGGTAGCATAGGTTTCAAAAGCTTCCTAGGTCACTAAAGTTCCCAGGTGATTCCAATGTGCAAACAAGTTTGAGAACTGATGAGCTATATGACCTTGGGGAAATTACTTGGCTTCACTGAGCCTAACTCATGTGGCTTTTGTGAGGACTAAATGAGATTTTGCACATATACCATCAGGTGCTATTAGTATCACTGCCACTTCTCCCTTTTCCATCATCACCACCACCACCTTTTCTACTATTACTATTATCATCATCGGTGGTATCATTTCCTTCCTCCTTTTCTTTCTTTTTATTGAGATTTAATTTACATATCATAAAATCCAGCCTTTTAAAAATGTATGATTCAGTGGTTTTTAGTATACTCACAAAGTTGTGCAACCATCACCACCATTTAATTCCAGAACATTTTCATCACCCCAGAAAGAAATGCCATACCCATGAGCAACCTCTCCTCCCAGCCCCTGGGAACCACTAATCTACTGTCTATCTTTACGCATTTAACTATTCCGGATATTTCATATGAATGAAATCCTATAGCATGTAGCCTTTCATGTCAGGCTTTTTTCACTTAGCATAACATTTTTGAAGATGATCCACATTGTAGCATGCTTCATTTTTAGGACTGAATAATAGTCCATTGTATGGATACATCACATTTTGTTTTCAGCAGTTTTTCTCACTTTTTGGCAATTATGAATAATACTGCTATGAACACTTATACACACTGTTTTGTGTGCCCATGTTTCCAGTTCTCTTGTGTATACAGCCAGGAGTGGAACTGTTGGGTCATATGGTAAATCTATGTTTAACTTTTTTTTTTTTTTGAGACGGAGTCTCGCTCTGTCGCCCAGGCTGGCGTGGGGTGGCGCGATCTCGGCTCACTGCAAGCTCCACCTCCTGGGTTCATGCCATTCTCCTGCCTCAGCCTCCCGAGCAGCTGGGACTACAGGTGCCCGCCACCACGCCTGGCTAATTTTTTGTATTTTTTAGTAGAGACGGGGTTTCACCGTGTTAGCCAGGATGGTCTCTATCTCCTGACTTTGTGATCCACCCGCTTTGGCCTCCCAGAGTGCTGGGATTAGAGGCGTGAGCCACCGCACCCGGCCTATGTTTAACTATTTGAGCAATTACTAAACTCTCTAAAGTGGCTGCAGCACCATTTTATATTGCCACCATCAGTGTACAAGGATTCTGATTTCTCTACATCCTCACCAACATTTGTTATTATCTTTCTGACCCTAGCCATCCTAGTGTGAAGTGGTATTTCATTGTTGTGATGTGCATTTTCCTGGTGACTAATGATGTTAATCATCTTTTCTTTCTTTTCTTTTTCAATACTGGATTGGGGTCTCTGTTGCCCAGGCTGGAGTACAGTGGCACAATCTTAGATCACCACAGCACTGAACTCTAGGCTCAAGTGATCCTTCCTGCCTCAGCCTCTCCAGTAGCTGGGACTACAGGTGCATGCCGCCATGGCTGGCTGATTTTTAAATTTTTTTTGTAGAGACAAAGTTCTCACTATGTTGCCCAGGTTAGTTTTCAATGCCTGACCTCAAACAATCCTCCTGCCTCGACCTCCCAAAGTGCTGGGATTTCGGGCGTGAGCCACCATGCCCAGCCAACGTTAAGCATCTTTTCATGTTCTCACTGGCCGTTTGTGTATCTTCTTGCCTATCCAAATTCTTAACCATTTTTATACTGGATTAGTTGTCTTTTTATTACTAAGTTGTAAGAGTTCTTTATATATTCTAGATACATTCTGCTGATCCTTATAAGATACATGTTTTACAAATATTGTCCCTCATTTTGAGGGTTATCTTTTATCCTTCACTTTCCTGACAGTGTCCTTTGAAGTATGAACATTTTTAATTTTAATGAAGTCCAATTTATCTATTTTTCTTTTGGTTGCTTATTACTAACTTTTAAGAAGAAAGGAAAAAAGTTATGAAGATATTCTATAACCAAGTAAGTTGTTCAGACTTATAATAATCCCTCATTAAATCATGAATTCCCATATAGAAAACACATCCACTTTATCTGGGGGGAGGGCAGGAAGGAATGCAATTCATCTCTTACATTTTTAATTAACTAGATTTTCAGATAAAATATTAGACCTTTGAATGTCAAATGTCCAAGAAACTGCAAAGAAATAAAACCTGAGTTAGATTTGTGTGTTTTCAGAGCCATTTGTTGCAACAGCTAAATGTTCATAATCCTTACAAGAAGTGGAATTGTTTTTTCAAATTGAGCATATTTAAATATTTTTAAAAGAGTTTCAAACAAGTATTTTTCTGCAACTGTACAAAATTAGTGGCATGACATAACCTAAATGTTCTATTACTGCTCAATAAATACTAACTAGACAATACATAATCCCAAATAATCAACTGGCATTATATAATTTTCCAATGTAATAATCCCAAAGAATCAATTGTGATTATAGTAATTTTTCTAACCAAAACAACAAAAGTTGGTCATTATGAATCTCTTGAAAAAGGTAATCAGTACCTCTATTATGTTTTTTTACTTTGTCAACAAACTTTTTAATTAAAAAAACTTTTTGATTTAAAAATTGTTGGTGGCAATAGTTGTACAACAATGTGAATGCACTTATTGCCACTGAAATGCATATTTTAAATGGTAAATCTTATGTATATTTAACCACAATTTTAAAAAGAGAAAAGGGGAGAAAATAAAAGAGAAAAAAAGAGTAGGAAAAACAGAGACCCCTAAAACAAATAAACCAGTCTGAGCACCTGCTGGCAGACAACACCTGGACATTCAAGAAAAGCAGGCTGAGGAAGGCACAGTTCACTGGGCACGCAGACAGATCGCCAGCAAAGCAGGCTCTATAAACAGCATAGGCGGTAGGTTACCCTGGAAGAGTAATATGACCCATCATATATCCAGAGAGCTTTGTCTCTAAAGTAAGACGCAGGGCTCTAAAAGGATGTCCTTCATACTTCCTAAGACCTGGGTTGCATCAAAATGTCATTCATTGTATCTTTATACCACTTACACCACGATCCTCTTAAAATGAAGTTAAGCTAATTAATGGCAGTATGTTGTTTTTTGGTTAACAGGAAACTAGTGTACCAGTACTCTAAAGAAAAAAAAAGAAAGCGAGGAAACCTCAGGGCAAAGAACCATGAAAAATCCACAATGTACCTCCTTGCTTTGCAGTTCTTTTAAGAATATTGTTTAGTGTCTAAAACAAGTAAAATGGCATTTTTTCAGGAAACACCTTTGACCATACTTCCAAAGTAATAAAGCCTGTTTAGTCCAGCTTCTCAATTTATAGCCATAAGTGTACATTACAAGGCAATAGTTCTTTAATGTACGAACTTGGGACACAGATTTTTCAAAAAGTGAATAAAGCCAAAGAAGATTTTGTGAAAATAGTTCTTATAAATATAACAAGCACCACTGAATATAATTTTATTCTAAATTGATCCAGTTTATGTTCCAAATCTTATTTTTATAGCCTTCCTATGGTAAATGCTCAACAAGGATTTGCTGAATAGATGAATGAGAAGGACCAAGTCTTAATTTGAATTTGTTCTGGTAACAGAGAGATAATCACATAAATGAAAAACTCCTTATTCTGGCTATGATTAAAAGGTGAGAAAATAACAGATGTTGGTGAGGTTGCAGAGGAAAGGGAAGTACTTATACACTGCTGGTGGGACTGTAAATTAGTTCAGGCACTGTGGAAAGTAGTTTGGAGACTTCTCAAAGAACTTAAAATAGAATTACCATTCAACCCAGCGATCCCCTTACTGAGTATACACCCAAAGGAATGTTAATCATTCTACCAAAAAGACACATGAATGTGTATGTTCATCACAACACTATTCACAATAGCAAAGACATAGAATCAATGTAGATGCCCATCAACGGTGGACTGTATTAAAAAGTGTGGTACACATACACCACGGACTACTACACAGGCATAAAAACGAAGAAAGTCATATCCTTTGCAGCAACATGGACACAGCTGGAGGCCATAATCCTAAGTGAGGTAAAAACAGCAACAACAACAAAAAACCAAATACTACATGTTCCCGCTTACAAGTGGGAGCTAAACATTGAATACACATGGAGATAAAAAGAGGCCCAACAGACACTGGGGCCTACTTGAGGGGAGATAGTAGGAGGAGGGTGAGGTTTGAAAAACTACCTATCAGGTACTATGCTCACTACCTGTAACCTGGGTGACAAAATCATTTGCACACCAAACCCCAGCAACACACAATTTACCCACGTAACAAATCTGCACATGTGCTCCTTGAACCTAAAATAAAGGTTGGAGAGGCCAGGTGGGGTGGTTCACGTCTGTAATCCCAGAACTTTGGAGGCCAAGGCGGGCAGATCGCGCGGTCCAGGAGTTCGAGACCAGCCTGACCAACATGGTGAAACACCCTTGTCTCTACTAAAAATACAAAAATTAGCTGGGAGTGGTGGTGTGCACCTGTAATCCTGGCTACTCAGGAGGCTGAGGCAGGAGAATTGCTTGAACCTGGGAGGCAGAGGTTGCAGTGAGCCAATATCGCACCACTGCACTCCAGCCTGGGCAACAGCGCAAGACTCTGTCTTAAAAAAAAAAAAAAAAGTTGGAGGAGGAAAAAAAAAAAAAACCCAAAAAACTCCTTATTCTTTCTAGATCTATCTAGACTGCTACATCAATAAAATAGAATCTAGCACCCTTGCAATTCAATGTAACAGACATAATAAGATTCCTCCTAGAAAGAAAAAAGGAGGAAGGAGGATGGAGAGGGGAAGAAAAGGAGAGGAAGGAATACCTTATTATGCCAGAAGGAACTTCTCTAATGATGACAAGGGTTAGATCAGACCTCAGGAAAGCTAAAGGGCGCCAATCTCCCTTAACACTCAAGGGTCTACCAAAAACTGAAGTGAAATATTCTATTTCTATAAAACTGGTCTTCTACTTGACCTTTATCAGGGAAGATGGGGTAAGCTCACTGTAAAATACGATTTTTTCATTTTGTGTGTGTGTGTGTGGTTTTTTTTTTTTTTTTTTTTGAGATGGAGTCTTGCTCTGTTGCCAGGCTGGAGTGCAGTGGCACAATCTCAGCTCACTGCCACCTCTGACTCCCTGGTTCAAGTGATTCTCCTGCCTCAGCCTCCAGAGCAGTTGGGATTACAGTCACGTGCCACCACACCCAGCTAATTTTTGTATTTTTTTAAGTAGAGACAGGGTATCACAATGTTGGCCAGGATGGTCTTGATCTCCTGACCTTGTGATCCGCCTACCTCGGCCTCCCAAAGTGCTGGGATTACAGATGTGAGCCACATCGCCTGGCTGTAAAATATGATTTTTCTCATTCCCTTCTGTAGTGTCTCACTCAGCATACTTGTTGAGGCAGCCCAGAGCTATAAGACAGAAAAACCCTATACAGGGAGCAATTCCTAAAAGACTATGTTATGGACTGAACTGTATCCCCCACCAAAGTTGTATGTTGAATTCCTAACCTCCAGCATCTCAGAATGTGACCCTATTTGGACAGGTTGACTACAGATATATTAAGATGAGGTCATACTGTAGTAGGTAGATCCCTACTTCGATGTGACTGTAAAATGTGGACACAGACAGGGACCTAGGGAAAACACCATGTGAAGGCTGGAGTTTGCTGCCACAAGCTAAGGAACTACCGGAAGCTAGAAGACAGGCCTGAAACAGACCCTTCCCTGGCACCTTCAGAGGGACCATGGCCCTGCCAACACCCTGATTTTGGATTTCTGGCTTTCGGAACTATGAGACAATGCATTCATGTTGTTCTGTGTCATATGGTTTGTGGTACTTTGTTACCATAGCCCTAGGGAACTAATGCAGACTGTAAGAGGCCAGTGTGCACTAGCCTACCCTCCTCAGATTGTACTTCAGATCCAGTCTTCTGCCTCATGGCCACAGCCACTACATTACCCCCAGCCTCAGCACCTCACTCTTGCTGCAAAAGCTCTGGTCTCCCTTACTTCAGACTCTATCTTCACTTTCTTCAATTGTCAAACCTCACTGCACACCACCTTCTTTGCATCAACCCCTTATTTAAAAAACTCCAGTGACTCACCGATTTTTACAGGAAAAAGCTAAAATTCTCCTGACTGGCATTCAGGCCTCTCTCTAAGCTAGCTCTAAATGCTAGGTGATACTCTCTTAGTGACCCTAGAACACGTAACTTTTTTTGTTGCCCAGGCTGGTATGCAGTGGCATAACCACAGCTCACTGCAGCCTTGACTTCTTGGGCTCAAGCAATTCCCCCTCCTCAGCTTCCCAGGTAGCAGGGACCACAGGCACATACCACCATGACCAGCTAATTTTTATAGAGATAGACTCTCACCATGTTGCCCAGGCTGGTCAGAACATACAACTGTTATTCTCTATGTCATGCTTCCTTCTCCACTTGCCACTCTCCCCTTTCATCAGTCCAAATCTTGACCTTCCTGTGAAAACTACTGTCAGGACACACTTTCTCCTTGAAGCTCTCTCTCTATACTTGAGCCTAACACAACAGCCATATTTCTGATTCTATGCACTTTACTGCCTGCATCAGTCATCTGTACTCTTCACAGATTGCTTTGCATAGTTACCTGCCATTTGAAAAGTATATGCTTCAATTTCATAGCTGGACTAGGAGCTCCTTAATAATAGGGTCTATGTCTTATAATTTTGGAGGTACTTCTCAAAGCCAAAGACAATGCTTGGTGTATTACAGGCAACCTCTAAATTCTTACTGAATTAACTATTAAACATATATGAAAAATTCCTAGAAATGCTACCTTTGGCACTTCCTTCAATCAGGGAATTGAAATTGGAATAAATCTACAGATTTCATATAGTACTAATGATCCCACATGTATCTGAATAATTTAAAACTTACAAGGAATAAGAGGAAAAAAATGACTTGAGTCCCAAGTTACTTACCATTCTTCATCACTACATTGGACCACACATTGGCATTCAGGGCTTGGACAATTCGCTTTACTCCTGTAGATTCCGGGAAGTCGTCTAATCAGGGAGGGAAATATACATATTTATACATAACACTCATACAGATATACATACACATTCACAAAAATATGACCGGGCACGGTGGCTCACGCCTGTAATCCCAGCACTTTGGGAGGCCGAGGCAGGCAGATCACCTGAGGTTGGGAGTTCAAGACCAGCCTGACCAACATGGAGAAACCCCGTCTCTACTAAAAAATACAAAATTAGCCGGGTGTGGTAGCGCATGCCCGTAATTCCAGCTACTCAGGAGGCTGAGGCAGGAGAATCACTTGAACCCAGGAGGTGGAGGTTGTGGTGAGCCAAGATGGCACCATTCTAGCCTGGGTAACAACAGCAAAACTCCATCTCAAAAAAGAAAAGAAAATGTTATGTATATATCCCCCAAGCCATATTTTCAAATGACTGTGGTTTTGTTATCCTGTTTATTTAGTTGTTAGTTCACATTGTACAAGGAAAAAAACAAATACAGAGCTTGGAGCTCCTGATAAGAATACTCTAGAGAAACTCATTTCCTCCTCAGCTGTCTGAGGATTGACCACCATCATGAACGACATGGTAACTATCCAAACTGGAAAGTTCATGACCAACCAACTACTTCAGAGAAAACAAATGCTCATTGATGTCCTTCACCCCAGGAAGGCAACACTACCTAAGACAGAAATTTGGGAAAAAGTAGCCAAAATGTACAAGACCACACCAGATGTCATCTTTGAATTCAGAACTCATTTTGGTGGTGGCAAGACTACTGGCTTTGGCATAATTTATGATTCCTTGGATTATGCAAACGAAAAGGAACACAAACATAGACTTACAAGACATGGCCTGTGTGAGAAGAAAAAGACCTCAAGAAAGCAATGAAAGGAATGCAAGAACAGCATGAAGAAAGTTAGGCAGACCACAAAGGCCAGTGTTGGTGCTGGCAAAAAGCCGAAGGAGCAAAGGTGCTGGAAGGATGTTATCTGTGGCCGCTGTGGTTTTTTCATGATTAATAAACTAAAAACTTTCAAGTGGAAAAAAAAGAATATTCCAGAAACTAAAGCAATTAAATAAACACACAATATAAGGCAGTTATATAAAAAAGTTATCCTCACCAATGGAATCTATTTATATTCTGAAAATGTAAGATTCCACTTATTACACACATTCTTGGCACAGTACGAGAGATACCAATCTAGACAGAATGAGTTTCCTTAAGGCAGGAACAGTCCTCTTATTAATAGTATGCTATAAAATCATGTAAATGCTCTATCCTCCGCTGGAAACGAAAGAATAGTAAGTGTTATTTATGACTGATATCTATAGAAGAACTTCTTGATCAGAGAAAGACAGTTTGAGTGAGAAGTGAAATGACTACAAGTCTAAGAGACAGGCAAAGGGTCATTACAAAAACTTAGTTTATTATGAGTACTATCCTGCTTCTGGAATTTGACTGATACTACTCAGAATAATGGGGCTGTAATCCCATAGTGTACCAAAAAGGTGGTATTCTTAGCTACAACATAGGAATGATTGTGTACAAAGGAAATGGAGATCCTACAGATGTTGAGGACTGTAAGGCTGCATCTGGAAAACAATGACAGAAATAGTTTTCATGTGGTTAAAAAAGGAAAGTTTCCTGAGTTTACAGAACATAATCCACACAGAACCTGTCTCTAATGGCCAGCCTAGCCCTGGGTGGTTTAACAGGAAGAGCACAGAGTTACATGTCAGAATATCTGAATTTGAAGCCAGGCTGTGACACTTATTAGCTATTTGATCAAGGGCGAATCACTTACACCATTCTTACAGAAAGTGGAAACAATACCACTCTATGCACATCTCTCCTAGAGGAAAGATGCACTGGAACTGACATGTAACCTTCCCCCACACTGGAAACTCCTTGAGGGCAGGAATCTTGTCTTACTGAGTTCATATGCCCACTGCCTAGCACAGTGCCTGAAAAACAGCAGGCACTCACCAACTGTTTAATGGATTGATGAATCATTTAAAGAATACCAGCCTACCAACCTAACAGAAATATAGTGATTAAATTGAAAATATAGTGATTAAATTGAAAATACTCAGCCAGGCGGGGTGGCTCATGCCTGTAACCCCAGCACTTTGGAAGGCCAAGGCAGGCGGATCACGAGGTCAGGAGATAGAGACCATCCTCTGGCTAACACGGTGAAACACCGTCTCTACTAAAAATACCAAAAAAAAAAAAAATTACCCGGGCATGGTGGTGGGCACAGTCCCAGTTACTTGGGAGGCTGAGGCAGGAGAATAGTGTGAACCTGGGAAGCAGAGCTTGCAGTGAGCTGAGATTGCGCCACTGCACTCTGGGCGACAAAGAGAGACTCTGTGTCAAATAAAGAAAGAAAGAAATAAAAATAAATAAAGAAAATACTCTACCAAGATAAGTTTATCACCACCAATGTTTGGATGAAAATCTAAAAGTCACATTTATCTTAACTGTGAATGACTTAATTCTCAAAAGAATAACTAATATTTTAGATGACATAACCAGGAACCAAAAATGTGGTCTGAAATGAAGAGCTAGTACCCATAAGAGGAAAATTAATACAAACTAGCATAAAGTCCTATATTCATGTTCGAATAATACATGCAAGTAAAAGATGAGGAAATATGGCTTAGGAATAGTTTGTATTTTAAAAGTCTAGGAAGGTTTTCATTATGTTACCTAAAGATGACATATCAAAAAACCCATTTTAAGATTAATCTGAATGAATACAAGAACATTATTCAGACAAAGGGCTATGAGAAATACAGTGTATAAAGGAGCAGAGATTCCAAAATGATAACAGTCAGATACTGACTCTCAAGGACAAGAGAAAGAGAAAATTCTATTGCCAGAAATCACACAGGCTCACATACACAAAACAGGGCACAAGTTTCAGGGACCTAGAAAAACACAGAAAAAGATGTATTTGCCAATTTTCAATACTCTTTAAAATGAGCAAGGAGAAAAACCAGCCTTTTTACTTCGGCTTTGTTCTCTTCTTCCCTGGCAAGTTTTATTCTCAAAGGTAACAGTATTTTGGAAAAATTATAAATAAAACCAGAATATAGAAAAATATTTCTTAATTCCTTAATAAAAATACAAGTTTCATGAAATTACTGCTTATGTCTTATCTATGTACTTTAATTCACGTTGGTTTTCCCTGCCCAGGATGTCTTTTGGAACAACTGGCATATTCACAATGCCACCTCTCCACCAGTCCTCTCACTACAAGCCCAGGACCTTTTCTAACTTCTTCCCCATGGAGCAGCTGACACGTGAGAGTTCACAATGCCAACATGTTCTCTGCACTTTTAAACAAAAATAAGCTCTCCTGTCTCTAAAATACCACAGCACCACTATTTCTTCTATAATACTTATGACATTCCACTTGATAATTCAATTATCTGTAAGTTTCATCTCTTGTACCAGATTATAAGGTTTTGGTGAACCAAAAACCCTCTTATCCTGGTAGATACCACAACAGGTGTACTTCAAAGGAGAAAAGATGAGAAAAGAAATGGGGAAGGGGAGTAGAAAAGGGGAAGAAATAGAAGGTCCAGCAATAGCGGAGGACAGCGATTGCAGAGCTACCTGGGGTGGAGGTGGGGGATTAAATTAGGGGTCTGTTTTTTGGCTTCAAATGTCCAAAAGACATTCAAATAGATCTGAAATGTCCCCTGCGATTCCTGGGAATTCAGTCTTAGGTTACTATGAATTCAAAATAAGAAAAGGTCTAACTCTCCTTCTTCAGCAGTGGGGAAAGGAAAAAGAATTGGGAAAATGACAAAGATTTTAGAAAGCAGCCTTATACCTTTATCCATAAGAAAAACACACATTTTCAAAAGTTCTAAAACAGGTGGTAAAACCAAATAAATGAATTCTCACACTAAATATAAGACTACATCAATGGATTTTGCTTAAATCCTTGAAACAGCTGGGGAAAAAAGTTTCTTGAATTTTGCTGTGATTCTTCTTCCCTGAATTAAAATAATCTCTCATATCTGAATCTAAGTGCCATATTGTCTACTAACACATAAACACTTACCATCCTCCTCAGGCAACTCCTCTGGACTAAGTTCTACCAATTCGAAGCCATGTCTGATGCACCATTCTTGAGCTTTCTGTCGGTTTACACCTAAAATAATATGCAAAAGAATCTTCATAAGTAAGAAGAAAACAAAACATGACTATTCCTGCAATATTCTTCATAAATCTCAATGTGTTTCCCTTAATGTCAATGTTATTCTAAAGGCATCTATTCTAAAGGCATCTAAAATAACAAAAAGAAAATGATTTCTCAACCCTGAAGTATCCATTCTTAAAAAAAAGTAAATATTACAAGATACCAAAGAAAAATAGCTGAAAATATTTTCATAAAGCAATAAAGTCACATGGGATGTATGTCCTAAGTTAAGGAAACAGATGTACTCTGTTTATCAAGGAATGGCAAATGCGTGTCCCATCCACATGCCTTACCATCTTCAGACACTCTATCACAGACCAAGATCATCACCTCAGGTAACCATGCTTCTGCCAGTGGAAGCCATGAGGAGACACTGTCGAGACCCGATTTCTAGAAGGAACAAAAAATATAAACAAACAAAACCAGAGAAGAGATAGTAAGATAAAATGTAACGGGAAAAAAAGAAGGCATGCAGTAATTTCTTATTCAAGCCTTCATAGAAAACAAAGTCTTACTTGTGTGCTGTCAAAGTAAACCACAAATGCTTGGACAGATTCTGCAATCTCTGCAGTCACAAGAAATTTGTTTGGCACCACACACAAATTGATGTCCGCTGAATAGTATTTATTATCAATGGTCCAGGGATAAAATCTCACAGCGTCATTGGAAGTCACTTCCACAATAAGATCTTCTGTTCCAAGGATATCTAAAAATAAATGACAACATTACCATGTAAAGTGCAAAACCAATATACATTGGTTGATTTTCTCAGTCAGATACCAGATAAAGCTGGTACTTTCACTGTTTCCTTTTATGTGAGGATTTCAAAGGACCCTGCATTTATTAGCTTTAATCCTATCTTCTCTGATCATCTGATTACAAAAGTTATGGTGATATAATTTAAGTCATTGACTTTTTCTCTTTAAGAACACAAAAATCATTGTGAACTAGATTAGATAGTAGTAAAGGAAAAAACAGTCATACAACCAAATATCCAGAAAAGAGCAAGTAGAAGACAAAGAATGACAGTTGTATTTATCGTATTGCTTAAGTACTTCATAGGAGGTAGACTATAACAAGCTTCTGGAATCTGTAACTACTTTGTACTTATTGCAAACTAAAAGGAAGATAGGATTAAGGCTAACCCATTAATAAAATAGAAGAGCTACATATATTTCTTGGACTGAATGCTTAGACATTAATTCAGCTAATGAAATAAGAGAATGGATACTGATAAATGACCCGAATTCTATTTATATTCAGCCTTGTTCACATTCTTTGAAAGCCAACCCAAATTCTTGTTTGATCAAGACACTTCTGGTAAATTTTAAATGTGTAATAGCCAAACAAATTACTACAACTAAATTTAGATTCTAAAAGATTAGATTATAACTAAATCTTTCGGAAATGTACGTGCAGCATGTATATAATAGGAAATCCCCATAGTAAGAGACAAGTCAGTGATGAACAAATGAATACAGACATGATCACGGAGCCATGGAAGCATTTTGCTTCCATTATGTTATACAGTACTTACAACTGGAAGAGAAATTACAAGTTGTTCTAACCTAAACTCCCATCTTTCACACCCATACCCACAACCTCCACTTTATACAAATGTGGAAAATGAGCTTATAGAAGTAAAATGACTTGCCATTAATTGACTTATCAGAAGAATATAAAGCAAAACAGTGACACACTCCTCATCAATGCATACTAAGATGAACACGTATTAATGAAATGTGCCTCAAACTCATAATTAGCAAGACACTGAAAACTAGAAATTAATTTTAAATCCCAGAGCTAACATATATTTGAAAAGATGCCATCATTTCTGCTCAATATAAAGTTATGGGGAAAGTATTTAGTCCAAAAGACTGCTAGGAATTATGTACAAAGTGTGGTGTAAGAGTGTATACACACATGTGTTCTTTTTATTAGCAAAGTTTCAGCACGTGGTTAAGAGGAACTAATCTTCTCAAGAATGAAAGGTCAGCCCTTTTTTTAACAAAAAATTTAAATTTAAAATACATTTAAGGTTTTATCTTTGATATAAAGCATATCATGAAACTAAAAAATTTTTTTCACCAGAACCAGAATTGTTACTCTTAAATCAGCAGAAGGTCTACGTCAATATTTGACAATCTGAGTGTATCCCATTTCTTTAAGAAATCAGCAGTTCTGTCTACTTAATTTCTACCTGAAGTCATTATCTTTTACTTAGTGTCAGTCAATTCCATCGCAACCAGCTGCTACGTCCCTTATGGAGCATTAAGACAATTTCAGGTGGGAAATAAACAGGTAAGTTATTAAAATCAAAGACATTGTTTTCATGTAAATGTCTCACAGAAAAACAAAAACTAGATCAAAGTCTATATTGCATTCAAATCTAACACTCCAAACTTCAAGAAGGTGGCATAGTAACATGTGGCTGTGTTTCTAAAAGCTTAATACTGGCACAGCTAACACACATGCCACAATACGCTGATAAATACGCACATAAAAGAAAGAAACTAAAACAACGAGAAAAGCAAAACAAGTATAAACTAATTTTTTAATGGTGAAAAGAGCCAACATATAAAATCAGTCTTCATTCTTCCTTTTTTTTTGAGACGGAGTCTCACTCTGTCACCCAGGCTGGAGTGCAGTGGCGTGATCTCGGCTCACTGCAACCTCCACCTCCCAGGTTCATGCCATTCTCCTGCCTCAGCCTCCCGAGTAGCTGGGACTACAGACACCCGCCACCACGCCTGGCTAGTTTTTGGTATTTTTAGTACAGACTTAGTAACACAGGTTTCACCGTGTTAGCCAGGATGGTCTCGATCTCCTGACCTCGTAATCCGCCCGCCTTGGCCTCCCAAAGTGCTAGAATTACAGGCGTGAGCCACTGTGCCTGGCCATCCATGGGTAATTTTTAAAAATAGCAAACTGCGTATTTTTTAAAGGAGGGAAGCACAAATAATAAAATACAGTAATGAATTCACTTGTTGCTAAGGGGTAAAGTACAAAGGCAGAGGGGGACTAATATTCCTGTCATTGCTACAATCAGTTCTTAATATTTCCTAAATCGGTTGTATTGTTAAAAACTGGAATAAAAAAATTGGGGTTATGCTTTCTTTGCTCCTCAACATGAGAAATCTAAAATCAATTAAAATGGCATTACTAACTGCAATTTAAAATTACTAACAGCAATTTAAAATATTTAGATCCATTAATGATGGCTCATTTTATTAATGTTTAGAACACAAAAGAACAAAACAATGTTTGTTACTCAGACCACTTACAATTTCAATTTTATACTTGCATTTGCAAATGATTAAGATATTTACTTAACACGGGGAAAGCAGCTGTTTCTTTCTTTTTTCTCCAAACCTAGATAGGAATGGAACCAATAAGTTGGGAAAATGAATTTCACATTTCAGTGTTTCAGTAGCTAGTGGGCTTTGGCTTTTGTTTTATTCTCTGTGCTGCCTAAACAAGTTGATAGCTCAATTTACTTATCAGATTTTTTTTTAACATTTTATGTCTAATCAGACACTTTCTTCAAGACTGCATATGGACTTCATTATCACATCTGTGCCATATTAGAGCTAGGGAGAGAATAGTAAAGACTGTCTCATTCTAATTCTTATGATCAATATCATAACGTAGAGTTTAATTTAAAAAATGTAAATGTCTACACTAAATATAGCTTTCTTCTCTCATGTTTTCTATTTGATTTTCAAATGCTTAACAAGTTTATTCTTTTCCAAATTAAAATGAAATTATTCAAATTATGCACATGGCTAAAGGTTTCTGGAGATCAGCTAATATAATTCACTCATTTTACAGATGAGAAAGCTGAGGCCCAGGAAAAAAGAAGCCACTTGCCTAATAGGAGCAGAGCCTAAAACTGGATTCGATTCACCAACATTCTTTCTTACTACACCGTGATGTTACAATACTTAGCATCTGAGCTGGATCACACTTGAGTCTCTAATAGTGACAAGCCAAAACTAGTCTATGGACCTTTTAGGAACACCAAAAATAATAGCCAGAATATGGGCACAATTATATACAGATGTGCAGTACAATTAACCCATCAGAAAACTGTCTATGACATTCAGGTATTTATATGTCAACAATGAGTCACAGTGATCTTGAGGTTTTTTTGTTGTTTTTTTGTGTGTGTGTTTTTTGCAAGACTTCCTAGAAAAACCTGCAGTGGGCTCCCTTCTTTGTCCTTCACTAAATTACTATGTTGTAGACTCCGATATGCACAAAGAAAATCAAGAGCAGCTTTCCCCTCCTCCTGGTGGATGCCAGCCTGTCTCATTCACACTGTTGGCAGCCACCTGGTGGAGCTGTAATACATCACTTTTTAAGAGACAAACACTAGGTGTTTACTTGCCAGGTCTGTTACTACAAACTCCATTTCACAGCTTACAACAGTTAATTTGTAGTGCTTTTACAAAGGAAGTTAGATGCCAACTCAGTTCTAGTAAACATAACCTTTCCTTCAGTGTTAAGTGCAAGTATAAACCTCTATCCCTATTTGAGAAACTTTTTACAAAGCCATCAATTCTCCAGTAACTCCCATTTACTTTCTCACATCCTTGGTCAACTTCTTTTCCCTATGATCTCATGTGGTAAGTTATAGAAAATAAAGATTCAAGAGCTTTGAAGGAAGCCATGTTCCAAGGCAACATTTCAGTTCAGTAACCCAACATCTTCCTCTTTTTATTCAGCTTTCTACTCTTCCCTGTATATCCTAATAATGATCCTTCCCTCAGAGAAACTACAAATGTGGTAACCAATCAAATGAAAGAAAAGAGGCAGCTAGCTTTCTATGGTTAAGAATCAATAAGAGGTGATACTCTTTTTAGCATGAATTAGAAGGCAATATGAAATTCAAGGTGAATTCCCAAACACCACAAATATCTGTTCTCCTACACACACACATTTTATCTATATATAAACTTGCACATACACAACCCTTACCTTATGCCCTCACCTATCCACCTCAGCCAAAAAAGACAAATGCATTCTAAACTAGACACGTTGATACTGTTATGGATTTTTTATGTCTCCTTTAGTAGTAGGGTAATTAAGTACACTTTTAATATCAGTAGTATTAATGTGCACTTAACCAATCATGACATTCTTTGTGAAGCAAAGCTGTCCAGTGGTTAAATCATATTTTCTATGCCCTGAGGGAAGTGACAGCTGCCATCTCAAATCAAGATGATCCCTCCGGAAACCAGCACTCTTCTCAGACTGCAAAGTTGGTTTTATTCTTTCTCATAAACTGAAACTGCCTTGACAGTCAGGCATCATAACCTCTCACCCCAGATATGAGTGTCTTTCATGGAATCCACTCTTCTGGAGACCCAACATTCTTCTTTCTTCCCTTTGTGAAGGCAGTACTAACAAGAAGGGAGAAGAGCATGGAAAGCAGAGACAGCACAGACCTGGGGTCCCACAGGCCTGCATTTGCATGGGCTGGCTCTCTGCAAAGCCTTGGGCAGATTAACCCCTCTGTGTCTCATTTCCTTACCTGCAAACAGGGATGAGAACACTTCTCAAAAAGCTTAAATGAATTAAATGAAACTATGTCAAAGAAAGTACAGACACTGGGCACAGAGTAGGCCCTTAGTAAGCACAGAGTAGGCCCTTAGTAAATATTCATTTCCTTCTTCCCAACTCACTTTTTTTCACATTTGTGACAGCCCTCCTGACTAGAGGTAGGTTAGAGATGCACTGAGGAGTTAGTAAGAAACATTACAGTCAGGATAACCATCTCCTTTAAGCTGCGCTAGCCTCGCCCTTCTACCCCAGACCACCCCCTAAAATAAACTTGAAATTTTTCTTTTCCACTGCTAAGGCATATGCTGAGACAGAAGAGAAGGCAATTAGGAAAATTATAGGAGGCAGCAGAGTCTGACGTCAGCTGAAAGGAAAAGTAGCCATTATGAAAGAAAAGAACTGAGCAAAATATGACTTAGGAAAAATTCAAAACCTAGAGTTTTCATTAACCATCAAGGGAAAAGAGAGACTTTAAAAAATCATATTGGATTCATACTGTTGCAAGCAACTACAGTTTCTTACCCACAACTTCATGAGACTGTCAAACAAGGTGCGTGCTACTCTGTCAAATATTTTGTAGTAGTTGTGAACAGGTTAGTCCCTAAATACTAAAAGTAGATGATACTGCTCCAGTGGAAAGGGACTTTGTAGCATGGTAGTATTTAAAGGTTAAAACTGTGCAACATTAGAGTTGAGACTTCACAGACAAACGTCAGGAAACTCATATCTGAGGCTCCCTGTGTAATCATACCCCAGCCTCCTGGTGCAAGTATACGTGATATTTGCTGCAGTCTGTATGACAGGTCAATCACTGGAGTAGTATAGACTTGCTGAGGGAAGAGTAACTGGATTGAGTTAAAGCAACATACTGCTTTAACAACAGTACAGAGATTCTGGGTTGCTTACAACACTTAATTACCTCTTCCTGACACACCCCTTTTTTCTGGTTACACGCTAAACTCGCATTTCCACATGCTCTTAAGCTTTTTATATCACAGCGGAAACATTTTAAAGCTGAAGCAGAGGAAATCCAACCCAGTCCTCCTCTTTTTCCTCAAGTTTACTTTCTCCCAATAGTCATCTGGAATTGGTCACCACAGCTGCATCTTAAAATAATTGGGGAAAGTCAGCGGGCGGTGTAGGGGGATGCGGGATGGGTGGGGGGTGTCTCTGCTTGCTTTTAGAAGACCGTACAATGCAGTCAAACATACACACAAGAACATAAAAAAGCAATCAGGAAAGGGAGAGAGAATATGGAGAAGGGTTTTATAAAGATCAAGCAGGAAACATCAGCCTCTAAGTTTTATGGGCTGCATGCAAAGACCACTTTGTCAATTCTAGTGGCACAGCTGATGGACAATTCCTACCTATATTTTAGAAGGGTAAGGCACTTCTCTGAATTCCCTTGCTAGTTCTAAATATACCCCTAAAGCAGTGATTCTCTATGGGGATGAGATTCTCCCCAACCCTACCAAGGGGACATAGGTCAACACCTGGAGACATTTTTGCATCACAATAGGGGTATGTTACTAGCATCTAGTGAGTAGAGGTCAAAAATTCTGCTAAACAGCCACCCTACAATGCACAAGATAGCCCCACAAGACAAGGAATTGTCTGGCCCAAAAGGTCAACAGTGTCGAAGCTGAGATACCCTGTCCTATAGCAAAGAAACCTTATGGAATTTACTTAGCTGTATTCATGAAACAAAATAAAAGTTCTGGAATGCAAAATTGGTTTTATTCTTTCTCAAAAAGCTGAAACTAGGCATTACAGTCAGGCATCACAACTACCTACCCCAGATAAAAATATCTTCCATTTATATCTAATAAAATCTCTCTCTGATAAAGTCTATCTAAAATGTCTTCTTTGATTATTAACCATAAAAATTATTTGGCAATTAACCTCAGAAGCTTTGAAAATAATCTATGAATGATAGATTTCTAGAAGAATTCATAAGCCTAAACAGGACAATTATGAGATAAAAATAATTTTCATATTCAAATGGTAATTTTTCATAAACAAATCAGCATCAAGTAATAAAACCTTATAAGAAATGTCAATGTCTGCTCAGGATGACAACATCTGCAGTAGATGCTAATTTACTCTAAAAAAAGACAAACATGTTTGAGATGAATTTTCCAAAACAGAATAAGTTTAATGAATAATGGAGAACATTCATTCTGTAGCCCCTGTACTCAAGTATTGAAAATAAGCTTGATCAGTTAGAAAATATCAGAAAGCTAACAGATCCAACGTCCCAGCATTCAAAAGCTTCCTCTAAAAGGGTAAAATCATTATTGGGCAACAGATGGTCAATGAATCATGGAAAACAAAAACACTAATAAGTAAGACATTATTGAAAGTAAAAATTGTTTCAAGACACCACAAAGAAAAACAAAACCCAAGCCATAGAACAGGAGAAAATGTTTGCAAATTATTATATATCAATAAGGGACTTGTAACCAGAATATATAAAGAACTTTTTCATTAATAAGAAGACCACAAAACCAATTTAAAAGCGGGCAAAAAAGAGCTAGGCACAGTGGCTCACGCCTGTAATCCCAGCACTTTGAGAGGCCAAAGTGGGTAGATTGCTTGAGTCCAGGAATTTGAGACAAGGCTGCCCAGCATGGCGAAACCCCGTCTCTACCAAAAATATAAAAAATTAGCTAGGCGTGGTGGCACACACCTATAATGCCAGCTTCTTGGGAAGCTGAGGCATAAGAATTGCTTGAACCTCAGAGGCGGAGGCTGCAGTGAGCCAAGATCACACCACTGCACTCCAGCCTGGGCAAGAGAGTGAGACTTCATGTTAAAAAAATAAAATAGGTAAAAAAAAAAAAAAAGTGGGCAAAAAAGATCTGAATAGACATTTCACCAAAGAAGATATTAAAATGGACTATATGCACATGAAAAGATTCTCAACATCATGAGTTATTAAGGAAATGCAAATCAAAACCACAATGAAATACTACTTCACATCCACTAGAATAGCTATAACAAAAAATAAAGATAATAACAAGTATTGTTATTGTCCAAAGATATGGAGAAATTAGAATCCTCACTGATGGGAATATAAAATGGTACAGCCACTCTGGAAGAAAACAGTTTGGCAGTTTCTTAAAATACCAAATATAAATTTACCATATGACCCAGCAATTCCACTCCTAGGCATCTACCCAAGAGAAATGAAAACAGATGTCCCATGAAAACTTGCACAAGAATGTTCATAACAGCATTATTCACAATAGCCAAAAAGTGGAAACAATCCAAATGTCCATCAACTGATGAACGGATAAACAAAATGTGGTATATCCATACAATGGAATATGAAGTACATCCTACAATATATATGAACTTCAAAAACATTATGCTATGTGAAAGAAGCCAGACACAAAAGATCACATATTATGATTCCATTTATATACAATGTGCAAATCTACAAAGACAAAAAGTACATTAGTGGTTGCATGGAGCTCAGGAGTGACAGCAAATAGTCACAAAGTTCCTTCCGGAATGATGGAAATGTTCTACAATCAGATTGCAATGATGGTTGCACAAATCTGTAAATATATTAAAAAAACACTGAATTATACAATTAAAACAGGCAGATTTTATACTACTTAAATTATATTCCAAAAAGCTGCTAAAAACCATAAAAACTGGGAGATAATGACCCCATTACTAATAAGGTAGGTGACTGAGACACATAATGTTTTAAGTACTTGGAACAATGGATGGCACATTTGAACAAATCTAGTCAATATTTATGGAATGAAGTTAACTTGTTTAAAGTCAGATAGCTAAAAAAAGGATAGAATTCAGTACTCAATCCACAAATTTTTTTTTTCACCACAGAAACCCTATACAACTCCAGGAAAAGTCAGACAAAACAGCCACCCTGGTACATCAAGATCACAGTGTTGTTTATTAACAAATGATCAAACATTTTCCTGATCTGAGCAGGCTGGAGTTTGACCCAAATACAGTGACACTTTTCTCCACTTCTGTGTCAAACCAGCCATCAGATCCGTACGGAAAATTAAACTCTAAATACGTTTTTGTTACTGAACCTACACTATCATAAAGCCTCTTTAATAGTTTCACAACAGGCCAGGTGTGCTGGCTCACACCTGTAACCCCAGCACTTTGGGAGGCCAAGGTGAGCGGATCAGCTGAGCTCAGGAGTTCAAGACCAGCCTGGGCAACACGGCAAAACCCCTTCTTTACAAAAAATACAAATATTAGCCAGGTGTGGTGGCCTGAGCCTGTAGTCCCAGCTACTTGGAGTAGGGTAGGGGGGCTGACACAGGAGAATCACTTGAGCCTGGGAGGCGAAGGTTGCAGTGAGCCGAGATCATGCCACTGCACTCCAGCCTGGGTGACAGAGCAAGACCCTGACTCAAAAAAAAAAAAAAAAAAAAAAAAAGAAGAGTTTCACAACTGTCCTGGTCCATCAATCTATGTCAATATTGCTTCCTGAATAAGAATTATTAGAGACGTATTTGTGGAATCCGTGTGTGCTGGCTCCAAAATAAATACAATGTTATGTCCAAATTATCATTCTTGCCAAACTTAAAATAATTTTCATACCTTTGAGAGGTGAAGCCAGCTGGACTTCCTGGGTTGAGTGGGGGACTAGGAGAACTTTTCTGTCTAGCTAAAGGATTGTAAACGCACCAATCAGCACTCTGTAAAAACATACCAATCAGCACTCTGTGTCTAGCTAAAGGAGTGTAAATGCAACAATCAGCACTCTGTAAAATGGACCAATCAGCAGGATGTGGGCAGGGCCAAGTAAGGGAATAAAAGCTGGCCACCTGAGCCAGCAGCGGCAACCTGCTCAGGTCCCCTTCCACGCTGTGGAAGCTTTGTTCTTTTGCTCTTCACAATACATCTTGCTGCTGCTCACTCTTTGGGTCCGCACTACCTTTATGAGCTGTAACACTCACTGTGAGGGTCTATGGCTTCATTCCTGAAGTCAGCGAGACCATGAACCCACCAGGAGGAACAAACAACTTCGGATGCACCACCTTTAAGAGCTGTAACACTCACTGCCAAGGTCTGTGGCTTCACTCCTGATGTCAGCGAGACCACGAGCCCACCGGAAGGAAGAAACTCCAGACACATCTGAACATCTGAAGGAACAAACTCCACACACCATCTTTAAGAACTGTAACGCTGGCCGTGAGGGTCCACAGCTTCATTCTTGAAGTCAACGAGATCAAGAACTCACCAAAAGGAACCAATTCTGGACACATTTTGGTGACCATGAAGGGACTATCGCCTAGCGGTGAGTACCATCAGACCCCTTTTGCTTGATATTCTATCCTATTTTTCCTTAGAATTCGGAGGCTAAATACCAGGCACCTGTCGGCCAGTTAAAAGCGACTAGCGCGGCCGCCAGACTAAAGACACAGGTGTCAGGCTTTCTGGGAAAGGGCTCTCTAACAACCCCTGACTCTTTGGAGTTGGGAGCATTGGTTTGCCTGGAACCAGCTTCCACTTTTCCTGTACTTCTGGGCTGAGCCGAGGGTCAACAGAGAGGAAAGCCATTCAGCTCCAGGGTCCTGACAACAAGTTGGTTGACCCTTCGGCCATGAATGGAACTCTCAAAGTTACATCACCCAAACGAGACTCGCCCATCTATCCTATCTATCCTGACCCTTGCCTCCTGGGTCCTAATGCCTGTCAGACAACCTTCCTCTAGCCTCTCTTCTCTGAGACTAGTCCCACTTCCACAACCACTCCCTGTCTCTTGTGCTTTTCTAGTTTCTCCTATAAGAATGATTTCTAGTATAAACTCCAGGACTCCACTCCCTTCTTTAGGCACCAGGGCTCACCAATCAGAAAGACATTCTTTGCGCAAAGCCCCGTCGGTGGTGGGGGTACTATCTTATCTGGAATTTTAGGATCCCTCCTCAGACTAGCAGGCCTAACAAAATGTATTCCTGAAGCTAGAATATGGGGAGCTTCAGAAATGATATCCTTCCTATCATATGATGAGAAGTGAGGACAAAAGGCATCACTCTTCCAACCCTGGAGATCCCTTCCCTCCCTCAGGTTATGGCCCCCCACTTCATTTTTGGGGCACAACATCTTTATAGGACGGGGTAAAGTCCCAATACTAACAGGAGAATGCTTAGGACTCTAACAGGTTTTTGAGAATGCGTCAGTAAGGGCCACTAAATCCAAGCTTCCTTGTTCCTCTTTGTGGTCTAAGAGGACAGGCAAGGGTGCAGGTTTTCGAGAATGCGTCGGTAAGGGCCACTAAATCCGACCTTCCTCAGTCCTCCTTGTGGTCTAGGAGGAAAACTAGTGTTTCTGCTGCTGCATCGGTGAACACAGCTATTCTGATCAGCAGGGTCCAGGGACCGTTGCGAGTTCTTGGGCGGGGAGAGGGGAAACAAACCAAAACCGCAGGCGGTTTTGTCTTTCAGATGGGAAACACTCAGGCACCAACAGGCTCACCCTTGAAATGCATCCTAAGCCACTGGGACCAATTTGACCTGCAAACCCTGAAAGAGGGGCAGTTCATTTTTTTCTGCATTACGGCTTGGCCCCAATATTCTCTCTCTGATGGGGAAAAATGGCCACCTGAGAGATGTATAAATTACAATACTATCCTGCAGCTTGACCTTTTCTGTAAGAGGGAAGGCTAATGGAGTGAAATACCTTATGTCCAAGCTTTCTTTTCACTGAAGGAGAATACACAACTATGCAAAGCTTGCAATTTACATCCCACAGGAGGACCTCTCAGCTTATCTCCATATCCTAGCCTCCCTATAGCTCCCCTTCCTATTAATGATAAGCCTCCTCTAATCTCCTCTGCCCAGAAGGAAACAAGCAAAGAAATCTCCAAAGGACCACAAAAACCCCCAGGCTATTGGTTATGTCCCCTTCAAGTTGTAGGGGGAGGGCAATTTGGCCCAACCCGGGTACATGTCCCCTTCTACCTCTCTGAGTTAAAGCAGATCAAGGCAAACCTGGGGAAGTTTTCAGATGATCCTGATAGGTACATAGATGTCCTACAGGGTCTAGGGCAAACCTTTGACTTCACTTGGAGAGAAGTCATGCTATTAGATCAAACCCTGGCCTTTAATGAAAAGAATGTGGCTTCAGCTGCGGCCCAAGAGTTTTGAGATAGCTGGTATCTTAGTCAGGTAAATGATAGAATGACAGCCGAAGAAAGGGACAAATTCCCTACCGGTCAGCAAGCTGTCCCCAGTATGGATCCCGACTGTGACCTCGACTGAAATCATGGGGACTGGAGTCGCAAACTTCTGTTGACCTGTGTTCTAGAAGGACTAAGGAGAATTAGGAAAAAGTCCATGAATTATTCAATGATGTCCACCATAACTCAGGGAAAGGAAGAAAATCCTTCTGTCTTCCCCGAGCGGCTACGGGAGGCCTTAAGAAAATATACTCTGCTGTCACCTGACTCACTCGAGGGTCGGCTGATCCTAAAAGATAAGTGTATTACCCAATCAGCTACAGATATCAGGAGAAAGCTCCAAAAGCAAGCCTTAGGCCCTGAACAAAATCTGGAGGCGTTATTAAACCTGGCAACCTCAGTGTTCTATAACAGGAACCAAGAGGAACAGGCTCAAAAGGAAAAGCGAGATCAGAAAAAGGCCAGAGCCTTAGTCATGGCCCTCAGATAAACAAACCTTGGTGGTTCACAGAGGACAGAAAATGGAGCAGGCCAATCACCCGGTGGGGTTTGTTATCAGTGTGGTTTGCAAGGACACTTTAAAAAAGATTGTCCAATGAAGCTGCCCCCTCACCCATGTCCACGATGCCGAGGCAATCACTGGAAAGTGCATTGCCCCAGAGGACAAAGTTTCTCTGGGCCAGAAGCCCCCAACCAGATGATCCAACAACAGGACTGAGGGTGCCCGGAACAAGCACCAGCTCATGTCATCGCCCTCACTGAACCCCAGGTACATTTAACCATTGAGGGGCAGGAAATTGACTTCCTCCTGGACACTGGTGCAGCCTTCTCAGTGTTAATCTCCTGTCCCAGACTGTCCTCAAGGTCCATTACCATCCGAGGAATCCTGGGACAGCCTGTAACCAGGTATTTCTCCCACCTCCTCAGTTGTAATTGGGAGACTTTGCTACAGATAGTAAGTATGCTTATCTAATCCTACACGAACATGCTGCAATGTGGAGAGAAAGAGAGTTCCTAACTTCTAGGGAAACCCCCATTAAATATCACAAGGAAACCATGGAGCTATTGCACACGGTGCAAAAACCCAAAGAGGTGGCAGTCTTACACTGTTAAAGCCATCAAAAGGGGAAGGAGAGGGGAGAACAGCAGCATAAGTGGGTGGCAGAGGCAGGGAAAGACCAGCAGAAAGGAAAGAGAGAAAGAGACAGAAAGAGAGAAAGAGAGAGAGAGAAAGAGAGAGAAGAAGAGAGACAAGGAGTCAAAGAGAGAGACAGAGAGAGGAAGAGACAGGCAGAAAGTCAAAGAGAGAAGAAAAGGGAGGAAGAGACAGACAAAGGGAGTCAGAGAGAAAGAAAGAGAGAGAGACAAAGTCAAAGACAGAAGGAAAGAGAGAAAGAGAAAGTCAGAGAAAGAGACAGGAAGAAACAGAGAGACAAAGAGGAGACAGAGGAAGAGACAGAGAGGCAGAAAGTCAAACAGAGAAGGAAAGCAAGGAAGAGACAGAGACAAAGAAGGAGTCAAAGAGAGAGAAAGAGAGAAGTAGTAAAGAAAAAAGTGTACCTTATTCCTTTAAAAGCCAGGGTAAATTTGAAACCTATAATTGATAATTGAAGGTCTTCTCCATAACCCTATAAACACTCCAATACCACCTTGTTATCAGTGTAAACAAGGGCGTAGCTCAAAAGCACTGAGGCCACTGACAACCTATAGCCTTCCTATCAAAAATCCTTAACCCAGCAAGTTTCCTAACAGGGGATCTAAATCTTAATTAATTACTATACAAAGGTCCGAGCAGACTTAGGAAGAACTCCCTTCAGGACAGGATAATAGATGGTTCCTCCCAGGCGATTAAGAGAAAAAGACACAATGGGTATTCAGTAAGTGACAAGGAAACTCTTGTAGAAGCAGAGTTAGAAAAACTGCCTAATAATTGGTCTGCTCAAACGTGGGAGTTGTTTGCACTCAGCCAAATCTTAAAGTACTTACAGCATCAGGAAGGAGCCATCTACATGAATTCTAAGTTAATATGGACTGAACGAGGTCTTACTAATAGCAAAGAATAATTGAAATCTCAAACTTACAAGGTTTTCAACAAAAGTAAAGTTTGCTAAAAGTTAACAGTGTAACTAACATGTATTATCCTACTACCCACATTCTCAAAGGATTTCTCAGACAGTTTGCAAGAAATAACGATATCTATCCTAACGATCCCAAATAGACTTTCACAGCAGTGACTCTCCAAAACCGCTGAGGCCTAGACCTCCTCACTGCTGAGAAAGGAGGACTCTGCACCTTCTTAAGGGAAGAGTGTTGTTTTTACACTAACCAGTCAGAGATAGTATGAGAGGCTGCCAGGCATTTACAGAAAAAAGCTTCTGAAATCAGACAACACCTTTCAAACTCTTATACCAACCTCTGGAGTTGGGCAACATGGCTTCTCCCCTTTCTAGGTCCCATGACAGCCATCTTGCTATTACTTGCCTTCGGGCCCTGTATTTTTAACCTCTTTGTCAAATTTGTTTCCTCTAGGATCGAGGCCATCAAGCAACAGATGGTCTTACAAATGGAACCCCAAATGAGCTCAACTAACAAATTCTACTGAGGACCCCTGGACCAACCTGCTGGCCCTTTCACTGGCCTAAAGAGTTCCCCTCTGGAGGACACTACAACTGCAGGGCCCCTTCTTTGCCCCTATCGAGCAGGCAGTAGCTAGAGTGGTCATTGTCCAATTCCTAACAGCAACTGGGGTGTCCTGTTTAGAGGGGTGATTGAGAGGTAAAGCCAGCCGGACTTCCTGAGTTGAGTGGGGACTTGGAGAACTTTTCTGCCTAGCTAAAGGATTGTAAACACACCAATCAGCACTCTGTAAAAACGCACCAATCAGCACTCTGTGTCTAGCTAAAGGAGTGTAAATGCACCAATCAGCACTCTGTAAAATGGACCAATCAGTACTCTGTAAAATGGACCAATCAGCAGGATGTAGACAGGGCCAAATAAGGGAATAAAAGCTGGCCACCTGAGCCAGCAGCAGCAACCGGCTCGGGTCCCTTCCACGCTGTGGAAACTTTGTTCTTTTGCTCTTCACAATAAATCTTGCTGCTGCTCACTCTTTGGGTCTGCACTACCTTTAAGAGCTGTAACACTCACTGCCAAGGTCTGCGGCTTCACTCCTGAAGTCAGCGAGACCACGAACCCACCGGAAGGAAGAAAGTCCAGACATATCTGAACATCTGAAGGAACAAACTCCGCACACACCATCTTTAAGAACTGTAACACTCACTGCGAGGGTCCACGGCTTCATTCTTGAAGTCAGCGAGACCAAGAACCCACCGGAAGAAACCAATTCTGGACACACCTTGATCTTACAAAAAATGATTTTATATCAGATTGCATTATTTGTTGAGTGTCATTATTTGTTGATGAATTATTGGGGGCATATTCCTTGAGGGAAAAGGCAGCAAGTTGCTTAAACCAAATGACCACTGCATACTTTCTAGATTTTTACCTTTTGCCATACAAAAACAAAGCAGTTAGATGGTCCAGAAATAAAAGTCTGATTCTAAACATGCTCAGAACCCTCCAGGATGATACAATATTCTCTGTATCATAAGTGGTTTTGTACAATATGGGCCGATGTGTAATACTGTTCCACTGGTATTTCTCCTCCTACTCTCCACCACTGCCTCATTTATGGGTATGCCATTTAATGAAAGAACACCTTATAATCATTTCACACATCAACAATATCTAAAAGACTAGTCTAAAACCTCACACGAAAAGTCAAATTCTCTACTCCACAAGTAAGGAAACAAACTGCACACCAATAGAGTCATTTTCATTTATTATTTAACTTACCACACTTTATCTACTAAGGTTTCAACTACCACCAAAGAATAAACTAATTGTAAACTGATTTTGAGAGCAATAGACGTTTTCATTTTAATAGTAAAATCATCTACTGCAATTTCTCCTACTGCCACCTGCACTCTGAATCCACACAGTCTAGTTGCTAAGTTGACCATATTTTACATGTATAGAACTAGAATTGAATCTTGGCTCCCCAGCTTTTGGGAACTGAACAACTTTGGGAAACCACAGCTATACCGAGCTTTAATTTCACATACACACATACTGGAACGTAATGTAGACATGTTTTTTTTTTGAAGTCCCTTTGGGTCTGGAGAAAATGTGAACATTTAAGCGTCTCTTCCTCCTAGATTGATGACAACCTCCCTCTTTAAATAAACATAAACACAAAAATCAGTCCTTCTTTCAATGTTGGTTGAAAAAATATAAATATATTAAGTATCATAGCTAAAAACAATCAGTTCCCTCACCCCAGTCATCAGTTGAAATCAATGCCCTCATCAGACCATCTACTGAATCACTCTGTGATGACAACTCGAGGCCCTTGCGGTTCATCCTGCTGGCCCAATCTTCCATTCTTTGAAGAAAATAAAGACTTGGAAATATACAGTCCAATCAAAAGCAGAGTCCTCTTAACACAACAAAATAAGTAACTTTGCTTAAGTAAAAATTACTTATTCCCAGAGTAAACCAAAGGGTGCACTCAGAATACCTCAAGTAGCTACAGAAAAATGCACATTTGAAGACTTAAGTTTTTATCTCCATTCTGTTCCTAGACAATGGTGTCAAAGCAGCACAAAGCACTACCTTTGAAATAATAATGTTCTCTTTAGTAAATTACTTGAAGATACTTTTGTAAGTATAGGAGTCTGACAGACCTAGAAACAAACTCCCAATCTTGCAGAAGAATGCATGTTTTCCAAAGAAGCAATGTCATGAATATGGCTGGCTTTCCTGTGTAACTCTCCAAAGCCTAGTTTACCCATTATATAATTGTGCTTTCTGGTTCTGCAGTTTCAGAAACCTGAGGACCGGAGGGTTGTTTCTATGGGTAAATGCATCTGAATTTCAAACACAAAAGGTTAAATTTTCTACTCCACAAGTCATCTACTGCAACCTTAAAATAAGGCTTGATTCCTAAGTTCTCAAAAACTAAAACAGGAAAAACATTAAGTCAAGTTAAGAAGCATTACATAAATCTTGCATAAAAATAAGTAACATAATAATACAGATTTTTTTTTTTTTTTTTTTTTTTTGAGACAGGGTCTCACTTTGTCGCCCAGGCTAGAGTGCAGTGGCGTGATCTGAGCTTACTTTAACCTCTGCCTCCCAGGTTCAAGCAATCCTCCTGCCTCAACCTCCTGAGTAGCTGGGATTACAGGCACGCACCACCATGCCCGGCTAATTTTTGCATTTTTAGTAGAGATGGGGTTTCACCATGCTGGCCAGGCTGCTCTCGAACTCCTGAACTCAGGTGATCAGCCCCCTTCAGCCTTGCAAAGTGCTGGGATTACAGGCGTGAGCCACCGCGCCCGGCCAATAACACAGAATTTTACATCTAGAAGAGATGTCAGAAATGATTTCGAACAACCCTTTATTTTTAATGTTAATCCTGTACAGTAAGAACCACCAATACATATCATCTCTGAGTTCACTCAATTGAGAAAATAAAAATCCAGACATTGTTAGACTACCTATCAGGTATGCACAATGCTCTTTTTAATAAGTATTTAATACAATACACATATTAAATAATGCTCCATTTAATACAGGTCCTCTGTTGCCCAGAAGACCTATATTGGTTTCAACGGCAACAATTTTTTCCCCCTCCATTCAGAATTAATCATCCCAAATAGGCAATGTGAGCATATTTAAAACCGTTTAGGGGTTAATCTTCTCTATCATTGCTTACACCAGTGCCACGACCTTAAATTTAAATAGTTCTGACTGCTAAGGAATCTCAACACATTACATTCACACATTCCCGTGCATAGAAATCCTGAATTTGAACATATGCTTCAGCACCTGGGCAAGTCATTTAGTATTTCCAAAGCACAGTTTCTTCATCTGTAAAATGGACACAATCTACCTTCACAGGGATACAAAGACCAAACTAAATAATGTGAAAACATGTTTGGGAAGAGTACAGATACACATATGAATGCTTGTTATGATTTTAAGAGCTCCAGATTCCTACATTTCACTAAAAGGAAGAATTTCGTTCAGATGTAGAAACTGAATGGACTACAGTTGCTGAGTCGGCATTATATACTTTAAAACCAAACAAGTTTCCATGGACTTTTCTATCTAAAGTTCCTTCTAGGGAAGTAGAGTAAGATGTTAAAACTTACGTATCTTCATTTTAATATTTTCACAGGTGGGGCATACACTTTCTTTTTTTTTTTCTTGAGACTTTGAGACAGGGTCTCACTGTCACCCAGGGTGGTGTGTAGTGGCATGATCTCGGCTCACTGCAACCTCTGCCTGCTGGGTTCAAGTGATCCTCCTGCCTCAGCCACCTGAGTAGCTAGGATTATAAGCATTGCACCACCATGCCCAGCTATTTTTTTAATTTTTAGTAGAGATGGGGTTTCTCCATGTTGGCCAGGCTGGTTTTGAACTCCTGACCTCAAGTGATTTGCCTGCCTTGGCCTCCCAAAGTGCTGGGATTACAGGCATGAGCCACCATGCCTGGCCCATGGAGGATACATTTTCTACATTCCTCTCAAGGGCAGGAACAGTATCTTAGGCATTATTTTAGCTGCAGTAACTGGAACAGAGACTGTCTCTGTGTTTAATAAATATTCATCAGAATATACTTTTCCAGAATAAAGTAAAACTTTGGTAAAATATATGTGAGGTGGAAAGAGCTCTGGCCGTGGAGTAGACATTTGCTCTCTTATCATGTATTACAAGTCCTTCAAGCATCCTGAGGCTTCATTTCCTTTTAAAAAGTCTACCCTGTTGCTAGGCACGGTGGCTCATGCCTGTAATCCCAGCACTTTGGGAGGCCAAGGCGGGAGGATCACGAGGTCAGGAGATCGAGACCATCCTGGCTAACATGGTGAAACCCCGTCACTACTAAAAAATACAAAAAATTAGCCAGACATGGTGGTGGGCGCCTGTAGTCCCAGCTACTTGGGAGGCTGAGGCAGGAGAACAGCGTGAACCCGGGAGGCAGAGCTTGCAGTGAGCCGAGATCGTGCCACTGCACTCCAGCCTGGGCGACAGAGCGAGACTCTGTCTCAAAAAAAATTAAAATAAAATAAAATAAAATAAAACAAAATAAAAAATCTACCCTGTCAGTAATGCCCCTTTTATCCGATGTTAGACATCCACACAGAATACCACAAATAAGGCCTTTGAGTGACAAAAAGAAAAAGTTTCTAATGAAGTCCATGCATGCACTTTACACATAGTAGAGACCCAGTGATTCTTATTTTAAGTGTGTGTGTGTATCTGAGACAGGGTCTCGCTCTGTCGCCTAGGCTGGAAGGCAGTAGTACCATCAGAACTCACTGCAGCCTCGATCTCCCAGGCTCAAGCAATCCTCCCACCTCAGCATTCCAAGGAGCTAGGACAACAGGCACATACCACCATGCCCGGCTAATTTGTTAACATTTTTATTTTTATTTTGTAGAAACTAGGTCTTCCTATGTTGCCTAGGCTGGTCTTGAACTCCTGGGCTCAAATGATCCTCCCGCCCTGGCCTCCCAAAGTGTTGGAATTCCAAGCATGTGCCACTGCGTTTGGACTATTTTAAGAATATTTCTAATAAACTGTTATTTGGTTATATTTCCCACTGGTGGTTAAAAGCACTAAGATAAGATAGATCAGATGTCCAAGGAAAGAGAAATTGGAGAACCCTAAAGGTTTCCCTCGCTGATACATGAAGTAGAATCAAACCTTCCCAAAAAGGCAGATCCAATTCAATCCAAAACTATTCTACAGCCTAATATCACCAAACACTTGACAAAATATTATGCGGGCTCCATCTCTTACTTCAGAATTAGTCAACCTGTGATTAATTTAATCCCATCTTTAATTACAGTCAAAGAATAAATGCTCAGCAAATACTTCATTTTAACACTATCCACTGCTACCCTACTCATAACCTTGGAAGAAATGATAAGCCCTCTTTTATGGTTCACTTTTCCTTATTCAAGCAATCTGCTCACTAGCTGTTCTTTTATTTTTTACTACATGACAGTAACGAGTTGCAATGGAAAGGTCAACTGATTTTAACCCGAATTGGAATTATCTAAGAGCATTTTACATACAGAGATAAAATGGATTATTTTACAGAATTAATTTTACCCCCAATAATGCTAATACACTTTACAGAAGTACAATGTTACTATTTGCTAACTACAGGTAATCAGCTACTTCAAGGCAGTGACCACCTTTGCCCATTGGGATCATTAAAGCACACAACAGAGCACTGTAGCCAACAGAATAATTAATATTCCTGAGAATGTCTTTAAAAGACTTTCATGTATCGCTAATAGGATTCCAAATGCATGTAAGTCTTCTGGAAAGTTAGTTACATCTTTAAGAATCTCGAGCAAATTCTGGTTTATTCACTAGACGGATAAATGTGAGAAACTGATTTTTGATAAGTCTCAGGATAAGAACTGTGTATTTAAAAAATTTTTAAAATGGCCAGGTGTGGTGGCTCACGCCTATAATCCCAGCACTTTGGGAGGCTGAGGCGGGTGGATCACGAGGTCAGGAGATCAAGACTATCCTGGCTAACACAGTGAAACCCCGTCTCTACTAACAATACAAAAAATTAGCCAGGCGTGGTGGTGGGCGCCTGTAGTCCCAGCTACTCGGGAGGCTGAGGCAGGAGAACGGCGTGAACCCGGGAGGCAGAGCTTGCAGTGAGCCGAGACCGCGCCACTGCACTCCAGCCTAGCCTGGGCTACAGAGTGAGACTCTGTTTAAAAAAAAAAAAAAAAAAAACAGAAATAACTGTGTATCAAATGTAATTACAATTATTTCTTTTTAAGAAACTGCATTGGAAAAACAGACTGGAAAGAAACGTTAGCAGTATTTGTAGTTGGGTAATGAGACTATGGCTATTTTCTTTTCTCTGTATGCTAAATTTTACTTAATAAGTATGCACTAGTTTTACAATGAAACAAAGAAAAAAAGAGAAAGGAAGGAAGAAGGAAGAAAGGAGGGAAGGGAGGAAATGGGAAGGAGCACTGCTTAAAGGTAGCAAAATGGCCTAATTAGACCAGCTAGTTACCACTTAGTTAAATACTATAATTAAGTTTTCACCCTAGCAAGGAACTTTCTAAGTGATCACAAATGTTAACTAAGTCATATAATATCTGCACTGAAGGGGCATCTTACCTAATTCTGTCATTTGACAGGTGTAGCAAAGAAATTATAATTATACAATGCTTTACAGTTTACAAAGTGTGTTCAAAATGTCACATCATCTGTCCTTCAAATACTCCTGAAATAGGCTCATATGCCCCATTTTAAGGATCAGGAAATTGAGGGTTACAGAGATAGTGATGTGCCTTAATAATAATGTCTACGATTTATCAAATGTTTACTACGTGCCAGACTCTGGGTTAAGCACAATCCTGTGAAAATTATCCCTACTTTATAGATAGAAGGTGAAGGGGCCAGGCGCGGTGGTGACTCACACCTGTAATCCCAGTACTTTGGGAGGCCAAAGCAGTTAGATCCCTTGAGCCCAGGAGTTCCAGACCAGCCTGGGCAACATGGCCCAACCCCGTATGATGCGGGGACGGGGCGGGCAATTAGCCGGGCATGGTGGCACCCACCTGTAGTCCCAGATACTTGGGAGGCTGAGGTGGGGGGATGGCTTGAGCCCAGGAGGCAGCAGTTGCAGTGAGCTAATGCCACTGCACTCCAGCCTGGGCAGCAGAGTGAGACCCTATCTCAAAATAAAAATTAAAAAAAGGAGAGAAAAGAGAAAGTGAAGGGTAGCCAGGCACAGTGGCTCACGCCTGTAATCTCAGCACTTTGGGAGGCCAAGACAGGAGGATCACTTGAAACCAGGAGTTGGAGACCAGCCTGAGCAACATAGCAAGACCCTGGCTCTACAAAAAATAAAAAAAATAGCCAAGGTTCGTGGTGTGAGCCTGTAGTTCCAGCTACTTGGGAGACTGAGGCCGGAGGATCACTTGAGCCCAGGAGTTCCAGGCTGAAGTGAGCTATGATCGCATCAATGCACTCCAGCCTGGGCGACAGAGCAAGATCCCGTCAACAGAACAGAACAGAACAGAGAAAAAGAAAAAGAAAAAGAAAGAAAAGGAAAGGAAAGGAAGAAGAAAGGAAGAAAAGAAGGAAGGTAGGTAGGTAGGTAGATTAGGTGACTTGCTTGAGATCATACAGCTAAGTCACTACTCTGATTCTAAGCCATACACTTAAAACACTTAAAACAGAAGTCTTGAATTACCTATAATTCAACTTCACAGAGCCCTTTAGTAGAGTTGGCTTATGATCCAGTCCCATGTTCTCTCTTTTAAGAGTTACTAAGTCTGACAGCCATTATGAGGGTCTATAAGCAAAAGCACTAGCCCAGTCATACCCAAAAACTCATGTTGGCGGAGAGCCCATGCCTCAGAAGAAAGGCGTGAATAACTAGAGTGCAGGGGACAAAGCTAAGCAGTCTTATAATGTACACATTAAGAAGCAACCAAGAATTCAAAGGAAACACTCCCCAGAGCAGCAAGGATAGCAACATCACGATATCAACAATTCCAGCACCTTACACTCCTGTAACCTAGCGCAATTTCCGCAGAGCCTTCAGGTTCATCTCAACGGATCCTCGCAAAAACCTGTGGGCTGGGCTGGGCAGAGCGGGAAATCAGTCTCACTTTACACAAGAAGCCGAAAGGAACGCAGAAGAGGGCCGGGTGGGCAGAAAAGCACGAGATTAAGAGCCAGGGGCAGCCACCTGGGGTGACGGGGCGCCTCCATTGACTGGAGGAAGAACGCAGGGCCCGCGGCGAGGACAAGGCCCAGAGAGGCCGAGGTGCTGGGTCCGTCGCCCGCCGAGGCTCAGGGGCCTTGGAGGTCGGCCCAGGCGCCTATCTACTCACGTTGGACCAGCTGGTCTCCAGAGAAGACGGAGGAGCAGCTGGTGACCAACGCACAGGGTACGCCCGCAGCCATAGCTGCGCTCGCAAGCCGGTTCCGTCTGGCAGCCGCTTCCGCCTTGGACTGCACCATGGCCGCCGGCGCGAGGGGGAGACACGCCGGGGAGGGCGTTCTCGGAATGACCAGGCTGCCCTGACCCCGCCCCCAGACCCCCTTCCGCTCCCAGCGTGGAACAGGCCAGGCCGCGCGTAGTGTTGCCATGGGGACGAGCGGCCCCGGCTGAAGGTTTCCATGCTTGGAAACCGCGCCTCCGCGGAGGTAGCAATTCCCTGACCTAGCCATGGCTCAGAACACTGAAAACCACGACCCTGTCGGATCCATCTTAATCCAGGTGGGAAACGGGCCTCCCCCGGCCCTGCCCAGCCGTGCCACTTCCGAGCGAGGCCCCGCGCGCCGATTCACGGGCGCTTAGCCATTTGGTGCGCCGTCCCTAGACTGCCTTCTACACGCGAGAGGCTCCCCAAAATGCCCATCCAGACCTTCCCCCACGGCTCAGCGCACTCCCGGTGACTTACCGTGTAGGTTACGCCCCAGAAGTACGACCTTTCTGCCTCTGGGAAAACTCACGCTGAGGCCCCATTTTTAAATGTTACATTCTGAAAAATGTGAACCCATCACGTCGGGAGCGGAGGAGAGACAAATCAGACACTCTAGGAGGTGATAAGAAATTTGGAGACAAATTGAAATATGTGCATTGCTTTTCTTAAACTCCCCAGTTTTTTAGATCTAAATGTTCCTTGTTGGGGAACACACACACAGAACAATCAAGATAACTTGGAATGAAAAGATATAACATTTAGAAACTTGGTGAAGGAGCTTTTTGAGAGGGGAAATGTCAAGAAAGTCTTGTCCAATACAGGACAGTTTGTAACAGTTGCACTAAGATGTTTCTGAAATGATTATGGCATTTTGTTTTCACATTTATGTGAGGTAGCTTTAAGATATTTCCACATATATCATCGGTTTTAACTATCACATATATAATAGCTGCATTTGAGTAAGTCTTGAAGTCATTTGTGTAAGGTCACTCTATCAGGACTGTCACTCAGTCGGTCTGAAGTGGGTCTTATGAAAGGGATCTAATTTTTCTGGCAGAATTTTGATCTCTTACCTCCCATCTAGGAGAGATTTCCCTAAATCTACCTTTTCCCAAATACAAGCCCCTAAACTCACCAATTTCATACACTTCCCCTTTAAGAATCATACCTAAATCTTACCTGATCTTTTATCACCCTAACTTTCACCATCACCGAGCAATGAATTTAACCAAACTGCAAAGTCTGAGGGAACAGTCCCCAAAAAACTGCCCTAACTTCAACACTCATTACCTGCAAGTTTAGAGGTCCCCAGAACCACCTCACTCAGACAAGCTGGGTACAAACTTAGGGGCCCCATCACCACCCTCACATTCAATGATTCACTAGAACTATTCGTAGAACTGAGGAAAGTGCTGTGCTCACACCTCCAGTTTTATTACACTGAAAGCATACAAATTAATCAGCCAAGGGAAGAGATGCATAGGACAGAATCCAGGAGGGGTCCAGACACAGAGCTTTTGGTAATCTTACCCCTGTGGAGTCATGGACATCATTACCTGCATTACTTCCTCCCAGCCACAATATGTGACAATATGCATAGAATATTGCAACTAGAGAAGCTTATCTGAGGCTTTGATGTCCAGAATTTTTACTGGGGCTCAATCTCACACTGCCCTTGTGGTTGACCATTAATCTCCAGCCCCTCCTGAATACTTTTAGTCTCCCACTGTTCCAGAGGTCTGAGCTGATACAGCATGGATCAAAACACCCATTATAAGTCATGTTGTTAGACTGTCTGGTGGCTAAAGCCCACAGACAAAGACTTTTCTATCAGGCAGGACATCCCAGGGGCCTAGAGATCACCTCCCAGTAGCCAGGGGCAAAGACTGGACCCCTCTTTGGGTAAGGTTAATTCTTTGCTGCACATACCCCCTCTTTTTATAGATTCCAAATAATTAGAATAATAATGGAGACTCTTACCTAGGATACAACATTATAGTAATAGATAACTGTTGACACTGACTTGTGAGATGGGTCAGAAGAGCTAATAGTCATATCCTTGTTGATCTGCACCCCTACTTGTTTAAAAGGATTCCTGTGGACATATCAGGTAAAGGGCTGTGTAGAGGAAGAGAGCCTACCTGTTAACCAGATTATTAAGACTGATTCCTGTATAGTATAAAATTCTATTCTCTACATGTAGAATATGTATAGTGAGGAAATTTGGAAGACTTTCCCTACTTTCCCAATGAATCCTGAGAATTTGTGAGTACGTAGCACCACCCAAATGTGCCAACATGGATTCCACTTCTGTTTGGGGCTATGGTTTATTTCCCTCAGACAGGCTACCAATAATTAGTATGTCTAGTGGAAAGCACTTGATGGCGAGTCAGAATACTGAGATCTGACCATGGCTTTGGCATTCTCACAAGTAGCGACTTTGAGCTAGTCACTTCACCTCTCTGGACCTCTTCCTCTTCCATAGGGACACTTTCCTCTTCCATAGGACATATAGTTTGGATTAGGTTCACTTCTGACTCTAAATTGTCCCAATTTCCCGAAGCTACATCATTTACTGTAAAAGTAGACTTCCTTTCTTGTTAGCCTAGGCAATCAAATTGTTTCTGGCAAATCAGTGAGTGAGTGAGTGTGTGTGTGCTGTAGACTGTAAAGCAGAGGTACTTTAAATTTCAACTTGCTTCACCCTAATATGGTCAGTTAGGTCTGTGTATCAATCAGATATATTAAACAGCTTAGGTGTTGTAGGTATTATTTTTTAGCTCCAGTTTACAGAAGACACTTAAGTACAAAGAAGTAAAGCATCTTGCCCATTGTAATACATCCAGTATGTATTGATCCTTAAATAGGCTATGGCATGTTTATGAAGTAATCTTGAAGAAGTGTGGTAGCGACTCTGGGAACTTTCCAGTCATACTTTGTAAATCTTAGAAGCTTTGTTTTTATGCTTCATTAAAATGTGGTGTATTCTTAACATATCTTTATAAATGCTTGCTTGACCCAAATATTAAACAGGTTTGTGTAACAAATATTATCTGATTTTATGATTCAAAATTAGCTTTTTAATTAAAATTCAGCAATTGTGTGTTAACACACAAAAAAACAACAATTGTGTGTTAACACTGATCTTGGGAATAAGGGAGCTCAATTGACAGTTTGCTATTTTCATTCTTTCTTATCAACCTCTCTGTCTGATTTGTCAGGTGCATACAATATAAAAATGAATAAAGTTGGCCAGGTGTGGTGGCTCATGCCTGTAATCCCAGAACTTTGGGAGGCTGAGGCGGGTGAATCACTTGAGGTCAGGAGTTCAAGACCAGCCTGGCCAACATGGCAAAACCTTGTCTCTACTAAAAAATACAAAAATTAGCTAAGCATCATGGCAGGCACCTGTAATCCCAACTACTTGGGAGGCTGAGGCAGGGAGAATTACTTGAACCCAGGAGGTGGAGATTGCAGTGAGCCGAGATTGCGCCACTACACTCCAGCCTGGGCAACACAGCTAGACTCCGTGTCAAAAAAAAAAAAAAAAAAAGGCCGAGTGCAGTGGCTCATGTCTGTAATCCCCGCACTTTGGGAGGCTGAGGCGGGCAGATCATCTGAGGTCGGGAGTTTGTAGACCAGCCTGGCCAACATGGTGAAACGCTGCCTCTACTGAAATACAAAAATTAGCCGGGCATGGTGGCAGGCTCCTATAATCCCAGCTACTCAGGAGACTGAGGCAGTAGAATCGCTTGAACCCGGGAGGTGGAGGTTGCAGTGAGCCGAGATCGCGCCATTGCACTCCAGCCTGGGGGACAAGAGTGAGACTTCGTCTCAAAAAAAAAAAAAAAAATAGAAGAAAGAAGTTAAAGATAATTGAGGTAATGAGAATGACTCAGCCAAACTCTAGCAGAGATGAAGAAAATGGAATTTTATATTGCTTTTGACAGTATAGAGTCTGGTTTCGTGGCTCTTGTAAAGTCTAGAGCAAATCTTTGCTGCATTAAATCTTTCAAGGGCTTCTCATTAAGTAGCTCTGTCCCCAAATTGTCAAAATAATAATCTTTCTCCAAGTAGAAAATTTATGGAAAACAAGGTGTTTGATGATGACAGAGATGATGGATGAGATGTAAAATTTCAATATGGTAGATTTGGATCTATTTGAAGAAAGAACAGAGATTTAGAACTCAATCTCTTTTTCTACCCAAGTCTAGTGTAACTTTTTCTATAGTACTTGTCTTTATTGCAATTATACAAACAGATGAGTGGTTGTTAGAGGGGAGGAGAAAATAACTAGCAAGAAAAGGAAAAACTCTTGAGAAAGATTAGGGAGCAAGTTATTCAATTAACATTTACATAAATTCAATTAACATTTACAGAGTATTAGTTTCACTAATACTCTGTAAGGAGTTTCACTAGGTTTTACAATTCAGAAGGGGAGAATTAACATTTGTTCAGTGCCCTCCTATGTGCTTAACACTATACAAAGTACTTACATATTTTTACTCGTTTTGTTCTTGCCACTGTTTTGAGATAGCTATTATTATTCCCATTTTACAGATGAGAACACGAAGCCTCTAAGAGACTAAGTAACTTTCCCAAATTCAGTTTAGTAAAGAATGAAGCAGGATTCCAGTTCACATCTGTCAGCACCAAAGCCTATATTGATTCATTTTCATACATACTCCTTTCATTTTCATTCAACAGTTTTAAGTAGAGTAATTCTTTTTTATCCTGGACAAAGAAATTAGAAATTCAGAAAATTTGGATGTATATGGAAGTCATGTGACTAATAAGTGATCGGGCTAGGAATTATATTCAGCTGCCTTTTATTGAGTTCTTGCTATGTACCAAGGCTGTTACATACTATCTCACAACTCTGTCAGGAAGTATCATTGTCCACACAAGGCAGGTGAAAAAAAACAAACCTTTGGCACAGTTTTTACTCCCTCCTGTAGTTGATAGAGATAGTTACAGAAATACACATGGAGCTACAGATACTAGAAGAGGGAAAGTCAGTACATTCAAAGGAGGAACCAAAAACTGCAGGCCTAGAAAGGGCCTTGCCCTTGAACTCCCTCTCTCTACTTTCCAAATGTCTCCAGACAATAGATGGCAAATCAGCTTGCAGCAGTAATTTGGACAAAACAATAGAAAGAAGTACATCTTTATCCTTAGTGCTTATAAGCAAGCAGTAGGTATGTTCAAATTTCAATCTGTGAGCCCTGAAGGCCTTACCTGACAATTTGTGCAGAGTACAAATGACCAGATGTGTCTGCCAGACTGTGATGCCCATCAGTGAAAAGATGTAAATTCTGATCTTTTGAATACTTGGCTCCATGGGAACATTTGAGATTAATCAATAACACAGGCTGGATCAGTGTTGAGTCCAGTTATACTAACAGAGAAAAAGTAACTTCTTCAAAATGCCTTTAGCAACCCAATTTGCAGATTGTTATTGGTGTGACTATTGCTGAAACAGGTGTTGGGTTCATAAATTTGCATAACAAAATGTTTTTCTTGTGGCAGCAGCCCATACAATAATTGGTGCCATCTGTATTTATCTGAAATTTGGTTTCTAATATGAATGCAGCGAATCTTGTGCTTTCTAATTTCATAGGGCCCATTTTATTCTGAGGGTGCCTGATGTTGGAGAGATGTTCATCATTTCCAAGGAAAATACAAATTGAAGGAAAAATGTTAAAGTAATAACATATGTTCCTTTTTCTTCAGGGATTATTTTCATTTCTCACTACATAAAACAAAATCAAGGTCACAACACCTACCAAACTACTTCTTCAGAGCAGTAAGTGGGGAAGACCCAGCCTAGGATGGAAAACCAACAGGCACTGACAACACATTTACAATAGTCTTTTGAAAGACATTGCTTCTGCTACAACCTCTTTGCTGAAAGTTTTTTGTTTTCTTTCCTCTTAACCAATTTGTAGAAATTGGAGTCTGTCACAAACCTCTTATCTCTGACTCAACTCTTTTACCACTTAAGAAAGCAGAAACCATTTGAGTTGCAGTGTTATCTTAAATCTATTTCTAATGGGAGAAGGAAAAACAGAAATAATATGAAAGCATCATTTTTCACAATCTGAGAGACAATAATAGAGCATTCTCAATAAAGAATGCCTTAGAAGGGCCGGGCGCGGTGGCTCAAGCCTGTAATCCCAGCACTTTGGGAGGCCGAGACGGGCGGATCACGAGGTCAGGAGATCGAGAGCATGCTGGCTAACGCGATGAAACCCCGTCTCTACTAAAAAATACCAAAAACTAGCCGGGCGAGGTGGCGGGCGCCTGTAGTCCCAGCTACTGGGGAGGCTGAGGCAGGAGAATGGCGTAAACCCGGGAGGCGGAGCTTGCAGTGAGCTGAGATCCGGCCACGGCACTCCAGCCTGGGCAACAGAGCTAGACTCCGTCTCAAAAAAAAAAAAAAAAAAAAAGCCTTAGAACCAGACTGGGCGTGCTGACTCACGCCTGTAATCCCAGCACTTTGGGAGGCTGAGGTGGACAGATCACGAGGACAGGAGTTTGAGACCAGCCTGACCAACATGGTGAAACCTTGTCTCTACTCAAAATACAAAAATTAGCCAGGCGTGGTGGCATGCACCTGTAATCCCAGCTACTCAGGAGGCTGAGGCAGGAGAATCGCTTGAACCTGGGCGGCAGAAGTTATAGTGAGCTGAGATCACACCGTTGCACTCCAGCCTGAGCAACAAAGCGAAACTCCATCTCCACAAAAAAAAAAAAAAAAAAAAAAAAAAAAAAAAAAAAAAAAAAAGCCTTACAACCATAAAACTGGTCCTTTTCAATCAATACCATAAAATCAGCTTTATGTCTCTACCAATTCAAGTACATTGCCAACCTTTAAGATAAATAACTGCTATAGGTGGACTATGTGTGGATTATTTCAGTATTTTTCATTTTTTATACCTCTAGATCCATGAAGACCTTTATCAGTTAAAGGAGGAATTAACAAAATTCTCACCTGAGGAAAAACGAGAGACTCTAGACATTCGGAGTCTTGAAACAGCAATCAAAAGAACTGAAATGGGGTTAAAAGTAAGTAGAGCTTTAGATATTAAATAAAATACTGGAAGGATACAAAGCATCCTCTAGAAAAAAGGAATTGCAGTTCTCATAGAACCCTGCATAATTCTGTAACAAAGCTGAATTTAGGGCAGTCATCAGCATTCTTGTTCTGTTGTTTGTTCTCATTATAATTATTAACTGATTGATTTATATTGTCATATTTCACAAATAATTTAAGTAGGTTAAATGTAAGATTATGCAGTGACAACTCCTAAAATGTGGTTTTATAAAAATAATTTGGAGTATGAAAAATAATTACTATCACTTGATCTTAACCAAAAGGCCAAGAAGCAATGAAAAATAATTACTGTCAATCCAACAATATACCTGACCAATACATTGCAGATTTTCTGGGATTTACTGAGATTTCACAAGAGAAGAGTTGGCTGGGCACAGTGGTGCAGGCCTGTAATCCCAGCACTTTGGGAGGCCAAGGCAGGCAGATTACTTGAGTCCAGGAGTTTGACATCAGCCTAGGCAACATGGCAAAACCCCATCTCTACAAAAAATTTTTTAAAGAATTAGCCAGGCCTGGTGGCACACGCCTGTAGTCCCAGCTACTCAGGAGGCTGAGGTGGGAGGATCGCTTGAGCCCAGGAAGTCAAGGTTGCAATGAGCCTTGATTACCCCACTGCATTTCAGCCTGGGCTACCCAGAGTGAGACCCTGTCTCAAAAAAATAATAATAATAAAATAAATAAATAAATAAATAAATAATAAGAGTTGACTTTCCCCTAATAGCCTAAATATTTTGAGCTATTTGTTTTTGTAATATTATCATCAAGTGGGTAAAACTAAAGAAATATACCAATATTGGGCCAGAGAAATAAAGTAGATAGGAACTTCATCATTACAAACAGATCTAAGGTCAGGGGAGAATCCAGTTTTCAGACCAGGATAATACTCATTTACGAAACAAGCTAATGGAGTCCATCTTCCAAATAAGGTCCATCTCCAGCTTCTAGACCTCTTATTTTCAGTGTCTCTGCTCTTGATTCAGACTTTTAATCTACTCTGTTACCTGCTTTATCTCTCAGCTCCCAAGGCTGTGAGAAATGCGGTATATTTTGTAGCACATCATTGTCATATTACCTGATGATGAGAGGGCTGGACCCAGCTGGAGTCTTTGGATTGGCTCATTTAAATAATGTTACCTAAAGACCAAATGCTTTCTTTGGATGCTTGCTTGAAGTCCCTATAAGAAAAAGACATTACTCCATGTCTGTATTGCCTAGTAGATTTACCTGGCTAAAAATGCACTGACTATTGTGCACTATTTTATTTGTAAAGAGTGCCATAGAGGCTGGGCAATATAGGGAAACCCTGTCTCTGCAAAAAATAAAAAAATTAGCCAGGCGTGGTGGCGTGTGCCTGTGGTCCCAGCTGCTCAGGAGGCTGAGGTGGAAGGATTGCTTAAGCCCAGGAGGTTGTGGCTGCAGTGAGACATTATGACACCACTGCCCTCCAGCCTGGGCCACAGAGCAAGACCCTGTCTCAAAAAAAAAAAAAAAAAAAAAAAAAAGAAAGCGTGTGCCACAGGTCACTCCAGCTTTGAGTCTCAGTTTATTATGCTTTCTGCAATAGTTGAAGTAATTTGGCCTTGAGATGCCTAATGATACCTTAGGCATGTAATAATACATAGCATCTTGTGGTTTTGGCTTAATTACAGGATTCAGAGTGTTAACCTAATGAAGTAAATTAGCTGGGTATCTTAAGTCCACAATAATTGCCTAAACTTTGACATTTCTGTAACAGATTCACATTGAGAAGTATTTAAATGTTGTAAACCAGAATGTATTAACGACTGCTGTTAATGATGAGAGCTTATATACTCCCCAGACTTCCAAATGGTAAGTAAAATAGCCATTTAGAGCCCAAAGTAAATAAAATTGAGAAATAACTTTTCTCACTCAAATGAGATGACTATAAAATATAGGCAACATTTTCTTGGCTTTGTTAACATCCTTTCTATTCAGTAGAGATTTTGTGTAAGAAGTTAATGGTAGATCAAGTACAGTGAACATTGTTCAGGTGAGGGATGCATTAAAACCAAGACTGTACCACTAAATAATATCAGGCGGTTTCATCCCTACTGCCTACAAGGCACTTGTATTAGTTATCTATTGTGTAAGAAACTACTCATGTAGTCATTTAGAACAACAAATACAGTTTTTATGGGTCAGGAATCTGGGTACAGTATATACATGGAACAGAATTATACTTGTACCCCTCAAGTTTATGCAGTTTTTAAAAAAGTAAGTTAATGGTAGAATTTGGACTTCAATGAAGTGATTATAGATTATTTCTATTGAGTTCTAATGCTTGACACCGTAACAGTTATTTCAGTGTCCTGGGTTTTGCTGTTACTCTTTGTTGTTGTTATTTTATAGCGAAAGGTATCTAAAATTTAACTTTTAAAGGAAACGTTTTAATGCAAATCAGTTTTCACACTGTTTAGATCATGTGGTGCTTTAGGGTTTTTAGAATGTCTTATGTGCTTGATTATACAGATAATTTTGGTATCCAGGGTAAACAAAAATAAAACTTGCTTGAAATACCTATTATGTGCATCCTAAGAGATGATTTATTAAAATGAGAATCGAGTTAAAAATAAGTGACCTTGCCTTATCTTTGGACTTTTTACACACAGGCCTCCTGAATTTGAATGAATGTAGATTAAGCTTTTGTACTAAACTTAAAAATCCCGTAGCCCTTATTTGTGTTTTATATATGTACCCAGCATACATGAATAATATCAGGCAGTGAAGTAAAGTTTCATAAACAGTGCACAAGAAGTCAAGGAAAGCTGTAGACATAGCCAAGTCAGTACAAGGGAGCAGAGCTTTGGGTGTACATTGGACCTGTCTCCCTTTCTCTACATGAAGGCAGTGCCACAGGTATCCATCATCCTTTGGTAGTGGCAGCCCTTTCCTGGTCTCCCTATTTTTACCTGGACCTCCTTACACATACAAACATCTGTCATCTCTGTATTCATCACAGTTTCATCCCTACTGCCTGCAAGGCCCTTGTATTAGTTATCTATTGTATAAGAAATTACTCATGTAGTCATTTAGAACAACCCATACTTACAGTTTTTATGGGTCAGGAATCTGGGCACAGGTAAGCTGAGTGCCTCTGACTCAGGGTCTCTCACAGGCTGCAATTTAAGTATTGACTGGGGCAATCTCATCTGAAAACTTGACAGTGGGTGGAAGGACAGGGAAAGATCTGCTTCCAAGCTCACTCTTATAGTTACTGGCAGGCCTTTGTTCCTCACTATGTGGGTCTCTCTTAAGCTGCCTGAGTATTTCTACAGCATGGCAGCTGGTGACCCAAAAGAGATCCAGAGAGTGGAAAAGAGTGCCCTAGATGGAAGCCACAGTCATTTTCTAACCTGATCTCAGAAGTGATACACTTCTACTCTGTTCTGTTGTTAGAAGTGAGCCAGTAGGTTTAGCCTACATTCAAGGAGAAGGGATTATACAAGGGCATGAATGACAGGGGGTGGGGATCATTGGGGGCCATCTAGAAGGCCAAATACCACTGTACTCCTCTGTTTATCTTCATGATCCAGTTATGGTCCTTCTCTTGCTCTCTCTCTCTCCCTTCCTTCTTCCCTCCCTCCCTCTCCCTCTCCTCCCTCCTTCTCTCACTTTCTCTCTCCCTCCCCACTGTGTGTGTATATGTATCAAGAAGTGTCAGATGAATTTGTACTGTGTGCTAGCACTGAGAGAGACAGAGAGAGAGAGAGACGTGATCTTGCTCTGTTGACCAGGCTGGTCTTGAATGCCTGGGGTAAAATGATCCTCCTGTCTGGGCCTCCCAAAGTGCTGGGATTATAGGCATGAGCCACCATGCCCGGCTCCTCTTCTTTATTAAGCTTTTCCTCAACTCTTCAAATGATTTCTGAACGTATGTAGCATTCATACTATACAACTTATTTGTCATACGTCATTTATTACCTTATATTGGTAGTTACTTCTTCATTGCTCTTGAGGACAGTGACAAAGTCTCATGTCTCAGTAGTCCCAGTTTACCATAGTGTCTTGTACACGGTGCAGAGATGGTAATGAACTATGTATGATTTAGTACCTCATATTTCTTAAAATATTGGAAAGAATTATAAGTAACTAACCTCTGCCTTCCTGGAAAATTATTGACATGTGATCTTATGAGGGGAATAGGAGAAAAGTCATTCCAGAATGCTGATCTTGAGCTGGGAACCTGGAGAAGCAGAAAGGTCTGAATGTCCAAGAGATATGGACCTGATGATGCAGGAACACTATTCTTTATAGTGTCAACACATTGACCCTCCAGAACTCCACAAACTTCTGGGTGAATCTAAAAACCTATTCTCTTTGCTTCTCCCTTATCCTTACTTTGGCATCCTGAATTAGACTGTCTTTTCTGCCTATATTTAATTCAAGTCAAGAAGTATCAAATGAATTTGTACTGTGTGCCAGCACCATGGCTAGTGCTCTTTGGAATTCAAAAGGTCATTACCTTGAGAACTTTAGAGTCTAGTCAGAGAGACAAACTCAGTGCACGGTGGCACATGGGTAAAAGGTGATATAAGTCTGTCAAGAGATTAGAACCTTGGGAGTTTGATATGGGCTACTCTAGTCTGGAAAGATTTCAAGGGTAAAGTAGTACTTGGGCTCAGGCATGCAGAAAGGAAAAGGGACAGCTTTCTGAGAAGGAAAAATTACCATGAATGAAAAACCACATAGGGAATAAACATGGGAACCCTGTTCATTTGTGAAGACCAGTGAGCTTGGAGATGAGAAATGGGAAAACAATTGAAGAGGTAAAGTGGGGGTAGATTGGGCAAGAGTTTAATACTAGATAATAAAGTTTAAATTCATCTTAGAAAGTAGTAAGCTATTGAAGCCTTTTGTGTCAAACTGTGACATGACAAAAGTGACATTTTATAAAGATTAATCTGAGAATGCTATATAGAGTGGATGGGAAAGGTTATGGTCTAGAGATAAGAAAATAGTAGATGGATGGCCATAATTACCCACACATTCATTTAGTAACTTATTTATCGTGCATTTACCAAGCAGTATGCTAGATATTGGATATATACTAATTAGACGTAGACCTTGGCCTTGTAACTCAAAGTTTAATCTGAGGTATACAAGCCTGGACAAATATGATGATGAGGGAGTAAAAGGAAAGGTTCGATTTGAGACATTTGGAAAGAATCTCAATGAACATAAGATTGTAGAAGTAGATTGAGTGAGACTCAGGGATGACCCTAAGATTTGGGATTTGGAACACTGAGAAGATAGAGGAATCATTCATCTAAAATGATAGCTAAGAAGTCAATTTTTTTTTTTTCCTCTCAAGAAATCTTTTTTTTTTATACTTTAAGTTCTAGGGTACATGTGCACAACATGCAGGTTTGTTACATATGTATACATGTGCCATGTTGGTGTGCTGCACCCATTAACTCACCATTTACATTAGGTATATCTCCTAATGCCATCCCTCCCCCCTCCTCCCACCCCACGACAGGCCCCAGTGTGTGATGTTCCCCTTCCTGTGTCCAAGTGTTCTCATTGTTCAATTTCCACCTATGAGTGAGAACATGCGGTGTTTGGTTTTCTGTCCTTGCGATAGTTTGGTGAGAACGATGGTTTCCAGCTTCATCCATGTTCCTACAAAGGACACGAACTCATCCTTTTTTATGGCTGCATAGTATTCCACAGTGTATATGTGCCACATTTTCTTAATCCATTCTATCACTGATGGGCGTTTGGGTTGGTTCCAAGTCTTTACTATTGTGAATAGTGCCACAATAAACATACATGTGCATGTGTCTTTATAGCAGCATGATTTATAATCCTTTGGGTATATACCCAGTAATGGGATGGCTGGGTCAAATGGTATTTCTAGTTCTAGATCCTTGAGGAATCGCCACACTGTCTTCCACAATGGTTGAACTAGTTTACAGTCCCACCAACAGTGTAAAAGTGTTCCTATTTCTCCACATCCTCTCCAGCACCTGTTGTTTCCTGACTTTTTAATGATCACCATTCTAACTGGTGTGCGATGGTATCTCATTGTGGTTTTGATTTGCATTTCTCTGATGGCTAGTGATGATGAGCATTTTTTCATGTGTCTGTTGGCTGCATAAATGTCTTAAAGAGAAGTCAATTTGAGGAGGAAAGAGCAAAGTTTTGTTTTTGACTTTGGAATAAGGTTACTTGGAACTTTCTAATGCAGATGGAACTTGATTTGGGAGACAATGAAGCAGGAGATAAGCAGTTTCAAGTTTTAAGACCCAGTAGGTTGAGATGAGGAGCTAAGATCAGAGAAATAGATAGGGCTACATGCCAGTTTTGAAAAAGTCTTGGAAACAAGCAGACCAGAAGTCAGATAAACAAAGGTACATTTGTATAGCATGTTATTACAGTGTACTTTTATATATTAATACATGATCTCAAATAATCCTTACAACAACGCTGTGAAATTAGTGTTATTACTATGCACACTTTATAGATGAGGAAACTAATATTGAATAAATTGCACAAGATCACAAGGCCAAGAAGTCTAAAGGAATTCTAATAAAGTCCAATCTTTTTGTTCAAAGTGCATTGTCTTTTCTGTAATGGCAATGAAAGATAGTATGATGGTATTTGCAGTTATTTTCAATATTTTAAAATTCTTTAAAGAAATCATGATTAGTAGGCTGGACACAGTGGCTCACCCCTGTAATCCCAGGACTTTGGAAGGCCAAGGAGGGTGGATCACCTAAGGCCAGGAGTTCCAGACCAGCCTGGCCAACATGGTGAAATCCCATTTCTACTAAAAAAAAAATACAAAAATTAGGCTGGGTGTGGTGGCTCATGCCTGTAATCCCAGCACTTTGGGAGGCCAAGACAGGTGGATCATAATGTCAGGAGATCAAGACCATCTGGCTAACATGGTGAAACCCCTTCTCTACTAAAAATACAAAAAAAAAAAAATTAGCTGGGCATGGTGGTGGGTGCCTGTAGTCCCAGCTACTCGGGAGGCGGAGGCAGGAGAATGACGTGAACCCAGGAGGTGGCGGTTGCAGTGAGCTGAGATCGTTCCACTGCACTCCAGCCTGGGCGACAGAGCAAGACTCTGTCTCAAAAAAAAAAAAAAAAAAAAACCCCCAAAAAATTAGCCGGGTGCTGTGGCATGCCCCTATAGTCCTGGCTACTCCAGAGGCTGAGGCAGAAGAATTGTTTGAGTCCAGGAGGTGGAGGCTGCAGTGAGAGATCCTGCCACTGCATTCCAGAGAGATCCTGCCACTGCATTCCAGCTTGGGCAACAGAAGGAGGCTCTGTCTCCAAAACTAAAAAAAGAAAAGAAAAAAGAAATCATGATTAGGCTAACTAAAATTTCAAAAATAGGCTCTTGATTTAAACAATTCAATGAGTTGAAATGTGCTAGTTCATACTAATTAAACACTTTAGTTTGTGGTTATTTATATCTTTAATTTTTAAATTTAGAACTAAAACTGTGACTTGCAAATAGGTTAATATACATAATCTTAAAACAATGAATCTATAGGGAAAATAATAAGAGGGATTCTTGGAGAAGAAAATATTAGAAGTTACCTTACCAACTTAAAATATTGGCTCTTAGTTTGAATTCAAGAGAGCCTAGCAAGGCAAAGTGCATTGCCTGTATAGTTGGCAGCCAAGAGGCCTATAGCAGATGGAGAAGGTGTGTCATCAAAGGGTCAAGCATACAAGCAGCAAGTAAGAAAGCCTCAGAATGGAAGGGATGGGGAAAAACAAACAGGAGAAGAGCTGTCACCAATTCTAATGAAAGAATCCAATACTCAAGTTCTACTGTCTCTATCTTCCTCTTTATCCTTTCATCTTGACAGATAACCAGGAGTCTGGACTGTAGATTGTCAGGTTATGATAGCTGAAAAGAGCTACCTAGGTAGCAATTGCAGCTACAGAGAACAAAACAGAAAGTATCTGGCAGAAATCTTTTCGTATACAGTTCTCTTTTGCCAAGGAGTGCCTTTGCTCCTTACTAGGGTCTGGAAGAGTGAAGGAAGACATTGACTGGGGCATGGAGTTAGTTCCCAGAAGTGCTACTTGGATCATATCTTTCCTATTCAGTACAGTAGTATAATCATTGGCCTTCTTACCAGGAAGATGGGGAGCCTGTCAAGTTTGTATGGGCCCTATAAGCCTGGAGGAGTGGCATGAGCATCTCTCAGTCCTAGCTGTGAATGTGTAGGGCTAAAGTGGCATGCCATCAGAAATGAAATGAGATGGGCCAAGGTTAAACAAAATAACTGGAGAAAAATCCAAACTGGGTCTTCAAAGTAAACAAGCAGGTCCTGAGAGTCAAAATGAAAGTCATAACATGTGTCTCAGGGAAGGAGAGAAGCAACAGCAGTAGATGGGAATAGAGAGAAACAGGAGAATCCCGGAGATGGGAGACTATGGCCCGTGACTGACATTTTCTCTGCTCCCAATCATACCTGGTTCTGCACTTGCCCCATGACACTGTCATGAATAGACTTGGCTTCAGAGTCTGGCATGGACTGCTAGGAGATTATATCCAAAGCAGGTTACAGAGCCTAGAATTTCTTCAAGTTCTCATGCCTAGAAGGAGGAGATGGGACAATTCATGGCATTTTTCTTCTAAGATTCCTTAACAAAGTCCTTAGACTACCCAAGTAGGAAGGTGTTTTTCATTTACCAATGGCACCATTCACTGAAGAGTGGGATGCTTAGTCACAATCTTGATCAGGGGGTCAAATAGGAGACTTAACTTTCTCTAAGTTTTGAAGTGGGACAGAAGCAGGACCTGGCCTTTTATCGACATAGCCATCGGTCAAAGGATTTGGGCATATATTCGTGATATGTGTATATTTATTTATAAATTATATATTTTTATTATATATAGTGAATACATTATAAAATGTACCAACATATAAATTTTTAGTAAGACAAATATGAAATAAGTATATTTAAAAATTTTAAAAATTGTATGAATAGCACAAAACTTTTAGTTCTTGCTAATAGTGTTCATTAACTATAATGTTCTGGTTGCTTAATCTTGTTAATTATGATGGCTTTATACCAGCTGTAATTAATATCTCAAGACATCATACTCTATACTTAGGTGAGGTTTAGCACTGATGATAGGTGTAAGTCCATAATTTCAGTTAGTCTTCTGGATAATTTCTAAGTTTTGGGGTTCTTTGGCTGACTTTTCTTAAGTTGGATTGGATCATCATCATTTTTACTTTCTAATGTGGGTGAAGAAAAAAAGCTCATGCTGAGAGTAAAAATGTCAACTCTCATTTTCTTGTTCATGGATGCTTATCGTTATCTCCAAAATACAGTGTGCTTTTTGCAGAAAGCCTTAAGACACGTCCGTTTTTTCAGTCTTAGCACACTTGAAATTAAATAACACAATTCGTAAACCCACTGCATGAGTAAATTACAGTCCATTCTAATGCGCTGAGAGCAAACGCACCAGTGCTGGTCCACTGTTTTGTGGTTTGGAGACTCCACTCTCAGGTTGCCTTCAGAGCTGCAAGGGACGTTACCACATGAGGGATCGAGTGACAGGCTGAATATTGAATGGTAGTACAAAGTAGTTTTTTATTTATTTCTTTTTAAATGTAAATAGACGTTCTTATACTTTCCTCACATGACCAATGGCATCATCTTATGTATCACCCGGGATGTGGGTACTGTATTTGAGAGACAACAGGTCTAGAGTGATGGTTCTCAAACTTTATTTGCAGTTTTCTTTCACTGGCTCTCAGGAGGGCATCCTAGAATCTGCATTTTAACAAACATTCTTGGTATTTCTAATGCAGATGATTTGTCCTAGGAATCTCTGAGATGAGCATGACTGCCTGGAACCAATATTTTTTTGGACACATAGAGGGCCTTTCTCTGTATGATTGAGAGCTTGGTCCTGGACATTCTACTACCCGGTTGCTGTGAAGGATTGGAGTACCTCTTGCACTAGGATTGAGCCAGGACTGGAACCCGGCAGTCAGGCTAGCAGGAACTGCCAGTGCCTGCTCAAACTGTGAGGCTGATGGAGTATCAGAGGCCAAAAGTCCCAGGGCAGCAACTCCTTCTGAGAGGGAAGGCATATAATGACTGCAGATCTCTGTTTGTTCCTTTGACAGCAGAGCACAGTTCCTATGAGTAACTGAGAATCAACATTGTTTAGGTATGGGGCTTCACTTTATCTATGGAAACCCAGGAAATAGGGAGAGTTCATTCCAAATGAATACTATCCATGGACACACCTTGAAAAAGGATTTAGAACAGAGAGGCAATAATGATCCTCTTCATTGTCATCCTTATCATGATCCTCTTGGTCGTCATTAATATTTTCTTTTTTTTTTTTTTTTTTTGAGACAGAGTCTCGCTTAGTCGCCCAGGCTGGAGTGCAATGGCGCGATCTCACTGCAAGCTCCGCCTCCCGGGTTCACGCCATTCTCCTGCCTCAGCCTCCCGAGTAGCTGGGACTACAGGCGCCCGCCGCCTCGCCCGGCTAATTTTTTGCATTTTTAGTAGAGACGGGGTTTCACCGTGTTAGCCAGGATGGTCTCGATCTCCTGACTTCGTGATCCACCCGCCTCGGCCTCCCAAAGTGCTGGGATTACAGGCGTGAGCCACCGCGCCCGGCCATCATTAATATTTTCATAACACCCTTGACAGTTTGCAAAGGACTTTCTTTAAACTTACAAGGTAAATATTTACTCTTTCTTTTTAAAGATGAGGAAACTGAGGCTCAGAGAGTTTATGTAAACCAGTCCTAGATCACATGCATAATCACTGATGAGGCTGGAATCCTAATCAAATATCTACAACCTAGCACTCTTTGCTCCATACCTGCCTGAAAATCAGAAAGCCTAATTTTCACAAAAGATAGTTTTCCTTTTTAGCCAGCATTGCCTAGGGGAAAATCTGGTAGTTTTGCCTGGTAGAGGCAAACCAGTAGGTACACAAAGTGATGATAGCGAATGCCAGCAAATGCAAGATTCTCCTAGCAGTAATCTTGAAACAATGATAAGGACATTATCAGAAGAGTTCAAAGTGCTTTTGTATTGTTTTCAAAATAGGTTTCACTTTATCCACACTTTGGCAATGATTTTTCTTTTATGTCAAAGTATAGTTCCTCCTCTTACCATTGCTGGCTTTCATAAATTTTATTACTTGTGATATTTGCTCACACTGTTCTTAATGACCATGCTTTGCTTATTGACACTAGGAGGGTGACTGCCATCTGTACCAGCACTATCAGAACTGCACAGAAATCTTCATTTTTTGCTTGCTCTGTTGTGCTACTATTTGGGGGGGAGGGGGAAGAAAGAAACAAGAACAAAGCAAGTAATAGTGAGAAAAAGTGAGGGTAACAGGTTTTTGTTCAATGGTGAGTGTAGATTAGAAGGTGTCTTGTCATTCAATTATTGAAACACCATGGATCCTATCTCTTCTGGGTTGTTCCAGTACAGTTATATACGATATTGACCACATTCTAGTTACAAACACACACACACACACACACACGCACACACAGAGAGAGAGAGAGAGAGAGAGAGAGAGAGAGAGAGAGAGAAAGCATGCATAACAAGATGTTAACACTTGGTAATCTATGTGAGGGGCATTCACATGCTCGCTGTTCTTTCCATTTTTCTTTGGGTTTGAAACTTTTTAAAATAAAAAACAAACTTTTAAAACAGAATTACAAAATAAAACATAACAACAAACTGGAAAAATATTTGCAACAGAAATGACACAAAAATTGCTAAGATTCTTAAATACAAAGTACACTTGCCAAAAAAAAAAAAAAAAAAAACTAAAAACCCAACACTTGATATAGACAGAAGGGCATCAACAGACCACTCACAGAGATAGAAATGCAAGTAACGAGTAAGCATGTGGAAAGTGTTTAATGCCACTGGTAACTGATGAAACACAAACGAAACAAAAATGTTTCATCTTACAGATAAACCATGCAAATCAAACAATATATTACTATTTTTTCTTCAAAAATAAGCAAAACATATTAATTTAAACCACCGTAATACTCAGTGCTGATGAAGGTATAGCAAATGGGCATACTTTTATCCTTCTGGTGGAAGTGTACATTAGCACCCAGTTCTTTCTTCATTCAGTTTATTATTTTGTTGATACATAATAGTCGTATATATTTTCAAGGTACATGTGATAATTTGATACATTCTTATAATGTGTAAAGATCAAATCAGGGTAATTGGATTTTCCATCATCTTAAATACTTATTTTTTCTTTAAGCTAGAAACATGCAAATTATCTTCTAGGCATTTTGAAATGTACAGTAGAGTAGTGTTAACTATAGTCACCCTACTGATCTGTAAAACCTAGGTTTTATTTCTTCTCTCTAACTGTATATTATACCCATTAATCAACCTCTCTTCAACACCCCTTGTCCCTCTCCTCCTGCCCTCTGGTAACCACCAATCTACTCTCTATATTCATGAGATCCACTTTTTTTTTTAAGCTCACACATGTGAGAACATGAGATATATTTGTCTTTGTGTACTTGACTTATTTCACTCAACATAATGACCTCTTGGGTCATTTTGTTGCTGTGAGTGACATGATTCCTTTGTTTTTTATGGTTAAATAATATTCCATTGTGTATATATACCATGTTTTCTTTATCCATTCATCCATTGATGGGCACTTAGGTTGATTCCAAGTTTTGTTTATTGTGAATAATGCTGCAATAAACATGGGAATGGAAATCTCTCTTCAATATATTGATTTCCTTTCTTTTGGATATATACCCAGTAGTGTGATGGCTGGGTCTTATGGTAGTTCTATTTTTAGTTTTTTGATGCACCTCCATACTGTTTTCCATAGTGGGTATACTTTACTGAATTCATCAATCAGTTCTAACAGTTTTTGGTGGTGTCTTTAGGTTTTTCTAAATATAAGATCATGTTGTCTGTGAACAAAGCTAATTTGACTTCTTCCTTTCCAATTTGGATGCCTTTCTTTCTTTCTCTTGCCTAAATGCTCTGGTCAGGATTTCCAGTATTATATGGAATAAACGTTGTGAAAGTGGGCATCCTTGTCTTATTCCAGATCCTAGAGGAAGGGCATCCAGTTTCTCCCTGTTCAGTATGATGTTGGCTATGGGTTTGTCATATATGGCCTTTATTATTTTCAGGTATGTTCCATCTATACCCAGTTTGCTGAAGGGTTTTTGTTTTGTTTTTTTTTTTTTAATCATGAAGGGATACTATGGTTTGTTTGGCTCCACCAAGTTTCGTGTTGAAAGTTGATCCCCAATGTTAGAGGTGAAACCTGATGGAAGGTGTTTGGATTGTGGGGGTGGATGCCTCATGAAGGGATTGGTGCCATTATCATGGGAGTGAGTGAATTCTACTCTTAGTCTCCATGGGAACTGATTGTTGAAAAGAGACAGGCACCTCTTCCTCTGTCTTGCTGCTTCTCTCACCATGTGATCTCTATGTACTGGCTCCCCTTACCTTCTACCATAAATGGAAGCAGCTCGAAGCCCTGACCAGAAGCAGATGCTAGCACTATGTTTCTTTTATAGCCTGCAGAAGCATGAGCCAAATAAATCTGTTTTTTAAAAAATTACCAAGCCTCAGGTATTCCTTTATAGCAACACAAACAGAATAAGACAAGGGATGTTGAATCTTATCAGATGCCTTTTAGCATCTATTGGAATGATATACTTGGGTGCTCCAGTGTTGGGGACATTGACACTTATAATTGTTCTATCTACTTGTTGAATTGACTCCTTTAATGATATAATGACCTTCTTTGACTCTTTTTACAGTCTTTGACTTGTAGTCCATTTTATCTATGTACAATTACTCCCCTTTTTGAGTTTCCAGTTGCATGGAATATCAACTCCATGTCTTTACTTTCAGTCTGTGTCTTTATAGTTGAGGTGGGTTTCTTGCAGGCAGCATATAGTTGGGTATTGTTTCTTTTATCCATTCAGCCGCACTGTGTTTTTTAATTGAAGAACTAAATCCATTTACATTCAGTCTTATTATTGCTAAGTAAAGACTTACTATTACCATTTTGTTGCTTGTTTTCTGGTTGTTTTATAAATTCTCTCTTCCTTTCTTACTGTCTTTCATTGTGGTTAGATTATTTTTCTCTGGTAGTATGTTTTAATTCATTGCTTTTTAATTTATTTTTAGTTACTTAATTTATTTTTTTGTGCCCAGGCTGGAGTGCAGTGTCGCAGTCTCAGCTCACTGCAACCTCCGCCTCCCAGGTTCAGGCAATTCTCCTGCCTCAGCCTGCCAAGTGGCTGGGATTACAGGCACCTGCCACCATGCCTGGCTAATTTTTGTATTTTTAGTAGAGACAGGGTTTCACCATGTTGACCGGGCTGGTCTCAAACTGCTGACCTCAAGTGATTTGCCCGCCTCAGCCTCCCAAAGTGCTGGGATTACAGGCACGAGCCACCATGCCTGGTCTGAGCCACCATGCCCAGCCCATTGCTTTTTATTTCTAATGTATCTATTATAGTTTTTTGCATTGTGGTTCCCATGAAGCTTATGAAAACATCTTCTAGGTATAATAAGTTATTTTAAAGAGATAATGTTATCTGAGATTACTAAAATATAATAGAAACAAAGAAAACAATTTTTAAAAACTCTACAATTTAAGTCCATTCCCCATACATTTTGACTTTTTTTTTGTCTCACCTTACATAGTTTTATATTGCCTATCTTTTAACAGGTTGTGTAGCTATTACTGTTTTTAATAGATTTATCTTATAGGCTTCATACTTGAGTTTGAGTAGGTGGTACACCACAGAGTATTAGTGTATTCTGAGGTTGTTTATGTACTTAATTTTACCAGTGAGTTTTTTACCTTCCAATGTTTTCTCTTTGCACATTAGTGATTTTTTTCTTTCAGATTGAGTAACTCTCTTTAGCATTTGATGTAACATGGGTCTGGTGATGGTGAATTCGCTCAGCTTTTGTCCATCTTGGAAAGACTTTATCTTAGCATATTTGAAGGATACCTCTGATGGATACAGTGTTTTTCAATGGCAGCTTTTTTCTTTCAGCACTTTGAAAATGTTTTCACACTCTCTCTTGGCTTGTATAGTTTCCATTGAGAAGTCCTTTGCCAGATGAACTAGACCTTTTTTATGTGCTATTTGCTTCTTTTCTCTTGCTGTTTTCAGGATCTTCTCTTTGTCCTTGACCTTTGAGAGTTTGATTAGTATATTTTGGGATGGTCTTATTTGGGTTGAATCTGTTTGATGTTCTCTGCCCTTCCTGTACCTGGATAGTTATGTCTTTCTAAAGTTTTCAAAAGTTTTCTGTTATTGTTTCTTTAAATAAGCTTTCTACCCCTTACTCTTCTTCAACTCTCTCTTGAACATCAATAATTTTTAGATTTGGTCTTCTGAGGGAATTTTCTGTATCTTGTAGGTGATCTTCATTTCTTTTTATGTTTTTCTTCTCTGACTGTGTGTTCTCAAATAGCCTGTCCTCAAGCTCACTGATTCTTCTGCTTTATCCATTCTGCTGTTAAAGGTCTTTAGTGAATTTTTTAGTTCAGCATATATATTTCAAGATTTCTGTTTGTTTTTATTTTTATTATTTCAATCTCTGTTAAATTTCTTTGATAAATTTCTTAATTGATTTTCTGTGTTATCTTCGTGATCACTGAGTTTCCTTGTAATTGCTATTTTGTTCTTGGTCAGTGAGCTCACATATCAACATCTCATTAAGGTCAGTCACTGGTTCCTTGCTTTGTTCATTTTGGGGAAGTCATGGTTCCTTGTTTGCTGTTATTGTGGCTGTATGTCTGTCTCTTTGCATTAAAGGATTAGTTATTTATTCCAGTCTTCTCTCTCTGACTTATTTTGGTTTTTAATGGATATTTTTGCTTTTTTCTTTGTAATTTGTATCTTTTTTCCCCCCCACTAGGTTGCTGTCTCCTTTTTGGCACTAGATGGCACCTTAAGCCCAGGTTTGCGTCGAATCTAATAAAGGATCAGAGTGCTGCCTGTCCCAAATGGAAGAGGTCCCAAAGGAGATATTCTGGCAATGTGGGTCACCTGGCCAAGGGTTTGTACCAAGGGGACCTGTGGAACATATTTCCTACAGCATGGTACTGCCACTCTGATTTGGTGTCTCCCTTGGCCTAGTTATAAAGTGGAATTTCTAGGGTTGGGATGGTTGTCTCACCTCTCCACTTTGTCTCTGGCTGTCCTCAGGGATATTTGTCCCTTCAGGTACTCCTGATACTTCCCATGGGTTGAGGTAGGGACAGGTCTTTTGTCAGGAACCCAAGGTGATAGGGAAGCTGGTTGTCAACCTTGATCTCACTTTTTCTAGTGAAGAAATCATGAATTGGGGGAAATATTTTCACATGCTTGGTGCAAGGCAGATTGTGGAGAGGGGAGTCACGGATATGGAAATCTGATTTCCCTTCCATCTGCTTGGAGTTTTTTCACTTCTCCATGGCCCCGGGAACTGTCTCATCCTCATCTTTGGGTTCTGGGTTATTGCTGGTAATAATCTCGGTAATGTATGTTTGTTTTTAGTTTTCTGTTGTGAGAGCAGGAAGCCAGTTTGCTTCTAAATGCTGCCATTTTGGAACTGGAAGACAGCATGAAGTTCTTAAAAGCAATTTTTCAACATATATGAAAAAATTTAAATTATTATTTTGGGCCGAATGTGGTGGCTCACGCCTGTAATCTCAGCACTTTGGGAGGCTGAGGTGGGAGGCTTACTTGAGTCCAGGTGTTTGAGACCAGCCTGGGCAACATAGTGAAACCCCATCTCTACAAAAAATTTTTTTAAATTTGCTGAGTGTGGTGGCATGTGCCTGTAGTCTGAGACAGGAGACTGAGACATGAGACTGAGACAGGAGAATTGCCTGAGCCTAGGATATTGAGGCTGCAGTGAGCCATGATTGTGTCACTGCATTCCAGCCTGGGTGACAGAGTGAGATCTTGTTTCAATAAATAAATATGTTTTAATTTAGTAATTGTAGCTCTAAGAATTATCTTAGGAAATAAGGAAAGATATACATTAATGTCTGTATAAGTATGTTCATTTTAGCATTGTACCTAAAGCAATAACTTTGGATATACCTTAAGTATCAACAGTAAAAGAATGATTAAATTCATTTTAACACATCTATATGTATGTTATGTAGCTATTAAAACTGATATTGAAGAAATTTTAATGACATGGAAAATTTCTCATAGCATATGCTGAGGGAGAAAAAAGCAGGGTACAAAATTATATCTCAATTCAATTATCAGTATCTAAATTCACTTCTAAACACATCATCCATGGAAGTAAAAGGATTAAAGAAATACACCAAGATACTTTCACTTCTGGGAAGGTGGTGACATACTGTCTTTTATGCCTCCTGCTAAGTACAACTAAAAACTTTGGGCATTATATTTAAAACAAACTTTAAAAGACTCTGCAAGACGGAGAGAAGGCAGACCAGCTGAGGGTCTTGAGACACAAGGAACAGCATGGTGGTGAGTGTCCTGGGTTTTCTTTTTGCCTCATATATCCCATAGCAAACATATATAATTTTTCTTCCCTCCAAATAATTTCCTTTAACAGGAAATTCTTGCAAGACAGGTCTCAGGCAACAAATTCTCTTAGTTTTTATTTGTCTCAAGACATCTTTATTTCCCCTTCACTTTTGAAGGATAGTTTTTACAGGTTAGTGGGTTTTTTCTTTCCACATTTTAAATATTTCAATTCATTCTCTTCTTGCATAGTTCCTAAAAAAAAAAAGTTCAGTATAATTATTATCAATAGGTAAGGTGTTTTTTTCTCCCTGACTTCTTGCAAGATTTTCTTTGTCTTTGGTTTTTCATAGTTTAAATATGATATGTATAGGTGTAGGGTTTTGTTTTGTTTTGTTTTGTTTTTTGCATTTATCCTGGTCAGTGGTCTCTGAAATTCCTGAATCTGTAGTTTGGTGTCTGTCATCAATTTTGGAAAATTCTCAGCCATTATTACTCAAATATTTCTTTGGTTCTTTTGTCCCTTCTTTTTCTTGTATTCCTATAATGAGTATGTCACACTGTTTATAACTGAATATTCTGTACTGTTTTATTCATTCTTTTTTCCCCTCTGCGTTTCACTTTGAAGAGTTTATATTGACATTTCTTCAAGATCACTGATTTTGTTTCATTGGCCATATTCAATATATTGATAAGCCTATGAAAGACATTCTTCACTTCTTAAAACAATACTTTTTATTTCTAGCATTTTCTGTTGATTCTTTCTTAAAGTTTAAATTGCTCTGCTTACATTACCTATCTTGTCTTGCATGTTGTACACTTTTTTCATTAGTGCCCTTAGCCTGTTAATCAGAGTTATTTTAAATTTCTGGTCTGATAATTCCAAAATCTCTGGCACAGCTGAATCTGGTTCTGATATTTGCTTTGTCTCTTCAGACTGTTTTTTTCTTTCCTTTCAGCATGCCTCATCATTTTTTGTTGAAGCCTATATACCATCATTACATCATTGGGTAATAGCATTTAAGATAAATAGGCCTTCAGTGTGAGGGCTTGTGTTTATCTGACTAGGAGTTACACTGTGTTTACTGTTTGCTGTTAACTGTTGGCATCTGAGCATTTCCTCCAGTATCTTTGTCTTTTTTTTTTTTTTTTTTTTTTGAGACAGAGTCTCGCTCTGTCCCCCAGGCTGGAGTGCAGTGGCGCGATCTTGGCTCACTGCAAGCTCTCCTGGGTTCACGCCGTTCTCCTGCCTCAGCCTCCTCCTGAGTAGCTGGGACTACAGGCGCTCGCCACTGCGCCTGGCTAATTTTTTGTATTTTTAGTAGCGGTGGGGTTTCACTGTGGTCTCGAACTCCTGACCTTGTGATCCGCCCGCCTCAGCCTCCCAAAGCAGTATCTTTGTTTTTATCACCCCTTTTGTCTCCTGTTTTGTCTTTGGGTTTCCCTAGAAACCCCTTCTTAAAAAGAGTCTAAACTTTGCAGTCTTTCATCTATAATCTTCTGTTATCAGGGGCTCTGTAAATGTGGTGGTAAGGTGTGTGTAGAAGGAAGCATTCTATACTCCTATAATTAGATCTCAGTCTTTTGGTGAGTCTTTGCCCTGGGCTGTTACCTTGACAAGTTTTTCTCAGCATTTCCTCCCCTTTAGTGAGATAGGAAGGCTAGAGTGGGTGGAAGTTGTCTAATTGTCAGATAAGGCTTTGGTAAGACAGTTTCCTTGAGAACTTGCCTTCATTACAGAGAATAGAACGAAGAACAGAGCTCCCCGGGAATATTCCAAAATAGCTATTTCCTTCTCCCGCTGCTGGAAGCAGGAGCAGATTCTCTGATCTTCACAGTGAGAACACTTTGGGGCTCTTGGAGGTAAAACTCACAAAAGTATGGGACCCTCTAAGATTCTCCTCCCTGCCCCCAAGAATTTTTAACTCTCAAGCTAGTCCACACTGAGCCTCGAGAAATGTGTTGATTAAAGCTTAAGTGTTCTTGTCAGTGCAGGTTCCAACAGCTGACTTCTCTCAGGCTTCTGCTCCCTGCAGGCTGTGATGCTTTATACTACTCCTCTCTCCAGCTTTCAGGACAGCAGTTTACCCTGTGATCTCAATTCTCTGATAGAAGAAGAGTTGTTTTTGGTTCATTCAGCTTTTTTCTTGTTGTGAGAATAGGAATGACAACTTCCAAGCTTATTACATGTTGGAGTGAAACTAGAACTCCATTAGTTGCGTTTTAATGATAATTTTGCAAAAGTGGGTATCACAATAGAATCAAGTTATTGAGTTGTATTGAGTTATTGGTGGGTGAGTTTTGTTAGTAATAATTATATTGATAATCTTAAAGATCTTGAACTTGCTTTCAAATTAAAAATTTTAAGACATAACATACCACACAAATACTCATTCTTACAATTTTTTTTTTTGTATTGCACTCCCATGAAACTATCCACTGCTTAATAAGGAAAATGTTTAACCACCTTTGATATTTAAATCTTTAAAACTATATAAAATAGCAGAGATTTCAAGAATATAAGTATTAACCACTTAGGGACCATCATTTTGCATATATTTAACATTGGCTCTCCTGTAATTTGATTTTATTAAACAAAATACAACATTATGTATTTTCTTTTACCAAGAATGTTTTATAGTGCAGTAATTCTTTCAGTTGTTAATCATATAAACTCAGCCAGAAATAGAGCTTTTTATTCATGCTATAATGGTCTTTATCAGACTTGGAAATTCTTATGCTTAATAAAACAACTACAGTTTTACAGTGGCAAAAATGATAAAGATTAGTTTAATTTATTGTAATTACCGATAGAATATTTCCTATAAAATATAAGCTTAATTAGGAAGCATTGTTTTAAAATTACAATTTGAGAAGCTTTTAAGATAGCAAATTTGATTTTAAATTCCATTTCTTTTTACTTAGGTTACTTCCAACTGTAATTGATCAGAAATCATTTATTTTCCCTCAGGAATCTGAGGGTAAACTTTGGCAATCCCAAAGACAGCACAGTTCATCTCTGCCTGTCTTTCCAAGAGCAAAGGTAGGTATAGAGAAATTCATAGACAGAAAGTAGTTTAGTGACTGCCAGGAGCTGGGAGGAGCAGAGAGTAGGAGTGACTTTTAATGGGTATGAAGTTTCTTTGGGGGATGATGAACATGTTCTAGAATTATATTGTGGTGATGATTGCACTACGCTGAATATAGTAAACACCATTGAATTATATACTTTAAAAATGTGAATTTTATGGTATATTAATTACATCTCGATGAAGCTGTTAAAAACTTTAAAAAAGAGTAAAGTAAGAAATTTGCTTTGTGTTCTAAGTTAGAAAACATAATGAATGTATAGGTCTGTTTCTAGAATTTCATTTTATAGTTGTTTCAGGTATGTTCATGGCATAGTCAATTTCTACAACAAAAGAGCTTTCTTCAGAAGAAAATAAATCAAGACATAATGCCTTCACATTTTTTAATAGAGCCAGGTGGCAAGGAATAGAGCTCAATAAGTTTCTGACTTGGCCTCCATTGAGTGTTCTCTCAATTTTGTATCTGTTTTGTCCCTGTCTTCAGGGTGCTGTAACAGAATACCATGAACTGGGTGGCTTAAACAACAGAATTCTATTTCTTACAGCTCTGGAGGCTGGAATTCAAAGGTCAAGATGCCGGCAGATCCGGTGTCTGGTGAGGTCTTTCTTCCTAGTTTGCAGACAGCCTTCTTTATTTGTTTCTTCACATGGCAGAGAAAGAGAGAAAACCAGCAAGCTCTTGTGTGTCTTTTTATAAGGGCATTGATCTCATTCATTAGGGCTCTACCCTCATGAGCTAATTATCTCCCCAAATCCTCACCTGTTAACACCATTACCCTGGGTTAGGATTTCAACATATGGGTTTTGGTGGGCGGGGGGAGGGGGGGCACAAACATTCAGTCCATAGCACACCCTGACTTAAAAGTAATACTAGCTCACCTCTTTTGGGTAGCAGGAACTGTTATCAGTACTTTGAAAATACTAACTTGTTTGAACTTCAGAACAACCCTAGAAGGAGGTGTTATTATTATTATTATTAAGATGGAGTTTCACTCTTGTCACCCAGGCTGGAGTGCAATAGCGTGATCTCGACTCACTGCAACCTCTGCCTCTCAGGTTCAAGCAGTTCTTTGCCTCAGCCTCCCGAGTAGCTGGGATTACAGGCACCCGCCACCACGCCTGGCTAATTTTTGTATTTTTAGTAGAAATGGGATTTCATCATCTTGGCTGGGCTGGTCTTGAACTCCTGACCTCATGATCCACCTGCCTCGGCCTCCCAAAGTGCTTGGATTACAGGCATGAGCCACCACGTGTGGCCAGTTGTATGACTTTTTACATGTCTATCTTCCCACTAGATTATAAGCTTAATGAGGGCAGTACCTGTATCAGTTTGTTCATTGTTATATTATGCCTAGGATGTGGGCCATAGGCTCTTGACCTCCTAAAAGTTTGCTGAAAATCACTAACATGAGGCAGATTGATTAATAGGAGAAAAGGCATACGAGTTTATTTAACATGTATACACAGGAGCCTTCAGTATGAAGACCCAACATCCCAATAAGTTACGGAAGCTTATGTATCATCTTGGGGTTACAGAAAGAACGGGGGCTCATGGCATGGCCAAAACCAGGTTATGTTCATAAATCAGGTTCAGTGGCGAAACAGGTTATGAGAGGGAGAAAGGAAGAGGCTTGGCTGGCAAAGACGGCCTTGTGTGTAGATGCAGCCTCCCTCAGACAGAATAGATGGCAAATGTTTCTTTTCAGTCTTTTAAAGGTATCAGACCCAATCTCTCCCAGATACAGGAAATGACTGGAAAGAGGAACTTTGGCAGCATTGATGGAGATTCTTTTTTTTTTTTTTTTTTTTTTGAGACGGAGTCCCGCTCTGTCGCCCAGGCTGGAGTGCAGTGGCTGGATCTCAGCTCACTGCAAGCTCCCCCTCCCGGGTTTACGCCATTCTCCTGCCTCAGCCTCCCGAGTAGCTGGGACTACAAGCGCCCGCCACCTCGCCTGGCTAGATTTTTGTATTTTTTAGTAGAGACGGGGTTTCACCGTGTTAGCCAGGATGGTCTCGATCTTCTGACCTTGTGATCCGCCCATCTCGGCCTCCCAAAGTGCTGGGATTACAGGCTTGAGCCACCGCGCCCGGCCGGAGATTCTTTACAGAAGCAAAATTTCTCCACAAAAGACAGCTTTGCAATACCACTTCTGTTTGCTGGCCCTGTGGCAACTATTTCAAAATATGTCAAAGATATATATTTTGGGGTAAAATATTTGTATTTCCTTCACAGAGGATTCTCCATAAATGTTTGTTGAATGGATAAATGAAACCACCACAGTGATCTCTAAGAGTGTGCTCATCTCCATGTAAAATATCAGTTCAGGCTCCTGTGAACTCCCAAAGCAGCGCTCTCCTACCTCTGTCCTTGCACTTGTTACATTGGGTCTGTCAGCCACTCTCTGAGGAGTGCTTACTGTGTGCCCAGGATTATTAGAGGCTGAATAAGACAGATCAGATCCCTGACATCAGAGAGCTTATATTCTAGTGGGGAAAGACAGACCATCAATAAGATAATACTAGATAATGATAAAAGCTCTGATAAAAATAGAACAGAATGCTGTGATAAAGGGAGCTTAAATTTCTCATCTTCCTTACTGTTAAATCACTTCTTCAGTCATTTTTTTTACCTGTTTGGCCAAGAATCTCAGGAGGTCCACAGATGGTCCCCAAGACCAGAGATTAGATGGAGGTCTCTGATTTATAAAACAATGAAATAAGATGTATGAAATTAGGCTATTTTAGAATGTATAATTGCTATTATTGTTCTGGGAAAAAACAAAACAAAACTACGGCCAGAAATTTATTTCCCCCAAAGAACTCTGAATCCTGACTAATGTTCATGAAGATGCAGTGTGTTCTTTTAGATGCTATGGGGATGGGTAAGCTTCTCTTAAAAAGGGGCATGGACTATTTCCCACCCTGACTTTGCCTCCAGAGCCTGGATTACTATTGTTGTTGTATTTCTAATATCTGTGACATCTGCTTAAAAATGCATATCCTCTGATATAAAAAAGAGCCCTAATTTTGCACTGTAAAGTCAAAGACAAACAATGCTGTCTTGCCAGCTGTTACACATGCCTACGACACCAACATAAAAGCTTGTATTATTAAGTAGTTGTGAAATCCAACTGGGACGTTACTACCTTTAATTGCCCACTTCTAACCTTTTAAACCAGGTGAAACCCCAGTCACTTCTTTAAGCTCTCTCTCCCCAAAAGTGGATAGCTGTTTTTGAAATTCACACCAAAAAGCTTATATGACAAACAGTTAGGAGTTGCTCAATTGTAATTAAGAATCATAATTTAAAATTGTTTATTAAGCCTCTTTTAATTTGAAAAAGCATATTCAGAAACATTTACAATTTAAAAAAGAAAGGTTACACTAATCTTTCACTTTGTGAGGTTTTCTCTTGAAAAAAATAGAATCGGTGATGAAATATCAGTAAGTAGTATTGGAATATAAAGTCTAATTTTCAGAATTTGCAGATAACTGGGTGAAATCAATATGGACTCCATTTTTGCTTATTAAAATACTAATTTTTAATTTTTTCCTCCAAATGTATCAGTAATACATGCTTGTTGTTGTGACAAACATAATATGAAGATGTAAAGGCAAAGCCAGTTGTTTAACCCGCACCCCCTACCAAACTACCCAATCCCATGAGGCAACCAGTGTTAACAGCAGGTTTATTTGTCCACTCATTCCCCTTTGTAATAGTGTATATTCAGTACAAGTACATATGCAGATATGTAGGGTTTGAGTTGGTTATGAATTTTTTGCTTTTACTGAAACAGATAACATTTTGAGTCATGCAAATAAACCATTTTTGTTCATAAACGCTATACATGAAGTTATGTTCATACAATTATTTGCATAAAATATATGCTATTTTATGTTTATTTTTATTTTTTATTTTTTATTTTTTTTGAGGCGGAGTCTCGCTCTGTCGCCTAGGCTGGAGTGCAGTGGTGCGATCTCGGCTCACTGCAAGCTCTGCCTCCCGGGTTCCCGCCATTCTCCTGCCTCAGCCTCCCGAGTAGCTGGGACTACAGGCGCCGCCACCACGCCCGGCTAATTTTTTTTTTTTTGTATTTTTAGTGGAGACGGGGTTTCATTGTGTTAGCCAGGATGGTCTCGATCTCCTGACCTCGTGATCCGCCCGTCTCGGCCTCCCAAAGTGCTGGGATTACAGGCTTGAGCCACCGCGCCCGGCCGCTATTTTATGTTTATAAAATAGGATAGAAATGTAATATGGTGTGATATTTCTGAGGTTTTTTTTCTATTGACTATCCATGACAACAAAAGAGGGAAAGTGGGACCCTGTAGGTTCTGGGGTTGAGTCTAAGGAGCCCAAAGTAAGTGGGAAATATCTTTGATAGCTCATGCTTTGGCATATAAATTATAGCAATTTTTCACTCCATTTCATTATATATCCATTTTTGTTTCAATATAAAAGTAATGGAATTTACTTCAAAATATTTAGATAAAACTCATGCCCCAAATAATATATCTCTTGTTTATTATGTTCCTGTCACACTACCACATACTCCCAGTAGTGCCCCAATTTGAGATGTAGAGGATTGTACAGCATCAGTATATTCATTTACCAAACATTTTCAAATTTTTATTTATTTCATTTATTTTATTTTTGTGAGTACATAGTAGGTGTACATATGTATGGGGTGCATGAGCTATTCTGGTATAGGCTTGCAACGCATGATAATCACATCAGGGTAAATGGGGTAGCCATCACCTCAAGCTTGCATTTATCCCTTGTGTTACAAACAATCCAGTTATACTCTTTAGTTATTTTTAATGTACAATAAGTTATTACTGACTGTAGTTGCTCTGTCGTACTATCAAATACTAGTTCTTATTCATTCTTTCTATTTTTTTGTACCCATTAACTATCCTCACTTCCTCACTAACCCACACTACCCTTCCCAGACTCTAGTAATCATCCTTCTACTTTCCATCTTCATGAGTTCAACTATTTTAATTTTTAGCTCCCACAAATAAATAAGAACATGTGAATCCTGTCCTTGCTTGCCTGGCTTATTTCACTTGACATAATGAAGTCCAGTTCCATCCCTGTTGTTGTAAATGACAAGATCTCATTCTTTTTTGTGGCTGAATAGTACTTCACTATGTATATGTACCACTTTTTCTTTATCCATTCTTCTGGGCTTTTTGTTTGCTTGTTTGTTTTTTAACTTTTAAGTTCAAGGGTGCATGTGCGGATTTGTTACATAGGTAAACTTGTGTCATGGGGATTTGTTGTGCAGATTATTTCATCACCCAGGTATTAAGCCTAGTACCCATTAGTTATTTTTCCTGAACTTCTCCCTCCTTCCACCCTCCTCCCTCCAATAGGACCCAGTGTATGTTGTTCCTCTCTATGTGTCCATGTGTTCTTATCACTTAGCTCCCACTTATAAATGAGAACATGTGGTATTTTCTGTTCCCACATTAGCTTGCTAAGGATAATGGCCTCCAGCTCCATCCATGCCCCTGCAAAGTACATGGTCTCATTCCTTTTTATGGCTGCATAGTATTCCATAGTGTATATGTACCACATTTTCTTTATCCAGTCTATTATTGATGGATATTTGGATTGATTCCATGTCTTTGCTACTGTGAATAGTGCTACAGTGAACATGTTTGTGCATGTATCTTTGTAATAGAATGATTTATATTCCTTTGGGCACATACCTAGTAGTGGGATTGCTGGGTCAAACAGTATTTCTGGTTCTAGATCTTTGAGGAATTGCCACACTGTCTTCCACAATGGTTGAACTAATTTACATTCCCACCAACAGTGTAAAAGCATTCCTATTTCTCTGCAACCTCACCAGCATCTGTTGTTTCTTGACTTTTAAATAATCACCATTCTGACTGGTGTGAGATGGTATCTCATTGTGGTTTTGATTTGCATTCCTGTAATAATCAGTGATGTTGACCTTTTTTTCATGTGATCATTGGCCGCATGTATGTCGTCTTTTGAAAAGTGTCCATTCATGTCCTTTGCCCACTTTTTAATTTTTTTTTTTCTTGGAAATTTGTTTAAGTTCCTTACAGATGCATCCTTTGTTGGTTACATAGTTTGCAAACATTTTCTCCCATTCTGTAAGTTGTCTGTTTATTTTGTTGATAGTTTCTTTTGCTGTTCTGGAGCTCTTTAATTTAATTAGATCCCATTTGTCAATTTTTGTTGACAAAAATTTTGTTGCAGTTGCTTTTCTCATCTTTGTCACGAAATCTGTGCCCATGCCTAAGTCCTGAATGGTATTGCCTAGGTTTTCTTCCAGTGTTTTTATAAGTTTGGAGTTTTACATTTAAGTCTTTAATCCATCTTGAGTTAAAGTTTGTGTGTGGTGTAAGGAAAGGGTCCAGTTTCAATCTTCTGCATATGGCTAACCAGTTATTCCAGCATCATTTATTGAATAGGGAATCCTTTCCCTATTGCTTTTTTTTTTTGTCAGGTTTGTCAAAGATCAGAGTTGTAGGTGTACAGTCTTATTTCTGGGTTCTTCATTCTGTTCTGTTGTCTATTTGTCTGTTTTTATACTAGTACCATGCTGTTTTGGTTACTATAGCTTTGTAGTATAATTTGAAATCAGGTAATGTGATTCTTCCAGTTTTATTCTCTTTGCTCAGGATAGCTTTGGCTATTCTGGCTCTTTTGTGGTTCCATATAAATTTTAGGATTGTTTTTTCTAGTTTTATGAAGAATGTCATTGGTACTTTGATAGGGATTGCATTGAATCTGTAGATTGCTTTGGGTAGTATGGATATTTTGACAATATTGATTCTTCCAATCCATGAACATGGAATATCTTTCCTTTTTTTGATATCCTTTTCAATTTCTTCCATTAATGTTTTGTAGTATTCATTGCAGATATTTTTCACATCTTTTGTTAATTCCTGGATATTTAATTTTATTTGTAGCTATTGTAAATGGGATTACTGTCTTGATTTCTTTTTCACATTGTATGCTGTTGGCTTATAGAAATGCTATTGATGATTGCATGCTTATTTTGAATCCTGCAACTTTATTGAACATGTTTATTAGTTCTAATAGGTTTTTGGTGGAGTCTTTAGGTTTTTCTAAATATAAGATCACATCACCTGCAAACAAGGATAATTTGACTTCTTCCTTTCCAATTTGGATGCCCTTTATTTCTTTCTCTTTTCTGATTGCTCTAGCCAGGACTTCACATTACATTCTATGTTGAATAACAGTGGTGAAAGTGGGCATCCTTGTCATGTTCCCAAACTTCGGAGAAAGGCTTTCAGTTTTTCCCCATTCAGTATGATACTAGCTGTGGGTCTGTCATATATGGCTTTTATTTATTTAGTTAGTTGTTTATTTATTTATTGAGATGGAGTCTTGTTCTGTCACCCAGGCTGGAGTGCAGTGGTGCAATTTGGGCTCACTGTCATCTCTGCTTCCCGGGTTCAAGTGATTCTCCTGTCTCAGCCTCCCAAGTAGCTGGGATTACAGATGCAGGCCACCATACCTGGCTAATTTTTTTTGTATTTTTAGTAGAGAGGGGGTTTCACCATGTTGGTCAGGCTGGTCTCAAACTCCTGACCTCAAATGATCCGCCCACCTTGGTCTCCCAAAGTGCTGGGATTACAGGTGTGAGTCACTGCGCCCGGCCTATATATGACTTTTATTATGTTGAAATATGTTCCTTCTATCCCCACTTTCCGGAAGGTTTTTCTTGTGAAGGGATGTTGAATTTTATCAGATAATTTTCAGCACCAGTTGAAATGATCATATGGTTTTGTCCTCTATTCTGTTGATACGAGGTATTACATTGATTGATTTGCATATGTTGAACCCTCCTTCCATTTCTGGGGTAAATCCCACTGGTCATGATGAATTATCTTCTTAATGTGTTGTTGAATTCAATTTGCTAGTTTTTTTTTTTTTTTTTTTTTTTTTTGAGATTTTTGCATCAATATTCATCAGGGATATTGGCCATAGTTTTTTCTCTTTTTAATGTGTTTGGTCTGGCTTTGGTATCAGGGTAATACTGGCCTTGTAGAATGAGTTTGGAAGTATTTCCTCTTCTTCTGTTTATTGAAATGGTTTGAGTAGAATTGGTATTAGTTCTTTTTTAAATATATGGTAGAATTCAACAGTGAGGTCATCGGGTGCTGGCCTTTTCTTTGCTGGAAGATGTTTTATTATGGGTTTAGTCTCACTACTTGTTATTGGTTTGTTTAGATTTTGGATTTCTTCATGGTTCAGACATAGTAGGGTATATATGTCTAGGAATTTATACATTTCTTCTGAATTTTCCAATTTATTGGCAAATAATTCCTCATAGTAGCCATTAATGATCTTTCGAATTTCTGCAGTATTGATTGTATTAGTTCCTTTTTCATCTGATTTTATTTATTTGGGTCTTCTTTTTTTTCTTAGTCTGGTTAAAGGTTTGTCAATTTATCTTTTCAAAACAATTTTTTGTTTCATTGATCTTTTGTACTTTATTTCATTTATTTCTGCTCTGATCTTTATTATTTCTTTTCTTCTGCTAATTTTGGGTTTGGCTTTCTCTTGATTTTCTAGTTCTTTAAGATGCATTATTAGGTTATTTATTTGAAGTTTTCCTTTTTCTGCATGTAGTTGCTTATAGCTAGCTATAAACTTCCCTCTTAGCATTGCCTTCACTGTATTCCACAGGTTTTGGTATGTTGTTGTGTTTCCATTATCTTGTGTTTCAAGAAATTTTTCAGTTTTCTTAATTTCTTCATTGACCCACTGGTCATTCAGGAGCATATTATTTACTTTCCATGTATTTACGTAGTTTCCAAAATTGTTTTTGTTATTGATCTCTAGTTTTATTCTATTGTGGTCAGAGAAAAAGCTTGATATTATTTCAATTTATTTTGAATGTTTTAAGACCTCTTTTGTGACCTAACATTTGGGCTATCCTTGAGAATGATCCATGTGCTGATCTGCACATAGAGCCTTCTGCAGCCATTGGATGAAATATTCTGTAAATATCTATTAGGTCCGTTTGATCTGTAGTGCAGATCAAATCTGATGTTCCTTTGTTGATTTTTCTGTCTGGAAGATCTGTTTAATGCCAAAAGTAGGGTGTTGAAGTCTCCAGCTCTTACTGTATTTGGGTCTTTTTTTCTTTTTAGTTCTAATACCATTTGCTTTATGTATTTCGATGATCCAGTATTGGGTGCGTGTGTGTATATATATATATATATATATATTTCCAGTTGTTACATCTTTTTGCTGAATTAACCCATTTATCATTATATAGTGACGTTTGTCTCTTCTTATAGTTTTTGTCTTGAAATCTATTTTGTCTGGTATAGCTACTCCTGCTCTTTTTTGGTTTCCATTTGCATGGAATATCTTTTATTTTTTCCATTCTTTTATTTTTAGTCTATGTGTGTCTTTATAGGTAAAATGCATTTCTTGTAGGCAACTTATCATTGGGTCTTGTTTTTGTCCATTCAGCCACTCTATGTCTTTTGATTGGAGAGTTTAGTCCATTTACATTCAAAGTTCTTATTGATAACTAAGTTAGGCACTCTTCTGAGCACTAGAGGACTTGTCTTTGAGAATATGTTGAGGGAGATAGACAAATAAACATCATCTGAGACAGAGAGAAGCACTGTGGGCTACAGAATCAAAGAGAAAGGGTGGGCTTATGCAAACTTGGTCAGGGATGGGAGAGACTTTACAAAGGCAATGATGCCTGGGCTGAGTCTCAGCCAGCTAGGATCGGAGAGGAAAGGTGCTCACAGTGGAGGAAATATGCAAATACATGGCCATAAACAAGAGTATGGCTTATTTGGGGGGAACCCAATGAGTTCCTTGTGGTTAAAATGTAGACAGTATTGTTTGAGGACAATCAAGAGATGAGGTTGAAGAAGAGATAAGGGAGAGCTAGATAATGATGCAGCTTGCTAAGATTATATCATGCGAAAGAGCTTGAATTTACATTAGTGACAAAGAGAACTAGTTATAACTTTTAAATAGCGAATTAGAGAATGACGTGATCATAATAGTGATTTGAAAAGATCGTTTTGTCAGCAGTATGGAAAAAGACATTGAAGTAGGAGGTAGACTCTGGGAACTTCATCATCCAATTTGTGGCAGTCCAGGTGAGAGATGATGAAGGTCTGAATTATTGCAGTGATCATGGGCATAAAGAAAAAAAGACCATGATTAGTGGTAGAACTAACACGACTTGATGATTGGGGGATTAAAAAGAGAACGAGAGAGTCAGTGATAACCCACAAGTATCTAGCTTGGAGACTGGGTGGTAGTTACACCATTCGTTGAGATGGGAGACATAGGAGAAGGAGCAGATATGTTGAGATGATGATTGGAGTAGGCAAATAAGATAAATTCAGTTTCATACAGTGTTGAATCTGAGATGCTTGTGGACCCTTCCAAGAGGAAATGCCTAACAGGCAGCTGAATGTACCTACATGTAGTATGGAGGTCAGAAGAAATATCTGAGAATAAGCTATAGATTTGCTCTTATCAACATTTAGGGGCGGTACAAGTCAGAGAAGATGGGATCTCTCAAAGAGAACATCAAATGAAAATGATGAGTAATGTAGTTGAAATTTCCGTATCACAAATCAATAAGAGATTTTCAGGTTTAAAAGCATAATTTTAAAAACCAAACAATAATGTATATTACACAAACTTTCATGTGACAAAGTTTGAGTCTAAGCCTTTTTATTCACAGTCTAAAGGTTCTTCCAAATCACTTTTGCCCGTTTGACATCACATGCAGCATCATGATGACAGACTGTTTTTTTAACAACTCTGACTTGTGAAGTGAATCTTTTGTCTTCTTTCAACTGGTAATATAATTCTGGGGCATAACGAAATATAATAGGGTTTCTTTTCATTGTCTTATTTGGTCCAACTCATAATTTCATATTTTCCTTAACTTAATTCCCAGCCCTGAAAGTTAAACACCTTCTCCTGAAAATCAGTGGAAGGCTTCTGTCAGAGCTGTTCAGTACCTGAATGATTATATAAACTGGTGACACCAGTTCTCCATAGCTTTGAAAATCCTAGAGTCCATGAGATTTGCTATGCTGGTTTATGACATAATTTCTGCATCTATAATAACTTTTTTATTTTAATGCTGCATCAAAATGTAATCTTTTAAAAGATGTTTTAAACAAAAATCAGAAATACTGGTGTAACTTAAATTTTAAGCACCTGTGGTACTTCTAGGGCACAAAATTCTATTGTGGTGATGATGGTATGAACATATGCTTATTCATGGCTAGTCTGAGTTGCACAATTGCATCACAGCTTACTCCTGTGGGTAGTGACTGGCAAGATTCTTTTGACATCACATGTAAGAAAGGCTGATCTCAGAAATGTTAAAACTTGAAAACACATTTTTTTGAATAGGAGAAATACAGCACATATCATACAAGGCTTTACCCTTAGCCTAATAATTTCAGTGTTGAAAGCATTCTTGGAGATTTTATTTTGTAATTTTGAAGGCAATTAAATTGTGAAGGCAGTTTGTGAGACAATTCAGATTACTCAACAAACTTTGAGTGTTAAATTTGTGCAATTCACTGTGCCCAGCTCTGGAATGCAAAGATATACAATACAGCATGATCCCTTTCCATATGGAATGTAGTATAGTGGTCCTCCTTGGGAGCCTTGGGAAATGCAGAGAGATTTCTGGGGTTGTTACAATGTTTTTGGAGCACTGCTGGCCTTTAGTGGGCCAAGGACACTCAACTTTCTATAGTCCATAGGATTTTCTGCACAAGAAGAGCTATCTCTCTCGCAATGTTCATAGAATCCACTCTGGAAAACACTGCAGAAGACAGACACACAATCATTATTCATGCAAGACCAACCACTAGGGAAGGGACATACTATCACTGTGTTGTAACTGTCTCATTCTAGACAATACCTATTGTTCAGCTTGGATACCTACCTTGTTTACTGATGAAACTCAGAATAATTCCGGACAAAAGTAAAAGGTAAAGCCATTCCAAAGAATATGATATAGGCAGTCTAAAAGACAGGTTCCAAAAATTGGAATAAATGCAGAGTTGCCCAAATAGCACAATACCTGGCACACGGGAAAGTACTCAGTTTGGGGTATTATTATGATTATTAACCTAATACTAGAATCTCCTGGAATCTCACATTTTGAAAGGACTTCAACAGTCATCTGATTCTACCCAGGATAAACACCAGCTCACCCCAAGTTCCTTAAAATGCATGCCTTAACAATCAAACATTAAAAAAAATATTGTGCTCTAGTATGATATAGCAATATACATTTGTGTCTAACCTGGGAAGAATCTTTAATTTTGTGAATTTTGATCTCATTAAGAAAGGCAATTTTCAAAATTTCACCCAAACTAAAGTTTTGAGAATTTTTGACATTATGAGGCATAATATGGTAAAAGATCAAAAACTGAAAATGTCAGAGCAGGCAAGGGTTCCTTCACAAATTTTCGCTGTAAGTTATACCTCTATCAGGGTAAAAATTTTGCTGATGAGATGGCAAGTTGGATTGTATAGAATACATTGGAGAGAAGAGAATGCCTACAAGGATCCACTGTGAGTTCTGCCCTCTCATTAGAATGTAAGCTTCATAAGAGCAGCAACTTTTTGAAAGGATTTGTTTCCTTTTCCATGGCTTCTAAAAACCCTTTTTATATGAAAATATTCAAATATACCTTCTATAGACTGAATGTGTGTGTATGTCCCCAAAATTCATGTTATTAAATAAATCCTAATGCACAGTGTGATGGCATTTTGAGGTATGGACTTTGGGAAGTGCTTAACTCATGAGAGTGAAGCCCTCATGAGGGGGATTAGTGGTCTTATAAAAGAGGCCCTAGGGAGCTTCCTTGGCCCCTCTTCCATGTGCAGACACAGTGAAAAGATGGCCATCTATGAACCAGGAAGCAGACCCTCACCAAACACTGAATCTGCCAGTGTCTTGATCCTGAACTTCCCAGCCTCCAGAACTGTAAGAAATAAATGTTGTTGTCTGTAAACCATCTAGACTCTTTTTTTGAGACAGGGTACTGCTCTGTTGCCCCAGCTAGAATGCAGTATACAATCATGGCTTATCATACAGCCGCAATCTCCCGGACTCAAGCAGTCCTCCTGCCTCAGCCTCCCAAGTAGCTGAGACTGGGACTAGAGGTGCATGCCACCACACCTGGCTAATTTTTAAATTTTTAGTAGCAGCAAGGTTTTGCTATGTTGCCCAGGTTGGTCTCTAACTTCTGTGCTCAAGTGATCCTCCTGCCTTGGCCTCCCAAAATGCTGGGATTACAGGGGTAAGCCAGCTCCCAGGCTTCATTATAGCAGCCCAAACAGACTAAAACAATACGAAAAAATAACATAAATAACCACTTCTCCATCACTTAGATTGAGCAGTTGTTAACCTTTACCATTTTTGCTTCATCTATTTTTATTGATGTGTTTTAAAATAAAATAAAAACCTAATGACAATTTCACTCCTTAATGCTTTTAACATGAATCTTCAAAAATGAACTGTTTCTCTTTCACTCACAGTATCTTTATCTCACCTAATAAAATCAACAATAATTCTTGAATATAATAAATTTCCAGTTCATATTTAGATTGCCCAAGTTATTTCCCAAATGACTTTTACTCCTCTCTTATCCAATCCTGGATCTGTTATCCATTGCATCTGATTATTTTATTTCTAAAGCAGAGGGACTCTGTTTAGTTCATTGCTGTAACCAGTGTCTAAACAGTGTCTAGCCTGGAGTAGGCTCTTAGATGACAACATAGTGGTTAGAACTGTGGGTTAACATCCTGGCTCTATCACTTACTAGCTATACTTGGGCAAGTCACTTAACCTCTCCATGCCTCAATTCCTCATCTGCAAAATCAGTTTAACAGTAGTATCTGTTGTATAGTGAGTGCTGTATAAGTGTTAGTTATTGTTCTTATTTGTTGATAAGTACTAATCAACCTCTGTTATGTACCTAATACATGTTGGGCCCTATTTTAGGCATCAGCCAAATTTCTCTGCTCTCATGGAGCTTACATTCTAATTGGGGTTGAGTAGTCATTAGGAAAACAAAAAACAATTTGAAAAGTAAACATCCAGTTGTCCCTCACTATTCATGGGGGATTGGTTCCATGATCTCCCTTGAATACTAAAATCTGTGTGTGCTCCAAACCCTGATATAAAATAGTGTAATATTTGCATATAGCCTATGCACATCCTCCTGTACACTTTAAATAATCTCTAGATTATTTATAATACTTAATACCATGTAAATGCTATGTAAATAGTTTTTATACTCTATTGTTTAGAAAATAATGACAAGAAAAAGAGTCTATATATGTTTGGTACAGATACATTTTTTAAAAAATATTTTGAATTCACTGTTGATTGAATCCATGGATGCAGAACCCATGGATATGGAGGGCCAGAGTGAATAGCACGTTAGTTGGTGAGAGAAAAGTTGGGAAAGGAACATAGGGAGCACTGGGATGGTCTAACTTGTAAGGTGACATGTAAGCACATATTTGATGGCTCTGAAGGAGCAAGTCACGTGCCTCCTTGGAGGACATGCATCTAGACAGAAGACCCTAAATTATGAGTGTGAGTAGCAAAGAAGAGGAGGGTGCAAGGGAGAGTGAAGTGGAAAAAGTAGGAGGGGCCAGATCTTGTAGACCATTGTGAGACTTTGGATATTACCACGTGAGAGCAAAAGTTATTGGAGGCTTACACTAGAGAATATTACTTGCAATTTGAAAGGTCCCCTACAGACAGAGTAGTGAATGCTATAATAAAGTTTTGGAAAACATGCTCTTGTAGAGCCAGAGGGTATGCCTAATGCCTGGGCTTTGAAGTAACCATTAAGTGCATCATGTTGAAAATCTTTTTCAAGCACAGCAGTATGACCTCTGCATCCTAGACTTCCAGCTCACATATAGTATGTTCTTCCAACAATTCTTCAACACTATGAGGACCTTCAACCCATTGACCTCTCATTATTTCACTATTTATCACTTTTATCTTATTGTCTTTTCCTTCTCAGCTAGATTAGATGCCATGGTTGTGGCAGAAATTGTTAGTTCTCTGCCGAATATCTATTTCCTCACCTATATTACTAACAGAACTGATTTTACTTAGGGTGGCAATATGTCATAAGGAATAAGATTCCTCATTTCTGAGCCTTCGTTAAAGCAAAATATTTCCACGTGTCCCAGTTCTGTCCAGTTAGTACCGAGCAGCAGTCTACTGGGGGTTGGTTCCAGGGAATATTTTGCTTTTCTAATAACGGGGATAGTCACAGCTGGCATGTTCCTTTGCCCCTATTTCCCTTTCTCCTTTCTTCCTTCCTTAAACACAGATATGACATCTGGAGCTGCAGCAATCATCTTGCAACCATGGGATGATAAGCATGGACCAAAGGCAACACCCTGATGATTGTAGAGCAGAAAGAGAGAAAGGAACTGGGCCCCCAATGGCTTCTCTGAGCAGCTGAACTAATGCTAGCAATTGACTACCTCTGCCATGTGAGAATAGACCCCAGAAGGGTTTTTTGTTTTGTAATGTCAGATCTCTTCTGACTGATTCAGTGGTTCAACACCATGGTCTCTCTTTTGCAAACGTCCTTGTCCATCTTTCCCTCCATCATGCCTGGGAGACAAAACACAAGTCTGGTTAAACCTAACGAACTGCTCTGTGTTTGCATCTGAGAAGCTAAATATAGCTGTAGTACATCTCACAATGGTGCTTAGTGGTCTGACTTTAATTTTATGACCCCAAATTTCTGGTGGGCACTAAATTCAGCCTATATGTGCTAGCACGTTTCTATAGCAAAATCAGTTTCTCATCCCTTGAGATGGCTATTTTAAACTTTCTCCTCTCTCTTCATACCTCTAGCACCCTTGTCTCCCCTTACTTTCAGCTGATGATCTCCCTTCATACTCACCTACCTCATTTTTTGTGTCAGAGTCTGCTAGTATCTCCAGTATTCCTCTCCCTCTTTCTTTGTCATAACGCCCTTGATCTTTTTAGCTAGAAATATGGCTGTCCCATGTAAAAACCATATTTTCCAGCTTCCTTTGCAGTTGATTATAGCTATATAGGCAAGTACTGGCTAATGAAATGTAAGGGGGAATATTATGGGTAGCTTTCAGGAAATGTTTTAAAAAGATAGAACTGGCTTGTGCCCTTTGATCCTTTTCTTCTCCCTCCTCTCTTTTGCTACGTGGGATGAATCTATGATGTTGGAACTCTATCTAGCAGCCATCTTAGACAGGAAGAGTAGGTCCACATATTGGGATAGAAGAGTACTGAGCTAGAAGGGGTCTGATCCCTAACAATTTTATGACTTCCAAATCAACCCTGAACAACCTACCTCTGGACTTCAGGTACATGAGAAGACTGAATTCTGTCCTATTTAAACGATATTCTTCCAGTTTTTAGTCACATATAGACAAATGAATCCTAACCAAATACATCAGCCTTTCTAGGTCGAGATGTACTTTCTGTGCCTTCTCTCTAATCATAATGGAAGTGTCCCTCTCCTATTAAGGCCAGCCTCTTATTAAGGCCTTAGTTTCTACAGTTATTTCCTTTCACGAATCATCAGTTTCTCACTCCTCAGTCATTTAGAGATCTTTGCTTAACTAGCTCAGTTTCATCACTCTGGTCTTAGTCTAATTGTTGTCTCCTCATAGAGGCTGTTCTTGACCATAATATCTAAGGTAGTTTTCTCTTATTCTCTGTCCCATTATCCTAGTGTATTTTATTTAGAGCATTTAGGGCAATCTGAAATTAATTTTATATCTGTTTATGTGCTTATTGTCTGATTCCTCACATACCTTCAAGAATGTAAGATCCACATGGTCAGGGACTTCATCTTTCCTGTTTCTAACACCTACTAGGCTCTCAAGAAGTGTCTGAATGAATGAATGAATTTTGTTGGAATTAAAGAAGGAGAGATAGAGGTTGGAGGAGACCTCCCAGAGTAATTTGGGCCTGACTGAAATTCAAGTTTGAATAAAAGTGTGATCAGAAGACACTGAAGAGGGAAGAAGAAGACATTCCCAGAAGAAGGAACAGCATGCTCACTTGCAGAGGTGGAGAGAGCGTGTTGTGTGTGGGCATTGGTCATTCAGCATGAAAAGTGCACAGACTTGTCAGGAAGGAATGGCAGGAGTAGGGGCTGGAAAGTAGGAATGGTTCAGACTACGCCACCCTAAGGGAAACTGGTGGAGGATTTTAAAGGTGAGAGACATATTCGATTCAGTGATTAAGGGCGGGCCATCATGCAGAAGTTGGACTGGAGGTAAAGAGACCCATGTAAGGGACTATTAAGGAGGTCTATGTAATAATCAGTGAAGCATGGACCATGCAGTGCCTGTGGGGAGTAGAGTGGGTAAAGGATCTGATAGGATGATAGGAAGTTGAATCAAGAGTGCATCACCTAACACTTCTTTATAATGTGGCAGTATGTTGTGATGAAATAAGGCTTTGGATTCAGAGATGTAAATCAAATCCTGTCTCCTCACTTCTGGATTGTGTGACCTTGAGAAGTCACTTAACCAATTATCCTCATTGGCAAAGTAGTGACAATATCATATACTTCCTATTGTTATTTTTAGGACTAAAATCCTAAAATCAGTTGAATATGACCACACCCACCTGTTCTGGTGCATGCCACAAAATGGGACCTGAAAAAATGTTAGCTCTCTCCCCTAACCCTTCTCTTATTCTCTAGTTCAACTCCTGTAGGAAAGAGAAAACGGGAAGGCCACATCTCAATAGAAGTAGGTAAGCCTTTAGGTTTTGTGAACCTGAGGCAGTTAGGCAGCAGCTGGGCTATTTAGAAGCAGCATGGAGTTAAGTGATGCTATGATTGTGGAGGGCTTCTACTTTGTTGATCCTTCTAGCCTTAACAGGGAGATAAGAGGGGAGGTAATAGAGCATAGAGTGTTAGAGTTAATAATAAAATAATTAATAAATAAAATAAAGAATTAATAATAAAATAATGAATCATTACATTTTAATTACACCTTAATTTTGGTTGACACTTTATTAAGAAAATGTATTTTTGAATAGAAGAAAAAATCCATATAACCATCTCTCAGCTTTTACAGTTAACATAATTTTTCCATTCTAATTTCATCTATTCCCTCTACTATTTTTGGCAAAGTCTTTGAAAGTAAGTCCCAGACATTATATCATTTCACTTTATCATATGTTATTTGGTAAAGATTTTTAAAAATAACCATTATCACCTGTAACTAGTGAGAATAGACCCCATTAGCGTTTTCTGGTATATAATCTAAATCTCTTCTAACTGATTCAATGGTTCAGCACCATAGTCTCTCTCTTGCAAACATCCTTGTCCATCTTTCCCTCCATCATGCCAAAAACTTAACAACAGTTCACGAATATTGTATAATTCCCAGTCCATGTGCAATTTTCCCCAATTGTCTTTAAATTGTCATTCTACTGTTGTTTGCATGAATCAGGATGCAAACAAGGTCCACACATTATAATTGTATTTCATTTTATCTAAACAGTTTCCCTCGTTTAAAACATGTCATTTAAAGATTTCTTGAGTAATACCCTACAAGCACAGGCAAACAAAGCAAAAATGGACAAATGGGATCACATCAAGTTAAAAAGCTTCTGCACAGCAAAAAGAAACCATCAACAAAGAGACAACCCACAGAATGGGAGAAAATATTTGCAAACTACTAATCTGACAAGGAATTAATAACCAGAATATATCAGGAGCTCAAGCAACTCTAGGAGAAAAAAATCTAATAATCTGATTTTAAAATGGGCAAAAGAGGCTGGGCATGGTGGCTCATACCTGTAATCCCAGCACTTTGGGAGGCCAAGGCAGGCAGATCATCTGAGGTCAGGAGTTCCAGACCAGCCTGGCTAATATGGTGAAACCCCGTCTCTACTAAAAATACAAAATTTAGCCAGGCGTGATGTCGTAGCTTTTAATCCCAGCTACTTGGGAGGCTGCGGCAGGAGAACTGCTTGAACCTGGGAGGTGGAGGTTGCAGTGAGCTGAGATCATGCCACTTGCACTCCTAGCCTGGGCGACAGAGTGAGACTTGGTCAAAAAAAAAAGATCTGAATTGGCATTTCTCAAAATAAGACATACAAATGACAAACAGGTGGCTTAGCATCACTGATCATCAGAGAAAGGCAAATTAAAACTACAATGAGATATTATCTTCCCCAGTAAAATGACTTTTATCTAAGGACAGGCAATAACAAATCCTGGCAAGTATGTGGAGAAAACAGAAACCTCCTACACTGTTGGTAGGAATGTAAATTAATAGAACCACTATAGAGAACTGGTTTGGAAGTTCCTCAAAAAACTAAAAATAGGCTGGGCGTGGTGTCTTACTCCTGTAATTCCAGCACTTTGGGAGTCTGAGGTGGGCGGATCATTTGAGGCCAGGAATTCAAGACCAGCCTGGCCAATATGATGAAACCCTATCTCTACTAAAAAATACAATAATTAGCTGGGTGTGGTGGTGCATGCCTGTAATCTCAGCTACTTGGGAGACTGAGGCACAAGAATCACTTGAACCCGGGAGGCAGAGGTTGCAGTAAGCAGAGATTGTGCCACTGTACTCCAGGCTGGGTGACAGAGCAATAATCTGTCTCAAACAGCAACAACAGCAAACTAAGAATAAAGCTCCCATATGATCCAACAATCCCATTTCCAAAAGAAAGGAAATCAGTGTATCAAAGAGATATCTGCACTCCCATGTTTATTGTAGCACTATTCCCGCTAGCCAAGATTTGGAAGCAACCTAAGTGTCCGTCAACAGATGAATAGATAAAGAAAATGTGGCACTTACACACAATGGAATATATTCAGCCAAAAAAAAAAAAAAAAAAAAAAAAAAGAATGAGATCCTGTCATTTGCAACAACATGGATAGAACTGGAGATCATTATGTTAAGTGAAATAAGCCAGGCATAGAAGGGCAGGATTCACATGTTCTCACTTATTTGTGGGAGCTAAAAATTAAAACAATTGAATTCACTGAGATAGAGAGTAGAAGGACGGTTACCAGAGGCTGGGAAGTGTAGTGTGGGGCTTGGGGAGAAGTGAGGATAGTTAATGAGCACAAAAATATAGTTAAATAGAATGAATAAGATCTAGTATATCAAAAGAAGGTGACACTGGCTGGTCACTCTGTTATACTCAACAATTTATTGTACATTTAAAAATAAAAGTGTATAACTGGATTGTTTGTAATACAGAGAAAGGATAAATGCTTGAGGTGATGGCTGTTTATCCTGATGTAATTACTCATTATATGCTTGTATCAAAATAGCTCATATACCCCATAAATATATATACCTACTATGTATCCACAAAAATGAAAAATAAAAAAATTTTAATGTCAATTATTTGTTGAAGAAACCAGGTCATTTGTCATATAGGTTCTCACAGTCTGGATTTATCTGATTGCAATCCCGTGGTGCCATTTTACATGTTCCTCTGTCCCTAGTATCTCTTGTAAGTTGGTAGTTTTATCTAGAAGCTTGATTGTATTCAGATTCTGTCTTTTTGGCAGGACTACTTCTTATTGTACAATGGTGCTATACCCAGTGCCTGTGTATTTTCTTTTATAGCATAACAAGAGGCAATTTCTTTTTTTGTCTTTTAATAATATCAAGACTGATCAATGAGAATTATCAGCTGAATTTGTCTTTTATAAAATTTTATAATGTCTTTTAAAATTTTATTTGTCTTTTATAAAATTCTCTGCAACCTTTCACTTAATGATATTAGCAACCATTGATATTTGCTTTAATACATTATTTCATTAGGAATTACAAAGTAGTGATTTTTAGAATTCTATCATTCCTTTGCATTTTTTTAGCCTCTGTGAGGAAGTTTTCTTTAGCAACTCTTTGGTGACTCTGAAAACCAGTTTTAATTACTTACTTTTTGCTTAATTACTTCTTTTATTTATCAATTTTTAGGTTAATTTATCAATTTTATCAACTAGGTTTTTGAGGGGAAGAGAATATTATTAAGAACTCATGGATTTTTATATGTTTGAAGTGTTTCAATCCATTGTAATCGTTATTTTGGGGCCAGTGGGAGCCTCTTTCACATTGGCTCCAGAATAGTACTTTATAATTTATAAGATACTTAACCGTACATTAGTCATTTGAACTTCATAAACAACCCTATGAAGCTAAGTGTTACTACCCAGTTTTACAAATGAGAAATCTAGATCACGCAGCTCAAATCAGGACTTGACGTCTATTGTTCTTTGTATTACATGAGACAGTGATTGAAAGAATGAGTGTTAAAGGTGACTAAATTCTTTGTATTTTTCTTTTCTCTGCTTCTGAGACTAAACAGCAGCTGTCTTTAACCAGTGGGAATATGATATTAAGCAATATCCACTTTAGAAGACATTACTTGCAGCAAACACTGTTGATAATACTGTAACTTAGTAAATAGCCTCTCTCAACTTTGTTTGTGAAGCATTTCAATTTTGATTACTCTGTGTGGGATCTACTGCTCAGATGTGTGTCATTTTATGGTCTACCCATGTCTGGGGAGCTGGCATTACATGCTGCCTAGTGTTTTTAATTCAGAAGTTCTTCTAAAAGAAACCTTAGCCTCCTATATTCCAACCCTAGTTTTAATAGCGTAAGCTATTTCCTTCTTATATAGCTTTGTGGGCATAGTAATAAAATAAATACCACAAAATCACTGATGAGATGAAAATTGAGCTCCCTGCTTCTGTGCAGCCATGTAGGTAAAACAGTAATTGGCTCTGATAATAACTTTTGTTCTTACAAACCAAAGTCAGAATGAGAGTCACATTTGATATATCTGCTTGTAATTACCATCAAAAGGAGAGAATACAAAGTTTAGATTGTTTAGTGACTCAAGATAGATTACATACATTGATATCTTTTCTTGACCAATTTACTAAAATTTTCTGAAATTATTTCTGATATTTATCTTACTGTTGGTAAAAAATGATCATCTTCCAGAGCATACTTTCCTGCTTAATGGAATGATTAATTTTATTTTTGTTTTTGAAGTCTATAATTGATTTTCTTGAAAACCTTATTATTGGGTCTCATAATACAGCATATGTTTGTAAGTATTTTCCCATATATCACAATAGATGGTTTGTAAGACAAATTTAGGTTTTGAATGTATTTGGTAGTGAATTTCAGTGAAATATTTGTTATGTTAATTTTTTTTTTTTTTTTTTTTGAGACTGAGCCTCACTCTGTTGCCCAGGCTAGAGTGCAGGGCATGATCCCAACTCACTGCAACCTCCACCTCCTGGGTTCAAGCAATTCTCATGCCTCAGCCTCTCAAGTAGCTGGGACTACAGGTGCCCGCCACCATGCCTGGCTAATTTTTAGTAGAAACGGGTTTCACCATGTTGGCCAGACTGGTCTCGAACTCCTGGCCTCAAATGATCCACCCACCTCGGCCTCCCAAAGTGCTGGGATTACAGGAATGAGCCACTATGCTCGTATTATTATGTTAATATTCTTTAAACATAGATGCCTTTTAAGTGTTTTTGAAAAGAGCAATTAAATCATGTGTGCTACGTATTACTCTTTTGGTATACACAAGCATTGGTACCAAAATAGTAAATATGAGAACATTACTATTTTTAAATTATCTTTTAACCTCAAGTCATTGCTTTAGAACCTAACAATAAAGAATTGATAGTACATCTATCATTTCTGTTGGATTTCTATTTACATACTGATTTCTTTTCAGAAATAACTATGTCTAGTGCTACAGAATTTAACAATAAGCAGAACACTACAGGATTTTAAGGCCAGTTTTAACAGTGATTCTGTATTTGGCCATTTCCTCCCTATACCAGACCTATAACCACACAAACTTGATGGAGCATGATAAAACTAAGAAAACTGCTATGGCCCACTGAGCAAATAATCCCATAATTAAAAAGTTCTAACAGCTTAGACATGATAGATGAAGCTATTACCATCAATTCTGTATCCAGAATACACACATTTTAAAAATACCCTAATTACAAAAACCCAGATCCAGTCAATATAATACATATTAGCAATTTCCCAATCCTTGGTAGAATAGCAATTATTCTGAACGTTTAAGAAGGAAAATATTATGTTCAGGTATTAATTTCAATAGAAGAGGCAATCTGCTTCCATGCAAAAACCCTGGAGTAGTGCTGTGAGTGTTACCCACAGAAGAAAAGCCATTTATAATTAGGTATGACATTACTTTTGTGACCACATGTACCTCAAGGAGAAGGAAATAGACATGCCTTGTTTGAATCCTGTATTCTTGCCCAGATTAAATAAAGTAGACAGTTGAGGACAGTTATTTGGAGATTTGGTTTAAGAAATGCTATTGGTCGGGTACGGTGGCTCACACCTGTAATCCCAGCACTTTGGGAGGCTCAGGCAGGTGGATCATGAGGTCAGGAGTTCGAGACCAGCCTGACCAACATGGTGAAACCCTGTCCCTACTAAAAATACAAAAATTAGCCAGGTGTGGTAGCATGTACCTGTAATCGCAGCTACTCAGGAGGCTGAGGCAGGAGAATCACTTGAACCTGGGAGGCGGAGGTTGCAGTGAACGGAGATTGTGTCCCTGCACTACAGCCTGGGTGACAGAGCAAGATTCCATCTCAAAACAACAACAACAAACATGCTATTAAAAAGTAAAAGGAAGATTTAGAATATCTGTTAAGAAAGACCTTACCTAGACATATCTATGCTTATCTAGCATACATTCTGTAGATATTTTTGTAGCCTTCTTCTTCACTTTGACCTTAGGCACAGACCCTTTATGAATGCTTATGTCAAAGAAATAGCTGGATCATGAACAAATCTGTCTGATTCCTACAACCATTTTAACAACTGCATCAGATCACCCTCAAAACTAAGACACTTAATTGAAGGGAAAACAGTTAAGTTGCTCACGGTACTTCTAACCTCCTTTTAAAAAAGTTACAAAGCCTACAAACCTACATATTTTGACTCCATTTTTATGAAATGTCCAGAATAGATATACATCAGTAGAGACACAAAGTAGATTACTGGTTGCCTGGAACTAGTGGGAGGAGGGAATGGGGAGCAATTGCTAATGGGTATGAGGTCTCATTTTGGAGTGATGCACATGTTCTGGAATTAGATAGCGGCGATGGTTGTAGGAATATACTGAAAACCACTGAATTGTACACTTTAAAGGGGTGAATTTTATGGTATATGCATTGTATTACAATTTTTAAAATCACAAAAGACTAGAAATTATTAATAATACCATATTCCCTACGTGCGAAATTATCTTTTAGCCTAAAATCATAGAATCCCAAAGCTCGGGCATGGTTCCTCAAGAGACCATCAAGTCTAACATGCATTTTGCGAATAAAGAAACTGACTTCCATAGAGGTGAAGTGACTGACCCAAGGTCACACAGAGCAGTAGAGAGGAGAGCTGGCACCTAGGGGTCCTGACAACTATCTAGTGCCCCTTCCCACCACCACTATGTGGCCCACTCTCATGGTTTATTTTTAAGCATGTCAATGATAACTAATTTGAATTATTTAAAATGAGGAATAAGTGGTTCAAACAAGAGGCTTTTTTTTTTTTTTTTCCTAATGAAAGCATAAATTATTCTTGCAGATAACAGAATCTCTGTGAAGGAGTAGATAAATTTGTTGTAAATTTACCAGGCCCAAATTGAGATTTACCTGTAAATGTCCCTAGAGGAAAGTGGCCACATTAACAGACCAAGGGAGCCCTCTGCCTGTGTATTTGTGGTATAGATTTCATTGGCAAAATCCTTGACCTGGAAAGCTAAAAATAAATTAAGACCAGGTATTCTATCTAGTCCTTTGCCCACCTTGGTTGGCTTCCAGCGTTATTTTTGAGAAAATGTGTCTGAGGATGTATTTGTGGGAGCAATGGGATATACGGAGGAAAACCTATAGAAAGTTCCTTTTCTGTGAATAAAAGGGACTGATTAGCAGCCTAAATAAAAGATCCAAATATATTTTTTTCCAGTGAGAATTTCATTAAAATAATTATTTCCAAAGAACTTTAAACTCCTTTGAGGATATAAAATGTTAGTAAGCATTTTTGTTCATCCAGCATGAAAGTTTCATTGTTTCTTTGTTTCAGCGAAAGATAGGGTTGAATGTAAAAATCATGCAGGATCCTGAAAACATCCACCACAGAGCTGCTGTAAATGCGAACTATGGAATCAGTTTACCATATATTAATCAGAGAAAAGCATGTGTAAGTAATGAGTTGTTTTAATGAGCTCTTATTTTTTAAGAAATAAAAGTCATTTATTAGTAGTGTAAGATGTAATGTAGATATTAAGTAAAGATTGTGATCCTTTTGTCTTTGGAATTTTTTGGAGATGGAGTGGCTCTCATTCTGTTTGTAATTAGCAATGATTAAGAAAATGTACGCCTATTTTAAAGACTTATTTGTAGCTCATTCAGATTTCTCTATTTTATTTGATATTCCTAAATAATCTAGTACCATAATTTTAATGAGGAAATAATATACCAGCAAAAAGAATTAATAGAGAAATTTTAAATATTGCATTTCTTTGATAGTAGGCTTAGCACTAGAAAAATCAAAATAAAACAACAGCACAGAATCCTCTTCACTTGTATATACTCTCATAATGTACAAATATTTGAGAATATTATTCTAAAGCTGAGGTAAGCAGGGACTAATCCTTTATGTCAGCAAAATAATGAGAGGGAAAAAGAATCAAATGTAGATTTGCAGTAAGAGATCTCAGAGTTGACGCCCATTTTTGCCATTGACTAGATGCTACCTTGTCCTAAAGCAAGGATTGTACTCTTTCCATGTTGTGGAGTTTTCTTAGGAGAATTAAGAGTAGTGCTTCATTTTAACTGGGAAATTATTTAATTTGAGATCATTTCTAACACTGAAAACAATTACTGAGGTAACATCTCTATTTTTGTAAATATATTTTTAACCTTTGGCTTCTCTCAAAAGCTCTTAAATGTATGACTTGGTGAAATCAAAACTAAAAGCAAGATTAATGTTAGAATTAAATTGCAAAGCCATTTCTAACTAGCATAATAGTCTCTTAGATTAATCTTCCAAATTTCCTACATAGACATTTTCAACTGCCTACTTCATTCATGTAACCCTGAAATGTATTTTCAGTTTCTTTATATGTGCTTTATGTTATTCTAACAGGTTTGGTTTAAGAGCACTTTATCTTACAAATACTTGTATAGCCTAAGAAATAACCGGAAAGTTAGATATTTTTATTCCTGCTGAAACTTTATTTAAAATGTCACTGTGAATAATGTGAAAGGGTTTTTATCTGCTTCCCATGAGCCCAAAGCTCTTGAAATACAAATATTATTTCTCTGGCAACACAGACAGAAGCAGATTTCTCTTTTGTTGTTGTTGGTTTTCCTCTTCAATCTAGAATTAATATTGGCTTAGCTGGAGGAGTACTGAGGCTTTGTAGCCTGAGGCAACTGTTGTGTTTCATGCGAACTTTTTCTGATGAGTACTGGAGTTTTAAAAGGCATACCTCTAGATTTAAAAAGGATTATGCTTTGCTTTATGAATCTGAATGAAGATTCAGACTTAAGTAAATAGAGATTTCAAAATTATATCCAAAACTTGGGACAGATTCTTAGTCATTAATTATATATTTTTCCAATTTCCAAATAGAATGAATGCCTTGGATGTTGTATCTATATACTTTGAGCAAAGAGAATTTGGGAAAGCACTTTGCCTTTTATGACATACAGCTAATAGATGTTCATTTACTGTATTAAATCTCCTTTTTCTGTCAAACTTGATGCCATAAATATCTACACCAGAGCAACTTAAAATTGGATGTACATTATGTATATTTTTTTCAAACTGTCAGCCTTTTGATCAAATAGTTATCATTTTGTGTTGATATAGTTGTATGGTAGTACTAACTGAAAAACAGTATTTTCATTTTGGATTTACAAAACAGAAGCATTGTGCAAAAAGCACTGTGAAAGAAGTTTGTTCAGGTATTTGGTTTTAAACAGTCATATAAAGCATTTGGGGATAAATGCAGTTGTGATTTACCACTTATAAAAATCATTTCAAAAGCACTAACCCAAACTAGAGTAATGTGTCTAGCATTGTGATGTATAGTTAATTAGAAACGCATCATCAAAGCTAATCATTTTAGAACTAAACACTCGAAGGGGATTATTATTTGGCTGCCGAGGGCCATGTGTTTCCTTACTTCTTATGAAACTTGATCAGCTTGTCAAAAGCCTGTAAATAACCTTAGACATTTTTGACAGAGCGAATGTGAATATGTAGCCACTTTCCATTATTTGTTCCCAGAAGCTGGTATCTTCTCAATCTTAGGAAGTGGTGTATTCCTCCTGATAATAAGAGGCTGATGCAAGGATTTTAGTGCATTGAAAACACATATAACCCCTGCCACACACACATACTCATATTGCAAAACTATCTTGAAAATTGTATATCCTGTGACTCTGTTATGTAAAATCAATTTACCAAAAACGTGTTAAAAGTGAGACTCACTGGTGGTTTTTTCAATATCTTCAGTCTGACAAATAGTAACAAACAGCCTTCTAACATTTTTTCTAGTAGGTCCTCAAAGGTATGTGGAAACAAGAAGAAATCCCTGGTACTGTTCACATTTCCTCACTGACATCTAGTTCCAGTTAGAGTTTATAATATAACACATTAAGAGATCTACAGAAAATTTGACTTTGATTTATTTCTTTTAAATAAAAAGTGTTTCTTAAAAGGCTTGAAACATGTATCTGTTAACATGAATTTTAAAAGAACGATTATGAATGCATAACAAAATAGCCAAACCAAACATTGCTTTGAATTGCTGCACAAATAACTCTGATTATAACTGTTATGACCTAGAAAAGAATCATAAAAACATTTTTCTTTTTGGCAAGATATGAGTTGCTGTAGAATTATACCAGTTCTTTGGTCCCACTTTCCAAATAAATAAATATATAATGCAATGTAAACTTAGGATCTTTTATTTATTCATGAGGTTGAATTTAATACTATTATGATTTCTAGATTTTATGAGTCATATGTTATGCAGTGTTTTCCACTAACTTAGTTGGGTAGCAACCACACTTCACAAATCATAGTTTCATTCTTTACTGTTTCACTTGGGGTGTACATAGTAATCTCTCTCTCACTGAAAGCATATTCATTTCTGAAATGATAAAGTGATAGAAAGTGAGGCAATTGTGTTAATGTCAAATGATTAGAAGAAGCACCAGAAGTAAGGGGTGGGGGCAGGGGGTGGGAGTGGAGAAAGAAGGGCGATTTCAGAACATGATTGTGTTTTAAGCCCATGCATATGGCCACAATTACAGTCACAACATAATTTGGCAACGGTAGCAGAATTAGATTTAAACAAATTGATGTTACACTGCAGTAATTCAGAATGAGCTTGTTGCATTTATAAACCATAACAAGAAGCAGAGTGAATTAATAAACCCTTCTTGTCACTAAAAATAAAAAAAGGGAATAATTGCTGAGATGGAGTTAACTTAACAGATGACTATAGTCAGCATCCTTTCAGGCTAGATATGGGAAAGTGAAGGTCACCCCCATCTCAGATGACAAAGAGGGAACATTTTGTTGGTAAACAAATTAATCTTTTGAAAGGTCGCCATTTGTTTTAAGTTTTTATCCAGTTCTTGTCATCTGGAATCAGAGATTGACTGTCATTTCACCAGGCAGGGGTGCAGTTGAGGCAGACAAAGCTGCTGCTGTACGTATCAGCATTCCTTGACAAAACTCAGTGCCTGATTGTGATGCTATGGGCTGCTGGTTTACAGCTGTCTCCGGACAAGAGTGGAGGCCCACCCCTGAATTCCAATAAGATGGGCCTGCATGTTCCGCCTGCTGTAAGCTGGCCCTCTGCCCACAAGTAAAATGTATTGTAGTTCAAGCCAGCAATTATCTCTTTTACTTCCTTCTGTGCTGCTTCTGTTCTCTTTTTCCAAAAACAGATGTGGGTATTCACTCAAGTTCTGCATCTATTCTTTCTCACACCTGCTGGGGCAGAATTTTGACAGAGGTAGAGTTTGAGGGAGCCAGCAGACAACAATCAGATGCAATTTCTTTGAGAGCAGTTTAAAAAGAAAATGTTGATTTTTCAGGAAATGTGGAGTCAGCATCTTGGCCCCCCTCCCTTTTCCCAGGAGCATTTGGTAAATTAAATTAGTTGAACAAAAGGAAATAGCTTTAAAGACATTCTGAAATGCCATATCCTATTTATGACATACAGTCATTACCCAAGGACTGTGGTGGCATGCACAACATCCCACTCCCATCATTTTAAGAGAGCTTTCTCTTCAGGTTGCTTAGATAAAGAGTTTTCAACAAAGGAATGACTTTTCATGTCCTTCCTGATTCACAGCCTACAAAATGTATTCCACCAATATGGCAGTGATGGTGGTGGTGGTGGTGGAGGTGGTGGTGTATTGCCTTTGTATGTTGTTGCTGTTTAGAATTTCTATTCTGCATTGGTTTGGAGTGACGGGAAAGCTGAGGAAAGCCATGGAATGTTGGCTGGTGGATGGCTGTCTCACTAAAGCCCATTGCTCTGGGGGCAGGGAGAGGCAATGAGAGGCTATAGCCTTGTCAGATAACATTCAGAAAAAAAATCTAACAGTAGTGAGTTCTTTTAATTTCTTTTTTATTTATTTATTTATTTTTGAGACCGAGTCTCGCTCTGTCGCCCGGGCTGGAGTGCAGTGGCGCAATCTCAGCTCACTGCAAGCTCTGCCTCCCGGGTTCACGCCATTCTCCTGCCTCAGCCTCCTGAGTAGCTGGGACTACAGGTGCCCGCCACCCCGCCCAGCTAGTTTTTTGTATTTTTTTTTAGTAGAGACGGGGTTTCACCGCGTTAGCCAGGATGGTCTCAATCTCCTGACCTTGTGATCTGCCCGTCTCCGCCTCCCAAAGTGCTGGGATTACAGGCTTGAGCCACCGCGCCCGGCCGAGTTATTTTAATTTCTTTACAGTGGTATGTTTCTTGAGCTTCTCTGCCAAGATCCTGCATGCATTCCCAAACCAACCCCGTGCTGAACTGAAACCACTTTTTAGCTCTCAAAATAGTGATTCTGGGTCAGACTGCCTGGTGTGAATCCTTACTAGACTGGGATCTCCCAGAAACAGTCTCCCTTTCCTCATGTAAAATGTCCATAATAAATGTATCTCTCCCATAGGATTGTATTGAGTTTTTAATGAGATAATTCAAAGCACTTAACAAAGGTCCTGGTACAAAGAAGTGTTCTGAAAAATATTAGTTATTACTATTGGTGAGTCTCATATATTGTATTGTGCCATTGTTTTATACTGTCATTTAAAACACATTATTGTAGGGGTCCAGGGAGGGAACCAGAATATTGCTGAGGTCTCCTCCAGGGATACTATTTAATATTTTACATGATTATGCTTTCTTTGCCACACAGATATGAGGACAGGAACCTTGTTGTCTGTTCTGTTTGTCTGTTTTTCAAATCCTCCCCTTTACCAAGCACTATTTTACACATAATAGGTACTAAGGACAGGACTGATTTGTCCCCTCCTCTGTCTAGTCTCTGCTCTGAAGTTCTATAGACTGATGTTGAGTTTTGAAGTGAAGTAATGATTTTGCTGGCTCCTAGTAGGCCTAGTTGCACAGGATACCCCCTCCATGGGCCATCTGATAAGATTTACCTAGTGAAATGCCAGTACTACTGGACTCTTGTTGCAGCCTTGCCACTAACTAGTGTTTCCAAGAGCAGGTTACTCTGTCTCACTCATTCTCATTTTTCTGTTTTATGAATGGGGGGAAGCAAGATGGAGAGGCAATCTGGTGTGCTGGGAGGGGCTTGGAGCTGAGATGGATCAGAGTTTGGGTCCTATCTGCTGTTTTGCAGTTACTGAACCCTAGGTAAGCAAATTACATTTCAGATCCTGAGTTCCCTGTTTTGTCAAGTCAGGATAATGATGCCTACTAAATAAGGGTGCTATGGAGAATACAGATAATATATTAACATTGCTGGCACATAATGGGTACCTAATAAGGTTCTTACCTTCCTTAAAAATGAATTAGTACTAAAAATCTCTCATTTCCTTCTTCACACTTATGCTTTTAGAAAAGAATCTGATTTGGCTCTTTTTACATCCTAGTGTAAGTGAGTAATAGGATTTAATGTTCATTTTCAAATTGTTAGAGAACTCCAGTGAGTTTCAGAGGGGTTCTCAGCATTTAATTTGTATTTCATTTTTAATGATAAATATTTAAGCATTTTAAGTATAATAAAGAACAATACCTACATATTTCAATTGATGCCAAATTTTAATGCATTCGATCATTTGATCGTCCGTGGGTTAATTTGTACTTTCAGGCTTACTCTGAGTGTGTGTGTGTACATTTGAATTTCCCATAAAGGTGTTTTTTATTAGATAGGGTGTAACTTTGTACTAGTCATATTTTGAAATTCAGATCTGCTCATATACACTCCTATAAGAATCATACAAATAAATAAGCAAAGATTAAATAAGCTAATATGTGTGAAGGTCGTAAAGCAGTGCCTGACTCCTGGTAATCATTCAGTAAACATTAATTGGTACTAGTATTAGAACACATGCGTGCTACTATCAATTAAAAGCCAGGCAAGTTCTCTGATGCATACTTTTGGCACAGCATAATAGTCAACTGTACAATTACAGTAATATAGCCACATCATGATAATATAGCATCACAGATTGTTTCACTGCTCGATTTAAGTTTGGGTTGGTTCTTACATGATTTGAAATGAGCTATACAGTCTTTGACAGTGCAAGGTTGCAATGTTACTCTGTTTACAACTGCAGATAAAAGTCAACAATGAAGCATAATGTCAAAATTTGGACTCAACATGCAAAACAAAATTAGATTTCTTTGAAACTCAGAGACTGTCTGAAAGAGAAGGGTGGTGAGATACCTGAAAAGAAATTTAAATGGGATATGATAGAACATCCTAAAATGTTACATGACACATTTGAAAAATATTTTTGGTAATTTAGCCCTTTAATTATAGTAGCATTTATTAAGTTTGCTGGACACATTGTTTTATGTATACTATCTTATTTAACATATTGTTTTATGTATACTATCTTATTTAACCCTTATACCTCTAAGCAGGTGCCATTTTTATAACCATTTTATAGATAAGAAAACTGAGACTAAGATTAAGCTACTTGCCTGAGGTTGTATAGTAAGCAAGCGGAGTCAGGATTCAAATTAATTATGGAATCTATTTGTCAAGTATCCCCCAATTGACTACTTAACAACTAATCCTTAATTATCAAGGAACGTAAGCAATTGGTAGACATTGTTAGTGACTCTGTTTTGAAACAAAAAATTTCTACTATTTTAAAGTTTCTGGATCATTTTAATTGAACTAAATTCTGAGATTATAACTGCCATAACAAATTGTTAGCTTTTTGAAATTGCTTATTCACATCTGGATTTTCCACATCTTGTGCAGGCAAAATAAAATATATAAATACATTGCATTCTGTGATAGATGTAAGACTGTAGTTATTTATAACTCTTGATTTCATAATTTGTCTTCATCAAAACAGCCTCATTGTTTCCAGGATTGGTTTATATTGCTATAATCAGAAATATATAATATAAATACATATATAATAAATATATAATATAAATATTTATATAATAAATATATAATGTAAGCACATACTATATTTAAGTAATAATTATATACATATAAGTACATAATACTATATGCAATTATATTATTTATATTTGTTTTGACATATGCAATTATACTAAATTCTTATAAAATTTGCATTTACTTATATATCAGCATTCTATTTAAGGTTGCATTTGAAAAATTTGTTCTACTGCAGAAAATAAATTTGCAAATCTTTGGCATCAAGTATTACCTCTCCTATGGGTATTTATTTTTTAACAAGAGCAAATCCGCTACTTAATTAAAACAAAGGAGTTAGGCTCTATTAAGGGATTTCAAGCATGAGTGGACAGAGAGAAGAGGGATTTGGGGGAATCCAGGAAGAGAGCCTTTGCACTGCTCTGAAATCATTTCAGGTCGGCAGCCACCTGCTAACAGGACTAGGCCTGCTCCCTTATGATATACTTTTTACTTTGTGCCTTTTCACTTTATGACTTGGGCCTTGGACTGGAGTATTTGTTTGACTACATACTGAGGGATAGTGTTTCTAACCTCAAAATTAATTCCACTTTGAAAAGCCAAAAATTAGGTAGACAGAGGGACCTGTGTCACACCTATGACAGGTTTAGGGTACAGGGGTCCATGGGTAGAACTGCATTTCAGTATAATAGGTTCCCATGTATTTTATTTAATCCATTTATAAAAGATTATTCTGAGAAGGGGTTCGTAGGCTTCACCAGACTGACAAAGGGGTTCATGATGTCCCAAAAGTAGAACTGTGATACATCTTTTCTTTCACACAAAAATCCAGTGTGGGACAAAGTATGCATCAGAACAGAGACATATCCTAAAAACCCTGTATCCTTTATGGCTGAAATATCCACATCTCTTAGTTGGTAGTGCGGAAAAACTACGAAAAAGTGGATAATGTCTACAATACCAGCCCAGATTTTTATAAGAATTACACCTTCTTGAGTAAAAATATAAAATTTATGCTTTTGCCTAATTACTGTTGCTTTTCTATTGCAAGGAGGAAAATGGAGCAGCTACAAAAGTGGTAATGCCTGCAGTAATATAGTAAGCATTCTGTTTAAAATGAAGCAAAGGAAAAATACTACAGCAAGTAGTGTTATAGCATTAGCCACAAGAAAAATGGGACTAATAGGATTGTTTTTTTATCATGGTCCAGGTTAATTATCTACTGAGAGGTTCTTGAGATGAATAAATACTATTGCTGTGTTCTCCAGTATTCTAACCCATTGTACCTTAAACTGTACTTGAATTCAAGTATACATTCCTAGCCTTTTAGAACCTCCTTGGTAGAATAGAAGTAAGTGCCCATAGACTAGATTGATTCACCCTACACTTTCTTTAAAAGCGTAGCCTCTGAATTACACTACAGAATGTGTAAAGTAAACCCAGAAGATACTTACTTAGAAGAGATTCCTCTCATTAGGCTATAAAGTTTGGGCAATATGACCTGAAAATAACAGATTTATATAATTGATTATTTATATAAAAAGATTATATAATCTTTTTACTTCCATCTCTATCTTCCACAACAGCTTGAATAATAAATCAGTTTATGGTTGGCAACTAAGGCGTCATGGTCTGAAAACAACCATGCATGCTTTAGTAGAAAGAGCCATAGATGGAGAATCAGAGGACTTGGGTTTTCAATCCTGCTCTCAATTCTGGTGCTGTGAACCAAGTTAACATAGGTATACCACTTAGTCTCTAAAGACAAATTCTTCATCTACATACTGAAAAGATAAATTGGCTACTTCAGAATCATCATCAGGGCCACAGTCCTGGTTATGTGACTCCCAGATTAATGCTCATTTGGTTCCTTGTGGAACCACCAGTCTCTCAAGGATCAATGTAATTGGATGGAGGCAAGCCTTAAGATAGGCCTTAGAGGAACTGATGGGCAAGACTAAAGGAGAGGTGGTGTACATTTTAAGTACCAGAAGCAATACAAGCACAGGCCGAGGTAGAGAATAGTGAGGGTAATGGAGGATGGCTTAGAGCTTTGCCTAATGAAGTTGTAGAAACCAAAAGATGTTGTTGGCTGTGGAGGCCAGTTGATGGATGGCCTTGAATGGGCCCCTGAAATCCAGTTGTGTGATTTTCAGTCAGGATGATAAAAGGCAGGGCTTAAGGCAGACAGCTTCTGAAGTTAGATCACTTCTCCAGCTTCTTTAACTGAAGGGCAACTTTAGAATTCTTTTGAATGATCTCTATTCCTTGATGTCTTCATTAGTTATTAAACTTTATTTTCTCTTCCTTTGGCTCTAAAGCAATAGTACTTTGTTGAATAACCTTATCTCCTGAACTTGTTAGATAATCATAAAACTGCCTCATTGGAGTTCTACAGGCTGCACCTTCCCCTGACCATTTACATACAACTCTCTGTCCCTTTCATATAAATGGCCACTCAGAACTGGCCAATCTAACTGGATGGCTGGGATTTCCTCTCAGTCCCTCTTACTTTCTGTCCTAATGCTGTATGCCCCACTACTACTAATGATTCTGCCTGTAACTTCATCTCTAATCCCTACTTCTCACCCCCCTCTCCAACATTAGCTAAAAGCAGGACTTTTTCCGGCAAGAGAAGTGGTGGCAAGACAAAAGGATAGAGAGTAGGAATGGTTGATTCCTCACACTTTCTGACCCCATCTCCCACCCAACTCTCCTATTGCCATATCTCAGCCTCAGCACTGGACATTATGAGCCTCCTCTCCCACTCTCACCCTCTCCCCAACTCCCTTGTGGTCCTAGTCTAATAATGCACAGAAATGCCCAAGAGACTATCTTAATCCAAATGTTTTCTGAAATATGGGTGTGTCTCCAAACTTATCATCTCTTTGTGCTAAATGAAAAAAAAAAAAAAGAAAAGGAAAAGTGGTATTCATGGAACAGGCTTTTTTTTTACTTCCTGACATTTTTTTCTTTTATATAAGCAGTAAAATCCCTTAGAAAATGTCCAAATTGTTCTTTTTTAAAGTAGGAGTCACAGCATAGTTGTATTGGGTCCGGCAGATAATACGTTACTGAAATGACTGAGTGTAAAGGCTAGGTCCACGTTACTGGAGTACTGAACTGAGGAGACAGGCTTTCCCTCCAGGAGGCAGCCACCTTAGCTCTAGCCTTTTGTGACTGGGTTTCCAAAAGAAGCTGGAAAGTCATGCTTATATTTTTTTGTGAAATCTAATTTTTAAATGTGTGATCAGATAATTTTTTTAAGCCCTGTGTAGTTCAAAGAAAATATTCTTTAGGATATTCCTGTCTTGCAAGTCAACAATTTAAGAAACAGGAAGAGGTATGGTTTTAGGTATGATAGTATTGATGTCTTGTAGGCAGCTGACTGGCAACTTAGAGCCCATTAGAGTGCTAATACCTTAGCGAAGCCCAAGATGTAACCCTCAACTTCATAGGATTAGAGATTTGATTTTGCCAGAGTCAGTCAATCTCTTGGGTACAGCTGAACTCACAAGACACTGATGTACAAACTGAAATGCCACTTTATGTATTCTAAGGAGAGCTATCATGGTCAAACAGACCTGAATGTTCAAATCAGCCTGATCTGATGCACATATTTTCCCCTTATTAGAAAGCTACACAGAATCCAGTTAGAAGGCTGCTTAGTGAACAGGGAAACCGACTAAGGTAATTAGTTGGACAATCTTCATGGTGAGCAGCAGCATCACACTTTTATAGTCTGACACACCCATCTGTGAAGCTACACTTGCCAGAAGGATATGAATACATCCCTGTAAAGTGAGTGCTTTATGGATACTGAGAAATTCTGCCTCTCCAATTCAACTTTTTATAGTAAACATTAATAGCTACTATCTGCTTGGGGTTGACTATGTGCATTATGTTATATCACAATCCCCATGGAATGAGTGATACTATCTCCATCTTACTGGTAAAGAAACTTCAGTATAGAGAAATTAAGTTACTTTCTCCAGTCATTCAATTAGTAAGTGATAGAACTCAGAATCAGGCTCTATCTGATATTACAGCCTGTGTTCTTAATCTTTGCCTTCCTTTTTACTAATTTCCTGCTATGAAATACCACTCACCTTCAGCTGATGTCTTATGTCTTTGATAACACCAATTAGACTACATTCCTTTTTGGAATCTTTTAAGTCAGCTTCTACATGGATCTGACCACATTGATCATGTATCCGTTTTTTTAGTTGAACACTCCGAGTTGGGGTAAGGGGTGACACATCTCCTTGTCACTAGTTTATACGTCCTATCTGAGTAATTATACTATCCAGAGGATGAGAGAAACCCTGGCTGGAACAAACAGAATGTATCAGGAGGAGAAAGAAAAATAAGACGCAAGAGGAAACCAACCCATAGGGGAAGTATTCTTGGGCGATTTCTTGGTAAGAAATGCTGCTTGCCTTATCTCCCAAAGCCACTAGGAGCTACTTTTAGAGAAAAATAATTCTCCTTTCTCCTTGTGTAGCTGGTGAGAGGCCCAGATATGTCTAATGGTTAGGCTCAGATATACTAATACATTATATGAGCTTGCCTGGGGACCTAACCACTTTAAGATTGTTCCTAAGAAAACTCAATTTTCTGAGTTCCAAAATGCCCTTTTCCATTTCTCACTTAAGATGGGGCTGACCATTATGGAAGATTATTAGGAGGAGTTGTATAGTGAAAAGAGCGACCCAAGAGAGCAGTGGCCTTGTCTTCTCCACTCATTTAAAAGTATGCTCCATACCTAATACTGGGTTAGTTTAACATAACCATAATTTTGAGCAGGAGGTTTTACTTTTTCAGAAAAGGATTTTCAAACTGTAATCATCTTATGGAATTATCATGTCATCTAATTTATGGAATTAGCATTTAATCTAAACATTTAAATCCCAGGGAAATTACCTATCACTAACTTGCTACCATCTTGGGTTTAGTATTCCATTTACCCATAGCTTAAAGTGTAGAACCTGGACTTTAACAGAAGGGAAGGTCAATCTCTCAGCAACTTCTACTTTCTAATTTGAACACTTGCAGGACACCTAACTGTGCTTCTGCTCTTGGCTGCATGTTAACCTGGAAGGTACTACATACTCAGGATAAATACTGCGTAAGTGTTAAGCAATAGCTAACATTTCTGAGGGCTTGTCTGAGTTGTGCATGCTGTTAAGTACACTTTACATGGATTATCTCACATAATCCTCACAGTAACCCTAAGAGGCAAGTACTATTCCTACTTTCATTTTACATTTGGGGAAACTGAGGCAAAAACCAGTTAATAAAATTCACCCAAACTCACACAAGCTAAAAGTCGAAGGATGTTAATTCAAACTCAACCAGTTGGCTTTCAACCTAGCATTCTTTATCCTTATTTTATACTACCTTCCAGGTAGCTTTGAGGGTGGTGATTTTGACCTGCATTTGAGGGGCATATCTGGGCCCAGCCCAGTCAAAGATTGCTTTCTTAATGACCAAGGAATTTGATGAAGAAATTTCTCTGCCCCACTCTGAGACAGAAGTAAAAGATCAGAGTATTTAATAAAGGCTGTATTAACTCAAAGACTAGAACAAGAAGATGAGCTAGTACTTTTAAGATGAAAACTTCCCCAACTACATTCATATCTCTAACTCAGACATAATGTCCAACTTGGTCAGAATGCAATATAAATTTGCATTTATTTGTATGTGACTTTGAGTAATACCTTGTTAAAGACCTGTATAATCAAGTGAGAACTGTGTTAAGTTTTTCTTTTTCTTTTTTTGAGACAGAGTCTCACTCTGTTGCCCAGGCTGGAGTGCCGTGGCACGATCTCGGCTCAGTGCAACCTCCACCTCCTGGATTCAAGTGATTCTCCTGCCTCAGCCTCCTGAGTAGCTGGGATTACAGGTGCACACTACCATGCCTGGCTAATTTCTGTATTTTTTAGTTTCACTATGTTGGCCAGGCTGGTCTCGAACTCCTGACCTCAAATGATCTGTGCGCCTCAGCCTCCCAAAGTGCTGGAATTACAAATGTGACTACCACACCTGGCCAGCCCTCTTTTTTCCCATAATAATGTCTATCCAGATCTTTTAAGGTAGAAGGAATTTTCCCTTGCCTAGGCCATCATAGCATCCTTTTAAAGCATTCACGTGGTATACGTTGAATTGAAAGGGGAGTTTGTATCTTTTCCTCTTGTTAGATCTCCTGGAACCATATTTTTTTCACTTTCATATCTTCCAGGGTACTTTACAAAATGCATTATGCATAGAAGGTACTCAATAAATGATTAATTTAATTCAATAAAATGTAATTGAATGTTTGAAGAGGAAGGATTCTATAGAGAAGTGACAGGGCGGGGAGGGTCTGTCTAGTCTCATGGGCATGGTTTTCAGCTGTGTTTCTCTCATCTCTCCATCTCCTTCTTCCTACCCCCAAGCCCTACACACAACTTCCCTTAGGTGATTGTAGCACAATCCTAGGGCTTATGTTTTGGAAGTGAGCCCAAGGCCCAGGTAGGCAACATAGCAGCTGACTTTAGGAAGCAAACATGAAGCTTTGTTCACCCCCGTGCCCAATTTTCTGATTATAACACTTTTTTCACATTCTCATTGAAGAAAACTTGGAAAATACAAGGGTTGAAAGATAAAAAAATTACATAACCTCAATCCCTCCACCTAGAGATAATTATTTTGAACATTTAAATGGATTTGTTTTCCATGTTTGGATGTATGATCTACCTCCCTCCTTCCTGCCTGCCCTCCTTTCCTTCCTTGCTTCTTTCCTTCCTTCTCCCTTCTCTTCTTTTTGTTTCTCTCTTTCTCTTTTTTTCTCTTCTCCCTCTCCACAGTCCCCTCTCTAATGAGGAACACATGTACCTAGTAATAATCTTCACATAAAAAGTGGGGAACCTATGTGAAGAAAACTCCAAAACTTTAATGAACAACATCAAAGAACACTTGAATAAATGGAAAGATACATCATATTCCTGAGAAGGAAAATGTTTGTAAGCATGCCAGTTCTTCCCACATTAATCTTTATGTCCAATGTAATTCCAATCAAAATTCATATGGGTTTTATTTGGTTTGCATGGAATATTAATTTTTTCAACTTGCTAGTGTTCATCATCTTGAAGAATAGGCAAAAGGCCTCGTTTCTTTTTTCCCTAAAGAAGATTAATGAAGGTGAACTTTTCATACCACTTACTAAAGCATATAATAAAATTACAATAATTATATCTATGGGTAGAAAAATTGATAGATCAATGGAATAAAAAACTCAGCATAGATATTGACCTTAGTGTAAACAATAACTTGGAATGTAATAAAGGTGACACTGTAAGTCAATGGGAAAGGGAGGACTTGTTAGATGAATGGTGCCAAGTCACTTAGCTAATGATTTGGGAAAAAAAAAATTAGATTAAATCCTAACCTTGCATTCTATACAAAGAAAACTCCAGATGGATTAAACTAAAGTAAGATGTTTTAAAAAGAAGAAATAAAGAAATTAGGGCCACGTGTGGTGACTCACGCCTGTAAGCCCAGCACTTTGGGAGTCCAAGGCGGGCGGATCATGAGGTCAGGAGATTGAGACCATCCTGGCTAACATGGTGAAACCCCATCTTTACTAAAAATACAAGAAATTAGCCAGGCGTGGTGGCGGGCACCTGTAGTCCCAGCTACTAGGGAGGCTGAGGCAGGAGAATGGCGTGAACCCAGGAGGCGGAGGTTGCAGTGAGCTGAGGTTGTGCCACTGCACTCCAACCTGGTGACAGAGCGAGACTCTGTCAAAAGAAAGAAAGAGAGAGAGAGAGGGAGGGAGGGTAGAAAACCATTAAAAAGAGAACTATTTTTCAAGTTTGTCAAAGGAAGATTTTTTTTCAGCATCATAACCTCATATAATATTGACAATCCTCATTACAAGAAAAGTCCATGTTTCTATTAGGCTCCCATCGTAGACCTCACACTAATTCCTAGGTCATATTCTTGGGGCAAATCACTTATATTTCATGGGCTTTAGTGTGTTTGTCACTTTGAGGTATTGGATCCAATCATCTCTAAGATCTCTTCTAGTTCTGACCATCCGTAATTCTGATCGAAGTCTGTTTCCTTTGGTTTCCTTCCTTCCCCATTCGTGACCACTGACACATGACATGTGGGACAGAAAAGCAGACCAGGTGAAACTGTTTTCTGTACTGATTGTGGAAATAAAATTCACAGAGGGTATTGTTTTGTCAGTTTATGCATTCAACAGAGCATTTGTTGAGTGCTTTCTATGTATGCAACAAAATATGCAACTTGTCCTCATCACTTTTACTTGTTACTACTTTTAATACTCAGAGCGTATTAAAGACATTGTTACTCCCAATTTTCCAGTCATATAATTAACATATGGCTCTTTCAGAATTTGAAGATATATTTTCTTTTGACAATCTGATTCAGAATCTAGAAAAATTATTCGAAGAGAAATTGTGAAAAGGACAAACTCTTACACACAGACATATACATATAATATTAAAATGATCGAATGAATATTCCTTAAAAATTCGCTTCATTACTAAACGAGTTAATTTTTTTTTAATGGACTGTATCTGAGATTAATCCCTTCATTGACTTCGGCAAAAATACCTGAACTGTAAGCGCTCCTAGCCTCCTTTCAGGTTTGCTTAGGCATCTCTTCCACAGACTTTACTGATACAGCATAGAAATTATGGAAAAGCCCAGTGGAGTCATTGAAGTAAAAGTCTCAGTACTGCTCAGGAAGGGATGCCAAATTAAATAAAAAGAGCCCCAGCAGTTCTGCAGCTGCGTGCCAACCGAACTGCTGGGATGAGGTAAATGAGGACCAAACTTTATTTCACTTATGACCCCAGCCAGTATTTAAACGAAAATGCCTAGAGAGTGGCACACTGCTCTGTAATAAGGAATAAAAAGAAATAGCAAAAATTATTATAATAAATGATAAATTCATTCCCAAAGTCTTTCTTAGATCTTAAGTGAAACGACTACCATTTACACTCATTTCTTCTCATGTGGTATCAACTATACACATTTTTTCTTATGAAATGTAATAGTCATGTAAGTGAAATGGACAGTACTTTGTTCTCTAGTAATTACTTTTCCAGATTACAATTTCTGTTGGAATACCACAAATAAATGTTATTAAATATAGTGAGAAAAAATAGCAACAAGGAATCATTACATTTTTGTCAACGTGAATTCCTCAGAAAATTCTGGGTCCAGTGTGTCTCAAGCTCCTTTGAAGAAAAGTTTTATGTAAAATCGAATTATCACTTGTCTTTTATTAATAGCTTTACAGAATGGGCTCCTATTAACAAATTATAGCAATATCATTGTTAGCTATGTGTCAATCCTTGGATCATTTTTTTCCCTAAAATGTATCCCAAAGAATGCTGGTTCTTTGGAATGTTAATAGGTATTCCACGCAAAAAGAGTATTGTGGTCCCATAAAATTGGGAAACATGAGGTTAAAGAGAGTCAGACTGGTTTTTATGCCATTAAGCCACCTGGAGTCACTAACACACTGATGTGCCTTATGAATCTTTTTTTTTTTTTTAATTATACTTTAAGTTCTAGGGTACATGTGCATAATGTGCAGGTTTGTTACATATGTATACTTGTGCCATGTTGGTGTGCTGCACCCATCAGTTCATCAGCACCCATCAACTCGTCATTTACATCAGGTATAACTCCCAGTGCACTCCCTCCCCGCTCTCCCCTCCCCATGATAGGCCCCGGTGTGTGATGTTCCCCTTCCCGAGTCCAGGTGATTCTTTAAGAAGAGGAAATGCAGTTAGCAATGTTTCCCAAACTTCCTCAGAGTCCCTTTCTGCAGAATAGCTCACAGAACTATATTCTGAGGAGCACACTTTGGGAAATTTTGCTTAAGTGCTGGATTTCATAACAATTTTAATGGAAAAATTTCTAGACTACATTACATACTTTGCTTCGTTAGTCACGTTTTACCATAAGTTAACTGTTTTTTGTGGGGGATTGGGACATCATAATAACTCTACTTTATGTAATGCGCTGTATGGGGTCTGTGAGGCATGCAGATGCCCTCACTTCAGATAGCTGCTGTGTGTTCAAAATAGTATTTCTGCTGCAGTTTCCTCCACAGTCATTTCTATTCACCACGTTCTTTAAGTCTGTGTTCACAATCCCCCTTGTCACTTCTGCTGCTAACTACCCTTTTATCAGCCTAAAACCCCTTCCAGCTCTGCAAATTGTGATCCTATGTGTGCCTTTTCTTTCTTTCTTTCTTTCTTTCTTTCTTTCTTTCTTTCTTTCTTTCTTTCTTTCTTTTTCTTTCTTTCTTTTTTCTTTCTTTCTTTCTTTCCTTTTCTTTCTTTCTTTCTCTTTCTTTCCTTCCTTCCTTCTCTCTTTCTTTCTTTTTCTTTCTTTCTTTCTCTTTTTCTTTCTTTCTTTCTTTCTTTCTTTCTCTCTGTCTCTCTTTCTCTCTCTCTCTCTCTCTCCCCCTCCCTCCCTTCCTTCCTCTCTCTCCCTCTCTTCTCTTTCTTTTTTTCTGTGTTCTCTCTTTTTCCTTAGGCCCTGCCTGTCCTGAGCTTTGGCAGCAGGGTACCTTGGCTTTTATCAGAAGCCAAATGGCAACACTGTTTTCTCCAGGTTATTGAATCAACCAATCCCAGCTTTGTTTCCACTCACACTTCGAAACTTTTCATTTAGTTCCCTTTCCATATTCATATCTGTACTATATAATATACTCTGTATAATTTCAATCTTTTGAAATTGATTGAAACTTATTTTATGGCCTAGGATATCATTTATGTTGGTGAATGTTACATGTGCATTTGAAAAGAATGTATATCCTACAGTTGTTGGTTTGTAGTGTTCTATAAATGTTAGGTCCAGGTAGCTGATGATGATTTTCAGCACATCTATATACTTACTGATTTTTAAAAAATTAATTGTTCTACCAATTACTGAGAAGAGACTTTTAAAATCATCACCTCTAATTGAAGATTTGTCTATTTTTTCCTTTAGTTTTGATGATTTTTGTTTTACATATTTTGTGTTAATATTATTAGAAACATTCACATTTATTATTGTTGTATTTTCTTGGTTATAAGAAACTTACATCTGTTTAAGACTCTTTCATCTGTTTCATCTGTTTAAGAAAAATCTCTTTTCCTCTCTCATAATTCTCTTTGTCTTGAAGTCTACTTTGATATTAATATAATTACTTCATCTCTCTTTTGCTTACTGTTTGCATGGTATATCAGTCTTTTTTGTTGTTACTTTCAACCTGTGTCTTTAAAATTAAAATGCATTTCTTAGAGTAGCATTTATCATGTCCTGTTTTTTAAGTTCAGTCTGATAATCTCTGCTTTTTAGAATGTTTAGTTCATTTCCATTTAATGAAATTTAGACATGGTTTGATTTAGAACAACTGACACAGGACTTTCCTTGTCTGCTTTGCTGACTGGGGACCTCCACAACTGGCGACATCCTCCCTGGGCCTTGCTCAGCCCTGGGCCCTGACGCTGGAGCTGCCCTGTCCGCTCAGCCTGCCTAGGTTACTTATGTACAGCCCTTTGCCTGCGTTAGGTGGTTCCCAAGCTCTTGTCCCACATCTAAAAAGAATGAGGTTATGGTAACAATTTGAAGGTTGAGGAGGACAGAAAAACATCTTATTGAGCAACAGAACAGCTCTCAGTGGACAGGGAATGTGGGGAGTGGTTCCCCACCCTCGCAGTTGGTTTCTCTTCCAATCTGGCTGGGTCTAGGGCTTTTTATGGACTCAGAATGGGGAGTGTGTGCCGATTGGTTTGTGAGTATGCAAAAAAGGTTAAAGGGAAAACACCACTCAAAGGTGGGCATGATAATGTAAAAACACAATTAGAAAAGGCTAGGTATATGTAAAATAGGTGAAGGGTGGGGATCAGTCAGTGGAAAGCACACCAAATGGGAAGAAAGGTTCTCGATCTGGTCCAAGGATTTACCTGAGACTTGTAGCTAGGCTTTAAATTGTCTCAGCCTGAAGGTCGGGTTTCACTGGGGACCTACCCCATCTGCCTAAGCATTTATCTGTCTCCTGCGGCTATCACAACCATCTTTCTATTTGTTTTCTATTTATCCCATCCATTTTTTGTTCCTTATTCTTTGATTTCTGACTGACTTAGAGTTACATATTTTTAAATAATTTTTAATATTCCATTTTAAATCTTTTATGACTTTTAAACTATACCTCTTTACATTATTTTTAGTGGTTGCTCTAAGAATTACAATATTCATCCTTAACTTACTAGAGTTTCTTTGGAGTTAATATTGCACCAGTTCACATAAGATGTAAGGAATTTGCAACTATTGACCTCCCAATTTTTGTGCTATCGTTGTCATCTACTTTACATATATTATAAAATGCACACTGTATAATAATTTTTGTTTTAAATAGCCAATTGTCTTTGAGAGAAATCAAGAGAAGAAAAAGATATAATCTTTTATATTTGCCATATATATCTGAGTTGTCATCTGAAGTCATTTTCTGTCAGCTTGAAGAATGTTTTTTAAGCATTTCTCTCTTTTTTTTTTTTTTTTTTTTTTTTGAGATGGAGTCTTGCTCTGTTACCCAGGCTGGAGTGCAATGGCATGATCTCAGCTCACTGCAACTTCCACTTCCCGGGCTCAAGCGATTCTCCTGTCTCAGCCTCTCAAGCAGCTGGGATTACATGCGCCCACCACCAGGCCCAGCTAATTTTTGTAATTTTAGTAGAGATGGAGTTTCACCATGGTGGCCAAGCTGGTCTTGAACTCCTCACCTTGTCATTTGCCCACCCCAACCTCCCAAAGTGCTGGGATCACAGGCGTGAGCCACCACGCCCAGCCGCAAACATTTCTTAAAAGAAAGCTAATGCCTGCTGGTAACACTTGCTTGTCTTTTGTCCAAAAAAAAAAGTCTTTAGACTGGCTGAGCATGGTGGCTCACACTTATAATCCCAGCACTTTGGGAGGCCAAGGCGGGCGATCACTTGAGGTCCAGAGTTTGAGACCAACCTGGCCAACATGATGAAACCCCGCCTCTACTGAAAATATAAAAATTAGCCAAGTGTGGTGGCACATGCCTGTAATCTCAGCTACTCAGGAGGCTGAGACAGGAGAATTGCATGAACCCAGGAAGCAGAGGTTGCAGTGAGCAAAGATAGCTCCATTGCACTCCATCTTGGGCAACAACAGCGAGACTCTGTCTAAAAAAAAAAAGTCAAAAAAAGTATTTAGATTACCTTTATTTTGAAAGATTTTTCACTGGGTGTAGAATTTGGGGTGGCCATGTTTTTTGTTTTTTCCCTATTCAGTGCTTTAAAATTCCATTGTTTCTGATGAGAAGTCAACCATTATTCAAATAATTGATCCCTATGTGTATAATGGATCTTTTTTTCTTTTCTGACTGCTTTCAAGATTTTCTTGCCTTTGGCTTCCAGGGGTATGATTATCATATGCTCGAATGTAGTTTTCTTTGTGTTTATTCTTCTTGGGGTTCATTGTATGAGTTTCTAGGATCTCTAAGCTTATGTTTTTTTTTAACAAATTAGGGAACATTCTGGCCATTGTTTCTTTAAATATTTTTCTCTATAATTCTCTCCCTCCTCTTCTTCTGGGGCTTCAATTACATGCAGATTATACCACATGATATTGTCCTACAGGTCACTGAAGAACCATTATGTAAAATTTTTTTTCTTGTTTTTCAAATTAGGTAATTGCTGTTGATTGCTCTTCAAGTTCCCTACCCTTTTTTCTGCCCACTCTAATTTGCTGTCAAACCTATTTGATTAATTTTTTATTTCAAATATTTTACTTTCAGTTTTAGAATTTCCATTTGGTCCTCTTTTATATAGATTTAATTTCTTTTTTTTTTTTTGAGACGGAGTCTCGCTCTGTCACCCAGGCTGGAGTGCGGTGGCCGGATCTCAGCTCACTGCAAGCTCCGCCTCCCGGGTTCACGCCATTCTCCTGCCTCAGCCTCCCGAGTAGCTGGGACTATAGGTGCCCGCCACCTCGCCCGGCTAGTTTTTTGTATTTTTTAGTAGAGACGGGGTTTCACCGTGTTAGCCAGGATGGTCTCGATCTCCTGACCTCGTGATCCGCCCATCTCGGCCTCCCAAAGTGCTGGGATTACAGGCGTGAGCCACCGCGCCCGGCCTAGATTTAATTTCTCTGCCAAGATTTTCCATGTGTTCATTTAGTATTATTACAATTTTTTAAGGTCCTTAAAATATGTATAACAGCAGCTCTAGAGTCTTTATCTGCTCATTCTAATATCAGAGTCATCTTAGGATCTGTTTTTATTGCCTATTTTTTCTTTTGACTATGGACTACCTTTTCCTATTTCTTTGTATATACAAAAATTTGTATTGCTATGAACATTATAAATGTTATGTTGTAGAGACTTGGAATTGTTATCTTGCTTTCTAAAGTGCTGATATTTATTCAAGTAGGCAGTTAATTTGGCTAGATTCAAACTCCAGACTCTATCCTTGCTGTGGTTGGTAGCAGCTGAAATCTCTGCTCAGTTTTTACAAATCTTTAACGGTTCCATCCTGGCTGGGCTCCTTAAAAACCTCTTTCAGATACCTGGAGCTCAGAGGTCAGCCAAGGATTTATGTCATTTATTTGCAATTTTTGGAGTCTCCTCTCCTTCTTGCAATTTCCTCATTTCTATTATTTCCCCCTATTTTCAGCTTTTATGACAGCACTAAACTCCATCCTCTGACTTTCAAGCCAGTAAGACTGTGTTTTTCTTCTTGAGTTATAGCCACTCTGCCTTTCATAGTCTGAGAAGTACTTTCAGGCCAGAAATTACACACACATAAATCTCAACTGTTGCAGTTCCCTTCTTTCAAGATCAGCCACCCCCTAGTTTCTGCCTGCTTTCATTCTCAGTGCCTTCAAATAGTTGGAGTTTTGTGGGGGGGTTTTTTGTTGTTGTTTGTTTATTTTTTACATTTTTCCAGAGTGTGTTATTATTGTCTTCAGGAGAGAGTCTTTTATAAGCTGCTCCACCATTACCATAAAGGTGATACTTGCTATTGTATTACCCTTATCAAAATAGAAGATATTCGCTACTAATATGTCCATTTTAATTGCGCCTTCCCAGAAAGTTTTAAGTGATTATTTTTTAAAACATTCTTTGCTCTTTTTCTCATTCACTTGAGATAATAAGACAGAATTAGATGAGCTTTGAATTGCATAATGCCTTCAGGATAGTATACAAATAATTACAATATATGTTATAAATGTAACAAGATAAGTAAAAAGAAAAACTATAGAAAATCAGAGGAAGAAGAGATCAGAAGTGATTTCCTACAGGAGATTACATTTAAGCTAGTTGTTAAAGGGTGACAAGAATTTAATAGCAGAGTCTAGAGGAGAAGAATATTCTGGAAGGAACATTATAAGAAATGCAAAAAAGTGATAGTGAGGCTCAGGTCTTACTGATTATATGTATAATTTATGACTTAAAATCAATACTTAAAAGTTCATGGCATGAACATACTGCTGTACTCAACAACATGGTGAATCTCACAACCAGTTTTGAAAGAAAAAAGTCAGATACAAAAGAATACCTACTGTAATAATCTATTTATATAAAGTTTGAAAACAGAAAAACAATAGGTGGCAACAGAATTCAGAATGCTGGCTGCCTTTGAGTTGTGGTAGTGACTGGGAGGGAGCAAAAGAGGGGCTTCTGGTGCCTGTAATGCTCTACTCCTTGCTCTGGATACTAGTTACCCACAGTGGTCACTTGGTTACAATTCATCACTTTTGCCTTTTAAAAAATGAATATTGTGGCTGGGAATGGTGGCTCACACTGGTAATCCCAGCACTTTCAAAGGCTGAGGTGGGAGGATCACCTGAGCCCAGGAGTTTAAGACTAGCCTGGACACCATGGTGAAACCTCATCTCTACACAAAATACAAAAATTACCCAGGCCTGGTGGTGTGCACCTGTAGTTCCAGCTACTCAAGAGGCTGAGGTAGGAGGATTGCTTGAGCCCAGGAGGTCAAGGCTGCAGTGAGCTGTGATTACACCACTGCACTCCAGCATGGGCAAGAGAGCAAGACCTTGTTTCAAAAAAAAAAAAAAGAAAAAGAAAAAAATGTTGTACTTCAATAAAATGTTTACATGGAAAAAAAACCCATTCACACATTTCTGGTGTGAAAAATAATTTATGGAATGCATCTCCATATATTAATTCATTAATTCCTCACAATAGCCTTATGGAAGAACAGTGATGGTGAATTTTATGTAAAATAGGATTCTATAAATTCAAAATATCATGATATAAAATAATAAATTCTTGCTTTATTTTTATTTTTATTTTTAGAAACTGGGTCTCTCTGTCACTTAGGCTGGAATGTAGTGGCATAATTATAGCTCACTGCAGCCTTAAACTCCTGGGCTCAAGCAATCCTCTCACCTCACTCAGCCTCCCAAGTAGCTGAGATTGCAGGTGCATGCCCAGATAATTTTTTTTATTTTTTGTAGAGACTGGATCTCACTATGTTGCTTAGTCTGGTCTCGAACTCCTGGCCTCAGTCGATCCTCCCACATCACCCTCCCAAAGCACTGGGATTGCAGGCATGAGCTGCTGCACCCAGCCAAATTCTGACCTTATACATAAAGGTTGAAATAATTCAAATTTGAGTGAATTTTATATATATATATACATACACACACATATACACATATATATACACATATATAGTGAATTATATGTGTTTGTGTGTCCTGTATTATTTAGTATATGAGTTCTGAAAATATAGAAAATAATAATAGATTAAATACAACCATAGTTAACAGTTTGAGCATGGCAGTTTGTGGCTCATCTGGCAGTTCTACAATGTCAGGTCCATACACACTTTCCATCTGACTGCTCTGACCTCCTGGACAGGCATCTTGTGATCTCAGGTGGCTACTCACCTCCCACCATCATGTCTTTATTTCAGTCAGCAGAGTCAGTAGGTTCCTATACCACTGGCCAGAACCTTGTCTGAAAGCCACAGAAAGCTGCAAGGCAGTCTGGGAGGTATAATTTCTGGCTGAGTAGTACATTGGATGTCAGCCAGCAGTCTTTGCCATACCTGCCATTCTTTGCCTGTCTTGAATTATGTGAGTTCAGAATTATGAAATGCTTCCAGAAACAGATCCTTTACATAAAAATTACTTGCACTGTAGATAAGAGGATTCCTGTTTTACAGAAGATAAAACAGACTCAGAGAAGTTAAATAACATACATTCTGCACTTTGCTAATTAGGTGACAGAGCTAGGAATCCAATCCAGTGCTCCAAGCCCAAGATTCTTGCCTTTACTATAGATGCCTCCCCAGGGAATTTTCTTCTGTCTCCAAGAATGCTGTTAAACCTGACCAAGAGGAATTGAGAATCCTACTGTAGCTAAGTTAAGTGGCACCAAGAAAGACCTGAGAAAGCTGGCAGAGTGGTAGGACATAAGGGTAGAGCTGGTGACCTAAGCTGTGCTTGGTGAAAGCATCAGAAACTAAGAAAGTACAGTAAAAAACAAAAAACAAACAAACAAAAAAGCCCCACTGGGCCATGAAGCAGTGACTTGCATTTTTCATTCTGCCTCTGAAATTGATAAACTGTATGCTTTGACTATTTCTCCTTTCTGTTTCTTAGTTTTCCTCTTCCATAATATGGGGACGGGGTTGGGTCAGGGTTGCCGAATATGATCATCCAGGTTGAGCACAAATTCACTAAGCAGAAGATGTGGGAGCGAAGTAGAGAGGTACAGCATAGCTCGAATCCTAACCTTTCCCGACCCTCCAGGTACTACCAGCAAATTGTAAAAATACTGAGATTCTCAAAAATACTACAAAATCTGGAGAGAAGACAATCAAGCAGACATCCTTATTTTTTCTGTCTTCTGACTACAGAGACTTTTAAGAAACGTGAAATTGGAAAGTATATAATGTGTCTGACACTTTCTGAGAAAAGTAAAGTCTTCAGGACTCTATGAAAATATTCCAGAGTGCTTGGGGGTTGAAGGTAGGGAGGGATGGCCTTATCTTCAACTAAGTAAGCAAGCCCTGATAGAAGATGTTTATCAAGATCTCAAGAGAGGCAAGAGAGCCTAAAAACTTTAACAAGGACTGCATACCTCAACAGAGGCTTCCCCTGTCCAAGCCCTCAGGTAACAGAAAGGTAGAAAAACCCCAGAATGCCCAGTTCTCACATGTTGCTGGGAGAGATCACACACTGGTACCAAATAATGGGGGAGGAGATTCTACATAACAGCAAGTAGAATGTCTGGACAGAGCTACCCAAGTACGCACAAGGAAAAAAGAAATGATATAGTCACTATAGGGATTTCCTGTGGTCTTTTGCATTTTCTCCAAGTCAGTATTTCACCCACAGCTAATGAAAGCAAGGGAGGGGAAATGGAAGGGAGAATTATGGGCTGCAAAAGACAAAGTCTAATGTAGAAACAACCTAAATGAAGGAACAGAAGGAATTTTCTCACAATTTCTTCACATTATGCTACAACCTAATAAGAACATAAATTAATTAAAATGAGCTCAAACATGAGATGATAAAATAGCAGAATAAAAAAAGGGAGATTGCAGATATAAGGAAACAAATTGAATACCAGAATACTTTATGGAACTCATAAATAAACTATAAATACAATGAACATAACAAACATTGCTGAATATTAAAATACTGACATAGAGAAAAGACTGTAAGTACAGTAAATGCAGAAGAAAAAGACAAAGGAGGTTAATTAGAAGCTAATAGATATACCTATTAGTTTGGTACAAACTATAACAAAGAAATCCAAAAATATAATGACTTAAATAAATTAGTTTATTTCTCACTCTCAAAACAGTCCACGAGTGAGAAGTCCAAGGCTGGCAGGACAGCTCTGCTCCACACAGTCGTTCAAGATATGGTTTCTTTCATCTTGATCTCCATCAGCTCCTCATTACAGTAGTTACAGGACATTCTAATCCCAAAGGTGGAAGCTGGCTCCTCTCCATACCTACATTTCAGCCCACAGGAAGGATGATGATAGTACTGCCAAGCACTCTGTGGACACGACCCAGAGGTTAGACAGGTCATTTCTGCTTACACCTTATTGACCGGAATTTGGTCATTTGTCCACATTTAGCCACAGGGGATGCTGGGAAATGTATTCTGTAAGTGGACAGCCATGTACTCAGCTGAAACTCAGGATGTACTCTTCTACAAATATTTTTTAGGTAAATATTTGGATTTCAAAGAGAAAGAATGCTTCAGACATCCAGATGAAAAGAAAGTAAATCACCTACCAGGGGTGGAAAAGCAGATGGCTGTCAGACTTCACAATAATTCTCATTGTGGAAGAAAATGGTGAAATGTCTACAAAATTTGGTGAAAAGAAAGAATGACCCCAGATGTAATTCAAGTATAAGTTGCATTAATTCTAGTAAAGTACACATGAACACTTGTTGGGAAAAACTGCTTGGTAACCAAAGCTAGCCAATTAAGAGATCAATCAAAGAGCTCAAGCAGAGAATCCATGACAAGTGAACTATTTGTGAGCACTGGACCCATTTACATGTAGAACTGATACTAAGCAATCTTAGAATTATGGTACCAAAACAGAATGGGAACATTATAAATCTGGGTGATATAAAAATAATGATACAATCATATTGGGAGGTGAGAGAGTGGCGATCAGGGCATCAAGAGAGTTCTGATTATCTCACCATTTGAAGCTAAGATATAGTATCCAAAATGAAATCATGTGGTAAATAGATCTAAACGTTTTTCAGAATCAACTTTATTTAACTCTAGAGCAGGGGTACACAAACTACTGCTTGAGGGCCACCTGTTTTTGTAAATAAAGTTTTTGTCCATTTTGGCTGTTACAACAAAAATACAATAAACTGGGTGGTTTATAAACAATAGAAATTTATTTCTCACAGTTTTGGAAGCTGAGAAGTCCAAAATCAAGCTGCTGGCAAATTTGGTGTCTGGTGAGGACCTGTTTCCTGGTTCATAGATGACGCCTTGTCTCTGTGTCCTCACATGATGGAGGGGACATGGCAGCTCTCTGGGGTCTCTTTTTATAACCCCATTCATGACGATTCCATCCTCATGATCTAACCACCTTCCAAAGGCCCCATCTCTTAAAAGTATCACATTGGTGATTAAGTTTCAACATGTGAATTTAGGGGGGACACTAACATTCAGACCGCAGCATACAGCTTCACCCATTTATTTACACATTGTCTGCCTGCTGCTTTTAACTACAAAACAACAGATCTGAACAGAGCCTTCATGCCTAAAATATTTGTTATTTGGCCCTTTAAGGAAAAATTTGCCAGACCTTGAAGAGGCATCATTTTTAATTCAGAGAAATCTTGTGGTAAAGAAATATTTATTTGAAGTTTAATAATGTGTTAGACTTAATGCAGCCTTTTTTCCTCGTGTAAAATTAATAACATAAGTCCTATTTTTTATACAAGGATGTATTAATCATTCTAAAGGTGTCAGGGATGATGGATCACCGGATGATATTTGCCTTGATTTCGTACACTTTTGTCTTTTGTATTTCTACACTGCTTGAAATCTTTATAATGGGCATACATCATTTTTACCACAATAATAAAATAGAGTGGTTTTCCTATTTGAAAACACTGGAAGCAAATATGCCATAATATTAACAGTAGTTAATTCTGGCTGATGGGAATATGATTGCTGTTTTCTTCTTTAAGCTTTTCTATATTTTTTACATTTTCAAAAATTTTCGGCTGCGCGCATTGGTTCATACCTGTAATCCCAACACTTTGGGAGGCCAAGGCAGGAGGATGGCTTGAGCTCAGGAGTTCAAGACCAGCCTGGGCAACATAGTGAAACCCCGTCTCTACAAAAAAACACAAAAAAGTAACCAGGTGTGTCAGTGCACACTTGTGGTCCCAGCTACCTGGGAGGCCGAGGTGGGAGGATCACCTGAGCTCAGGAGGTGAAGGCTGCAATAAGCTTTGATCATGCCACTGAACTCCAGCCTGGGTGGCAGAGTAAGACTCTGTCTCAAAAAAAAATTTTTAAAGCTATTATAGAAGATTTAACATCAAGTGATAAAGTTCCAAATTCCAGTTGAGGAAATAATAATGAAAAACTAGCTATAAGGGACATTGTTCTATTTATAATATGATTTATATTATATCATATTATACAAACTACAAAGTATGGTTGCAGAATAAAGTATAATAAAAAGCATGACAAAAAGAAGCAGCCACAGCAGATGATATTTGAATCCTTTCAGGCGATCAGCACATTCATAAAGCTGGTTTCTTTAATTTGCATCAGTTTCAGTCTACCTTTCCAGTCTCATTCCCTCATCCTACCCTCCTCATACCCATACCCTATACTCCAGTCACATAGAGCTCCTCCTCATCAGTGAAATCTTTATGCATAAAATATGCTATTTTGCACCATTGCTACCACTTTTTCTACCTATAACTGCATCCTCTTCTCCACCTGATATAATTTAGTTCTTTCTTTAAGATGCAATTTAAATATCACTTACTGCAGTACATCTTAACTTTGGCTGTGCATCAGAATCACCTGGGGAGCTTTCTAGAAATACTGAGACCCAGGCCTCAGCCCACCTATTCTGAGTTAATTGCCCAGGGTTGGGGCCCAGGCAGCAGTATTTTTAAAAGCTCCCTGAGTGATTCTAACATACAGCCAGGGCTGAGAGTCGCTGCAAAGCCTTCTGCAATACAAGCAGGCAGAGTTAATTACTCCCTCTTCTATACTCCTACAGCCCTTAGCTTTTCCATTGCTCATGAAATTTAATGCTCATCGTGTTAAAGTTAGTGTTATATAGTAAGTGCTCAGTAAATGCTGAAGGTCGTTTCATTCCTTCACCCTCCAACCAAGCATACACAAAAGTGGTTATGCTTACCGTGGAACAGGACAGCACAGTGGGCAGATGTTTCCTATCTGACGCTATCTGAGGGATTTATTTCTGTCAACGAAAACACGACCTTCCATTTCCCAACACATACCCACACACACATACACACACGTGCACACACACACACTACACACACAGTCACCTCACTGCCTTTTCAGCATAGTTCTTCGATCTGGTGTTTACATTGTTTAGACTGATGCAATTGAAAGAATTAAAGCAGTGTTATGAATGTGCTGATTGCCTGACAGAGTCTGAACATCACCTGCCTACTCTCCTCTCCTTTGTGTCATCCTTTATATTGTGTTTTATGTTGGATCCTGCTGCTTTAGCTTGCCAGAGCAGGTTGTCAGGTGTTCTTTGTCAAAGGCTTTCAGAAAATCCAGATAAATTATGCTCTGTGTCCTGAAACTGCCAAGCCTATATTTTACATCATCACAGTGCTTGACAGGTTTATTTAAGTTGAATCTTTCTCTCCTCCTCCGATTTACCTTTGTCTCACTGACCCCTATATCAATCAGACAAGTGGAGACCCTGCCACTTTTGATATTGAATATCCTCAGCTATGTACATGCCTTCTAGAGCACAGTGCATTGGGTATCTCTGCCTCTCTGATTAGGAGGAGATCCTGGAAGCTACTCATGTCTGGAGATGAGGTGGGGAGAGGAGAGCTGAGTGTGAGGGCAAGAAACCAAGGTGGATCAGGAAGACCAAAGTCTCATAATAAATAAATCTTACGAGTCCCACACTCTCATTAAGGTGAGGCTGGTAGCACCTCCCTTTCCCCTTCTGACTCACCTGGGGAGACACAGATTGCGCTAACAGTCTATTCTTTCCTATTCAAAATACTATTTATATTTATTTACCAAACATCATCAAAGTGTTTGATACTCATGGTGTTACCACATCCTGGCAGTGGGGGCCCTAACCCTTTCTCCAGACATTTCTCAGCTCATAGATACTTATTTTGTGAAGTGATTTTCTCCCCCGGTCTCGATGAAGCTTTCCCTTTGTTTTTCCTTAAAGTCACTATGACCTTAATGGCAATAAGGTATTGTGCCACCGAGTCCAATGGCAAATTTTACTAATGTAAAATCAGATTAATTTCAGAATTGAATAATCTGTGCATCTCTAGTATACTGTATGGCCTGAAACAAATCTAATCTTTATGTCTTAAGTTCTTTATTAGTTAAATAGCAAACTGTTACCTAGTTCCCTTGGAAGTTATGCAAATTAATTAATGTTTGGAAAATGACTTGAAAATTCAGTCTATAAATACCAAACAGTTGCATCTTCCCTGCTGAGAGAACCCAAGTAATTCATAAACTCCTATAATAAAGGTAAAAATGGTGTAGTTGGACTATACAAACAAATGTGATTTATATGCAATATATGTAATCTTTAAAATCTAGAAACCATTTAATAGAAACAATTCATATTTTGTAACTGTAATAAAAACATTTTATGACTTTAGGAAAAGTAATTATCTTCTATAACTAATCCAGATATTGTGTCTTTGTAACCATCTCTGAGATCTGCAAAAAAATCTACTCAGGATTAATATTGATTGATATGTTTATCTTTTAATTCTTCCAGGTTTTTTTTTAACATTAACACTCTAACATTTATTTCCTGGGAAATTTTTTGGTACAAAACTTTGCTGTATTCAAAACCTCCTCTGTCAAGATTTAGCATTTTTATATTGTAGTCATTAAAATTGAACAAAATCTTAATAGTTCTTTTATTAACTACTATGTTGACTTTATATAGTGGAAACCACAACATGTTAATTGGATTTAATTAGCTATTTTAAATTACACAAACTCCTGACAGTAGTAGACAATAGCACAGAGCATTCATGAGCAATAAAATTGGAGCTGATATTGCTACTTTATTAAAACTTAATGCAACTATTCATAACTTTATTGTTTACAAGAAGAAAACTGTGTTCACTGTGAAGGCAGAAATGTTTGCTGAAACAAATTTTTGATTATCTAGGTAAATGTTCCAAAGTTAATCAAAGGGTCTACCGTATCCAACCTCACGGTTCTGCCGTCTTCTCATCGCACAGATCCCTATTTCACTCCTGTACCAGTCTTACAAGCAGATGCCCGCAAAGGTTAGTGATTCGATAGCCATTTTATGCGTTTAGGAACTTAAGAGAAAGAGCATTGAGGTAGGATCGGAGGCCTGAATTTGGACTCTGGCTCACCTACTGATTCTCCTGGGTGACCTCAGACAAGTCAGGTCCTCACTCTGGTCTGAGTTTCCTGCTCTGTAAATCAAAAAGTTGGACAAGACAATCACTAGAGTCCCTTCCACCTTTAAAATTCATCATTCTATGGATTTAATATTGATTATATTAAATATAGATGGTGTTATTACCTAGTAAAATGATCATTGTGTTTATGTGATAGCATTAGAATTTATTAAGTTTCTGAGCAGATCATTTCTGATATATTATTATTCTGGCAGCATTTTAAAAATTTATTTCAATATCCTATTATAAGGAAATATGAAGCCAGAATTAATGTAATTAGTGTTTAAACTATGCATGTTTTAGTCTAAACTCTAGTCTTGTGAAACCAGTGGATTTTGTTTTTAAGCAAAGGATTTCATCTTTATCTCAGTATCTCTAGTACCTAGAACCATATCCCGCATTTTGTAGATACTAAGTGTAGGTTGAGTGAATAAGAAAATGAAAGAATAAGCAAACAAGTGACCAAATACTGAATGTTCTAAGTGTAACCATCTCTGGTATTTAATTTAATTGACCAAAGTGTTAAAGAATGCCTAAGTGGATCCCTTTCCTATCTCAAATATAACTTAGTGAGATGGTCTTTAATTACTTCTTATCTCACTTTCTGCCCATTGGTCTGGAATATTTAGGACCCAAAGCTGGTTCCCAAAGGTTATTCTGCCACCTGGAAATCCAAAGTTCTCCAGCTTCTAGCTACTGCATCCTCTGTCTGCTGGTGGTAGATAACCTGACATTATTATAAGTCTCTGGATTTGTTAAGCTCACAACTTTAATAGTTATAAACCATTGTTCAGCAATCTTTGTGACATATGCTTTCTAGTTAGCTTATGTAATATTTACTTGCTGGGAATACTAAATAACACCAGCAGAGTGTTCCCATTTCTTGCTTTAATACCATCTTATATTCTTCCTGAACCAAATTAGGATGAATGAAATAGTGAATGAATGAATGAATGGATCGATATATCCTTCTGTCTGTCTGTCTGTCTATCTATCTCTCTACTATGCTTTAGCAATAGAGACAATAAAAAGTTGCCACAAAATAAAGGTAAATCTAGAATTTTGGCAACTTCATCCAGAAATAAAATCACATTTTCATTTCTAAATTATCTTCATGAGAACACATGGCCTACCATAATATTAGGGATTAATAAATTAATCGACAAATATTTATTGAGTACTTGCAATATGTCTGGTATTGTGCAAGATACTATGAATGTCAGGAAGCCACAAGTCACAGAAATATAAATACAGTGTCTATATTTTTTTAGGTGTTTCTAATGCCCTTAAATGTTGTTTAAGCCTCACCCCAGATCTACACAGGTCCAGAATGAGGTGAAAGACTAATAACATGCCGAAGAGAGAATCATTTTGAAAAATGAACTTTAAACTTTCCTACTTTTTCTTGAATACCTGGCTAAATCCAAAAAAGAAAGCTTCACCCCACCCCTCCAAATGGTTAAGAATACAAGTTTTACATTACATAGACCAAATTTCAGCTTGGGTCTGTGACCTGAGGCAAATTGCTCTCTGTCTTAGAATAAACTCCGAACTCTATGAACAAGGCGTACTTGATCTGGCCCTCACCTACATCTCCATTTCTCATCCCACTCAGCTGTCTTTATACTTAGCCCCCTAAGCCTTCTCTCTAATCTTTATCAGGCCAAGCACATTTGCAGATCAGGCCTTCACAAGTGCCTTTTCCTCTGCCAGTAAGGGCCACTTCCTCAAGCACCTGTCCTTTTCCTTCAGAGATTATCACAGTTTATCATAATATATTTATTTTAAATCTATTTAATATCTTCTTCACCACTAGAGGCTCCATGAGGTCTTTCTGGTTCGCCACTGCATCCCCAGCCCACAGAATAGTTCTTGACACATAATAGGCACTTTATTAGTTAAATGAATGACAGAATGAATGAACTTATAATTCTTAATCTATTCAACAGGAAAGTAAGAGTGGATTTAATAAAACCTGGTGTTTTATTAAACATGATGAGGATTTAATAAAACAATGGTGTTAAAGGATAACTTTCAAAAACAGCTAAAATCACGACTGTCATACAAACATAAAATGAACACAGGTCAAAGATTTTTATTTAATTCATCAGTTAACAACCGGTTCAAAGAGAATCCAAAGAATGGACACATTTGTAGATCAGGAATATTGAAGTAAATTTGCAAATAAATGCAAAATTGGATTTCCCATGAGGAGAATTCCCCTTCACCAGACAGAATTTGTTTTCATGTCTATAGATAAGAATTATTTGCATTATGATCAGTTATTTATAAAGTAACCTCAATATCTACAGTGTCGTAAGTAGCCTAATCAAAGACTAGGCTCAGATATTCACTGGAGATTTCAGGACTCTATTAAAAGGGTATCCAGTGATCCCATTTGCTTATTCTAAAACTTAAAAAAAAATATTATAATCTTCTCCCCTTTTGACCAAAACAATCTCAAAAACCAAAAAATCGCAGAATAAGGCTGGTCTCAGTAGGTTTGGCCTGATAATTTACATAGGTGGAGCAAAAATGTTCATTACCATATAAACTACTTTAAATTTGCTTTGTTGGAAGTTTTTGTAGGGAATCTCAGCCTGAATAAAATCCCCTATTATTTGCTATCCCAAGGCTAGGAAATCAAGCCCAAGAAACTCTGTTCATCAGATTTCAACTGCAGGACCTATACATTTGGGTACATTTCTCTCTTCTAGAAGTCCTCCAAATATCTTAAAGTTCTTGGGGCTATAGCATGTAACCTTCCTTACCACTTAAAAGGCTGAAAATCATGTAAGCCATATACCAGGCTAGTTTTTCTGGGAGGACTTTGTAAGCATTGGCTCTATCACGCATCAACCTTGATTCTGTAAAAGTGACTCGTCGGCTGGGCACAGTGGTTCCGCCTGTAATCCCAGCACTTTGGGAGGCCAAGGCGAGCAGATCACCTGAGGTCAGGAGTTCGAAAGCAGCCTGGCCAACATGGCAAAACCTCATCTCTACTAAAAATACAAAAATTAGCCAGGTGTGATGGTGGGCACCTGTAATCCCAGCTACTCGGGAGGCTGAAGCACAAGAATTGCTTGAACCCAGGAGGCAGAGGTGCAATGAGCCATGATCATGACACTGCACTCCAGTCTGGGCAACAGAGAGAGACTCCTTCTCAAAAAAAAAGAAAAAGTAACTTGTTATACCTGATTAAATAAACATTATTCTCAAATATAAAATTCTAGGCAAGGCGTTGGCTCAATAGTGATTTTTCGAATTATATCTTAGTACAAAGAGAACAGCATCGAAACTATGTAAATTACTATATTGCCCTGAAAAGTAGAGACTCAATGAGAGTTTCTGAATTTGGGATGTCCAGGGAGCACATTCAAAGCATTACAAGTTTCATTTCTTTATTTTTGGTAATTTTATGAATATTCAATTTATGTAAGCACTTATTTATCTCTACAAGCCAATCAGAACAGAATTCCTTTAAGAGCCTTTATGATCTAATTTATTAACGCCATATAGAGACAGGAAAACATTCTACACTCACAATGTGAGATAAGGAACTTTCTGAATTATGGATACAAAGACATATGGATAGAGTGTATATCCTCAATTCTACCGTTTCAGCCACAGATAAATAGAGAATAAACACAGTGGCCAGACGCAGTGGCTCATGCCTCTAATCCCAGCATTTTGGGAGGCTACCAACATAGACAGATTGCTGGAGTCTGGGAGTTCGAGACCAGCCTGGGCAACATGGCAAAACCCCAACCCCAACAAAAAATACAAAAGTGAGCTGGGCATGGTGGTGAACCTGTAGTCCCAGCTACTCAGAAGGCTGAGGCGAGAGGATGGCTTGAGCCCTAGAGGCAGAGGTTGCAGTGAACTGAGATCATGCCACTGTACTCTAGCCTGGGCTACAGAGTGTCTTAAAAAAAAAAAGAAAAGAAAGAAAAAGAAAAAAAAAGAAAGAGAAAATAAAAACACAAAAAGCTTACCAGTCCAGATATCAAAGAGTTGTTCTCCTTCCTTGTGAACAAGAAATTCCTAATTTGAGCTCAAAATAGACAGATGGACAAAAACTAACAAACTATGCTCTCTATAAGACATTAGATCATTTCCAGAGATCACCAAATTCCCAATCATGGCAGCTGCCAACAGGGAATAACTTGCCATTCATAAATGAATGAAAAAGAAAAACAAATTAATAGAGAGTAAAATTAAAATTAGAAAAACAAGAAACTTTAAATTAACCTGTGGGGGCCAAGAAAAATCATGCCTGGGCTTGGCTTCCTGTGAGATACATCATTTCTGATGATTTCAGGTGACCCTTTTGCTCATCTCAGTGGGAACTCCAAAACTGTTAAAGGATGATTTTTTCAAAAGTAAAGTTATGACTCTTATATAAATATAAAATGAACACATGTCAAAGACTTTATTAACTTATTAATTGAGGGAACTAGCAAGATGTTACAGTAAATTCAAAGGACAATCCAAATAAACACATTTATAAATTGAGAGTATTTAAATAAATTTGCAAATGGATGCAAAACTGCCTTTCAGGGACTTGTCCTTCCACATGTAAGAATTTAAATTTGCATGTGTAGAAACAAGAATTAGTGACATTCTTATCAGATTTCTACAAATGAACCTTAATCTTTATGGAATTATAAAATGGACAGTTAAAAACAAAGATACAGCCTAGCACAGTGGCTCACACCCATAATCCCAAAACCTTGCTAGCCCAAGGCAGGAAGATTGGTTGAAGCCAGGAGTTCAAGACTAGCCTGGACAATATAGCGAGACCTAGTCTCTACATCAAAAAAAAAAAAAAAAAAAAAAAAAGCCAGATGTGATGGTGCTATTCCAATAGTTTCAGCTACTTGGAAGGATAAGGCAGGAGGATCACTTTAGCCCAGGCATTCAAGGGTGCAGTGAGCTATGATGGTGCCACTGCACTCCAACCTGATCAACAGAATGAGACCTTGTCTCTAAAAAAGCAAAACAAAACAAAGATGCACAGAGTACTGTAGGACTATAGGTCAGATAATCTTCAGAGGTTCCAGCATTTCAGTGAAAAGATACTCAGTAATCTCTTCTACTTATTCCAAAGTCTTAATTTTTTCCTTCCAATAGTAGATGGACACACATATGTGTTTGTCTGAAATTAAGATGATTGCTTCAACCAGCACTAAAGCATGGGTTGAAATAGTGCTTATAGTCTTCAGAATTCTCAGAGAATGAAACTGACTCTTGAATTGAAAATATACTGAATTATAAGGAGACCTGTTTTTCACATCTGCAAAACAGGCAGAGTTCTTGGAAATGAAATTTGATATTTATAGGTGGAAAGTATTTGTGAGAACAAAGAATTAGTCTTAACAAGATTTTTAAAGTAGTTCAATCTAGTGTTATAAAAATTAAAACCCGAAGTACTAATTTCAAAAAGGTCCTAAAGTGTTATACTCTGGATCAGTAGTTTTTAAGTGTTAAGAGTACAAAAGATTAACCTGGAGTGCTTATTTAACGTATATGTTACTGGGCCCCAATTCTAGTGGTTCTCAAACTTCAGTGCACATGAATATCTCCTGGAGCCTTCAATAATGCAGATTACCAGGCTCTGTCCTCAGAAGTTTGGACAGGTCTGAGTTGGGGCCCAGGAATTTGCTTTTAATAAGAAATTCTTCCCCTAAATGAGTCTGCAGTAAGTAAACTGAAGATTTCTCTTTGGAATCATTGTTTTACAAGTGAACGTTTTTCAGCTCTCCAACCCTTCAGTGATCATTCTACTGAATTCCTATAACACTAGACTAACATTCTTAATAGTAATATAGTATAGAGGTCATAAGGTAAATGGAAATAATATTGGTCCCTCTTAGAAGGGACCAAGTTGTGTGCCAAATTCTTCAACTTAGGCCAACTTGAATACACAGTTTGTATTCTAGGATTTTGTTGAGACCCAGAGTTCTTTACTTACTTTCTATTATGTAAAAGAACAAGAAGAAACTGAAGCCCTATCACAAATTTATTGCAAGTCGTCCCCAAGTTTCTAGGTTTCTGGTTTCAATATAGTAGATCCACCTTAACAAAAGTTTTCCCTCTAACAGCAGGCTTTGGTCGATCATTCATTGATTTATTCATTTGTTTATTCATTTAATGATGTCTCTTATCCTTTAAAAGATTTGGCACCAGCCATGGTAACACAGTATGAATGCTAGGAATTGTGAATTAGTTACATTAATACTAACCATTTTGCCCAGTTGTATCAAAATAACCTATCTGAGCATTAATATCTTCTGGTGATATGAGAAATGTCTGAAAATAACTCCTTATTTCATAAAGCATGACTGATTATACAACAGGGGCATGGTTTCAAGTACACAGATTTCCTTCTTTTGGAACAAAGGATCTCCTTAGTTATTAAGAATGTGTGCCTGATTTCTCTGAATTTTAAAAAGAGCAATAGTATTACCAATGATTGAAAATACCATAAGTATAAAGAAGTTTTAGTTTGCCTTGAAATTATATTTCCACTTTAAAATGAAATTACTTTAGTGCAATTTTATTTCATGTTACTGCCATTGGAAATGACATTTTTCCTTGGGTTAGAATATTACATTTAAATGAATGTGTATTGTAGCTATTTTTTCATGCAAAGGATTAAGGCACTAGATGTACCCTCACAAATAAGATGATGAATGGAGTAAATTACACTTGTGAAATTTATAGAGCTCTGACTTTGTGGAATTGCTTGGAATTAAACTCACATTCTATTAATGTTTCTTTTTAGGGATTTTAAGTATGATAGAACGAGGGCTGATTCCACCAACAGCAAGGATTACCTTTCAGAATCCACCCATTATACCCAGAGCAGCTCCCCTGCACAGTTTTGGTGAAGCACGTAAGATTCCAGCTGCAGGTAAGACGCTCTCGCGTGTCTGTTCAGTTGGGGACACACAGATATTATCTCTGCCCCAAATCTAGCCTTCTAGTAGCCAACTTTTGTCCTCAATAATAGGACAAGATGAAAGTTGTAATCATCCTGAGTTTCACTTTAGTAAATAAATCAATTGGGCCGGGTACAGGCACACCTGTAATCCCAGCACTTTGGGAGGCCAAGGCAGGTGAATCATCTGAAGTCAGGAGTTTGAGACCAGCCTGGACAACATGATGAAACCCTGTCTCTACTACAAATACAAAATTAGTGGACGTGGTGGCTCCTGCCTGCAATCCCAGCTCCTTGGGAGGCTGAGGCAGGAGAATCACTTGAACCTGGGAGGCAGAGGTTGCTGTGAGTGAAGATCACGCCACTGCACTCCAGCCTGGGCAACAAGGGCGAAACTCCGTCTCAAAAAAATAAATAAATAAATAAAAATAAATTAACTTTAGCCATCTTTGTAAATTACATATTGAGGGCCTGTGTTCTCTGTGTGTGTTAGAAGGTTCGTATTTTCAAAGGGCTTACAGTTTGGCTGGGGAAACAAGATAGATATAATAAAGATAAATAACGATATAAAGTGACATGGAACAAAAACCAAATGGACTTTAAAGTCTAGTGCCATGGGAGTTCAGAGTAATAATTGCTGAGGGCTGAGATAATGGAAGAAGATTTCAAAGAAAATACTGGATGAAATAGGGTGCTAGAGAGAAGCACCGACCTGGGAATCTAGTAACTCGTTGCAGAATCTTGGGCAAACCATTTACTTTCTCTGGGCTGCAGTTTTCCCAGTCATATAATGATAGGTTTTGGCTGAATTAATTCATATTTAATTATTTGTTATATAAATAATTTTTTCCTAATATTTAAAAATAAATAAATATTTGTCGAGTTATTGTTTTATCCAAAGTAGCGTCTAGGTGCTGGAGATCCAGCAGAAAATGTCAGACAGCGGTTCTGTTCTCATGGTGTTTATATTCTAGAGGGAGACAGGTACTAAGCAGAGAAGTAAATGAGAATTTCAGCGAGTGATAAATGCTAGAAATAAAACAATATGGGTTAGAGAATGATAAGGAGGGGGCTACTTTGCTTGTGAGGGAAGGGTCAAGGAATGTCTCTCAGAAGAGATAGGAGGCTTGAGCTGAGATTCAAACGATGAAGAAAAGCCGGTCATGTAGAGATCTAGAGAAGAGCATTTTAGATATATGACAGCACAGGGACAAAGGCCCTTCATGAGCAAGAAGGCCAAACTATGAGCAAGGGAGAAAAAGGGAAGAGATGAAGGTGGAGAAGTAGAGAGGGATTATGTGCTGTAGGCTAGAGCCAAGACTGAGTTGTCCTCAATATTTACTCTTCCCCTACCTCCATAGTAATAGAGTTGTGGGTCGGCACATGTCATTTTAACTGAAGACATTTCCCAGGCTTACTTGCTGCTGGGTGTGCCATGTGAGGAGGCTGTGGACAATGAAGATGTTAAGCAGAAGTAGACTGAAAAAGTTCTGGACTGTGCTCTTTAGAGAAAAGAAGCATAGCCCCTTTTTTGCCTTTCCTTCTTCTGGCTAGCTGGGATGCAGATGTGATGATGAAACTTGGGCATGCATTTTGGAGCCAGAGATGGAACTCCATGTTGAGTCTTGCAGAACTGCCCTGCCAACCCAGGACTGCCTTCCTTTGAACTGTGTATGAGAGATAAAGAACTCTTAATTTATTTAAACGACTCAGCGTATCTTTAAGATCTTTCTTTTTAAATACCTTAGACTATACCAGAATCAGCATGGCAGCCTTCCAAACCACAGTGAAGAGTTACATTTAATTCTGCTAACAGAGAGAACCCACTGACGGATTTAAACAGAGTATGGGATGATCTGATGTATGTTTCAATAACTGCTTTGCAGATAACAAATCATAGTGGGAGCTTGGAGAGTAAATGACTATTGCCATAAACCAGGTGAGAAATGACGGTGGATATGAGGAGGATGGTATCAATGGAGATGAAGAGAAGTGAACAAATTCAGGTTATATTTTGGTGGAAGCATGAGGACTGACTATTGGATAGAAGTGAGGGAAAGAGAGGCATCAAGCATAAATATATATGAATATATGAATGAATATCTGTGAATGTGCTTCAATTTTGTATTCATTCTAGTGTTGATGGGAATTTTAGTGGTTTATACTATAGAGCTATTAGGAATAATACTACTATGAGCATACTTTTTTTTTTTTTTTTCCAGATGGAGTCTCGCTCTGTTGCCCAGGCTGGAGTGTGCAGTGGTGTGATCTCGGCTTACTGCAACCTCCACCTCCTGGGTTCAAGCAATTCTCCTGTCTCAGCCTCCTGAGTAGCTTGGACTACAGGCACACGCCACCATGCCCAGCTAATTTTTGTATTTTTAGTAGAGACGGGGTTTCAACATATTTGTCAGGCTGGTCTTGAACTCCTGACCTCAGGTGACCCACCCACCTTGGCCTCCCAAAGTGCTGGGAGGACAGGCGTGAGCCACCGTGCCCAGTCATTATGAGCATTCTTGTACTTTTAATGCCTTAATTATTAATTCTTGCCTTTTAATGCACATATGTAGGTATCTTTTAATGCACATATGTAGCATTTCTGTTGAAGATATATGAAAAAATGGAATTGCTGAGTCTTAGTGTTTATATATGATCAGATTTAATAGATACTGCCAAACAGTTTTCCAACGTGGTTATACTGACTTATTTTCCTACTGGCAGTATATGAGTGTTCCAGAATATTTGTCCTTGTCAACACTTGATATTTCTTCAGTTTTTAAAACTTTAGCCATCCTGAAGAGTCTGTTGTGGTATGTCTTTGTGGGTTTAATTTCTACTTTCCTGATGACCAGTAAAATTGAGCAAGTTGTTTTGATAATGTGTATTGGTCATTTGAGTATCCTCTCTTGTAAGGTGATTTAAGGCTTTAACCCTTTTTTTTTTTTTTGAAATTGGATTGTCTTTCTTTTTCTTAGTGATTTATAGGAATTACTAGATATTCTGGGTACTAATCTTTTATCAGTTACATGTATTGCAAATAATTTTTCCTACCCTGTGGCTTGGCATTTCACTGCTACTGTTTTTTGTTGTTGTTGTTGTTGTTTTTACTTTTCATTTTGAGATAATGGTAGATTCACATGTAGTTGTAAGAAAAAATGCAGAGATCCTTTGTACTCTTTACACAGTTTTCCCCAATAGTAACATGTTGCAAAACTGTAATATAATACCACAAGTATAATATTGATGCAGGCAAGATATAGAATAGTTCCATTACCACAAAGGTTCCTCATAGTGCCCTTTTATAGCCATACGAATGGACAATTCTAAATCATCCATTTCATCTAATACAGTGAATTTTAGAACTGGCTTTTTTCATTCAATATAATTCTCTGGAGAGTCATTCAGGTTGTATTAATAGTTTATTCCTTTTAGTTAATAGGTTATATTAATATATGTAATTACATTAATAACCTTATTGCTATTATTGATAATTTAGTCCTTATATTGATAGTTTATTCCTTTTTATTGCTGGGCAGAATTCCATGTTAGAATGTACCACAGTTGTTAAACCATTGACCTGTTGAAGGACATATGGATTGTATCCAGTTTCGAGCTATTATGAATAAAGCTGCCATAAACATTTGTATACAGGTTTTTATATACACATATGTTTTTATTTCTTTAGAATAAATGCCCAGGACTATAATTGCTGGGTCTTATGGTAATTGCATTTTTATTTCCTCTGCATATATTTGGAGCCATGTCATATAGTGTTATAACTTTTGTTTTAACCATCAAATATAATTTAGAAAACTAAAGAAGAAAAGGAAAGTCTGTTGCTTTTATCCTAGTTTTGCTTATCGTATTATTTCTTTTTTCCTAATGTTCCCAAGAGTTTTTAACTTTATCATTTGCTTTCTGTTTAGAGAATTTTCTTTAGCCATTCTTTTAGAGTCATTATACTAATGAAAAATTATCTTCATTTTCCTTAATCTTAGAATATCTTGCTTTCCCTCTTTATTCCTGAAGGATATTTTCACTAGGTATGGGATTCTGAGTTGGCAATTCTTTTCTTTCAGCACTTGGAAAAAAAAAAAAAAAAGTTGTGCCACATGCTTTTAGCTTCCATGATTTCTGATGAGATCTGATTTTGAATTGTTTTTTTTCCTGTAGATAAGGTGTTGCTTTTCTCCTGCTGCTTTTAATTTTTGTTCTCAATTTTTAGTTTTCAGAAGTTTGACTATGATGTGTCTTGGTGTGGGTTTCTTTAGGCTTATTCTGTTTCAGTCTGGCCTAGTATCTTGAATCTGTAGGTTTATGTCTATTGCCAGATTTAGGAAGCTTTCAGCCATTATTTCTTTGTGTACTTTTTATAGCCTTGACCCCTACCTCCTCTTTATCTAGGACTATGATGATACAAATGTTAGATTTTTTGGATCTAGTCTGACAGGTCCTTGAGGCTGTGTTCTCTTTTCTAGTCTGTTTTTTCTCTTTTGCTCAGATTGGGCGATTTCTATTCTTCTATCTTCTAATCTCATCCACTGGATTTTGTATTTAGGTTACTGTAGTTTTCAGTCCTAAAATTTTCATTTGGTTCCTTTTTATATATTCTGTTTCTTTGTGGAGACTTTCTGTTCCTTTTCTAAGACTATATTTTTCACTTGTTTCCAGACAGTCAGCAATTGCTTGTGGAAAGATTTTTATGGTGGCTGCTTTAAAATCTTTGTCAGGTAATTCTAACATCCTTGTCATCTCACTGTTGGTATCTATTCATTATCTTTCTTCATTCAGTTTGAGGTCTTTCTGGTTCTTGGTATGATGAGCAATTTTCAATTGAAATCTTAGCATTTTGAATATTATATTATGAGACTGTTTCTTATTTAAATCTGTTTTTAGCTAGTACTCCTAACACACTTATTTATTACCCATGCATTTAAGGAATAAGTCCAATTAGATGTGAAATAGCATCCAGTTTATGTATTGCTGGATTTCATTTGCTAATATTTTGGTTTTGATTTTTGCATTTTTGTTCATATGTGAGACTGGCCTAAATTTATTCCTTTCCTGTAATGTTTTCCTTAGGTTTTAATATCAATGTTAGTTTTGCCACAATGAGTGTGATCTTTTTTTATATTCTCTGGAAGAGTTTGGATACAACTGGTACTATTTCTTTCTTAAATGTTTGGAATAATTTACCAATGAATCCATGTAGTTTTCTTTGGAAATAGGCTTAGGATTGAGGAATTTTCGTTAACAAATATAGGACTTCTTTTTTTTTTGTCTGTGTCAGTTTAATAAGTTAATTTTGTGCAAGGAATTTGTCCATTTCATATAAATTTTCTAATTTATTACAATAAAGTTGTTTACAGTATTCTGTATTTTGTAATGTCTGTAGCATCTGTGATGATGTGCTTTCTCATTCCTATTGTTGGTTACTTCCACCTTCCTCATTTTTTTTTTTTATCAGTATCTCTAGGTGTTTATTGATTTTTTGGTATTTTCAAATAACCAGATTTTTACCTTATTGATCCTTTCTACTATATATTTTTAATTTGATTAGCATAAGTTATCTTTACCATTTCTTCATTTTCTTTGCTTTTAATTTTTTTATTTGTTTAAACTATTGGCACACATGCTTAGCTTATTAAGTTTCAAGCATTATTTGTTTCTGATATATAAATTCTGATATAAATTGAAGGCTATAAATTTCACACAAAGCCTACTTTAGTAAGTTTGTTATCTCATATTTTCATTATCATGTATTTCAGATTATTTCCTTATTTCCATTTTCATTTCTTCTTTGACTTGTGGGATATTTACAAGTGTATACAATTGAGTAGTTCTTAGCTATCTTTTTTGTTATTGATTTATAGCCTAATTTCATTTTTTAGAGAGCATATTCTATATGTTTTCAGTTATTTGAAATCTGACTTACTTTTTGACCCTAGCATATGAAGACTTTAGGTAAACTGTCCATGTGCATTTGAAAATATGTTTTGTATTTGTTGGATGCAGTTTTCTGCATATATTCAATTAATTCAACTTAATCATGTTATTCAAATCTATCTCTATTTTGCCTATTTTATCAATTGCCAAGAAAGGTATGTTAAAGTCTCAAGCTATGCTTGTAAATTTGTCTATTTCTCTTTATTTTTTAGTTCTACCACTTTTTTCTTCAGATCACACATATCTTTAATTTAGTCCTTTACAGAAAGAATCTTTTTCCCATAAAAAGTAAGAATTAAGTGCACATCATTTTAAATAGGAGTGAACAAACTTTTTTTGTAGAAGGCCAGGTAGGAAATATTGTAGGCATTGCATGCCACCTATTATCTCTCTCATATATTCTTCTCCTTTTATTTAAACATCTCTTAAAAATGTAGCAACAGTTCTTAACTTGAGAGTCATACAAAAACAGACTGCAGGCCAGATTTGGCATATGGACCATAGTTTGCCATCTCCTGACTTTTAAGTATTAAAATTAATATTTCCAGTAGTTATATCAAGAACCAAATAAAATAAAAATCAATTGGTATATTTGCACACCTACAATATGCTCAGGGACAAAAATATAAAATAAATATAATATAGCTACTATCTAGAAATTACTTTAGATAGTATAATTAGAAAAAATGCACACATGAAAAAGACAATATTAAATACAAAACAATATTTTCTGAGTATTTTTAACAGCTAAATCTTATAGTTAAAACAGAGAATAGGGGAGTACATGAAGGGCATAGCTAATGAGCAGCAGAAAAGTTAGATAATAGAGGATCACTGAAAGTCTTTATGGATAGAGACCTCTTTGAACCAGACCTTGAGACATGAAATAACAGAGAAAATAGAAAATAACATGAACATAGGTGAAAGGGAATTTGGAACTTGTGGGGCAATGAAGGTAACCACAACAACAAAACCCACAACCAGTTCAACTTCCAACCACACCCAGTCACCCACCCTAATGCCCTAGAAGAAGAAGACTGCCATTTCCAGGCATAAATGCTATTTACCTCAGTTTTCACGGTTCTAAGCCCTATGTCTGGCAATTAGTAGAAGCTGTGAGACACAAAAAGCAACTCACTGTCAAGAGACAAATCTGCAGAACCAGACTCAGAGACTAGATATTACAACTATTAGGGAATTTAGAATAACTATGATTAATATGTTGAAGACTAACTGGAAAAATGAGTCATGTGCGAACTGCTAGAGGTTTTCAGCAGGGAGTTGAAAAGTATAAGAAAGAATCAAATAGAAATGTTATAAATAAAAAGCATGGGAACATATAAAGAATGGCTTCAATGGGTTCATCAGTAGAATAAACACAACTGAGGGAAAAAGGTCAGTGAACTTAAGGATAAGTCAAATGAAATTACACAATTGAAACATAAAGAGGAGGAAAAGCAACAGTAACAGAGCAATTGATAACCATGGGACAATAGCAAACCTTTTAATATATGTGAATTTGGAATCTCAGAAGAACAGAGAATAGGGCAGAAGAAATATTTGAAGAGAAAATGGCCAGGAATTTTACCAAAGTGATGAAAGACATCAAACCACAGATCCAAGAAGCCCACAAACAAGATAAATACAAGACACACACACAGAGAGAGAGAGAGAGAGAGAATCATCGTATTCAAACGGCTGAAAATAAAAATTAAGAGAAAACCTTGAAGATAGCCAAACTAAAAATGTACATTACATACAGAAGAACAAAGATAAACATTACAGTATTCTTCTCATCAAACACTATGCAAGTCAGGAAATAATACAGTGACGTCTTTAAAGGGCTGAAAGAAGAAGAAGTTGTCAGGTCAGAATTCTACTTCCAACAAAAATATTTTTCAAAAGTGAAGGAGAAATAGACTTCTTTAGACAAATAAAAAGAGAGAATTTATTACCAGCAGAACTGCCCTATAGAATATGTTAAAAGAAATTTCTCAGGCAAAAGGACTGTAATACCAGAGAGAAATTTGGGTATACACAAAGAAATGAAGAAACCTGGAAAATGTTTCCTTATATTAAATTCATCCAAAAGATAACTGACTATAACTCAGGGGTCAACAAACTTACTCTTTAAAGGACTAGATAGGAAATAAGACTAGACAATAAATAATGTAATGTTTCATTCCTTTGCAAGTTTCTTTGCATCTTCTTTTCCTCCTTATTTTTTCTTTTGCTGCCTCCTCCTTCTCTTTCTTCTCATCCTTTTCCCCCTTCTCCTCCTCTTCCTTCTTCTACTTCTTGATCCTTTAAGAATGTAAAAACCATTCTTACCTCAAAGGCCATATAAATACTGTGAGCTTGATTTGGACTATGGGCCATAGTTTGCTAACCCCTTGTCTAAAGCAAATGGTCTAATATTAATTGAAGGTATATTGATTAATTGAAAGATGTTTTCTAAATCCTGAACAACCATTAAAATATTTTAAAAAGAGGTTTAAATAATAATTTATGTAGCGATAAAATGGAATCATAAAAATATTTACTCCAAAAGCAGAAAATTTGTGAAAATCATGAAGAAAACATGGAACAAATAGAAAGCTAACAAGATGTTAAATTTTAATGCAGCCGTATGTATTAGTCTGTTTTCACACTGCTGTAAAGAACTTCCCTGAGACTGGGTAATTTATAAAGGAAAGAGGCTTAATTGACTCACAGTTCCACATGGCTGGGGAGGCCTCAGGAAGCTTACAATTATGGCAGAAGGGGAAGCAGGAGCGTCTTACATGGTAGCAGGCAAGAGAGAAGAGCAGGGGAAACCACCACTTAAAAAAATCATCAGATCTTGTGAGAAGTCACTCACTATCATGAGAACAGCACGTGGGAACCTGCCCCCATGATCCATTCACCTGCCACCAGGTCCTTCCCCCAACAAATGGGGTTTACAATTCAGATTACAATTTGAAATGAGATTTGGGTGGGGACACAGGCAAACCATATCACCATATTAAGAATTGTAGGCAATCTTTGCATGATGGTGTGGGACCACACAAATGACTGTTTAAGCAGAAACCCTCCCAGGTAGTTTAGAGTCAGTAGGAAAAATTACAATTGTTTCATGATCTTTAAGATTTTTGTGAAAACATTAAAAACTTTATTCCTCTTTATTATAACTATGTGGGGCAATGAAAAAATAGTAAAATGAATATTTATTTAATATCCTATTATTCTAAACATTAGAAACATTGAAAATAAAGTGTTTGTTAAAAAAAAAGAATAGTTTTAAACAGTGCTTGCCTTTTTCTTCTTATCATTAACTTATGATATGGAGTGATAATCTTTATTGTGGCTTGGTGCATTGTCATACTTCTTTCTAACTTTGAATCAGCTTCCAACTTTTTATCCTTTTCACTTTTAATATTATGAAATATCTCTGAGTCCCTTTAATATGAAATTTCTTTCTGGCATCACATCCTCTCAAACATGTACTTTCATCACAACCACTTTCCTCATTTATGTCAGTAAGTTAAACTTGACTACATTCTTCTGGATGCATTACTAGAGTCTTTCAAATGGTGGCATTGTCTACATTCCCATAGTCAGCTATTTCTTCTGTAATTCTACTTACAATATATTTCAATTTCACTTTGAGCACTATCAATTTTCATTCTTTTGGTGTACTTTTAACCTCCTTAACCAACTCTGTCTTTCATTTGTACATTTTTTGTGGAAAAAAAAAAGATGCAGATTTATTGCTGGGAGTCAAAGAGGCAATACTACTACATTATTTACAGTCTGTATGCAAACTCAAAAACAGATGCACAGTGACCAATGACTGACAGACTTTGAATGGAATGACTTGAATGGTCACTGATCTTGATATGCATCTGTCACTTATGTAGTGATTTGTGGAATAGAGTTCTAGCAGCAAAGTTTATATTTTATGCAATTACAATTTTATGGTAACTGAAATTTGAACTATGTTGGAGTACTGACGTTATTTAACTAAACTGTGGTAACTAGAATTTGTACGTACTGGAACAGTGCAAAGTAAAGGCTGTCTTTACAGTAAGTGTGAATGTTCTAAATACACCAATTAAAAGACAGAGTTTGTCAGATTGGATAAATAAGCAAGACCCAACTGTATGTGGTCTCTAAGAATTGCAATGTAAATGTCGAGAAAGATAGGTTAAAATAGGAGTAGGGTGAGAAGTGACAAATCTTTCTATAGAAGAATTCCAAATAATGTATTTTTATTTATTTGTTTTTGAGATGGAGTTTCACTCTTGTTGCCCAGGCTAGAGTGCAATGGTGCAATCTCGGCTCACTGCAACCTCTGCCTCCTGGATTCAAGTGATTCTCCTGCCTCCGCCTCCCAAGTACCTGTGATTACAGGTACCCATCACCACGCCTGATTAATTTTTTATATTTTTAGTAGAGATGGGGTTTCACCATGTTGGCCAGGCTGGTATCAAACTCCTGACCTCAGGTGATCCACCCACCTTGGCCTACCAAAGTGCTGGGAGTACAACCATGAGCCAGTGCGCCCAGCCCCAAATAATTTGAACAGTTACCTCCTCCTCCAGGAAATGGAGCTTATTTATCTACCCCTTCCCTCTCTTTGAATGTGAGCTGAATTTAGTGATTCACATCCAAATAATAGAGTATGGAAAGAAGAAAAATAGGAAATTTGCAGTGGAGAAACCTGGCAAACCCTGCCTTAACCAAATGGCCAAGGATAATATCATTAGTCATAATTCAGGTTGATATCACATGCCCCCTAATATGATATGATGAGGAAGGACTTCACCTTTATGTTATTATACCCCAACAACCTATAACCACAGAGAAAAAAACATGAGAAAAGCATCAGACAAACCCACATTTCAGACATTCTACAAAATACCTGACCATACTCCTCAATACTGTCATGGTCATGAAAACAGGGAAAGACTGAGAAACTGTCACAGACCAGAGGAGCCTAAGGAGACATGATGACTAAATACAATGAGATATCCTGGATAAGATTCTGGAACAGTAAGAAGACATGAGTGTAAAAACTAGTAAAATCTGAATGAAGTCTTGAGTTTAGTTAATAATAATGTATCAATGATGATTTCTTGCTTTTGACAAATGGACTATGGTAATGGAATATGTTAACATTAAGGGAAACTGAATGACAGTATACAGGACTGTCCTAGATTATCTCTGTGACTTTTCTGTATCTAAAATTATTCCAAAATAAAAAGTTTATATATTTTTAATTCAAAAATAAATTATAGGACTAGACACAAATTAAATGTAAATTAAAAATTAATAAAAAGGAGAAAGATGGAAAAATATACCATACAAACAATAATGAAAAGAAAGCTGGATTGGCTCTATTACTATCAGATGAAGGCACATTAATAGGAATAAAGAGGTACATTGATGATAAAAGGATCAATCCAGCAAGAAGACAGACATTCCTAAATGTGTATGTACTTAAAAATAGAGATATAAAATACATGAAGCAAAAATTAATAAAACAGAAATAATAAATCCAGAATTATATCTCACAATAATCAGTAGAACTAATAACCTCCCCCAAAAATAATACTATAGAACATAATAATACTATACTCCCCAACCTTTTTGACAACAGGGACCAGTTTTCTGGGAAATAATTTTTCCACAGACAAGAGGTGGGGAGGAATAGTTTCAGGATGGAATTGTTCCACCTCAGATAATCAGGCATTAGATTCTCATAAAGAGCAAGCAACCTAGATCCCTCATATGTGCAGTTCATAATAGGGTTCTTGTTCCTATGAAAACCTAATGCTGCTGCTGATCTGACAGCAGGTGTGAATTCAGATGGTAATGCTTGCTCACCTGCCACTCACCTCCTGTTGTGTAGCTCAGTTCCTAATGGGCCATAGTACCCAGTCTGTGGCCTGTGGGTTAGGGACCCCTGCTATAGAAGACTATAATGTAACAGTATTATAGGCCATATAGACCATTATAGAGCATTAAAACACAACAGAACATGCATTTACTTCAAATGCACATGGAACATTCACCAAAATAGACCATATTCTGGACCATAAAACAAATATTAACAAATTTAGAATAGTTAAAATCTTACACATTATGTTCTCTGACCTGAACAGAATTAAACTTAAAAGTAGAAAATCCCCCAAATGCAAAAACACACTTCTAAATAACCCATGGATCAAAGAGGAAGTCACAGGGATATTAAAAAAAATTTTTTGAATTAAATGGGAATGACCACACAGTGTACTGAAATTTGTAAGATGCAGCTAAAGTAGTGCTTAAGAAAAATTTTTAGCATTAAATACTTTTATTAGAAAAGAAGAAAGATCTCAGATTAATGATCTAAGCTCCCACTCTAAAAAACCAAAAAAAGAAAAGCACATATACCCAAGCAAGCAGAGGATGGAAAATAGAAGTCAGTGAAATGGAAAATAGGAAAAAAAAAAAAAAAGAATTCAGCGAAACCAAACTGTGTTTCATGGAACATTTTTAAAAATTGGTAAGCCTCTATACAGACTAACCAAGATTAAAAGAGAGAAGGCACAAATGACCAATATCAGGAACAAAAGAGGAGACATCATTACAAATCCTATAGACATTTAAAGGATGCCAAGAGAACACTATAAACAACTTTATGTGTATAAGTTTGACAGCTTATATTGATGGACGAATTCTTTGAAAGACAGATACTACCTAAGCTCACTCCAGAAGAAATAGATAACCTGATTAGTCCTGTATTTATTAAAGAAATTGACTTAGTACTTAAAAACATTATAAGAAAAAAAAATGATACCATATGGCATCACTGGTGAATTCTACCAAACAATTAAGAAAGAAATATTACCAATGTTACAGAAATTCTTCCTGAAAAATAGTATAGAGAGAAACACTTCCCAGATAATTTTATGAAGCTATCATCACCCTGATACCACAACAAAAGACTTTAGAAAAAACTACAGCCCAGTATTCTTTATGAAAATAGAGGCAAAAATCCTTCACAAAATATAGCAAATTGAATCTAGTGCATGTGCTCTCTCTCTCTCTATATATATATATTTACATTTATATATATTTATATATAGATATATGTATTTATATATATATTTATATATAAAGAGAGATGATGTACTTTATACATATTACATCATGACCATGTGGGGTTTATCCTAGGAATGCAAGGCTGTTTCAACATTTAAATATCAATCATTATAAGTCACCATGTGAATAGACTGAAGAAGAAAAACTATATAACCATCTCAATTAAAATAAATCAACATCCATTTATATCAAAAACCCTAAGAAAATTAAGAATACAAGGGAACTTCCTCAAACAGATAGATGTCTACAACTAATATCATAATAGTTTTTGAATGAATGCTTTTCACCTAAGATCAGGAACAAGACATGGTTGTGTACTCTCACCACTTCTATTCAACATTGTACTGAAGTTCCTAGCCAATGCAGTGAGGTAAGAAAAAGAAACAAAAGACATGCAGATTGGAAAGGAAGAAATAAAACTCTCTTTGCAAAGAGCATAATTACTACATAGAAACTCTCAAAGAAGCCATCACACACACACACACACACACACACACACACACACACACACACACACAAGCTAGTAGAACTAGTAAGAGAGTTCAGCAAGGTTTGAGGACACAAGATTAACATACAAAAATAAATTTAATTTCAATTTGTTAGAAATGAACAATTGGAAATTGAATATTAAAAAAATACCGTTAACATAACACCAACAATTAAATACTTAGGTATAAAGGTATATATAAAAAATATTTGCAACATACGGATGCTGGATGCTATAAAACACTAATGAAAAAAATTAAAAGATGACCTAAATAAATTAGGAAGATTAGCCATGTTCATAGATTAGAAGACTCAGTATTTTTATAATTAATTTTCCCCAAATTGATCTATAAATTCAATGCAGTCCCAATCAGGATCTCAGTAAGATTTGTTGTAGATATTGAAAAGCTGATTCTAAAGTTTGCGGAAAGGCCAAGGAGCTACAATAGTTAGTACAATTTTGAAAGAGGAAAACAGCATTGGAGGACTCCTGTTACCTGAGTTAATATAAAGCTACAGTAATCAGGACTGTGTGGTATTGGCAAAAGGATAAACACAGATCAATAGAACAGAATAAAGAGTACAGAAATAGAACCATGCATACTTGGTCAATTCATTTTTGACAAAGATGCAAGGGCAATTCAATGGAGAAGGCATATTTTTTCAACAAATTGTGCTGGAACAACTGGACATTTATATAAAAGGGAAAAAAGGAACCTTAACCCATTCCTTGTACCATACAAAAATTAACCCAAAATGGTTTATAAAATTAAATATACAGCCTAAACTATAAAACTTTTGGAAAACAAAGGGGAAAATTTTTTGTGTTCTTGAGTTAGGCAAAAATTTCTTACATACCACACCAAAGGCAAAATCCATAAAATGAAACAATGGATACATTGGACTTCATCAAAATTAAACACTTCTACTCTTTGAAACACCGTGTTAAGAAAATGAAAAGAAAAGCTATAGATTGGCCAGGCACAGTGGCTCACGCCTGTAATCCCACCACTTTGGGAGGCCGAGGTGGGTGGATCACTTGAGGTCAGGAGTTTGAGACCAGCCTGGCCAACATGGTGAAACCCCATCTCTACTAAAAAAACAAAAATTAGCCAGGCGGTGGGTGCCTGTAATCCCAGCTGCTCGGGAGGCTGAGGCTTGAATCCAGGAGGCAGAGGTTGCAGTGAGCTGAGATTTTGCCATTGCTCCAGCGTGGGTAACAAGAGCTAGACTCCATCTTAAAAAAAAAAAAAAAAAAAAAAGACAAGCTATAGATTCAGAGTTAATATTTTAAAACAATAACTGATCATGTATTTTTATCCAGAACTTTTAAAACTCAGTAATAAGAAAACAAACAACCCAATAACAGACAAAAGATTTGAACAGACACTTTACCAAAGGAGATATATGGATGGTAAATAGATACGTGAAAGCATGCTTAACATCATTAGTCATTAGGGAAATGCAAATTAAAACCATAATGGGATACCACTACATGAGGATATGGAACAACTGCAACTCTCATTCCTTGCTGGTGGGGATGCAAAATGGTACAAACACTTTGGAGAACAGTTTGGCAGATATTTATAGAGTTAAACATGTATTTACTGTATGACCCAGCAATATCACTCCTAGTTATCTATTTGCCCAAGATAAATGAAAACATATTTACACAAAAAACTGTATATGAATGTTTGTAATATATGAATGTTGCTTTATTCATAATCACCAAACACTGGAAACCACTTAGATGTCTCTCAGCTGATGAATTGAGGTACATCCATACAATGGAGTAAAACTTGCTCTAAAAAGGAACTAATTGCTGATACATGCAACAATAAAGATGAATCCCAAATGCATTATGCAAAGTGAAAGAAGCCAAACTCAACATGCTACACACTATATGATTCTATTTACATGACATTTTTAGAAAATGAAACAATGAAGACAGAAAACAGATCGAGAGTTGCCTGGGGATGGAGAGAGTAGTTGATGGTAAAGGGGCATGCAGGAATTTTGGCAGGTATTGGAATTGTTTTTTTGTTTGATTGTTTGTTTGAGAATGGAGTCTTGCTCTTTCGCCCAGGTTGGAGTGCAGTGGCGTGATCTTGGCTCACTACAACCTCCGCCTCCCAGGTTCAAGCAATTCTCCTGCCTCAGCCTCCCAAGTAGCTGGGACTACAGATGCCCGCCACCACACCCGGCTAATTTTTTGTATTTTTAGTAGAGATGGAGTTTTGCCATGTTGTCCAGGATGGTCTCAATCTCCTGACCTCGTGATCCACCTGCCTCAGCTTCCCAAAGTGCTGGGATTACAGGTGCGAGCCACTGCACCCGGCCTGGAATTGTTTTATATCTTGGTTGTGGTGATGGTTATATGACTTACACATTTGCCAAAACTCATAAAACTACACTAAAAAGGATGAATTTTATTGTATGTAAGTAGTAACTCAGTAAGTCTGACTTTTAGAAAGAATACTGGGGGAGGGACACCTTCTTGACATGAAAGGAAAGCATAGGGAGCTGTACACAAAGCTGGAGAAGTGGAGTTCTAAGGAGATGGCCTGTATGCATCAAACTAGAGATGCCAGGGTCCTCCTTGAAATACTGAATTAGAGTCTTGAAGTAGATATGCTACCCATCACTGAATTCATTTCTTTTGGTTGCTGTAGAATATTCCATTTTTTTGTTTGTTCATTTATTTTACTTTAAGTTCTGAGATACACGTGCTGAACGTGCAGGTTTGTTACATAGGTATACTTGTGCCATGGTGGTTTGCTGCACCTATCAACCCATCATTTAGGTTTTAAGATCCGCATGCATTAGGTATTTGTCCTAATGCTCTCCCTCCTGCTTCCCCCAACCCCCCAACAGGCCCTGGTGTGTGATGTTCCCCTCCCTATGTCCATGTGTTCTTGTTGTTCGGCTCCCACTTATGAGTGAGAACATGCAGTGTTTGGTTTTCTGTTTCTGTGTTAGTTTGCTGAAGATGATAGTTTGAATAGACCATGGTTAATTTATCCAGTCTTCTGTTGATGAACTTCTGGGTTGATTTCAGCCTTTGGTATTGTGAACAGTGCTGCCATTCATTTTTTTCACGTTTCCTGCTGAGTATGCACAAGTATTTTTCTTGGTCAATAGGAGTGGAATAGGTCATGGGGTAGGTGAACATTCAACTTTAGGAAGTAATGCCAAATTGTCTTTTAAAGTCATTGCATCAATTTACATTTCTACCTTCAGTGTATAAGATACTCTGTGAATTCACATCCTTGCCAACTCTTACTATAGGTATTATATCTTCCTAGTAAATAGGAATTTTTATCATTGCACATTCTCCTTCATTATCTCTATAATTGCTTTTTAGCATAAATAGCTTTTTGTCTGTTAATATAGCCACTTCAGCTTCCTTTTGGTTATTGTTAACCTGGTATATCTTTTCTCTTTTTTTTAACTTTTAATCTTTCTGTAGCCATATGTTTTAAGTCTGTCTTTTATAAAGAGTATATAGCTGAATTTTTAAAAATTCATTCTGACCATCATTATCCATTTAGCATTTACTGCATTTACAGTTCTTCTAATTACTAATATATTTTGATGTATTTCTTCCATCTAGTCTATTTCTGTTTGTGCCCAGCCCTTTTTGTTGCTATTTCATTTTCTTTCCTTTATTGTCTTCTTTTGAATAGATTATTTTTCCTCATTATACTTTTATTCCTCTATTATTTTGGAATTGATACATTCCTTTTCTATTCTTATTGTGATTAGTTTATTTTCACATGCATATATTACTTATCAAAGTCTACAGTTAATAAATATCTGTACTTTTTCCTTTAACAATATAAAAACCTCAGAACATTTTAACTCCATCTCCCTCCTGATGTAGAATCTATTTTTCTTATGTATTTTAGTTGTATCTTTTAAAAAAATCCCACAAGACATTATTGTTAATGTTTTTATGTAATCAATATTTGTTACATTAGCCAACAGATTTGTCCCTGTCTTTGCTCTTCATTCATTCTTGCATCTCAGAGTTTCAATACTGCATTCATTTCCAGCTCCCTAAATTATATTCTTTAAATTTCCACTAGTACAAGCCTGTTTCTACTTGTGGTAAACTCTGTCAACTTTTATTTGCCTCAAAATGTGTTTATGTTCTGACTTTTGAAAGTTATCTTGTCAGCACATTCAATATATTATTTCATTGTTTTCTAGCAATTATATCTGCTATTGAGGAGCCTGTGGACTATTGAGGAGTCAGTGGTAAATAGTGGCTAAAATTGTGGATGAAAACAATTTGTCTTTTGTTTCCTCTCTAGCTGAAATAAGTTCTTTTTATCCTTGGTGTTCTACAGGTTCATTGTGATGCATCTAGGCATCTAGGTCTTTTTATTTATCCTGCTTTGTATTTATTGGGATTCTTGAATCTGTAGACTAATGTCTTTCATCACTTCTTAGCAATCTCATCCGTTATTTATATGCATTTAATAGAAAACAAGAACATCCCAGTACTTTGGGAGGCTGAGGCGGGCAGATCACGAGGTCAAGAGTTCAAGACCAGCCTGACCAAACTGGTAAAACCCCATCTCTACTAAATATACAAAAATTAGCCAGGTGTGGTGGTGCACACCTGTAATCCCAGCTACTCAGGAGGCTGAGGCAGGAGAATCACTTGAACCCTGGAGGCGGAGATTGCAGTGAGGCGAGATCATGCCACTGCAATCCAGCCTGAGTGACAGAGTGAGACTCCGTCTCAAAAAAATAATAAAAAAAAAGAAAACAAGAGCAATTGATAATAAGTGACCTAAGCCTAATTAAACACAAGAAGACAGAAAAAAAAGCAGTAAACTAGAAAAAAAAAATGAAAGGAAATAATGAAAATAAAAGCAGACATTAAGAAAGTAAAAACAAAAAATGACCCAAAAGAATTAAAAATTGGCTTCTTTTTATTATTATTTATTTATTTATTTATTTATTTATTTATTTTGAGACAGAGTCTCACTCTGTAGCCAAAGCTGGAGTGCAGTGGCACGATCTCAACTCACTGCAATTTCTGCCTCCAGGGCTCAAGCGATTCTCGTGCCTCAGCCTCCCGAGTAGCTGGGACTACAGGTGCGTGCCACCACGCCTGGCTAATTTTTTTGTATTTTAGTAGAGAGAGGGTTTTACCATGTTGCCCAGGGTGGTCTCGAACTCCTGAACTCAGGCAATCCGCCCACCTTGCCCTCCCAAAATGCTGGGATTACAGGCATGAGCCACTGCGCCCAGTCAAAAATTGGCTTCTTTAAAATAACATAAAACAGGCAGATCTCTGACAATAATGATAAAGAGAGGAAAAATAGAAGACACAAGTCAACACTATTAAAATGAAAAAAGTTCACTAACTATAGATACAGTAGAATTTTTTAAAAAATCATAGTAGGGTAACTTTATGCCAATACATTTTAAAATATGAAATGAAAAATTTCCTAGAAAAATGTAAACTACCAAAAATAACTTGAGAAAAAATAACAAACTTAAAACAATATCATTAGATAATTTGAACTGGTAGTCAAAAATCTCTGTCTTTTAAACACACACACACACAGACACACACTCACATACTCTAATATGCCAGAGGGGAGAAGGCCTCAGGCCTTTTACAGGCAAGTTTTACCAACCTTAACAGGTCAGTTAATTCTTTTTATACTATTCCATAGGGGGAAAAAAAGAGGAAAAGCTTGTAAACTGATTTTATGGAGCTATTATAACTTTGCTACCAAAATTGAAAAAGCACAGTACAAGAAAAAATATACATAGATCAATCTTATTTAGGAACATAGAGGCAAAGATTCTAAATAAACATTAAAGTGTTCATCATAATCAAGGAAAAATGTAAGGAAAGTTCAACATCAGAAATATTTAGCAATATAGTTCACCATATTAACATATTCAAAAAGAAAAAACCTCATGATCTCAATATATACCAAAGGAAAAGAAATCATTCAATACTATTAAACATTAATGATAAGGGGAAATCCTCTGGATGGAGTAGAATAGAAGAGAATTTTCTGAACCTGATTGTTGTTATCAACCAAAGCCCTAGAGCAAAAAATACTCCTAGTAGGGAAACTTTTGTAGCATTGCTTTTCTATTTATCCATTAAAAGCAGAGACAAGCCAAGGATGCTCTTTGTTGCCACCATTTTTGTACTGAGGTCCTAGCACATGCAATAAGACAAAGTATGGAAGGAAGAGAAGAGGGAAGGAGGAAGAGAAGGGAACAGGTAGTACTAGTCAGGAATGCATATAATTATAAATATCAGAAAACTACCAGTGGCCTAAACAATGAGGAGTTTGTTTCATACACAAGAAATTGGGAAGTGAGGAGCCTAGGGATGGTGGTATTGATCAGCAGGGTTGTCATGGTGTTCTTTTTTTATTTTGTTTTGTTTTATTATTATACTTTAAGTTCTAGGGTACATGTGCACAGTGTGCAGGTTTGTTACATATGTATACATGTGCCATGTTGGTGTGCTGCACCCATTAACTCGTCATTTACATTAGGTATATCTCCTAATGCTATCCCTCCTCCCTGTCCCCTCCCCACAATAGGCCCTGGTGTGTGATGTTCCCCTTCCTGTGTCCAAGTGATCTCATTGTTCAATTCCCACCTATGAGTGAGAACATGCGGTGTTTGGTTTTCTGTCCTTGCGATAGTTTGCTGAGAATGATGGTTTCCAGCTGCATCCATGTCCCTACAAAGGACACAAACTCATCCTTTTTTATGGCTGCATAGTATTCCATGGTATATATGTGCCACATTTTCTTAATCCAGTCTGTCACTGATGGGGGGTTGATTCCAAGTCTTTGCTATTGTGAATAGTGCTGCAGTAAACATACATGTGCATGTGTCTTTATAGCAGCGTGATTTATAATCCTTTGGGTATATACCCAGTAATGGGATGGCTAGGTCAAATGATATTTCTAGTTATAGATCCTTGAGGAATCGCCACACTGTTTTCCACAATGGTTTAACTAGTTTACAGTCCCACCAACAGTGTAAAAGCATTCCTATTTCTCCACATCATCTTCAGCACCTGTTATTTCCTGATTTTTTTAATGATTGCCATTCTAACTGGTGTGCGATAGTATCTCATTGTGGTTTTGATTTACATTTCTCTGATGGCGAGTGATGATGAGCATTTGTTCATGTGTCTGTTGGCTGTATGAATGTCTTCTTTTGAGAAGTGTCTGTTCATATCCTTTGCCTACTTTTTGATGGGGTTGTTTGCTTTTTTCTTGTAAATTTGTTTGAGTTCTTTGTAGGTTCTGGATATTAGCCCTGTTCTTTCTACTTTACCCTCTTTGGTTCGATTTCATCCTCATGCTTGCCACCTCATGGCCATAAAATGGTTTCTGCAGCCCTGGGCCTTACATACACATTCCAGGCCAGATCAAGGGGAAAACAGCGGTGTCAGTGTCTTCCCAGAAGCCTTGGGGTGAACTTTCCCTTACATTTCACTGCTCACTGTTAGCTACAAGAAAGGCTGGGAAAGTGGATGTCCAGGGATAGGGTTAGAGCTAACATTAGGATTATAGACATACTTATACTAAATAAATACTTAGAATGATGTTATACTTATTCTAATCCATTCACGGAAATTCTGTTCTTCCTTGTTGGATTTAAGTATATATATTTAATATTTGAGGCATACTAAAAACTTATTTATTGTTTATCTTGTTAAAATTTAACTGCATGTTCTTTTAAAAACAATTTTTTTTCTAATCTGACAATGCTAGGAGTTGGGCATATTGTCACTCTGAAAAAACTGGGGCTCTAAAATTAGTAATAACTGGCTGGGCGCGGTGGCTCATGCCTGTAATACCAGCACTTTGGGAGACCAAGGCGGGCGGATCACAAGGTCAGGAGATTGAGACCATCCTGTCTAACATGGTGAAATCCCATCTCTACCAAAAAATACAACAAAAAAATTAGCCGGGTGTGGTGGCGGGCGCCTGTAGTCCCAGCTACTCGGGAGGCTGAGGCAGGAGAATGGCTTGAACCCGGGAGGCAGAGCTTGCAGTGAGCCGAGATCATGCCACTGCACTCCAGCCCAGGCGAGAGAGTGAGACTCCGTCTCAAAAAAAAAAATAATAGTAATAACTACCACAGAAGCATACAAGTTTGTCCAGAAAGACAAGGAGTTTTTCCTCTACGTTAACTCTGGCAAAATTTACCAAACAGATTTTTCCAGCAAGGAAATTGAGTAGCAAAATAGGCAGTGCATTAGGATACAGTTTTGTAAACATGCAGACACATTCTTCAAATGCATGTGTCTCATAAAATCCAAGGCTACAAGAAATTATAATTTAGTGATAGCATTTCTGCAGACAACTAAGAAAATTCTTATTGATATCATTAACTGTGGATTAGCCATGTGAAATTACTTATCCTTGAGATCTTTATCTTACCAAATTATATTAAAATTTTACTAAAATCCTTTAAAAGTTATGCCCACTTGAAAATTTCTCAGCTGCTATTTTGTTTGAACATGAGAATTTAGCCATAAATCTCACTTGTCTGAAGAACCTGAAAGCTAAACAAAAATTGTACTGAGTCTGCAGACAATAGGAATAACAAATTTTACTGGTGAATCTGTGGAGTCAAAGCAGGCTGAACACAGGATGTGGACTTACCTTCAGAAGTGGGAGAGCAAACTCCAAAGTGGACACCAGGGAAGGAGAGCATAGAACTGAAGGCAAAAACTATAGCCTTAAAATGGGGTCTTCATACACTACTGGCCAGGGGAGAGTGAGGACTTCAAGTCACAGGGAAGCTTGCCGGAAGCCAGGGAAACCAGAGGAGTGTAAAAATGAGTTGATCAAATGCAACAAATAAATCCCTTTTGTGAAGGTGAGTTTCACTGAAAAGGCTCTGCAATTTTTCCGACTTTTTAAAAAAGAGCTGAAGATATTCCTTGCAGCTCAGTTGAGGCAATCTAAGAGAACCAAGTCCTTAAAGTGAGATTCTAAATTATGTATTGATATCCTTTACTAGTGTGCTGTTTTTGATCAATATCTGTCAATTCCTTCTAAGATTGTTATAGAAAACTGACAGAAAAGGGGGTTGAGCTGAAGGAATTGAGCTGAAAGAAGCCTCACTTCTTTTATTCAATTAACCATTTAAATAAATTATTTGTTCTCTGTCTTGGGAAGAGTATTATAAGGATTCTTCTCCCCTGAGAATGTCAGACGTGGGCTTTTGGTAAAGGGCAGTCAGGTTTGCTGCCAGGCAGTAGGAGAGATGTGATTGAGACAGCATTGTCTAGCATGTGGGCCCATTCTTCCTCAACCGTGGACTAGGTGTGTTCTCTAAAAGTTGCTGCTTATAGACTTAACTAATTTCAAAAATAATCTTTATGATGCTTTTCACTTGTATCACTTCCCTCAGTCATTTAAATTTTTTAGAATCTTTTTTTTTACACAATAAAATAGTCCATATGTAGCTATGTTAAATCACCTTTTACATGAACCTGGGAATCTGGCTATTTAAAGAAATCTTCTAACAAAGCATTCTATAAGACAGATATTACTCTCCAATTTGCCTGCTTTTGAAATGTCCCTGCTTTTAAAATTTGCCCTTTTATCTAGGCAGTTTGCATAAGGCGGGCTGACCTTATATTCTAATAGAACTGTTGCCCTCCCATGCTCTTGGCTTCCTTTTGAAGTCAGTGATCATAGCTGTTTCACTGAATGATACAGAAAGAAATGTAGTGAGTGCACAGTGGGTGACAGAGCCATTTGACTTTCAAGGTACAAACCCAATAGCATCCAACCAGTGACTCAGCCTCTTCTTCTGGAAAAGATAACATGTACTGTCTTCATCCACAGCCACTTTCACTGTACCTCGGGAACCACCGCCACCTCCAGCAGAGGTGAAGTTCTTTCCCAAGAAACACAGTTTAAAGGTATTCATATTCCTCACTACAGAAAGAAAATTGTTCTTATTTACAACATTTTCGGTGAGATTTTTGGTGATTTACATATGTTATTGAGTTGTACCTTCAACCTAGAAATAAGTGCTATTTCAGCTGTTGCTGGTATGCATTTGACTTTCAAAAGGGGAATTGTACAAGTCAACTCTAGCATAATGTTATTGGTGGAGTCTAAAAAATTCAATCATGTTGCATCATTGCAAGATTAACTAAATGACTGGGTCAACTTCTAATACTAACTGGTCAGGAGTCCAGTAGCTATTGCTTTGTATCCAAATTTGTGTGGTATAGGATGTCTTATTGTGAGGTTCTACTGTATTTCACTTGTCTTTAAATACAGTTTAAAAAGGCAAGATCTTCAAACATAGAATACCTTAATGAAGCAGGGGAAAGAATTCTGCATTATTATTATTATTATTATTATTATTTTGAGACAGAGTCTCACTCTGTCGCCCAGGCTGGAGTGCAGTGGCACAATGTCGACTCACTGCAACCTCTGCCTCCTGGGTTCAAGTGATTCTCATGTCTCAGACTCCCAGGAAGCTGGAATTACAGGTGCCTACCATCATGCCCGGCAAATTTTTGTATTTTTAGTGGAGACGGGGGGTTTCACCATTTTGGCCAGGCTGGTCTCAAACTCCTGACCTCAAGTCACCCATCTGCCTCGGCCTCCCAAAGTGCTGGGATTATAGGCATGAGCCACCACGCCTGGCCTTTTTTTTTTTAATCATCATGTGGCACTTCCTTTTCTTTTTCTTTTTCTTTTTTTTTTTTTTGAGATGGAGTCTTGCTCTGTTACCCAGGCTGGCGCAATCTCAGCTCACTGCAACCCCTGCCTCCCAGATTCAAGCGATTCTCATGCCTCAGCATCCCTAGTATCTGGGATTACAGGCATGTACCACCACTCCCGGCTAATTTTTTGTATTTTTAGTGAAGACAGGGTTTCTCTATGTTGGCCAGGCTAGTCTCGAACTCCTGGCCTCAAGTGGTCCACCTGCCTTGGCCTCCCAAAATGCTGGGTTTGTGGGCATGAGCCACCACACTGGGCCAAATTCTGTATTCTTTAACATTAACTCCTCACAGTACAATCATTCATTCTTATGGAGAGTCCCCCAGTTTCAATGTGCTGGACTTTTGTACCTTGCTTTCTTATGTTTATGGGCTGCAGATAGACTTGTGATTTTTGAAACTTTTCGCCACAGAAAGGAGACAGCTGGCGCTGTCTTTTTCTGGCTTACCTTATGTGGAAAGTGGTCATGTTTTTAGCTGCTCTCATAAGAAAAAAGGAGAAATTGAAGAGTGGCACAAGAGAAATTAATCCTAGACTGCTACCTGCTCTTCCCAGACTTTCATCTTTCAATACTGAAATCATCAAGAGGTTTCACTGTATTTTCAGCACTGGTGGGCTGTGTCCCCTTAAGAGATTTCCAGGCTATTTATGTAGCAGCATGTCATGTGACACCCCAGTTGCCATGGCAAATATTTGTGTTTCATGAAAAATGTGAGTAAAGAAAATCAATGTAAATGGCCAAATCCCAAGACAGACAGGCCTTCAGGCGAGTGTTTGGCCTGCACCATTATTGTTTCAAATTCAGCTGTTTAACAGGCTGTGAGAAGGCCATGGGCTAATGTGCATAATAGGAACAGGCGGAGGCACCTGTTTTGATTCTCACCCTGTTGGAGTGCTCAGGTCCCACAGTTTTATAGATAACAGATCTACAGGTAATACAAATATTATGACTAGGTTGTAGCCAGTAAATGGTTTACCTCGAAAAAATAGTTTTAAATAATGACATATTTTCTGAATGCTAATGAGCCCTGGCTTTAATTTCCTCTATTGACTTCACAAAGCTCTCCCCGACTGCTGGAAACAGTAATATTTAATGACTTTTTCCTGTGGTCCGAGATTGGTACAGCATTTCTAAACTGACTCTTCAATGGTAAATGTAATTTTTCATATATTTTGTGGGAAGTGTCCTGGGCATGGAAGTTAAAAGGAAGAAGAAGGACTTCAGTGTGCCACGCCTCGTGATAGAGCCAGTACAGACCTTTGATCAGACTCCACCACAAAGCAGTGTGGTGCCACACTAGTGTCCCCTAGAAGTGGGACTTGGCTTCTGATTATAGTTGTTTTTGTAAATATTTGCTTAGTCAAACTCTTCAAAGCAAACGGGGCTTGGCAAACAGAGCATTGTTGTCAGTGTGGGAAAGGTCTTTCTAATTATTACCTCCTGCCTGTGTGGAAAGAGAGAACAGGCTGACCCAGCAGGGTAAGTGGGGAAAGGAGTGAGGCCCTGAGCCTTCTATTTGTTTTGTAAAATTGCCCATGAGAGTCGTTTTGATTTAAACTGTGTCTCATTCTTCATTGTAGGGGAAAAGCAGAAGGCCAAGAGGACATCATGATAGGAAGGTCTGTAATTTGTGTGACTAGTTTTAATTTAGGGTCTGTCACCTGATGTCCCTTCCTTTTGCTGCAGGGCAAAAGTATGGGCGACTGCTTGACAGCTGGAGATGGCAACAAAAGTTCGTGCTTCTTTTTTTTTTTTTTTTTTTTTCCACCACCATATCAAATTTATTATTCCAATGGCACTAGTACAGCTGGAGGTGCTCATGGTGACACCGCACAGGACTTCCTGCCTGCTAGAAATCATCTACCCGCTTGTTCCTTTCTCCTTTCCGGGGCAAAAGCCACTACGGGCCATTTACCCAAATAAACCTCTTAATGCGTTTGTTAAAATTTATTTGGACATCTGAGTTTCCCTCTGAAGAAATGGAAAAAGTGTTGGGTGTCCCATCCCACCTCCCCCTCCCTGACCAGCCCGGTAAAAGTCCCTGCTAAGAGGGCGTGTCTGCTGCCTCTGGACTCTGGAAATAAATATCGCTTCTTCTTTTATAAAAGAAATTAGATCATGGTTTCAGAGAAAAAAATTTTAAAAAAACATGGTTCATTTAAAGTGAAAACCCTTTTTGCCTTCTTTTGGGACTGAATTACTTCTCAGGCTTCAGTCCAAATGACTTAGCATCCTTAAAATTTGGCTGAATCACATCAGTCTTCAACCTCAATCACAGATTTTCATCTTTTAAAAGTACACTTAAAAAGAAATAAAATGTGAAAAATAAATGCAGTTGTTCCCCAGCACGTGCTTGTATGTGTGCATGCTTATAGGATGCACACACACATGCAGCATATTGCGTGTATGCTGTAGTACAGATGGGATTTAGAGTTAAGCTAATCCTAACAACTAAGGTAACAAAAATATTGGAAAAACGAAATAGCCCCCACAATATGGCAAGTACATGCCAGCAAGGAACATTCCAGAAGGTCATGCATGGGTAATAAAAGTCCTGAACTTGAAGTAGGAATGCACCGGATTCTCCTTTGAGCAAGTCACTTTACTTCTCTGCTCTTCACTTTCCTCCTCTGACAAATGAGGACAATACCTTCCTTCACATAGGGTTGCTGCAAGGATCAGATGCGTTAATGTGTGTGAAAGTGTTTTGGAAAAGTACTTGTTATCATGACTCATTGGTCCATTATTAAGAGCATCTTCTAGGCCTCCCTTTCTTGGTGATCTTCTTATCAGTAAGAATTTCACGGGGATCTTAGCCATCTGCTTTCAAGGAAAAAGAGCCCGCCTTTGGGGTCACATTTTATTCCTGCAGAGCTGTGCCTAGATAGAGCTGTATTTACATCAATGATTATATACAGTCCCTCTGTACCTAGACAGATTGCTCCTTAGTAAACTAATCAGTGCAATTAGATCCTTCGTCTTGCTTCCTTTGACGTCTTACTGTGAGAAAAGTGTGAGCTTGATTCTGCAGGTTAAAAACAGGATGTGTTTACAAACACTAAGGCATTATTTATCTGGAATATTTGTAACTGCTAATGTTGACTGAGCATGTCCTGCATGCATGGTACTAAGCATCTTTCATACCCAGTGAACCCTCATAGCAGGCAGAACCTATGTGCTGCAGTTGTCCCCAGGCCCACTCAGTTGGCAAAAGGGTGCAAAGGATCCAGCTGACAGAGTGAAGCTCCAGAGTTTGTGCTCTCTGCACGTTCCAGGTTATGAATGCTTCCACCTGGGTCAATTTTTCAACTACTACTACTACGGCTCACAAATAGTGTTACTACGGCTGCCACTGCTGCTGCTACTGCTACTTGCAGCTAACATGTACTGAGTGCTTACTCTTTGCCGGGCTCTGTTCCTAATGTCTTAAGTGGATTATCTCACTTAGTTTTCACAGGATTTCTGTGCAGTAGGCACTATTATCATTCAATTAGTCATCCAATTAGTAAATGACAGAGCCAGCATACAACACTGGACTATGTAACTACCAGAGCCCCAAAGCATTGGGGAAATTTTTATAAATCTCAATCATTTTTTACAGAAACATATTACACTTAATACATTTCCAAAATATATTACATTTCTGCCTAACTAATATAATGTAATATTTTCTCTATTCAATATCATGTATACAGGTAATCAGTTTCTGTGTCCTTGACTGTTTCCTTCAATAACAGACAGCAGTGATCACCTTTGTTGCTGTGTCTGCTTTCATCAGCTCCGACTTTAACAGCCTTTTCTATCATATAGCTCAGTTAACCAAATCCAGTTTAAGAAGTTGAATAAGTTTAAGTCATTCAGGCTCTACACAGGATCCGAAGAATAAAATAAAAAATGATAGTAGAGTTTGTCATAGTTATTTCGATAAATCTGAGGCATCTTTATTTTCAAGAATCTAGTTCAAAGGTTTGAGGTTGTTAAAATTTTCCTGTCAGCAAATAAATCTTTTTATTTAAGGCAAGCATAAAAATTATGTTAAGATTCACTTAATTTTAATTTATATTTTGATAATAAAAATCTATTTTATGGATAAAACAAGCAAACAGATATTTATTCTACTATAGGAGTACAGACCAAATTCATGAGTGTGTTTGCTTCTGGGAACAGGGAGAAAGAGGAAGGAGAGTGAAAAGAAATACAGAGAGGATGTTAACTTTGTATATATATAACATACACACATATATGCACACACCACACACACACACACACATTTATATATATACAGCAAAGAAGACGAAAAATTAAACAAAAATGTGTCCGTGGTAGTTTTTTATATTATTCTCCATACTTCTCTGTGTGTTTAAAACTTTTCCAGGCCGGGCGCGGTGGCTCAAGCCTGTAATCCCAGCACTTTGGGAGGCCGAGACGGGCGGATCACGAGGTCAGGAGATCGAGACCATCCTGGCTAACACGGTGAAACCCCGTCTCTACTACAAAATACAAAAAAACTAGCCAGGCGAGGTGGCGGGCGCCTGTAGTCCCAGCTACTCGGGAGGCTGAGGCAGGATAATGGCGTGAACCCGGGAGGCGGAGCTTGCAGTGAGCTGAGATCCGGCCACTGCACTCCAGCCTGGGCGACAGAGCGAGACTCCGTCTCAAAAAAAAAAAAAAAAAAAAAAACTTTTCCAAAACATTTCCAAATAAAAAAAATGCAAATGGAAGAAAAATATAATAGAAAATCCTATTTCCCAAGCCATCCCTCCATTGTAAAATTTATTTTGGTGTAGAAAGAATAGGTTTGGGTGATAACATTGTAATCTCAAATTTGGGATCTCACTTCTCTTAGTCATTCTTTTCAATTGTTACTTTCTTTAGTATTTTCCCAACATATACTTCTGATCCTCTCATTAGAAAACTGTAATTATTTTATGGGTGAGTCAGCTGAAATATTTTAATCAGGCAATATGTGTGACATTAAACATATCACTGTGCCTATCAGCTCTCATTTCCCCCTATCTGTATACAAAGAAGATTGCATCCAATCGGTATTTTTAAGGGGCTTCCATATCCTCACCCTACAACCCCAGGGAATCCTCACCCCACAGCCCAAGAGAAAGAAGAGAAGCAAAAGCTCCTATCAGTGAGGGGCTGTAGGCCCCTATATCCACAACACCTGGGTTTTCTATTTTACCTCTTTACCATCAAACTATATAGTATTTGAACAAAATGTTCGAGGCTTTAAAATGTATGCTTTCAAAACCACTAGATGATATCTAGCGGCAGTTTTGGCTTTAACATGTCGTATCTGGTGGGGGAATAAGCCTACTTCTTAAAGGGCACAGGGTGCCTCCCTGGTTCACTTTGCTCCCAACACAATTTAGTCTCCTTTCTTATCTTGCCCTAAAGGGTTGGAGAGAGGGCAGGTCTTAAGAGAATTAGAGCTCTGCAACCTGGTGATACAAAATGAGATTCAAAAGCAAGTCCAAAGCTATTTTTTTCTCTTTTAGACTCATTTTCTCTCATAAAACCTCATTTAACTTATCATCTTAAAGGAAGAAGAGAAAAGAAAAATCCAGACATGAAAAAAAAAACAAAAAAAACAAAAAAACCTGTTGGAATCTTTTTTAAAAAACACAAACCTTGATTTTTTTTATTTTTTATTTTTTTGTTAATGGAGTCTTGCTCTCTTACCCGGGCTGGAGTGCAGTGGCGCAATCTCGGCTCACTGCCACCTCTGCCTCCTAAGTTCAAGTGATTCTCCTGCCTCAGCCTCCTAAGTAAGTAGGACTAGAGGTGTGCACCACCACACCCAGCTAATTTTTATTTATTTATTTATTTTTAGTAGAAACGGCGTTTCCCCGTGTTGGTCAGGCTGGTCTCGAACTCCTGACCTCAAATGATCTGCCCACCTCAACCTCCCAAAGTGCTGGGATTACAGGCGTGAGCCACCGTGCCCAGCCTAATTTTTATTTTTTCAACTTTTAGGTTCAGAAGTACATATGCAGGTTTGTTACATAGGTATTAATAAGTTGTGTGTCATGGGGATTTGGTGTACAGATTATTTCATCACCCAGGTAATAAGCATAGTACCCAATAGGTCGTTTTTGGATCCTCACCCTCTTCCCAGCCTCCACCCTCAAGTAGGCCCCTGTGTCATTCCCTTCTTTGTGTCCACGTGTACTCAATGTTTAGCTCCCACTTATAAGTGAGAACATGCAGTATTTGGTTTTCTGTTCCTGTGTTATTTTCCCTAGGATAATAGCCTCCAGCTCCATCCATGTTGCTTCAAATAATATGACCTCTTTCTTTTCTGTGGCTGCATAGTATTCCATGGTATATGTGTACCACATCGTCTTTAACCAGTCTACTGTTGATGGTAATTTAGATTGATTCCATGTCTTTGCTATTGTGAATAGTGCTGCAGTGAACATAACACATGCATGTGTCTTTACAGTAGAATGATTTATAGTCCTTTGGGTATATCCCAATAATGGGATTGCTGGGTCGAATGGTAATTCTGTTTTAAGTTCTTTGAGAAGTCACTAAACTGCTTTCTACAATGGCTGAACTAATTTACATTCCCACTGGCAGTGTATAAGCATTCCCTTTTCTCTGCAACCTCACCAGCATCTGTTATTTTTTGACCTTTTATAATGGTCGTTCTGACTGGTGTGAGATGGTATCTCATTGTGGTTTTGATTTGCATGGAGAATCTTTTAAAAACAGTTACCATTTTCTGTAATTCATTAGAAATTGCCATCCTCACCTATGTATTTTCATCATTAAACTTTCCAAATCAATTGAAATTATATAGTTTTATTTGCCAAATAATTTTTTTGGAATTCTTGCAAAACAATTTTTCTTGTAATTACCGAGAAAAGCTATAAGGATTGTGTTTACTACTCTTCATAGCATTGTCTAACTGAACATTTTTATTACATGTGATTAATTTCACTTATATACAACAGAAAAAAGGTTAAATTATCAGCCAACAAGATAACCTTTATTTTTTCACTTTATCTCTTTCATTGATCAAATTGTGACCTGATCATTCATAGAAAATTTGGAAAATTCAGAAAAGAGAAAAAAGTATAGAAGGATTTTTTCCCCATATCACAATCCTTTGGTACTATTTAAACTTTGGCATATTCTTTGTTGGTATTATACTGTATATTCAACTGTAATTTTACTCTTTTCATCTAACAATTTATCATAAACCTTTACATATATGATTTTAAATTCATAAAACATTTTTAGTGGCTTTATAATATTCTTTATTAAAGATATACCATAATTTTCTTATTCATCCTATTGCTTGACATTAAATTATAAATGTTACATTATTAATAAACAATTGTTGTTGTTTTTGTTTTGAGATGCGGTCTCTCTCTGTCACCTAGTCTGGAGTACAGTGGCATGACCGTGGCTCACTGCAGCCTTGACCTGCCGGGGCTCAAGCAATCCTCCCACCTCACCCTCCTGAGTCGCTGGGACTATAGGCATGTGCCACCATGCCCAGCTAATTTTTTTTTTTTTTTTTTTTTTTTTGCATTTCTTTGTAGAGATGGGGTTTTACCATGTTGCCCAGGCTGGTCTTGAACTCCTGGGCTCAAGCGATCCACCTGCCTTGACCTCCCAAAGTGCTGGGATTACAGGCATGAGCCACCACACCTGGCCTGTGGAACTTCTTGATCGAAGGGTATGGACATTTTTGTATCTCAGTAGCCAAACTTTGCATTAGTGCTCCAAAACTCAAGCTACAAGTTTGCAGATAACTTGTGTGAACATGGAACAGCTTTGTACTGTGAACCCAGTCCAACTGGCTATAAGCTTAAATTTTAGTATTCATTCGTACTTTCATTCATTCATTCATACATTCATACATTCATTCATTCAACTAATCCTTTTTGACCTTTACCATGTGCCAGGCAGTGTACTAGATAGGCACTGGGGACACAGCAATGAACAAAGCAAACCTAGTCCTTGCCCTCTTGAGATTTATATTCTAGTGAGAGAGGCAATAATCAGATACTGAATATAACATCAAAGAGTGAGATAAGTGCTATGAAGAAAAATAAACCAGAATACATATGTAGGTATAGAAGCCATGCGCGGTGGCTCACGCCTGTAATCCCAGCACTTTGGGAGGTCGTGGCCGGCAGATCACTTGAGGTCAGGAGTTCAAGACCAGCCTGGACAACATGGTGAAACCCCATCTCTACTAAAAATACAAAAATTAGCTGGGCGTGGTGCCGCATGCCTGTAATCCTGGCTGCTTGGGAAGCTGAGGCAGGAGAATCACTTGAACCTGGGAGGTAGAGGTTGCAGCAAACAGAGATTGTACCACTGCACTCCAGCCTGGGCAACAGAGGAAGACTCTGTCTCAAAAACAAAACAAGAACACGTATATAGGTATAGAGAGTATGACAAGGTAGAGCTCTGTAGAAATTCTGCAAGTATTCTTTAGTGATCTGTGATCAAGGAACTTACTAGACCCACATTTTTCTCAGGAAAATTGGAATGTCAAGCTTTACTTTGGTGATAATAGCAGTCCTTTTTGAGGCTTGCTCTTTTTCCTATACATGTCGAGAAAATGATGATGTGTCTTTGCTCAGAGATCTGGGAATCCAGGCTGCTTTTGATTCCCATCCTGTCAGGCTTCCTGTCCACATCCCCAGCAGGTTCAACCCATCCATCATCATTGTCCCCAGTGGAGACTCCAATTTCTTGGAGAATATTAGAGGTGTAACAGAAAAGATGAAATCAATGCAGCATTAAAATGAAATGTGTCTGCAGAGGGAAATTTCACATTTGACTGAAAATAGACCATCTATTTAGAAAATCTTCTTGATTGTGTTCTGTTTGATCTTCAACCAGATTTTGATCCATCGTGTGTTTTTGTTCCATGAGGATGCATCAAAGGACAGGGATTTTTCTCCTCAGGAAGTGTTTCAGAGTTCAGGAAGACTCATTTGAATAAAGATACCTTTCAAAGCAATTGCAGAAATTATTTCTAGAAAATTGCTGCTGATCTGAGTGGCCTTTGCACTCAAGTCTCTTCTTTTATATGTCTCTGCTCAATGAGTTCTGTTTTTGCCGTTTATTCTTTGTAAAGGTTAAGGACTCTGACTTTCACTTTTAATTGGCACTTACAGATTACTTAGACAATTTCTTGGTACTAAGAACTGAGAGCCATTGACTTGCAGACCCCAGAATACTGGAATATCACTCTTTGGGGTTCTCTTCTCATGACCACCTTTACCAATAGGTGGTGTGGGCAGCCGTTCATCTATTTTGATTTCAGAGTTACTAGAAGGAGTTTTCTATCTAAAAAATAGAATAGGAAAAAAAAAATCCCCCAGGTCTTTTTCATGGTGCATAAAGTGATGCCATTGGAGATAGTTGCCTTTGATTTGATGGCTTTACTGGCTCCAGAAGTTTATTAAAAAGCCAATACCCCTGAAGGGGTGACACATTAAGTCAGAGAGGCATAGGTATCAAAATTAGAAGTGCCTTGAGTGATCTCTTAATGGAAACTGAAACCCACGGAATTGGTTTCCCAAGGCCACAGAGGAAGGTGGTAACAGACTAGATTCTGGGTCTTCTTGCTTCTGATACACCACACCATGTTATGTTCATTAGCACATTGATAGGAATTAGTTTAACAAATTGCTTTCCAGCCTATCAAATAAGAAAAAATGAGCTGAGTGCAGTGGCTCATGCCTGTAACCCCAGCACTTTGGGAGGCTGGGGTGGGTGGATCGCTTGAGGCCAGGAGTTCAAGACCAGCCTGGGGAAGATAGCGAGACCCCTATCTCTACCAAAAAAAAAAAGTACAGAAATTAGATGGGCGTCATGATGTGTGCCGGTAGTTCCACCTATTCGGGAAGCTGAGGTGGGAGGATCACTTGTGCCCAGGAGTTTGAGGCTGCAGCGGGCTATGATCATACCACTGCACTCCAGCCTGGATGACACAGGGAGACCTTGTCTCTAAAAATAATAATTATCATTCAGTTTTTTAAAAAGCAAAAGAAAAAACCAGCAGATCAAGGCCAGGTTGGCTCTAACATACAAGGTGGTAGAAGGAAGGCTAAGAAGAGCACAGCTTAGTAAGGGTCCATATGGAGAGTTCTAGACAGTTTAGGCTGTGGGCACTGGTGGTATGGGGGCAGGGGTCAGCACGGGGTAGGGTGTGGAAGAAAAAGCACCCGATGGGAAGGAAGAGGGGCTGATGAAAGGAAATGGAAGAGTAGCAAAGACACACTTCTTATAGCACTTATTCTCCTTCCTTTGGTTATATATGGATTTGGGTTGTTTAGGAACAGAATTTTGTCATATAGTAACAAAAATACTGTCTTGGAAATTAAGAAGATCCACCAACTAGCTTTGTGATTTTGGGCAAGTCATTTAACCTCTCTGAGCCTCAGTTTCCTTCTCTATAGTAAAAACCACATTGACTAGGGTTAAGGCACTGTTAAAGGTTCTTGACACATACTGTAATCATCACAGCAGCTCTGCAGGGACCTCTCATTTTTACAGATAAGGAAAATTTAGGTTCAGAGGGTGTAGTAACTTGCCCAAGAGTATGTAGCACATATTGGCAAAGCTTGGATTTGAACCCAGGTTAGTTGGACTTAAGGCCAAGGCTAATTTCCCTGGGCCCATAATAACCTATTGAGAAAAAGGCAAGGCCAGTGACCTTCAAGTTCCCTCGTCCTCTAAAATTCAGGCCTGTGACTATGCTGAATTCCAGACCCCTGATTAGGTGAGCTACTCTCTCTGAATATCATGTACATATTTTGAACAGTTCTAGCCAGCTGAGGTCCTGATGTTTATTCTATAGGAAGCTCAACACATTGTGGACCCTGAACACAATTTAAAAGCAGGGTCAGACAAATAGCATCCCTGGTCTTTGGGAAAGAATAAGGACTCCATCTCTGAGGGACATTCCATTTACATTCTAAATCCAAACTCACATTTAGAGCCATAAGGTGCAGGAAGAACTTACTCTTTTTCACACAGTGCAATTGCCTGGGCTAATTACTAATGGATATATTTGGGTATTTGAGAAACTGAACATTGGCTTTTAGTTTCAGAAGGAATTTAGTCTATCCTTCTAGGTAATGGAATGATTATCATTCTCTAAAGATGATATCCATGTGGTATTATCCCAAATACTTGGCCATTTGCCACTATGAGATCCTGCTTGTATCTGATTATGGATCCAGTTTAACGCCACACCCACATACTGTCCACATAAATGAAAAGAACATTTTTCATAAAGACATTTGTCTTAGAAATGTGATTTTCTTTGTAGTGGTTATTTCTAAATTTTATTTATTTATTTATTTGAGAGACAGGGTCTCAATCTGTCACCCAGTCTGGAGTGCAGTGGTGTGATTATAGCTCACTGCAGCCTCAAACTCTTGGGCTCAAGCGATCCTCTCACCTCGGCCTTCCAAGTAGCTGGGACTACAGGTGTGCACCACCACACCCAGCTAGTATTTCTGAATTTCAGAATGCAACACTGGGTCTATCTTTTTTGCTTAACATCTGTGACCTACTAACATATGTAATCATCATCCTGCTTTCCTGTTTTTTGTTTTGGATTTAGAATTTTGCCTAAAGAACTGCTCCAGAAACTCTCAAAGTTATCTGATTAGCGATTACACTTTGCAAACGAAGAACATTTCCCAGCTAGTTAGTTAGAGCAAGATGCTAATAATTAGGCCACAGGTTTGGACTTTGTGTGGACCAGTTAGTAAATACAGGCATCTTGCAAAAGTATGATTGTGACCCAAGAAGGACCAGGTGAGAATACAGTGTTTTGACAGAAATCCTTCTTGGCTAGAAGGAAACAAAAATTGCCCCAAAGTCAGTAATATCATATTGGGATTACAGCACGTCTTTAAAAAGGAAGGAAAGGGAGAGGGAGGAAGGGAAAAAGAAAGAGAGAGAAAGGAGAGGGAAGGGAAAAGAAGGAAGGAAGGGAAGGAGGGAGGAAGGAAAGAGAGAAAGGAAGGAGGAAGGAAAGAAGGGAGGGGAAAAGAAAAAGGAAAGAAAGAAGAAAGAAAGCCAACAAATAATAGTGGACAAGTTCACGGAGATAAATAATAAAGAATAACAGAAGGAGCCCGAACCTGAAGCATGGCGTGACCTTTAATCAGGGCTCTTATTCCTAGCCAGCTTTGAAGCAGCTTTGTCTTTACCTGCTCAATGGATCTCACAATGCTGATGCACGGCTTTAATTTGGGAAGCCTTTCTCTTGAGAGGCGTGTCTTTTCTTGCTCCAAGTCTAAAGTGCTCCCAAGTGTGGCGTTCCCTGTGACAGATGTACTACAGTTATGCTTTAGCTGACTGCAAACCCATAGCTTCCCAGTGCCTGAGTGGTCTGTTTGATGTCCAGGAGTGTGTTTCCTTTGAGAGCAGGTCTTTGCTGGAATATCCTCCAAGAAGGTAGAAAGGTGTCATTCCTTTGTTCTAAAACAGCCACTGATAAATTTCGCTCCCACTGCCATGCAAGCCTGTTCTTTCAGAAGGTCTAAAATGCATTTGCTGATGTACATAACCCTAGACCCACCCCATGGAAAGGCACTGTCTGAGAGAGATGTGAGTCCTCTCCTTTCTCAACTTCTCCCAAGGTTGTCCCATTTTCATAGATGGCCCTAATTCCACATGTCTCACTGTGAATATAAGAAGTTTCAGAAATACTTGAGTATTGCCAAGGAGACAAGATTCTCTGGCAAATCTCCCATCCATAGCTTTGCTTCTTATAGAAGTCTCAGAGTCCTGTTGACTGCATCACACGTGACTGGCAGGACGAACCAGCTCCATACACATCCATCTGTGATTATTTTGCATGGCTATTTCTCACTGATGAAGCACTGTCATTCTTCTCTGAATTCTAATTCCTACTAGCAGAGACCGTTCCTGAAGGGAGGAAGAAATGTGGCCATAGAGGCCATTTCTGTTGGAACATGTGCCACTTGTTTTCCACCAGGAGTGGCAGCCTCTCCTGCCAGCACTGGTGGCTGCTGAAGGAGGCATTACTTCTCCAACTTTCTCTTGCCCATCCAAGAGAAGGAATTTGTTTTCATCTACCAAATAGCTTGCATTCTCTTCTGGCGCCCTGATTAGATCAGAAAGGGATAGACGCTTGGCAAGAAGACTTTTTCCCTCATTTTTATGCCTTATAACAACTCAAGTTAAAAGTACACAAAAAGCTCACTGCTGTTTAAAGTGTGCTTCTAAAGTAAAAGGAAATGTGCACTTTTGGACTTAACACTTGTTTTTCAGCATTTTTACTTGAGATGGCAGTCTAATTAATTATTCCGCCCCCCAGGACCGGAGAAAAGAAAATGCGTGAATAATCTGATGTAATAATACTCAACTCAGTGCTGTGGCATAATCGTTATGGATAAATTGCTGGGGGGGTTTTCTTTTGGGTTTTTTGAAAACTCTTCAAAATGCAAAGAGTAATTATAACCCTACAGTTTGGTAAAGATGGGCTTATACATCTGAGAACGCTGACATATTGAAAACAATCTATTCCTTACATCCCTAAGCAAGAAGAAACAATTATCACAGTAAATTAATACCGGGTTTACTGACGAGAACTCAGGGTCTGAAAATCTGTATGCTCCGTCTCCCCCAACCCCTCCAAGCCATTAGGAACATGTACATCATAAGCAGAGTGTCTATGTCTTCAGTAGAATAGGTTCTGAGAATTGAAATGTAGTGGATACAGAGTGGACATTGACACAACACAATTTCCCTTTCCTTTTTGTTAAGGGGGGGTGACATGTATTGCTATTGTCATCTAAACAACCTCTGATTTGATTTTTTAAATAGCATTTATTATTTTTAACATAGGAAGTGTAAAGAACAAAAAAAATTGCTCAGCATCCGATTCTTAGAAATTTGCCAAATACAAATAAAAGTATTTTCGTAGCTTAAAATGTCAATACAGATGGGAACAAAATGAAAAGCAAATGCTCCCTTGGTTTTGTTATCAGATTTGTGATTCTAATCCACCTGGGACAGCCCCAGATATGTTCCTAAGAAGATACCAGACTTAAGAATAAAAGAACACATGTCAAGAGAACCCTAAGAATGACAAAGGTGATAACATATAACATAATGTTCCTTGTAAAAATGACCTCTGGATATTAAGAGAAGATGACAGAAGAACTATAAAATGCTAAAAAGTGATATCTTTTATGAAGTCAGAAACAACTTTTAACGGGCACATTTGAAGTTATCCAAAGGAATGCAAAGAAAGGCTTCACCCTGTTTTTCAGACTGGTGGATAAGTTATGATCACAGAATCAGCAACACGCTTCTCAGACCATGCGTGCATGTGTAAAAAATCACAGAGATTGGGGGTCAGGTGACTGTATCAAAGTAAACTAAATGTGTAACTTTTTATGACCAGTTTCCTTGAACAATTTTATAACACTTTTATAAAAATGTTAATAGATTTGAGTGATCTCTAAGATATCCATCTGGTAATGAGTTTTAATGATATATACTAGCCAGATCTTCATATTATGATATGTGTGTGTTAAATCAGTACTAGGATTCATATCTTCCCACCATTGAATGCTAAATGATAATGTGGTAGTGTGTGTCTTGACCACTCACTTAAAGGTGATCATAATATCTTTCACTTCTGAAATATATTCCTTTTTTTCCACAGGCCGTGAAAGTGACACCACCTTCGAGAGCCCGGAAATCACTGTGGGATTATGACTTTTTAATTTATGATGGTGTCGTAGACAATACAGCCCCAGACTTCTTAGCATTCAAGGAACATTTTAGCTTAGCTTGGGGAGGTATTTTTTCTCTCTTGGAACACGTTGAGAAGTTTCTCAGGAACTATGCAATACCAGAAGTCAAAATAAAAGGGAATAATTTGGTGGCCCTCCTTCCAGAGTTTGAGCTGAAGAATAAACTTACCAGATATGACCTTCTGTCAGTGTTAGAGGACCCAGCTCATGTCCAAATGCTGATAAATCTTCCAGGGCAAAGGTACAAGGGCCAAGATGGAAATTCGGAGGCTGCCATGAAGATCCAAGCCACATGGAAATGCTACAAAGCAAGAAAATTCTTCCTCATTTATCGCCAGCAGAAGTGGGCATCAGGTGTGATTGCCATTGCTTGGCTGTTACATTGCCATAAGACTCGACTGAAGAAGATACTAAAGGAATCACGTCAGAGACACCTGGAGAATTTCCGCATTCGAGCCAAGGTGCACAAGGCTGCCAGCTGTTAAGGCAGACCTCTTTTTCTAAACATTTCGTGCTTGAGCAGTTGCAATAAGTTGTCTCTTTATCTTCCCTTTCTGTTTCCAACTACCCTCCTCGCCTCAGACTCCCTCGCCTTTCTCTCCCCTCAATGTATGATGCACAAACCCCACATTTGTTTGTGCATCATATTTTAGCCCTAATCAGGAATCTGGCTTTCGTGCCTGCAAAATCTGTTGCAATTTTTCTATAGGAAAAAAAAAAAAGTCCCTTCACTTTGACTGTGGTAGTTCTGTCAGAAAATCAATGTTTTAACTGCATTACTTTTTCTCCCTATATATACCTTCTGGCACTTTAATTTGCTCAGAAAAAAAAGATCCTCTCTTGTCTACATTGCTGTCACCACTTTGTCAGAAAGTATTTAAGTTTGCAGACAGCCTTTTAATTAGTGCTCACAATTTCATTTATGTTTGCTTTCTCTTTTTTTCATTCATATTCTGTTAATTAAGTGAGCTGCCTCTAATCTTCCCCTGCCAGTAGCATCATGTAGCCACCTAATTAAATTAATTGGGGAAGATGTTTTAAGTATGTAATTAAATCAATTAATATAATTTATGCCTGGCTTAACTGTACAGTGGAAAAACAGCTGAAGTTTGACTAGATGAATCCACTACAGCTTCCTGTCACTGATCAATGCTCTTCTTGATTTTTAGCATCTGGCAGCCAACTGGAATCGCATCAGGACCTCCAGGAGGACTATTATCCATATCCCATCATTAGGTATAACACTTTTGCCTGCAAATCTATCAGCAACCTCTATTACCCACCACATTATGGCTCCTTGATTGAGTTCAAGGAAGGCCCCTTGTTTTATTCAAATTGGTCTCGGCAGGAAAATGTTCTCGACATGATGAGAGTAATAACACAGGGCCCTCGCTCGAAACGGCGTTTAATTTGGGGATTAAGCAAATAAAGTCATTATGTGGGGGCTGCTATTCAGTGGAGAGGTGATTTGCTGTAATTCGCTTTCATCTGTATGAAATGAACTAAAAAGTTGTATTTTTCCCCCTGAAATAACAGATAATGTTTTCGATCTTCTTTAATGATAGAAGAATACAGGCTTGTATGTGTTGTTGCTGTTACGCCAATAAGCCAGGATATTGCTTGTACACTGTTTTTAATCAAATGTGCAGTCAAAATGATAAGCTACATTCTCTGAAATTATTTAGTTCTAATTACGAGCAGATGGGATGCTTTATTTGCACCTAGGGCGCCTGAGCAAAAGGAAATGCTGTGTGAACAAGAATAATTAAGAAGTTGAATAGTGTTTTTTGCGCTTAAATAATCTGCAGTTTCATGTTAATTAGCACTAATGTAATTATTTAATTACATTTATGAATTGGGGAACTTAAAAGCTGTTGTCTGAAACACACTGGTAAAAAAAGGTATGCCAAAATGACATTGGGAATTTCAGAAATTTGCACTGGAGTTTCTTTTAAAACATGAGCTACTGTTAACATGTTTGGGATTTGTTTGCTTCCTTATTTTGTTTTGTTTTGTTTTGCATCTCACTAGTGTGTTAAACTTCCTTGGTGAGGTCAGATTTCCTAAGCTGACTTGCTAGAGTTTTGACAAGCAGCACAACCCATTGAATCTCTTTGTTACATCCATATTAGCTCTTTGTTAAAGTCTTTTAAGTAGAGCAATGCATTAAGTGATCTGTTATAATAGAATTCTGGATTGCAATTTATTCATATTCATATGTGAGTATAACCAGTTTGTGTACTTATGTGTAGTGTAGAAACATAACACATTTGAACAGTAATATGAAAAGAAAAAAAAATTTAAATTATTATACAAATATAATTATTTTTAGATTAGTAAAATATCAATAATAAAATAAGGCAATCTTTTCTAGATTCTGGAGTACTTAGATCTAAGTACTTACAGAAAGTTAAGAAAATACTTGCATTGCACAGAGCCTTTTAGTTTTGGTCTTCTTCATGGCTCATGAAAGAAATTTGTTTCTTAGGATCTAAGTGAGATAAGACAGATGTGAATTTCATTCTAAGTTGGGCTTTTGTTTTGGTGAGACTACTTGTACACACAAGATTATTTCACACACAGAAATTGCACTTGTAATTGATTGCAACCAAAGAGGCTAATTGCAGACCCAATTAGTTGACTTGAGCCCTTCGAATAAGGTGCAAGAGCCTTTGCTTCTGCAACTAATTGTGGACCAGACCTGATATTATACGGGAAATTTTGTTTTGCTTTCTCTATACAGGGCCCCCACTTTGCAAAGTTGCTTAGCACAAAGATGTGATAAGCACAAACTTCTTTACTCCTACACTCCCACCTCTGACCCTCCTAAAAACTCCATGCAGTCTGCTCTGCAGAGAAGCTTGATACAAAGGAGTCTCCAAAGAAGGAAAAATTTGAAAGTAAGCATTATGTAAACTGGGTAATAAAAAAAATTTGAGTGAATCTATCTTAAAATTTCAAAAGAGCTTACTGAATATAAATTAAGTGGGAGTTCCCAGCACTTTGGGAGGATTGCTTGAGGCCAGCAGTTCAAGACTAGGCTGAACAACATAGTGAGACCCTGTTTTAAAAAATTTCAAACATTGGCCAGGCATGGTGGCGCAGGCCTGTAGTCCTTCTGCTGGGAAGGCTAAGGCGGGAAGATCACTTGAACCCAGGAGTTTGAGATTACAGTGAGCTGTGATCATCCCTCTGCATTCCAGCCTGGGTGACAGAGACACTGTCTCTAAAAAAATTAATAAAATAAAATAAATTAAGTGGGAGAATAATCTGGCCAAAGAATCTAGAAATAGAAAACATTATTTTAAATGTGATATTAAAACTAGTTTTCTTCTGGATTACACATATTCAGTTTAAATAAATATATAATAAATATGAAGGTCTTCCCTAATGTAGCAATTTTTGTTTGTTGCCAACATGATACCCATTGTAAAGAAAAACTGCTAATTGTGTAATTTCTAAGAGATAAGAACAAGCTCAGAGTTTTTCTCAACTGAGCATTTTACAAGACTAATTGCACACTTTCAAAAGAGAATAATACCTGGGCTTTCATCATATAGTAGTTGTTTCTACAATATGTTTTGGATTTTTTTTTTTTTTTTTTTTTTGAGACAGAGTCTCACTCTGTCACCCAGGCTGGAGTGCAGTGGTGCTATCTCGGCTCCCTGCAACATCCGCCTCCTGGGTTCAAGCAATTCTCCTGCCTCGGCCTCCTGAGTAGCTGGGATTACAGGCACACACCACCACGCCTGGCTAATTTTTGTATTTTTAGTAGAGACGGGTTTTCACCATGTTGGCCAGGCTGGTCTTGAACCCCTGACCTCAAATGATCCACCCGCCTCAGCCTCCCAAAGTGCTGGGATCGCGGCCGTGCTTTGGATTTTATAAAAATGACTTGTGGACATTAAATTAAGTAACAACAAGCTGTCATCTCCTACGTGTTCCACAGATAGAATTCTCGAACTATGTGTATATTTTTAAGGATATAGGGTACCCTTTTTTGTGTACCACATCCCTGGGAGTCCTTAAAGATTTCAGCTAGATGCCACAAACTTCTTTGTCTCATGCACCAGGGACTTACCTATACAATTCATTAAAATAGAAGTGGATGAAAGTGAAGCAATTTTTTCTCTAAATGTACTGCAAGAAAACTAATCTATTCAATCTAGTAATTTCATTTCCAGAGTTGAGACAGATTCACTAGTGAAAATCAGTTGGTCGGATTCTCTGGTTCAGGCATTTTACACAAGTTGCAGCCTTGTCCTCTTTTTCTCCTTCCATAGGAAATTTGCTGTAGAATTAGCTCTACACATAATCACACCATGCTGCTAGCCAACTGGGGCTGCACTAACTTGTTTGAACCCTTCAAATGAAAGCTAAGTAGCTGATAACGGCATAATATATTGTAGTTGTAAGCATTTGGTTATTTATGCAGTTTTGCACACATGGGAATAATTGCATTTTCCAAACTGGTGATCACAGAAAGGATGGCCTTGCAGTAAGGTTTTTGACCACAAAATATTTATAAAGTATTTTAAAATCTATGGCTTGGTAATATGAACAGTAAGACAATTAAACAGTGTGGAGTAACCTCTTTGAAAGGAAGACTTGGGCCGGGCGCGGTGGCTCACGCCTGTAATCCCAGCCCTTCAGGAGGCCAAGGCAGGCAGATCACGAGGTCAAGAGATCAAGACCATCCTGGCCAACATGGTGAAACCCCATCTCTACTAAAAATATGAAAATTAGCTGGGCGTGGTGGTGTGCGCCTATAGTCCCAGCTACTTGGGAGGCTGAAGCAGGAGAATCGCTTGAACCTGGGAGGCGGAGGTTGCAGTGAGCCAAGATCACACCATTGCACTCCAGCCTGGTGACAGAGCAAGACTCCATCTCAAAAAAAAAAAAAAAAGAAAGAAAAAGAAAAAAAGAAAGGAGGACTTATGAAGCTTGATTGATTGTTATGTATTTCAGATAGTATTCCTAGATATAACAAAAATTTTAGCTATTTTTAATCCACAAGAGAAGTAGAATGCTTCTGTCAAAAAAAAACCTGATTTGCCTTGTAATTTTATAAGATGATAGAGAAACATTTTTCAGAGTTTATAGGCTGATCTCTTAATTGGATATTACATATTTTATCATTTTTATTAATGAAATATAATTATAACAAAATAATCTACAGTGGTTCATAGGGTCTATTTTAAGCAAAATCTATCAGTCAAATGAGAAAGAACCTGAAGAATCCTAATTCCTCTAGAAAAACCAGATGTCTAAATAAAGCCTACAGACTAATTTTGCTCCCAGTTTCTTTGGCCCAGTATTTCCTCCACTTTTAATTTAACCCCTGTGCTTCTTTATTGCAGCACATCGCTGCGTGTAAACTCAGTTGCTTTTTAAAATATATTGACATGAAATGAGACGTGCCAAGTATGGGGCTCTGCTGCTGTGAGCAGTATATGAAGCCACTGCCAGCCAATTAAACCCCCAGGGATGAGTTTCACTCTCACTTCTCCTCCACCTTTAACATGGATGACTAAAAAGAATGTATATAGTTCAGTTTCATATTTTCCCTCTGTGCCCTATTTTAGCAAGTTATTATTCTTGGGGTTAAAACAAGTAGTGGTCTTCAGATTATTCATTCGATAAAAATTGTGGATCCTGGTATTATGAAGTTCATGAAATACAGCATTTTCTAGCTCGTCTGCACTTTCACAGAAGCCTACAAGAAAGGATAGGGAAACTTACTTTTGTGTGCAACCAATCATACGCTGAACTGAGAAAGTCCCAAATGCTTATGAGACTCTTGCTTCCTAACTCCATGCTTTTCTGCCAAGAGATAAAAGCTTGAGCTCACCTACATTTGTGAACAGGGGCAGAGTGGAGGATGGCAGCCAAGGGCGTTAGATCTGCAATCACTTTTTGCTATGCCTCCACGCATATTGGCACCTTTCAACTTTCTCTGCTATGAGCTGGAGTCACCTGATACCCAGTTCAGTGCTGCTTTTTACTTTTGAGTTAACAACTCAAAGACAGGATAGATGTTGTTCCTTCCACCTCAGGCTAGAAAATCTGGACTTTCGATAAAATCTTTGCAGTCTTCAACATATATTTTGGCAAGTAGTATAGAATCCATAGTTTAACTATGGTGTTGCCATACTAGATCCTTGGGATAGGTGTACTGCCAAGACTTCCCAGACAGCATTTCCCAGAAATATCCAGATCTTTGTGAGTATTTCCCAGAAATATCCAGATCTTTCAGAATCAGGAACAAAGTACACTTAAACTTTAAAAATGTTTTATAGCCCAAACCAACACATATTTGTATTCACCCATGTATCCAAATCAACACTCATTGATACTGGTTAGATCAGAGTTGGTCCCATGATCTTGTAATATGAAATTATCCAATTGGTCTTGAGCTATATGATGTTGTACCATGAAATATGGAAACAACATTGACTAGGTATCAGGTGACTCCAGCTTACAGGCTTTTCATGAGATCTCTTAATATTAGGATATGCTGTAAAAGGAATTTTTCACTATAAAAGATAAAATCCTTTACACTCATAAAAAATATTAAAAGGCTTGTTCAGTGGTTCTCAGGACCCCTTTACACTCATCATGATTATTGAAGACCCTAAAGAACATTGGTTTAAGTGGGTTATATCTGTCATTATCAACTGTATTTGAAATTAAAACAGAATAATTTTAAAAATGTTTATTAACTTCTTTTAAAATAACGATAATAAGCCCACTACCAACACTAACCTAAGTAACATATTTTTGAAACATAATTATTTTCTAAAACAAAAGAAATTAGTGAGAAGGGTAGGACTGTCTGACAGGTCTGAAAAATTAATAGAACATGGTTGGATTCTCATATCTGCTTCTGTATTCAATCTGTTGCAATATGTTGTTTTGGTTGACACACATGAAGAAAATCCAGCCCTACACAGATAAGTATTTGGAAAATGGAAGAATAATTTGTATATTTTATAGCCTTTTCAGATAGTTGTGTATATTCTTCTTTGACTTTATACTAAACTCAACAATGGTAATTCTAAGTGTTAGCTGCAATGTGGAATCTACAATCATATTAATAAACTTTTTGTCTTTTGTAACTTGTAAGAGAACAAGACTGAAAAAGGCAAAGAACATCTTAGTATAATTTTGAAAATAGTTTTGACCCTGCAGACTCCCTGAAAGGTTCGCAGTATCCGCTAGGGTCCCCGGATCACAATTTGAGAATCACAATTTGAGTGGGGTTCTGTGTCCCCACTCAATCTCATTTTGAATTATAATCCCCACATGTTGGAGGAGGGGCCTGGTAGGAGACGACTGTATTACAGGGGCAGGTTTCCCCCTTGCTTTTCTTATGGTAGTGAGTGAGTTCTCACAAGAGCCGATAGTTTTAAAGTGTGGCACTTCCCCCCTCGCTCACTGTCTCTCTCCTGCCACCATGTGAAGAAGGTCTTTGTTTCCCCTTCACCTTCCGCCATGATTGTAAGTCTTCTGAAGCCTCTCCAGCCATGTGGAACTGTGAGTCAATTAAACCTTTTTTCTTCATAAATTACCCAGTCTCAGGCAGTTTTTTTTTTTTTTTTTTTTTTTTTTTTGAGATGGAGTTTTGCTCTTGTTGCCCAGGCTGGAGTGCAATGGCATGATCTCAGCTCACCGCAACCTCCGCCTCCTGGGTTCACACAATTCTCCTGCCTCAGCCTCCTGAGTAGTTGGGATTATAGGCATGTACCACTACACCCAGCTGATTTTGTATTTTTAGTAGAGATAGGGTTTCTCCATGTTGGTCAGGCTGGTCTCGAACTCCCAACCTCAGGTGATCCGCCCACCTCGGCCTCCCAAAGTGTTGGGATTACAAGCGTGAGCCACCACGCCTGGCCAAGTAGTTCTTTATAGCAGTGTGAAAATGGACTAATACAACTGGCTTTCGTTGCATGCAATGCTGTGCTAACCACTGACAAAAGTTTAAACAAGAGAACTTCCTTACTTTTTTGAAGGTGAATCCATTTGTCCCATTTGGTTTGAGGATGTTTTCAAAACTCAACAAAGGTATTTCTACGTTTTCTACATCTTTATAACAAAATTCCCTAATCCCCTTCAATAGCCCCCAAAAAACAACTATCAGTTTTATTTTAATCTAACTGACAATGGATATACTAAATAAATAACCCAGATAGAGCTGTTTCTTGCCATCTTTTGGAATCCTATCTTCTTGCTCTCTAGTATCTTGTGCTTTCACACTTGCATAAGTAATTAAAACCTGATTACAACCACAGTGTCTAGATCATAGTTCTCTATTATTACAAGATGCTGATGTGCAATCATTTGTGAATATATCACGTGTCCTCTTATTTTTCTACCATTAGAATACCAAAGTTTTCTTATGAATTGGAGCAATTCCAGATTATCTCTGTATCAATGTCACTCTTCTTCATCTTTCATCCAGTGTACTCTCTTGAGTAGAAGAGAAAGGGATGAAGTAAGCCTGAGTATGCTGCTGGGAGGGTGTGATGCATTGAACATCACTGATCACGAGTTTCAAAATGAGGAAAAGGTTGAGAACTACTCCTCCAGACCATCAAACTGAGGCATGAATGACTACCATCCCAGGCCAGGGTGATGAGATAAACAGCTACTAGTTGGTAATCAGGAGTCTGTTGGTAACCTCTTCTCTGTCTTGAGTACCATTATAAGAAATAGGACTTGGGAGACAAAAGAAACTAGGAGTCAACCACAGGGTAAGAAGCCGAGTATTCAAGAACGTGTGATCTGCTGCAACAACGGGCGTGTCACAGAGGCATGCACCAGTGCCAAGGGGGCTCAGTCACTCAGCATGACCTTGCTCATGTTCTTAGATTTCTGTGGTTACTGTGAAAGAAAAGCCAATCCTAGCAGAGCTGGTTTGCTGGATGCAAAGAGGCAATTAGTATCATCTGATAGATGTTTATGCAGAAAGGGACTGGGAAAGGCAGTGAAGGTAGAAGTGAAGATGGAGAAATGATTGCCAGTAACCCTTGATGAGCAACCTTGGTTCAATGGAGGACCAGAAGTAGTAGATGAACAACTTCAGAGAGGCAGCTCTCAGGTAACCTTCTTTGATGTAGAGACAATAATATTTCACAACTACTTACTTGAGAAAAGGTGGAACTCTCTATCAAACTAGGAATATTTTGCAGGAAGTGAGTATGGCCATAGGAATATTTTGCAGGAAGTGAGAATGGCCATGAGAAAAGAGGCTGTGATCCTTTCTACAGTGATGAGGAAGAGAGAGTGCCTCTTTCTGCTAGTGTTGTATTCTGTGCTAATGAGGACCTGGAAAAAGCTACAAATCCCACTTACCACTCTTTGAATTCTCCAGAAGTTCTCCAGCTTACAGAACCCAATTTTAGGAGAGTTGAAAGAAGGAGCGATGAGAACACACAGGAGAAAGGGCTAAGAATTTAAAAGACAGGCTGGATATGGTGGCTCACCCCTATAATACCAGCACTTTGGGAGGCTGAGGTGGGTGGATCACTTTAGCCCAGGAATTTGAAAGCAGCCTGGGCAACATGGTGAAACCCTGGCTCTACAAAAACTACAAAAATTAACCAGATGTGGTGGTGTGCACCAGTAGTCTCACCTAATTGAGAGGCTGAGGTGAGAGGATCACTTGAGCCCAGGAGGTTGAGGCTGCAGTGAGTTGAGATCGCACCACTGCACTCCAGCCTGGGCAACAGAATGATACCCTGTCAAAAAAAAAGAATTAAAAAGATTATTTGAGTACGGGCTTCACACATGTTTCATTCATTTATTTGACTGGAGATTTCACAAGTGCCTGCTCTAACATAGCTATGAGTCTGGTTGCAGGAGCTAGAGTGGTGCAGGTAAAAGAAGAGATGGACAACAAAGTAAACAACCAAGCAAAGAAATATGTAGTGACAACATGAGAAAAGGGTGGTGAAGAACAGGTGCAAGAGAATGACAGTGAAGGGAGACTAAGAACTTTAGAAAAGGGTGGTCAGGCATATAACGCATGATGTTGAGGACCTTATTGCCTCAGTAGAGACCTAGCAACTCTTCTCTTCTGCTTCCCTCTCCCACTTCTAAGGACTCTGACAATTACACCTGGTCCAGCCAGACAATCCAGGATAATCTCTTGATTTTAAGGTCGGTTGATAGCAACCTTAATTCCATTAGCAACTGTTTTTCTTCTTTGTCATGTAATCCAATATATTCACTGGTTATGGGTATTAGAACTCGGACATTTTTGAACAGCCATTATTCTGCCTACCACAACAACTGAAAATAAAAGTGAGAAAAGAGGCCAAAGCTCTTTGTCCCTTCTGGAGTTCTTCTCTGCTCACACTTGGAGAGTCTTTTATTTTCTATAACTAAATTTCTTACAAGAGCTAATATGTAGTATCTAAACTGTATAATAATTGGTAGGTTTATGTGACCTTGGACAAGAGACAAGACACTTACCTTGAGTTTCCTTATCTATAATATGACAGGATTGAGGATAATGGTCTCTCAAAACTCCCTCAGTGTTCCTAATCAGACCCTGGAAGAAATAATGTCATTGTAGATTATATTCCAAAGTGTAGTGTCTCATCGCCACTGGGCATGTCTACTGAACTCCCGCAAACCACGACATCCTTGTTGATAGTTTCCTGGTTAAGTCACTGTTATATTTAGTGTATGCTACCAACATTGATGAAATCTTTTCACCTGTCAACACATGTACTTTATGGATGTATAAAACAAAACAAGTCTGACTAAAAAAATATAGTGACTCCCAACTTCTGCTCTGCTGATGTCATTGTACATTGCATTGTATCTCGTCCATGTAGAATGGTCTGTTGCTTGTCACAGAGTTTGTTGTTGTTGTTATATGTTTTGGAAACACCCATACCTTGTAACATTAAAATACCTTGTGTTTATAAAGCACTTTACAGCTTACAAGATGTTTTCATATCTGTAACTGCATATGATTCTCTGTAACAATGTTCCAAGATTAGCATATACTTCTTTAAAATGGGTATATTCTATGTAGACATTTTATATGCATTCTTGATCAGTGGTAACAGAGGTCCCAAGTAATTTGTTGGAAAACTGACTTCAAACAGTGGAATGGAACACAGACTTATTCACTCACATGCTGCATATGTGGCAACAAAGTGATCAGACATCTTTTATATTTTCAATTGGACATCATCTTAATGAGACATATTATACTGCTTTTATCTTTACTTTTGAAAGGCAATGCAGTCATGGAATACTCTCAGGCACTTTTCTTAATCACACTTTATTCTTTAGGCATTTTCCTGCCTTTTTATACTCTTGCTATATGTTATCCACAATACATCTTTCTAAACATTTATTTGAATATAGATAAAATTATACATATACAAAATCCCAAGGTATGATATTGCAGTCACACATAAAGACATTGGAGTTGTAACTGCCTATATTAGCTTTTATATGTGGAATGGTTCTCTAAATTATTTGAGAGATTAATAATTTTTCAAAAATGATTCGAACAGCTCATTTGTCCTTCTGCCTCTCTCTTTAATTCTTAAGTCCAGATGCAAAGCAAAGAGAGACTTTTAGATGATTGTAAAGTCATTTAATTTCCAGACGTTGTCTAGTGTTTAAACACCGACATCAAAGCAAAGAGTCAATTATCAGAGTTCATTTGGTCTGAAGCCCCATTGCCTGAATTGCCATAGTTTTCCTTATGCTGAAAAGGAAATGTGTGTCACATCTTGAAGCTGTGGTATATAAAATCACTTTATCTAGAGCAGTTTAACTTGAAACATGTGTTTGGGCTCACTAACCACAAGGAGGCATTGAAGCATCTCTTCAAAATGTGAAAAGCAATTTTATGAAGAAAAAAAGAGTTACAGTTGTTGAATTTCATATAAGCAATTATACCTGCTTGTGAGTACGCATGCTTTTTAAGTTTGTGTTTTGATTCACTTTTTTTTAATGACCTGAAATATCAGCAGAAAGTGTTTCCACTGTTGTTTCTTTTGTGAGAGATTTTTGGACAATAGTAATCCATATGTGTTTTCCCTTCTGCTCTGTTTCCAGTGGAAATGAAGGCAAACTGCAGGACTTTTATTAGTACTGACAAAGTAACTGCATTAGCTCTTCTTGCCCTTTGAAGGTTAAAAGTTCTTTTGACTGTGAGCAGAAGTTGATTTCTTTAGTATATGAATTATTTAAATATGTATTCCTGACAGCAGGGGATTTATCTGAAATCTGTGTGTCACTTAAGAATGATTCTGGAACACATTTTCAAAATACCACATAGGAAGCTCACATTAAGAAGCCAAAACAATATTTTTTTAACCTGAGCATAATTTTCTTACGCATCCTTGTAAACATTCACATTTCATGTCAGAAATTTTCTCCATGTTTTGTCATCTTGATTCTTAGCAGCCTTGTTGGTATTAGAAAATGTGAACCCCTCTGTTACAGAGTATGTTGCTTAGCACATCTTCCAGAATAATGTTTAATTCCCCCGAGAAACAAGCACCTCATTCTTCGGGATTGGTTTGTTTCTGTAAGATGCTTCAGAGAAAATGTTTTCCTGGAAATATGGACTGTGACATTTTGAAATTCTCTTGTGCCATGTTGCTATATTGACTTGCTCTTTCTGCGTTCTGACACCTTGTTTGCCTTTTAGGGTATTCCCAGCCTGTGAGAGAACATATTGCCGATTTCAACACACAGCAGAACACGCAGCTGGGGAGGCTGTGTGACATCTTAGGTACAGTCAACAGTTTTACACAAGTGACTCTTTGGAATGTTTATCAGTGGATGTTGATAAAATGTTTTATTTGTTTGTTTGTTTTTTGATTATTTTTTCCCTCTATAAGGAAAAAGCTCAGATTTTTAATCTACTTACAGGGCAATTCAATGTTTTATTTTAAAAAACAGATTTGTAGTAAAATCAGCTTGAATTAAAAAATGACATTTTAACCAATTTACTTGGACAGTTTTCTAGATTCTCTTTGCTACAGGTTTAGATCAGAATTTCTCTCCTGTAAACCAAAAATCTTCTTTATTTACTGAATCTTGCAGTGAGTGAAATCAAAATTTTACATTCGTGTCAGTCTTGTCTCTTATAATATCTGGGGAATGAGTGAAAGGTGGTATCAGAAATGAAGCATTGTGTTTTCATAAGAAGAAAGAGGGGAAAATGAAGATAGAATTTTAAAGGAAGGTTTTATTTAAATATAGAGCATCTTGTTATTAGAAAACATGAAGTGCCTAATGGAGGGAATTTTTGGAAATACAGACCTTGATTGAGTGATGTGTACATCTTTGTGAAAGTCAAGTTCTGATACTGGTTTGGTCAGTTCTTAGTCAGGCACCCATCCGGAGCCAGGCAGGAAGGATGCCTGAATGTGACAGCTTTGGTTGACACTATTCAAGGCCCGGGTTCAGATTAGGCTCTAAGAATATAGGTTGCAAAAGCTAAGCAATAACATTGAATCTGTTTGTGAGATACTTGCCAAAAATTCAAGGTTGTTACATAAAAATTAGATTTTTATTAGTTATCAAATAAGAACTTCTTTGTTTTGTTAAAATGCAATTTCTTTGGCCCTTATTTAAGAAAAACAAGGAAGACTTTTAAATGATGAAGGACCAACTTAGCTGGCTCCCTGGAATGACATACTTTACATTATTCATATATATTTCAGCATCATTATTATTTTATAAATGCCATTTGGTAGCAAAAAATACATCAGTACTAGAAATTTACAGTGTCCTAAAATAATAATCATAATTGCTTTAATCTATTATCTAGGCACTAAGATTGTTTTTCAGCATTACAAAAAATTTTTTTAATGACTTAAGATTGACTTGTTAGTATTAAGCTATTTCAACTAAAAACCTGACTGGATGGAAACCACTGAAGTTTAGCGGAGGGCAGACTTTGCTGTAATTTATTTGAATTAATCTTTTTCTTCAGCTTTTTATATCCCTTTCTATATATAGTACAAGCCATCACCAAATAATTTCTTTATAAAAGATTCTCATTATTGGAAAAGACTTGAAAATATTAGGCTTCTATTTTAAACAACTCAATAATTCAGTCTATCTCTACCTGCAATGGAATATTTTGCTTATATGAACATTTCTGAGAGATTATGAGCCAAATGCCTTTTTCTTGGTACATAGTCTTTATGATATAGCAGTGCAATCATAAAATGTCTTCAAGAGGAGTAATGAAAGTTTAGAAATAGATGAAAAAAAGTACTTTCTTGTGAAATAAAAATGTGAATAAACTAGAAAAATAAGTAATAATTTCATGGAAGAATGGATAATTATCCTTTATGGTTTTTCTTTCTTATTCAGGGGAAACAAAGATAATCCAGTCACACTGGTAAGGCTGGTCACTAGATATTGTCTGTGAATTCATGGTTCTCAAGTGGAGACCCCAATGGCTAGTTCCTAGATGAGTTCAGCAAGAAAGTGACTGATTACTGACTAGCAATCAAAGAAAGCTTCATCTTCGTATCAATTCCTTTCCAAAATTACCTGTCAGTTAATTTTGAACATGTGTAAAATTAACCCATGATAAAACCCATTAATACTGAATATTAGAGTTGGTGATATGTATTCCTTTGCCAGAAATGAACAGGAAAGGTGAAATTGGCAACATGATTCCTTTTATCATTTGTAACCTAGAAATTTCTTCCCAAGAAAAAATTTGCTTTTCATCTGCTACAGTCTATAAGCTATTTTTGTTGTTTTTCTGCCCTATTCTTTCATACTTAAAAAAACTCATTCATTTGATTTTTAAAACCTCTATTGTAATTTGGTTAGACGCTAGTCTCTTCTTCAAAACACAAGACTTCGGATGACTGATTTGATGATTCAGCAATTGGATGCAAGTTATTTACTTACTGTCTTCTCAGTTAATTTATTTTGAGGTTTATGCTTCAAAATTAAATGGGAGCCACCTAAATATTCACACGTATGCAGCACCTGCTGTGGGCCTAGCACTGCGCCAGTTCAGAAAACACCCCTTCTAGGTCTCTGGAGAGGGAGATTTCTCTTGTATGCCTTGCGTCTAGGCATAAAAGACTTTCTCAACTTTGCAAATCTCTCCATAATCCCTTCAGTCAGTTCACAAGTGTTTATTGAGTGACTCCTACATATTCCACACTGTGCCAGGGCTTGGGGGAATATAAGAAATAGTACAAACATTGCCTTTAAGGAGCTTGGAGAGACAAGATTAATAGATTGGAAACAATAGGATAGAACACAGAGGACACTACTTCATGTTAAATCTTGAGGCACTGATCAAAAGGAACGTAGGGAGCCGGGCGCGGTGGCTCACGCCTGTAATCCCAGCACTTTGGGAGGCTGAGGCGGGCAGATCACGGGGTCAGGAGATCGAGACCATCCTGGCTAACACGGTGAAACCCCGTCTCTACTAAAAATACAAAAAAGTAGCCGGGCGTGGTTGTGGGCGCCTGTAGTCCCAGCTACTCGGGAGGCTGAGGCAGGAGAAAGGTGTGAACCCAGGAGGCGGAGCTTGCAGTGAGCCGAGATCGCGTCACCGCACTCCAGCCTGAGAGACACAGCGAGACTCTGTCTCAAAAAAAAAAAAAGGAACGTAGGTGTGGGGGCAGCTGGGGAGTCACTGTTGGCCAGCCTAGTCAGGGTGGGCCAGGAGCACATTCACACACCCGTGCTGTTTCTTGAGCACTTACTATGTGCCAGATGCTGCACCATATACTTTCTGTATCTTCACTCATTTAATAGTGTCTAAAACAATACGCCCCAGGTGGTTGTATTCCCCTTTTTACAGATGAAGAAATGAATGCTTAGAAAGGTTAAATACCTAGAATTTAATCAGTCTATGCTCTGTATATATACTCTGCCAAACCAATCAGAGAAATCTTAAAATCCCCTCTTTGCCCTACTTGCCTAAGAAAACGTTTACAGTGCTCCCTCCTCTGAACTTCTTTAAGTATCTGGTCTGCGTGCTTCATCAGCCCACAATGATTGCTGTATTTCCCTCCACGTTTAGCCCAGGGCTTTGCCCCTACAGACCAGTCAGCTATTTTGTGAATGAATGGATGAACAAATGAATTACTTCATTGACTGCTGATTTCCTATTCATACTCCCTGAAATATTGTGCAGCATGGAGTGGATACTCTCATTTCACTATTCCATTTGGATGGGATATTTAATTAGGGTTTCTTGTGATGTTACATGTAAGAAGCACATCTTAAGAAGGAGAAAAGTTAAATTAAGGCAGTGTTTCCTTTAAACCAAAAATCACAAAACCTGCTTTTTAAGTAATATACTCCTCTTTGGGAATCAAGCAGGGGAAAGGCTGGTTTCCTGAAATAATCATTGCTATGATTATAATCAGACCATTTATTTGAACAGGACATTCCCTAAATTGGCCCTGTCAAGTCCATACAGAATAAGAAATTGCAATTTCATCAGCTTTGTAAAGTTAATAGCTCTGTTTTATAATTTACTGAAGTTAATGGAATAAATTTTTAAAGCAGTATGCAATTCCTGTTGATGTTAATGGGAGTTGTATGGCTAAATCCCTATGTATTATTTGAAAGTACATTTCCAAGGTATCTCACAGCCCTCCTTCTGAAGGAATCATTGCATCTATTTTTTTTGGTGGTGGTGTTATTTATATTTTCTTTAGAGAAATGCTGAACTGTAAAAAAGCCAGTTAGATTGCTCAGATAGTACAAAAGCAATCTAAATTAACCTCAACATGGGTTTTGGATATGCTCTTTATTTTAAACTGCACAACATCAGTCGGATGCCAGAGTTCATAATGTCATTTACCTTCACACCAGTAATTAACATTGTGCCTGTTGTTTTTAGATGCCAATGTGAATGTCATCTACATCTGCTCCCATCATATGAATGATGAGTTAGTGCTGTATTACAAACAAATCCTAAGTCTACATGCAGCCGTCAAATCGGGGAACCTTGAGGACAGAAGTGACCTGCAGGACAGGATCAAAATTATCACCCCTGAAGCTGTAAACATCTTCCCCGTGAGTTTGTCTTCTAATTACTACGGTTTCAGGGATGCAGTAAAATTAAATTGGAAATTTTATAACTTGCAATGCTCTGGTACACATCAGTGAAATATTATTGCAAGTGTAACAGCTTTACTGATTAGACTACTAGTTGGTCTGTAGGAAATAAATATTCCAGTTTAACTTTCAGACTCAGTGGAGCTACCCCTGCCCAGTTTCTCTGTAGTCGTAGCCTAATTCCAGTTACTAGGTGGTACCATCAAGTAGGTGGATTTATAACATGCACCATTCCTTTTTCTTAATTTTGTGTGGAGGACACTAAGGCAGAGAAAGGCTGGGCCTGCCCACAGTCACAAAACTAGTTAGGAGCAGAACTAGACCAGGCCCTCTCTTTTCTGATCCACACGGGTACTCCATGTTTTTTTCCCCTGAGGGGAATTTGGCTTGATTTACCATATCAGATGGTTCCTAATGAAAAATGTTCAGGTTTTTTTTTTTTTTTTTTAATTGTGCTGATTTTTTAGTGAATGGAATGAATTCTGAGTGAATCCTATTCCTAGACAAGAGCCTTTGGGAAATTCATGGAATGATAAAGGCAGCGTTCTAGAATAAGGCAGTACAAAAGATGGCTTAAAACGAATTTATCTACATTTTAACAAGAATTTGAACTTTCCATGTTAACCAGATAACAGTTTAATACCTAATGGACTATGCATTTTTGAGGAGACTTTTTTGGTGTAATTAAAGATAGCTGTTTTCATTTACAACTGAAATGCACCAAAGTCAACTGTCTCTCTGTTGCCAAAGTGATTGCATGCTATACATAGGGAACATCTATGTGTTGGGTGACTACCCGTTAACACTTCAGATGTACCATGATTTGACCAAAAAAACAGGGGGTTTGGGGGAGGGACCTAAGGAAAGGCTTGCCAGGACTGGGGAGAGTTTCGATAGCATTTCTACTTTGCTGATACTCACTGAATTGTTGTCAGGATTTATTCTTTTCTACCAAAATGAACATTTTATTTTTTCATAACTGGACGCCTCAGTATTCCTTTAAAAACCCTCTGCTCAGTTTTGTTTCATTGGCACTTTTGGCTGTGAAAGAGGAAGGCAAGGACAGGGGCTGGGGAAGCAAAAGAAAGGACAAGTGGCAAATCACTGCCACTTACGTACATTCTTGGGAACCTTCCAATATCCTCCACCAATGTAAGAATTTCTTTGGTGCTTCCTAGTTATTGTTTGGCCTCACTGACACAGTTACTATGGACATTAGGGTGCAAGGAAGAAAAAGAACTACCATTAGTGTATAGTTAAATTCCTGATTTTCTCCAGCCAGAAAATTGATCTAATGGCTGCTAGCTATTAGTAAGGAGTTTCTGCACATCTGAAATGCCCATATACATTAAAGAGGCATAGAATGGGGAAGGGTCACTAGATTGGGGAGAAAAAAAAGTGAGAAAACTAACATTTTTCAAATTCTTAGCATACAGTTTCTTTTCTTTCCTTTTTTTTTTTTTTTTTTTTTTTTTTTTTTTTTTTTTTTTTTGAGACGGCAGAGTCTCACTCTGTCACCCAGGCTGGAATGCAGTGGTGCAATCTCAGGTGACTGCAACCTCCGCCTCCCAGGTTCAAGTAATTCTCCTGCCTCAGCCTCCTGAATAGCCGGGATTACAGGCATGTGCTACCACTCCCAGCTGATTTTTGTATTTTTAGTAGAGACGGGGTTTCACTATGTTGGCCAGGCTGGTCTCGAACTCCTGACCTCAAGTGATCCGCCTGCCTCGGCCTCCCAAAGTGCTGGGGTTACAGGCGTGAGCCACCGTGCCCAGCCCAGTTTCTCATTTGATTCTCAGAATAATGCATCAAGATGGAAAGATAGCTCTTTTTATCCATGTCTCTTTATGGCTGAGGAAACCAATACTCCGTTTCTAATCCAAGGTTACTAGTAAGGCCAGAGTGTGAACCACAATCTCTCTACCCCAGAGCAGTATCATGAGTTGGAATGACTGCCTTGCTCCTGGATGACCTGGGGCCTTGGGCAAGCCCCCTTACCTCTCTGGTCCTCTGGTCCTCATCTATAAAATGAGATCCTGGATTAGATCATTTCAGAGTCATCTTCAACTCTATCATCCTATTACCTGAGAACTGTACCCTTGCTAGTCCACTATTTGGCTTCTAAGCAGGAGACAGGCACTCACAGATGCACATAGTATTGGTTTACATCTTTATGAGTAGAAACAAACAGGCAAGGTTTTAAGTACTTAATAGTTCTCCTCATAGCTCAAGTTTAAATTATTTGAGTAATTACTCATAAGCAATCAACTTTTTAAAAATGCAAAAATTAAATTCTTACTTTCAAATCAGTTATTGTTCATGTTTGGTGATTGCTTTATTTGTTTTTAATGGGTTTGAGAAATTGTATCAGTGCTGATTTTCATTTAAATGGATGGCTATGAGATTTTTTAAAGCATGCCAAAAATCTGTTTGTACATCTCTCCAAGTTACTATATGATTCTTGAATTTGTAATGGTAAAATGTGCTCTTTATAAAAGTCATTATGTCTATTTTTAGACATTTCAGTGTTTATGAAGACATCCTAAACAACTACCTTTTATCTCAGGTAAAAAAAAAAATCAGTGGTGATAAATTAAATGTAGCTATAATTCAATGGAACTAGAAACATTTTAGATTTTGTCATCTGTGTCAATCCATTGCCTGGATCTGATGATACTGATGTTCTCCAAATGGTCATATAAGACCTGTGATTAGTGATACATCCTTTGCCATCACTCATTCACATTTAAATCTGTATTAAACACATATGGAACACAATATTGTGGCAGCATCTTGCCTGGAGTCTAGGGCATGCCCGCAGATGACTATAATACTGAGTCGGGTAGAGTACTTGCCAATAGAAACAAGCAAACCTAGAGGAGATGGAACTCCATCCTGGCTGGAAATGTGCTCAGAATGTTAAAATTAGGTTCTATTGCTGCGTCTGCCATCCTCCTTCACATCTCAAAAACCCACCAGGTCTTTACTACTCACTCGATAAAATAAGGAACTTGTGGCAGCAGTGGCATGTCAACTGTGTGAGCGGGGTTTGAATCCTGCTTCTGCTGTTTACTAGCTGTGTGACTTTGAGCAAATCACTTGAGGCTTAATTTTCCCATCTCCAAAATAGGGATAGCTAATTGATTCCATGTCATATGGATCAAACGAGAGATCACGTCAAAGGCTTTGATCTTGTGAACTTACCATGAAAAGATTGCTGCCTTGGAATCCTCTTCTGGGTGCCCTGAAAAGCTCACCACAGACATCATAACTCAAGTCACCTATTTAGTTCAATTTTTTTACATGTCTTCATTGGAATAATTTACGGGAAAAAGAAAATAGTGAAATAAACAAGGAAGAAAGACAGTGACTAACCAGATGGAAAACACAAACCTGCCAGGTGTTATCACTGGCCATTGTCAAATGGAACATTGGGTTTCCTAGAACTGCATTCTCAGAAGTATGTTTTTTCAATGGATTTAAGGCCAGGTGCAGTGGCTCACACCTGTAATCTCACATTTTGGGAGGCCAAGGCAGGTGGATCGCTTGAGCTCAGGAGTTTGCGACCTAGCCTGCCATGTCAGGCAACATGACAAAACTCGGTCTCTACAAAAAATACAAAAATTAGCCAGGCATGGTGGCACACGCCTATAGTTCCAGCTGCTTGAGGGGCTAAGATGGGAGGATCGCTTGAGCCTGGGAGGTCGAGGCTGCAGGGAGCCGTGTTTGCACCGCTGCACTCCAGCCTGGGTGACAGAGTAAGACTCTGTCCCTGCTTCTACAAAAAAAAATAAATAAATAAAAATAAAAGGATTTAAAATTACAGTAGAAAAGGCATATTGCATAGATCTAAGGAACTTGGAATAGAACACCTAATCTGGAGGAAGGGCCCAATAGGGGAAATCATGTAAATCCTTGTCTCAGAGGAGCTCTGTTTTTGCCTTTTAAAATTGTGGTAAATTATATATAACACAAAATTTACCATTTTAACCATTTTTAAATGTACAGTTTGGTGGCATTAAGTACATTCACACGTTGTACAACCATTGCCACTATCAATTTCAGAACTTTTTATCATCCCAAGAAGAAACTCTGTACCCATTAAGCAGTAAGTCCAAAAGAGCTCTTGTTTTAAAGGGAAAGTTATTTCAGAGCTGGAAGGACCCTAGAGACTTCTCATCCAACCCCTCATTTGAATATGAGAAACAGACTCAGAAAGGTTGAGTTTTCTAAATCACCTAGCAAGTCACAAATTCAGACTGAAATGCAGGTGTTCTCCCCAGTCCAGTTCTCTTTCTCCCATACTCAGGAATTATCAGGAATTATACTCTCTGACAATCTGCAAACTGGTGCATCTGATATTCCTTGAAACAATCACTACAGTCTGCAAACTGGTGCATCTGATATTCCTTGAAACAATCACTTAGCATTTCTCCATGTTTTTATGCTGCAGTAAGTAGACAATTTTTCACTAGAATTGGGGTAGTAGATGCTAGTCTATAAAATCCCTTCAACTCCCTTGAGACTCTGGCACTTTTACATTATATTAATTGTGTAACATTTTAATGACTTTATTTTTTATTTTTTTGAGACAGGGTCTTACTGTGTCACACAGGCCAGAGTGCAGTGGCATGATCTTGGTTCACTGCAGCCTTGATCTCCCTGGCTCAAGCGATTCTCCTGCCTCAGCCTTTGAGTAGCTGGGACCACAGGTGTGTACCACCACGTACCTGGCTAATTTTTTTGTAGATAGGGGGTCTTGCCACATTGCCCAGGCTGGTCTCAAAGTCCTGGGCTCAAGTGATCTGCCCGCCATGGCCTCCCAAAGTACTGGGATTACAGGTGTGAGCCACGACACCTAACCTGACTTTATTTTTAAGAGGGTTTTCGCTATAAAAATAATTATTACCATTTGTTGAGCATCAATGCTGTGTATTATACTAGGAATTTTACATTTGTGATCTTATTTTAAAAGCCTTAGAGCAACCCCAACAAATGGGTAATTTTTATTCTTATTTAACAGGTGAAGAAACAAGCTCAGGGGGGGTCTAAATTACTTGCCTACATTAATGGAGCTTATAAGTGACAGAGCTGGATTCAAAGCCAGACCTGTTTCACTTTAAAGCCCCATCACTTTCCTGTGTGCCATGCTGCCCTCTTCTCTAGAGGGAGGAAAACAATCTTGGATTATTTTATTCTATCCTTAGGTAATGTCTTTCCCATGCCCATCTTCACCTGATAAAATCTCACCCATCCTTCAGAATTCACCTCAACCCCAACCTCTTTCGTAATAATAGTACCAGCTAACATTCATTAAGTCTTTATTGTATCCAAGGCACTGTTATAAGTAATTTACATACATTATCTCATTTAATCCTTACAGCATCCTTATGAGGTAGATACTATTATTACACTCATTTTACAGATGAGGAAACGGAGGCACAAGGAGAATGTGTATTTGCCTTTCCAACTCTCCCCACCAGCATGCCTCTCGAGGGCTCGGCAGATCCTTAGGGCCCTTCTCTGCCCCGTCTCAGTTATGTGTTAACTGTTATTCGTTCCCCACCTCTCGAAAGCAGAAACATGATTGTGTTAGTTTTGGTGTATGCTGACCATCTAGCTGTTTCCTCTGCCCCCATTAGACTAGCTAGAATTATTTATTTAATTGAATAAGACAGTCACATGTATTGCTGAGCTGGGTCTAACTAGTCAAAAATAAAACAAAAAGAGTTTTTCACTGAAAAATGAATTTGAGTCTTGCTGAAATTTTCAATTATTTTCTATTTGTGAATCCTTTCCAGAGTTGTTGCCTAGAACCATGATAATCATTATAAAAGTGCATGTTATCTGAAGCAGATTTAGTAGTAGAATTTTGGAAGGAGGGTGTCAGGTCAAGTGCCTTTTTTCTACTCAAGCATTTAAACAGTTGCCAGAGTAGGAATCTATATAGTAAAGAATGCTATGGGGCTTCTTTCTTCATTTTTTGTATTGATTTTCCAGACACTTTAGTGTTAAACCATGCCAGAAGTGTTGCAGAGATGAATCACTATTACCCAAAGGCCGCCAGCCTCTTTTCCTTCTGACAGAAGGATAATTCCACGTGGATCAAATAAATACAGATGTGTAGTAATTAGTTCTATTCCCAGTGAGCCTATTTCCAACACACTAAAGATGTGAGCGATTACAGAACCTCACCCCAACAGCTTTTATCAATTTAAACTGCTAAACAACAGGATAGGTCATAACCCAGCCTGCTATTAATAATGTATTTATTATGTGCAACATTATAAATTAGGTGTATGGACTAGAAAAAAGGACACTTTTTAACAATAATAATATGATCTTCCCCCAGAAGCATCACATGTGCCTGGCCACTCACCTGATGTACAGTCCCAAGGCAATCAAAAGAATAAAAAATCTCATCCGAGGAACAGAGGCCTACATCGTCAGCGGGCTCCTCCACAGAGATGATTTAGCTGTGGCCGATATGTTAGACATACCCATCCTGGGCTCTGAGCCTGAACTAGCTCATCTTTATAGTACCAAATCTGGAGGTAAACGTGTCTTTGACAGTGCCAATGTGGCAGTTCCTCCTGGAATAGATGACATTTATAGTCAGCAACAGGTATGTGGGGTGGACAAGTGAAGCTCTGTTCAAATATTTGAAACATCCTCTTGATCTTGGACAACTTCCAAGTCTTGTGGAGCCAGCTCTACCCAATGAAGGATAGGTGGAATAGTTGAGTTGATTTGAGGGAATCTATTTTATTTATTTATTTCTGAGATGGAGTCTCACTCTGTCATCCAGGCTGGAGTGCAGTGGTGTGATCTGGGCTCACTGCAACCTCCACCTCCCGGGTTCAGTGATTTCCGGCTAATTTTTGTATTTTTAGTAGAGATGGGGTTTCACCATGTTGACCAGGCTAGTCTCGAACTCCTGACCTCTAGTGATCTGCCCACCTCAGCCTCCCAAAGTGCTGGGATTGCCAGCGTGAAGAACTACGCCCGGCCTCAGGGAATCTACTTTAGAACTTTGTGTTTTAAAGTATTTTCCTGTTAGTCTTGCAGAAATTGCTGGAATTTCCAAACCCTTTACTCATTTGGAATAAGCACTGTTAAAATGTATATATCATTTGGACTAATCTGCTATCAATGTTTAATGCTTTAACATGGATTAATTCATCATCATATCAGCCAGTCATTAAATAGGATCCTAAGAAATAGGAGAGTCAGTTTTCGCTAAAAGCAGTGGGTTTGGAAAACTCCAGTGAGTGATCCTCCCCACTGGGTCAGATTGCAGAGGGCCTGTGAACAGAGGGCTGCAGACTTCCTTCGCTCTTCAGGAAGCGATCTAAAGGGAGGAGGGGAAAGATCTCAGAAAGGGGAAGTAAGGCAGCTCCAGGAATAAAACTGGGGAAGTAAGACAGCTCCAGGAATAAAACTATCTGTTTTTGGTTTTGCCTTGGACCAAGTGTGTGGCTATGCATTCTTCCAGCAGATAGTCAGGGCCTAAAACATTAGGAGAAATGTATTAGCCACTAGAAACGTTTTCTCTTTGAGTTAGCCCTGGCAGGTGTTCTTCCATTTAACTGCCATCTGTTTTCATAATAGAGAAAATTAAAAGACAAATGGCTGTTAACATTTCCTAACCTCTGTTTCAGTACACCTCTTGACCATTACTCTGAGCCAATCACAAATTATCCCCCTACCCACTTCTTGGGAAACCAGAGAACCGTGCACAATGAGTCAGTTTGTGAGGGACGATATTTAGGGATCCCCTCCTACTCTCAGTTGCCTGATCGTGATGCTCTGCACCTCACAGCCACTGAGCTAAAAAATCTAGCCTTTCAACAAATCATACTTTGCAGAGATTAGTTTGAAGATACTATTAGCTTATTAAATTGCCCACAAGTATTTCACTCTTGCTAGAGTATTCTTGGGCAATTTTCATGGGCTCATGAAGGAGGTTTCTCTTAACGGTATCACAACCTAGGAAACTCGCAGGCAATTTTAGCAGGAGTGGAACAGAGAGGCTCCCCCTGAGCTGTTATATCACTTCCATTGTCATTAGCCACCACTGGAATTTGAAGATAACAAGGCAGATTGCTTGACTCTGCTTCCCAGCAGAATATCTATCTGGCTGTTACACTTATTACAAGCGAAATACATTTTTAAATGATACTATTGCACACATGCACTATACATTAAACAACCTTCAAAACTTTAACATGTATGTGCAATATTTATATTGAGTCTTGCCTTCATCTTCACTGAGGAAATCTCAGGCAATCTTTGCTATGAAATATTTCAGAACTGCGTATGTTGATTATAGTTAAAGATGCAGGCACATTTAATGCAGTAAAATCTCCCTCTAGTGCTAGTATTCAGAAGTATGACTAAAAACCTCCTTAGAGACATATCAGATTTGAGAGATGTCATTTGACCTATGGTATGTGCAAATTGTATAACAATAAACCAATATTTCACCTGAGTTCTACTCTGCTTGTTTGGAAAACATACATCTGAGGTCATCAAGAATTAAAATACTCCACTGAGATTTTTCCAGATAGTGACTACCCTACCTAATCTATCTGAGCATGTCAGCATTTTGAATCTACAGATGGGGATGAATCAATAACACTGACTTTTTACCGATATGCATCATAAACTTAAAGCTGGTGAAAGAAAGCTGCAATTATTTTAACTTAGGTTATTAAGTATTTCTGACTTTCAGTTGGACTTTAGCAGTAATTATTTTTCTGCTCTTTACCAGGATAAAACGAATCACAGCTAAAAAAATTTATTACATCCTTTGAACAGATAGACTGAAACAGAAAAATGATAAATATTTAGAAATAGCATAAAGTCATTTTGTTTAGGATTAATTTGTTTAAATCTAGCATGAACACAGTGAGCATTTCCTGTTTTGATCCATAAAGTAACTATAAAAGTTCTCTTTCTGGAACATGCTCCATGGGAAATATTGACAGCTTTGGTTAAATAATCAAAAATGGCGATGCTATTTTAAAGCACTGTTCAATTTTCACTTAAAGATAGCACATAATTCTTTCCAGTGGTGCAGTCTTTACAATACTATTGATCCTTTTCATTACTGTAGGGGATCCATCAACAGATGCCCATTTATAGGATTCTCAGAAGCAACAAATAATAGGATTTGGAAGAAATAGATAATAATTCTGTTAGTAGTTGAGACCTCCAAATATATAATATATCTAAATATGCCATTTTAAAAAAATCTATGCCAGAACACCTTTACTAACACTAGCAAAAGAATTGTATCTGATGTTAACAGGCCAAAGACCGTTTCTACTTCTGCAAAGTGTGATCATCATACAGCAAAATATGATTAAATGTAAAATCTATATTCTCAACACATTAGAGAAATAAGGAAACAACTTTGAAGGCACATTTAAAAAACCTTCCTAGGCTGTGCTCATCACCATATGGTTTGTAGACCGGAGTTCTGTCATTTAAACACCCAAATTATCAATACAAACTACTTGATAATTAGGGAGCTAAGATAATTTTAATTTTCACCCTCACTGAATACCCCATAGTTGTATGAGGTTTCCAGAGAACCCAAGTATGGCCATTTTGCTATCTCTTCCACACTGCCGTGTAGTATAGTATCCCCAGGAAGATTTGCTGGACAGATACAACCCAGAAGAACAGATCAGGCCTTTAATCAAAATAACTTTAATCTGATAGCTCCAAACCTCAACAGAACTGTAAACCATGAGTCCTTTCACACTCTTTAGTTTAAAAAAAAAAAAATTGTGGGCAAAGAGAACTGATCAAAAAAGAGGATAAGAGTGTCACAGAGTTCTTCCGTACAGAAAACCATAGCCAAGAACGGCATGGGAGGGCTCGCGAGACAAAATGCTTAGTGTTATTTTGTTGCTTTCTGGGAAGCATAGACTGGAAAGTCTGATAGGAAGACAAGACAGAAAAATCATTTTGTAATCTAATGAGGTATTTTTCTCCCAGGCTCTGCCAGGAGAGTATTACTTATAATTAAGTCATCTTGCTATAGACTTTTATCTGATTCAAACTCACCCCAAATGGCTTATTGACTGTAAGGAAAGTGGCTTCTATTGCTCCTCTTCTGACTTCACCCTTCTCCACCTCTCTGTGGGTTGGGATAGGCAGCACAGTGAAGAGGGAATGAGCATAGGTTTTGGAGTCAAAGCAACTTGAATGGAATTCCTACTCTGCTACTCAGTGCTGTGTGATTGTGGGCAAGTTATTTAAATTAGCGGAACCTCAGTTTATTTACATATAAAAGAAAACTAATAATGGAGTCCACCTCATAGATTATTGCATTAAATGAGAAAATTCATGCACAGAACTGAGATGAGCCAAAGGCCTGTCTCCTACTGAGAGTTCAGTTATCTTAGAGATCATCATCATCATTATTCTGATACTTGAGCTTGGAGTACTGTTCTGTCCCTTAAACTCCCATGTGTTTGAGCCCAGTTCTTGAGGAAATGTTTCAAATAAAATGTCAAGTAGGTGTGTATTCCAGGAAGGTTGCTTTCACAAATGTTTTATCACCTTTATCTGTCTTCTTCTATAATATACTTGTTTATATCACACATATACTAAATTCGGCCAATTGGCCAGCCAAACAAATGTATTTCTTGTACATTAATGAGGAAAAAATTAAATGTTTTATAGTTTATAGCAGTGAAAAGCTCAACAAATCCCCAAACAGTTAAAGTTTTCAAGACTATAACTCTTTATAGTCTTGAAACAATTAAAACATCATTTGAGGAATCAATAAGTAAATGCATAATTCTGCGAAAAAGAAAGAAAACAATATCAAGATTCAATTACAGGTATTCAGGGATTGTTTCTTTTGCCTTCAAAAGCCAGCAAAATGATAATTTCAGAATTTCTCATAATAAGACTTGCTTTTAAACATGTCTTTGGTGTCACTGGTTAATGGTTTCTTCACATCATATTTATATCCCTTTAAACTTCTTTAATCTGTCTTAATAACTAGAAGATAACCAAATGAACTGACCATTAGAAGTAAAGACACATGAGAAGTACAGTGGAATCCCAGGAAATGAACTGTATTAAATGTAGCTGTGTCTTCGGCCCCACAGATGATAGAGCAGCTGAGTCAGCTGATAACTGATCACCTGCAAATACAGCGCTGGCTCTTTAAAATGGACTCTGAGTTCCGAGGAAATGGGACTGCATTTTGTGATATTCCTTCCTACCTAAAGTGCTACAAATGGGTGCTCAAGGAGAGTAGCAGATATGGCCTTGAAGACTGGAGAAAGAAATGGGCACAAGTGAGTATTCAATGGTGACTTAAACCCGCAGTGTCTGCGAACAGTTAGGGGATGAAGCAAAAAGTTCAGCTAAGAGATGAAAGTACTTTCCTCTCTACTTAGCTCTGTCACCTGCCAGCAGTGCCTTTCTTGGGACCTTTTTCCTTATATCCACAATGAATGGGGATTGACTGAGTTCTTTTCTTTTTTTTTCTTTTTTTTTGAGATGGGGCCTCACTTTGTTGCCCAGGCTGGAGTGCGGTGGTAAAATCAGGGCTCACTGTAACCTCTGCCTCCTTGGCTCAAGCGATCCTTCCACCTCAGCCTTCTGAGTAGAGGGGACTACAGGCTGCGCCACCACGCCTGGCTAATTTTTTCTGTGTGTGTGTGTGTGTTTTTTTTTTTATTGAGACAGGGAGGGTCTCCTTATGTTGCTCAGGCTAGTCTCGAACTCCTGAGCTCAAGCAATATGCCTATCTCAGCCTCCCAAAGTGCTGGGATTACAAGTATGAACCACAGTTTGGGTTATTTTCAGTGTTTCTTCTCTGGGCCCTAAAAGTCCTCATTCACATCTTGAAATTGATTATGATAATTAGGAAGTAATTTTTTATCACATTCAGGTAACATTACAAATCTTATAATTTGCCCTAAGTGGTTCTTGATCATGTGCTTCTAACAACTGTTGTTATTAAGCTAGCTGTATTTTATTATGAGATAGAAATTCTATTAGTGAATGGTTGTCACCTGGAATCGAATGTATAATAGCATTCTGTCAGCAGTCATATGTTTTTGAAGACAATTCAAGGAAATTTATGTAACTGCTGATCCCTGTGAGACGCTGAGAAAATAGTACATTCCAGCCAGAAAATCTCCCAGCAAAAGCTGAGCTGTAGGTAAGAAGTCTTAGCATGAATGGACGTGTATAGATTTTTTGCATGCACATTTGTGAAGGGATGAATTGTACAACCTTTTAGTCCATTCCAAATTTGCTTAATTAAACTAATTTTATATGGTTTAATATATAAATTAAACCTGCCATTCTAAAACTATCCTGCTATGCATCCAGAAATCCCCAGACTTGCCTGACTTCTCTTAATCCCAAATCTCTGTTTTGGCTGACCTGCTGGTTGAAGCATAACCGATTAGGAAAATCTCAACACAAATTCCCTTAACTGGTTCCTTCCCTACCAGCATACATAGCAGTGGGCTGTGCAAAGTGATTTGCGTCTGCTTTGCGCATCCCACTACGGAAATACATGAATCAAGACACAAGTGATAGAGAGGGAGGGGCACACTGGAGGGAACCACATTATTCTTGGAAAGTGGAGTGATGAATAAATCTAGAGAACAGTCAGGAGAGAGAGTTCCCTTTGACAAATGTGACTGGTTTCCCCATGATCTATTCTGGGCTTCGTTCCTCCCTTCCATCAGTAAATGGACTAAATGCAGTACCTGTCATGGCCAGCTTTTTACATATTATTTAAAGGATACTAAAATGAATTACTCTTCTAGATAAATATAAAACAAAGAAAATGTATTTAATTTTGAGGCCCATAGAGATTTCCCTTATATTCTCTTTGAACTAGATTTTATTTCATATTGTATAGTTTTTTTTTTAAGCAACATTGTTAAGATGAAACCATAAAAATATGGCTTTTTTATTTAAAACATTGAAGTGTTAATGTGCAAAGTATGTGTTGGCTTCAGTATTTCAAACCAATAATTTTTAAAGAATTCTGTTGACATTAGACTATGATAAATTTGAAATGTTTGACTTTAAAAAATATTTTAAATACTGACATTTGGCTGCATTTAGAAGCCTCACTGTGCATTATTTAAATTTCTGTTATTTTAAACCGTAGCATTTTTAATTGGCACCAAATACATTTGGCACTGTTGTTAATGTTATTAAATGGAAAGCTCTTGAATAATTAATAATCTATCTAAATCATTTTTTAAAACTTAACAAGAAAAATATAATTATTTGGAAATCTCTTTACAGTCTGAAGCCAGTGCTTAGCCATGATCTGAAGCCAAAAATAAAAATAAAGTAGTTCTGAAAAGGTGCCTCTTTTTTTTTTTTTTTTTTGTAGGAGCCTATTGACATTCTTTTGCCTTCAAAGTGAAATCATATTCGGAGTGGAGGTGAGCTGCAGCCTCCATTGAGTGTAGCTATTGAGAATTTAGGATTAGAATTCTCCTTTGTTCCAGAAGACCATCGTAATGGTGCACATTTAGACATCAAAGCATTACTTTACGAGCACAGGCATGTTTTAATGTCCTATTACAGTTTGTAGACCTGTTTCTTTTGATAATGAAGATGTTGTGTCATCAAGCCTAGCCTGGCACATACAAAACATATGCTGGCAGGTTATTAAAAATTTCAGCTTCTTGATGAAAGACTATCCTGCAGGCTAAGAGTCCAGAGAAAGACTCCATTCTGGGAGAATTATTAGAAATGAGAATATGACTGTAAGCACTAAATTATGTTAATACTTACAAATAGCATCATTTGCATAGCAGTTTATGATACGATACCATGATTTTTCTCATTGGTATGTTGTAGGCAACAGATTAAAAACAGTGCTGTTTATGGAAGTTTGAACTCTTGAGATTCTCTTTCATCTTATGCAGATATTGGTTTTAGATGTAGACAGGATTCAGTGTAGACTCAAGTGTCTAGTATAAAGATCAGCCGGGCCGGGCGCGGTGGCTCACGCCTGTAATCCCAGCACTTTGGGAGCCAGAGGCAGGTGGATCCTGAGGTCAGGAATCCTGGCTAACATGGTGAAACTCCATCTCTACTGGAAAAATACAAAAAAATGAGCCAGGCGTGGTGGCAGGTGCCTGTAGTCCCAGCTACTTGGGAGGCTGAGGCAGGAGAATGGCATGAACCTGGGAGGCGCAGCTTGCAGTGAGCCAAGATGGCGCCACTGCACTCCAGCCTAGGCGACAGAGCGAGATTCTGTCTCAAAAAAAAAAAGAAAAGATCATCTGGCTAGGCGTGGTGGCTCATGCCTGTAATCTTAGCACTCTGGGAGGCCAAGATGGATGGATCACCTGAGGTCAGGAGTTCGAGGCCAGCCTGGCCAACATAGTGAAACGTCTCTACTAAAGATACAAAAAAATTAGTTGGTGGTGGTGGTGCACACCTGTAGTCCCAGCTACTCAGGAGGCTGAGGCAGAAGAATTGCTTGAATCCGGGAGACGGAGGTTGCAGTGAGCCGAGATCACACCACTGCACTCCAGCCTAGGCGACAGAGTGAGACACTATCTCAAAAAAAAAGAGTCATCTCTTTTTTCACTATGTAATTTGGAACCAGAGTTATCTGGCTGGTTATAGTTGAGAATTAAAATAGTCCTGAAGTCAGCAGATGCTGAAAAGTTGTAGTCACCATTAAAAAAAAAATCAGTAGAGACATGTAGGTGATTTTTAGGAAAAGCAGAATGTTACATGATGGCCAAAATGGAAACAGAACACAACTCTATCATTTTTTCTCGGTGACTTGGTACCAAGCCTATTCTCTTCATCCTACCAGCTAACAAAACCTACTTCCCCCAACAAGTTCCAGTAAACTCATTCACTTAAGTACTCTGCTCGTTAAGTTTTAATGAATCCACACTCTTGCACACACTCCAAACTCCCCGTTCCCCAGTCGGGGGTATTTATTTTCATTTAGGAGGAATAAAGGCTTAAACAAAGGAAGGCAAACATGTAGGAGAGAAACATTCCTGGGTAAACTCACCTAAGACAGTCTAGGGAGACCCAGGCAGACATTTACTGTGGGTACCAGTCCTTGGGGCTTTTTTTTGTTTTTTTCTTTATGGGTGTTTTCCTTTCCTCAATTCCTGGGTCATTGGCTTAGTGGCAGTGATGCTACTGGTGACACTGCTTTGCAAGAGATCTTTGTAGAACAATTTCTGTGTGTAGAGAACTAAGCCAGTTCACTTTCAAGTTTCTCTGTGCAGCCCTTCGTTGGGCCTCTGTTACCCTGGAGACTCTGGGATGTGGTCTTGGCATTACTGTTTTACCACTTAATGAGAAAAAGGAAATTGAACTGGCTCTTGAATGCTTCTAGTAAACATTGCTATTTTAGCCCTTTGCAAGAGCAGTTTTACCTTTATTTGTACTTTGGTTTACTTTGTTTGACATTTGATACTAATTTGGGGATCACCAATGGAGGAAAAAAACTAATTAGACATTTTTTTTTTTTTTTTTTTTTTTGAGGTGGAGTCTCACTCTGTCGCCCAGGCTGGAGTGCAGTGGCACGATCTCGGCTCACTGCAAGCTCTGCCTCCTGGGTTCACGCCATTCTCCCGCCTCAGCCTCCCGAGTAGCTGGGACTATGGGCGCCCGCCACCACGCCCGGCTAATTTTTTTGTATTTTTAGTAGAGACGGGGTTTCACCGTGTTAGCCAGGATGGTCTCGATCTCCTGACCTCGTGATCCGCCCGCCTTGGCCTCCCAAAGTGCTGGGATTACAGGCGTGAGCCACTGCGCCCGGCCCTAATTAGACATTTTATATTAATTTAGGGATCACAAAGGTAAGAGAAGAACTATGCCTAGAAAAGGTAGAATAAACTACAGTTGTTTTGCCTCCTTTTAGAACTAAGGCAGCAAACAAAAACACAATTACAAAAGAGAATCATTAACCATTTCATGGCATAGAACTCCCTGCATCTCCACCTCCATTGTGAAGACCTCTGTCCATTCAGAATGGCCCTGGAACTAGGTCATAGGAGCCATTGCAGGATGGCAGAGCTCGTTGTCCCGTGTGGAATTTAGTAGGTATTTATTAGGTGATCCCAAAGAGCCACTGCTTGTAATCACATCATTTTAAATATAACAAGATTTAAAAACTATTTAACCAAATAAGTACATAATCATTTCCCCAAACATAGTTGTTTTCATTTTTGTGTATTGATTTCTAAATATGCAGTATTTCTTTCTCATAGCTACAATAATAGTGTATATGCTAGTTAAACATCAGATCTTAAATATTCTCCATGTTTATACATAGTCTTCACAATTAGTAGGTGCATAATATTCTCTCATATTGATGAACTCTAATATATTAAACAATTCAACTAAGTTGGAAATTTAGGCTGTTTCCAGCTTTCATTTTTTGGCCGGGGGAGGAAGGAGGGAGGAAAGATTTGTTTGTTTTTATATTTGGTTTTTGTATACACCTCTTTTTGCTTCTGTTGAGTTACTTCCCTAGGAGAAGGACCCAGGAGTAGAATATTTTATGGCTTTTGTTACATATTGCCATATTCCTAAGAAGATAGTACCAATTTCCAAGGCACCTAGCAGAGAATAATCATACTAGTTTTATCACAACCTTACCATCAGGGATATTATGAACTATTTGCACTTTTATTTTAGATCTAAAAATCCAACTTCTCATTGCTATGATTTGATTACTAGCAAGGGATATTCTTTTCTCATGTCCTTATTATTTGTGTTTTATATCAAAAGCACAAGATTTTTATATTTTTTTAATCTAGATTTTCTAGGTTAAGAAAAAAATCTAGGTTATTCTTTTTTCTAGTCATGAAACTACATATAAATGATTATTGTTCACTTGTTTTTATATTTATTTTTATGTGCTAAAATCTTGACTTCTTAGATTATCTTTATGTATTTAGTTGTTGCCAGAACACTGAAATTAAACATTTTGTAGATCTATGAATACACTGTTAAGGTGTTGACATTTCCTTGTATTTCTTTGTCGTCGTCATCATCATCATCATCATCATCATAAATACTGCAGAGTACCTACTGGGTACCAGGTATTGTGCTAAGCATATTACCTGAATTGTCTCATTTAAACTCAGAAAAAACCTGAGGTTTTTACTCATTTACTTCCATACCAATTTAAGGTATAAGGAAGGTATTACTATTCTGTTTACAGATGAAGAAACTTATTCTTAAGAAGTGACTTGCCCAAATTTATAGCTAATAAATGATTGTGCCTTGCTTTTAACCCACATCTGACTGCTGCTAGCCCAGTGCGTCTGCCACACTGAGCCAAGTACATTTAGGAAAGACCTTCTTATTTGAAAGTCCTGGAGAAGTGTTCTCCTGCAGGTCCTTGCCTTTGTGACTCATACCGTGTGCTGCCCTTGTGGCAAGTTTTCTGCTTTCCAGAGATTTGTGGGAAACACAAATATTCCTGGAACACAGAGGCCACTGCTCTCAAATTTCTTCCCTTTCCTAGATGACAGAAGAGCTGGCAAACTGGGAGGTGTAGGGAGCCATCAGTACACACACCTCAGAGCTGGAGAGGAGGAGCCCTGCCTGGGAGTTTCTAGATTCAGCTCTTGCAACCCAACTGCCTCACATACCTGGTTATGTGCATGGGTGATGAGAGAGAATTTTAGACATCACCCTTTGATTGTTCACGGGAATGACAGATTTTCAGTGCCTTTCTCAAGCAATTTCAATGCCTTTCTCAATTTACAGGCTCACTAAAATGATCACGATAGTATCATTCCCAAAAAGCTTGGAGTAAATTCCCAAAAAGCTTGGAGTAGCCCACCTTCACAATCAGATGTAGCATTAAAAATACTGTAAGCATTTAAAACCCTGGTTTTTAGCTCAGTGCAGTTGGTCACTCCTGTAATATTTTGTAATCCCAACACTTTGGAAGGTCGAGGTAGGAGTTGGCTTGAGGCCAAGAGTTCAAGACCAGCCTGGGCAATATAGTAAGACCCTATCTCTACAAAAAATTTAAAAATTAGCTGTGTGTCTGTAGTTCCAGCTACTTAGGAGCCTGAAGAAAGAGGATCACTCGAGCCCAGGAGTTTGAGGCTGCAATGAGCCATGACTGCACCACCACTCTCCAGCCTGGGTGACAGAACAAGACTCCTATCTCTACAAGCAGAAACACCCTGTTTTTAAAACAATAAGCAACCAAATATTTTGTTTTTGTTTTAATTTTTTTAGTCTCTTATTCCAGGTTGATATAGTAAACTGCCTTTTAAGCGGAATGAGTGATGGAACAGGCTAGTCATTCAGGGTAGCTAAGAGGTAGTCTGACTTCCTGGGGTACCATAGCCAGGGACACCTAGGTTAGACTCCCATGCTTCCTGGGGGATAACCATAGGCAAATTACTTCAGCTCTCCAAGTCTCCCTTTCTCTATCTGTAAAGAGAGATTAGTACCTGTCTCATGGGGAAGTGGTGACAAGTAAATGAGAAAATTCTGTGAATTGGCGAGCAGCGTGCTTAGCACATAATAAGACTTTAAGAAATGCTACCTATTATTATTATTATTATTATTACCATAAAATTGTATTACAACAAAATACAGGCAACATTGAACAAGTACATACAACTTAATCTTTCTTTGGTGATTTAGAAGGTTCTTTAGGCTCTGGTGGGCTTCCAAGGTATTGCTGTCTATGTCCATTAGCCATCATTATATGTGGTTGTGGCTGTTGAAGATACAGAATGTTGGTTGATCCAGTTGTTCCCAGCCTATGCTTTACCCAGACAGTGCCTTGGAAAGAATAAGTCTTCATAGCAGCCTGCTTTCTTCTCATTTAGAAATATAAAACCGTTCAATTTATTTGAACTTTCTATGAGTTGAATAAAGAGGCTTGACGAAGTAGGGACTATTCTGACCAAAAGATTGCAACCCAGTGGCTTTCTTTTCTGGTTCCAGTTGGTGTATTTTCTAATTAGTGTAGCAGCACGTCACCACAATCATTGGAAAGTCTTAATCATTTACATATTTGTCTTTATCGCCGAGAATGACTTAGAATGTTTTCTTCCAGTTCAGTGGGTATTTTCATGAAGCTGCCAGGGTTGAGTTTGAGGTGTCTCTCTGTGCCTGAGGAAGATGACAGGAGAAGGAAAATTGCCTCCCCAAGTGAAATGAAAGCCAGGGTACCCCTTCTGAGGACCTATAATAATCAGCTACACAAGCTGTTGGTTTGTGTGTCCTATTGATTTAATATGCTTCTAATCAGTACATAAAGCTATGGGCCTGCAGTGTTAATTTTTCATATGCTTACAAAGTACCCTTTGATTTTCTGTCACACGTTAATTACAGCGTTTTGCCATTAAATAGGAAGCTTTGTGTAAACTAATTACTAGGTAATCATTGTCTACTGCAAGCGTGCTGTTTGTACCTTTTATTTTATTCTAAAAATGCACAGATCTCACAGTCTGGAAACACTCTACCTTCCAGCCATTAGCTCTCACTAATTCATAGCATTATTGTGGTGCGAGTGTAGGAGTTGTAATTGTTGTGGTATCAGAGCTGTTAATTACCGGAGTAAACAGTTGAAATGGTGCCAAGGTCTATTGTACAAGGCAGAGAAAAGGAGGTTTAAATGTTACTCCCACCATCTGGGGACTGGAGGAGAGGCAAATGCTTGAAAACAGCAGTGAGGCGCTATCGCCGCTTCAGCTCCAGGGTTGGCGGCCATATGGATCCCGAATACTTTGAATCAATTGAATTTAACTGCCAGTTTTTCGCAATAACAGCGTGGAAGGAAGGAATAAAGCAAAAGATGAGAGGAACGAGAATTGGTTAGTGTTCTCACATCCAGGAAGTCCCGTTGGAGGTCTTTTGGAAAGGTCTGCTTTGCTGCAAACCACAGAGCAGGCATGGGCATTTGGAACGGTTTCAGAATGAGTTTTACTCTCCTCTGACGGTGACTGCGCCATTTGCTTCTGGTCGTCTGTCCTTGGTGCCCCTCGGTGAGACAGGGATGCCCTTGAGAAGGCTCAGACTTTCCTGTCACTGTGCCAGATCCAACAAAAATTCTGACTTTGGAATTCACTGATTTACCATCCTGGTATTTTAACGAGCATGGTCTGTGGAAAGAAAACAATCAATCTATAATGCTACTACATCTGCCTCAAGTGTATGCATCTGTATGTGTGGAAATATCAAAGAAGGCACAGCTCTTCGCTCTGATAAAGAAAGGTCGCTGCTTGCCCATTCCTTTTGCATAAAATTAAAATATAAATTCTCCCGATAGTGTCTCATTTCATTCCACAGACTCACTCCTCTCCCCCACTACTTGAATGAAAAATCAAGTCCAAAGGGCACATGTGTTTCCTTTTGTTTTTAATTTTCAATTAAAGAGCTTTCATCAGCATATGCAATTTTCTCAACCAGCGATATTTCTCTAACTGGAAAGAAAGACCCCATTACCAGTAATGATAATTATGGCTACTTCCACTTATGGCTGATTTTAAAACCACATGGTTTCTGCTTTAAAATATTGCATGATCTTTAGAACAGGCATGTGTATTTACTTGATGTCACTCTTCTATTTTAATATAATTTCCTTAAAACCATTTTCCAATGTTAAAAATATTTTTAAAACACCAGTCACTTGCTGCTGTAACTACTTTTTAATATCATTTCCCAACCATGAACATATTCTTCTTTTTGTAAACCACCCTGGATTATTTATCTTTAATTGTTCCTTTAGCAGATGTCGAAGTAATTCCGGGAGTAGTGTAAACAACTCCCTGAAAGAAAAGGATCGCAGGACCTCACGTACACCATGAACCAAGGATGGGGCTTGTCGGGGTTTTGATGATGGCAATTTTGTCCCGGGGAAAAATGTTCCTGCCTTTGTGTATGTGCAAAGTTCAATTACGAATTTCAAGAAGCATTTAATCTTTATCTATTGAAACCCCCAGCATGCAGCGCGCACGGGGTGAGCCTAGAAAGAAAACCACAGCCCCCTGTGGTGAGGGGAAAAAAGAAACAGCAGTTTAAGTGCTGGAAAGTTGAAAGGGAATGAACCTCTCCAGTGTGTGTGGTCGGGGGCAAAGCAGTTGCGCTGAGCTTTGGAATGGAGGCACAACATATGTGCCTCAGTTGGACAAAACGCTTCTCGAGTCAAATCAACTGCTAGGCCTGCATGTTGGTGCAAGGTGGAGGCCTAGATAATGAGGGACAGACTCCTCGAGAAGCAGCGAGTGGATAATGCTACATAAGTATGGAATTATATACCGCATTTTCACCATTCTGTTTAATGAGAGCCGCCACCGCAGCGAATCACTTGCCACACAGCCGAAATGGGCCATTAGCTATCAAGGGAAAATTGTCTTTGCCGCTTTCAGCAGATGGAGCAAATATTTTACAAAGCAATTTTACATACCAAAAACATTTGTGTGCCTTGGTAATGTTGGCTGTTTTACATTATGTTACCTTCTACAGCAGCATAATTTTCCATCTCATCGAAGGCAAAGTTGGCATTTTTGATTTTTAAATTCTCAATTAACAATTAAACATGGAGTATTAAAGCAGTCCTTAAACTTTAAGTAGGTGTGGGAAGTAGTTTATGACTTGCCAAAGACATTTTCATTTTTTCTTCATCCTCTCAGCATATTTTTGCACTCTAAAGAGGGACTATTTCTAATAATCTGGATGGAAAGGAAGGAGTGGAAACTCCACTGCTGATTGCAGAATGAGAGTTACCAATGCACACAGTGGTCAGAGCATTTGCTGGCTGAAAACACCCATCATGCATTGTGGATACACAGTTTGGTTCACCCATTTGCATCAGTTTAAAATGTTTTAAGTTTCAAGTAACAGAAAACCCAACCCAAAATGGCCTTAAAAGTAAAGAGAATTTATTATCTCAGGTAACTAAAAATCCAAACATTGGTCTGGCTTCAGACAAGGCTCAATGATGTCACCAAGGACCCAGTTACTTTCCACTTTCCTCTACACTGCACACCATTCTAAGACTGGCCATCCTTAGGGTTACAAGATGGCTGCCAGTAGCTCCTGCAGTTTGTCCCTGCTCAAGGCGATAGGAAGAGAGAACATCTCCTAGCATTCTCAGAAGAGCATAAAGCTGCTTTCTCAGAAGGCCCCAGGAAGTGCTTCCTAATATTTGATTGGTCTAATTGGGTCATGTGCACATCCTGAACCAATCACTGTAGCCAGGACGTGGCTTTGCTCATCAGGCCCAATCCTTGCGGCTGAGTTGGAGGGCAGCACTCTCAATCAACTCACATAGTTAGGCATGGGGAAAGGATTGGTCCTGAAAGAAGTTTGTAATATTACCCTGAAAGAGGGGACATAGATGCTGGGCAGCCAGTGACAAAGGCCCATGCTACCATATTTTCATACATTTGACAGCACTGACTTAGCATCACCTGTGGATGATGGAATCCAGCCCAGACTGAGTACTTGTGCCTTGATGGCAGTTACCAGCACAGATTCCACTGCACCATGGCACACTGGTAGCAATTGGGTTTGAACCCCAGTTTTGCCACTTTATGGCAGTGTGACATGAAGAGGGGATGACAATATCTACCTCAGAGAGTGGCTGAGATAATAAATGTAAACCACCCTGCACATGCCTACCACATGGTGAGCTTTTAATCATTAAAAGCTTTTAGGCTTTTAATAAAGCCTAAAAAGTGACTAAAATGTATCCTGTGCACAGGGAGGCAGCCCTTCTAAATTCACCCTCAAATGTGGAACCCCTCCCTTCTCAATCTGTGTACCACTAGCTGATTCAAATCCTGAGCACCTTTCATGGTGCTTCACACTTGACACTCTGAAGAGGCAGCAGGGCCAGTGGAGAGCACTCACCCAGGAGTCAGAGGCAGCCAGAGAGCACCTGCGGCCTCCTAGTGTGACTGGAGAAGCCCTCGTTCCCTCTTCTGTGACATGAGGCATTTGTCCTAGATAGTCCACATGGCTCCTTTCAACACTGACAGTCTTGCTTACTTTTTCAGGTCATTGTCTTGCCCTTTTCACTCTCTAATCCTCCATCTAGGGATGTCAGAAGCATCTAGAAAGCAGAACCATGTAGGCAGGTCCCTTGATTTTCTTTTGAACGCCATCAGTGTCTGATATGGGAGATTTGAGGTGATTAACCAAAAAGTTATTAATTCACCACTGCAGATTGGCACATGACCCATTTACACCAATGTGTGTCTGTATGTGTGTATGTGTGTGTAATACACACACACAGAGGCACTCTTGGAATTTACTTGGTTGGGGAAGCTAACGCTAGAGTTTAAAGTAGCTTTAGTCATTGAGTGCAGTATTAAGCTTTAGTCATTGAGTGCAGTATTAAGCTTTAGTCATTGAGTGCAGTGGATAGTTTACCTGCTTCCCCTAAGATATCCTGAATCTCATTCATTCAGACATCTCTTCCTTCAAATTTACACTTTCTTGATAGAAAAAGAGAGAGCAAGAGGCAAGGTACATACTTGGTAGACAAGGATCTCTGGGGTGCATCGGCCAGGCTGGTGGAGCCCCATGCCTTCTGCAGATGTCTTGGAACCTTCCAAGGTCCTGACAATTGTTGATGCACTCTGAGAGGTAAATGTGGGCACTGGAAAAAGTGGAGGCAAGCCTGTACAGTGGCAAAGATGGGGCTGAAGTTTCTTCTGATGGGAATTACCCTAGAGCTATCAGCCCCACAAAACTAGCAGCTAATTGCATTCCCAGAGCCAGTGCAATCATGATGGAATGAAAATCTGGAATTCTGACTTTTTTCAAAAGTGTATTTTTTTTCTAGCACTTGTTTATTACCTACAAGGTATATATTTTTCTTTCCACACTTTCCAAGTCATTAGCTCTAAATGATCTGTTCAAAATGGATAATAGACTCTCTGAAACACATGTGGTCATCCATCGTCCATCACCTTGGTATTACTCAATTACTCAATGCAAAGCAAAAAAACTTCCTAACTACTCATTTCAAAAGGTTTTTTGTTTGTTTGTTTGTTTTAGAGGCAGAGTTTTGCCCTTGTTGCCCAGGCTGGAGTGCAATGACGCGATCTCAATTTACTGCAACCTCTGCCTCCTGGATTCAAGCAATTCTCCTGCCTCAGCCTCCCAAATAGCTGGGATTACAGGTGCCCACCACCATGCCCAGCTAATTTTTGTATTTTTAGTAGAGACAGAGTTTCACCATGCTAGTCAAACTGGGCGTGCACTCCTGACCTCAAGTGATCCGCCCACCTCAGCCTCCCAAAGTGCTGGGATTACAGGCATGAGCCACCGTGCCCGGCCTCATTTCACAAGTTTTTAAGATAAAGATGTGCCCCTGTTGCTGGCTTATAACAGATACTCAATATATATACACTTTGGGAAGGTAGAAAAGGGAGGAGGAAGGCAAGCTAGAAATGGTTCCCCTAACACTCTTATTTTCTGTCTTTAATAATTTGTTGAACATTACAACTCACTGAGTGATGATCTTACACAAGCCTCTTAAAGTCCCTCAGCTTCCCATTTTAAAGCAAGAGAAATAGCATGGTAGTGGCTACCACAGAGTGTTGCTGAGAGGACCGAATGAGATCATGAATGTGAACCTGTGACAAGAGAAAGTATTTTACAAATACTATTCTAATGATTCACATGAATTGGAGTGTTTGTCTGTTATGGAAGGGGTGTGTGTGTGTGTGTGTGTGTGTGTGTATATATATACATAAGTTTGTTTTGAACAGAATAAACTTGAAGAGCTACAGATCTTCCCTTACCAGCATCTGCCCTTAAAGTTGTGGCATTATGTTTGAACTATGCAAAATGATAAAAACTCGAGAGCAGAAAGCCCCCCAAAAACTGAGAGCTTGCATCTGACATTGATAGACCCTTTGTGGCCGTTGGGACCTTGTTGCTTCTTGGGAAAAGGGTGTTCTTAGCTTGTTAAACCACTGCTGCGATGGAGTCCTTTGCTCCTGGATTTGAACTCTTGCCTAACCCACCAGTTCACAAGCAGCTTCTGAGTACCAGCAGAAACCAGACTGTAAAAGGTTGTTTTGTTGCGGGGGGGGGATAAAATAAAATGAAGCTTTCACCAAGAATGTCATTTTTCTGACCTTACTTGAATATATGAGCTGCAGGTCCTGCTGTATTTTTTTGGTTTGTTTTGTAGAGATGGGAAGACAATTTCCGTTGGTGCTGAGGCCATTCTTAGTATAATCCTTGTTTTTCCCGTCAGACACTTTCAAAATAAAGAAATAAATTAAACAGTTAATACCCCTCTCCTCTTACCTCGCATTATTCCTCTCCATGCCTTTTTCTTAGAGAATGAATCATGGCCCCACGCTGCCTCTGTGTGCCCCAGCATCCCTATTGAATGTCACCCCGCCAGTGCCTTCAGCTGTGGACCTCTCATGGTGGGACACGATTACTCCTCCAGATTCCAGCAGCTGACTTTCCTCTAGGAAATTTAGCCCCTTACTGTGGCTTTGTGCACAGTGAAAACTCCAAGCGTCAAAGCAGAATGGCTGGCTTTGTGAGCAGAGGTGTTGGCAGAAGCCTGGCACAGTGTCCAGATGCCACACGCAAGCAGCAGGCTGATGAGTTACTTATTGGCCCTCACATAGTATGTTGCATCTGAGGTGACACTTCATAAATGCGACCTCATTTATCTTCCCGATGCCCTTCAGAGGCAGGGAATCCCATAAAGTCTGCCCAGGAAGAGTCTGTGGTTCTTAAGCAGCCTTCCCTCCAGCTGCTTCCTGAGCAGCAAGGAGGAGCCCATTGAGAGGCTTCACGTTTTATCTTATTCTGTAACTTCAGCTTTAAGGACTACATCCTATGTTTACTAGCACTGTGACTCATTCCACAGACATTTAGTGTTCCCTGTGCTAGGGACTGGGAGACTGACCTCAAAGCCGGTGCCCATGCCATTAAGCAGCCCAGAGAGAGCTGGAGAGCAGGGAGAAAGCTTTCTCTCCCAACTAGGGTGGGAGATAAGGCTTCCTGGAGGAGATGTGACTGGAACCACCTCAGGAAGGATGAGGAGGAGTCAGCAAGGGGAGGAAGAGGAAGAAGGGAGGCAGAGGAGGGCAGGTTCAGGGGAGGCTGGGGGCTGGGCAGGAAAGTGAGGCCGCATTAGGAGTCAGAGGCCATATCACAGAGGACCTTCCTCATCTGTCGTGTTGAGGAGTTTGGACTTGATCCTCAAGCTGAAGGACATCTTTCAAGATTTACTCCTTCACAGCCTTTTCTCCCTCTCTCCCCAACATCAAAAAAAAAAAAAAAAAAAAAAATTATATACTTACAAACACTTTTTGTCTAGTCCAGTTGCTTAAAAGGCCTGACATTCTGTAATTTTTGCTGTATAGATGAGTGAACGATTTCTCTTTGGACTGCCTTGGTATCAATGGCCAGATAGTGTGTAACTGGTAGATGATTTCACGTTCCCCAGCAGTAGGGCAGAAAAAGCCATTTAATCAAGGCAGAACAAAGAAATTCCCACTTTCCTGACAGAGGGCCTGGGCTGTGAGACTTCCTTTCCTTGCCATTCCATTTTCCAGAGAAGAGTGGGATTCTAACGCTGTGTTTCATTGTCCCAGCTTTGGGGCACTTCATGAATCAGAGATAAAATGGAATGGTTTTAACTGAAACAAGTGTAAAAAGAAAGATGGATTTTGGAGATTGTTCAGAGAAGGAACAAAGGAGTCCGGGTTGCTGGAGCTGCGCATTTTGCATGCTTGTTTAAAATTTAGATGCAGGGCTTTGGGGCGATCAGGTAATTCACAGTAAAGATCAGAGAAAATGTGCACCGTGTATAGGATGTGAAGGAGGGAAAAGGCCCATTGCTTTGACAGCAGTTTCCTTGCTTCTGCATCACAAGGCAGAGCTCTCTGCATGAGCGCTTCCCCAGCCCTTCTTCACAGACCTCCTCCCACTCTGCAGGGAGTCGTCCTGAGCTGAGTGTGAGCCAGGGCACTCTCCGCCTTTCAGGGAGGTTCTGTTTTGTATGTCAAGCACTTACTAAGCTAACTAATGAAACTCTCCCACCAAGATTTTCTGGATATTTCGGAAGTTATTCAGATTTTTTGAACCTGCTGAGAGCATAGTGTCAGATGTTTAGTCTTCTGCTGTGGTTTGTCAGTAGGCACTGGACCTAGAATCAGCCAGCTGTTCCAAGGAGTTGGGGCAGGCAGTGCATAGAGGACAATCACTTTTTAATGGTAGGGAAATTGGAAATCAGTGTGTGTGATTTCTAAGATTCCAATCCCACACCCAAAGCTGATCCCTCCAAATTACTGCACCGTCACTCAGATTCAGAAGTTCCCCCGCAACCTAAAGTAAATCTGAGTTTCTCTTGTCAGTGCTCCTTATTTTGAGTATGAATAGTGTCTGTCATGTGAGTTTTGGTCCAGTACCCTGCCTCACTTCTGGCAGAAATAAAATCTGAAGAGGTGGCTTTTATTTGAAAAAGTTTAGACAGTCTAAGAGGAAGAGTATCGCAACTTAGGACATCTAAAAAAAATTGTCCTGGCAAACCAAGGCTTTTTATATCAAAAGCCAGACTTCTTATTCATTGAGAATTCCATACTGATTTCATTTTGACAGGAGGCTCTTTAGTCTTTGGGTTGTTTTACAAATGGTATGGGGCCAGCCTCACATCCAGGCAGATGAGACTGTGACCTAGGGGGGATTTCAGGCAAACTGAGGCTGGCCCCAATACTCCTTCCCACCTAACTCTTCCAACCCATCCCTACCTAAAATCCCACCTTTACAGCTTCAGCCATAGTTTAAGGCTTTGATGATGAAGTTGTAGGATGCAGACATCCACCAACAAGGGGAAAATGGCACAGATTAAAGAGATGGAAGATGACTGGGCACTGTAGCTCATAGCTGTAATCCAGCACTTTAGGAGGCTGAGGGAGGAGGACTGCTTGAGACCAGGAGTTTGATACCAGCCTGGACAACACAGACCCATCTCTACAAATATATTTTTTAATTAGCCGTGCATGGTGGTGTGTACACGTAGTCCCAGCCAATTGGGAGGCTAAGGCAGGAGGATCATTGGAGCCCAGGAGACTGAGGCTGCAGTGAGCTATGATCACACTACTGTACTCTAGCCTGGGTGACAGAGCAAGGCCCTGTCTCAAAAAAATTTAAAAGAAAAATTAAAAATATATATGGAGGTGGCTGGGTGCAGTGGCTCACGCCTATAATCCCAACACTTTGGGAGGCTGAGGTGGGTGGATCACCTGAGGTCAGGAGTTCGAGATCAGTATGACCAACATGGTGAAACCCCGTCTACTAAAAATACAAAATTAGGCTGGGCGCGATGGCTCACGCCTGTAATCCCAGCACTTTGGGAGGCTGAGGCGGGCGGATCACCTGAGGTCAGGAGTTTGAGACCAGCCTGACCAACATGGAGAAACCCTGTCTCTACTAAAAATATAAAATTAGCTGGGCGTGGTGGTGCATGCCTGTAATTCCAGCTACTGGGGAGGCTGAGGCGGGAGAATCGCTTGAACCCGGGAGGCGGAGGTTGCGCTGAGCCGAGATTGTGCCATTGCACTCCAGCCTGGGCAACAAGAGCAAAACTGTCTCAAAAAAAAAAAAAATAAGAAAGAGAAAAACAAAAACAATTAACTCCACATTTTATATAAAAGGAAACTGAGGCCCAGAGCGAGAAAAGATATTGCCCAAGGACACTCTGCTGGTCAGGCTGCCACCTGCAGTGGGTCTGAAACTTGGTTTCCTGATGCCCAGAAAGAAGGGTGCCTTTCAGAGACAACAGGAACAATGAAGAGTTTTTAGGGAGGCCAAATCACTTTTGAAATATGAAAACTGAAATGGCTGAAAAAAGAGAGAACATTTTCAAAATGGCTTTCTGACTCTGGGTAAACAGTAACCACATTTTTTTTGCCTGTTGGAGGCCTGGTTTTTAATCACTCCACAAGCAGTTTTCATTTCTGTAGTAAAATTGCTTGTGGTTCTATTTAATTTGTTTCTGCAGGAGCCAGCTTTGGTGAAGATCTCCGAGGAGCTGGCGGGCATTTTAGCACAGCACGCACAGCCAGTCAATGAGAAACGGTTCCCGACGTGGAGGAAATTCCTCCAAACATTTCTCAGTCAAGGTAAATAAGACTGTAAAGTTTCTATTGAGGATTAGTCTACACAACTTTGGATTCTAGTTTTGGGTCAACTGGGGCCAATTTCAATACTTTGCATCTCCTGTGTTGGTTTAGAAAAGTGCTCCTATGGTTTTCTTTTTCAAATGTTGCCTAAATATTTATCTTACACTCAGCCTCTTAAGTAAATAGGAACCTAGCATGCCAAGCATGGCATGGGGAGCTCAAGATTCTGGGCCTGTTTTTACACCACAAACTTCTCCTGAGAGGTGGGCTTTGGAATCAGATTACCTGGGTCTGGATCCCGTCCATGACTTTGAGCAAGGTTCTTAAACCCACCAAGGCCTGGTTTCCTCACTTATTTACCTTACAGGGTCATTGGGTGGATTCAATGAAATACAGATATGAAAGTTTCTACCACAGAACCTTACACAAAATCATCTTTAATAAGTGTTAGTTTCTCCCCCTGTTTTCTAGGAGAGCAGAAATGGTCTCGCTTCCAGTTGTGAATATAACATTTCCAAACAAGGGTTTGCTAGAGTTCAGGAACAAAGCGAGCCTCCATTCCTTTCATCCTCCTCCTCCTACTTCATCCTTATTTCCTAACAACATTGGGTGGTCCATGAATGGGGGAATGAATGGAGAGAATGATGCCTGTCTGCCGTCTCAGAGGTCCCTGTGAGGGTGCTACACAGAGGCACACCCATGCGACGGCCCTCACTCTCTAGGAGGTTACAGTGCAAGACATATTATGTGCTTACCCACATGCACAAGAAGAGAGGGTTAGTATAACAGGCCACAGAAGGTATCCTCCCACTGCTATCAAGTGATAATAATAATCTCAGCAATAGTCAATAATGATAAGATAATGTCATGTCAGATGATAACAGCAGCAGCAATAGCCCAATAGTGATGATAATAGCACAGTGATGATAAAACAGTGAGCTTAGACAGTGCTTATCATGGGCCAGGCACTCTTCTAAGTATATCTACGTTAACTTATTGAAGCTTCCTAACCATCCTATGAGGTGGGCACCATTATCACCCTCATTTTATAGAGGTGGGAAGCTGAAGTACGAAAGATTAACCCCAAGTCACTCTGCTAACACATAGAAGAGCCCATGAAAAGCGACCTCTGTGCTGCTCCAGGAGTCTTGAGCAGAGCCAGTGGTTACATTTATCAGGGCATATCATAGCTCAATGTATGAGAGTGTATGAAAGGACAGATCTGTTGGTTGTTGGAATATACTGGCTGGGCAGGGTGTATTGGGCACCCTGTTAATGAATTATTTAAGCAAGGGATTGAATGGCAGCCATCTAACAAGATTGCAGAAAAGAGATTCTTTGCAGGGGACAGTTGTGCTAGACAACTTCCAATGCCCTTTCAACTCTAAAATGTTGTGATTCTATAAATTTCCACATGTACCCACTGATAGACAAGTCAAAGTAAGGAAAGTCAACCCCATGCATAAATGGAGGAAAATCAAGTGGCTACCACACACACACACACACACACACACACACACACAAACACACACACACACGATCAATAATAAGGTGTTTTTTCTTTTTTCTTTCTTTTTTTTTTTTTTTGAGATGGAGTTTCACTCTTGTTGCCCAGACTGGGATGCAGTGGCACCATCTTGGCTCACTGCAACCTCCGCCTCCTGGGTTCAAGTGATTCTCCTACCTCAGCCTCCTGAGTAACTGAGATTACAGGTGCACGCCACCATGCCCGGCTAATTTTTGTATTTTTAGTAGAGACAGGATTTCACCATGTTGGCCAGGCTGGTCTCGAACTCCTGACCTCAGGTGATCTACCTGCCTCAGCCTCCCAAAGTGCTGGGATTACAGGCGTGAACCACTGCACTCAGCCTGATGAGGTGGGTTTTTTTGTTTTGTTTTGTTTTTGTTTTTAAGTTATGGGGGGAAGACCATGATGATCTTCAGGCCCGTCCAGGTCAGGGTGTTAGGAAATTTCCAGATCTTCAAGCATCTGCCTGCAAAAGCCTCCCTCTAAACTATTTCTTTTCACATGAGCTTTGTAGATGAGAAAGGCTTTCCCAGCAACTATCTCATCTGAGCTGTATAACCACAAGCTAAGGCTTCACCTCCACCTCCTGTTCATCTTTATCCTGCTTTCCCAGCCATGCTTATTTATGGAGAGCAGTACAAGCTTTATTAACTTAATTTTCTTCATGAAGAGACTGAAGCTCAGAGATAGGAGGGGACTTGGGCAAAATCACACAACAAATAAGTGGTAAATGGAACACAAAGTTATATCCTTCAATTTTAGCACATTTAAAAACCTAGGTCTTGAAAGTTATGTGTTTTCAAAGCTTCTGCCTTTCTGTCAACCCAGTGCATACGGCAGGCCGTGTATCAATGGTCCCCAACTGAGCCAGGGTGTCCCCCAGGTTTCCCGACTCTAAGGTCACCATCTCCCTCCCTCCAGCTTCCACCATTGCCTGTTTCATTCCATTTATGTTTTCTCCAGTGTGCTTATGGCCACAAAATGTGCTAGGGATTTGATTTCTAAATTGTCATAGGATTATGTCAAAAGCAATACTTTTTCATTTTCATTTTTATCTTTTGAGATAGGGTCTCACTCTGTCACCCAGACTGGAGTGCAGTGGCACAATTATAGCTCAGTGAAGCCTCGACCTCCCAGGCTCAGGCAATACTCCCATCTCAGCCTTCTGAGTAGCTGGGACTACAGGCGCACACCACCATGCCCAGCTAATTTATTGTTTACAATTTACAATTTTTTTTTGTAGAGACAGGGTCTCACTTTGTGGCAATACCTTTTTCAGAAGAGGAATTAATTGCTCTGAGTGGAAGAAAATAACAGTGAAAAGATTATGGTCATGATGCTGAGAAGATAGTACAAATAAGCTACTTTGAAATAAAATACCCAAGTAATCTTGTAACTTATGAATGATAGTGTGTTTCCACGGAAGTACTATCTTTCAAAACATAGGTGACAGCTAAAGCCACGAAGTTAACCAAAGCACAGAGACTCACTAGGTTTTTTACTTTTGTACATTTTTGTCATTGTTGTTTTGCTGCATTTACCTTGCTAAATCCCCAGCAACTGATGTTTAGGTATAGCACACACAACTAGGCCTCGTTTGAAGAAAAGAATGTCTCAAACCAAATAGAAAAATTAGGGTTTGAATATGTACCCTCCAAACTCGATTTTCCTTTTGAAACTTGGTGTTTGTTAGGACTACCTCTGACCAGATTTATAGACACTTAAGGAAAGTGCTTTTTGGATGAAGTAACAGATGACTGCATTTGAAAACTGCTCATTTTTTAGGCCGGGCGCGGTGGCTCAAGCCTGTAATCCCAGCACTTTGGGAGGCCGAGGCGGGCGGATCACAAGGTCAGGAGATCGAGACCACAGTGAAACCCCGTCTCTACTAAAAATACAAAAAATTAGCCGGGCGCGGTGGCGGGCGCCTGTAGTCCCAGCTACTCAGGAGGCTGAGGCAGGAGAATGGCGGGAACCCGGGAGGCGGAGCTTGCAGTGAGCCGAGATCGCGCCACTGCACTCCAGCCTGGGCGACAGCGTGAGACTCCGTCTCAAAAAAACAAACAAACAAAAAAAAAAAAAAAAAAAAGAAAACTGCTCATTTTTTTATTTGTATGCTGTTCGCTTACACCTATAGGCAGAGGTCACACTTCTCCCAGCCCCCAGCAAATTTGTAAAATACAGGCCAAGTTTCTCTTAGTGCTGTCAGGTTCTAGACGGCACCCTATCTATGGAACACTTTGTTGTTTTTACTTTTAAATTATCTAACTGTTTACAAGTAATATCTTAAATTTTTTCTCTACAAAGAGGACATATACAGTAACATTTGTAAGTTGGGCCTAAAAACAGAAGATTGGGGCTATGTAATTTTTGTGGACACCACTGAGATAGGCCACAAATTAGCCAGAAAAATGTTGTTGCGGTGCTTGAACATCAGACTTGCCTCTGTGATTTTTGGCATTCAAAGAAAAAGGTAAAATGTAATAAATTATAAAGCTCTCATTATCAGCAGAGAGAGCACATGCGTTCTTCAAACACGGCAATATCTCTTGGTTCTATATTTTTAAAAACGTTTTATAACTGACTTTATATAGAAGTCCTTTGGCTGACATGATGGTCAATGCTCTCTCTGCCCGCAAAAAGCCCAAACCCGTCAAACCTTCAAAAAGCAGTGAAATTTACGCAAAAGAGCACACTGGTCATCAAGATGCCAACTGCGGACGATGGGCAGTTAATTCCCCATGAGGGATTTGATCATAATCCTTGGGTTCACTGTTTATGAGTGGGCATAGACCCAGTGATCCTCACGCTGTCTTCAAATTATAATCAGAATCAAAACTACCATTCACTGAGCCCTACAATATACCAAGCATTGGGCTAAATACTATAGATAGATACAGTATCTCTAAGATTCACAACAATCTAAAGAGGTAGGCTTTATTATGCCCATATTACAGATAAAGAAAAATAAGTTCAGAGAATGTAAGCTACTTGCCCAAAGTCTCTCAAGACATGGCAGATGCAGAATCTGAGCCCAAGTCAAACAAAATGAATGTGTCCTTTCACCTGCTCCACGTTTTTCCCACCAGGGGGTGTGATCGAAGCATTCCCACCTGCAGACAGCATCACCAACCTGACAGTGGACATGCTGATAGAGCCCAACGGGAAAATCAGCGTGCTGTCAACAGGGGACCAGCTTCATGCCGACAGCCCCTTCATCTCCTCTGGTACCACCGTGCCTCAGACCTCAGTGGATCCCCAAGTTCTTACTTATTTGTGCCTCCAAATTGGAAAAGCCTGCAGAATGAGAGATGTGGTTGGTTACTTTTCCATAGATCTGGTGACTTTTATTGATCCAAGCACCTTGGAACAGCAGGTAAGTTGAATGGATGCCACTCGAAATGTGGAAATCTGTAATGACTCTGCACCCTACACACCAGTGCAACAAGGAATACGAAGGCTCTTCTCAAATGCACTGATTCTCTGATGAGCTCGCTCTAAATTCAACACCTGCATGGTCCAGGCAAATCCAAGTGAGACCAGGCTTTATGTCCGGAAATACAGGGCCAGGGTTGTCTCATTCAGGTACAGTTGGAGTTAAAGAGTGACTGAGGCCAGGCGCAGTGGCTTAACACCTGTAATCCCAGCACTTTGGGAGGCCAAGGTGGGCAGATCCCTTGAGCTCAGAAGTTTGAGAGCAGCATAGGCAACAGTGAGAAACCCTGTCTCTACTAAAGATACAAAAATTAGCTGGGCCTGGTGGTACGCACCTGTAATTCCAGCTACTTGGGAGGCTGAGGCAGGAGAATCACTTGCACCCGGGAGGCAGAGGTTGCAATGAGCCGAGATCACGCCTGGGTGACAGAGTGACATTCCAGCCTGGGTGACAGAGTGAAACTCCATCTCAAAAAAAAAAAAAAAAAAAAGAGTGACTGAAGCATCCCTCACAGTTCACAGCTCTGTTGATTAGGCCCTCAATTCTGTCCATTAGTGTGATGCCTATGTATCAGGAAACTATTTCATGCCATCCAGGGAGTGGAACCTGTCTAGAGCCTGTTTTAAATAGAAAATCAACCACTAGAAAGGAGTTAAGAGTTCACATTTCTGTTCCTTTTCTTATCAGTAGTTCACCCACAACTTAGATTGTCTCATTTTTCTCTTTTTTTCTTTAAAAAACATATTGAGAGATACTTCAGAAATATAAATAATAATATAATCAATATCATGTGCCCCTGCTCAGCTTAAGAAACAAAAGTGGTGTCAATGCCACCTGCAGCCCTGTGCGCTCCTTGCCAAACACATGGCTCTCCTCCTAGAGGCCAGGAGGAAGCTCCTGTCTTATACCTGGGGTTTTGATTCCCTTTCATATCGCTGTGCTTTCACCACACATGGATACATGCGAAAATAATGTAGAGTTTTATTTTGCATGTTTTTAAGCATTTTGTAGATCATAACATTCTATCTATTATTATTTTACTTTATGCTTTTATTTAATATTCCATTTGTGAGATTCTTCATGTGCATAGGTATGGTGCTGAGATATAATATTCAGGAAAAATCATCTTTAACCTTTTTCACTTTGCTTTTCCCGCCTAAAAGTATAATGTTCAAGTTCACTACTATTTCACAGGACTCGTGTTTTAAAATGACCAGTGGCTCCTCTCTTAGTGCTGCGTGTCCAGACCTCTGTCTAAAGGGTGAAATGACCTCCTGGCCTCCCTCTCTCGATATCCTCTGGTCATCCGCATTGTACATATACTTTAGTTGTTTTAGGATCATTATTCTCGGTTTTACAGTTCTCCATTTCAGTCAGATGATGGTTTCAAAGTGAGAGTTTATGTTTTTTGGCAGATTTCAGCTTGTTCAATGATCATTTTCCATTTGCCTTCCTGGGCCCTCCATTGGTTTTACATTCTGTTCTCAGGCCTGTACATTGACAGGGAAAAGGACAAACTGAAGGTCATTCAGAACTCTCCCTGTGGTGGAGGCAGGACAGAAACAACGCTCCCTGGGGAAATCTGGATGGCAGGGATGCAGGGGGAGGAGAGCCAGGGGAGGCTGCCCTCCCCAAATATTTGTCGTAAGAAAGAAAGATTGGCTGGGTGTAGTGGCTCATGCCTGTAATCCCAGCACTTTGGGAGGCCAAGGCAGGCGGATCACTTGACCCCAGGAGTTCAGGACCAGCCTGAGCAACATAATGGGACCCCATGTCTAGAAAAAATACAAAAAATTAGCCAGGTGTAGTGGCAGGTACCTGTAGTTCCAGCTATTCAGGAGGCTGAGTGGGAGGATCACGTGATCCCAAGTCACCGTAGTCTCAACCTCCCACCTCCACTGCAGTGAGCCAGGATTGCATCACTGCACTCCAGTCTGGGTGACAGAGTAAGAACCTGTCTCAAAAAAAAGAAAAAGAAAAAAAGGCTGAGCACGGCAGCTCATGCCTATAATACCAGCACTTTGGGAGACCCAGGTGGGTGGATTGCTTGAGGTCATGCCACTGCACTCTAGCCTGGGTGACAGAGCGAGATTTCATCTCAAAAAACAACAACAAAAAAAAAAAAAAAAGAAAAAAAAAAGAAAAAAAGAAAAGAAAAAGAAAGAAGGAGAGTGAGAAAGAGAAAGCTAAAACTGTGGTCCCTGGGACAATAGGAAGGATGGAACTATGGGGACAGTTGACTTGTGGCTTTTATTTATTTGAATTTGGTATAAGGAAACTTGCACACAGCAGTCAAAAGGATCTTCTCCAAGCACGATGCTGGTCCTTCCTTGGGCTCACCACCCTTCTGGGCTTCTGGCTGACAGGTCCCACCCTTCACTTGGCTGGTTCCATGTACCTGGCCGGTTCCATGTACCTGGCCAGTCTTGTCTCACCCTAACTTGCCCTCTGTTTTGGTCTGGTCCACCCACACACCCTGTCTCATTCCCTCTTACTCATGATATTCCCTCTACCACAGGGCCTTTACGCATGCTACTCCTCCACCTTAAATGCTCTTGCCTTTTCTTTTGACCTAGTTAGCCACTTTTCCAGCCATCACATTTCAGCTCAAGCCACATTCATTGGAGCCCTTCCTGACCTTCCTGACAAAGTCAAATTCCCCTTTTTTAGGTTTTCATATCATTGTGTAGTTGTGTGTGAGCATTCCTCGTACCACTTATCTCAGTTACAACTTTAAACTTATTTACATGACTATCTGATTAATATTTTTTCTCCTCCTGTCAATTGTAAGCTCTTTTAAGCGACGTGCTGTGTTTCTTTTTGCTCCCCCACTGTATTCTCAGCACTTACTTCTGTCCTGGCACAAAGTAGGTATTCAGTAAATATTTGTTGTATGAATGAATGAACAATGGAGGTGTTCTAGCAAATGCCGGATGGTGTTGTTAAGGCTTTTGAAGAAGGAGCTCAGACATTCATTGGATGAATGGGATAGATAGATACTAGATTATCTGATTGTATCATACTATGAATTCTCCTTGTCCCTTCCCATAAATACTTCAGTATATAACCATTTGTGTTACAGTTATCAACAGAATATTGGAAGAAGTTCTCAGTGGCCACACCGAAGGGTGTTTCTACATTAGCAAGAGAAGTATGTTTGTTCTCTGTATATAATAAATTATTTACAAATCACTGGCATATTTTCTAGCCATTTTGCAAGTGGTATCACTTCAGAAAACACGTTAATTTTTTTTCTAATTGACATGCCTTGTGATGCCATTGAAGCAACTGGCAGGCATATTATCAACCCTCATTTTTTGTCAGTCTAACAGGTTAAAAAAATTTTGTTTTATTCAGAATTTATTTGATTATTAGTGAAGATCCACACGTCTTCATATGTTTGTTTGCCCATTTATGTATTTTTCTTAATGGCCTAATCATGTCTTTTGCCCCATTTAAATTGGACTATAATACAAATGTTGATTTATTGGAGCTCTTTGTATATTGGAAACTCATTCTTTGACTATTATGCATCTTGTAAATACCTTCTCTCAGATTGTCATTTGTGGCTTACCTGTCTCTCTTTTTATTTTTGGCCATGTTTCTCCACCATAAAAATTACTATTTCTGGCCAGGCTCAGTGACTCACGCCTGTAATCCCAGCACTTTGGGTGGCCGAGGTGGGTGGATCATGAGGTCAGGAGTTCGAGACCAGCCTGGCCAATATGGTGAAACCCCATCTCTACTAAAAATACAAAAATTAGCTGGGCATGGTGGCACGTGCCTGTAGTCCCAGCTGCCCGGGAGGCTGAGGGCAGGAGAATTGCTTGAACCCCGGAGGTGGAGGTTGCAGTGAGCCAAGATCACACCACTGCAGTCCAACCTGGGTGACAGAGCAAGACTCTGTCTCCAAAAAAAAAAAAAAAAAAATTACTATTTCCTCCCTTGTAATTGATTAGTAATATTTTGTAGAAATGTTCCAAGAGTACCACAATAGTGTATTGCTTATCAAATTCCACCTAGAAAGCTTAGCATCCATTGGCAACTTTTTCCACTACCACTATGATAATGGTAATTTTGTATTTCTGTGGAAAATTTTCTGGTACAGTTTTGTGTAGAAATTTCTGGCAATTGCTGGGTGCAGTGGCTCACGCCTATAATCCTAGCACTTTGGGAGGCTGAGGTGGGTAGATCACAAGGTCAGGAGTTTGAGACCAGCCTGACCAACATGGTGAAACCCTGTCTCTACTAAAAATACAAAAATTAGTCGGGCGTGGTGGCACGCGCCTGTAATCCCAGCTACTTAGAAGGCTAAGGCAGGATAATCTCTTGAACCTGGGAGGCGGAGGTTGCAGTGAGCTAAGATTGTGCCACTGAACTCCAGCCTGGATGATACAGCAAGACTTCGTCTCAAAGAAAGAAGGAAGGAAGGAAGGAAGGAAGGAAGGAAGGAAGGAAGGAAGGAAGGAAGGAAGGAAGGAGGAAGGAAGGAAGGAAGGAAATTTCTGGCAATCTACTGCAAGAGACAATATTCCTTCTCCACCTCTCATTTTTGCCTGTAGGTCTGTATGTATATATGTCAGTATGAACTCATGGGTTTCTATTTTATTTAATGGGTTGTATTTTGATACTTTCATTGTTTTGATGCTCAGTTGTTCCAGATTTGGCCAGTGGGAGACCCTTCAGGGTGTGTCTTGTGTCCTTTTGACATGTCCTCATCATTCTTTGAGCATGTCTTCTTTTCTGACACAATAAGATGTTCCAGGTTCATTTTCTGTTTTCCTTGCCCTGGACCTAGGATCGACTCTAGAAGCCCTGTAAGATCTGGGCTCTTAGTGCTGCCATTGCTACTGGAGTGTCACTCCTTCTGACACCTCTCAGTGGACAGAGCTAGCGAGTACATGTATTACGTATGTACAATACATACACACAATTATACACACATATACACATATAAACACACATGTGTACCTATACATACATATATGCATCTATAACTATTTCTATATCAGTGTTTATATTATAAAACCATGAGTTCCTGCCAGCATCTCCAATTTCAATCCAGCACCTCAAGGTTCTTTCTATAATTCTTTTCCACACGTAAAAGTAAATATCTTGATGGATATCCTGCTTATTCTGACTTGGGGTACAATTACAATGTATCTACATTGTATACATGTATCAAAATAACACATGTATGGCCAAAATATATATAATTATTACATATCAATTAAAAAATGCCAAAAAAACCCTCATACCCATTATTTAAACTTACAAATTAAAAAAATAAAAATAAAAATAAAAGCTAAATGGAACTTGGAACATAGTAACTGTGTATATTTACAAAATAAAATCCCAGGCCTGATGTGGTGGCTCATGCCTGTAATCTCAGCACTTTGGGAGGCTGAGGCAGGAGAATTGCTTGAGCTCAGGAGTTCAGTACCAGCCTGGGCAACATAGTAAGGCCCAGTCTCTACCAAACAATTTTAAAAATAAACAAAATTAGCCAGTCATAATGACACGCATCTGTGATCCCAGCTATTTGAGAGGCTGAGGTGGGAGGATTGCTTGGGCCTGGGGGGTCAATGCTGCAGTGAGCTGTGATTGCACCACTGCACTCCAACCTGGGTGACAGAGACCCAGTATCCAAAAAAAAAAGAAGAAGAAGAAAATCCCAGAAACAGGAGGATCAAGATAGTTTAGAGCAGGGGTTGGTAAACTATGGCCTATAGGCTAAATCTGACCCAGCATTCATTTTATGTAAATAAAGTTTTATTGGAACACCAAAAAATAAATAACTTCTCCAATAATGAGAAACTTGAGTCTTTATCCCTCAATATACTTATTTGCTCAACCAGTTTACTTATTTGTTTAATGTAACTAATCTCCCAACCACTCCTGCCATCTTCTTTACCTACTCTATCCGTGCCCTAACCCTCCATGCCCCATGTACTTGGATCCCAATCCTGTCGTTTGTGTTTTATTTCTAATGCTCTTCATCATACTAAAGTTTCATATAGTCAAATCCAGCTCTTTTCCTTTTTTATTTTCCTTTTTTTGTAGAGACAGGGTCTCGCTATATTGCCCAGGCTGGTTTTGAACTCCTGGCCTTGAGCCATCCTCCTGCCTTGGCTTGTATTACAGGTGTGAGCCACTGTGCCTGGCCTCCAGCTCTTCTAAATTGCTATATCACCTTGAACTTATCACTTTACCTCATTTTCAGTTTTCTCAGCTATAAAATGAGGAGGTTAGCTTATTTTGCATCTGAGGTAACCTACAGTTCAAAACATTATTTCAATAACATTTTATTTTATTTTTTTAATTTAATTTTTTTTTTTTTTTTTTTTTTTTTTTTTTTGAGACGGAGTCTCACTCTGTCGCCCAGGCTGGAGTGCAGTGGCATGATCTTGGCTCACTACAAGCTCCGCCTCCCGGGTTCACGCCATGCTCCTGCCTCAGCCTCCCGAGTAGTTGGGACTACAGGCGCCCGCCACCACGCCCAGCTAATTTTTTTGCATTTTTAGTAGAGATGGGGTTTCACCATGTTAGCCAGGACAGTCTTGATCTCCTGACCTCGTGATCCGTCTGCCTCAGCCTCCCAAAGTGCTGGGATTACAGGCGTGAGCCACCGCGCCTGACCTATTTCAATAACATTTTAAAGCACTTATTTTCTGTATCAGCAAATTCAGATGTTAATAATAATCATCTACTTTTTAAAAATTATCGCCAGGAAATAATCATAAAGATTTAAATACACATATATTAATCACATCATTATTAAGAATAGCAAAATATTTCAAATAGCCTAAATTCCAACAATAGAATTTTTTTTTTTTTTTTTTGAAGCAGAATCTCACTCTGTTGCCCAGGCTGGATGATCTTGCCCCTCTGCAACCTTTGCCTCCCAGGCTCAAGTGATTCTCGTGCCTCAGCCTCCTGAGTAGCTGGGATTACAGGCACACACCACACCTGGCTAATTTTTGTACTTTTAGTAGAGACAGGGTTTAGCCATGTTGGCCAGGCTGGTCTCGAACTCCTGGCCTCAAGTGATCTGCTTGTCTTGACCTCCCAAAGTGCGGGGATTACAGGCGTGAGCCACTGCACCTGATCTCCAACTAGAGTATTTAGAGCAAATTATGATAGACCAATGAAACTGCATACTGTGAAGACATTAAAACTAATGTTTTAAAAGAATATTTAACAGGAAACTTTATAGAATAGATAAAGGTAAAAAGCAGATCACAAGCAATATATGCAATATGATAATTTTATATTAAAAAAACACAAATGCAGAGTTAAAAGAACCTAAAGATACATGCTAAGATGTTACAAGTCATTATTTCTGGACAGCAAGATTGAAGGTGGCAGAGTAATGGTATCCACACCCTAATTCCCCAAATCTGTGAACATTATGTTGCATGGCAAAAGAACTCTGCATATGTGATTAAGGTAAGGATCTTGAGTTGGGAAGAGTATCTTGCATTATCCAGGTGGCCCCAATATAATCACCAGGGTCCTTTTAAAAGAGAGGCAGGCCAGGCGTGGTGGCTCACACCTGTAATCCTAACACTTTGGGAGGCCAAGGCGGGTGGATTACGAGGTCAGGAGTTCGAGACCAGCCTGACCAACATGGTGAAACCCCATCTCTACTAAAAACACAAATATTAGCCGAGCATAATGGTGCGTGCCTGTAATCCCAGCTACTCGGGAGGCTGAGGCAGGAGAATCGCTTGAACCCAGGTGGTGGAGGTTGCAGTGAACTGAGACCGTGACACTGCACTCCAGCCTGGTGACAGAGCGAGACTCCATCTCAAAAGAGAGAGAGAGAGAGAGAGAGAGAGAGAGAGAGAGAGCCAGGGGGATCATAGAAAGAGAAAGATTTGAAGATGCTGTGCTGCTGGCCTTGAAAACAGAGGAAGGGACCATGAGCCAATGAAGGCACACAGCCTCTAGAAGCCAGAAAAGGCAAGGAAACAAATTCTCCTCTAAAGTCTTCAGGAGGAACAAAGCCCTGCCCACATCTTGATTTTTAGCCCAGTAAGACTTCTGACCCACAGAACTGTAAAATAATAAATCTGTGTTGTTTTAAGCCATTGTTTTAAGCCAGTGCCTCAAGGACAGCAATTTGTTGCAGCAGCAACAGGATACTAATATAGAGGGTGGTTGCTATTTTGTTCTTTGTGTTTTCTGCAAAAGTAAACATATAGTGCAGGCTCAGTGGCTCATGTGTGTAAATCCAGCACTTTGGGAGGCTGAGATGGGAGGATCACTTGAGTTTAGGAGTTTGAGATCAGCATAGGCAACATAGCAAAACCCCTGTCTCTACAAAAAAAAATTTTAAATTAGCTCAGCATGATGGTGTGCACCTATAGTCCCAGCTACTCAGGAGGCTGAGGTAGGAGTATCATTTGAGCCTGGGAGATTGAGGCTGCAGTGAGCCATGATCATGCAACTGCACTCCAGCTTGAGCAACAGAACGAGACCCTGTCTCAAAAAAATAAAAAGTAAATGTATTATATTTCTGATCAGAAAAAAATGCATGAAAAACAATAATAAAAATTTGTATAGAATGTTATTGTTTGCAAAGCACTTTCACATACATGATCTTACATACACACAGCTCTTACAGTAGACACGGGAAGCAGAAAACTGAGGTGACTGCATCCATTTCAAATTCATGCCCACTGGCCCCAGCTGGGCCCCATAATTTACCATACTGACACGGGAGGGGCTAAGGGGACTGGGGGCCAAGGCAAAATAGGTAAAATGACAGCAATGCCTCAAGGACAGTCCCACGATTGTGAATCAATTCCAGATAAGAAAGCAGAGAATCCTTTCTAGATAGACTTAAGGAGATGAGAATGAGGTTCTAGCAGAATAGAAGAACAGTTTTGGAAATGTAGGACTTAAATACTGGAAGCATCAAGTAGAACACGAGGTCATTTTGTAATCAAGGGAGAAGGGGCCGGTTCCTGGGAAATGGAGATGGTGGAGCATGGTCTAAGACTACTCCTGCCGGTGGATTTAGGTCCAGGGTTTTGGTACCCTAGAAATGGGGAAATTCCAGGCCTTCAGAGATGGCTTACAGATTACATAGCACTTCAGAATACACAGAGCTACAAGGCAACCATGTTGGAGATCCGGCCTTCTCACATAAGGATGATATTATGTAAAGGGATCCAAGCAGTAGACAAATAGCAGCAAAAGCTATTTCCAAATCCTGATGGGTCCTGGAACCAGGGCCAATGATAAATAGTATCTAGTAGTAAGGGAGGAGACCACCCCCTCATATTGTCTTATGCCCAATTTCTGCCTCCAAAGAAAGAAAAAGTCAAAACTAAAAGGCAGAAATGAAATCCACAAGCAGATAGCCCGGCGCCACACCCTGGGCCTGGTAGTTAAAGATGGACCCCTCACCTAATCGGTTATGTTATCTATAGATTACAGACCTTGTATAGAAAAGCACTGTGAAAATCCCTATCCTCTTTGTTCTGACCTAATTACCGGTGCATGCAGCCTCCAGTCAAGTACCCCCTGCTTGCTCAATCCATCACGACCCTCTCACACACCCTTAGAGTTGTGAGCCCTTAAAAGGAACAGAAATTGCTCACTTGGGGAGCTTGGCTCTTGAGACAGGAGTCTTGCCAATGCCCCCGGCCGAATAAACCCCTTCCTTCTTTAACTTGGTGTCTGAGGATTTTGTCTGTGGCTCGTCCTGCTACAGTAGGTTCTAGGAGGAACATGAAGTACCTACTAAAGGCTTTAAGCTGAGGAGGATGACATGTTCATTGAACAAACACCTTCGGAGGACCTACTCTGGCTTCCTGTTAGGTGCTATGGAACTAAACAAGACATCTTCCGTATCATGACAAAGCTTATTTCATATCCATCATCCCATTTTATTTGCTATACATGCACACAATTGTTTTATACTTGTATTGATTCATAGGTACAAATATTGTCTCCATGAGATTTTTTTAATCCTTTAAAAAATGTACTAGGCCTTTAATTTTTTTTACCTCTTCATGATGTCTAACACAGTGATGGTCATATTTGGCCAGCTACCTGATTGTTATTTGTTGATTTATGGACTTTTGGAACTTCTAGGTGATCCAGATCTTTTGCAGTTAATTACTCACTTTGGGGAAACTCTAAACAAAACAAGTGTTTATGGAGCATCTATTATGTATAAGCCCTTATGCTAGGTGCTAGAGAAGCTACAAAGATGCAAAAGACATGGAAGTGCCTGCCCTTAGGGAGTTCACATTCTAGTTGGGAAGATAGGCTTGAAAAATGAGTAGCAAGGAAAGGCTTAAGTGATAACTACCTAGAACAATAGAAGAGACATCACAAAGGTAATGTCAGTTTAACGGCCAAATGATTTTTCTGCATGCATTCAGACAAGAGAAAGATCCCTTCTGTTGGGAGCAATCAAGAAAGGTTTTACAGAGAAGGTGGGATTTGAGCTGAAAGATAATTAGGATAGGAGAAGGGTAAGAAAGAGTGTATTCCAAGTGAGAAACAGGCTCACTTGGTGGGAAAGAGTGGTGGGAAAAAGCACAGAACACATATGGATAAAAATAATGATCTAAGTCTTACAAATTTCATGTTGGATTCACCTCATATAAATATACATTTATATAGCAATTCTCCCATTCCTGTTCCTCATATAAAAGTCTCTAAACAAATAGATTGGCAAAGATGCGCTATATGAAAATTCCCAAATTAAAAAATTCTTTCAAAACAAGATCATGTCCTGCATTTGCAGGGACATGGACATAGCTGGAGGTCATTATCCTTAGTAAACTAACGCAGGAACAGACAACCAAATACCACATGTTCCCACTTATAAGTGGGAGCTAAATGATGAGAATATAGGGACACATAGAGGGGAACACCACGCACTGAGGCCTATCAAAGGGTGGAGGCTGGGAGGAGGGAGAGGATCAGGAAAAATACTGGGTACTAGGCTTAATACCTGGGTGATGCAATAATCTGTACAATAAACCCTCATGACACAAGTTTACCTATGTAACAAACATGCACATGTACCCTGAACTTAAAAGTTAAAAAAAAAAACACACATATTGTTCTTTATATTTCACAGGAAATTGAATATATATAAGGTTCACTAATTATCATAGAATTGAGATGAACATTTTCTACCAATATCAATAGATTTTAGATTGTAGCCTCTTGTTTCTTGAGGAGAATGGTGATCTGGCTTTTACCAAATAAAAGCTTCAGGTGATGGAAAAAGGAAAAAAAGTTCTTTTAGCCTGGGCAACATATCAAGACCCATCTCTAAAATTAAAAATAAAAAATTAGCTGAGCATGGTGGCACACATCTGTTATCCTACCTACATGGGGGGGTTGAGGCAGGAGGATCACTTAAGCCCAGGAGTTGGAGGCTGCAATGAGCTAGGATCACACCACTGCACTCCAGCCTGGATGACAGAGCAAGACCTTGTCTCAAAAATAAATTAATTCTTATTTTAGATAACTGTGAACTTTGAAACAATAATCTTTATTATGAGCATTGAAAGGTATTACTTTTTTTAAAAAGGAAATGAAAGAAAATCCAATCTTTAAGAAGAATTGATATGAAAAACAGCTACTGGAGAGTAGTAATGGCCCTTCCAAAACGTAAGTTTAGCTACAGAAAGGAAACAAGACTTGTCACAAAGTACCAATTGTGAGGAAAGACGAAAATGGAGGCCCTGATATATACCAGAGTATATCCCATAAACTCTGAAAACGATTTCGAAGAGTTTCTAAATACAGAATATCAGCCTAGAATTTAAAAAAAAAAAATCTGAAAATATTTTCATTGCAATGGCAATGGGTTTTGGCCCCAGTCTTTCCACTAACTAGTGTGATACTGTAGACAATTCACTTGACCTCTGGGAGCCTTGTTTTTTTGTTATCAACTGGTAAATTCCTGCCCTCCTCCTCCTAGTATGTTCTGATCGGCTGAGCAGATATAAGGTGCTGTTCTTATTAAATCAAATGGCATAACCACATGTAAAACTGTCACAGGAGCCCTCAGCAGGTTCTCAAACTGTGAGTCAAATCAGAATTGAATTAGCATTATTTTTAAAAGTCACTGAGCATTATCATCATCTCAAAGTGATATATAAGCATCAAAAATGAATACATTTATTTCAGAGAATGGAAAAACCAAAGTCTACAGCAATATCATAATTCCTTCTTGTTCACTGCTATATACCCAGCACCTAGCACCCTGTCTAGCATATAAGAGATGTTCAATAAATATTTATTAAATGAATGAATGAGTACTTCTCTGAGTCCCCCTCTAGTACTCTCATTTGCAAGATCTCCCTAGCTCTGTTTTCAGGATATACAAGGTATTCACCGAGGGAGCTCAGTGAGATTTACTTTTCCTCTTTAGGGAAGGTATTTTATTTATATGGAAGAAGGCTAACAGAGTATATCTAAATTAAAATTTTATAGGCCTTTGGTATAAACAGAAGTACCTATTATTCAGTGTTTTAAAGTGCTATAGTGGGCAGATTGTTAATCACAAGTTAATATCTAGTGAAGGGAATATACATCCCAAAGGACTTTGAAGCATTAAAGTAAAAGACCTTCTCCCTTTAAAAGGTCTGCATCTTTGTGTCAATGAAAGAGACCTATAATATGGAAGTAATAGTAATGATGATGGCAATGTTGATGACTTCTACAATAAGCACATGGGCAATGATGACAAATTTTTCCAGTGAAAATTACAATTCTGTTTCTTAACACTGATAGTGCAGATAAACTAGTGGCCAACTTTGCTATGTATATATTACCATTTGTGACTGTCCGTAAATGTTTGGTTAACGCCTCTTACACTGTAAACCTTGATATTGAGAAATATTGAACCCAAGCCTAAACATCAGCTCTTGGGTAGAATTTTGGTTGATCTACATATAACGGACCTAGTTCCTCTGTTTACATCAGCTGTGCCCCCAAGCCTTCTTCAAAAGATGCCCATTCTCATCATGGAGCTCTTTGCTTCCTTTCAAATGAAACCAAGACACCTCTCTGGACTCAGGGATCTTTTAACTTGAATCACAAGAAACATGGCCAGGGCGAGGAAAATCTGGACACTCACACTGCACCCTGCTGTCTCCAGCAGGTACTTAACATTTCTGCAGGACTCAGGAGGGCAGGAGGTAGGAAAAAAGGAAGAGGCTCCCTACTATTGCCAAGAAAGACCTTAAGATTCTTCACCGACGAGCATTTATAGCTTGCTCCAGCATCCCAAAACATAGCTGAAAGTTGTTCCTACTTCCAGCTACCACCTGTGGTCAAGACTTTTTATGTGATAAATTTTCTCTTACAAAATTGTCCTTCTCTAATCCCAGCTTTATTGAGGTATAACTAACCCAAAAAAGTACTTTTATTTAAGGTGTACAACATGATATTTCAATATACATATACCTTGTGAAATGATTACCACAATCAACCTTATTAACATATCCATCATCTCACTTGGATACGTGTGTGTGTGTGTGGTCAGAACTTAAGATCTACTCTCTTAGCAAATTTCAGGTACATAACATGTAGTTATTAACTATAGTCACCATGCTATATGTTAGGTCTCCAGAATTCATTCATCTTATAACTGAAGATTTGTACCCTTTAACCAGCATCCTCCCATTTCCCCCAACTTCCAACTCCTGACAATCACTTATCTACTTTCCATTGCTATAAATTTGACTTTTTGGATTCCACATGTAAGTGAGATCATGCAGTATTTGTCTTTCTGTGTCTGGCTTATTTCACTTAGCATACTATCCTCCAGGTTCATCCATATTGTCATGAATGACAGAATTTCCTTCTTTTTTTAAGGCTAAATAATATTCCAATGTGTATATACATGTATACATATATACACACACCACAATTGCTTCATCCTTTCACCTGTCATCAGCTGACACTTAGGTTGTTTCCAAGTCTTGGCTATTATGAATAATGCTGCAATGCACACGGTGGTGCAGATATCTCTTCAAGATTTTATTTTCTTTGGCTATGCACTCAGAAGTGGGATTGATGGATCATATGGTAGTTCTGTATTTGTAAGTTTTTGAGGAACCTCCATACAGTTTTCCACAGTGGCTGTACTAATTTACACTCCCACTATAAAGTGGGAGTGTATAAGGGTTCCCTTTCTCCGCATTCTCACCAACACTTATCTTTTGTCTTTTTTTTTTTTTTTTTTTTTTTTTTTTGAGACAGAGTCTCGCTCTGTTGCCCAGGTTGGAGTGCAGTGGTGCGACCTCGGCTCACTGCAACCTCCGCCTCCAGGGTTCAGTGATTCTCCTGCCTCTGCCTCCTGAGTAGCTGGGACTACAGGCGCCCACCACCATGCCCGGCTAATTTTTGTATTTGTAGTAGAGATGGGTTTTCACCATGTTAGCCAGGCTGGTCTCGAACTGTCCTCGTGATCCGCCCGTCTTGGCCTCCCAAAGTGCTGGGATTACAGGCATGAGCCACCGCGCCCGGCCTTCTTTTGTCTTTTTGATAATAGCCATCTGAAGAGGTGTGAAGTGATATCTCACTGTGGGTTTGATTTGCATTTCCCTGATAATCAGTGATGCTGAGCACCTTTCATATACCTGTTGGCCATTTGTATGTCTTTTTAAAAAAGTCTATTCAGGTGGGGTGTGTAATGCCTGTAATCCCAGCACCTCAGGAGGCCGAGGTGGGCAGATCACTTGAGGCCAGGAGTTTGAGACCAGCCTGGCCAACACAGTGAAATGCTGTCTCTATTAAAAATAGAAAAAAATTGTCAGGTGTGGTGGTGCAAGCCTGTAATCCCAGTTACTGGGGAGGCTAAGGCACGAGAATTGCTTGAACCAGGGAGGCAGAGGTTGCAGTGAACCAAGACTGTGCCACTGCACTCTAGCCTTAGTGAGACTGTCTCAAAAAAATAAAAGTTGGCTGGGCGTGGTGGCTCACGCCTGTAATCCCAGCACTTTGGGAGGCTGAGATGGGTGGATCACTTGAGATCAGGAGTTCGGGATCAGCCTGGCCAACATCATGAAACCCGTCTCTACTAAAAATACAAAAATTAGCCAGGCATGGTGGTGCACACCTGTAATCCCAGCTACTTGGAGGCTGAGGCACAAGAATCTCTTGAACCCAGGAGGCAGAGGTTGCAGTGAACCAAGATGGCATCACTGCACTCCAACCTGGGTGACAGAGCAAGACCTGTCTAAAAAAAAAAAAATCTACTCAGATCCTTTGCCCATTTTTTAATCAAGTTATTTGGGGGTCTTTGCTATTGAGTTGTAAGAGTTCTGCAAAATTATCCTTAATATTCATTTTAACTTAATTTTACCTGTAATGTAAATGTTGGGGTGGAAAAGTACATTTGCTTTAGGCCTTACCTATTTCTTAAGACAATCCTGAATCACCCCCTCCCGGCACATGGCACCACTGTTTGCTTCTTTCATTGATCATGTCCACAAGACTCTCCAGAACACACAAGCTTGGTGGCTTCATATTCAATAAATGCATTATTGAGACTCGCTGAAGGAAGCAGACTGCTCCTGCAGGACCCAGGAGACACCCCAAATACTGTGAGTGCCCCAGTTGCAGAAGTAGGAAAGGGAGATCCCCCCTCTCTCGAACACACACCCCCACACTGGAGAAGCTGAAGGTCTATTTGCTGGGAAGTTTCTCACTTTACCTGGAGCTGAGTCAATTTAGAGAGCCAAGGGAAATATGGGGGTAGAGGAAGAAGCAGAAAGGCCCTAGGAGCTCACTGCATCCCCTAGCAGCCCATTTCTGCCTGGCATCACAGGGATCCATCAGTAGGGCAGCCAGAGGAGCAGGGGGTAAATCTCCACAGGGAGAAGGAATTCTCTAGCCGAAGTTTATAACAACTTGAATGGGGTGAGAAGCCTCCTGGCGAGAACTCAGGGGAGGGCACAAATCCGGTGTGTAGACTCCATAGGCAGGGGAAGAACCAAGCCCTTTTCTTTCTAGCCTGGGACAAGTTTTCAAGCCCGTCTTGCCCTCTGCCTGGAAACAGACTCGGGGCTGTTGTGGAGAGGCATGGTGGGAGTGAGACCAGCCCTTTGGTTTACATGGGAACTGGGTGAGGCCTGTGACTGCTGGCTTTTCCCCCAACTTCCCTGACAACCTGCATGACTCAGCAGAGACAGCCATAATCCTCCTAGGTACACAACTCCAGTGACCTGGGAACCTCACCCTCATCCCCTACAACAGCCGCAGCAAGACCTGCCCAAGGAGAGTCTGAGCTCAGACACACGTAGCCCCACCCCCACCTGATGGTCCTTCCCTATCCACCCTGGTAGCAGAAGTCAAAGGGCATATAATCTTGGGAGTTCTAGGGTCCCACCCACCACCGTCCCTCTCCACACTACTATAGCTGATGCTTTCTGGAAAGCGCCACCTCCTGGCAGGCGGCCAACCAGCACAAAAATAGAGCATTAAACTACCAAAGCTAAGAACCCTTATGGAATCCATTGCATCCCTCGCCACCTCCACTGGAACAGGCACTGGTATCCACTGCTGAGAAACCCACAGATGGTTCACATCACAGGACTCCATGCAGACAACCCCCATTACCAATCCAGAGCCAGGCAGACTTGGTGGATGGCTAGACCCAGAAGAGACAACAATCACTGCATTTCAGCTCACAGGAAGTCACATTCGTAGGAAAAGGGGGAAAGTACTACATCAAGGGAACATTCGGGACAAAAGAATCTGAACAACAGCCTGCAGCCCTAGACCTTACCTCTGACAGATCCTACCCAAATGAGAAAGAACCAGAAAACCAACCCTGGTAATATGACAAAACAAGGCTCTTCAACGCCCCCCAAAAAATCACACTAGTTCACCAGCAATGGATCCAAACCAAGAAATCCCTGATTTACATGAAAAAGAATTCAGGAGGTTAGTTATTAAGCTAATCAGTGAGGAGGGACCAGAGAGAATCAAAGCCCAATGCAAGGAAATCCAAAAAATGATACAAGAAGTGAAGGGAGAAATATGTAAGGACATAGATGGCTTAAAGAAAGAAAATCAAAAATTCAGGAAACATTGGACACACTTTTAGAAATGCAAAATGCTCTGGAAAGTCTCAGCAATAGAATTGAACAAGTAGAAGAAAGAAATTCAGAGCTTGAAGACAAGGTCTTTGAATTAACCCAATCCAACAAAGACAAAGAAAAAAGAAAAAGAAAATATGAACAAAGCCTCCAAAAAGTCTGGGATTATGTTAAATGACCAAACCTGAGAATAATCAGTGTTCCTGAGGAAGAAGAGAATTCTAAAAGCTTGGAAAACATATTTGGAGAATAATTGAGGAAAATTTCCCCGGCCTTGTGAGAGACCTAGACATTCAAATACAAGAAGCAGAAAGAACACCTGGAAAATTTATTGCAAAAAGATCTTTACCTAGGCACATTGTCATCAGGTTAGCCAAAGTTAAGACAAAGGAAAGAATCTTAAGAGCTGTGAGAGAGAAGCACCAGGTAACCTATAAAGGAAAACCTATCAGGCTAACAGCAGATTTCTCAGCAGAAACCCTACAAGCTAGAAGGGATTGGGGACCTATCTTCAGCCTCCTCAAACAAAACAATTATCAGCCAAGAATTTTGTATCCAGTGAAACTAAGCATCATATGTGAAGGAAAGATATAGTCGTTTTCAGACAAACAAATGTTGAGAGAATTCGCCATTACCAAGCCACCATTACAAGAACTACTAAAAGGAGCTCTAAATCTTGAATCAAATCCTAGAAACACATCAAAACAAAACAGAACCTCTTTAAAGCATAAATCACACAGGACCTATAAAACAAAAACACAAATTAAAAAGCAAAAACAAAATCAAAGTACACAGGTAACAAAGAGCAGGATGAATGCAACTGTACCTCATATTTCAATACTAACATTGAATGTAAATGGCTTAAATGCTCCACTTAAGAGATACAGAACTGCAGAATGGATAAGAACTCACCAACCAACTATCTACTCCTTCAGGAGACACCTAACACATAAAGACTCACATAAACTTAAAGTAAAGGGGTGAAAAAAGGCATTTCATGCAACTGGACACCAAAAGTGAGCAGGGGTAGCTATTCTTATATCAGACAAAACAAACTTTAAAGCAACAGCAGTTAAGAGACAAAGAGGAGCATTATATAATGGTAAAGGACCTTGTCCAACAGGAAAATATCACAATCGTAACACTAGAGCTCCCAAATTTCTAAAACAATTACTAATAGACCAAAGAAATGAGATAGACAGCAAAGCAGTAAGAGTGGGGGACTTCAATACTCCACTGACACCACTAGACAGGTCATCAAGACAGAAAGTCAACAAGGAAATAATGGATTTAAACTATACCTTGAAACAAATGAACATAACAGATACATACAGAACACTTCATCCAACAACCACAGAATACACATTCTATTCAACAGCGCATGGAACTTTCTCCAAGATAGACCATATGATAGGCCATAAAACGAGCCTCAATCAATTTAAGAAAATTGAAATTATATCAAGCACTCTCTCAGACCACAGTGGAATAAAACTGGAAATCAACTCCAAAAGGAACCTGCAAAACCATGCAAATACATGGAAATTAAATAACCTGCTCCTGATGAATGAGCACTGGGTCAAAACAAAATCAAGATGGAAATTAAACAATTATTTGAACTGAATGACAATAATGACACAACCTATCAAAACCTCTGGGATACAGCAAAGGCGGTGCTAAGAGGAAAGTTCATAGCCCTAAATGCCCACCTCAACGAGACTGAAAGAGCACAAACTGACATTCTAAGGTCACACCTCAAGGAACTAGAGAAACAAGAAAGGAAATTACCCAGCAGAAGAAAGGAAATTACCAAGATCAGAGCAGAACTAAATTGAATTGAAACAAACAATTACAGGCTCACGCCTGTAATCCCAGCACTTTGGAAGGCCGAGGCGGGCAGATCACCTGAGATCAGGAGTTTGAGACCAGCCTGACCAACATGGAGAAACACTGTCTTTACTAAAAATACAAAAAATTAGCTGGGCGTGACGGTGCATGCCTGTAGTCCCAGCTACTTGGGAGTCTGAGGCAGAAGAATCACTTGAACCCGGGAGGCAGAGGTTGCAGTGAGCCGAGATCATGCCATTGCACTCCATCGTGGGCAACAAGAGCAAGACTCTGTCTCAAAAAAAAAAAAAAAAAAAAAAAAATACAAACGATAAATGAAACTAAAAGCTGCTTCTTTGAAAAGATAAAGAAAATTGATAGACCATTAGCAAGATTAACCAAGAAAAGAAGGGAGAAAATCCAAATAACCTCACTGAGAAATGCAACAGGAGATATTACAACTGACACCACTGAAATACAAAAGATCATTGAAGGCTACTATGAACACCTTAATGCACATAAACTAGAAAACCTAGAAGAGATGGATAAATTCCTGGAAAAATACTACCCTCCTAGCTTAAATCAGGAAGAATTAGATACCCTGAACAGACCAATAACAAGCAAAGAGATTGAAATGGTACTTTAAAAGTTACCAACAAAAAAAGTCCAAGACCAGATGTATTCACAGCAGAGTTGTACCAGACATTCAAAGAAGAATTGGTACCAATCCTTTTGACGCTATTCCACAAGATAGAGAAAGAAGAAACCCTCCCTGATTCATTTTATGAAGTCAGCATTGCCCTAATACCAAAACCAGGAAACCGATATCCTTGATGAACATTGATGCTAAAATCTTTAACAAAATACTAGCTAACCAAATCCAACAACATATCCAAAAGATAATCCACCATGATCAAGTGGGTTTTATACCAGGGATGCAAGGATGGTTTAACATATGCGAGTCAATAAATGTGATACATCACATAAACAGAATTAAAAACAAAAGTCACATGATCATCTCAATAGATGCAGAAAAAGCATTCGACAAAATCAAGCATTCCTTTATGATTAAAACTCTCAGCAAAATCGGCATACAATGGACATACCTTAATGTAATAAAAGCCATCTATGACAAACCCACAGCCAACATAATACTGAATGGGGAAAAGTTGAAAGCATTCCCTCTGAGAACTGGAACAAGACAAGGATGCCCACTCTCACCAGTCCTCTTTAACATAGTACTGGAAGTCCTAGCCAGAGCAATCATAATGAGCCATCAGACAAGAGAAAGAAATAATGAGCCTCCAAATTGGTAAAAAGGAAGTCAAACTGTCACTGTTTGTTGACGATACAATCATTTACCTTGAAAACCCTAAGGACTCCTCCAGAAAGCTCCTAGAACTGATAAAAGAATTCAGCAAAGTTTCCAGATACAAGATTAATGTACACAAATCAGTAGTTCTTCTATATACCAACAGCAACCAAGTGGAAAATCAAATTAAGAACTCAACCCCTTTTGCAATAGCTGCAAAAAAAAAAAAAAAAAAAAAAAAGAATACTTAGGAATATACCTAACCAAGGAGTCAAAAGACCTCTACAAGGAAAACTACAAAATACTGCTGAAAGAAATCACAGATGACACAAACAAATGGAAACACATCCCATGCTCATGGATGGGTAGAATCAATATTGTGAAAATGACCATACTGCCAAAAGCAATCTACAAATTCAATGCAATCCCCATCAAAACACCACCATCCTTCATCACAGAATTAGAAGAAACAATTCTAAAATTCATATGGAACCAAAAATTAGCCCAGAGAGCCAAAGCAAGACTAAGCAAAAAGAACAAATCTGGAGGCATCACACTACCTGATTTCAAATTATACTATAAGGCCATAGTCACCAAAGCAGCATGGTACTGGTATAAAAATAAGCACATAGACCACTGGAACTAAATAGAGAACCAAGAAATAAACCCAAATACTTACAGCCAACTAATCTTTGACAAAGCAAACAAAAACATAAAGTGGGAAATGACACCCTTTTCAATAAATGGTGCTGGGATAATTGGCTAGCCACATTTAGGAGAATGAAACTGGATACTCATCTCTCACCTTATACAAAAATCAACTCAAGATAGATTAAGGACTTAAACCTTAGACCTGAAACTATAAAAATTCTAGAAGATAACATTGGAAAAATCCTTGTAGACATTGGCTTAGGCAAGGATTTCATGACCAAGAACCCGAAAGCAAATGCAATAAAAACAAAGATAAATAGCTGGGGCCTAATTAAACGAAAGAGCATTTGCACAGCAACAGTCAGCAGAGTAAACAGACAACCCACAGAGTGGAAGAAAGTCTTCACAGTCTATACATCTGACAAAGGACTAATATCCAGAATCTACAACAAACTCAAATCAGTAAGAAAAGAAGAATCCCATCAAAAAGTAGGCTACGGACATGAAGTGACAGTTCTCAAAAGAAGATATATAAATGGCCAATAAACATGAAAAAGTCCAGGCATGGTGGCTCACGCCTTTAATCCCAGCACTTCGGGAGGCCGAGGCGGGCAGATCACCTGAGGTCGGGAATTCGAGACCAGTCTGACCATCATAGAGAAACCCCATCTCTACTAAATATACACAATTAGCCAGGCATGGTGGCGCACGCCTGTAATCCCAGCTACTCGGGAGGCTGAGGCAGGAGAATCACTTGAATCCAGGAGGTGGAGGTTGTGGTGAGTCAAGATCACGCCATTGCACTCCAGCCTGGGCAACAGGAGCAAAACTCCATCTACAAAAAAAAAAAAAAAAAAAGAAAAAGTGCTCAACATCGCTAATGATCAAGGAAATGCAAATCAAAACCACAATGCAATATCACCTTACTCCTGCAAGAATGGCCATAATCAAAAAATCAAAAAACAGTAGATGTTGGCATGGATGCGGTGTACAGGGAATGCTTCTATACTGCTGGTGGGAATGTAAACTAGTACAGCCACTATGGAAGACAGTGTGGAGATTCCTTAAAGAACTAAAAGTAGAACTACCATTTGGTCCAGCAGTCCCACTACTGGATATCTACCCAGAGGAAAAGAAGTCATTATTCAAAAGAGATACTTGCACATTCGTATTTATAGCAGCACAATTCACAATTGCAAAATCATGGAACCAACCCAAATGCCCATCAATCAACAAGTGGATAAAGAAACTGTGTGTGTGTGTATATATATGTATGTATATATATGTGTGTGTGTGTGTGTGTGTGTGTGTGTGTGTGTGTGTATATATATGATGGAATACTATGCAGCCATAAACCGGAATGAATTAACAGCATTTGTAGTGACCTGGATGAGACTGGAGACTGTTATTCTAAGTGAAGTAACTCAGGAATGGAAAACCAGACATCGTATGTTCTCACTGATATGTGAGAGCTAAGCTATGAGGACGCAAAGGCATAAGAATGATACAATGGACTTTGGGGACTTGGGGGAAAGAGCAGGATGGGGGCGAGGGATAAAAGACCACAAATATGGTGCAGTGTATACTGCTCGGGTGATGGGTGCACCAAAATGTCACAAATCACTGCTAAAGAACTTACTCATGTAACCAAATACCACCTGTACCCCAGTAACTTATGGACTAAAATAAAATAAATAAAAGCATTATCATCCTACCTCCCACATATTACCTTCATTCCTACAATTTGCTTTTCCCTTTTTCTCTGCTGATATACAACTTCGCTTCCTTCAAAACATATTTCAAAGTCCAACTCATCATGGATCCCCCTTAAAGTGCCACTTCATCTTCTAGCCCTAGCTCAGATCTGAAGTATAGCACTGATGGCCAGAGTAATTATGAATGATAATACTAACTACTTATTGTATTTTTGTCATGTGCCAAGCACTCTGTTATGTATTTTACATGTAGTAACCCTAATCCTCACATCCTGAGAAGTATTATTATCCCTAATTTACAAACGAGGAAACTGAGACTAGAGTGACATGTTCAAGGCCACATGAACAGCTATTATGTGGCAAATCCAGGGTTCAGACTGTGACTTATTTGGCTGCCACGCCTGTGTTCTTTCTCTCACAACACATACTCACTGTGGTACTGCACTGGATTGATAGTGACTTGCTCTGTAAGTATCCCCCCCACCCACCACTATCACCAAAGAAAACGTATGTTTCTCTTATATGTCCTCAATATGCTTGTTGAATTGAGTTGAACAGCTTAAAGCCAGAAAACACATCTCCTATTTTTTTAATATATTCCATCCTTGTGCTCAGCACATAAGGTAATCATTAAATGTTAATGACTAAGTGAAATGGAATAAAATCAGTGTTGTGGTAGCCATTTTTAAGCTTTAAGAGTTTAAATGTGCAGCCCATAGACAGCACCACAGCTGGGAGTGCCATATTGCCATTAAGCCAGAAGGTGGATTCACGGGATGGAAACATTGAAAACAGACACCACAAGAATGGTTAAGTCAGTTTTCCAAACCACTTTCTACAAGTAGCTACTGCTTTCTCCCCCATAATAATTTCACAATGATTAGCCTGCTAGGTAAGAAATCCCAGGCAAAAACCTGCATCTCAGCAGAGTTTAGGGCAACCACTTAAGTATTGGGTCAAGGTGGGAGGTGATGGGGACAACAGGTAGAGTCATTCCCATCTAGCTGGTCAAAAGTGTAAGATAAATGCCATCTAGATATCTATTATGGGATTTATCTTTCAAGATAAATGTCTTTATTCTTACAATTAGCTTGAAAAAATGCAATCTCACATTCCAACACATATGGATATCAAAATGCATATTTGGTGAGGAATGGTGTCTTATGCTACCACTTTCTGCTTCCTTTGCTTTCTTTGCTCATAGCACAAAATTTCAAACTTTTTTGACAAAACCTTACTATGTAGCTTTTTAACTTAATTAAATATATAGGCAATTACTGACACCATCTGTCTTCATAGAAAAAGAACAAGAAGTGACACAAAAGCCTGGGATTCTGAAAGGGATGTTTAGCAAACAAAATCTTCTAGATTCACTATAGTAATATTTATTTTTAAGAGCCCGTCTGTCATTTAAAATTATTTATGTTTCTTAGAAATAATGAATTTGAATTATATTTGGAAAGTGGTGGCTTTGGTATGATTTTTTTTAAAAAAGGAAATATCAGATAATCCATTGCTTTTTCAGTAAAACAAAAACTTAAACATGTCGTTGAACATCTGTTACTAGTACAGTATAACACAGCACTTAAAATCCTTTAAAATCCCTGAAAACCTTTATCAAGTTACATGAATCTTTTGCATAAATGGAACTGTTTTAGCAATATATATATTCCTTTAAACATATATTTTGCTTTCTTAAACATAAGATTCATTGTGTTCCCTATTGTTCTGAGCCCTTATAAATAAATAAATAAATGAAATTGCTTCTCTTCTTAAAGACTTTGTCTTCCCCTGTCATGTTACATTCCTATCCCACCCCAGAGTACCTACCTTATGTCTGTTTTTTTGTTTGTTTGTTTTTGAGACGGAGTCTCACTCTTGTCGCCCAGGCTGGAGTGCTGTGGTGCAGTCTCGGCTCACTGCAACCTCTGCCTCCTGGGTTCAAGCAATTTTCCTGCCTCAGCCTCCCGAGTAGCTGGGGTTACAGGCATGTGCCACCACACCAGACTAATTTTTGTATTTTTAGTAGAGACGGGGTTTCACCATGTGGCAAGGCTGGTCTCGAACTCCTGACCTGGTGATCCACCCGCCTCAGCCTCCCAAAGTGCTGGGATTACAGGCACGAGCCGCCATACCTGGCTTGTTTTTTAATCTTTGTAGATGTCTCCACAAATGTCTTAATATGTAAATGCTATTGAAACAACCTACTGGAGTTTGATCCGGTAGTCAGGAACCAATACAAGTCCAAATAATGCAACAAAATTCACCTCCCTTACAGAGGACACAGGTAGGAAATATAAAGAAGAACAGGGAGTTTCCCTGTCATTAGCAGTTACCACCAGGGAGGACAACTGTGTTCCCCTGCAGCTCTTCCCCAGAATTGGAGGGAGCATATTTCAAATGCCACGTGGCAGCAACTAAATTCCGAAGTCAAATAGAAGTGTGCAGGACACAAGGACATTTCTGAAGAGGCTCAATGGAAAGACATTTCTCAAAGAAATGGCACTGTGAAACTTCCATTCATATGAAAGACTTATGGCATACCAAGGAATACATTATCCCGGATTTTGAGGGAAAGCACCAATGTATATGTTTTATACTTTTTATTCATTTATTAATGAAAGAAATTTGAAGAACATAATTTCACGATGATTTTCTACAAATTGCCTCGAAGATTCTGTATTTAATGCTTAGCAGATACAGGTAGAGCTAAAACTAAGAATTTACACTTATCTGCCATGACTCAATAGCGTTCTAGTGTATTCTCCTGAGAGGAAGCTATACATTAAGAAACAGTGCATTGAATTTTAGAAGAGGTAAAGGAAAAGGACGAGGAAAAGAGGAAGGGAGGAAGAAAATACCACCTTTAATGCCATTTCGTTCATTTGCTAGAAAACGAACCCAGGGACAAATGGTATCAGAGGGGGCCTGTTAGTTAAAAGCAGCCTCTGGGGTGAAGCTCAGCAGAGCAGAGGTCTACCACAGCAGCTGAGCCCGGACAGGCCAGCGGGGACTGTAGAACATTTACTCAGGTGGAACTCCAGGGTGCCTTTCAGCCAGCATCTACTCAATTGAAATTTTTCCCAGGGCCCCTAAAGCTCCACCCACATGTTTCTGGAAAGTGCCACGGGACTTTTATTGATCACAGGTAGGAACCTTGGCTTTTTGCCTGTACTGAAGGACCGTATTTCTTTGTCCTCATACAGCTCCTATATCATAGGCTTTCAAAGTGCTTTAGAGACAAATAATGGGAAAGGTGAGACAGAAAGGTGTTAAGTGACTTGCCCAAAGTCCCACAGTAAATCACAAGCCTTCCCTGGCTTCAGAGCTGTCTGGCAATTGGGGAAGCTTCTTGCTGTGGCTGCCAGCATCACAGTGCCCTCTCACATTCTGCCAAATGTTTGTTTCCCTCGCCAGGCCGAGAGCAATCACGAGGGTCAAGCACAGTTGAGAAAACCTGGCCTTTTGGGTTAGGCAAACCTGGATCTTCATCCTTGCCCTGCCACTGAGCTATGGAACTTGGCACGTTTCTTGGGTTCTTTGAGCCTCAATTTTCCCTTCATAAAATGGGAGTATGAATACCTACCTCATAAGGTTGTTCAGAGGATGACAGGAGCAAATACCACAGTGCCTTGCACTTAATAGGCCCTTAATCTACATCAGTGTCCCTTCCTCTTTCCTTTCCCAAGTCTCCCTCCTTGAGTCTGTCCTACATGACAGCTGCAAGGCTGTCATGATAGAAGTAGATACTACTTCCATCGAGAGTGCTGTGCTGGGTGTTGTACAGGATGTAGGTATGAAAAAGATCACTGCTATCCAAAAGGATGTCCTACTAGCCTGACAGGGTGCTGAATCTTTCAAACACCAGAGTCTGTAGGCAACAGTGGCAAAGTCATGGAATCCAGATTCATCTCTCAGATAACTGAATCCAAAAGGTTCCCTTATGATAAGCATGTAGTACCTGGGACTCAACCCTCTACCATCACCAAATTAGTTAGGATGTACTGGATTATTGGGTTAACTTGATGGGGTTGAGGAAGTGTCCCCATGGAGGGCATAGAGCTTGCAGGGAGCCCCACACCATAGAAGGAGTCTAGAGTGCTTGGAGTCCCCTGGGATGAGCAACTGGAGGACAAGAGGAAGGTGGAAACATCTGGGACAAAGCTTTCCTGAGCCACCAGCCTGCTACCTGAGCAGCCCCTTCTCTTCTGGGTTTGACCATGTCCAGCACCTCTCAGTCCAGATACTGATACAAAATAAAAGCCTGCTGTGGTGAGTCCAAGCAACAGATTACCTTTTAGAAAAGTGGCACTGTCCTCAGAGCCGAGTCTTTTTGCTGATGGAGCCAGATTTATGCTAATATATATTCTTTCTTCCAGATCATGACTGCTTATAGTGTCCCATATATTAACCCTCACTGGGCATTAGTTTGCTTTCGTGTCTGTAGCAGGTACTTTTTACCCATACCTGGCAAAGCTTTTTAAGGTTTAGACTAATACCTATAATAAACTCAGAAGGCGGTTTGGGAGGTGGTTTATCACAAGCTCCCACACTCAGTCATCATTCTCACACTCAACTAGATTCAAACAAGTGGCCGTATACATTGTACAGGTATCCATCCTAAATGTGTGTGTATGTAACAGCTTTAGTGTGATACCATACACTATAAAATTCACACTTTTAAAATATACATTTCAGTGGTTTTTAGTATATTCACAGAGTTGTGCAACCATCACCATTATCTAATTTTACAACATTTTCCTCAACCCCAAAAAAGAATGCTGTATACATTAGAAGTCATTCCTCATACCTCCTTCCCCACAGCCACTGGAAACCATTTTCCATCTCTATGGATTTCCCTATTCTAGACATTTTATATAAATGGGATCATACAATAGGTGGGTTTTTGTGACTGGTTTATTTCAGGTTCTGTAATGTTTTCAAGCTTCCATCATGTTGTACCACATATCAATGCTTTGTTCCTTTTTATGGTTTAATAATATCCCATTGTATGGCTATACCACATTTTGTTGATTTATTCATCAATGAATGGATATTTGAGTTGTGTCCACTTTTTGACTGTTATGAATAACGTTGCTATGGACATTCATATAAAAGTGTTCGCATAAACATGTTTTCCTTTCTCTTGGTTATATACTTAAGAGTAGAACTGATGGGTCAAATGGTAACTCAAAGTTTAACTTTTTAGGAACTGTCAAACTGTTTTCCAAATCAGCTGTACCATTTTGCCACCTCACTAGCAGTATAGAAGGGTCCCGGTTTCTCCATATCTTTGCCAACACTTGTTATTGTCTTTTTATTTCAACCATCCTTGTGGGTGTGAAGGAGCATCTCTTATCTGTGTTTTCAAGGAATATTTTTCTCCTTGTGTTATTTGATTGAATCACCCAGCAAAGATTCATTGGGCACTACTTCTATCAGGAGTGCTGCGCTGGGTGTTATACAGGATGTAGGTATGAAAAAGAGAGGTTCTTGCTCTCAGTCTCATTCTCCTCTCTAGGAATTTCCCGAAAGTAAACAAACTTGCCTTGAATTAGAAATCAAGGGCCCTGAACCCCGGTCTGAACTCTACTCCTGACCAAGTCTCTTCCCCTTGTGAGCCCATGCCTAGGGTTTGAGGGGATTGGGCTAGACCAACGCTAAGGCCGTAGCTCAGACAGTCCATATTTCTTGCCTATATATTCTGCAACCAAGGTTGTTCTTTATTTAAAAATTCTGGTTTCCTGGAACTGTCAAGGAAACTGGGAAGGAAAGGGGAACTCTGCAGCCAACTCATTGCACTGATTAGGGCCAATGCCACATGCTCATCCTTACCGAGAGAGGATTTTGCTTTGCACATTGGTCATCAAAGGCAGTTCATAGGAATCTTCCCCAATGGGATCCACAGAACAAGAGCTCTTCTGCTTTGAAAATCCTCACAGAAGCCTTTTGGAGATCATTTGCAGTGACAGTAAAGGAGCACTTCTCAACTAAAAGAATCCTTCACTAGCCCTGCCATTTACAGCATGGAAATTAAAGAGGGAGAATAACTATCTACAGTATGGGATTACTACATTGAATTGCCATGGAAGGCACATATACAATTACTAGTCCTAGAAACCTGAAATAGGTTATAAAAATTGTGTTTTCAGGTTTCTTATAAATTAGTGCTTAATGTCAAAAATAAGAAAGTAGCATTCCAAAAATTCATAATAAAAAAGCAAAGAAATGCTTAAAAAGAAATGAATATATTCTGTATCTTTATAAACAATAGTTGGGCCATGGGTCTTGAAAGTAATAGAGGGAACATCATAAATTCATAGAGGCTGCAGAAGAAACTCAGAAAAGGAAGCAGAGAAGGCAAGAGTATATTAAAAGATTTGTGATTTTTTTTTACAAAGGTGAAAAATATAAATACAGTGGCTGCTGATGAAAGTTTAAGTTTCAAGATTTTCCATTTTTGATCCTCAAATTAATTTTAGATATAGTTTCTGCATATCCTGAATGAATTTCCAAAGTCACAGAGAAACTTCTGGCACTCCGAAGAAATTGATTTAATGCTGGCAATGAAGTGTCATAGAAAGAACTAGCCCAGAAGTCAGGAACTTGGGCTTTGATTCTAGTTCCTCCCCTAAATGTGGGACCTGAGAAGTCATTTCACCTCTCAGAGTCCTCACCCATAAGATGAAGAGATGAGAAGGATGGAGGTCATTCTCAGTCGGCCAGAACAGTGCTGGTTAAGACTTCCCTGAGCCCTGAGTATTTTTAGTTTTAGAGATTCCATCCTACATCGTATCAAATGTATTAAAATCCATTTCATCTATTCCATGAGGATAATCATGGAACATGATTTACACATAACTGTATAAGTGTTGTGTTGTACCTGACTGACATGTTCCATTTGGTTGCTATTTTTAAAACATTGTTATTTTGCAGTTTTCTTTTCATATTTGGGAGCCAGGAATTTTTTTTTTTTTCAGAATCCAAAAGTTTTGAAGGCCTTTGAAAATCATGGAAGCCTTAGGTACGCCTGGCCCTGAGTGTTAAGTGGCGGGGCACAGATGGTTTGCAGCCTCTTACCCCACCGACTCCAAACACCCCATAAAAGGCAGTGTCCAAGGGGATTGGTACAGAGATGGAAGCTCTGGTTGCTCAAAGATAGTTTCAAGGAGCTGCGATTTAAGTCATGCCCAAAAAGATTAGTAGGATTAATAGAGACAGAGGGGAAAGCCTCTATGCTGAACACCACGAGGCTCAATTGCTGACCGGGGTAACTGCCCTGTACAGCGACAACCGCTGTTCTTCACTTCTCCAAGAGTCCGGGCTATCCCAGCAGCTGCCACCAGGTGGCAACAAGCCAAGCGGCTGCTCTCCCCTCTGCCTATTGCATTTTAATGTCATGCAAACAACTCTTACCAAATACCATAATCACATTAATATTTTACTAACTGAAAATTCTTATAGTGGGGTGTAACAACTCCTTTAAAATTAAGCATGAGGTGTGTTGTTTACCACAATGGAGAGCTCCACGCTATCTGGAGATTCAGTGATCCAAGTGGGAAAAAAAGATGTCACTTAGTAACTGCCTAAGAAAACATGTTCTCTTTATAATAGCTGGAATTCTGAAGCCTGTACTTAAATAGCATCTGCAAAGAGTTAAATGCGCTCCCTGTCTCTGAGAAGCAGGCAAGAACACAGAAGTCAAGAAGCAAGTGAATTCTTACACCTGCTCCAACTCTGCTCCCAACAGTTAGATGGGGAAGAAGTGGTCAGGACCCAAAACAGATTTATCTCTGCCAGGCCTCTGTAGTAATAGTCTCACACACTATCTCATTTAGCCACTGAATCCACACGTATCCCTCAGGGAGAGATCCCATCAGGCCTGTATTAATAGACAAGGAAACAGGCCCAGAGAGGGGAAAGAAGTTGCTTAAGACCACAAGGCCAGCACTCCCAGCGAGGTCCTGTGACTCTGGTCCAGGGCACTGTCTGTCCTGAGAAAGCCATCCACCTCTCCCAAGCCGTGGTCCCCTCCAATCCCATTACTCTCAAGCTACTGTCGTTTCTTTTCCCCTAACAAGCTGCCCCTGTCCTTCTCCACCTTACTGCATCTCCCTAAACGTGATGAGAAGTGGGCTGAGCTGCCTCTGCCTTCTCCCCTGGGGAAGGCCTCAGGTCCTATAGACCTCGCTTCTCACCAACCCAGGAGAATCTTGAGCCCCAGGCCCAGAAGTGAGAGCAGAGAAAAAGCTGCTTCCCTCCCGGGAACTGATTCTGAGAAAAAGTGCCTGAGATTTCAACCCACCCTCTATAACATGCTTTAACAAAGGCATCTCAAACTTAACACCCCCAAACCTGAAATCTTGATTTTACTTTCCAAGCTATTTCTCTGGCATTCTGCCCCAGTGGGAAATGGTAACGCTATTCTTCCATTTTCTTCAGGGTGGAAGTTCTGGAGACACTTTTGGCTCCTTTTTCTCATACTGCACATCCAATCCATCAATAAATCCTTTTGGTTCTACTTTTGAAAAATATCTATAACACAACCACTTCTCCCACCTTCCAGTTACCAGTGCGGTCCAGCCACCATCATCTCTCACCTCAATTACTGCAAGTCTTCCTAACTGGACTTCCTGCTTCCATCCTTGCCCCCTCAGGGCCTCTTGTCACTGCAGTCAGAGTCACATAAGTTAGCTCACATCACTCCTCCACTCATCACTCTCCAGTGCATTCCCAGCCTCCACAGCTGTAAGAAGGAAATAAGCCCTTGGCTGTGTACTTAGCCAAACCAGTAAAACAGAGGGAACCATGGCCCACCCGTGGCTGTATTCTCTACCAACCAGAGGAGCTGGGCAGGTGACTGAGCACTTGGTTTTACTCTAGAAAAAATCAAGTGGTCCAACGCTGGATTTTCTGTCGGATTGGGGCTGTGAATGCTGTGAACATGGGCAGAGGTGACTCACACATCCCTTGGCCAACCAGCTACTGAACATCGTGGGCCGTGCATCACAGTTCGCGCTGAAGGCTGGATGCCATTTCTGGCGTGGGTGAATTCTTAGTGCTGCATGTCTCAGAGTGGGCTTATTTGGAGGGCCTGTCTTTTAAAAAATTCTCGGCAATATAATAAATATACACAATTCCCTGTTAGCCTCATAGATGCATCTGGTGGCAACAGAGGGAGGATTCCCCCAGCCTACTATCCCCAGTGAGTGATTAGTTAAAGAAAGTGTGGCCCAGAGAGGCAACTTCTTTTGGGTCACAGATATCTGTCTCAGAACCTGATACCAAAAGCTGGGGCCTTTAGTGGGTCATTTATCCTGTCTGAAATCTCTGGTTCTTCTTACAAAAAGAAAGAGAGGAAGAAGAAGACAAGAAAACTTTGAGATGAGTCTGCAGAGCATCTATGGATTCATAAAGCTCTGAAATCCTGATTCTTCAGTGAGTGTTATTTGATCTATAAATTAGTGTCTGAGTCCCATACGTGCCCTGATGCCCATAGGAGAAAGATGGCAAGAGGCCACACCAAATCCTTTGCTAAGAACTTTATTTGCACAGAATGTAGGGCCTGAGCACATCTGCCCACATCTGTGTGCTCTGCCACCCATTCATCCCGCCTGTCACCAGAAAGAGGCAGAAGCAGCAGGGGTGAGCAGGCAGCCTCCATCTGCCGAGAACACCTCAGGCAAAAAGGGCTCAAGACCGGGCTTCCCTCCCACCCCTCCCCACACAGAAGCATGTCGCTACATTGTCATCTCAAAGCTTGCGGCCCAGATCCTGGAAACAGAACAATTCTGGTCAAGCTCACCTCTGCCTGACTCCTGCCCTGTCTGCTGGCTCTCACCTGCCCAGGCCTCCAGATGCAGCTGTGGTTCACATGGCATCCGGTGCAGTAGCAGTCAGGGCAGTGGACAGCAGGGGCCTCTGCAGCACTTCTGCCCTCCCCGCCCCACTGGCCCTGCTCCTTTGCAGGTTACAATGCACTTCGTTACAACCAATCCAATAGAAATAGAATTTGGCCGGGTGCAGTGGCTCAGGTCTGCAATCCCAACACTTTGGGAGGCCAAGGCGGAAGTATCGTTTGAACCCATGAGTTTGAGACCAGCCTGGGCAACAAGATCTTGTCTGTACCAAAAAAAAAAAGAAGAAGAAGAAGAAGAAGAAGAAAGAAAAGAAAAGAGAAGAAAAGAAAAGAAAAAAGAAAAGGAGCAGGGTTTGGTGGTGCAAACCTATAGTCCTAGCTACTCAGGAGGCTGAGGCGGGAGGATCACTTGAGCCCAGGAGGTCAAGGCAGCAGTGATTTTATAATTATCTTATTAATACTTTCTTATTAATGAGATATTATGCATTCTTTTTTACATCCTCAGTCTTCAAAATCTGGTGTGTATTTGTACCATTTCAATTGCTCAATTGCCACATGTGGCTAGTGGCTACCATATTTGATAGAGCAGATCTAGAATATAAATGAAAGTCTATATACAGTTGCAGTTATGATTCTGCTAATGTTAACATTGGTAACATTTTGTTATATTCTCATCTAGTCTTTTCTACATATATTAGTTTTGCAAAGCTGAAGTCATGTTGCTTATGTAACTTTCTATCCTCCTCTTGCTGTTTTGTGCATCTTCCTAAATCATCAAAGGTTACTCACAACCACTGTCTCTAATTATATCAGACTATCCCATCACTTGGATGTGTCATAATCGTTTTAGCCACTGCCAAAATGTTGGACAGCAACAGTGTTTCAGTAATATAAGTAATGCTGAAATCATTATTTTTATATTCCTTGTGTTCTTAAGACCTTGATATAAACCTCGGTAGCATTCTAACCATTTTTAATAAAATGACCTTTGAATATCATCAATCAGTCAAACAACTGGCAACAAGTGATTTCTGACTGACAGCTGAGACATCTTAGGTTCTCATCACTCACCTTTGACACCTGGTTCTGCAACCTAGGGCAACCACTTCACTTTTCATGCCACAATCACTCCATTTATAAACTGACTGTATTAGGTGATTTTTAAGGGTCTTTCCAGCCCTAACCTTCAGTGATATTTTTCCCTCACCCTCACATCTAATCAATTAACCTGTCAAGCCAGTTATTATAAGTCATCATAAGCAAGTCATGTCAAAGCCACCGCATAAACATTTCAAATTCATCCACGTCTCCCATACCCACTCATAATGCTTTGTTCAGGCCCCCATCATTGCTCACCTAAAGTGGGACAAGAATACCTAGTGCTGAGAGATGAGGTTCTAAAGTTAACATCAGAGTCCCAAATCAAGAATAGGACTAAATGGGCTGGGTGCGTTGCTCATGCCTGTAATCCCAGCACTTTGGGAGGCCGAGGTGGGTGGATCACTTGAGGTCAGGAGTTGGAGACCAGTCTGGCCAACATGGTGAAACCCCATCCCTACTAAAAATACAAGAACATGATTAAAGGAGAGGTGTGAGAACACATGGGCCTGGCACGGAGGAGGTGCTCAGTGAATATTTGCTGCATTTGAATCTGAAACCAGCCTCAAGTGACCCACCTGGATCTCACTCCCTGAAAGTTATGGAGGAGGAGTTCACAGTGAAACACTGGAATTGCGAATGCACCCTGCTGTGTGCCCTGCCCCAGACACTAGGTGCTGCAGGAAGACAAAGACTTGGCAGCATCCCCTAAAGGGCTGATAGTCTAGAGGGGGAGATAGGAACCCCTGTGCACAAAACAAGCATGCCTCAGGCGGTGTCTTCAATGGAAAGACCAGATGGAGAACAGAACAATTATCTGAGCAAATCAGGCAAGCCTGCTGTTGAGGAAAAGGCTGAAGGAAATTTGTCCTCCTGTTTCCTTTGAGAACCAAGGGGTTAGGGCAGCCAGAGGAAGCAAAAGTATTTCAGCTCTAGAAACAGAGTTCTGGTCTGTGCTGTATGATCTTAGGCAAACTATGAGGCTGCTTTTTTTATCTCAGTATCTTCATCCATAAAATGGAGATAGAGTAATACCAACCTGGCACAAACCTACCCACCTACTGGATTAAGTTGTTGTGAGGTTCAATAGAACAATTGCCAGTGGGGAAAACAGTTATTAAAGGGGTGACCTAATAGCTAACATAGACAACGGACAACATGCCTCCTAAGAATCTGCTCTGAAAGGAAATGTTTAGTCATCATAAAAAGCATCTGTAATGAACTTTATTTGTTTAATTTTATTTATTTCCCTATTTTTATTAAAAAGAGTTGGGGTCTCGTTATGTTGCCCAGGATTGTCTCGAACTCCTGGCCTCAAGCAGCTTCTCACCTTGGCCTCCCAAAGTGCTGAAATTACAGGCATAAGCCACTGCACCTGGCCTGCCTTATAAATTATAAAGTTCAGTAAAGGCTGGGTGTGGTGGCTCATACCTGTAATTTCAGCACTTTGGGAGGCCGAGGTGGGTGGATCACAAGGTCAGGAGTACAAGACCAGCCTGGCCAAGACGGTGAAACCCCATGTCTACTAAAAATACAAAAACATTAACCGGGCGTGGTGGCAGGCGCCTATAATCCCAGCTACTCCGGAGGCTGAGGCAGAGAATTGCTTGAACCTGGGAGGCGGAGGTTGCAGTGAGCCGAGTTTGCACCACTGCACTCCAGCCTGGGCGACAGAGCGAGACTCCGTCTCAAAAAATAATAATAATAAAATAAAAAATAATTATAAGGCAATTTCATGTGCATTTATTTTGTTTACAAAACCCTGTCAGTACTATCATTTGCACCTTTTACACTTAAGGATACTGAGATTTTGCTCCTTTTACACTTAGCTTAAGAGAGCTTAACCAACTCATTGCAGTTCCCACTGTGAGGTCCAGATTTAAGCTCTCTGACTCCTTGGTTCTCACTCTTTCCCCTACACTGTGCTGCCTTCCTATTAAAATCCTAATTACCAAAGCATTAATATTATTAACATAAATATTAATAATGTTTGTTATATATGTTTCCATTTGATCAAGGACACTAAAACCTCAAAATAGAAACTCTGAAAAAAAAGTCTGACATGCAAGAATAGCAAGTTCACTTTCTCATATAAAGGGAAAGTAGCTGTCCCCATCTGGTTTACATTTCATGCTATACAGCAGGAAATATTTAAGTTGACAAATAGGATATTTACAACTGCAACAGATACTTGGCAGTTAGTTTTTAACAATTGTTGCAAATGTGATTTATTTGCTATTATAAAAGGGTATTACTGTGCGAATATGACTCCTGAAATTAGCTTCAGTTTAGCAAGGGGCCTTGACAGCTTGACCTCTTAATATCCTTATAATGACGCCATTTACATTCAATGCTTACTCAAGTCACTCACTGCTAGATTTGTTTGAAAGGAGTCCACTCTAGGGCAGATGTATTATGTATTTTAACACACAGAGTTGGTGAGTGGGGCAAATGTAGGCCTTCTAAGAGGAAAAACTGTTTAATCAAGTCTTCATGAAAATGTGTTAGTTTCCAACTTCCTACAGTGAAAATGCATTATGCTAATTACAGCATACTCCAGAAATACTTCATGTTTTCTCCACAAGACATTTTCATGGCATGTCTTATATTAAACACAAACATGTTCTGATCTTCTGCAACTTTAGTTTCTAATTTCACTGGAGAACTGTTACACAGGATAAGGATTGGCTGGGCCAGGATCAGGGAATGGGAAGAACGTAGACTTGGAGTCAGGTAGAATTGGATTCAGATCCCAACACCACCACTTCCTAATTCAATGGACTTGGGTACCTCCCTGAACCTCAGTTTCTTCATCTGTGACATGGGGTTGTTATTTTTATTTTTATTTTTATTTTTGAGACAGAGTCTCGCTCTGTCACCCAGGCTGGAGTGCAGTGGCCGGATCTCAGCTCACTGCAAGCTCCGCTTCCCGGGTTTATGCCATTCTCCTGCCTCAGCCTCCCGAGTAGCTGGGACTACAGGCGCCTGCCACCTCGCTCGGCTAGGTTTTTGTATTTTTTAGTAGAGATGGGGTTTCACCGGGTTAGCCAGGATGGTCTCGATCTCCTGACCTCGTGATCCGGCCGTCTTGGCCTCCCAAAGTGCTGGGATTACAGGCTTGAGCCACCGCGCCCGGCCGGGGTTGTTATTTTTTAGGCTGCCACAGAGATCCGAGATATTTATAAAGCACCCAGCTTCATAAAACTGTAGGTACTTGATACACTGGGCCAGTCTTGTTTTTGTTGCTTGTTTAAAGGTCAAATGTCACCTTCATGATGCAGCCCTGACTTCATTAGACAAATCCAGTCTGTCCTTTCTTTCTGCTTCAATAGTACTTTGTTCCACCACCATTATTTTATCACATATAACATTGTATTGTTTAATGGGATATGTATGTATCTGTCCATCTGTCTTCACTTTCTGTTTTTTTTTTTGAGATGGAGTCTCACTCTGCCACCCAGGCTGGAGTATAGTGGTGTGATCTCGCCTCACTGAAACCTCTGCCTCCCAGGTTCAAGCGATTCTCATGCCTCAGCCTCCCAAGTATCTGAGATTACAGGCGCACGCCACTCTGCCCAGCTAACTTTTGTATTTTTAGTAGACATGGCATTTTGCCATGTTGGCCAGGCTAGTTTCAGGTGATTCTCCCGCCTGGGCCTCCCAAAGTGCTGGGATTACAGGTGTGAGCCACCGTGCCCAGCCTCTCCACCTTCGTGATGGCAGGACCTATGCCTATTTACCTTTGACTCTCCAGTGACTAGGACGATGATATGCCTTGAACATTGAACTGAGGAGGGTTCCAGGGGTGCTTCTGGATTCAATGTGGGGGTACAGGATGACAAGGGCAATTAACGTTGATCTGCCACAGGAGAGGGAAGAAGTAACACATGACCTACTTTTATCATTGCCAGTTGAGCACATAGTAGCTGCTCAGTAAATATTTGTCAAACGAATTAATGGACATTACTCAGTTACCTAGCAGTTGACATTAACTTATAACTAAGGTCTATTTTTTAAAGCATTTGAATTTTTATTTTTATTGCATCATAGTATTCTTCTAATAACACTGTGATACAGCTAGGATAAGGTGTTATCACCAATTGACAATTGAGAGTACTGTGACCTTGTAGGATTGGTAAAATAAGATTACCCTTCACTCTCATGAGAAAATGGGGATAGACCTAAGACTTAGAGGCCAACCATAAGTTTCCCTTAAATATCATATTGAAGTTCCCAGAGGGGCTGTCACTGCTTTTTCCAAAATCAGGGCAAACTGCCCTTTCTCATATTCGTCACTCTTTCCCCCTCTTTCTGCTCTACTGTAGTTCCCCAACCTCCAAAGCTTCTGTCCAGTCTCATTTTCTCAGTAGAAAACCTGGCACTGACCATGTGCACTGACCTGCAGGCCATGGGCAGAAAAATCAAAGTCAACATGAGCTTTTCAAGGCTTGGCGTCTCTGTCAGATTGTGTTGGCCAAGTATTTCTGTACCTTCCCGCAAGAACGTTGAATCTTCTGAATCAGACTCCATTTCTCAGTTGAACAATGTAGAAACAGAAGGAAAAACATCTACTCTATTAAGACACGTGGTCCCTGGTTTCACTTAGTCTGATGTAGTTTGGCCTGGTTGGGCAGAGGTGGGGCCTTCGCTACTGTTTGCTGATCTCACCCTCACTTCTACCGCTCCTGTTTTAATCAGGTGTGGGCAACGGGCCTTAACCTCGCATATAGTGACCAGCTGGCCCTGACTCAACTCACCTTATACCTGACAAACGGCCATTTGGATTGCAGTTTGAGCACCCTGGAAGTGCCCCGCTTTGTTCCAAAGGAAAAGAAGAAAACCAACCGCATTAGTGCGCTCTCAGTGCCGGTAAGCAAGAGATGCTTCCTGAAGGTTCTAGGTGTTCAGCAACACCCACTGCCACTGCCTGAGGTCCGTCTAGGAGCCAGGCTCTTTGAGTACAGGAAGAAGAGAGAGCCTCAGGCAAGTCACTGGACCTATCTGAGCAGGGTCTGGAAATGCGAATATGTTGGTCAGAGGAAAGGGAGAAGCCATTCCCGGATGAAGCTGCAATCCGTGGAAATGCGAAAGAGCATGGGGCTCTCCTCTCCTTTTTCTGGGCAGGTATACCTACACCCATTGCCTCAACTACCAGCTGTTTCGCACAAAACCCGTATTGTTCTAGCCCAAGTCTCTTTTGTGAGCTTCAGATTCGTGGGTCCAAAATTCCACAGAACATATCCAAAACTGCATCCCTTTCGTCTTTCTTCCTCCTGTACTTCCTGTTAGTGGATCAAGCCAGAGGCTGATAAGATAACCCCCAGCCCCACATCCAGTCAGCAAGCAGGGCATATTGAGTCTAGCTGCTAAAATGCCACTAACCTGACCCCTCCTCTCCACAAAGATAGTGTCTTAGTTTCGGCTTCCGCCATCTCACACCTGTATTCCTCTTAAGATTCCCTGTCCCTGCCTGTCCCCTCCACCTAAACAGACACGGCAGCCAAGGTAGTAAGGTGGAAAACCAGTCTGAGCATGTTGTTCCCTTGTGTGTGATTGTGAATGGACTCCTGTGATCTTCAGGAAAATCCCACTTCCCAGCTTGGTTAAGGAGCCCCATCATGATCCGCCTCTTGCCACAGCTGCCGCCTACGCTTCTCGTTGCTAGCTCCATCGGTGAAGGGGCTGGGGCCAGAGTCCTGGGGCTGGCTGCAGGTTACCAACCTCAGCACCCTGAATAACAAGGGGCATAGCCCTCTGGAGACAGTGGGCGCTTGATTGAACAGGCTAGGTTGGTCATGGAGACAGAGAACAAAGGCCAAGGGGACCAGATGCCCTTTGTGCAAGAGTGTATTGGGGACTCTTTGGCCACACTGCCCTCACAGCTGCCAGGGGATTTCTTTGGCCTTTCCTTACAACAGTGGGCTTCATACTTTTTTGCAAATGAAACTCTACTTGAAATCCAAATATATCAAACAGATAAAAGAGGAACTCTAGTGATTAATGGGACGCAACACGAGTGTCCCAGAGATACCTTTTCCAAGTGGTCTCCTTCCTCTCTGGTGAACCCCTTTGGGTCCAGGAGACACCTCTGGATTTGAATAACCTTTGTTTGACTCTTCCCAGGATCTCTGCAGTCACCATAAGGAGGGTACCTGATGTCTTGGGGGGCACAGGCAGCCTCCTCCTTCCCCTCTTCTTCATCCAGTTGTCCAGTGAGGTACCAGGAAGAACCTTGCTCACAGGAATCCCCTTGATCTCATTCCTGAGTAAGAAGAGAAGCAGAGTTGGGCTAGAGAGGAGAAACAGACCTCTTTTAATTATGACCCAGGACCTTGCTAAGAGGCTTTCATGTCCAACTCTACCTGTGGCCTCCATCCTCACCAAAGAGACCTGGGAGACCCTATGTTCAATGCTAGAGGGAGAGACAGCAGTGACACTTGAGCCCTTCTGGCCTAAGTCTATGCCATTTCTGCAAGAAGCTGGGGGTCAGGTGTGGTGGCTTGCACCTATAATCCCAGCACTTTGGGAGGCCGAGGCAGGCAGATCATTTGAGCCTAGGAGTTCTAGACCAGCCTAGGCAACATGGCAAAACCCTGTCTCCACAAAAATTAGCCAGGCATGGTGGAGCATGCCTATAATCCTAGCTACTGGGGAGGCTGAGACAGGAGGATCACTTGAGCCCTGGAGGTCGAGGCTGCAGTGAGTCATGATAGTGCCATTGCACTCCAGCCTGGGTGACAGAGTGAGACTCTATCTCAAATAAATAAATAAAATAAAAAGCTGGAAGCAGAGTGGTATTCAGCACAAGACTTCCAAAGACAATTGCAGCTTTTAAGTATGTTGCTTCAGAAGGCTATCAGCAGAAGTTGTGCTCTGAATGAGAAGCACTCCCCCATTTTCCCCATGTTGCCCATAGGTTTCATTCCTAGCTATAGGCAACATTCTTCTGTGATCAAGTCTTAAACACTTTTAGGAACTGCATGCACACAAAAGGGAGGCATTACGATCTTCAATAAGGCAAATGCCTCTTCAATCACTGGAGAAAAGCTCTGCAGGTTTTCTGATGTAGGAATAAATTGAAAGTGCTTTTCATTTTAGAAAGATATAAACAGATATTCCCACCTTGGTGCCACTATGCTTGGGTTGTGCACACATCCTCCTGTGCATGTGTACACACATGATCAGCGATTTTTTAAAAAAGAAGCATGTGCACATGCATACACAGTACAACTCACAAGCAAATCGAAGCTTCCGGAACAAGTGTGAACAGACTATGATGCCGTCAAGTTTATGATCAGGCAGTTGACAGCCTCCTTTGAAGATTGAAGGAGAAGAAAATGAACAGATGAAACCACAATGATAATCAGAGCACATTCAGAACTAATGCCTATAAAATGCTTCTAGTGTGGGTCCTTTTCTTTAATAATACGCTCTATAGAAGGAAAGCAAACACCTTCCTGGACTCTCAGAAGAGCTGTTGTCTCATCTCAGAAACAGGGGGCAGAACTGCCACTCAGACCCGTTTAGACCAGGTGAGTGGGTTTCTGATTCACTGACCTCCACAAAGAACCACAACAAGACCTGATAAATCCCAGACGTGCATGTTTTAGAAATGAAAAGGAATCACCTAACAGTGTTTTAACTTTCAATTAATGTTCTGTCCAAACCGGCATCAATCACCACCCTTTTCTGTCAGTTTTCACTCTTCCTCGCCCTTTCTGGACCCTCCATACCATGGTTGGTGAGTGTCCAAAAGGGAACATCTTTGCAAACATCTAACACAACCCAAGTCATTTATACACATTTTAGCAGCACATGATCTATAATGAATGATTAAGTAAAACCTTTTGTGTTAAATTATGATGTTAATAATGATTCTGTCTCCTGTAATTTATTATAAATTCTCAAATGCTTCGGGTTTGATTTTGATAGAATGCAACAACAACAGAGTTTATATGATGACTTTATTTTTAGAACTCCTTTGAAGGCACACATTTCCCTGCTACTGCTGCTACTGTAATTATGTACAAAACCAATCACTCATTAGAGTTAGGATACATTATCTTCTAGACAGATGAGGCTAAATAAACAACACATTAATAATTCAGAGAGCAGTTCATTATGCATGTGGATGCCTGCTTCGTAACTGAAATAAGAACCTCATCAGCCTCTGCCAACCCTTAAACAATAGTTCTATGTTATTGCAGCCACATTCAAGTTTACGCTTGTTAAACTGCTACTTGGATTATTTTATCAAACATTCATTTATTTGTGGTCCCTTACTGCCGAGAACAGATTTTGGAAGCTCCTTTTTTAAGTTAATGATTTGAGCAATGGGTGTTATTAATTCTCAGAATATTATAAACATGATTAATTTTCAGGCAGAGATTTATTACATAAGGATTTCAACTATGTCAACTGAAATGCATCACTGTCAAAACAAGTATCATGGCGAAAATAGAATATGTTCCACACTTCAAGTGCTGGTGCTCAGAACTAAATCAATTTAAATTGTGGCTGAAGCAAAATTATATTCTCCAGTGAAAAGGAGTATTTTGAGCTTCCTTTATTTAGCTTGAAGCATTCTTGTTAGATTGTGATTTAGAAAGGTAGTTTAATAAGACTAGACTTCTACCAAGAATATTTTGTCTTTTATTTTTTTCTCCTGTTTTACTAGAAAAGGCTAACCTCTGAAATTCCCACCCATTCCAAATGTGGCCAGTGGAAATTTGGAGTGAAGAGTACTGGTCTGGGAGTTAGGGATCATGAGTTCTGATCTTCTCTTCTGGCCTCAGTTTCCTCATGTGTAAAATAAAGGAGGGCTACATGATCCCCAAGGTCACTTGGGAGATTTGATTTTATGGGGCCTATAGAAAGGACTCTGCACCAAGCCTGGCCCCGGCAGCCTCATGTGTTGTGGATGGCTGAAGGAGGGGACATCTTCTGTACCGGGACACAGGAAGGGCCCATCCCTCTATACTACAGCCTTCACTTAAAAGGTCTTTTTCTTGCAGGATCTTTTAGAAAGGAGTAATATTGTAACAGGTTATATTCTAAGTTCTCATCAGCCTTTACCTTAGCCATCAGTTACTACTTTCAGCAAGGATCAACTACAAGTAAATTCTGCAGATATTTACCCAATGCCTATTTTGTGCCAGGCACTCTACTAAGCACAGAGGATATAAGGGTGAGTAGCAAAGCGCTCCGGTTTATCAAAGGACACAGAGCTTTTACTCCACCCCAAGTACTTTACTAAGTGCTTTCCAAGAATCTTTTTGCAGTCCAATATATTAGGCAGGTGCTGTTATTATGCTCATTTTTAGAGAGGAAGGCGAGGTTAAGAGATGTTAAGCATTTGTTAAAGGTCAGTAAGCAAGTGAGTAGGGAAGCCAAGATTTAACCTTGGCCTGTGTTTAACTGTCACGTGTTCCAACATGCCTTGCATCGGCTGAGGATCAGTGATCCAGCCCCAGAGTGGAGCCTGTGCTCACCCCTAAAGAAGTCTCTTTTTGAGACCATTGAGAAAGCTATTCTTTGAAAGGAGGATGTATTTCCCAGTGTGACGAGGTTGTCTCCAGGAATATTGCCATTATCCATTGGCTTCACGTCTGCTCTGAGCTCAGCCCAGCTTCTGAGTCTCACACAGAAGCATTAAATAGACCAGATGTTCATAGAGGAGTCTTAGATTTTAAAAAGGACATGTAACTGGACATGGTTTCCTATACATAGCACAGATTTCCAAGCAAATAACACAGAGCATGGAAAAGAGCATGTCACTTATACCATGAACCATGTAGAAAAGCTTGACTATGTTTTTTTAAAAAATGAACAGTTCACACACTAAAAATAGGCGTGAAATATACATCTTCAACTTTTCTAAATCAAGTTTAATGGGGTTCTCATTTAATTTTTTGAAATACATAATATATTCACATGGTTCAAAAGGCAAAAGGTGGAAGCAGTCACACATTGACAAACCTCCTTCCCACTGATTAGTTCCCACCTCATCCTACAAAAGTAACCACCATTCTGTGTCATATATCCTTTCAGAGCATCTTTTTACATACACAAGTAAATACACATACAGGTGATCCTTTTCCCCCTTTTATACCCAAAATGTAGCCTATAATACATACTGTTCTGAATCTCACTTTTTTCTTTGGAGAGCTTTCTTTAACACTTCATAAAAATGTTCTCATTTCTTTTTTTTCAGATTCAGACACCTGAGCAGTATCATTTCTTTTTTACAGCAACTGCTATTCCATTGCATGGATGTGCCATAATTTATCTACCCCATGGGTAGATTTTTGGGTTGTTTCCAATTTTTTCCTATTACAGTGCTGCAATGAATAACTTTGTATATATATCACTTGGCACATTTCAGATATATCTTAGAATATATACCATAAAGTGGAATTTTGGCTCAAAGGACATAACCATTTTTAATTTCAATAGATATTTCCAAATCATGATTTCTTTTTTGATCCTTGTCAAACCTAGATAAATTGTACAGCATCAGAAGAGACTAGTTTTTACAAATCAACCTTTTAATAATTATGTTTTCTATTTGTATAATGCTTTATACTTTAATTATACGCGAGCTTATTTGATCCCCATGATAACCCCAAGAAATCGATGTCAAGGATTATTATATCCATTTTACAGAATAGGAAACTGAGGCTAAGCAAGGTTAAGTGAGCTGCCCAAGTCATAAAGGTGGTACATAGCAAAGCCCAGGTCTTCTGATTCAAGTCACCTTCTGATGAAAAGGTTTTTTGGTTAGTTGGTCAGTTTTAATTTTAAATAATTGACCTTATTTTTGAAACTATTTAGTTTAATACGTGAAAATAATTGCTAACATTCACTGAGAGCTTACTATGTGCCAGACACTATTCCAAGGTCTTTATATTCTCATCTAATCCTCCTCTCAATACTCCTATGCTATTCACTTGTGCTATCAGGCTGGATATAAGACAACCCTAGGTGATTGATAGTTTTTTCCTGTATAAAGCATGCAGTTGGCTAAGTCTTCTAAAAAGTCGGTGTATCTTGTAAGTATTATTCTAATGCATTTATTTAGTACTTAATATGTGCCAGGACTTTCACCAAGCATCAGGAGACAAAGATACTTGACAAAGTCCCTATCCTTAAGGAGCTGAAAAGAAAGGCTATAGAGAGAGAGAGATGTTGCTATTAAAATAGATAACATACACAAGGAAATACCACAAGGCCTCATTTAAATGCCATTTGAGTGACAGACCCTCAGCTTGCTGCCAGAGTTCTCAGGGGAAATGACTGTGAACTGGCAGGGACAGGGAACACTTTACTGAAAACATAGAACTTGATCCTGCCTTAAAGACTAGAACAGTCACTAACTGGCAAGGAGGGGAGGACGTCCCCTAGCAGATGGCACAGAGTCCAAAGAAACCTGTGGTCTGCTAGGAAAAGGCAGTGAACCAGTTGGACTGGAGCACAGAACTGGGGAAGTGCGGAGCAGGAGAAGTAGTTGGAAGGGTGCACTGAGCAAGTTTGGGGAGGTCTACCCACCACACCGGGTCTGAATTTCACCTTGAAGGTGAAAAGGCCTGAATATTTCTGAGTAGAAGGATGACACTGACCAACCTGTGTTAGGGGAAAATGATTAATCTGGTGATACTGTTCAGAATCTCAGGAGAAGGGGGAAGAGTAGGGGGAAGAACAGCCTGGGAAGTTACATTTATTGTAGATCCAAAATCCTTTCAAAGGAATGACAGCAAAAATAGTAGCTACCCTTTATCAGGTTCCAGGCACTGCAGTAGGTGCTTATTTAATCATCAGAAGACAGAGAATTTCAATGATCTGTTCAAGATCACACACATAGTAAGTGGCCTTGTCAGGTTTTGAACTTCTTTCTCACTCCATATAACCTTTCCACTCTTTCCACTACAGAATTATGCTTGTATCCTTACCTCTAACTCTCCAGGCAATAAAGGTCTGGACTAGGATGGTGATGGTTACGGAAAAGAAGGTTGGGAGACATGTACCAAATATCCTGGCTCTTCTTTCAGATTCTTTATGCATCACAAGCCCCGGTCTGGGAGGAGGGGGAGTTGCACCTGCATCTCTAGTGAAGAAGAAACCTCAGGGTAGCCCACCCTTACGTGTTGTCTAGTAATCATGTACTACTGGACAGTAAGCTCTTCTGCTGTGCTTTGGAGCCAAGATACATAGTATTGCTAGATCGTGCTACCACATGCCTGCCTGCCTACCTCTATTGCTGGCTGGGGCCTGGTCTTGGTTTTTCTTTATATACTATGGCAGCATCAGACAAGTTTAGAAGACAAAAATAACCTTGGAATTATCTTGTGAATTCATGGCAATTACCATGCAATTACATGCTCAGTAACCACAGTGGAATTCGAGAGTGTTTACAGTTCACTTCCATGTGCAAAAGCCCATGCTTCTGGATGCTTCTGGGCTTTTCAGTGTGAAGGTGAGAGCATGGCCAGCCTGGTATGGCAGGGCGAGCAGGCCTGGTGGCCATGCCCTTCCAGACATACTGGCCAGCTGGGCCAGAACTTCTCCAAGCCAGTTCTTGTTACCCCACCAATTATTCCTGCTTAGTCCACCAGAGCCATGCTGTCCTCCAGCAGGCAAGACCCAGAGCAACTGCCCTGAGTTGTCCTCCTCTAAGGATGGCGTGACTGTCCCCTGTGCCTTGTAATAATCACCTGCTTTTGCCCCAAAGTATTTATCAATGGGCAGTGTCTTTCTTGAATTACTTATATTTCTTGAATTCAAATTATCCTTGGAAGAGTCTCTTAAGAGGGAAGAGCTATCCACCTAATCTATTTTGGTTATTCATTCTCTTTTATGTAATAAACACCGAGTGCCTGTTCTGTGCTGGTATCATGCCCAAACCGGAGATTCAGAAACCAAACAGCACCTGCCCCCAAACAGCGCCTGCCCTCAGAAAACTCCCAGTCATGGAAGGGAGACAACCAAGGGAACAACTCATGATAGGTCAGGGTGACAGTGTACAGCTGTGAGGCATATGAGGGTCAAATCAGATTTCTGTTGTTAGAAAAATCCCAATGGCTACAAATGGGACCCTACAAGGTGGGTACACAACTCAAGCTGTATTAGCCTGTGGGGGCGTAACACATCTGCAGATGCGGATTCTACTTGCATTTAGGATGAGCAGCCTTAACTGGCGGTACTGATGATATGACCTTCAGACACAGGACTTGATGTAAATGTTGAAAAAAAACATGCTCCCTCAATCACATATCGGGGGAGCATGTCACCAAAAGTGCCACGAAATCTGTGTGTGTGTGTGTGTGTGTGTGTGTGTGTGTGTGTGTGTGTGTGTAGAGGGAGAGAGAGATGCAGGAGAGGAAAGGATGTCTATTCTCTGCAGAACACTCAGTCAGCCCTAATTCCCCTGCGTTGTCTCAGAGACAGGAGGCGAGCCGGAGGCCTGATTATAATGCATGTCAGGTCACTACGATTCCTTACGGCCAGCTCCAGACCAGCAGCACCTCCTTTTCCTACTCCTGTTCTAAGTCACTGCACAAGCCCGGGTACCTACCTGCCCAGCACCTGTGCACCACCACAGTTCTAGAACCAAGCCAGGCACCTTTATCTACTATGCCCTAAGGTTGGCCATGGCCCTATATGCAGTTCTCCACATTTCCAGCTATCCAGAGAAAAACTGTTGATTGACTAAGGCAAATATCACATCTCACAAAGAACATGCTATAAAACTGCCAGGATCCAGCACTTTATCTGGTACATATTAAATGTTAAATGTTTCCAGGAAATACGTAATGACAGCACTTTGGCCCTACTATCACCATTCTCTTTGGCATGGCTTTCACTGATAGACAAGCAAGATAAAGAAGAGCAGTTTCCCCAAAGAAAGAAAGCAGCATCAAATTTCTAATGTTGGCCACCTCAAGGAGGTGGTCCATGCTCGGTGACTTGCTGCCAAAGGTTGAAGTATGGGAAGAGCGGGAAAATACCTTTACAGCAGAGAAACCTGTAAAGTTTTTTCACAAACTTCAAAAGCCACTGTAGCCAGGTGATAAAGGTTAACGTCATCAGTGATAAGTCACACTGATACCATCTATCTACGCTTGATACGAAGTGAGGAAAATGGCAGTTTGCCCATGTGTTCTTCCTCTCAAAAACACATTACTACAGTCTAATCAGGAGAAAAACATCAGACAAACTGAAATTGAGAGAGATTTCACAAAATGCTTGCCCATTACTCCTCAGCACTGTTAAGATCATCAAACACAGGGAAAGATGTGAAGCTGTCACAGCCCAGAGAAACCTAAGGAGAGATGACAACTAGTTACGGTGTGGTATCTTAGATGGGATCCTGAAACAGAAGAAAGGAATTAGGGAAAAACGAATGAAACAGAAATAAAGTATGGATTTACATTAATAGTAATGTAGGGCCAGGTGTGGTGGCTCACACTGGTAATCCCAGCATTTTGGGAGACCAAGGCTGGCTGATTGCTTGAGCTAGGAGTTCAAAACCAGCCTGGGCAACATAGTGAAACCCTGTCTCTACAAAAAATAATAAAATTAGCCATGTGTGGTGGCACACACCTGTAGTCCCAGCTACTCGGGAGGCTGAAGCGGGAGGATCACTTAAGCCCAGGAGGCACTGGTTGCAGTGAGCCCAGATTGCGCCACTGCACTTCATCCTGGGTGACAGAATGAGACCCTGTCTCAAAAAATAAAAAGTAATGTAGCAATTTGTTCCCTTAGTTGTGACAAATGTACCATAGCAATGTAAGATGTTAACAATAGAAGAACTGGGTGTGGGGGATATAGGAACTCTCAGAATTACCTTTGCAATTTTCTTGTTAATCTACAAGTATTCAAAAATTACAAGTTTATTTAAATATCTGTTTAATATTCAGTTGTGCTCCTTTCCAGACGCTGGCAACCAGTCGTTATGCAGTGATGACAACCCAGCTAAGACACAGCAATCTCTCACTGGTTTTCCACTACGTTTTTCTTCAGATCTGTAGGGCCCATGGCATTGGCTATGATCTGGAGGTATGAAGGGTTACAGTTGGCCAGGGGTGGACCAAAGGCATGCCTGTGGGTGATCTAGGTAGCTAATAATTTGGTGCCCCTTCAAATGGATATTCTTTAATATTAGTTTGACATGTCTGTAGAGGAAGGCTGATTGCTGCTTGGGGAAGAGCAGATACGCAACTCCACAGAAAGTAGCACTTAGTCCTGGAAAGTTCTACTTCGTCACCAATCTTGCACACCCACTTTGGTAAAGCAGAAGCCATGCAAGCTCTCCAGACTTAGGATGCATTTTGGGGACCACCTCATGATCCTGAAGCAGGCCCTGAGCTTCTTGATCCCACCCAAAGCTGCTTATCAATGAATAGCTTCTGTCTTAGTCTGCTGGGGCTGCCATAACAATATAGCACAAGCTAAACGGCTTGAACCACAGAAATGTGTTTTCTCACTGTCTGGCAGCTGGTATGTCCAAGGACAAGGCACTAGCAGATTTAGTTCCTGGTGAGGGCTTGCTTCCTGGCTTGTAAATGGCTGCCTCCTTGTGGTGTCCTCACATATTGGAAAGAGAGAGAGAGATCTCTGTTGTCTCTTTTACAAGGTACCAGTTCCATTAATCAGAACATCACGCCTACAACCTCATTTAACCTTAATCACTTCCTTAGAGGCTCTCCAATACAGTCACTTGGGAGGTTAGGACACATTTCAGTCCGTAGCATCCTCCTACCAACATATGATAATTTATTTCTGAAGGGAGTGCTGATAAAAACCATTTTCTCTACTTTTGGTCTGTTTCCAATGATATCAGGGGCCCCTGCATAGCTGCTTTATCCTGATGTAGCTGACTAGGGGCAAGTGCAATGCAATGTCTCCTGCCAAAAATAGAACCTCCATTTTGTGCCTAGAGACTCATGTTACTCCAGAGAAATAGTTTCATGTTTTTCCACTTTGATTCAGATTTTCAAGTCTCTCACACTCAGGGCCATTCTAAGACCCTGAGTAACCCTGTACACTCTTACTTATGGAAGACCCACTTCACAGCACCTCAAACATCTTAAAATATATTCATCTCCCACATTAAATATAAGGTATATATAATGACATAAGAATTGAGTAGTAACCAGTCGATCAGATGTTTTGATTTGTAGATATTCAGTTCTACATTTATTAACTTACATTCTTTATACTTGAGACCAGTACAATTTTCAAGGATCAATTTTTTTTTTTTTTTTTTTTTGAGACGGAGTCTCGCTCTGCCGCCCAGGCTGGAGTGCAGTGGCCGGATCTCAGCTCACTGCAGGCTCCGCCTCCCGGGTTCACGCAATTCTCCTGCCTCAGCCTCCCCAGTAGCTGGGACTACAGGCGCCCGCCACCTCGCCCGGCTAGTTTTTTTTTTTGTATTTTTTAGTAGAGACGGGGTTTCACTGTGTCAGCCAGGATGGTCTCGATCTCCTGACCTCGTGATCCGCCCGCCTCGGCCTCCCAAAGTGCTGGGATTACAGGCTTGAGCCACCGCGCCCGGCCAAGGATCAAATTTTATAAGTTCTATTTTCCTTTTTCTTTTTCTTTTTTCTTTCTTTCTTTTTTTTTTTTTTTTTTTTTTGAGACAGTCTCATTCTGTCACCAGGCTGGAGTGCAATGCTGTAGTCTTGGCTCACTGCAACCTCTGCCTCCTCAATTCAAGCAATTCTCCTGCCTCAGCCTCCCGAGTATCTGGGATTACGGGCACGTGCCACCATGCCTGGCTAATTTTTGTATTTTTAGTAGAGACGGGGTTTCACCATGTTGGCCAGGATGGTCTCAATCTCTTGACCTCGTGATCCACCCGCCTCAGCCTCCCAAAGTGCTGGGATTACAGGCATGAGCCACCGCACCCAGCCCCAAATTTTATACGTTCTTTAAAAGCATGCAGACCTTCAGCATGAGGCCAAGTGAATAGAATGGTCTGGCTGACACCTGGCAATCCTCAGCAGGCTGCCAGGCACTGTCAGGGCACATGAGACTCTTTGATTAGATGAATTCGTGCTGTTTGCAGACACGTAAAGTGGAGTTTGGATCCCCTTGCAAATTACATTAAAATTGATAAAATAAAGAGAGAATGAAGAAGCCAGATTGAACTGATTTACCTGAAATTAATTGTTACATCTGCTACACACAATCCCTTTGGAATTAAATAGTTTTTATCCCCAAACTGATTAGACCAAAACACTTCCACATACCAGAAGATGGTTAAATCTAACTCTAGCTTTATCTGAATCTATTTGTTTTATTTTATTCTAAAATATCAAAAGTAGAACAACTCTGTAAAAAGGCGTATTTGGCAGGGACAGTCTCCTGCCCTTCCCGCCCCACCCCCACCCCCGGCCACGAAAAGTGCTTCATTACTTTCTATTGCCTGAAATTATTATTAGAGATTTATTTCTTGAGCTTAAGACTCTGTATTTGACTGAAGTTCAAGTACCCTTGGGGTAAGTAAAGCCCCAAACTTTATAGGTTATTTAGTCCTTAGTCTCCGAGTTGATTGGATCTATTTCCAAGAGCAGATTTTATAGGGGAAACAGATGGCTAAGGCCCAGGGAAGCACGTGGATGGCGCAGAGGAGAGGGTTCCACTGAGGGTCAGGGAGCTCACTGAAGACAGCTACAGAAAAGGCAGACAGAGGCCGGGCACGGTGGCTCATGCCTGTAATCCCAGCACTTTGGGAGGCTGAGGTGGGTGGATCACCTGAGGTCAGGAGTTCAAGTCCAGCCTGGCCAACATGGTGAAGCTCCATCTCTACTAAAAATTAGCCAAGCGTGGTGGCGTGCACCTGTAATCCCAGGTACTCAGGAGGCTGAGAATCACTTGAACCTAGGAGGCAGAGGTTGCAGTGAGCTGAGATTGTGCCACTGCTCTCCAGCCTGGGCCACAGAGTGAGACTCTGTCTCAAAAAAAAAAAAAAAAAAAAAAAGAAAGAAAAGGCAGACAGGGGCACCGAAGACACTTCCAGCAGAGTTCCATAGACTCACCTCCAGGCCACCCATGCACAACAACTTAAAAAAAGATGAAAGATAAAATGAGAAAGAAGAAGAAATATAGATTAGAGCAACAGATGATGAAACAACGCAAAGAAGAAAAAGATAACAGAAGAAAAGAGAGAGGAGAAAATCCAGAGACAGAGCATCCACTGAAAGAGGAGGAGGGGGCCGGGCGCGGTGGCTCAAGCCTACAATCCCAGCACTTTGGGAGGCCGAGACGGGCGGATCACGAGGTCAGGAGATCGAGACCATCCTGGCTAACACGGTGAAACCCCGTCTCTACTAAAAAATACAAAAAAACCTAGCCAGGCGAGGTGATGGGCGCCTGTAGTCCCAGCTACTCGGGAGGCTGAGGCAGGAGAATGGCGTAAACCCGGGAGGCGGAGCTTGCAGTGAGCTGAGATCCGGCCACTGCACTCCAGCCTGGGCGACAGAGCGAGACTCCGTCTCAAAAAAAAAAAAAAAAAAAAAAAAAAAAGAAAAAGAAAAAGAAAAAGAAAGAGGAGGAGGGGATAATCAGAAAGAAAAGGAGCAGATAAGCCGGGTGCGGTGGCTCACGCCTGTAATCCCAGCACTTTGGGAGGCCGAGGCGAGCGGATCATGAGATCAGGAGATCGAGACCATCCTGGCCAACATGGTGAAACCCCGTTTGTACTAAAAATACAAAAATTAGCTGGGTGTGTTGGCAGGCGCCTAGAATCCTAGCTACTTGGGAGGCCGAGGCAGGAGAATGGCTTGAACCCGGGAGGCAGCGGTTGCAGTGAGCCAAGATCAGGCCACTTCACTCCAGCCTGTCAACAGAGCAAGACTCCATCTCAAAAAAAAAAAGAAAAAGAAAAAGAAATGAAAAAAGAAAAGGCGCAGATAATAAACGGAAGTACAAGAAAAGAGGGAAGACATACAAGAAAAGAGGGAAGACGTTGAGTCATAAAAATCTGAGGATTCACATGACTATTTGAACATTTTGGAAATTCTCCGGCAGTATCCTTGCTTTATTTTTCCTGAGATGAGTTTTCATCTTTTCAGACCCTGGGGTCCATCCCTGCTCAGGACTCTTCACTTGCTGTCTTAATTGCCTTTTCTTGGATGGTAAGTGGTGAACCAGCATTTATGGAGTGCCTACTGCATACTGGCCTCTGAGCCGAGCACTTTACTTCATTATCTCATTTATTCTTCATGCCTGTCCTGTAAGAAGGTGTTATTTCTTTTTTTTTTCTTTCTTTCTTTCTTTTTTTTTTTTCCTGAGACGGAGTCTCGCTGTGTCGCCCAGGCTGGAGTGCAGTGGCCGGATCTCGGCTCACTGCAAGCTCCGCCTCCCGGGTTTACGCCATTCTCCTGCCTCAGCCTCCCGAGTAGCTGGGACTACAGGCGCCTGCCACCTCGCTTGGCTAGTTTTTTGTATTTTTTTAGTAGAGACGGGGTTTCACCGGGTTAGCCAGGGTGGTCTCGATCTCCTGACCTCGTGATCCGCCCGTCTCGGCCTCCCAAAGTGCTGGGATTACAGGCTTGAGCCACCGCGCCCGGCCAGAAGGTGTTATTTCTACCATATTACAGTGAGGACTTTAGGCTTAAAGATTTTAAGCACTTTCCCAGGGTCATACAGCCAGGAATTTTGTGAAACTGACATTTGAACCCATAATTGTCTACAAAGTCAAGCATGATTCTTCGTCTTACACAAGGTGTCCCCTATATAAGCCCTTTCTCCCCCTAAGGACTGTTTCCCACCAACTGTCTCTATTTCTAAAATATTACCAACCCAGTCCAATAAGAATTCTGGAATCTATTTCCAATATATCCCCTCTAGGTACCTCTTATGTATTCTTCAGCTGGAGAAACACAGACTTCTTTTCATAGCCCCTATGACTATCTCTACATTAAAAAGGAGAAAAAAAAAGTTTAGCAATTGCCCTAAAATTTTATTGCCTTTTTGGGTTATGCTGAGTCTAAAAACAAGATCATTTACCCGAATTCCAGAGTAACCTGCTCCCACTCTTGGGTGAGTTTAATGTGGGTGCTCGTTCCAGAAAAAGAAAGTAACATTAATAACACATCATTGTCAGTGCTACCGAAAGAAGAATCCTCAAAAGTCCTTATTCTCAGCAGTGTTTTTTCTTCCCATTATGATCACAGACTTTCAAATGATGTTCTTGTCCAAAGTCCCAGGGGAAAAAAAGGGGAAATTAGATCACTCTATGAGTTTATTTTTCCTTGACGCATATGGGAAGGGAGCATTGCTGAGTTTGTAAGCAACTTGGTGGATCTCATTCCGGGTATTTTTCTAATGCTGCAGAATACCCCCACTGACTTCCTAATGAAATGAAGTTGTAATGAAAGCCATATGGAGAAAGGCGTCACGTTTACTGCCTGCACCAGTGTGGGGCAGGGCTGGTGTCACACATACACAGGCAGTGTGCCACCATCCTACATAGCTCCACAGTCACCAGCAATCATTTCCTCTGGCCAGGGTATTGCCATGGTGGGAATCATTTGAGCTGCTCACAAATATTGATTCTCCTCCTTCCAGGCACATAACGAAATTGTATTTCCTCAGCCCTCCTCCTGAAGTTGGGCATGGCCACATAACTTGCTTTGGCCAGTGAAATATAAGCAGAGGTAATACGTGTGCTTGTTATGCAGAAGCCTGTAGGAGCCACTTCCTGAGTTGCCATATCCTTTTTCCTGCCTTGGAAATCACGGAAACACATTGAGACAGAGCCTCCTTCAGTCTGGGTCACTGCATATACTCACAGTGATCAAAGACCCATGCCAACCCATGTAGGAAATGGAGCAGGACCAAGAACTGCAGCTTTCGTTGTTAGAAACAACCAGTAATTTTGTTGAATTACTGCAACGTAACCCAGCCTAACCAGGTTGATACAGAAATTAATATCAAAAGAAGATGCTCCTAAAACAGAAACCTAAAATTTTGGTACTGGCTTGGTGGTCAGGCAATGAGTGGCTGGGAAACTGTTAATAGAAACCAGAAGGATGACAATTCATGTTATGAGGTGGTGAAATATTTGGCAAAATTGATACCTGCAATTACTTGGAAGGCAAATAATATACTTAATGTACCTACAGCTCTAGGAGAAACAGTTGGAAATGTTAGTGTTAATGGTTCATATTGGGCATTGCTGACTGCATTTGGCAAGGTATTATACAAAAATTATGAGCTTCTAAATGAATCAGACATCTTGCAAGCAGAAATGAAAGGGAATAGAGAGATCCCAGAAATTCGGCACTTTGCAAAATGGGAAAAACTGAACTGATTTTAAAGCTCAAAAATGAGAATTTTAAAAATTGAAAAGGCATTTATTTACACAACCAAAATCAATTAAAACTCAGCCCTGCAATATGAGTCAAATTAAAGGCATGACTACAACCTACTATTAAAACCTCTGAATTAAAGTATCTTAGAGTATGAATCCAACAAAGATTACGGCATCCAGTACTGTATTAGTCCATTCTCATGCTGCTATGAAGAATACCCAAGATTGGGTAATTTATAAAAGAAGGAGGTTTAATTGACTCCCAGTTCTGCATGGCTGGGGAGGTCTCAGGAAACTTACAATCATGGCGGAAGGGGAAGCAAACACATTCTTCACCTGATGGCAGGAGAAAGAAGTGCTGAGCAAAGGGGGAACATCCCCTTATGAAATCATCAGATCGAGTAGAGAACTCACTATCATGAGAACAGTATAAGGGTAACCACTCCCATGGTTCAGTTACCTCCCACTGGGTTCCTCCCATGACACGTGGGGATTATGAGAACTACATTCAAGATGAGATTTGGGTGGGGACACAGCCAAACCTTATCAAGTACATATTTTCATTTAGAAAGACTCTCTCCGGAAAAAGAGAACAGAACAAAAGAGTAAAAAGAAAAAGGGTATAGCTCTCCTACTGAAGCCTGATAGTCTTAAGATAACTGAAATTAAGAGAGAGGCATAGAAGCAAGAAAGCAAAGAAATATAGAAAATTTAAGAAGTATCTAGAAAAGAACTCCATGTTGTAGCTATTGGTACTTGTAGCTGATTGAAATCAAACAGATTAGAAACCAACTAAGTTCCTTAAAGAACTCAATGTCAAGAGAAATCTCAGTCTGGATTAAAAGAGACTGTCGCTGCTTAAGACTTTAAACAACCCTTGGGCCCTTAACTATCTACAGGCAGGAAGTGGGTGAGAAAGTTTTAAAATTGCTAAGGATGGCTTGTGCCTGTAATCCTAGCTGCTCAAGAGGTTGAGGCAGGGGGACCGCTCACTTGAGGCCAGGAGTTCAAGACCAGCCTGGGCAACATGGCAAGATCCCATCTCTTAAAAAATCGCTAAGGAAAATATAATCTCTAGTATCCACTTCAGATGTGGCCCAAGGACAATTAGGAAAAATAAATAAAATCTCAGAAGGCAGAGTCAAGGACCACAAAGAATAGTGTCTAAGCTCATGAAGCAATTGGGATCAGAGCTAATCAAGGAACATTTCCCACCCAAAGGATAGGGGCCCTGGAAATGTCTGCCCAGTGGAATATCAGAATTACTACAAAGTCCTGTCTTCTGTTTCTCTCTCATTGTTTCTCTTTCCAAATGGAAGTTACCCATTTAGTGCAGTTACCCAGTCCTGTTCCACCAGTTTTTGAAGAGTGAGGGCTGAATAGATAATTTTGGTTTTTTTCTTTCTGGTTCATGGCTTTTCAGATCAAGAGAGCCAGACCTGATCTAGAAGATATCATGGATCACCCATAGTTATTTCTGTTTGATAGCATTTTATACCTTGTTAAATATTTTCACACATTTTGTTTCATTCTTGCAATAACTTTGAAAGGTAGACATTTTCATTCTGATATTGTAAATGAGGAAGCTGAGACTTAAAATGTTAAATCACTTTGCAAGTTTACTAGTAAAAAAAATTATGTATTATGGTGCTTTCTAATAACTAGCTTGAAAAGAATTTTACACAGAAGTAAAATTTTAAATATCATTGAGCGGGGAGAAAGATGGATAAATGCAAACAAAAAGATCTATAACCTAAGATGCTACCTGGGAAATGGGCCTGAGTAGGATAGCAATTGAGAATCTGATAGCCAGGTAGTAACACATGAGCATATTGTTAAGGGAGATACTGGGGTATGTAAGTAGATTGCAGTTGCCTGGGAAAATTTTGCTAACATTGAGGTTTACTTTCGGTAGCTGCCTAAGGGTACACTCTTACATCTCTCACATGTAAAATAAAATATGGAATTGTTTTATGGGATAAGGAAAAACAGCTTTGTGTAAGCCTTTCATTTCTGTTGTTTCCTCTGGATGAAGGCTAAGAATATTCCTGGTCACCTTTCTTAGAAAGTTATAAATGTCCTGCCAAATCTAGACATTCTGACTATGACAAGGTATCTTGCAACCAACTAACTCTTTCACTAAAAATGATTATAAAGGCTGGATAGATATATAAAACAACTCCTTGAAGGTATTGAAGGGCAACTAAAATAGTCTTAAAAGAACAGAAGGGCCAGTCACGGTGACTCACGCCTGTAATCCCAACATTTTGGGAGGTCGAGGTGGGCAGATCACTTTAGGCCAGGAGTTTGAGACCAGCCTAACCAACATAGCAAAACCCCATCTCTACTAAAAATACAAAAATTAGGTGGGCGCGATGGCCCATCTCTCTAATCCCAGATACTCTGGTGGCTGAGGCACAAGAATCATTTGAACCCAGAAGGTGGAGGTTGCAGTGAGCCAAAATCATGCTACTGCACTCCAGCCTGGGCGACAAAGCAAGACTCTGTCTCTAAAAAAAATAAATAAAGAAAGAAAGAACAGAAGCATCTAAGGTGAGTGCCATATTCCCCCAAGTTTTAAAGGACATTTAAAAATGTGTTAGGAAGTAAATCTAAACAGATTTTTTTCTTGACCTCATGACCTTGATCTCTTGACCTGGTGATCCGCTCGCCTCAGCCTCCCAAAGTGCTGGGAGGCAACAGAGACTGGAGTTCAAAACTGTCAAACTGTTTGAGACTTGAGATCCAAAATCCTAGAGCAAAGATGATCAAAGGGAAATGAGCCCAAAAATTTCACGTATGGATGCCATTTAAACCCCTAATTGACTCATACCTGGTGGAATGAACAGCTCAAGACTCCAGCAAATCCGTGGGAAAAATGTGACAGTAGCTGGGAGGCTAAAGATCTGGCAGATATTTCAAAAGTCACATGCTGTTGGGAAGAGATTGGAGTTCCTGTCCTGCTAAATTGAAAGGGTCCTAATAAACACCTCAAGTTTCCAGTGGAGACTGCTAAAGGACCAAACTCTAGGAGTAAGTACACTTTCCTAGCAGAAAAAACTAAACACAAAGCGTGAGGGAAAACCTTTAAATAGACCAGGTCCAACAACAGCTAAAATCAACCCTTAGTCCAGGCGTGGTGGCTTATGCCTGTAATCCCAGGCATGGGATTGGGAGCTGAGGTAGGTAGATTGCTTGAGCCCAGGAGTTCAAGGCCAGCCTGGGCAACATGGCAAAACCCTGTCTCCACCAAAAATACAAAAATTAGCAGGGCATGGTGGCACACACCTGTAGTCCTGGCTACTTGGGAGGCTGAGATGGGAGAATCTCTTGGGCCTGGGAACTCGAGGCTACAGTGAGCTGTGATCACGCCACTGCATTCTAGCCTGGGCGACAGAGTGAGACACAGTCTCAAAAAAAAACTTTTAAATACAAAAATAAAATAAAATCAGGGGCCGAGCACTGTGGCTCGCACCTATAATCCCAGCACTTTGGGAGGCCAAGGCAGGTGGATCACGAGGTCAGGAGTTCCAGACCAGCCTGGCCAGCATGGTGAAACCCTGTCTCTACTGAAAATACAAAAAAAAAAATTAGCCAGGGATGGCAGTGCACACCTGTAGTCCCAGCTACTCAAGAGGCTGAGGTAGGAGAATTGCTTGAACTTGGCAGGTGGAGGTTGCAGTGAGCCGAGATCATGCCATTGCACTCCAACCTGGGTGACATAGTAAGACTCCATCTCAAAAAATAATAAAATAATAAAATAAAATAAAACAAAACAAAATAAAATAAAATAAACGCTTGATACATCAAGATGAGCTGTCAGTACTCTACTTGTCTGCCAAAAACAAAAATTTAACCCTCTTTGAAGGAAGATGTTATCTAGAGCTGCTACAATTTTCCATCTTTAATGACCATCATCCAATAAAAAACCATAAGGTATACTAAAAGAGGGACCAAATCATTGAAAACAAAGGGGAAAAATAGAAAAAGATCCACAGGTGACTCATAACTCCACCAATCCTGGCCACTTTTCAACACAATCTATGAAAGCTAGAAGAGAATGGGAACATAATTTTAAAGTATTGAAAGAAAAGTCTCTGCCAGCCAGGCATCCTATTCCCAGCAGGAATAGAGTTTAAAGACAGGGACTTTAAAATAGCTAGGACTAATATGTTCAAGAAAACATATATGTTTGTAATATATTCATGTCACCAAAGACCTAGAATCAGTTTTTTAACCCAAATGGAAATTCTGGAACCAAAAATTAGTGTGACAAAATTAATAATTTAATATATGAATTTAATAGGTTATCAGAACAAATGACTAGCGAACTAGAAAACAAGCCAGTAGAAAAAAAATGCCAACTTACACACAGAGGGAGAAAATGATGAAAATGTAGAAAAAGGCTTCAGAGATACATGCAACATGGAGGAAACCATCTTTAACTTTCCTGCAATTAGTGTTCCACAAGGAGAGGAGGGAGTGATTTTATATAAATACTGGCTGGGAATTTCCTACAACTCGTGAAAGACATCAAAACGCATATCCAACCTCATTCAAAAAGCACTAAAAATCTCAGGCAAGATAAATATAAGGAAAATCACACCTGGGAACATCATGATTATACTCCTAAAAATTGAAGAGCAACAGAAAATCTTTTATTTTTATTTTTATTTTTGAGACGGAGTCTCGCTCTGTCACCAGGTTGGAGTGCAGTGGCGCAATCTCGGGTCACTGCAACCTCCACCTCCGGGGTTCAAGCAGTTCTCCTGCCTCAGCCTCCTGAGTAGCTGGGACTACAGGCACGCGCCACCATGCCCAGCTAGTTTGTGTATTTTTAGTAGACACGGGGTTTCACCATGTTGGTCAGGATGGTCTCAATCTCTTGACCTCATGATCAGCCCACCTCAGCCTTCCAAAGTGCTGGGATTACAGGCGTGAGCCACCGCGCCCGGCCAAGAAACAGAAAATCTTAAAAGTAGCTAGAAAAAATATAATTACCTGACCTTCAAATGAGCAATAAGACTGCTAGCTAAGTTTTCTTTTCTCTTCTCTTCTCTTCTCTTTTTTTTTGAGATGGAGTCTTGCACTGTCTCCTGGGCTGGCGTGATCTTGGCTCACTGCAACCTCCTCTGCCTGCCAAGTTCAAGCAATTCTCTCCTACCTCAGCCTCCTGAGTGGCTGGGACTACAGGTGCGTGGCACCATGCCTGGCTAATTTTTTTTTTTTTTTTTGTATTTTTAGTAGAGACAGGGTTTCACCATGCTGGCCAGGCTGGTCTCAAACTCCTGACCTCGTGATCCGCCCACCTCGGCCTCCCAAAGTGCTGGGATTACAGGCGTGAGCCACCAATCCCAGCCAGTTTTCAACATAATCTACGAAAGCTAGAAGACAATGGGAACATAATTTTAAAGTATTGAAAGGAAAGTCTCTGCCAACCAAGCATTCTATTCCCAGAAGGAAAAAAAAAATCCATTAAACACCCCACATATCCCTGGAAATGAAACCTCTGTGAACTTGTTCTGCATATGGGGATTTGATGCCAGATTATTGCTGATGCTCCTTCTCAATATAGAACTATTTTTTAAAAGGGGGTTATAAACTTATGAAATGGGAACCACTTGTTGGAAAGGATTTGTTATATTTATGTTAACCATAGGTCCCTAGAATAGCACTGTCCAATAGAAATATAATGAAAACCACTAATGTAATAAACCACAGAGATAATTCAAAATTTTCTTGGAGCAACATTTTTTAAAAATTAAAGAAATAGGTAAGGTTAATTTTTAAAATATGTTTTATTTAATACAGTATATTGAACATTTCAACATGTAATCAGTATGAAAATTACTGAGATATTCCTACTTTTTTTGTACTAAGGCTTTGAAAGCCATGACACATCTCAATTTGTACTACTAGCATTTCAACTTCTCAGTTGCCTCATGTGGATATTGGCTACCATACTGGACAGCCCAGTAAGGGATGCCAGAGATGTACTAGGCAGTGGTTCTCAACCCTGGCTGCCCATGAGTGACCTCAGTGAGGAGCTTTAAAGAATGCAGATGCCGGCCAGGCACGGTGGCTCACGCCTGTAATGCCAGCACTTTGGGAGGCTGAGGCAGGTGGATCACCTGAGGTCAGGAGTTTGAGACTAGCCTGACCAACATGGTGAAATCCCGTCGCTACTAAAAATACAAAAATTAGCCAGGTGTGGTGCCATGCGCCTGTAGTCCCAGCTACTTGAGAGGCTGAGAAAGGAGAATTGCTTGAACTTAGGAGGTGGAGGTTGCAGTGAGCCAAGATCGCGCCACTGCACTCCAGCCTGGGTGACCGAGTGAGACTCCATCTCAAAAACAAAAAGAATGCAGATGCTCATGCAGGGCTGCAATTAGGGTAAGGCAAGTGAGGCACTCTTCCTGAGCACAAAATTTAAGGAAACACAAACACACACATACACACAAAACCCTCATTAATAAAGATAACTAATATTTTAGTGCAATATTTTAACAATCAACATTACTGCAAAAAATTCATTATGAATAAAATATCAAAATTTTTAATGAAAACAGGACCAGATTACTGATTTTTTCCTTTGCCTTGGGCTCCAATATGACTCAGCATGGCCCTACGTCCATGGCCCACCCAAGACCAAATAAGTCAGTATTTCTGGAAGTAGGGCCCAGGCATTAGATGACTCTAATGTGCAGCCAGCGTTGGCAGCCACTGTTTAGTCCACTGTCTGTCCCAAAGCTCAGATTTCCTGATAAAGTGGGAAGTTGATGAGTGGTCATAATTCTGGCATGTGATTTCTTTTACCAAAGCCCCAGAATATAGTTTCCTTTTTTTTTTTTTTTTTTTTTTTTTTTTTTTGAGACAGAGTCTTGCTCTGTCACCCAGGCTGGAGTGCAGTGGCCGGATCTCAGCTCACTGCAAGCTCCGCCTCCCGGGTTTACACCATTCTCCTGCCTCAGCCTCCCGAGTAGCTGGGACTACAGGCGCCCACCACCTCGCCTGGCTAGTTTTTTGTATTTTTTAGTAGAGACGGGGTTTCACCGTGTTAGCCAGGATGGTCTCGATCTCCTGACCTCGTGATCCGCCCGTCTCGGCCTCCCAAAGTGCTGGGATTACAGGCTTGAGCCACCGCGCCCGGCCTATAATTTCCTTTTTTTGAGCTTTCCAGTGAAGGGAAGTTCACAACTTCACAAGGCAGTCATTTCCACTGTTGGACATCTCCAGGGTTACCTCTTATTTATTTGGAGAAAACTGTTACAAGATAATTAAAAAAAAAAAAAGGTAAAGCCATGCCTCTCATACAGATATAAAAATAAACACATGATAAAGATTTTATTTACAGAAAGAATTGCCAGGCACAGTGGCTCATGCCTGCAATCCCAGTACTTTGGGAGGATGAGGCTGGGAGGATCACTTGAGCCCAGGAGTTCGAGACCAGCCTAAGCAACATGGCAAAACCCTATCTCTACTGAAAAACATACACAAAACTTAGCTGTGTGGTGGCACATGCCTGTGGTCCCCAGTACTCAGGAAGCTGAGGTGGGAGGATCACCTGAGCTTGGGGAGGTCGAGGCTGCAGTGAGCTGTGATTGAGTCACTGAACTCTAGCCTGGGTGAGAGTGAGACCCTGTCTCCAGAAAACAAAACAAACAAAAAGAGGGAACTAGGCAGATATTAAAACGGGTTCAAAAGAGAATCCCAAAACAGACATCTTTATAGCTCAGGAATATTGAAATTAGCAAATGGAGGCAAAATAGGTTTTTCCACAAGGGAGCAGGAAAGGGAAATCAACTTTACCAGACTGGACAGAATTTGCTTGTCTATCAGTTACCTACACTTTACAGAATTGTAAAATATCTCCCATAGAATCAATCTGATAAGGCAGCAGGGAGTGCTATAGACCAGCAATCCCCAACCTTTTCGGCACCAGGGACCAGTTTCATGGAAGATGATTTTTCCATGGACATGGAGGTGGGTAGAGGGAGTATGGTTTCAGAATGAAACTGTTCTACCTCAGATCATCAGGCATCAGTTAGATTCTCATAAGGAGCATGCAACCTAGATCCCTTGTTTGTACAGTTAACAATAGGTTTCCTGCTCCTATGAGAATCTAATGCCACCTCTGATCTGACAGGAGACGGAGCTCCGGTGGTAATATTTGCTTGCCTGCTGCTCACTTCCTGCTGTGTGGCCCGGTTCCTAACAAGCCACAGACCTATCTGAGACCAATCTGGTACCAGTCTGCAGCCCAGGGATTGAAGACCCCTGCTATAGACAACATATAGTTTCCCATTGAAGTACAAATTTCTTTCCACAGAACAAATTGCTACCATATATATATATATAAAATTTTTTTTGAGACAGAGTTTCACTCTCGTTGCCCAGGCTGGAGTGCAATGGCATGACCTCGGCTCACTGAAACCTCTGCCTCCCAGGTTCAAGTGATTCTCCTGCCTCAGCCTCTGAAGTAGCTGGGATTACAGGCGCCCACCACCATGCCCAGCTAATTTTTTGTATTTTTAGGAAAGACGGGGTTTCACCATGTTGGCCAGGCTGGTCTCGAACTCCTGTCCTCTTGATCCGCCTGCCTCGGACTCCCAAAGTGCTCATCTGTCACCCAGGCTGGAGTGCAGTGGCGCCATCTCGGCTCACTGCAACCTCTGCCTCCCGGGTTCAAGCAATTCTCCCGCCTCAGCCTCCCAAAGTGCTGGGATTATAGGCATGAGCCACTGTGCCCAGCCTACCCTGTATGTTTTTAACCTATCACTCTTAGAACAGTGGTTTTCAAATTTTGATGTACACAAGAATCATCCAAGAAGTGAGGTAAAAGACAGATTGCCTGCCAAGTCTTCTGAGCTTGGATGATGCCCATGAAAATGCCTTTTTAACAAGCACACTAGATGATTCTGATGCAGGTGTTCTGAGGATCATACTCAAAAAGCACTCTTCTAGGACATACTTACTCCAAATTGAGACAGCCTTTTCAAATGTGTTCTCATAATATCTGAAGGTAACTCTAGATTCAAATCAAATCAATCTTAGTAGTCTTTCTGTGCCAGTAACATTTTCTGTACTTTGTTTCTGAGATAATATACTATTTCTTTTCTCCCCATTGAAATTTTACAGGACAGGCAAGGAACTGTTTTTATATTATATGAGCACATGAAGAGACACAAGTTGGGAATGTTGTGAGTATGAAGTGTATCTGTGAGTTGAAACAAGCTAAGGAAATAGACAATCACGGCTAACAAGAATGATGCTTCTCATGCATTTTAATCAGCATGCTGATTTATTAGAAGTCTATCTTTATTTAGATCTTCAGGTATTTTATTTTATTTTTATTTTTTTTTTTTTTGAGACGGAGCCTTGCTCTGTTGCCTAGGCTGGAGTGCAGTGGCACAATCTTAGCTCACTGCAACCTCCACCTCCCGGGTTCAAGCGATTCTCCTGCCTCAGCCTCCCGAGTCGCTGGGATTACGGCATGCACCACCATGCCCAGCTAATTTTTGTATTTTTAATAGAGATGGGGTTTCACTGTGTTGGCCAGGATGGTCTCGATCTCTTGACCTCGTGATGCGCCCGCCTTGGCCTCTCAAAGTGCTGGGATTACAGGCGTGAGCCATTGCGCCCGGCCTAAGTATTTTATAAAATGACTTTAGATGTGTCAATGGGGGTTTATAAATATAATTGATTAATTATCTAAAATTGATGGGTAAAGTTTAGACTTAACAACATATTATACCCAAATGCATACACAGATAAGGCACATCAGCTCTCACTATGGGGACCCAGCTCAGTTGTCCTGAGTGTGGAAGGCAGTTGTCATTCTGGCATACTTAGAAAAGTGCTCTGTGCTCTGGTGACTTCACACGATGTCCCCACAACAGGCAGGATCTGTAGCTCCTCCTCAGATCCAGTTTCATCCCGGGCGCAATCTTCTCAAGGTACGCATGTGCTGAGCACAGACTGCTGGCAACACCCGGAGGCTTCCGCATTTCTCCCAGATTTCCCTCTGGGATATTTTGGAGTCTAGCAAAGTTGTCTCCTATCTGGGACTCAGAATTTTAGAGCCACAACCTTGAGTCATCTCTTATTTCGTATCTTGGCACATGGTTACTTGGTACCTTTAAGTCATCCTACCTAATTGGGAAACGGTCTCTGCCCTGTATTTCTCTTCCTTGTAACCTACAGCAGTGTAGACATTGTGGCCTCACACTGAAACACACAGAAACATGTACACAAAGATCTGGTCTCATAAACACTAACCAAATAAGATCCAATTCCTCTACTAAGCATTAATGTTCCTATGTGGCCTCAGTCCTTCCCTCCCCAACCTCTGCTCCACCCTACTATGGTCAGTCTCCTGGAAACTGATCCAAAGAGGTACACACTACAACAAGCAAATGGCTGCATAGGACAGGCCTCAACTTCCCTATCCAAAGTATAGTCCTTTGTTCTGCCAAAGCATTGTCAGCTATAACAGACCATTATCAATACAGTGATATTCACCCTCATCGATCCTTTTGAACTTAGGCAAATGTTCTGGTTCCTTCCCCTTTGGAACTAGAATGTGGCTACAGTTTAATCTGGCACTTACAGTCTCAAATGCTTCCCATCACCTGGGAAGGGAAGCTGGCTGTTTGAGTCCTCCCCTCGAGTTTCAATCTTTCCCCAAGATCCCATAAACATGCAAAACTTACTGGGTCTTGTTAAGAACGTCACTTTCCTAGGGAATCTTCACCCATTTGTCACACTGCCCTGATAGCAACAGAAATGAGACCTCAATCCATAACATCCCAACAAGCTTGCCTTCATCTTATCTACGCAGGCCTTCACATCCAGAATGATAACAGAGCCTCTGGGCATGTGCAGAAAAGGATCAGCCCCTTGCTTCCCAGTGGATTTCTGCCCCTCAGCTCCCTCCCTGCCCTACCTTTCCCTACCAGAAAATTTGAAAGCATGTTATCTACTGTGCCAGGCACAGTTCTAGGTGCTGGGGAAACAGCAATGAGCCCTGCTCTCAGGAAGCTGCCACTGTAGAGGGGTGGGCATACAGTAAACAAGTAAACAGGTAAACGTGGTCTAGCATGTCAACTGCTGACAAGCCAGGAAAGGGGGACAGCAGTTCACTAGTAGCTGGAAGATCAGAGATTAAATACTTCCTATTTCACTCTCCCCAAACGACACAGTGATGTCAGAGCTGGGCAGAACACAGACCACCAGGAATTACTGGGACTAGGAGAACCAAGCAGTCATCTGGATTTGAAGTTGGCAAGCATGGGAATAAGAAATTTGTTTTTTCCCAAGTTATGAATCTAATTAAGCAGGAAACATTCAAGGTCCAAGTATATTTCTAAGCCCAGGAATTCAGACAGATGTGTTAGTTAGGTACAAAGAACTAGAAATCAGAACCTAGAGATATGAACTCTGTCTTACTGGGCACCAGCTGGCATGAAAGATTAACTGCAAAGGAGAAGCTGGGACAGGACTGGAACCAGACAAACCCTTCTGTACATAGGATGAGGCTGGGAGGGGTTAGCTCCCTTTGGGTGATGGGAGAAGAGCAACCAGACAGGCCAAACACAGGACCCAGGATTCAGGTGCCTGGAGGTCATCCTGAGAAGCAACCAGCTCATACCATCAGGAAAGTTCCAACCACAAAGAGTAAAGGGACAACCTGAGAGCTAGGTCGTGGGGAGCTTGACCAGAGGCACTCAGGAGGCCACTTTTGGAGACCCAGGCTGATAGGGGGTGGCATGAGGAAAGCCTTTCAGCAGGCAGCAGAGCCCAGCAGAGGCTGACACTCAGGAGCAGCACTTGTGTCCTGGAATTGATGGGATGAGACAGGGGTAGCATCACCAAGGCAGAGGCAGAGTTCCTGAGGTATGGGCCACAGGAAGAGCAATGCAGGTGGGTACTCGGGCATAGAGGAACCAGGCAAGAGGAAAACCATCACAGAAAGTAGGAGATAGAAGAAGAGCCTGTTCTATGAACAGAGAAACTCCCAGTCATCAAACTGACCTAGCAGCAAGGTGGATTTGATGCTGAAGCCTACAGAATTAATAATTAGACTGGTTACCAAAAGGAACTTGCCCAGCTGTCCCTACACCTGCACCTGAGATTTCAGGCAAGGATGCCTTGACCTGCAGGCTAGTTTCAATGGTAGAAATAGTCCTATTGGTGTACCTTCTAGATGGTTATTGCTATTCACGCATCCTTCAGGGAGGGCACAGCTGACATGGACCTCTCGAAAGCCTTTAGTCCTTTTCTATTGTTTTCTGCCCATCTTATTCTCATCCCTAACTGCAGTCATAGAACCAGAGAATGTTAGAACACAGAAGGGCCTCAGAATTAACTGATCCTTATAGACAGGAAACTGAGACTTAGGGGCAATGATTTGCTTGGGTCACACAGTATGTGGTCTGTCTCCTGATCCTGAAGTTAGTGTTCTTTTCACTACACCACAAAGCCTACGCTGAGTGACCACCTTGTATAGGGAGCCCTATAATGCTACAGGATAGTTTGCAAGTTGTCTCTGAAATCTTAAAGTGGATGTTCAGGTTTCTAAAGACGGCTGTTCATGAACAGGGCACATTCTCCTCTGACAATAGGCAGGACACTCATTAAGTGGTAGGAATCACTTGTACACGTGAAATAGAAAATAAACCCCAGAAAAAGTCTCCAGAATACTGAGATGCAAATGTCTCCATAGACAAGGAAATCATTCAGCAAGGATCACACTTAGTGACATTCTCCTAAAGGAACTTAAACCATTTTTAAAATGAACTCGTACAACATCCTAGCTCAGTGGTAGACTTTTACTAGAAATGACCGACCCTATTGCTATATTTTGCTAAGTTGATTAATAAAAAATATTTATTAGGCAAATCCTTTTTGTTGACAAGTTAAAATGGAGTCTTATCTTTCATATCTCCCTGAAGATTGCCACCTTGTGAGATTGAAAATACTCATTAAATTCCATCACCAGACAGGCACAAATGAGAGGGCGATTGTTTTTAAGCATGTGAGGGGAATCATTGGTAAACTCATTTGTTTGGATATCATTAACAGAACAATCGGCGAGGATCTCCAGGGGGTCCTCATGACCTTTGCTCGCAATCTCTTCATCATCCATCAAGAAATATCAGCACCTAATATGCAAGGCGAGACCAATTTTAAGGTGAGGTGTTAATTAACTAACGATTCTGGTTAATTTCTATACAAGGGCTGAAAATACCTCATGCTGTATTGTAAACAAGTGCTAAACCATCTTTTTTTTATTGTAAGCAGTACATATTTTACAGTGTGCAGGGTCAATACTGTAAGGTTCCCACTGAAGCCGTTAGTTAAATTTAATGGTTTGAAACTTTTTCTTTGAAATAGAGTTGACTTTTAACTTGCTGCCATTTTCAAACCCCAGCTCCTAAGATAGCAGAGCTTTCTTATGTTGGACGTGAGTCTGAAATGTCACAATGGAACCAAAACAGAGATTGTCACAACCAAAAACTGTGAATGTTATCTATCTATATTCCAGATAATACAAGGTCTGACTAGTGATTCCTAGGAAGCCCTAGTTTCTAGAGCCAGAGAAGTTCTAAGACCTGAGAAAGCAATGTGTGTTAGGGAGAAGCAGAAAACATAGCATGTATGTGGGCCATCTACCCCACCCGTTTCTCCAACGTGGGTTGGATTATTTCACTACTAACCTTTAGAAGCCTCCTTATGACCTTTAAAGATGTTGGTCCATCAAATCCAGTTGTATATAATTGACTAGAAGTCTCCAAACTCTAAACTACAGGAACAAGGTCTGTACGGGAGTTTCTGAAACACTATCTGAACAGAGATGATCACGTGGTATTGAACAGCAAGGTATGAATCTGATTCCCAGCCTAGACCTTCATTAATTCAAAGGACACAATCAGAAACCGCATGTGGTTTTCCTCCTAAATGGAAAGTCCAACAAAAGCTTAATAGAAATGTAATTTTAATACAAGCTAGGGCCTAACTCCTTTAGTAACAGTAACAATAACAACATGATTTTATGAGCTGGAAGAATGATCACTGCTTTCCCTACATGATTGAGAAGATTCAAGAAAAGATAGACCAAATGTTACATCAGTGTTCACTGGTCCTAAGGGATCTATGCTCATCATTTACTGTTGTTTTTTTTGTTTTGTTTTGTTTTTGTTTTTGTTTTTTTCAGAGATGGGATATCTCACTGTCTTGCCTAGGCTGGTCTCAAGCTCCTGAGCTCAAGGGATTGTCTGCCTTGGCCTCTCAAAGAGCTGGGATTACAGGCATGAGCCACCTTGCCCAGCCTATCATTTACATTTTAAGTTCCTGCTAGCTAGTAGCATCATCTTATCTGTTAGTGCCATGTGCAAAACTTGGAGCCTCTCTGCATTTGATCCATTCAGCCTGTCCAAATATAGCTAATAATCAGAATCAGATGCTTTAACCTCAAATGCATTCAGACTAAGTTGATTCTGAGCTTGTCTTGCTGTTGGCAGAGTCAACCGCCCTTGGTAAAATGAAAGCTATTTCTCTGCCCTTTCTCTGACTTTCAAAATCATCAAAAGTCAGATGTTCTCAGGTAGCTTTTAATTATGTCATGGTTTCTAGCCTTCTCATATGAATGATTGTTTTCTTGATTTTTACTCATGTTAGGTCTAAAGGCAAAAACTTTCAATCTCAGTAATATAGGTATAATAACAAAAACTTGAAGCAGTGAAATAGATTCATCTTTGCTAGTATTTCCTGTCTTCTACTTAGTGGCATTGTGTTAGGTATTTTCAGTTTTTAAACAAGGATTTACCAGGAAAGTAAAGGCTAAATAAAAATGGAAGGTGATGAGGTGATGCGGCTGGGCACAGTGGCTCATGCCTATAATTCCAGCACTTTGAAAAGCTGAGGTGGGCAGATCACTTGAACCCAGGAGTTCAAGACCAGCCTGGGCAACATGGTGAAACCCCATCTTTACAAAAATTACAAAAATTATCCAGGTGTGGTAGCTCATGCCTGTAGTCACAACTACTTGGGGGGCTGAGGTGGGAGAATCATTTGAGCCCAGGAGTTGAGGCTGCAGTGAGTCTGGGTGATGAGAGTAAGAATAAAAACAAAAGGAAGATGATGCAGAAAATGCATTTAACAAAATTTAACATTCTTTTCTGATAAAAACATTCAACTAAGTAAAAATAGAAGGTCACTTCCTCAACCTTAGAAGGACATCTACCAAAAAACCACAGCTGACATCATAGTTAATGTTGCAAAACCAAAAGCCTTCTTGCAAAGATTAGGAACAAGACAAGGGTGTCTGCTCTTGCCACCTCTATTCATCATTGTACTGGAGGTTCTGGACAGGGAAATTAGGCAAGAAAAGGAAATAAAACGCACTGGGTGCAATGGCCCCACCTGTAATCCCACCACTTTGGGAGGCCAAGGTGGGAGGATTATTTGCACTCAGGAGTTTGACACCAGCCTGGGCAACATAGCAAGACCTCATCTCTACTAAGAAGAAGGAGAGGGAGAAAAGAAGAAGAAATAAAAGTAAAAGTATCTCTATTTGCAAACGGCAAATTCTTGTAAATAGAAAATTCTATGAAGCAAGAGGATTGCTTGAACCCAGGAGTTTGAAACCAGCCTAGGCAACATAGGCAGACCCTATCTAAAAAATAAAAAATTAGCCAGGTGTGGTGGCACACACCTGTGGTCGCAGCTACTAGGAGGCTGAGATGGGAAGATGGCTTGAGTAGGGTAGGCTGAGGCTGCAGTGAGCCATGATCTGCACTCCAGCCTGGGTGACAGAGCAAGACCTAGTCAAAAAAAAAAAAAAAAGAAAGAAAGAAAGAAAGAAAGAAAGAAAGGAAGAAAAGAAAATCCTAAAGAACCCATCAACAAGTTTATAAGACATAAAATCAGTATACAAAAGACAATTGCATTTGTGTAATGAATAATGCAAAAATAATTTTTTTTAAAATTCAAGTTACAATAGCATCAAAAAGAATAAAATACTTAAGAATAACTTTTTTTTTTTTTTTTTTTTTTTTTTTTGAGACGGAGTCTCGCTCTGTCGCCCAGGCTGGAGTGCAGTGGCCAGATCTCGGCTCACTGCAAGCTCCGCCTCCCGGGTTCACGCCATTCTCCTGCCTCAGCCTCCCGAGTAGCTGGGACTACAGGCGCCCACAACCGCGCCCGGCTAATTTTTTGTATTTTTAGTAGAGACGGGGTTTCACCGTGGTCTCGATCTCCTGACCTTGTGATCCGCCCGCCTCGGCCTCCCAAAGTGCTGGGATTACAGGCGTGAGCCACTGCGCCCGGCCTAAGAATAACTTTTTTTCTTTTTTGAGACGGAGTCTCACTGTTGCCCAGGCTGGAGTGCAGTGGTGCGATTTCAGCTCACTGCAACCTCTGCCTTCCAGGTTCAAGCAATTCTGCTGCCTCAGCCTCCTGAGTAGCTGGGATTACAGACACGCACCACCACGCCCAGCTAATTTTTATATTTTTATTAGAGACGGCGTTTCATGTTGGTGAGGCTGACCTCGAACTCCTGACCTCATGATCCACCCGCTCAGCCTCCCAAAGTGCTGGAATTACAGGCGTGAACCACCGCGCCTGGCCAGGAATAAATTTAACAGAAGAAGTGCAAGATTTTTGCAATGAAAACTACAAGACATGGGTGAAAGAAATTAAAGAAGACCTAGATAAACAGAAAGATAGTCTGTATTCATCCAATAGAAGACAATATTGCTAAGATGCTGATATTCCCAAATTGATCTATAGATTCAATGTAATTCTTATCAAAATCCCAGCTGGCTTTTTTTGCAGAAATTGACCAGATGATCCTAAAATTAATGTGGAAACATAAGAGGCCCAGAATAACCAAAATAATATTAAAAAGAAGAACCAAGTTGGAGAACTCGCACTTCTCAATTTAAAAACTTACTACAAAGCTACAGTAATCAAGACAGTGTGGTACTGGCATAAGAACAGAGATATAGATCAATGGCATAAAATTGAGTCAGAAATAAACCCATACATAATGGCCAATAATTTTTGGCAAGGGTGCTGAAACAATTCAATGGAGAACAAATAATTTTTAAATAAATGGCACATGCAAATATTAAGTGGAAGTGGGACCTCTACCTTACATCATATATAAAAATTAAGTTAAAATGGGCTGGGCGTGGTGGCTCATGCCTGTAATCCCAGCACTTTGGGAGGCCGAGGCAGGTGGATCACCTGAGGTCAAGAGTTCAAGACCAGCCTGGCCAACATGGTGAAACCCCGTCTCTACTAAAAATATAAAAATTAGCTAGGCATGGTGGCGTGCACCTGTAATCCCAGCTACTCAGGATGCTGAGGCAGGAGAATCACTTGAACTCAGGAGGCAAAGGTTGCAGTGAGCCGAGATCGTACCACTGCACTCCAGCCTGGGCAACAGACCAAGACTCCATCTCAAAAAAAAAAAAAAAAAAAGAAAGAAAGAAAAAAAAGAAAATTAAAATGGATCAAATATTTAAATGTAAGAGCTAAAACTGTAAAACTTTCAGGAAAAAACATACGTATAAACCTTCATGACCTTGGGTTAGCAATAGTTTCTTAGACATGGTGCCTAAAGCACAAGCAACCAAAGTAAAAATAGATAAATCAGACTTCATCAAAATTTAAAACTTCGTGCATCAAAGAACACTATCAAGAAAGTAAAAGGCAGCCCACAGAAAGGGAAATAATATTTGCAAATCATATATCTAGTAAGGCATAGTATTCATAATATACAAAGTACTCTTACAACTCAACTACAGAAGGACAAATAATCCAATTTCAAAATGGAGCAAAGGATTTGAATAGACATTTCTTCAGAGGAGATACGCAGGCCAAGTGCAGTGGCTCACACCTGTAATCCCAGCACTTTGGCAGGCTAAAGCAGGAGGATCACTTGAGGCCAGGAGTTTGAGACTAGCCCAGGCAACATAGTAAGACCTCATCTCCACACAAAAAAATTTTTAGTTAGCCAGGCATGGTGGCACACACCTGTAGTTCTAGCTGCTCAGGAGGCTGAGGGGGGAGGATTGCTTGAGCCCAGAAGGTCATAGCTGAAGCGAGTTATAATCACACCACTGCACTCCAGCTGGGGTGATAGAACAAGACCCTGTCTCAAAAAAAAAAAAAAAGATGTACAAATGGCCAATAAGTATATGAAGGAATGCTCAACATCATGTTATTATGGAAATATAAATCAAAGCCACAATGAAACATTACATACCTAATAAGATGGCTACAGTTAAATAAAAAGGCAATAACAAGTGTTGGTGAGGATATGGAGAAACCAGAACCCTCATATATTGCTGGTAAGAATTAAAAATGGTATCACAGATATGTAAAGTTTGGCAGTTTATAAAAAAATTAAGTGTAAAATTACCATATGACCCAGCAATTCCATTTCCAAGTATATGTCTAAGAATATTGAGAACATGTTCCTACAAAAACGTGTACATTAATGTTAATAGAAGGAATATTCATAATAGCCAAAAATTAGAAACAACCCAAATGTCCATCAACTAAGAAATAAGTGAATTTTATTATATTCTATGGATAATATTTTATATAATGGGATATTATTCAGCTCTATAAAAGGAATAAAGTACTGATCCATGCTACAACATGGCTGAACCTTGAAAACATTATGCTAGGTAAAAAGCCATTCACAAAAGGTCATATAATGTATGGTTTCATTTATATGAAATGTGCAGAAGAGGTAGATTCATAGAGACAGAAATAGATTAGTGGTTGCCAGGGGCTGAGGGAGGAGGATGAAATGGGGAGTGACTGCTAATGGGGACAGAGTTTCTGTTTGGGATGATGAAAATGTTCTGGAATTGCATAGTGGTGATGGTTACTTGCAAATATACTAAAAACCACTGAATTGTATACTTTATAAGGGTGAATTTTATGGTATGGGAATTATACCTCAATAAAATATAAATAAAGTAAATGGGAAGGTGTCATTGTTTTCTTCCCAGCAACCAATGGAAAGAAACCCTCCCATCAGCCTACTAGCCCTCATTTTAGGGTGACTAGACCAATGTTTCTCAAATTATCCATAATAAGGAACTATTTGTTTTGTTTTGTTTTGATCTGACTATCATGGATCAATATTTTTTAACAAAATAGAAGAAAATTTAATTACTAGAAAAATACGATGAAAAAAATTAAAGATGTACAATTGAGAAGCCCAATGTTTTTATTATTAGACGTAATAGGCATAAAAATTCTAAAAAGTTTTCCAAATTCTTACCCTCAATTTTTTTTTTTTGAGGCAGAGTCTCGCTGTGTCGCCCAGGCTGGAGTGCAGTAGCCAGATCTCAGCTCACTGCAAGCTCCGCCTCCCGGGTTTACGCCTTTCTCCTGCCTCAGCCTCCTGAGTAGCTGGGACTACAGGAGCCTGCTACCTGGCCCAGCTAGTTTTTTTGTATTTTTGAATAGAGACGGGGTTTCACCGTGTTAGCCAGGATGGTCTCGATCTCTTGACCTCGTGATCCGCCGGTCTCGGCCTCCCAAAGTGCTGGGATTACAGGCTTGAGCCATACTCTCAATTTTTTTACTCATTTCAGCAAGATTGGTAAGCCATAATCTGTAGACAAATGCCAGTCGGTAGAATGTATTCTGAATAGAACTGTTCTAAACCATGGTGAACTCCCAAAAGGACCAGATGCTTGGGGGAGAGGGATTGTAAGAGGTCTTTAAGTAATAAATATTGTCTTTACTGTTTACTTACAGACCAGCATTGCTGATATTGAAACTATTCTAAGAGTAACAAAGGAAAACAAAATGAGATATGAAGAGGAGCAACAGTCCAAAGATGATAAAAATCTCTCTAAACCCAAGAAATAATCCTGGAATACAATACATAACATTTTGGATCCCAGTCTGGAATAAAAAGGGAAATTTTTTTTTTTCTGTTAGAAATAAAGGCCAGGGGAAATTGGTTTGCTTTGTGTGCTAGGAGGTGAATCAGAAGAGATTGTAATGAAATGCTCTTTTTAAAACATTGTTTATTAAGTGATCTTATTTTACTTATTAAACCAAAACTTATTTGTGTTTTCATTTGAGAGTGCTGAACCATCCCTTCTTCTTCTCAAACTCAGAAAAAAGTCATCTGATAAAAGAAGAAAGTTAAAAGTCTTACTGATATCACCTCCACATTTACTTCCTCACAGGTCTCAGGATCATGCAGCTTTTATTTTTTATGTTTTATAAAGTTTTCTCCTATTTCTAATAGTTACTCTGCATTTATAGGTTTGAATAAAGGCTTAAGCATTGTTATTTGTCAAAACACAAATACCTTTTTTTAAAGCTTCAAATTATATTGAAATTATATTTATATGAATTTTTCAGTGACTATCATTCATCATGTTTTTGTTATACGAAGCCGCTATTGTCTGCTATTGTTGCCATTTTTCAAAAAGTAGGATAAGCCAGCATCTAGTTAACCAAAGCATCAGAATGTATCTAGGTGGCAGTATCTGCTCTTAGTTTCAGATGGAGTGTAACTCGAGCTCTGTAGCTTGAATAAACATTTGTATTCTCTAGTTCTCCAATTTAATACAGCAGCGCGATTTTTTCAAGTTTAGTTCAACATTACACTACCTTTAAAAAGGCTGATTGTTAAGATTAGGTAGTGCTGACACTAACTTTCAGCATTCACTTCATAATTGTCCAAAACTATTTCTACATCAGTGAGCTTTACTGAAGGGCGAAATAAAAGCAAATTACAACACCAAAACTATGTATTGTTTTAAATAATGACCTTTATAAATATTTTAGTGTATTGGGAAAAGGAGGAGGATTTTTGCCTATGGAATTTCAATAATTTGTTAACTGTGCTTCAGCCACAGGCTAAGAGTTTCTGTAATAAAATTAACATTTCTCTGTGTGAGCTTTTGTTTTGCTATAGTTGGAAATACATTAATTAGCCAGGTTTCCTGCCTGTGCTAGGTACAACACTGACCTCTTTTTCTTGCCAGATCTCTCTCATCCATTCGAGGGGCCCATTGTCCAGACACTTGACAGATAGGAAGTACTACATGCCCATTAGAGTCGCGCCTCGATTGAAGCCAGAGCAACATAAGGTCCAAGAGACTCATTAGTTCACTGGCACAATCGTGTCCTGAGAGTAAATGAAACCCTCTGTCTCCTTATGGCTCTCATCTGCTCTGGACTTTAAAAGAAAACTGTCTCCGTTTTGTTCGGCACAGTAGTGGATCATTCACATGGCGAGAACCCCTGCTTAACAGTACAAAACTGTTAAATCTATCGGGAAGTTTTGCATGTGAATTTTGATTAGCACTCCCGAGGCTCAAGCTGCTGGCAATAGCGAAACGAGTTCGCCATTCTACACCATTGTTTTACCCACTTGATTGGTTTCTCAGACAATGCCACTTTCCTCCTTTGCAGCTATCATTTGCATACACCACAGAATTCAGACCTGTGAAAGTGATTGGGAGCAAAGTTCTCTACCTAAACATCTACAGCTTCAAAATTAAAGGAGAAAAATTGGTATAATGAAACAATCACTTCAAGTAATTAAGTGGAAGAAGCCAGAGGATCAGATTAAATTAGTGACATGTTTTAATTACAGAACATTTGAAAAGAAGCAATAGTCCATTATCTTTTAACACATATATGTTACATAGATACTGTGCTCTTGGTAAACTAAGGCATGTTTGAAAAAAGAATCATTTATATGTGTACAATATCTAAGTATCCTAAATATAATTTAGTCACGATGGGCCAGGCTCGGTGGCTCACACCTGTAATCCCAGCACTTTGGGAGGCCGAGGCGGGTGGATCACGAGGTCAAGAGATCGAGACCATCCTGCCCAGCATCGTAAAACCCCGTCTCTACTAAAAATACAAAAAATTAGCCGGGCATGGTTGCAGGCGCCTGTAGTCCCAGCTACTGGGGAGGCTGAGGCAGGAGAATCGCTTGAACCTGGGAGGCGGAGGTTGCAGTGAGCCGAGATTGCACCACTGCACTCCAGCCTGGCGACAGAGTGAGACTCCATCTCAAAAAAAAAAAAAAAAAAAAAAAAAAAAAAAAAAAAAAAATAGTCACAATGAATTAATTACTGAGCTTTTGCTCTTCTAAATAGGAAACTGAAATATTTGGTGGTAAGAGGATTTTGGGGAAATTATATATCATCTTCCAGGAAGTTTTTGGGAGAAGCATACATTAAACAATGGAGGTGTCTTTGTATGAGAAATGACCCATTATTTAATGTTGAATGTTTGCAGTGGTTGGAGAGCATTATTGGATATAAGTATCTCCCTTAATATATTACCTCTTTTATATTGACTTTAAAGAAACCAAAGAGATTATAATATTAAATGTGCTACTGCCTACCTGTGCCACCTTCCTATTTAGTGACCTTTCCATAAGCTACTTACAGTTACTTATAGAACAAACTGGGGGCTAGGGATGTATTGTGCTAAAAGCTTCATATACATTATTTTATTGCATCTTTCCAAAAACTCCATGCGTGTAGGTACTACAACTGTTCTCATTTTACATATGAGGAAATTGAGACTTAGTGAGAGTGTCTCACCCCATGTCTCAAGCTAAACGAAAGAAATTTGGGATTTGCTCTCTTTTACCACAAATTCCAGCATGTTGTACAAAGTAGAGGGTTTAGTTTCACTTGCCCCAGATCATCCAAGGAATTTGCACATTTTTAGAATAACAAATTCTAGTGTATTGTTTAAAACATAGAAAAAAAGCAGGTTAACTTACGCATACTTCCTGCTAATAAAATGAGCTTGTACAACTGACAGCATGGTAAGGCATTGCAATTATATGATCAAAGTCAGAAGAAAAAAATGGTGTCAGTGGAATTCTCCTATGGTGATGGATCTGTAAGACTGGTGAAGAATGATGTTGGAAAGGCATAGAATGTGAAAGCTGGGAAGTCATGCCCTGAAGTTTTGAGAGATGAGTATAAGGTTAAGAAATCATAGAAGCATTGGGAAAGGCTTCCAACAAAATGTGGAATAGCCTGGAAGGAGTTTGGGGACCATTATTTCAGCTGTGTCATCTTAAGAATTGTAAGCGTCCCATTTTTTAAGTATAAAAATACATATTTTATCACAAGTAATATATTAGTAACCATCTGATAGCTTTAACAATTAATAATCATTTGTGTTCATTTGGCACCTTTCTTCTAAAGAGCTCAAAGCACTTTACATTTGTTATCTCATTAATTCCCAACACTATCCCTGTGGGGAAGGTAATAAGTATTTTAACATTTAAATGTTTATCTTTCAGAATTTCTCAAGCATACATTAATTATATTTCCAAAAATGTAAATGTTCATTAGTTTTGTTTTACTGTTCCTCTGGCTTTAATGTGCATAACAAATTTGTGCAACTCTTTAAATGTACTAATCATGGTAAATCGCATCTGGAAAACTGTAAATGAAGTTGCCAAGATAATGTGAGGGTGGCAGCTGGGGGAGTGGGGAAGCATTCGACTTCACTTTTCTCACTGGAAGAAGTTTGGATCAACCCATCGCAATGGGCTCTTCTGTATCTTCTCCACATATCATTCCTTTCAAGAGGTGTGCCACAGGAAGGTCAGGACTGCATCTAAGAGCTCAAAGCCGATAGAGCTACTATTTATACTGTTGTTTTATTAATGACTTCATCAATGGGGAACAGAAACTTGAGGCATGCTGTTAGGAATTACATCCCAAAGAGTCACAGAATAATAAGGGCCAGGAACTGGCCTCCCCAGCCCTCCCTCTCTCGAGCCTGGTCTTACCTTCCTCAATTTTCTAACTAGAAAAATGGCAGAGCATAGTACCTGCTCCTCAGGGAAGCAATCGAGATGAATTGGCCAATGTTGGGAGAGTGTTTCAAAGATGAAGCGTTCTATATAAATGTTTAAGTATTATTATTACATGGCTACTTCAAATGGAAGTTCTAACTTTGAAATGTGATTATACACTTTCCAAAAACAAACCCCTACATAACCACATATATAGGTTTATTTTTCACTCTAACAGTCTAACTCATGGTTGTGAAACTTTATTGCACTTGATAGAGGGCCTTGGCTTTTATTAGTTTTAAACTGCTGGTTTCTAGGGTATTTATGTAAATGAGGGAAAGACACCAAAACAGTAAATAATAAGCATGTCCCTGCTGTTTAAAAATCTGGTGGTGAAAACAACTTTTGTTATAAGAAGACCCTAAACATAGCACAGAAAAATATAGCTTTGCCATTAACATTTTGTTTCAGTTTTACAATTGTCACCCTATACATGTGTGTCATCACACACACACACACACACACACAGAGGCAGAAAGGAGAGAGAGAGAGGAGACAGAAGTGAGCAAAATGCTACATTTTAAGATGTTTTTATTTAACAAACTGTTATAAAGTATACCAGATGGCTAATTATAGCTCCCAGAAACAAAAGGCCACACCCAAGTTTACTGCAATAGCCTCATAAGGAATGTTATGATGAAATCATCATCCCATAAACTCGACAGCAAAACAGCAGACCTTCCATTGGTTGCAAAATAAACTCCAAATTAAAATTAAAATTTTGATTCATTTAAAGATTCATGCCACTTTGCTTCCCAGGAAAGGACACAAAATACTTTGCAATCGTTGAAAAACTCAAAATTATTTAGGAACATGCTCTTTGTTTGCAGATTCCCTTTCCATGGCTTTTCATTTTCTCGGGCTTTATTTTTCCAAGTTGAATATCTATAAACACATTGCTAAGCCAAAAATTTAGATCATTTGCAACAATAGTGCAGAATCTAAAGGTCTAAATGTTCAATAATAGGGTATTGTTTTAAAAATATGAAATATCTACATTAAAGACTTCTATACAGTCATTCAAAAATCATGTTTCTACACCAACCATACAATCCAGCCATTCCACTCCTAGGTACTTGCTCAAGAGAGAAGAAAGCATATGTCCATACAAAGACTTGCACAGGAATGATCAAAGCAGCTTGGTTTACAATACCCCAAGGCTGGAAACAACCCAAATGTCCATCAGCAGATGAACAAATTAAAAATAGTGGGATAATCCATAAAATGGAACACCACTGAGCAATGAAAAGAAAGAAACTATTAATAAATCAACAGCATAGAAGAATCTCTATGTTGAATGAAAAAATGAAGACAAAAAACGTATATACCTATTTAACATTTTAGAACATAAAAACCATAGTGAGTAGTAACCTGGGGATGAGAGAAAGGGTGGGAATAGGGTGAGAAGGAGAAGGAGGAAGAAGATTACAAAGAGGCAGAAGGAAAATGCTGGGTGATGGATATTTTCACTATACTGACATACAAATGATTTATTGGGTATATACAGATGTCAAAACTTATCTAATTGTACATGTTAAATATTGTCAAAGATAAATAAGGCCGGACACTAGTAAAAGTGGTAAGGAGAGATTTTAATCAGTAATACACTATTGCAATAGGGAAAAGGGTTCAGTGTAAACTGAATTCAACTTCAATTTGCACAGAGCTGACTGGGCATTGTAAGAGGAGAATGAGGGAACAGAAGAGGGGACAGTGGCTGCTCAGTAGAGTCAGGGAAGTGAAAAATAACAGAAACCAGGAAGCGGGGTTGGTTCATGTGAAACCCACCTGGTTTTGCTAACTGACACAGAAGTTAGGCTCCTACTCTCCCACAGAAACTGGGAGACAGGAGCCCTAATTTAGGATTGGCTACAAGAAAGTTTATTCTTTTGGCACCCTGGAGTTTTCTCAAGCAGTATTTTAAGAGGGGGCTAGGGTCATCTTAGGGTTGCAGCCTTGAGCTATTAGAAACTATGTTAATGTTTGTTCAAGTCTTCATAGGCCAAGGTTAAGGCCTGGTCAAGAAGAGGGCTGGGAGGAGCCTGGCCGGAGTTTAGTCAAGGAGAGAATCTTTGTCAATATGTGCAGTTTATGAATGTCAATAATACCTCAAAAAGCTGTTTTTTAAAAATCATGTATTAGGAGAATATAAGTGAAATTATATTCATTAAAATGAAATGTTATTACTAAATAAACATTTTTAAATGTTTTCAATAGCATGAAAACTATTGTTTTTATTCTGAGCTTAATGCTGTCTAAACACTCTAGAATTCACATCCAGACCACGTCTTTGTTGCCATACCTATGCAACTTTGTGCCACACCACAGAGAATGCATAAAAGGGCAAATGCCTCCACTCACCTGCAAATATTTGGAAGGGCAGAGTAGTGATTATGTGGCATCTGTAGGTATTCTAAATGGGTATGGAATATGTATGACATCTACTTTAGATTTAAATGTCTTAACGGGTTTTAATTTAAGCTCTTTCCTTAATAAACGAATAATTTCTCCTCTTTAGTTCTCAGGTTTCTGATACATAAAATAAGAAAGAGGAACTGATATTTAAGCTTCCTTCCAGCTCTGATGTTCTACAATTCTATGCCACCATCATCAATGTATATAAAAGGGACAAAATTGTTGTTGTTGTTGTTGTTGTTTAGTTTCTTGTTTTTTTAAGATGGAGCCTCACTCTATCACCCAGGCTGGAGTGCAGTGGCGTGATTTCAGCTCACTGCAATCTCCGCCTCCTGGGTTCATGCGATTCTCCTGCCTCAGCTTCCTGAGTAGCTGGGATTACAGGCACCCACCACCACACCCAGCTAATTTTTCTATTTTTAGTAGAGACGGGGTTTCACCATGTTGGCCAGGCTGGTCTCAAACTCCTGACCTCAGGTGATCCACCCACCTCGGCCTCCCAAAGTGCTGGGATCACAGGCAGGAGTCACCTTGCCCAGCCAAAATTTTATGTATCATGCAAGGAGGTGGTCTCTTCTTCCAGCTTTCTTCCATGTATTGGAAACAATGGATGAAAATATTTTGAAAATACTTTGCCCCTTAAACACCCGCATCTACTATCCGAAAGGCCTACGATTTTAAATGGTTGCAAAATATTGCATCATTTTAAAATAGTTCCTTGCAACACATTTTTCTTATGAAAAGGAGCCATATGAAGCCAAATACAACACCTCCTTTAGACTGGGATCATGTCCTTCATTTTTTGTGTTTCAGTTTCGGCACTGAGCTCTCAGTTATTGTTAATCAACAAAACTAATGGAAACATCTTATTTTGAAAGCATTTTTATTTGAACCGATGTCATGTATACCTTCTGTACTAGAAGATCTTGATGGAAAAAGATGAAATAGAAATGAGAATAAGAGACCGGGCAGAGTGGCTTATGCCTGTAATCCCAGCACCTTGGGAGGCCAAAGCGGGTGGATCACGAAGTCAGGAGTTCGAGACCAGCCTAGCCAACATGGTGAAACCTACTCTCTACTAAAAATTCAAAAATTAGCCAGGCATGGTGGCGGTCACCTGTAGCCCCAGCTACTTGGGAGGCTGTGGCAGGAGAATCGCTTGAACCCAGGAGGCGGAGGTTGCAGTGAGCCAAGATCGTGCCACTACACTCCAGCCTGGGTAACGGAGTAAGACTCCATCTCAAAAAAAATAAATAAATAAAAAAAGAAATGAGAATAAGAAACTTTACCTGGGCATTTCTGTCCTTGTACAAACCAGAGCATCTCTGGGTAGCTGCAGCGCTGTCTCTGAGCTTTAATATTTGCCTGTACCCAAAAAGAGATGGAAGATTCATTTCCTAATATTCCATCTTGCAATATAGTCCCTGGTGAACTGCATACATGAGATATAATAAAATGGTGAAGCTATTTCTACCTGCCACCTTTAATCCCATCTTCTAAAGACATCCGAAAATGCCACCGTGTTTCCTGGCCACCATCAACCAGTGGGCAGGCACAGCCTTTTTAGGAAGTATTCTGACATTCATGCAGCAAGGCCTGAACAAGGAGCTGGAAGCAAGATGATTCTATATCCCTCTACAAAGATTACATTTGTTATTATGACCAAAACTTATGTGTAAAACACTTCTTTGAACTTCATCGCCAAGGCGGAAACCTCTCTGCTCCTTTTATTCTCACTACAGCTCATAGGCTCTTGGCACTAACACCATGAAAACAAAAACTTATCGACGACATGAGCTTTCTTTTTTTTTTTTTTTTTTTTTTTTGAGACAGAGTCTTGCTCTGTCGCCCAGGCTGGGGTGCAGTGGCCGGATCTCAGCTCACTGCAAGCTCCGCCTCCCGGGTTTAGACCATTCTCCTGCCTCAGCCTCCCGAGTAGCTGGGACTACAGGCGCCCGCCACCTCGCCGGCTAGTTTTTTGTATTTTTTAGTAGAGACGGGGTTTCACCGTGTTAGCCAGGATGGTCTCGATCTCCTGACCTTGTGATCCGCCCGTCTCGGCCTCCCAAAGTGCTGGGATTACAGGCTTGAGCCACCGCGCCCGGCCGACATGAGCTTTCAAAACTACTCATAAACATTCTTCTTAAGATGACTTTGTCTTTCAGGATGCCTGTAGAGTTTTTGATTTTTCTAATTATGGAAACGTACCCTCATTCCAGAAAACAAATAGCGTAACATAGCTTCTTCGGAAACACATTTAAAAAAAAAAAAAAAAAAAACTTGGTAAAACAGGAAAGCATAAGAAAAAAATTAAATCAATTTTTATTCCACCACCTGGAGATAACCACTGTCAAGGTTTTGGAGTGTATCTGCTATGATTCCTGCCTAGGTCCTCTGCATTTGCCATTCCCTCTTCCTGGGACACTCTTACCTCCGCAGCTTGCCTGGCTCACTCACTTGCTGCATTCAGGTCTCTGCCCAACTCTCACCAGACCAGGGGGGCCTCCCTGACCACCCTCCTAAAGTAGTACCACCATTACTCTCTATTCTCTTACTCTGCTTTATTTTTCTTCAAAGCCAATTAACAATGTGTAGTATTATGTAATATCACATAATAGATACATTACATAGTTATCTGTCTCACTCAATGGATTGTAAATTTAATGATATATGAATGTTGGCCAGGTGCAATGGCTCATGCCTGTAATCCCAGCACTTTGGGAGGCCGAGGTGGGCAGATCACCTGAGGTCAGGAGTTCGAGACCAGCCTGGCCAACATGGTGAAACCCCATCTCTACCAAAAATACAAAATTAGCTGGGTGTGGTGGTGCATGCCTGTAATCCCAGCTACGAGGGAGGCTGAGGAAGGAGGATCACTTGAACCTGGGGGTTGCAGTGAGCCAAGATCGCACCACTGAACTCCAGCCTGGGAGACAGTAAGACTCCGTCTCAAAAGAAAAAAAAAAAGTATGTATATAAACAAATGTATATATATAAACACACATATATACATGTACATATCTCCTAGAAAATTCTCTCTCAGTAGTAACAGTTGCTTGCTTAATATATATTGCTTTTATTCTTTTATCATTTTGAGTTTCTATTATACAGATTCTTTTTTCTTTGGACATATAAATTTAGAAATAGGATCATCCCAGACATACTGTACAGACTGTGTTTTTTACTTAGCAGTAAATTATCAAGATACACTGGAAACTCTTACCCAGTGAGATTTTAATAATGGCATAAAGGATGCTAAAAATTCCCTATTATTAAACTGGTACATGGGCATTTTGATGCATCCATCAAATACATATCATGTTAGCATCAACCAGTTAAGAAAGTTATTAATATTAATAACATATTCATATGGTACTTTATCGTTTATAAAGTGTTTTCATCTCGTTTGATCCTACAATAAACTCAAGTAAACAGAGCAGAAACTCAGGTTAAATAATTTCCCTAAAATAATATAACTGGTGTTAGGGAGTCCAGACTCAAAGGTCTGGATTTTCACCATACCTCTTTGTCCCTGGTTGAAGCCTTCATTTTCTAGATGAGTGATCCATGCTTAGAGAATGGGGAAGGGATGTGCCCATAGTCACATGGCTTCTTCAAGAAAGAATAGAGACAAGAACCCAAGACTCCTGACTCCCTGTCCATAGCTCTCACAACTACTCTGTCTCTCCACTGCACGCTGGCTCAATAAATTAGAACAAAATTCGTAACTTGCTACACAGTTAAAATGGCGACCGACGCATGCTGTTATCCTTCTCTGAAGATTACTCAGTATATTTGCTTGGTGCTGCAAAGTGCCAACCTGATGACACTTGCAATCCTGAGCTTATTTGATGTGGTTGGGAAGCAAATGAGATTCCAGTGCCCCTGTTGCGCATAGGTGCTCAATGAGCATTTCCTGCATGGTGGGGAAGTGCCCTATATTTACAGTATTTGATCCAGTTTAACAGCAAGATCCCGTGTTAAAATCAGCCTTGAAAAGTTTTCACCCTAGTTCACACAAAAACAAGATTCTGTGATTATGACTAGCAATTTTTCATGAGTTGATTTATCTGAAGAAAACCTAAAAGGTTTTGAACCATTAAGCATTCGATTTAGGAAAAAAAAAAAAAAAAAAAAAAAACTTAGTGTACAGAAGAATAAACTGAGAAATGAAACAGACTTGTTTCTTGTAATAATTATGAGCAATATCTCAAACTCAGCATCCTTAGACCATTGAGCTGTGTAGGATGAATGTGCTAATTAATCAATTACTACCCAACAATGTACCCTGTTTATTTACTGAAATGCACCAGAAACGTGCGCAGAACTGGTAATTATTAATCATCTTCAGTAACAAATATGACTCAAGTTCACCTTCATATAATTAATAGAGCATGTAGTTAGCTTTAACATCTTGCTTTATTAGGAATAGCAATGAGAAATAAATAAAAGAAGCTGAACCCCAAGTTGTGGTTCATGGAGATGCTGGCTTGGACTAATGTGCATATTATTCATAGCAGCAGCATTACTCATATCCACCCCAACTGCAGCCAGATGCTCTCTAAATTAAAACCTAACTTTAAAAAACTAAACGTTTTTGTTTGAATAAAATTTTAGGCTTATAGAAAAGTTGTAAAAATAGTCCAAAGAATCCACATATACACTTTCCTCAGGTTCCCCAACTCAAACCCGAGTTTTAGAGCTTGATAATTTGCTTACATTTGGGACCTTTGTTGGGGGTGTCCAAACTTATTAGCACGTGGCTTTCCATTTTAAAGATATTCTAAAAGTACTTTTTAATATACATAGAAATAGTTGTTTTACATCAATTTTTTAAAGTAATCTAGTTTTGAAAGTCACTCTTTTGACCAGGTGCAGTGGCTCACGCCTGTAATCCCAGTACTTTGGGAGCCCCAGGCAGGTGGATCACCTGAGGTCAGGAGTTTGAGACCACCCTGACCAACATGGTGAAACCCTATCTCTACTAAAAATACATAAATTAGCTGAGTGTGGTGGCACATGCCTGTAATCAGCTACTCCAGAGGCTGACACAGGAGAATTGCTTGAACCCAGGAGGTGGAGGTTACAGTGAGCCGAGATTGTGCCATTGCACTCTAGCCTGGACAAGAGCGAAACTCCATCTAAAAACAAAACAAAACAAAAGTCACCTTTTTTTTTTTTTTTTTTTTTTTTTTTTTTTTTTTTTTTTTTTTGGTGAGACGGAGGTTTACTCTTGTTGCCCAGGCTGGAGTGCAATGGCGCGATCTCAGTTCACCGCATCCTCCACCTCCCAGGATCAAGCAATTATCCTGCCTCAGCCTCCTGAGTAGCTGGGATTACAGGCATGTGTCACCACGCCCGGTTAATTTTGTATTTTCAGTAGAGACGGGGTTTCACCATGTTGCTCAGGCTGATCTCAAACTCCTGATCTCAGGTAATCCGCCCCCTCAGCCTCCCAAAGTGCTGGGATTACAGGCGTGAGCCACTGCGCCCGGCCAAAGTCATTCTTTTTGAGTCATCATGCATGCCCCAAAATTTACTTTCAGCCAGATAGATTTCTGGTTAACTGGATTGTATTTTGGGTCTAGAATGCTATTTCCTGAGTCTTTGTGTTCAAAGCATGGGTTTTTGAGTCCAGCTCTTACAGGTTCAAATCCCAGCTCCACCACCTGCCTGCTCTGTGACTGTGAATAACCACATTACCCTCTCTGACTTTTGACATTTCATTCCCTCAGCCTGAAAATGAAGAAAATGAAACCTTGCTCTGGAGTGTTGTTTAAATGAGACAGTAGGTGTAAAGCACCTAGAATAACATAAACACCTAGAAACTGGTAGATATCATTACATGGAGATTAATACCCTCTGTAGCCACTTTTTGCTTAAGAAACTGAAATGTGCACACACAAAGTGGTATTTCACACAATGGAGCTGCAAAGGCAGGTTAGCATTTTTGAAAGTTTTCTCCTGAAAGAAAAAAATAGAGAAAGTCTAGTGCTATTGTGCAGTAAATTAAAAACCTCTACCATCTGAAAATACCAGTGGAACTTCCCTTCAAAAACCTAAACTGACAAATCGTAAATCAGCTGGTGGACTACTGTATTTCCATTATCACAGGATTCACGGACTCCTTAAATTGAGGGTCCCCTTAGGGCATTTCAGTATTTGTTTATAGATCATTAACTACTTGTCAGTGAGATGGGGTGTGGGAGGGGGCAGAGACAGTTAAAGCTAAAGGGCTAAGAGCCACTGTCATTGAAGATCAGCAATGAAGCCAAAACGTCTTCAGGATTAGGTGTAAAAAAATTATTCATGTTACCAAAATGTCACATGCTTTTCATGAATGTATCTGTTGATAAAACAAGGCTCACTTTATGAAGATGGAATCATAACTATGACCCATGTGACAAGGTGAATTTATTTGGCTATGTTTTCAAATACTTCCCCAAACATATGAGGATTTGTGATATTGGAAACATGCCCATAAAATGGACTGTTATCTATCAGCATATGTCATTATCAGATTTTAAAAGTCACAAATATAGGCTGGGCAGCGTGGCCCATGCCTGAAATCTCAGCATCTTGGGAGTCAGGAGGATCACTTGAGCCCAGGAGTTCAAGGCCAGCATGGGCAACATAGGGAGATTCTATCTCTACAAAAAATAAAAAACTTAGCTAGGTGTGGTGGCATGTGCCTACAGTCCCAGCTTCTCAGGAGGCTAAGGAGGGAGGATCATCTGATTCTAGGAGGTTGAGGCTGCAGTGAGCTGAGATCGCACCATTGAACTCCAGCCTGGGTGACAGAACAAGACCCTAACTCAAAAAAAAAAAAAAAAAAGTCACGAATATGTCTCCTTGCCTCCGGATTCCAGAGTATCAGCATTCACAGCAGGAGTTGGGAGTGTAACCATAATTGTTCTATTGCCTGATGTGCGCAGCAAGGTAATACACCAAGACACTAGGACTGGGGTATAGCAGAGAAAGAATGAGATGGGAGGAAATCTCAAATTTGTCTCACCTAGGAGTTTGGGGCTGGGCTGGGTTTTTAAGGGTTTTAGAGCAGACCAAAGTGTGGAGAACATTGATTGGTCAAACAGTGCAAGGCGAAGCCATGAGACAGAGAGATGAAGAAAGTGGATTCTCATAGTGATTCCGTTCCTCTGTGGAGGTCTTCAAACTGGTTGGTGTCAGCTGTTTCACTGGAATTTGAGATCTGAAAAACATCTTAAGCAATTCTTAAAGAAAAGCCTTATGATTCTACAGTCAGAAATCCCATCTGTGGGAACAGTGGGGATGCAAGTGGTCAGTACGTAGTGCTGTGTGACTTTCAGTCACAAGGAAGTCGGCCGAAGTGCAGCCTGATTAATGCTTAATTGTAACCCTATTTCTGTCCAGAACTCTTGCTAAACCTAAGAGGACAGCTTCAGGAGTAGAACTGTTTCCTAACGAAAAGCACACTGAAAGCCAGGAGGACAGGATTTTTAGTCTTGATTCTGATATATGACCCTGGATACCTTTCTTACCTATTCTGCAGTTTAATCTCTCCAACGATCAAAATTAAAATTTTAGTTAAAACCACTGACCCTACATATTGTAACTTCCTTTCTCCAACATCTTTCAAACATACTGATTGTATTCACTTCACCCACTTTCCCCCATACCCCTCATGTATTCAACAAGTAGAGTGCCTTCCATATGCCAAGTACTGTTTTAGGTGCTGGGATCACAAAAGTTAATAAAATAGACATCAATCCCTGGCCTTAGGAAGTCTACGTTCCAGTGAAGAGAAACACCGACAGTAGTTGAGACACGAGATGCTTTTGGATGAAGTCTATACCCACTATGTTAACAGTAAAGTGCTTTACTACAATAATTCTTCTTGCTACTCTGTAACAGCAGCCTACTCCTTGGGGGCCTTCAGAACCTCAATCAGTTCAACAGAAAGACTCAAGAAGATCTAGATAAGAATATAGCAGTTCCTTCCTTTCCTAACGACTTCTGCCATAACTCAGTATTTCCATGAGGATAATTTTGCATAAAGCCAATGTATATTGTCCTTGCCAGGGCAACACAAGGATACAGGAATGGAGCAGGGAGCGGTATTTGCCACTGGCGGAGTTGGGGAGAATTAATGAACATTCATCCAGCTGCAGGGGTCTCTCAAGCCATCTCTCCTAGTGCTGAGCATGGCTTAGAGGGCACTGAGCCACCAAGCAGATTTGGGTTTCTAGAAAACCAATGTCTGTGGCTCCTGTGAGTATCTATTTTTAAGTTCTAAAGCATGCTGGAATATGAATGGGACAGTATCCTCTCCATGGTCCTTCTTTCATGGAACCAAAGGCCCTTAGGCCTCAAAGTAGAAATTTAAAATAAAATCCTAAATGTAAACATTTCTATCTCTTGTTCATAGTTCCTTTATCTTTTACCAACTTGCTGACATAGGCACCCAGTAACTTTCCTACACTTCTCCCTCTGGGAATAGCAGTGAGTTGAATACTACATCCCTAATCTATTCTGTTTTAAATCACACTTAGAAATATATGACTAAATCAGGATCTCACAGTAAGATCAAAAAAGCAACATGAGAATAACTGTTCTATACATGTACAGGATAAGATCTGGGTCAAGTCCACAGTGACATGTTCTCTGCAGATACTTAATGAATGATAACAACAGGATGTGTTAATATATAGTACTACCTGTAGAACTCATTTTCTGTTTCAAACTTTTTATTGAAGTATAATATACATATAGAAAAGTATATATATCAGCTGGGCACTGCAACTCACGCCTGTAATCCCAACACATTGGGAGGCCGAGGTAGGAGGATTGCTTGAGCCCAGGAGTTCAAGATCAGCCTGCAAAACAAAGTGAGACCATGTCTTTACAAAAAATACAAAATACAAAAAATTAGCTGGGCATAGTGGTTCAGGTCTGTAGTCCCAGCTACTTGGGAGGCTGAGCTGGGAGGATCTCTTGAGCCTGGGAGGTAGAGGCTGCAGTGAGCCATGATCATGCCATGGCACTTCAGCCTGGGTGACACAGCAAAATACTGCCTCGAAAGAGAAAAAGAGAAAATAAAAAGAAAGGAGGAAAGAAAGAGAAAGATACACATATCAAATGTGTACAGTTAAAATAATTTTCACAAAGTGAATATACTCATTCAACCAGGATCCAGATCAAGAAAGAGAATAATTCTCAGAAGTCTTCATGTTCCTTCTAGTCACAGGCTTCCCCCTAGACCCACTCCGCTAAGGGTAACTAATCACTGTCTTGCCTTCTAACACTAATAGCATAGATGAGTTTTTGCCTACTTTTACACCATATATAAATGAAACATAGTGAGACCCCTATCTCTACAAAAAAAAAAAAAAAAAAAAAAAAATAGCTGAGCATGGTGGTGTGTGCCTGTAGTCCCAGCTACTCAGGAGTCTGAGGTAGGAGAATTGCTTGTGCTCTGAAGTTCCAGGCTGCAGTGAGCTATGATGGTGCCACTGCATGCCAGGGCGAACAGAGTGAGACTCTCTGTCTCAAAACCATAAAACAAACAAACAAACAAACAAACAAACAGGAAGAGACAGCAGAGCTCTCTCTCCGCCATGCAAAGACACAGTGAGAATGCAGCCATGTATAAGCCAGGAAGAGAACCCTCATTAGGAACCCAATTGGCCAGCACCTTGATCTTGGACTTCCTAGCCTCCAGAACTATGAGAAATAAATTTCTGTTAAGCTACCCAATCTGTGGTATTTTGTTATGGCAGCCCAAGCAGACCAATACCAATACAGATCTAGGTGTGTTACGCCTGGGTCATAAGGCATGCCTATATTCAGCTATTATATACATAGCACTATACTGCCAAAAATTTTTCCAAAATGGGGGCCAGCAATGTATAAGAGTTCCAATTACTCCAAATCCTAACCAATACTTAGTATTTTCTGTCTCTTCTACTTTAACCATTCTAGTAGGTGTGTAATGGTATTGCATTGAGGTTTTTAATTTCTATTTCTCAGATAATTATTGGAATCAAGCACTTTTCACCTGTTTATTGGACCACTGGTTATTCTTCTTTATAAAATGTCCATTAAAATATTTGTTCATTTTTCCATTGATTGTCTTTTTCTTAATGATTTGTATGAGTGTGTTCTAGATACTCAAATGCTTTATCAGATATATGTATTGCAAATACTTCTTCCACTCTATGAATTACCTTTTTAGTCTCTTCATATGGCTTTTGATGAATAGAAAATTTTAATTTTAAACTATCCCAATTTATCAATTTTATTAAATTCTTTTTTTTTTTTTTTTTTTTTTTTTTTTTTGAGATGGAGTTTCGCTCTTGTTGCCCAGGCTGGAGTGCAATGGTGCAATCTTGGCTCACTGCAACCTCCGCCTCCTGGGTTCAAGCGATTCTCCTGCCTCAGCCTCCCAAGTAGCTGGGATTACAGGCATGAGCCACCACACCTGGCTAATTTTGTATTTTTAGTAGAGATGGGGTTTTTCCATGTTTGTCAGGCTGGTCTCGAATTTCCAACCTCAGGTGATCCATCTGCCTTGGCCTCCCAAAGTGCTGGGATTACAGGCAAGAGCCACCACACCCAGCCTAAAATTCATTTTTAATATGTTCTAGGCACCTACAATGTTCTACATGCCTTTAAAACAAAAACAGGAATGCAAAGTCCCTTCTAGGAGCAGCATGAAGTATGTGTGCACATGCTAAATGCTGTCCACAGTATCGGTCTTTATAATCATTTTAAGGGGTTCCTTCTAATAGAGATGCCGTTTCTCTATGCTATGTGGAAAAATGTATTTATTTAATGCATTCTTAATTATAGGATACAATTTTTTAAAAAAACATCAACTTAGGCTTTTGAGTGCAACATCCCTAGGTCCCTGTTTCACAGCCATGAAGAATTGGAACTGAAAAGAAAATCAAGCATGTGATCTGAGTTGTGGGTTGGTTGCTGTTGTTTTGAGAAATTATCTTATTTCAATTATGGAAGTGGCACCAAATGATCTTAAAGTCAGAAGAGATGTTATTTTCTCCATCTCTGTATCTTTAGGTAAGGGAATGTTTCATTCAAACACTCTTAAATATGGGGTGTGGCCCACCATTTTTGTCTCTCTTTGAGGGAACTTTCTATCTTAGAATAGAAAAGAAAGGGAGATAGTGAAAGAGGTTCGGGTTAAGAGAAACCTTCACTGCTGATGAGGTTTAGCCAAGAGAGTTGTTACCAACAGAAGTCCTTCAGTTTGGTAGCCCTTTTCCCAAGCCTTCTTGATGCAAAAATGCAGTGAACATATGTAATATCTGGTCCTCTTTGTCAGTGGTTTTCATCTCATATGCCACAGAACCTAGGGTTTCTCAGACATACTTCAGGGATTCTGCACATGTTCAATTCAAATTTCATGTTTTTTTAAAAAAGATTTTTATATTGCCAAAAGACAGATAATGCCAAAATTTAACATATTGCAAACTGCCCACACATTAATTTGAGGTTAAGTCATTTCAGTGTGGATCTCATAATTAATCTCCTGCTGCCATTTTTGTAATTGAAGCACATGGCCGGATTTCAAGATGAATAATTTAAAAACCACTCTTATTTGTATCTACTTCTCTGAAGAAATCGGAATTTTCTTGATAGTGTACAACCAAAACAGAAGATGCAGAAATAAACTGGATACTGAGTCTGCTGTAACTGCCACTATGTTGAAGTTAAAATAAAGATACAGAGATTAATCTCTAAATTTAACACTTTTTTGGGGGGAAAAATTGCAATTTGGTATATACACACAGACCAGGTGGTCTTCAATATGTCCGAAGAGCGAAGAGACGGTTGGAGCTTTTATAAAACAGAAAAATGTTACATAGTGCTCTTTGAGAAAGTTCATTGGCACTAGTAAGGTTCTGAGGAGCTGGCAAGCTTCAATAGGTAAGGCAGTGGGGAGAATTAATTCTAGAGTTGCAGCAAGTTATCTCAGCAGTTACAGATAAAACTGGTCTCAGGTCACAACAGGCAGTTTCAGCAGTGGGATTTGTAGAGAATTACATTTCTGAAGTAATGTCATGTGTCCTGAGTGCTTTCTCCCCACTGGCTTTTCCACTGTTTTAGCTGGGGATAGGAACGACTCAATTCAAAGGATCCACTTTCACAACCACAACCCCTAGCTTCAATATTTTGCAAGCAATAGGATCAAGAGTCCAGTGGCAGTGGGGCCAGCAATGGCATGCTCGCCAGACTAGTTCCTGTTGGTCTTATCTATGTCTTTGCTGTTCAGACTCTCCTGGTTCCTTCCTATTTTCTGAGACTAGTTCTCTAGACTTCTTGTTTACTATTTGGGCTACCTACTTTTCTTCCAATGAATCCCCTTTCTGCTCAAAACAAAAGAAAATCCAAGACAACAACACACTGAAGTTTCATTGTTTTGTTTTTTATTTACGTAAAAGGTTAATATAAAAAATTTGAACTTACAGCTGGACATGGTGGTTCCTGTAATCCCAGTGACTCAAGAGGCTGAAGTGACAGATTGGCTTGAGTTCTAGACCAGCTTAAGCAACATAGTGAGAATGCATGCCTAAAAAATAAATAAGTAAAATAAAAGGTTAAAACAATGTTTGAACTTATGTTTAGTTATAAAGCATAAGTTTTTTTTTTTTTTTTTTTTTTTTTTTAGACGGAGTCTCGCTCTGTCAGCCAGGCTGGAGTGCAATGGCACGATCTTGGCTCACTGCAACCTCTGCCTCCTGGATTCAAGCGATTCTCCTTCCTCAGCCTCCTGAGTAGCTGGGACTACAGGTATGTGCCACCACGCCCGGCTAATTTTTGTATTTTTAGTAGAGACAGGGTTTCGCCATGTTGGCCAGGCTGGTCTCGAACTCCTGACCTCAGATGATCCACTGGCCTTGGCCTCCTAGAGTGCTGGGATTACAGGTGTGAGCCACCACGCCCAGTCTAAAGCATAAGTTTTAACCAATTTTATGTGTTGGGGATCTTCTTCAACAGATTTTGTTTGAAAAAGGACTCCACTGTTTTTTAAAATTTAATTTGGTCAGGTGCAAAGGCTCACACCTGTAATTCCACCACTTTGGGAGGCCGAGGTGGGGGGATCACTTGTGCCCAAGTGTTCAAGACCAGCCTGGGAACATGGCAAAATTCCACCTCTACAAAAAATACCAAAAACAGTGGCCGAGTGTAGGTGGCACACACCTGTAGTCCCAGCTACTTGGGAGGCTGAGAGTAGGAGGATCGATTGAGCCCAGGAGGAGGAATTTGCAGTGAGCCGAAATCAAGCCACTGCACTTCAGCCTGGATAACAGTGAGATCCTTTAAAAAAAAAAAAAAATCTATAAAGTCCAAGTTCTATAAGGTAAAGTTCAAGTTCAAATTCTGTAAGGTAAAGTTCAAGATTCGGCATATGTTGGTGGGTGCTCAATCAATGTTCAATAAAAACTGGGGAATAGGCCAGGTGCAGTGGTTCACGCCTGTAATCCCAGCACTTTGGGAGGCTGAGGCGGGTGGATCACGAGGTCAGGAGTTCCAGACCAGCCTGGCCAATATGGTGAAACTGCGTCTCTATTAAAAATACAAAAAGTAGCAGGGTAGGGTGGTGCACGCCTGAAATCCCAGCTACTCAAGAGGCTGAGGCAGGAGAATCACTTGAACCTGGGAAGCAGAGGTTGCAGTGAGCCAAGATAGCGCCATTGCACTCCAGCCTGGGCAATAGAGCGAGACTCCGTCTCAAAAAAACAAAACAAAACAAAAAACTGGGAAATACAAAATTTCGCCATACTATCCTACATCCCCCTTGAGTTTTTAGCAACGATAGTAATTGTTATATGATGCTTAACGCGTAATTACTGTACCTCATTTACATAAGGTGGTTTCAGACACATCATCTTGTTTATGTATGGCCTTTCCAAACAAAATGAGTTCAGGACAAAAGAGGAAATGCTTTTTTAAAAGTAGGTGTGTCTGTAAGTTATTGCCTCAAGAGGCCGCAAAGTTTGAGCAAAGGTTTTCCCAAAGTAATGGATTGATAATGGGTGACTGAGGACCACAAAGGTCGGTAAGAGGCTCCTGGTCCGTCTACCAGGTTCTTAGAGGGAGGTGGCCTTGTGTGTTCGGACGCTGCACCGAGACACGTGAGGTTTTTAAATAAACTTCTGATTTTGAAATCTCTGGGACTAACTTTAAACAGTGAACCCGACAGCGAGGACCTACACACAAAAGTGCTCCTGGCCTTACCAAACAACGCAGACCTGGGATCTCGGCTGCTTACTCACTTCCCTGAGGACGCCTCGTCGTGTTTCAACGACACCCAAGAGTTTCCCTGAAGCCCAGGGCGTGGGAGGGAGACCTGGGTTTGAGTTCTGCCCCTTGCGGAGGTGGTTAAGTTACTGAATTGTTTTACACCTAAATTTTCCTCAGACCCAAATTGATGAGACCTGCCCGAATCCCTCCTCCGCCCCAGAGTCACTAATGACGGCGCGAGGTCATACCAGGCCACTCAAAACCAGCCCCTTGACGCAGGTGTCTCTCCGCCTCCCGCAGGTCCCGCCTCGCGCAGGTCACGCCTCCTGTCCCCTGGACTCCACCCCCAGCGGGAGGCCTCAGGACCGCTGTGCGCACGCGCCGCCGCACCCCGGGGGCTTTCGGGCACCCGCGCGGCGCCTGTTGGCCTTCCCGCCGCTCGCCCGGGGGGGCGCTTGTGCGTTGGCGGCTGCGGACACCCGCCTGCGTCCCCGGCGCGGCGGGCCATGGAGGCCCTGCGGATGGCCCACGAGGTCGCGCTTCGCCTGCTGCTGTGCAGGCCGTGGGCCTCGCGCGCCGCCGCCCGCCGCAAGCCCCGCGCCTCCGAGGTGCTGACGCGGCACCTGCTGCAGCGGCGCCTGCCGCACTGGACCTCCTTCTGCGTGCCCTACAGCGCCGTCCGCAACGACCAGTTCGGCCTCTCTCACTTCAACTGGCCGGTGCAGGGCGCCAACTACCATGTCCTGCGCACGGGCTGCTTCCCCTTCATCAAGTACCACTGCTCCAAGGCGCCCTGGCAGGACCTGGCCCGGCAGAACCGCTTCTTCACGGCGCTCAAGGTCGTCAACCTCGGTGAGTGGCGACTGCCGCGACCACGCGGTGAAGCCCGCCCCGCCGGGACGGCCCCGCAGCGGCCGAGCACTTGACGAACACTCGCGGGCAGGTGGAGTTCCGCCGGGGTCGGCTCTGCCTGCCGGCGCTGGCTTCGCCTTGGGTCCTCGCCCAGGGGTCCCCAGCTTGCCGAGCTCCTGGCTCCCGAAGCCGTTCACCTGCTGCGGGCGCATCCTCGGGCCTAGGGAGGAGCAGGCCGCCCTCCTGTCCTGCCCAAGTTAACCAGGGACGACCCCTGTCTGGGCACTAAGCCAGGGGGCGTCAGGAAACGCCCCCTGGAAAGTGGCTCCGAAGTTGACACCCGTTTTACTGCATGGCAGGACTCATTCCCGTGAACATCACTTTGCGGCTGCATTATGTTGCAAGAACTGGAACTACTCTTTCAGTTTCTTTGTTTTCTTTATATGAATTCAAAGTTTGTTTTACTAAAAGCACCAAAGGTTTTCACCAGACATAACGCTTCCTGAGGTACTAGGCCTAAAATATTTTTAAAGGTCTTTAGTATTTGTATGTTTTCATGGAGATGCCCTGAGGGTGTTTACTGTCACTAGGTGTATATTTTCTTTTGGTTTAATGACAGAAGAGGTACGAACATGGAAATAGGTCAGGGGAAAACAGAAGGCCTCAGGATGTTTTGAACTTACTAATAGCTGGTATAAAATCAATCTAGATTTCAGTGATTCAAAATCTAGCCATGGAGCTGAATGAAACATGTTACCCAGCCAGGTTTTAAATGCCAGGATTAAACTATGCCCTGCGCAGCCGTGCTAGTAATACTATTACATAATCTGATCGTCCATTAAGGTTAAAAGTGGTCTGTGTATTTTTGCTTATAATAACATATATGTCAGTCATGGACTTTTTGAGCCGTTACTCCACTGGACTGTCCTGTAAGGAGAAAATTATTTAGCAAAGTGTTATCCTTTAAAAATGCCTCTTATTATTTGACTGATGGACTGTATAGAGCATGCCCACTACATTGGAGGTTGGTTGAAGTTGAAGGGTGAGGTGGCTTAGGAAATTCAATTCGAAATTATTTGGAAAGACTGGAGTGTTAACTGGATTCGAGAAGTAAAGTTTATTTTAGCATTTTCATAAGCAAGAAATCATTCTTCCCTAAAGAATAATAGGGAAAGCATAACGGGAGGGTTATAGGTAAACCATGAGCCAAATGCCTTCTTTTCCTTTAAAGTCACATTTTTAGTGTTAACATTTTGTTTAAGATCACCTTAATGATTAGGGGCCTCTCTTTTAGATATAGATATTAAGACATCCAAAAAAAGTGGATACTCAGAACATTCCACACATAGAAAAGTAAAACCTTTTAAAGTTGAAAGAAACAACAGTTGTAGTGTGTTTTGTTTTGTTTTTTAAAGTGAGAGAGTGATTTAATGGTATGTATGGTCTTTTGGACATTCTAAAAATCCTGGTAAAATGAGAGTAAGAGTTCTAAGTTAAGCAAAAAGGACAACTTTTTGCTCATGCATGCTTTAATACAAATTGGGATATACTGATAAAGGAAATTTAAAAATATTTTAAAGTGGTGAACACATCTGGTAACATTTATTTTTAATTTTTGTCTGAAGGTAGAGGGGATGTGAATTAGATAATAGAGTCCTTTCCTATTCTGTGATGTACAGTCGTCTCTCTGGATGATCAAGTACATACCCTATTAATATTATACTTAGGATTTTGTTCCTCTTCTTCCCTTCCAAATTAGTAATTACTAGAGTAATTCATTTTTCCATTTTGTAAATAATAAAGATTTCTGTTTACCCATTTGCTCCTTTTCTCCTCCGTCTTCCCTTCATTGGAAGCTGACATTTTACTGATGGTTTACCAGTCTAGGTATCCTGCTGAGAGGTAGATTGAGATTTAAGAAAAGCAACTTACCATTGGAATGAATGGGATTTACTGAGGAATTCTAATTTTTTAAAGTACTTAATTTGACAGTGGTTTACCTACTGTTCAACTGACTCAAAGTGAATTATTATGCAAAGAACTGATTTTCAGGTTCTTTTGATGTTATATGTTTCAGATATAAATTTAATTTTTCAGAAAAAATTGAATTTTCCATAGAACCTTACAGACTTTAAAGCATACAAAGAAGATTTTGTAATATATAAGTTATATAGGTGGCAAACCTTCCCATTTTGAGTATTAGTCTGATTGCATTAAATAGACAGCAAAGGGAAAAAATACAGAATTTCTGACTCAGATCATAACTCCATCTCCTGTCAAACAGCATTACTGCTAATGGTTCCTGGTTATTTTTTAATAAGATATAATATAGTTATTAAGCTAGTAATCTTAATAAAAATCAGCCCTTGATTTTAGCTGAAAAGATATTGACTGTTTTTTTCTGTATTTATGATTTTTCAAAAGTATGAATTTTTAAAATCAATATGTTAACTGATAACTGTGATAAATATTGTAAAACAAAATTGTCAGTGTCACCAGGTATTCCTTACATTTATATACTTAGCCTTGGTTTAAGAGGCCTATTTTATATATTTTAGTCTCAGTATGCTTAGAAAACTAGTAATTGCTTCTAGAGCCTATTTTTTTCTTCCTCATTCCATTGATTTTCAGCTTTTGAAGTTGTGATATTGCATTTTAAATTCATTTTTTATTTCAACTACTCCCTCTACTTCTCTCTCATTTCTGCCTAGCTTGTTCGTATTCTTCTTTTTCCACCTCCCACCCCTGTGCCACTTGCCTTTTTTTTTTCTTTGTGGTTAAATGATTTATAAGTAGCTTTATTATTCTAGTTTTTTGTGGATTTTTTTTATGACATTCCCTTGAGGTATTTAGAGATTCTTTTGGACATTATCAGGGCAAAGAAGGTGATACACTAAGGTTTCATAGGAGTTCCAGGGAACCCTGTGATGGTGACAAACTGTGACCCAGTATATTCCTAAAAATAGAGAGATTCTAGCCTGAATGGGCATTTTTTTCCTCTTCTCCTCATTACCAGCTAGTGATGTGATGCTTCTCCTGATTAATCTCTGGTATCACAGTGACTGGAATGCAGCTTCAGGGAGAAGCACAAAGTAGTTCAACAAACACACTCAAAAAGAGCTTAACACAGCAAATATATTCTTGCAGAAAAATAAGACAAAAATTTAGCAATATGATTAGTCCAGAGCATGTGTTGCTTTTTTTCTTTCTTTTTTTTTTTTTTTTTTTTTTGAGTCGAGTCTCTCTTTGTCGCCAGGCTGAAATGCAGTGGTGTGATCTCGGCTCACTGCAACCTCTGCCTCCTGGGTTCAAGCAATTCTCCTGCCTCAGTCTCCTGAGTAGCTAGGATTACAGGCATGCACCACTACGCCCAGCTAATTTTGTATTTTTAGTATAGACAGGGTTTCTCCATCTTGGTCAGGCTGGTCTCGAACTCCCAACCTCAGGTGATCTGCCTGCTTCGGCCTCCCAAAGTGCTGGGATTACAGGCATGAGCCACAGTGCCCAGCCGCTTTCTTTATTACTAGAAAGTAAGTGATTTTCCAAATGTACAGCTATCCTTTTAAAGTATCACTTTCTGCCCATTTCCCTCAAAAGAGCATAAAATTAATGCTTGTCCAGAGCATACTATTTGTTATTGATTCATGTGCCTATGGTTTTATTACATTTTTAATATGTTAGTAGTCATTGATTTTAAATAAGTACCTTTAAAAAGATAGGAATTGTGAAAGTTTGTTTTGTGTCCAACAGTCTTATATGCAAGTGAGTGCTTAATGCATACCTCTGGATAGTGTGTTTAGTTTTGTTTATCACAAATGGCAACTAATCTCAAAGCAGCAAAATCTTATCAATTCCAAAGAAGAAACACATGTTGGAGTCTACTGTATATCGATTTCAAATTGGCTGAAACAAGGTTGTTTTCAGATCAACTGAAAAAATGCTGAATAATAGTTTTTTTCTCATGCCTATTGTACTGAAATCTTACTTGGAGTTAGATTTTGCCTTAGATTTTAAAGACAGCTCTTTGACCCAGCTTCTTTTAAGTTGCACAAAAATTACTTCAGCCATTAGTGTTACTACTAACTTAAAGAACAGTAATGTTGGCCGGGTGTGGTGGCTCACACCTGTAATCCCAGCACTTTCAGAGGCCTAGGCAGGGGGATCACAAGGTCAAGAGATCGAGACCATCCTGGCCAACATGGTGAAACCCCGTCTCTACTAAAAAAGTACAAAATTATCTGAGCATGGTGGCGCGTGCCTGTAGTCCCAGCTACTCAGGAGGCTGAGGCAGAAGAATCGCTTGAACCCAGGAGGTGGAGGTGGCAGTGAGCCGAGATAACACCACTGCACTCTAGCCTGGCAACAGAGTGAGACTCCATCTCAAAAACCCAGTAGTGTTAACCTAGTAATTTTAGCTCAAGGCTAATAATCAGGAGTATCTACAACTAAATTAATGAGTATTCTTCTCCATTTTCTTATTTATGAAAAGAATATAGAATTACTTCATGATTATTCAAGGATAATGAATTTATGAAGTACTTGAATTAACATTTATACCCACCTTGTCTATAGTATGAAAACCTCTGGACTCACATAATTGCCATCATGTTCCACGTTGATGAAATTGAGCCCTTAGATAATCATAGAGTCAATGTTGAGTAGTATTTTTATATTTTACCACATTGTAATTTGTTAACATTGCTGAAGAGTGTTATATGTGATTAGTAACTTGCATGATTAATAAGCATTGATGTTTATACATATTCATTTGTTTTCTAGGTATTCCAACTTTATTATATGGACTTGGCTCCTGGTTATTTGCCAGAGTCACAGAGACTGTACATACCAGTTATGGACCCATAACAGTTTATTTTCTCAATAAAGAAGATGAAGGTGCCATGTATTGAAAGTGTGCATCAAAGAACATAAATATCAGTGGATTTTCTCTGTGTATATGTGCAGTATTTATTTTTGATCCTTTAAAATAAAACTTTTGCAAATACTATTTTCTTTCTACAGTATCTGCTTCTTTAAGATGAATCATTGCCCTCAAGAGGTGAAGCTTTTTGTACACTGTTATATATTACGTACTCTGTTTAGCTGATGGGAACTACAAACACATGAAGCTTCACACCATTTTTTCCCTAGAACTAGGTTAACCTACAGATAAAAAATGATTACAATGTAATAGATTCTATAATTACGTATTAACAATTTAAATCAACTCTGAAGAAAAAATAGAGATGCCCACACAAAAGAGGAGGGGGGAAAATATTTTATATAACAATGGAAAAAGAAGTAGAAGACATTAGGATGTATGATGGAAATATTATATCATTGGCAAATCGAAAATTGATGAGAATCTAATTGTAATCTCAAGACTAAGCCATTCAGCTGCCAGGATTGTAAATAGAAATGTTTTAAAGGCCTTGTGCCATTTACCTGGAGGAGGGGTTGGAGTGTAATGTTGAAACTTCTTGTTGCTTAAAGAGTCCAAAACCATATCGTTTTTAAAATGTAATAATAAGTGGTTAATATAAGTGTAGCAAGGTGAATGAAATTCAGACTTATTAAAAGTTAAAATAGCTTTCCTATAAAGCTGCCAGAACAATTAAGGTCTTCTAGAAAGATGCAGAAAAATAAATTTAGTAACTGTTTATAAAAGCAATTAACTGAAATGGTATATATCCATAGACTTATTGGCAATAGGGAATGGGCTGAAATTTTAAAGACCTAATGGCACTTTTGCATTTGAATTTTATTAATTGCATTTTTGAAAGCCAAGTCATTTAAAAAATTTATCCTTGGGGTAGTCACAACATACCCAGATGAATGGTAAATTTCAGAAATTTGGAGTAATTTAGGGAAAACTAAGTAAAACTATTTAATTTCTAAACCAATGGGTGTTTAAGATTTATGATCTCTCCCATAATTACAAACATACATTATATATCATTTTATGTTAATGTGTTGCTGATACTCTGCAACACTTACACATTTTTGTAGCAAAACATTTAATAAAATTCAACATTTGGATGCTTACTCCTGTCAAGTCAGTAGAGAAAGTGAGTGGAAGTGACTGAGGTGAAGGCACCAGAATAATGAAGTAATACAAACCAGCTTCGTTAAAGGTAGTCATTTTAAATGATCTACAGAGAGTGAACTGTTCTGCAAATATATGTAGTGTTCACTTGTCTAAAAGCAATTCTAAGTAACAGTTTAATCAAAGAAGTACTTACACCAATATATTTAGTCCAGATGAATATACTTGACACTAGTTAAATGAATGGCTTACACAAAGGAGATAGTGTTACATTAAGCTTCATTAATAATAAAACAACTATTAGCATTTTGCAGGGAAGGCTAGAACTGATTTCCTCTAGTCTGTAATGGGCAAAGTTAAATAACTATAGCTCATAAGTTTTAAGTCAAATACTGCTCATTCATTGCTGCTGGTCTTGTCAATACTGGCTGTAAAGGTTTGGTCCCAACACAAGGCTGATAAAATGGTTTTTAATTACCAGACTATGAATACAGCTTTTCAGTAGAGTTGCACCTCTTTTCACAGTGGCCTGTTTGATTTCTGATCATTTGTACTGCTGACTCTGCTTACCTGTTTTTCAATAGCTATAGTCAGTGTGACTTCTTGTCCATATGTGATAGGTAAGTCTCCTTGGAGAACATCTTTGACAAACTACCCTATTGATCTCTGTAATTCTCTGCTGCTTGCAGCATTAAATAGGGCCTTGATTTCTTGTCTGATGTGCTCACTATAACAATTAAGCAAATGTAATATTTTCTTGTATTACATGAAAATCAATAGACCTCTTGCTCTTATGGAGTTGATCATGGTGAAGGATGAACTCAACAATGGGTAAAGGCGTGGTTTAAAAATTTAAATATCATTCATTGGATTTATTAAGTCTTGTAAACTTTTAGTCCGAAAACAGTACTTCCCATTGAACAGCAATGGTTTAAGTTTTTTCTTTAAAGCTGCATATTATACCAAAGTATTATGGCCTAAAAGGGAGAAAGTATAAACGTGTAAGTCAGGAGACTAAGTCTATTTTTAGTATCAGTGCTGTCTTTTTGACCTCAGGCTAATAACTCTCCTCCTTTGTGTCTTAGTTTTTCCACTTGCAATCTGAGAAGAATGAAACAAGAGACTTTTCTACCCGAAAATGTGCATCAGTTTTACTTTTGTCTCTGCAAAAGCTCTGTTTTTATAATCCACATTCTTCTGCTCCATATATTTACATTTATACTTAAAGGACTTCATTAATTAAAACATTTCAAAAACAAGGTGATGGAGAGAGAAGGAGAGGTGCGCTGAAGGCACATGCCCCACTAACCCTGAAGTGCCATGTGGGGAGCTGAACAGGCCCTGCTCTTCTGCATATGAGTAGTTTCCTTAATTGGTGAAACCACTGATTTAGCTTTTCTGTCATATTTCTTTGATAGGATTTTTGTCTTTAAAATAATCCAACCAAAACTGTTTTAATAAAGGTGTACTTTTAGTACAAAACCTTGCATCTCTTCTATTGTTATTTCTATACAAATGAATGATCATGTATTGGAATAAATTTCTAGGCAAAATTCTCAGTTCCTGTGTAAGGTTTGAGCCACTATAAAGATTCAGTAACCTATTTGGGAGCATAGGAGAGGCTGCTAATACAAAAATCTCTTATTTTCTTAGTGCTGATGTCCTAAAATGCCAAATTGTACAATCAGTTATAGTTTACCACACATTTTGGGGCATTAATATTTTTCTAACGTTGACTTCTGTAAAAATTGAAACTTTTCTTTTTGAGAGGAGTTTTAGTCTTGTCCAGGCTGGAGTGCAGTGGTGCGATCTTGGCTCATTGCAGCCTCCGCCTCCCAGGTCCAAGTGATTCTCCTGTTTCAGCCTCCTGAGTAGCTGGGATTACAGGAATGCACCACCACGCCTGTCTAATTTTGTATTTTCAGTACAGACGGTTTCACCATGTTGGTCAGGCTGGTCTTGAACTACTGATCTCAGGTGATCCGCCCGCCTCGGCCTCCCAAAGTGCTGGGATTACAGGCATGAACCACCGCGCCTGGCTGAAACATTTTTAAGTATTAAAAACCATATGTATTTTTTAAAGTACATTTTACTTCACGTCATTTATATTTATATTCACCCAAAACTGTAAGCACAAAACATCTATAGTTCTTCATGAAATATCTTTTAACTCTGTTAATGATGTTTGAATAAGTGGGATGACATAAAAGGCAAAGATCTTGGTTTCACTTCACTGAAAAGCTAATGCAGACAACAGAAACCTTATCCTAAAACTAGTGGATTAAGTATCTACTGTTTTTCAGCACTTACTATTCAGACAATAACGACATTTGGGGGCATCTTAACCTAACAAGTACTTAGCATTACATCTCACCTGGGTCAACAGTCTAGGGTATCAGAGTTAAATTTTGTTACTGTAAATTAATGGAAAATGTAACTGCACTTTGCTGAAAGATCAATGTCCAATAAAGGCTGCACAATCAAATCTTGTTGCAATGATTGAGGTCTTTAATTGCCTTTCAAAGATAAGGTGGTAATCAACACAGCTTTAACTGATCTTTTTTACTAGTTCAATTACATGTTAATGACTAGTGCCAAGTCAGAATCTTTAACTACTTATTAAATCTGTTAGTAATGAAAAATTACTTAAGCTACACAATCGATAGAACACAAATCTTAATTACTAGATTTCACTTTCATATCATTTTATGTGCTTGACAAATGTTTCACCAGGGCTTTCCCAACAATAAGAAGTGTTATTAGTATGACCACAGTCCACAGAGTAGTTTTCTAATATAAATTGGAGATCAGATGTGGAATTTTTTTTCTTTTAATGAAAATGTGGCTAAAACAGTTTCCACCAACACAACCTTGGCAATTAAAAAAAAAAAAAAAGGTGGCCGGGTGCAGTGGCTCACGCCTGTAATCCCAGCACTTTGGGAGGCCGAGGTGGGCAGATCACAAGGTCAAGAGATAGAGACACATCATGGCTAACATGGGGAAACCCTGTCTCTACCAAAAATACAAAAATTAGCCGCGCGTGGTGGCAGGCGCCTGTAGTCCCAGCTACTCAGGAGGCTGAGGCAGGAGGCAGGAGAATGGCGTGAACCCAGAAGGCGTAGCTTGCAGTGACCGAGATCGCACCACTGCACTCCAGCCTGGGCGACAGAGCAAGACTCCGTCTCACAAAAAAAAAAAAAAAAAAGGCAAAACCAAACCACAATTACTTTTGCACCAACCTATAATACTTCGGAAAAGGATAAAGGCAGATGACAAAAGAAAAAATAGACAAATACAACCAGGACTTCATCAAAATGTAAAATGTTTGTGCTTCAAAGGTCTCTATCAAGAAAATGAAAGACAACCCACAGAACGGGAGAAAATATGTACAAATCATATATCTGATAAGGGACTTATATCCAGAATACATAAATAACTTTTAAAGCTCACCAACCCAATTGAAAATTTGATTTGAACACACATTTCTCCAAGAAGATATATAAATGGCTAACAAGCACATGAAAAGATGTTCAACTAATCATTAGGAAAATGCAAAACAAACCCACAACGAGATACCACTTCATATCCACTAGGATGACTGTGATCAAAAAGACAAAAATAAGTGTGGATGAGAATGTGGAGAAATGAAAAACTCATGCATTGCTGGAGGAAATGTAAATTGGTGCAGCTGCTTTGGAAAAGTTTGGCAGTTGCTCAAAATATTAAACACGGAATTACTATACGACCCAGCAATTCTGCTCCTAGGTATATACCCTAGAGAACTGAAAACATATATCCACACAAAAACTTGTACACAATTGTTCATATCAACATTATTCATACTAGCAAAAAAGTGGAAACAAAAATATTCATTAGTTGATGAACAGGTAACATGTAGCATAGTGACACAACGGAATATTACTTATTCAAAAAAGGGATGAAATACTGATACAAGCTATACCAATGATGAAGCTTAAAACTATTACACTAAGTGAGGCCGAGCAAGGTGGCTCACGCCTGTAATCCCAGCACTTTGGGAGGCTGAGGCGGGCAGATCACAAGGTCAGGAGATCGAAACCATCCTGGCGAACACGGTGAAACCCCGTTTCTACTAAAAATAGAAAAAATTAGCCAGGCGTGGTGGCGGACTACAGGGTCGCAGCTACTCGAGAGGCCGAGGCAGGAGAATGGTGTGAACCCGGAAGGTGGAGGTTGCAGTGAGCCGAGATCGCGCCACTATACTCCAGCCTAGGTGACAGAGCCAGACTTTGTCTCAAAAAAAAAAAAAAAAAATACACTAAGTGAAATCAGCCAGTCGTAAAAGATCTCATATAATTCCATTTATATGAAATGTTCCCAATAGGCAAATCTGTAGAGACGGAAGGTAGATTAGTGGTTGCCTAGGGCTGAAGAGGTTGGGGGGAAATGGGGAGTCACCATTAAGGGGCATGGGGTTTCTTTTGCTGCTGATGAAACTGTTCTAAAATTGATTGGGTTTGGTTGCCCAATTCTGTGACTATATGCAAACCACTGAATTGTACACTTTAAATGAAAGAAGTGTATGGAATTATATCTTAATAAGTCTCTTAAAATTATTGAAGAGAAGAGGACAGGCTGGATGCAGTTGCTCACGCCTGTAATCCCAACACTTTGGGAGGCCGAGGCAGGAGGATCACCCGAAGTCAGGAGTTCAAGACCAGTCTGGCTAACATGGTGAAACCCCATTTCTACTAAAAATACAAAAAATTAGCCAAGCGTGGTGGCGCGTGCCTATAATCTCAGCTACTTGGGAGGCTGAGGCAGGAGAATGGCTTGAACCTGGGAACTGGAGGTTGCAGTGAGCTGAGATCATGCCATTGCACTCCAGCTTGGGTAACAAGAGTGAAACTCTGTCTCAAAAAAAAAAAAAAAAAAAAAGGAAGAGAACAATGCACAATTAGTGTTTAATGGGTACAGAGTTTGGGTTCTGTAATATGATAAACGTTCTGTGGATGGATGGTATTGATGGTTGTAGAATAACATCAATGTACTTACAACCACTGAATGGTACAGTTAATGGGAGGTTGAGGCAGGAGGATTACTTGTGCCCAACAGTTTGAAAGCTGCAGTGTGGCATGATTGTGCCTGTTAACAGCCTATGCACTCCAGCCTGGGCAACACAGCAAGACCTTGTCTCTAAAAAGAAAAAAAAAAAAAAGGTTAAGATGGTAAATATTATATTATGTGTATTTTATCACAATTAAAAATAATTTTTAAAAATTAGTAAAGGATTCAATGTTAGTATGATAAAATATGACTGCATGAGGTTAAAAAATGTTAGAGATTAAAATAGTTAAAGCATGTTGACATCATTTTGTATGTAGCAGTCTTAGAATTTAAAAATTTTTAATTATGAAACCTAGTTTTGATTAAGTAGATGAAATTTCATTTGGGATCATTTTTAGTAACATTATGAAAAGGATACATTTGGTTTGGGATTATTTAAGATAAGACCAACGTAAGGCATGTAAAGTGTTAGTAAATGAAAATATCCTTTCTTAGATCCTAGTTGCTGGATAAAGAATATCAGTTACTACTAGTAAGCAGTTTTATGTAGTATTGCTTATGGCTATTTTAGTTGCACTTATATCATTTTAAATACAGTTTATGAACATTGTACTATTCCATTATATTATTAATTTATCTTTGGTGATATTTATAGTATCAATTTAAAAGCTGTAAAACTTCATGAAAAGTAGCTTAAACAAGGATTTTGATAAACAAAAGCTTTCAGTTTTAAAAGCAAATCATGGAAACTGAACTTCTTAAAGAAGATTTGAAGTTTTTGTTGTTGTTGTTGATAGAATTATGAATCTTATAAACTCAGTATTTTTTAGTTAACCTAAATACATAAATCTATTTGAATTCATCTTATGAAAAGAGATATGTCATTAGATATATGATCATTATATGCTTTAGTGATTCATGGACCTTGTTACATACATGCTTTGTAATGTATGAATTATTTAGTAAGAAAAATCACAATAATTTTGTTGTTACTCAAAAATTTATGGGTTAGCAGAAACAATTATGCAGCCCCTGAAGCTGGTATGTTAAGGTAACATCATTAACACTACATAGTATAATTTTTTTAGTACTTATTTGACATAACCTTTACTGCTTCTGTGAGAATATATCAGTAATTTTATAACAATCTGTCTGTAAACAGAACATTGAATTTATTAACCACAAAGTGATTCATTTTACTCCATTTTCATATTAGTTCATAATTTAAAATCACACTTAAAAAGTTGTCTACTCAAACCCTAAAGGAAGAATAAAAATATACAAAATAAAAAATCAATACTCTAGCAAATAGATATAAATGTAAAACTCCACTTAAAGTGGATATTTTTATTTCAGAAGACATAGATGTTTAAGAACTAGATGAAAATAGATACCTTTGTTACCTTTTTTACACACTGTATCAAGACTCTTCCCATGAGATGACAACCAAAATTTTAGTTTGTTTTCAAATCTCTAAATTTATAAAATGAAGGAAGCAAGAATTTGAAAGTTTGAATAAAAATCTAAATAGTGTCACTTAATTTTAGATCACATTTCAAAATCAACAGTCATTTATTCATCCAAGAAATACTTTTGCCTTGACAGTGTTGAAGGCATTTGTCAATGTTGCCTTGACAGTGTTGAAATCCCAGTAACTTTCCCTGCCAACAAAATCTAGCAGTTCTAAATCTATTTATATAGTCCATTCAAACCATACACAACGGGGTGAGAACCATGTGTTATGAAGTTTTCTTTCCAGCACTTATCATATAATAAAGCCTCAATGTTTAATAAATATGTGATGGTTCAAAATTAAAAAGAAAACTTGCATTTGTTTTTAATAGCTTTTTAAAAAACAGTATACTTTAATTGGAGATCATATGGATTCTTTACAAGAACAGCAATAAGTTTTGAAATATTATCTCAGATGTAATGAATTAACTATGAATGCTAAAGGCAGGAGATTGTAATCTTGTTGAATTTCCTTTTGAGGTATTTCAAATGGTGCCACCTGTTTTCTCATACAATAATTTTGCTATTTTAAAATCAAATTTAGAATGATGTGTAGAAGTAAATGAAGTGAGGCCGGGCGCGGTGGCTCAAGCCTGTAATCCCAGCACTTTGGGAGGCCGAGGCGGGTGGATCACGAGGTCAGGAGATCGAGACTATCCTGGCTAACATGGTGAAACCCCGTCTCTACTAAAAATACAAAAAACTAGCCGGGCGTGGTGGTGGGCGCCTGTAGTCTCAGCTACTTGGGAGGCTGAGGCGGGAGAATGGCGTGAACCCGGGAGGCGGAGCTTGCAGTGAGCCGAGATCACGCCACTGCACTCCAGCCTGGGAGACACAGCGAGACTCCGTCTCAAAAAAAAAAAAAAAAAAAAAAAAAAAAAAGAAGTAAATGAAGTGAAACATGAAACAGAAAGTCCTAGAATCAGTTAGAGTTACTCTTTTAAAACAGAACTAGAAGTAATGTGTTAGTAACTAGGAGACATGAAGAGTGTTTTAATCCTCAGAAAATGGAATGGGTTACCTCCTGAGACAGTCTTCTGTTGTTGGAGCTGTTCAGAGACTACATGTCAATTCCTTCGGGAGATGGGTAGGGGGCAGATAGAATCTTGAATGGGAAGGGGATTAGATTGATGATTTTTTAAGTCCCCTTTAACTCTGAAATTTTATTGTCATTCCTGCATGTCTATGTCTGGTTCCCAACCATGCTATTTAGTTTGGTATTTACCACTTTTCCACTATATGTGGAATACAAAGAACCCTGCTTTGAAGAGAAAAGATATGGTTTCAGTTCTTGCTCTACCATTGCTGGCTGGTAGAGTAACTTTGAGAAAAATTAGAGGTTTCTAAGTCTTTTTTTTTTTTTTTTTTTTTTTTTTTGAGACGGAGTCTTGCTCTGTCACCCAGGCTGGAGTACAGTGGTGCGATCTCGGCTCACTGCAAGCTCCATTCACGCCATTCTCCTGCCTCAGCCACCCGAGTAGCTGGGACTATAGACGCCCGCCACCGCGCCCAGCTGATTTTTTGTATTTTTAGTAGAGATGGGGTTTCACCGTGTTAGCCCGGATGGTCTCCATCTCCTGACCACGTGATCCGCCCACTTCGGCCTCCCAAAGTGCTGGGATTACCGGCGTGAGCCATAGCGCCCGGCGAGCTTTCCAAGTCTCAATGTCTTCACGTATACAATAAGAAATGTATCTAACACTTACATAGCATTTACTTTTGCCAGGTCCTCATCTAAGGACTTGGCACATATTGACTCACTTAATCCTCTCATAACAACCCCATGAATTAGGTACTGTTTTTATGTTTATTTTTCAGTTGTGGAAACCAAAGGGTCTTGCCCAAGGCCACACATGGTAAGTGTTCTTCCCATGTGTCTACAGAGTCCACATTCTCAGCCTCTACTCTACACTTGTCATAAGATGCACAAGATAATTTTGTTAGACAATGGATGCGGAAGTGTTCTGTTATTATGATTACAACTACATATAAAGAAAGTAATATAGATAAGTTTAAACAACGAGAAGAGAGAAAAAATAAAGTTTAAATGATTTGTAGGAACACCAGTCTACTCTACTGAAAAATGTGTTATGTAGAAATTATGTCTAATAAAATTTCAAATTAATAAATTAGTTCATTTTAGAGTGTTTAAAATCCACAGTGCTTGGCATGTAGTGGTGGTCCATGAATGACCTGTGGAACTGTAATTTCTGCCTCTGTGTGAGTGTATTGTTCGTTTCCATTCCTGCCGAAACAGAAGACGGCAACTCTCCTGTTACACTTTTGGGAGTTTGTGTTCATTTTTTGTCTGTCTCTTCATAGTCTTTAAAAAAAAATTAAAAGGGCTGGGGGCAGTGGCTTACCTCTGTAATCCCAGCACTTTGGGAGGCCGAGGCAGGCAAATCACTTGAAATCAGGAGCTCGAGACCAGCCTGGCCAATATGGTAAAAACCCATCTCTACTAAAAATACAAAAATTAGCCGGACATGGTGGTGCATGCCTGTAATCCCAACCACTCAGGATGCTGAGGCACGAGAATCACTTGAATGTGGGAGCCAGAGATTGCAGTGAGCGGAGAGTGTGCCACTGCATTCCAGCTTGGGTGACAGAGACTCTGTCTCAAAATTAATAGATATGAAGCAACATGAGAATAATTATGTTTATTGTCTTATTGTTGCTATTATACATTATTTTTTCAATCAAAATTTCAAAGACATTGCTGGTGTGTAGAAAGGCAACTTTTTCTTTTTGAGACAGGGTGTCACTCTGTCACCCAGGCTGGAGTGCAATGGTGTGATTACAGCTCACTGTAACCTCGACCTCCCAGGCTCAGGCAGTCCTCCCACCTCAGCCTCCTGAGTAGCTGGGACTACAGGCATGTGCCACCATGCCTGGCTAATTTTTGTATTTTTTGTAGAGACAGGGTTTCACCATGTTGCCCAGGCTGGTCTTGAACTTCTAGGCTTAAGCGATCGGTGCCTTGGCCTCCCAAAGTGCTGGGATTACAGGTGTGAGTCACTGCATCTGGACTGTATTCTTTTAAATCAAAATTAATCGACATATATTGGAGTGTTACCTGCAAGGGCCCATACTGGGTGCTGAAGGAGACAGGTGAATTTCTTTTTTTTTTTTTTTTTTTTTGAGATGGAGGCTTGCTCTGTTGCCCAGGCTGGAGTGCAGTGGCATGATTTTGGCTTACTGCAATGTCCACCTCCCGGGTTCAAGTGATTCTCAGGCTTCAGTCTCCCAAGTAGCTGCGACTATAGGCACATGCCACCACACCTGGCTAATTTTTTGTATTTTTAGTAGAGACAGGGTTTTACCATGTTAGCCAGGATGGTTTCGATCTCCTGACCTTGTGATCCACCTGCCTTGCATTCCCAAAGTGCTGGGATTACAGGTGTGAGCCACCATGCCCAGCCAGGCGAATTTCTTAGTAGAGATGGGGTTTTACCATGTTAGCCAGGATGGTTTTCATCTCCTGACCTTGTGATCCACCTGCCTCACCCTCCCAAAGCACTGGGATTACAGGTGTGAGCCACCATGCCTGGCCAGGTGAATGTCTTAAACATAGGAGGCAATCATTATTTTAAATAAAATGTACCGTTTAATGGGAGTCTATAATTGTTATTGCCACAATCTTGGTGGTGGTGGTGGTGGAAAGGCAAGGGGGAAAGTGATTGATGTTCAAGGCAGGCAGGCGATGCAAGATGCAATGGAAGTTGCATTCCTATTATTCAACCTTCTCTGCTTTCAAAACTCCCTGTTCAGTCAGCAAATATTATTAAAGTGCCCACTATGTTCCAGATACTCTTTAGGTACTAGGGATATGGAAGTGAATAAAACACACAATTTCATCCCTTCACAAAGTTACAGTCTAGGTGAGAAACAAATGAGTAAAACATGTGGTATGTTAAATAGTGATAAATGGGCAGGGTGTGGTGGTTCATGCCTGTAATCCCAGCACTTTGGGAGACATGCAGATCACTTGAGCCCAGGAATTCAAGACCAACTTGGCCAACATGGTGAAACCCTGTCTCTACTAAAAATACAAAAAAATAGCTGGGCGTGGTGGTGCACACCTGTGGTCACAGCTACTCAGGGGGCTGAGGTGGGAGGATCGCTGGAGCCCAGGTGGTGGAGGTTACATTGAGCTGAGATCTCACCACTGCACTCCAGCCTGGGCGACAGAGCCAGACCCTATCTCAAAAACAGAAAGAAAAAAAAAATAGTGATAAGCGCCAGGAGAAAAATAAACTAGGGAAGAGGATTAGGAATCATGCATGCCTTCATGCTTGTATCTATGGGTTTGAGGATGGCCTGCAATCTCGATAATGTGCCAAGGGAAAGCCTCACTCAGCAAGAAGGTGACCTTTGAGTCAAGACCTACAGAATATGAGGGAAGAGCCATGCAGATACCTAGGTTAAGAGCAATCCAAGCAGAGGAAATGGCAAATGCAAAGGCCCTGAAGTGGGATGCGGGACACTTTCAAGGCACAGTGAGGAGGAGGCTGGTATGAGTGAGGGAGAGTAGCAGGAAATGAAGTTTGAGAGTTTAGATGGGATGAGGGGCAGAATGTGTAGAGTTTTGTAGGCCAAGAAAAGGATTTTGGCTTTTTTCCTGCATAAGATAGGAAGCTGTCTGTAGAGTTTTAGTCAAACAAGTGACCTGATCTAACTGTGGCAACTGGGTAGATAATACTGCTGGTAGTAGGGGCAAGGGTGAAAACAGAAGATGAAAGAATAGTTTGGACTCGGGTAGTAGCAGTGAAGGTGGTGAGAAAGGCTCAGATTCTGGGTTAAGGATTCGATATTGGGATCAAGGTAATAAGAGATGAAAGAAAACTTCTTTGAATTTATAACAGCAAAACGTAATTTTCCTCCTTAAAAAAATAAATCACAACAACAAAATAACCCTATTAAAATGGGCAAAAAAAAAGGCCAGGTGTGGTGGTTCACGCCTGTAATCCCAGCACTTTGGCAGGCCGAGGTGGGCGGATCACCTGAGGTTAGGAGTTCGAGACCAGCCTGGCCAACATGGTGAAACTTTGTCTTTACTAAAAATACAAAAATTAGCTGGGTGTGGTAGCGCACACCTGTAGTCCCAGCTACTTGAGAGGCTGAGCCAGGAGAATCCCTTGAACCTGGGAGGCGGATGTTGCAGTGAGCTGAGATCGCGCCACTGTACTCCAGCTTGGGAGACAGAGCAAGACTCTGTCTCAAAAATAAATAAATAAATACATACATAAAATGGGCAAAAAACTTCAATAGGTATTTCTCCAAAGAAGATATACAAATGAGCAACAAGACTAGGTAAAGATGTTCAACGTCACTAATCATTAGAGAAATACAAATTAAAACCACAGTGAGATATCACATTATACCCAACAAGATAGCTACTATAAACAAATACAGAAAATAACAGAAATACAGAAAATAAGTGGTGGTGAAAATGTGGAGAAATTGGAACTCTTAATGCACTTTTGGTGAGAATGTAAAATGGTACAGCCGCTATGGAAAACCGCATGGTGATTCCTCAAAAAATTAAACATAGAAAATATGATCCAGCAATTCCACTTTTGAGTATACATCCCAAAAAGTCAAAAGCAGAGACAGGAACAGATATTTGTACCCCCATGTTCATATCAGCTTTATTCACAATAGCCAAAAGGTGGAAACAACTTAAATGTTCATTGATAGATGAATGGATGAACACAATGTGTTATATACACACAACAGAATTTTGTTCAGCTTTAAAAAGGAACGAAATGGCCAGGGGTGGTGGCTCACGCCTGTGGGAGGCCAAGGCGGGTGGATCACCTGAGGTCAGGAGTTTGAGACCAGTCTGGCCAACATGGCGAAATCCTGTCTCTACTAAAAATACAAAAAGAAAAAGGAAATGCTGGCACATGTTACAACATGGATGGACCTTGAAGGCATTATACTAAGCGAAATAAGTCAGTCACAAGAAGGCAGATACTGTATGATTCTATTTATATGAGGTATCCAGAGTAGTCAAATTCATAGAAATAGAAAGTTGATTGGTGGTTGCCAGGGGCTGGAGGGAAGGGGAAGTGGGCAGTTGTTTAGTAATATAGAGCTTCAGTTTTGCAAGATGAAAATCTGGAGATTGGCTGCATAACAGGATAAATGTATGTAACATTACTGATCTGTACACTTCAAAATGAGTACAACGGTAAATTTTATGTGTATTTTATCACAATTAAAAAAAATCACTAGACATCTAACTTTTCAGTAATGTGTCTATTTTCAGTTGAATTTGCCAGCTAACAGAAGCCAATATAGGCCAGTTTTCATATTCTTAAGTGTTATCACACTGGTGCACTCACTGTTTTACCATTTTCCCTTCTGATTTTATTTTTCTCTTAGCATTTACTACTATCTAACATATATTTTACTCGTTTGACTGTGTTCCCCATCAGAATATAACTTCATGAGGGGAGGGATTTTCTATTACACTTAGTGAAAAGTAAATCCCTCAAGTAGGAACACTACAAGTAAGCACAGGTTTTTTTTTTTTTTTTTTTTTTACAGTAAGTTTGCTTAATGGCTAGTAAACTATCTCAGCCAGTACCTGAGTGACTATCTTGATTTGTATCATTTAAAAAGAAAAAAGGCTGGGTGCGGTGGCTCATGCCCGTAATCTTAGCACTTTAGGGGGCCGAGGGGTGGATCACTTGAGGTCAGGAGTTCGAGACCAGCCTGGCCAACGTGGTGAAACCTCGTCTCTACTAAAAGTACAACAATTAGCTGGGCATGGTGGCGCGTGCCTATAGTCCCAGCTACTTGGGAGGCTGAGGCAGGAGAATTGCTTGAACCTGGGAGATGGAGGTTGCAGTGAGCCGAGGTTGCACAAGTGCACTCCAGTCTGGGTGACACAGTGAGACTCCGCCTCAAAAAAAAAAAAAAATTTTTTTAAAAAGAAAAAAAGTACTAAATGCAAACGTCTTAAGATCACATACAACTTTCATGTCAAATACTAAATATTCCTTAAATTTAGACAGTAGTTTATTCATTTTGGTAAAGATCAAAAAGTTACATTTATGATACCAAATGGAATGGTCTTGTATTATCAGTGATTATGATGCTTCTCGCAATGAGAGTTAGAACTTTCTGGAAAATCCTTGCTCATATCATCAAAGTTAAGATTTCTTACTATATAAAGGCTATGAAGAGCTGACGTGTAATTATACTGGCTCTGCAAATATTGGGAAAGAAATATGAGTTTGCCATTATCGTAGGAAAAGCTTCAGAATATGTATGCAAATTTGGCAAATTGAGTTGGTTTTCCCCATGGTACTTCGAATAAAAGAGACATTTTAACAAATCACAGATTCATAGAAAATCTCTAGTTTCGTGGTCTATTTTCTAAAATAATAGGAAATGAACTTTTAATAAAAGTACATGAGGACTTTTGATGAACAGTTTATTTTTCACAAAAGTGAAGTGCTGGTGAAAAGGGGCAATTCCTAGAATATCTGAAGGATCTGACTAAATGAATTTCTACCTAAGATATTAATTTACAGTAACTTGAAAAGTGATAATTTATCTCCTACAATGGACTTTCAAATTAAATATAAAAGTAACTCAGAGTAAAGAATGCAGAAAAATTTTGGTATTGTAACTGAAAATGACCAACATTAATTTTTTTCTCACATTAATCAAGCACCTTACTGTTAGAAGGGAAACTGACACGCCTCCTCAACCGAGTTTATACAAAATTCAACCCCAAAAAGTAGAGCCAATTCGTGCACTTTCATAAGAAAGAGATAAAGGACGAACCTACACGTTACAATTTGTAAACAAACCTCTGTAGAGGCATCATCATTCTACAAGACTATGCACTTTAAAATCTGAGATAACAACGCATTTGAAGATAACCAAGGTTGGCCAGGCGCGGTGGCTCACACCTGTAATCCCTCAGCACTTTGGGAGGCTGAGGTGGGTCAGGAGTTTGAGACCAGCCTGGCCAACAAAGTGAAACCCAGTCTCTACTGAAAATATAAAAATGAGCGGGCACCATGGCGCCCGCCTGTAGTCCCAGTTACCGGGGCGCAGGGGACGGCAGGGGAATCGCTTGAATCCGGGAGGCGGAGGTTGTGGTGAGCAGAGGTCGCGCCATTGCACTCCAGCCTGGGCGACGGAGCGAGACTCTCAAAAACAAACAAAAAAAAAGATAACCAAGGTTTATTGCTACTTCCGTGATATCACCAACTGCGTAAGCAGTGCTATTTAGTTGAAAATACATGGGCTAGACCGAATATTTCTGCAACAGTTTAATAAGAGACGATGATGCGACTACTGCAGCTGTCCCCAGGCAATTAAAACTCTTCAGTGAATTTCTTTACTATTGCTTTTGAACAGGGAACTGTTTGCTATTTTAGGGCACTGGTGGGGTAAAGAACCTCACTGAAAAATGCAAATACGTTTTGCTAATGTGGGAGAAAGATGATCCTCTGAACCTGTGACTTGTAAGGGGGGGATAAAAAAAGATAACTATTTCTTGAGTTCTTGCCTTGCTCTTGCTGATTCGATGCACACAACCCCACGAACATTCAGATGCATGGCTTGACAAAGTGGGGATAACTGGGAGCTGCAGCCCAGTCTTTGAAGCTTTTGTAAAGACAAACGGTCTGCAATGTTAAGCCTTAAATTGGCTTTTGGCGGACTCCAGCCCTAGATCATTTTCACCCTTCGTTTGGTAGATGTTTTCACTTCGCTGTCATTAAGCAGGGTCAGGAAACGAAAGGGCCGTGACCTGGTCGCCGCGGGAGCGGGTGAGGAGGGTCTCCGAGCGAGCAGGACCAGTCTCTCCCCGACTCGCCACGCGCCACACGCCGCGCGCCGCTTCTTCAGCTCCCAGCGCCGGGGGTGCGTCCTCCCGGGAGCCGCTGCCCTTTTCCAACATGGCGCCGCGGGAGGCGGGTCCCGCTCGTTGGCTCCCGGGGTTCCGGCGCCGCGCGTTTTGGTTCCGGAGTAACAGTGTCGCCGCCGCCTTCCTCCTCCTCCTCTTGCCGCTACCGCCGTCGCCGCCGCAGCCGCCGCCGCTGCCGCCGCCGGTCCGCGCGGCCTCGGGTGGCCGGAGCTCAGCCTGCGCGCGCCGCGCCCTGTGTCTCCGGGTGGGGCAGAAGACTCGCCTCTTGACCCTCCCGTGGGGACTCTCCATGGTGTGGCGGCCCTGGGGCTCTTTCTTAATAGCCCCAGACTGAGCCCCTCCAGTCGAGGACCCTCTCCTAGTCCACTGACGAGCGGTGGACACCTGCCTCTGTATCTCCCCCAAACCGAGTCCTTGCCCTGCCGCCTCCTCACACCCACACGGCGGCAGAGAGCTTCACCATAGCGTTCGCTCAACTCCAGAACCTTCCGACCTCAGCTAGTTCCTGCGGGCCTCTGCCCGCTTCCCGGTGCACCCTCCCCTGGAGACACCTCAGACCCCCGACAGCCTGGGCAGGCTCGGTGCCTGCGGGTGCGTGCCTGATCACCCCTCCCCTCTTCCCACCCCCTCATCCGCCAGTCCCTTGTTTTCACCCTCTGTCCTTTGCCCCTCACTCCCCTTGTCACCTCTTGGAGCCTCTTCCTAACCAGTGGCCAGTGGATATCCCCTACCCAAGGATGTGAGCCTCTTTAACCTGTAATGCTGTGGCTAGCCCTTGGCCCTTTTCCTGCCATGGAGAACCAGGTGCTGGTAATTCGCATCAAGATCCCAAATAGTGGCGCGGTGGACTGGACAGTGCACTCTGGGCCGCAGTTACTCTTCAGGGATGTACTGGTGAGTGGTAATCTCAGTGTCCAGATCTCAGCAAGGGGGACTCAGGGACTTGAGCAGTCAGCACCTTGACCACTGGTGACCTGAGCTAGTGGCAATGGCTACTGCTGGCTTCCTGTGGAGGCAGTTTTATTGCTTCAGGCACAGCATTGATAAATTGCAACCACTGAAACCTGGCAAATGTCTAGGACCCTGGGGAGATAGATCAAGCTGACTGAACCCCTGCCCTCAGAGAGCTCATAGCCCGGGCTGGGACACACATATAGTCACAACCACACAAATGGAAACAGCTGAATCTAGAAGAGATGTTTTTTTCCCCCAAGTGTTTCAGGGAATGTCCCTGGACAGATTCCAGCCCTGTTTTTCTACTGAGTTCTCTGAACTTGGTGACCAGCTGAGAAAGGGAAAAAGGACAACTTTAACTTACGGTGTTTGAGCACACTGTTTAATTTATTTATTTTGAGGCAGGGCCTCAGTCTGTTGCTCAGGCTGCAGTGCTGTGGCACGATCTCGGCTCACTGCAGCCTCTGCCTCCTGGGCTCAAGTGATTCTCCTACCTCAGCCTCCCGAGTAGCTGGCACATGCTACCACACCTGGATAATTTTTGTATCTTGTAGAGATGAGGTATTGCCATGTTGCCCAGGCTGGTCTCGAACTCCTGCGATTTGCTTGCCTCGGCCTTGCCAAAGTGCTGAGATTACAGGTGTGAGTTACTGTGTCCAGCCTGAGCAAACTTAAAGCATTATTGAATGTAAGATGTTTTATTTAGAAAAACATGCTGCCCATGACGGTATGACACATCATCCGTTATTAAAATCAGTCCAGTTTCAGAGATAGTAAAATTGAGGGAAAATGTGCATCTTATAATTGGTGATATTTTACTTTCAGATTATTCAGAATATATTTCAAATAAAATGATGGAATTTTAGAGCAGGGTGTAACACTGTAGGTGGCCTGTTTCTTTTTTGCAGATAGTTACTGAGGAGCAGTGAGGTGAAATGGCTTTTCCAAAGCTGTGAGCTCAATACCAGAACTAAAATTGTGTTTCATTGACTTAGTAGGTTTATCTCCCTACATGTTGCAGCCACTTCTGATCTTTCTGGTATTCATTTGAGATAGACAGGGTGCCTTGTGGCCCGTTCTACATGCTGAGTAACTGAAGCATGGAAGACAGAAGCGGACATTCCGAAAAGCACATTGCTAGCAGCAGATCTGTAATGGAACTTGCCTGCAAGTTAAGAGTGGGCAAGGTGGCAGGATCTTGGGAAGAGGAAGATTTGTGATGTGATTTTTCATTGTCTTGGGTAACTCAGTCAAAATTTGATTTCTATAACTTCATTTTGAGTTCTGGATGTTACTGACTGCCCAGGCCATGCACATTTTTGGGTGCCTTGGCTGAGAGCTTTCCATATTGTGCATCAAATGCCATCCTTCTCTTTGTAGCCAGAGTTCTCCACACAGTCACGCACACACAGATTTCCCCTCATGATAAGGCCCAGGCTCCTTCACATGGTCCTCTGAGCACATCTGGATTGGCCCCTGTCTGCCTGGCACCTGTGTCATCTCTCATCACAGGCCTATATACTTCTGTGCCTCACTTATATAGGTTGATTCTCAGTTCTCCCAGGTGTCCAGACTGTCTACAGTCTGCCCTTCACCGGCCGATTCCCACCTGTCCTTCCAAGCCAAGTTGTGCTTTTTCTCTGTCATTCTTGGTTATATGCCCCACCTCTCTGCTGCCACAGCTTTGTGTGGGTCCCCCAGCAAAGCACATGTTTGATCATGATACTTTGTCTCCTCCACTAGATGGTAAACTTCTGGAGGAGATAGGTATGTTGGTTTTTGTTTCTTCATAGGACCCCAGAATACTTGTTTAAGAAGGAAACTTAAAAGAGGATGCATGCAATTATGGTTCTGTGGACAGAACACGAGGTTTAGAGTCAAGGAATTTGGGTTTAATTGCAAGCTGTCCCGCTAACTAGGCAAGTCAGTCTACCTGTCTGAGCCTTAGTTTCCTTATTTGTAAAACAGGGAAACTTGTACCTTCCTCAAAGACTTGGCAAGATTATGTGAGATTGTGACTGTGATGAGAAAGACGGGCTTTCTCTTACTCATTTAAAACAATGGAAGGTTGATTATTATGTGATTATATTATTTGATTATGTGATTATTTCAAGAACAGCCCAGTGTTTAAGACCACAAACTCTGGAGCCAAGTTGTTTAAATCGCAAGTTGTACTACTAGGGCAAGTATCTTCTGTATCCCAGTTTCTTTATTTGTGAAAAAAAGTTGGGGAGGGGTGAAAGTAATGCCTACCTCCTAGAGTTCTGAGGACTCCTTGAGTTGATACATGTAAAGCTCTCAGAAAAACTTAGCACATAGTAAGCGCTCCATTAGTGTTGTTATTATTGATGGGATTGTTATTATAAGGGATTGGACTTGGGTCTTCTGTTTCTTGAGCATCTCTAAGTTGTACCTGGCTCAAGGCTGACTGGCCTAACAGGAAACACTACACAAGTGGCCCCACCACTAGAGCTCAGCATGCCAGCTGCCTGCACACTTTTGGCCAGGTAAGCCCAGGTGGAGCATGTTTTGTCAGGAAGGCCTGACGAAGGACCTGTGGCAGTGGGTGTTCAGTGCTATCTCCTAATGCTCCATTTTAGCAAATGTTCAAGCCCAGATCCTGGCAGACTCCTGTGATCTGTTCTCCAGGTTCACTTCATCTCTTCATCAAGAAAAGGCAAGAACCAACAGACACGTCAGCATCTCTGGCTTGGAACCTTAAACTTTAAAGCCACGTGGAACCTGGAAGAATTGCCTCATCAAATTCAGACTCATTTCAAATGAAGAGGCATGAACCCCACAGGGGCAAAATACCTTGCTAAAGCCACACAGCTAATTTTTGGCAGAACCTGACACAGATGCCAGAAGCAGGTTGTAGTCACCTAGTCAGCCATAACTGAGTGTCTCGGACCTGAAGTCAGCAGTTGAGGGCTCCAGTCACTGTGCATCAAATAGCTAGGAGACCCTGGGCAAGTCACTCCGTCTTTCTGGGCCTTGTCTTTTGTCTGAATCACCAGGGACGGGCTTAGGTATGGAGGCTGACCTGACCCTCAAAGGTAGAGACATTTGGGTCTTTGGTTTTGCAGCTTTCTGTGTTTCTCTTTTTCCCTGGAGACTGAGTTCCTAGTTTTGGGAAAACTGTACAAGAGGTTCGGTTAGTGTGTGATGAGAGAGAATGCTCAACCCTCTCCCCTCTTCTTTTTGTATCCTGTGGTCTCCAAGCTCAGATTTCCCCTCATCTATAAGACTTCTGGGCCAGGAGTGGTGGCTTAGGCCTGTAATGCTAACACTTTGGGAGGCTGAGGTGGGTGGATTGCTTGAACCCAGGAGTTCGAGACCAGCCTGGGCAACATGGCGAAACCCCGTCTCTACAAAAAATGCAAAAATTAGTAGGGCATGGTGGCACACACCTGTAGTACCAGCTATTAGGGAGGCTGAGATGGGAAAATCTCTCGAACCCAGAGGTTGAGGCTATAGTGAGCCGTGATTGCACCACTACATTCCAGCTTGGGTCACACAGCGAGACCCTATCTCAAAAAAGAAGAAAACACACACGCGTGCGCACATACACACACACACACACACAGATTTCTGTCTAAATTGAGTGTGATTTTTCCTTTCTCCTGAGTTACCAAATACTATTTGCTATTTATGTCTTTTGTTTGGTGCTTATACTCTAAGTGTTTTATATTGGTAGTCTTTCAGGTTTGTCTTTATCTCCGTAACCAGTTTATAATCTTCCTAAAGTCAAGGATCAAGTTTTATTCTCCTGTAGCCTACAGCTTTGTGATCTTTATGCTCCTGGCATGTTGTAGATACTCAATTATGTTTTGGATCTGTCAGATATTTGTCTGATTTTTTGAAAGGAAGAAGAAAAGCATCAAAAAATGGTCATCATCAAGATGTGTAAACTTCAGTTTTCTTTTTCTTTCTTTCTTTTTTTTTTTTTTTTTTTTTTTGAGACGGAGTCACTCTGTTGCCCAGGCTGGAATGCAGTGGTTTGATCTCGGCTCACTGCAACCTCTGCCTCCCAGGTTCAGGTGATTCTCCTGCTTTAGCCTCCTGAGCAGCTGGGATTACAGGTACACACCACACGTCCAGGTGATTTTTTTGTATTTTTAGTAGAGACAGGGTTTCACCATGTTGGCCAGGCTGGTCTCAAACTCCTGACCTCAAGTGATCCACCCACTTTGGCCCCCTGAAGTGCTGGGATTATAGGTGTGAGCCACTGCGCCCATCCTGGTTTTCTTTTGAAACCTTCTTTAGGTTAGGTATATGTTATATTGTTGAGAGTAGAAGTCACTTTAGCTGGAAAATGTATATAAAATCATCAAATGTACCCTGCTTTAAAATGACCAGTAGATATTCCTGATGTTTAAACTTCTTACCTCTTTGTCGTTATGATAGCCCCACTTTATTTGCTTTAAAGAACAAAGTGGTTGTGTTCACATGATTCTCTCACTCAAGTTTGCTTTGTTCTTTCTCCCTTTTCCTCTATCGGATGAGAAGCATGTGTAGCGCCTCATTTATGTCGATGGGCTAAGGCATGCCATTGCCACTGAGCAGGTTTTCAGGTGGTTGTTAGAACTCTGCAGTTTGATGGGGTCTGCTATTCCGAAGTGGGAAGGAGCTTAAATTAGTTTGCTAACACTATAGAGGCAGAGTTCACATCTCAAGATCAGAGTTTCCTGGAAATAACAGGTGATAACTTAGAGAGTTGGGGATGGAGCAGTTGTTTTCCCCTCATTTTTTTAAACCTACACTGGCTAGAATGGGTGTTCAATATATACTGCTGAAGGATGAAGTCAGTGAGTGAATCACCATCCTCCACTGATTGTTGGGTGCTGGAATTTCAAAGTTTTATTATGAGGTAAGCTCTGTAATATTCCAGTCATAGTGTTTTATTTATTTACCAGACACTAGTAGGGCACTTGCCATGTGCTAGACACTCTTCTGAGCACTTTACAAATACTAACTCATTTGGTAGGTACAGCTAAGATCTGATATTACACATGAGGAAACTGAGGCACAGAGATTTCGTGGACTTAGTTGTGCGAGCGAGCTAGCATCCAGCTGTAGCCGTTTGGCTGCAATTTCATGTTTTCAGGCTTTCCACTGGATTGCCTGTGTGCTTTGTTCTATACTCCCTTTACAGTTTCCTGTCCATAAATACTTTCTAACTATGAGAGTGTAGAAAGAATTTTTTAATACTGAAATCTTTTATAGATACTTCCTCAAAAAGTTGATGTTTCATTTGTGAAGACTAGAGTCGGAAAAAAAATAATCTCTTTTGGCTGTAATGAGCAAGGGCTGCCTAAGATAGTTCTCTTTGATCAGTTTTATATTCACAGATTTATTTTTGAAAAAAAAAAAAAAACACTATAGAGGCAAGACTATTATGCAAATTGCCACTGCAGCAAAAGCTTCTAAAGAATTGCCTTTAGAAGGAAGTTGCAGCCGCCACTCTGCTAAGTGCCCTGCTTGGAAAGGCTGTGAGCTCCCTGCTGAGAAATACTGCAAGCGGCTTTGTCAGCCGGCTGCCTGGTGCCAGTTCTGGTGCAGCCTGGGAGGGACAGTGTGGCAGAGCTCCCGGAGAGAAATGAGGTTTGCAGGCCATTGGAGTTGGACTGGATGTGATGGAGGGTCACTTTTCCCAGAGTTTAGGTGTTCTGTGCTTATTCAATTAAGCTGTCTCAGTATACTAATTTTCATGTGTTTTCAACTTTAGAGATTTATTTAAACATTGATGTCAGATTATATACACTTTTTAGATTTTTGTTGTAGGCTAGATTAACCTTGTTTCGGTGTCATTAAGTATGTTTTCTGTTGCTTAAGAGTAAAGGTTGATAAGAACCGTTTGTGGTAAATGTAGCATAATGGGTTTATATCATCACAGAAACTTGTGTGTCGAACTACCATTATGAGTGCGAGGCACAGCGTTGCTTGTTGTATATCAGGAACTACATTTGTTGAATGTCTTCAATGTGCTAGGTCTAAGCTTATGTTTATTAGATTAATTTTACACTACCTCTGTAAGTATTACTAGACCCATTTTGGAGGGTAATGAGATTGAGGCTCAGAGAGGTTAGGTGATTTTTTTTCCAAGTCATTCGTTTAATGATAAGTGCAGAGCAGAGATTCATACCTACGTCAGTCTGACTCTCAAAACCCCTTTCTCTTTCAACTGTATTGTATTCCACAGCCTCCCATAGAAGAAACCAAGTTTTTGTAAATACACAACAGTGTATTTGTATTTACACTGTTGAATTGAGAATAAAATATTATGTTATTAATAAAATGTGGAAAAGGTTTCTTAAAGATTTTTCTTCCTGGAATAGAGATTTAAACTCTGGGTTTATGTTGCTGGGCTAAGTGTGATTATGAGCTAATGTTTTTATAGTTTATGCTAACGTTTCAAAAATCTTTCCCAGGTTCTCATATTTCCTCTAGGATTTGCCACATGTTAGCAATAAAGAAGATGGCTAATTGTGTTTCTTTATTCTTTCTTTGTTTAGGATGTGATAGGCCAGGTTCTGCCTGAAGCAACAACTACAGCATTTGAATGTAAGTCTGGCTTATATACTTTCTTGACTATTCCTTTCTGCAGTCATTTTTTAAAGGGTTTATGGGTTGCATTATTTTAGAAACTGACAAAAACACATTATTTATGACCATCATATGGTACATTTAAATATTTATAAATTAATACAAGTTTAATGATGATAGTGAACTGAGTAATATTTTCTTATTTAATCATATCTTGGGTGAGCATATTTCTACAATATAGCTTTAATTACCAGCATGACCTTTATCTGCTCTTGCTCCTGATTGTAATAATACTGCGGGACAAAATGAAACGTGTAAACTACCTGTAGGCCAGTGATTATTGATTAAGAGATTTTAATCCATTGCTGCTTTAAAACATGGAAGCAAAGTAGAGCTTTTACTGTGAGCATTACATGGAACAATTGTGTTTTAGTGGGGCTTGGCAGGGATGCTAGATGGTGACAGGAACACTTCAGGTCTTTAGTGCTTCCTTTCTCCCCACAGTTGACCTGGGGACAGGGCCAGGGTGACTTGGGGACTAGAAAACTGTTTTGACATGAACCAGGTCATTGCAGAGGACATCATGGAATGACTCATGCTAAGATGAGATAGTCAGTAGCATAGGGGCTCAGATGCTGAGAGGGATGAAGTAAGGATTTAGAACTGTAGTTTTTTTTTTTAAGATGAGGGCTACTTTTCTTTTTTTGCCACAAAGTCTTGCTATGTTGCCCAGGCTGGAGGGCAGTGGTGCGATCTCAGCTCACTGCAACCTCTGCCTCCTGGGTTCAAGCAGTTCTCATACCTCAGCCTCCTGAGTAGCTGAGATTACACGTATGTGCCACCATGCCCGATTAATTTTTGTATTTTTAGTAGGGATAGGGTTTTGCCATGTTGGCCAGGCTGGTCTTGAACTCCTGACCTCAAGTGATCCACTCACCTCAGCCTCCCAAAGTGCCGGGATTACAAGTATGAGCCACTGAGCCTGGCCAGAGGGCCACTTCTTAACGTTGAAAAATTTCAGTTTTTCTGCATGATAGGATACTTTTTTGTTTCTGTTTTTTATGAAGATGGTTACTTATAGAGAATACAATGGGTACTTCCTTTTTAGAGGATAATTTGGCATTTCTTATCAACATATAAAATGTGCAAAACCTTTGACTTAGATCCACTTTTAGGAAGCTGTTCAACAGAAATAGCTACACATGTGTTGAATGCCCTTCAAACAAGGTGTTCATTGTGAGATGATGATGATTATTATTACTGTTTTTAGAGACAGGATCTTGCCTTGGTGCCACGCCTGGAATGCTGTGGCATGATGGCTCACTGTAACCTCGAACTCCTGGCTTAAACAATCCTCCCACCTCAGCCTCCCAAATAGCTGGGACTACAGGCATGCACCACTATGCTTGGCTAATTTTTAAATTTTATGTGGAGATGGGGTCTTGCTATGTTGTCCAGGCTAGTCTTGAACTCCTTGCCTCAAGCGAGCCTCCTGCCTTGACCTCCCTAAGTGTTGGGATTATAGATGTAAGTCACTGTGCCTGGACCATTGTGGGATTATTTATTTTGGAGATAGGATCTTACTCTTCTGCCCAAGCTGGAGTGCAGTAGTGAGATCACAGCTTGCTGTAGCCTTGACCTCCTGGCTCAGGCTTGTGGGATTATTTTCAACAGCAAAAAATTAGAGGTAAACTAAAAGCCTAGTATAATGGATTAATAAATTACAATTTATCTATAATTCAAAGCATTAAACAGTAACTAAAAAGAATGAGTTAGGATTTTTTACATTGATATGGAAAGGTATCTGTGAAATATTGTTGAATAAACCAATAATGCATATAGTATTATCCCATTTTGTAAAAAATCCAACCCCGCTTCCCCAACTTTATGTATGTGTTAAAAGATAGGATCTGAAGAGTGCCTACTACAGTACTTTCCAGTGACTTACCCTGGAAAATGGACTTGGGGCCTGAGGCTTGGGTTAGCGGAGTGGATGAATGAGCACACTTTTTACTTTATATATTTCTCTATTGTTTGAACATTTTTCAACGATCATTACCTGTTTTTTTTTTTTTTTTTTTTTTTTTTTTTTTTTTTTTTGAGACGGAGTCTCGCTCTGTCGCCCAGGCTGGAGTGCAGTGGCGCGATCTCGGCTCACTGCAAGCTCCGCCTCCCGGGTTCACGCCATTCTCCTGCCTCAGCCTCCTGAGTAGCTGGGACTACAGGCGCCCACAACCGCGCCCGGCTAATTTTTTTGTATTTTTAGTAGAGACGGGGTTTCACCATGGTCTCGATCTCCTGACCTTGTGATCCGCCCGCCTCGGCCTCCCAAAGTGCTGGGATTACAGGTGTGAGCCACCGCGCCCGGCCATTACCTGTTTTTAAAAGCTATAATGAGTAGAACTCTTAATGTAATTAGCATTTTGTTAGTCACATTGAACTGTGCTATAGAAAAATAGTACATCTGTCTGAAATACATACACTAGTGTGTTGCAAGCTTTATTCAGACTCTTTGCAGTAACTCCTTGTGGGTGCCACGGGTTTCGTGGACAGTCTGATAGTTACCATTCGGAGTACTTACTATTGATAGATGCTTTGCTAAGAGCATTCCATGGGTTATCTTATTTCTTTTAACCATCACAAGATCCCCACGAAGTACTTGTTATTTTTTTGAGACAGAGTATTGCTCTGTTGCCCGGGCTGGAGTGCAGTGACATGATCATAGCTCACTGCAGCCTGAAACTCCTGGGCTCAGGTGATCTTCCTGCCTCAGCCTCTCGAGTAGCTGGGACTACAGGCACCCACCTCCACGCTTGGCTAATTAAAATTTTTTTTTGTAGAAATGGGGTCTTGCTGTGTTGCTCAGACTGGTCTTGAACTCATGACCTCAGGTGATCCTCCCATCTTGGCCTTTCAAAGTACTGGGATTATAGGTGTGAGCCACTGTGCCCACTAAGTACTTAAAAGGACTGTTATTAGCTCTGTTTTGGTTGAGGAAAGGAAATCTTCTTTAAGCAACTTGCTCAAAGTCTCGCAGCTGTTAAGTGGTAAAGTGGAATTTCTGGAGTAGTTTCCAAAGTGTATATTCTCAACCACTGTACTGGACTTGTTTTGAGAGTTGTCATAATTATTGAAGTCACATATTCTGGTTGTTCTTATGCATGGTAAAAAGAAGTTTACTTTGTATTTTGTACTTTATGCTTTTCGGGTCCCCAAAGTGGCTTGATGTGCCTGTGCCTGCCTCATTGGCTTCCAGTTAGAGTTCATAATAATAATAATACTGATTATTTTAATGATCATTCATTGATAGCTTGCTCTGTGCCAGGCAGTGTACTAGATGATTTGCCTAAGTTGTCAGTAATCTTTATACTGACTCTGTGAAATAGGAAAATTATACCTGTGAGGAAACAAGCTCAGAGGCCTGAAATGATTGCTGAATGTGATTGCTTGGAAGGGTGAAGCCCAGGTTCAAACATACATTTTTTTGACTATAAAACTTGCACTCTTTATCCCCAAGTGTGTCAAAAACCTAAGTGTAAATATAGATAAACCTCTACTACTACAGGTTTAGGTTCTGTGATACCGTGCTGTATCTTTTGCTCCATCAATGGCAGCAACTCTGTGCCCATCTGCATGTGGGACAGGTTTAGATGAAAAACAGTAGATACAAAACACACCCACAGACAAAATAATGACAGTTCTTAGTTTTTTTGTGTGTGTTTGGATTATCATTACTTTCAACTATAGACTTGAAATCCTAGGCAGGCTTTTTTCATGATTATTTTGTGGTGACTTTTTTTCTTAACCAAAAATCCGAACCAATAAGTGGAATCTATGTTTAAGAAATAATTGAGAAGATATAGCTTATAAGCTAATTTACGGGAATTTTGGAAATATTTCAGTGGCTTATGGGTATAATGGAACAACCCTTGAATAAATACAACTTTAATAAAAGAAATAGTAATACATTTTTGGTTTTTTGAAATGGTCTGGCTCTGTCACCCAGGCTGGAGAGTGCAGTGGTGCGATCTCAGCTCACTGTAACCTCTGCCTCCCAGACTCAAGCAATCCTCCCACCTCAGCCTCCTGAGTAGCTGGGACTATAGGTGCATGCCACCATGGACTGGCTAACTTTTGTATATTTTGTAGAGACGGGCTTTGACCATGTTGCCCAACCTGGTCTTGAACTCCTGGGCTCAAGCAATCCACCCTCCTCAGCCTCTCAAAGTGTTGGGATTATAAGTGTGAGCCACTGCACTAGGCCTTATAGTAATACATTTAATACTGAAAATATACCTAACACTAATTTATATCTTATACAAAAGAAATGGTGTTATAGTTAGTGATTTGAATTAAGCAACGAGAGAGGGTAGCTGTCAAATGTACCTGTTTTGTATAAATGTAGAGAAAAAGAGTTGAGTGAGTGGAAAAGAGGGGAAAGGTCAGATAATGTTACAGATTCTCCAGTTCTGAGAAATGGCGTCTCTTCAGTGAAACCTCTGGTGATTCCAGATGGCATTAATCTCTCTGCACCTTTACTAGAGCAGGGAACCCCTTCAGCCTGCGTTCTGGTCGGTGTGTGCATGTTACCTTCCCTCACTCTATTTTGAGTCACTTGGTGATATGTACCATGTTTTATTCCACTCTTTCTCTCTTCTTAGTAATGAGCTTGCTGCCTTAGAGGATCACACTTGTTGAATGAGTAGAATGTTATGTGAGTCCACATTCAAATGAAAATTATTAAATGCACATGTCTAAATCTAAATGAGTAATTTGCTTTTTTGGATTATTTGTGGTATAGCCTGAGCATGGGATATAATTGGTTGGTGGTGGACAATTCAGGCCTCCAAATTCAAATTCCCACATTTGACTGATCCAAGGGGGTCAAACCCAAGGGGCTGTATTCTTTCTGATTTCTTTTTCTGGGCATGGTGTTTCCAAGGGGAGTTAGGGCTGGATGAGGAGAGGGACATCTGTCTGCTGAACTCACCTTTTGGCTGATGGTCCTAAACCTCGTTTTCTTATTAAAAGGACCTCTTTTAGGTCCTTATTCTCCCTTACATCTAGAGCTCACAGTTCTACAGGCTGTACAAGCATGGCACTAGCATCTGCTTGCCTTCTGCTGAGGAAGCTTTTACTTATGGTGGAAGGGAAATGGGCAGCAGGCGTGTCACGTGGTAAGAGAGAGCAGAGGAGGTGCCAGGCTCCTTCAACCAACCAGTTTCTCACATGAACCAACAGCGTGAGAACTCACTGCCATGGAAAGGGCACTGAGTCATTCATGGGGGGATCCACCCCCAAGACCAAAACACCTCTGCCAGGCCCCACCTGCAACACTGGGGATCACTTTTCCACATGAGATTTGGAGGGGACAAATATTCAAACCATATCATTGTGGAAATAAATTTGTAAGATAAATTCTTAGAGTTGGAACTGCTGAGACAGAGAGTACCCATATTTAAATTTCAATATCTGTTACTGCGTTTGCTCACCAAAAGGCAGAACCAATCTACACTCTCATCAACAGTGTATGAGAAGGCCCATTTCCCTCTCCAATCCCATCAACTCTGGACATTAGCAAACCTTTTAGTCAATGTCAGTTTGATAGGTGAAAAAGATTACTATGTTACGGTTTTATTTTATATTTTTTAAATTGTAAATAAGCTTGAATATCTTCTCATTTGTATTTGGCTATTTGTATTTACTTCCTTTTTTTTTTTTTTTTTTTTTTTTTTGAGACAGAGTCTCACTCTGTTGCCTAGGCTGGAGTGCAATGACCTGATCTCAGCTCATTGCAACCTCCACCTCAGGGGTTCAAGTGATTCTCCTGCCTCAGCCTCCCAAGTAGCTGGGACTACAGGCATATGCCACTACACCTGGCTAATTGTTTTGTAGCTTTAGTAGATACGGGGTTTCACCATGTTGACCAGACTGATCTCAAACCCCTGACCTCAGGTGATCTGCCCATCTCAGCCTCCCAAAATGCTGGGATTATAGGTGTGAGCCACTGCCCCTGGCCAGCTATTTGTATTTAATTTCTATAAACTATTTATCACCTTTGTCTGTTTTTCTATTTGGTTATTTATCTTTTTCTAATTGATTTAAGGGTTTTCCATTATTAAGGCTGGCTCTTTGTCTTGTGTGTTACAAATGTTTTTGCTCTTTTCGGTTTGTTCTAGTCTTTTTATTCTCTCTTCTTTTTTCCATAGAGAAGTTTAAAGTTTTTACATGGTCAAATTACTTATTTTCCTTTGTAACTTCTGGGTTTATGTCCTGCTTAAGAAAGTCTTCTACAGTCCAGGATATTGAAGAAGCATTCATTCATATTCTTTTTTCCTTCTACTTTAATGAGGTTAGATACACACACAGTTATGTATATAAATTTGTATGTTTGTATGTGTCATATTGTGGGTTTTTATAAAAAGCATGTATTTTTAATACAAAGTTCAGAATTTGTTTCTTTTTCTTTTCTTTTCTTTTTTGAGATGGAATCTTGCTCTGTCGCCCAGGCTGGAGTGCAATGGCAAGATCTCAGCTCACTGCAACCTCCGCCTCCCGGATTCAAGCGATTCTCCTGCCTCAGCTTCCCTAGTAGCTGAGATTACAGGTGCCCACCACCATGCCTGGCTAATTTTTGTATTTTTTAGTAGAGACGGAGTTTCACCATGTTGGTCAGGCTGGTCTCGAACTCCTGATCTCAGGTGATCCACCCGCGTCAGCCTCCCAAAGTGCTGGCATTACAGGTGTGAGCCACTGCTCCCAGCCTTTATTTTTCTTAATTCTTGCACCATCTTCAGTTTGTTTTGGTGAAATAAATCAGGTGGGGATCCAGCTTTATTTTTCAAGCAGATAGTTGATTCCACACCAGTTATTGAATAGTTTTTCTTTTCCCAGATGTGAGAACCTTTCTGAGATGAAGCTAAATTCCATAACCATAAAAAATCCTGTGTGTTTGCATTTCTGGGTTCTACATATGCTGTAAGAGCTTGACATTCATATAGGCCCAGAGACCCCTGCTGATTTTCACAGTTTCATTAGCAGATTAATGAGTACACCAACACAGGAGGTGATAAAAATCAACCGTGCCCACTAATGCATTTCCTGTGCATATCTGTTACTTGTGTTCCTCTGCCAGCATTTTCTCTAGAGAAGTAACTGCTGTAAAATGACTGTTGGATTGGTGTTCCTGGACAGTAAAATCTCACTGGTGACTTGAAACATGCATTTTAAGTCCATGTAGACAAATGCTGTCTTAAACCTATCAAAAACATGTGGTTTCACTTTTCCGTGACACTCATGTATTCTGATCTGTAGCTTTCGCAAGTGTCTTCACATTTGTCAAACCGTGCATCTGAGTTTGGTTCAGAAAACATGGTTATAGGATAAATATTTATTGAATTTGTGCCTTTCTTCAACCTTGACTATTTTATACTCTCTTCTCATTGCACAGAATCATTTTTACCTGTTTTATGAACTGCTGTAAGATTATTTTGTACTTAGAGTGGAAATCTTTAACACATCACATCTCATTTTAAATTTGGCATAGTATGACCATTTAAGGCAAAATTGCAATTCTGGAAGTTGTAAATTCTCAGAGTATAGGAAACAACTATAGCTGATAACTGGAGAGACACCTGTAGGAGATACTCTTATGTTCAGATAGCTATGACAATCTTGTTAAGAATAGTTGGGTGGGAGGTTCTTTTTGCTTCAGAGAAGAGTCTGAATCATAAAATATTTGGAAGAAATGAAGTTTCATTTCCTTAAACTATTGTATGTGTAAAAAGATAAAGGGTCATTTTTAAGTAAAACTAGGTAAGTTAGTGAAAAATTGTCACAATAAACCTACACTGAGCCTGAAAATTATTTAACATTTAAGAGTTAATTATGCATCCTAGAGTTTGAGGCAAATAAGAGAGCTTTAATTTGTTGAAATTTTGGCTTGAAATATTACTGATGCAAAAAGTCCAAATCCTTTTTAGTCTTATGAGAGTAGTCATTTCTTGTTAATAGTCTTGCTGATTTGTATGAAAATTAAGAAGTTTGAGTCCTTTACTCAAGCACCAGTCTAGTTGTTCCTTAAGGTCAGTAGACAGTGCAGCTTATTTTTGAATCCCTACCATAGTACCTGGCACATAATAGACACTCTGTATGTGTTTCTGGAATGCATGGATGGTTGAATAGTGAAGTAATAAGGATAAACTTTCTATATCCCATTCATCAGCAAGTCCTGTTGGCTCTATCTTCAAATTTATCCAGCATGTGATGACTTCTCAAAACCTCAGCTTGGTTGAGGCCACCGTCATTTCTCACCAGGATTAGGACAGTGGCCTCCTAACTGGTCTCCCCATTCTACTTTTGCCTCTATACAGCCTCTTTTCCACATGGCAGCCAGAGTGATTCTTTTAGAAGTCAGGTGACACTACCACACTTACCACACAGTGATTTCCATCTCATTCCAAAGTAAAAGACCAAGTCCTTAAAATGCCCTGCAAGGCTCTGCATTTTCACATGTGGCCTCACCCTGTCCCACCATTGTTTCTCTGAACCTGTGTATTTCTCCCCCCACCTCTCATTCTGTTGTAGCTACTCTGGCTTCTTTTTTGTCTGTCAAACATGCTAGGCATTCCTCTGACCCAGGGCCTTTGTATTAGCTGCTCCCTCTGCCTGGAACAGTCTTTCCCCAGATATCAGCATGGCCCACTCCCTCAGCTCCTTCAGTCTCTTTCTACTAGAGTGTAAGTTCCATGAGAGCAGGATTTTGTTTATTTTTTCCTTTTTCACTGTTACTGTCCCAGTGTCCAGAACAGTGCCTGCCACCTAGTGGGTACTTTTTTTTTGCTGGAAGGAGGAAGAAAGCAAAGAAGTAAGGAAGGAATCAGAAAGAGGGAAGCAGGAAGATAAATTAAAACTCATGGATATGAAGATGTGGCCATGGAAAGTACGGCCTCTAGTCCTGCCCAGGACATTAACTCCATGCCTGAGAAGGGCTTTAAACCTGACATCTTTTCTGTTAGTTTCCTGTTGATGTCTTTCTAACTTCTACAATTATGTTTTCATTTCTTTTCTCTTACCTGGGAAAAGTGCCTTTGCAGTAGTTCCAATTGCCACCTGGCACAGGAGGAGTGTGACAAATGACATATAATATATTACCTTAACTTTCTGTAGCTCTTTGTAGAAGCTAGATTGTTTCTCTTGAAAGCCTTCTTGAGCCCCTGTCACCGCAGTGGGTGCTGTTTGTCTGAGAGCTCCCTGAGTCTGCTGTTCGTCTGCTGTTTACTCAGTAGGCCGTTCTGACCGCCCCTTACCTGAGGCTGCCTCTCCTCTCTATTGGGCCTTTATGTTTCTCTTCTTGGTGTTTCTTTTGGATTGCATGTTGCTTCAAATAAAATCGCTAACAACATATGGCCTGTTATGATTCTCTTTTCCCAAACTCTGCCATTTTGTATATTTGTGACACACTGCAGATTTTGTGAAGATTGCTTCATAATATTTGTTTACCATCTGCTGCACTCTATTTGGTATCTTGCTAGGATTTTTTCCTCCATTTTAAGTGACATTAACAAAATCTAGCCAGTACATAGGCTTTCTGGTTCTACTTTTGCTTCCCTAATGTGCTGGAAAATCATATTACTATGCTCCAGGCAACTAGAGAAGCCTAGAATTCTCATTGTGAACCAGTGTATCAGATCTGTCTGCTCCCCCACCCCCACCCTTTTTCTTGGTCATATCCGGTAATGCTTTTTTGGTCAGATGGCAAAGAACCTCCATGTATAAGATAGAAAAAGCTCAAATTATTTTTTTACTTCTTACTACTTAGTACCACTACTTTCTAGTGTTGTTCTCTAACATATTTATACCTCTGAAACTTTGTGCCAGTTTAGTAAGTTTTTATGATTTATGGTTCCAGCTAGTGTGATTTTTATAGCTTATCCAGTTTGATAGGCAGCTAGCCTGAGTCTTGGCTAGATGGGCTGTATATATCCAAGTTTTTGTTCAGAAAAGTATTTTAGGCTACTGCAATAGTAATTTGCTTAGTATGTATTTCTGCTTTCTTACCCTTCAGTAACTTTTCGTAGTTGTCAATTCACCGTCTTTAGACGGAAGTGCATTTTTGCTTTACAGGTTAAGGCGAATGGTTTGCTCTTGGGCTGCCATCAAGGGGTCAGAGATAGCTTAGCTTTTGCCTTTTGGCTGGAGCCACCAGTCTTCTCATGGGTGTGGTTATTTTCCAACTCAATTTCCTCTTGGACAAAAACAAGGAGTCTTTAATAAAACAACTAAGCATAGATACTAAAGAGCAAATCAGACAGTCTCCCAAAGAGCAGTTTGTAAAGAAAACCAATACCTACATAAAACTAGGTGTCCTATTAACCCATAACAACTATTATTCAGTACGTCATATAAGCCTGATTTTATCTCCAGCCTTTCTTAGAATGCCTTTTTCAACTTATCTGAAATCTTCTTTTGGAGTCAGAACCCCTAAGGGGATAGTTCCAACATTTTATCACTGGGTTGATGTCAAAAGCTATTCTAGCCTTTTGGCTCCAGTTTTCTGTCCACTTAAACAAATGCTCTTGTAATGTTTCATAGCTCCTTTTTTTTTTTTTGAGACGGAGTCTCGCTCTGTTGCCCAGGCTGGAGTGCAGTGGCGTGATCTCGGCTCACTGCAAGCTCCGCCTCTTGGGTTCACGCCATTTTCCTGCCTCAGCCTCCCGAGTAGTGGGGACTATAGGTGCCCACCACCATGCCCGGCTAATTTTTTGTATTTTTAGTAGAGACGGAGTTTCACCATTCACAGGATGGTCTCGATCTCCTGATCTCGTGATCCGCCTGCCTCAGCCTCCCAAAGTGCTGGGATTACAGGCATGAGCCACTGCACCTGGCCTCATAGCTACTTTTTATGCAACTTCTCTACAGTAAATTATTCTGGTAGCTGACTTCTTTCACAGATCTCTTTCTTCTGAAATAATCCCTCAAGAGATTTCTTAGAAATGTAGAATTCCAGAATATTTTGGTTTAAGTAGCCTTAAAGATTCAGGCTCTAGCTTTGAGAAGTTGAAGAACTCTCCTTTTGTTCTTGTAATTTAAATGATCTTTCTGTAATCGGTGCCCCCTCCTTTTTAAAATAAATTATGAGAAGGGTTTTCACTCGTTTTACCAAAATATAAGCACCTGCCCACCCTATGTGAGCAATACCTTATTCAGGTCTTGTGCATATTGAAATTCGGTATAAGCAGTCTCTTTTTAACCATCATCTCTATAGCTAGCTTAGTTGCAGAAATGAGATTTATTTAAAAAACTACTTTATTCAGGCTGGAAATTGTTTTTATGCCAAGTTCAGGACTTCGTAAAGAACAAATCAGTTTAGCCTACATTTAAAGAGAATTTGACCTGGTTTTAAAGCAAAAATGTAAAGTGCTTTCATGTGTGGTGATATGTAACATTATATCGTTTGTACTCTGTTTTTTCCTGTCTCCTGAGTTTTTAAGAAAACTTTCACCTTAACCTTGAAAATATTAGTTTCTAGAACCTATATATAGAGAGACTCCTTTCTTCTCTTTCTACAGCTAGAATGGCATTTCTCCCCCAATTTGGCCCTAGAGATTCTGTATCTAAAGTGAAAAAATGAAAGAAAAGGTGCTAGATTCCTATAAAGTTCTTTATGTGTGCAACATCTCTCAGGACTGTGCCTTCTTCGTTACTGAAAGTGACCAGTGTATGCCTTTTACTCTGAAAAGAGGCAACTCTTGATAGCAGAATACTGGTAATGACTCTCCTAGATTTAGATAGTGTGATCTTGATGATGCCAACTCACATTGAGTTGGGGAACTCTGCAGCAGTGAACCAGGATCCAGAAACAAATGTTTGGAAAGAAAACCTGAGTGAGAGCTGTGGGTCACTGAACAGGACTGGTCCAAGTGCTGGTTTCTATCATGCTATCAGATTGCTGTTGGCCACTGAAGAGATAAAGAGAGAAAGTATTTTGCTTGAAAATAGGTTAATTGTGAAAGAACACAAGCTTCCTCCTAGGGTCCCCATAGCCTTGTCACCAAGCAGGGGGATATCCTTGGAACTACAGCCGGACAGGAGGGAAGACCCACTGACATGTGGTAGGGGAAGAGCCCTTTGTTGAACTGAACTCCCTCTGTACTTTCAGTAAGTGTCCCCTGAGCATGTTGTGCAAGCTTATTCTCTTCATGATGAGAGATTTGTCTGAGGGTCTCCAGGCCTGGGATCAGAACAGTCTTTCTATGTGATCAAATCAGCAATTATATGCTCAAGAGTGAACAAAAATAATAATAATTCTGAATGTTAACAAGCACACTAGAACTGAGGCATCCTACCGAGAGCCTGCCCCTTCCAAGTTGTCCCCTTGGGAGGCTGTGTACATTGCTCAGGATGTTTTTGGCATTTCTTTCAACTGTGCATTTACAGTCTACTACGTAGGCTGTCCTCACTGTTCACAAATCTTTATAGAAGGATGAATAGTTAACTATATATTTAGAAATAGCCATAGACATGCTTGGCAGATTCTTAGACATGCTTGGCAGATCAGGCCAACAATTTCATTTTGGGTTAAAAATGAGATTTAATATTCTCACATAGTCTATCTTCAGGTTTTTAAAGCAGTTTTGAAAATATATTTCAAAAACTACTTTGAATAAGAGAAGTATCATGAAATAAGTACATTATTTCTAGATGTGACCTCTGATAATACTTACTCAAATGTACACATTCTGGTTATGTAGTTTGTGAAGTCTTGTCCTCCAGCCTTAAGACTTAAATTATTTCAAAATAGCATGAATAGCATTTGAAGCTTACTATGGCTGGAGAGTATGCAAAACAAGTGAAACTGTTCAGAAAAAGAGCTGCTAAATAGAATGGGATAGAGAGACCTGTATTAGAGCTGCTTTACAAGTTAACCTTGCACTAGGCCTAGGTTCTTCTGTGGAAAGAGAATAATAATAATGATGTTCATGTCGTAGGTTTGTTATGAGGTTTTCAAGGAGGTATTGCCTATGAAGCATAGATCACAGTGCTTCATGTATAGTAGTGTTCAATAAGTGTTAGCCATTTTTATCATGCTGTTGTGACATGATAGATTGCCTGGGAGAGAGGAAGAATGGAGAAATCAGGGTATGGTGCCGTTCGGGAGATTTAAAAAGTACGGATAGTGGAACAAGACTGGCCTCTCTTTGGTTTTTAGTTCCCCTAACCAAACCTGTTTTGTCATACTCCAGTTATATTTACTTTAACCTAGATATATGTTGTGAATGACATGAGCAATATTTTAATTTTCTGCTATCCCTAAAAGAAAGTTTTATATTGAGATTCTGATCGTACTCCAAATGGAAAACAAAACAACAAACTAATAATGTCAACATCCCCTCAAAATGTGGTGTTGAGGGTTAGAATATCACGTTGTAATAAACTGTTTGTATTATGTTCCCTTTGTGCATTAAACAAATGCACACCTTCTCATTTGCATTATGTTGCTTTTAAACAGATGAAGATGAAGATGGTGATCGAATTACGGTGAGAAGTGATGAGGAAATGAAGGCAATGCTGTCATATGTAAGTGTACTACAAATGAGGACTATTTTTTAAAATGTTAATGTGATTGAGGATGCTGTTTCTTGGGTATAGTGAAGACGTAAATAAATCACAGTTGTCATACATTTTTCTATATAATAGGTAAAGGTTTCAAGGATTTCCATATGTGAAAGTTAAGGGCATTATTTTCAAAAGACACTTACTGATCATATCATAAACATTAAGAATAATGCATCTTAATGACTTTTGCATTAGGTATCGTGCAGACTAAATGGACTATCAATTTCCTGTATTTTTTATGCAGTACTTAAAGTAACGGCTCATTAAAAATGAACCCCTGGGCTCTAAAAAATTTTTCAAAATCTACTTTCAACTGGAGATCTCTCTCACCCTTCCAGACTATAGTTACAATGTAGCTGCAGGCTTAATATGGATACACGATTTAAAGATGTACTCTTGGTTATTTATGCACTACCCATAGTACTCCCACCGAAAATGAACTACAAGGTTACTTACTGAATCAAAGTGATCTGAATATATTCTGAAATGACTTTTCTTTTGTGTTTAAAATTTTACTGAAAATCTGCGTTAACAGTTGTCTGATACTGAAGTAAACAAGAGAAAAGGGCATATTTCTAAAGCTTCAATACTGAGCTTGAAAAATTCAGCTATCATGAGGAGACATAGGTTACCTGAGTCTTGATTTGAGCCTTCCTCTCAAGTTTTGTTTTATTATATCTGAGTCTGTAATCTGTTTACAAAACCTTTTCCAGTGGTCTGGTAGAAAGAGCATTGTAGTAGAAGTCAGGAGACCTTAGCTCTTCTGTGGTTTCTTGGCCCTAGGCAAATCACTTAACCTTTCAGTGCTGTAGTTGCCTCATCTGTCAGTTGTGGATAATAATACTTGTCCTTTATACTGCACAGGGCCATTGTAATGATCAAATGGGAGAATAGATGTGAAAGCCCTTTGAAAAGTTAAAAGTTCTATACAAATGCAAATGATGAAATCATTTGGAATCATGTGGAAATGATGGAATCAGGGCTCTTACTTTTCATTGAGACCCTAATCTTAGTCAACAGTTAGGTTGTAGGTTTTTGATAGACTTCAACTTCAGCCATGATATTGTTTCATTATAATGAAAACTGTGAACTATCTGTATGGGTTTCCGCCAATAGTTTTAATTTAGGGTAGGAGGATAGAGAACAAGAAGGATAGGATGATTAACGGAGCGTTGCATTCCAACCAGCACAGAATAGGAAAAGTCAATTTCCCATTGACTTCCCATTAACTTATGTGAGAGTCTTTGTATACTGAGAATTTAGAGCTGGGCTCGTCAGTACCTTGAAAGGCAGAGTAGGATTGTCTGCTGGAAAGGTCTAGCACTAGTATTGATAGATTGGCTAACTCTCCTGAGAGTGTGACATGCTTATATTTAGAAAACACACACACACACAGATGGGTTCTAATTTTCTCACATATGTGCATTGCAGAGAACTGACATCAGTATACTTTCATTATGTATTCAACTTAACCACATGCAAAAGATACGTACTTTTGGGTATGGTCTTACAAACTGTGCTTTTTGAACATGTTAGTGGGTGTGATCATAGTGATAATAATAATGATGATTTCCATTTCTGAGTTACTGCTATATACAAAATGCTTGGGGTATTTAATTTTTTTAGTTTTAATAATCACTCTGAAAGACATATATTATCATTCTTATTTTTAGATGAGGAAGCTGTGGTTAAGAGATAAGCCCAAGGTCTTAGAGTTAGTATGAATGTGAATATGGAATTTAAGTTCAGTTTCTTTTAATGCCCAAGCTGTTGCTCATTTACTGTTTTACACTGTCTCTTCCCCCACCTTCCTCTTTGCACATTTGTAGCGGGATCTTTTTATGTCATCACTGTTATTTTTTTTTTCTCCGAGATGGAGTCTTGCTCTGTCACCCAGGCTGGAGTGCAGTGGTGCCATCTTGGCTCACTGAAACCTCTGTCTCCTGGGTTAGAGCAATTCTCCTGCCTCAGCCTCCTGAGTAGCTGGGATTACAGGCACCTGCCACCGTGCCTGGCTAATTTTTGTATTTTTAGTGGAGACGGAGTTTCATCATGTTGGCCAGGCTGATCTCGAACTCCTGACCCCATGATCCACCTGTCTCGGCCTCCCAAAGTGCTGGGATTACAGGTGTGAGCCACTGCGCCCGGCCTATCATCATCATTATTACATTCTGAATAATTTGGGTTTATGTAATACCTTAGTTGTGATTTCTGCACCATATATTCCTTACAGCATATGCTTATTTTCTCAAACACAGTGTTTAATTATTTTTGTGTTGTAGGAAAATATGATTACATAATCTTACGTTACATGTCCTTAGTTTAAAAGTTTCTGAGATTTCTTGGGAGCCACTTTTTTTTGTCTGAATAGAAGTCATCTATCTCATTGATGAGCTAATTTTTAAAAAATTTTTGTAGAGGTGGGGTCTTGCTTTGTTGCCCAGGTTGGTCTCAAACTCCTGGCCTCAAGTGGTCCTCCTGCCTCAGCCTCCCAAAGTGCTGGAATTACAGGTGTGAGCCAAGGTACCTGGCCAGGTTGGCTGTCATTTTGATCTGTCTTGGTTCTTATGATTGAAATTTAAGGAGAACCATTTGGACCTAACCTCACAGTCGGTTTTGGTTGGTAGTCCTCATAATTACCAGCATGTTCCTACAAATTTGCATTGGTCTTTATTTTGTAGACATTGTAAAATGTTGCCTTTTTAATTGAAAACTTATCAGTTATTTAAATTTGGCTCTGAAGTTTGAGTCAGGATTTTGTGTAAAGGCATAGGGAAGATACTGACACATTACCACATTTTTATTGTTTTTTACAAAAAGCTTTTTGTTTTGTTTATGAGATGAAGTCTTACTCTTTCGCCTAGGCTGCAATGCAGTAGCCTGATCTCGGCTGGGTTCAAGTGATTCTCATGCCTCAGCCTCCCGGGTGGCTGGGATTACAGGCACCCGCCACCACGCCCGGCTAATTTTTGTATTTTTTGGTAGAGATGGGATTTCGCGATGTTGGCCAGGCTGGTCTCGAACTCCTGATTTCAAGTGATCTGCTCACCTTGGCCTTTCAAAGTGCTGGGATTACAGGCATGGGCCACCGCACCCAGCCAAAAGAGCTTAGTTTTTCATATAGAATTCAGTAAATCTGTGGTCACCTTAGTATTTCTTCAAAAGCCATATGTGGGAAAGCAAAAATAGAGGCACTTTTACCTTTAGTCCTTTAATCATTCTTTTTCGCTGATTACAAAGGTTAAGTAAATAAACAGCCTATATCTCTGCACAAGAATAAAAACAAATTTGCCATCTCTGAGTTGAAACTTGAAGAATTATTTTTTTCCCCCTTGGATGCAAGCATTTTCTGGCTTTGGGCCAGTACAAGTGTACATTTTTATCAGTAATTTAAATAGATTTTTGTATTAGACCTGAAAATGTTGCCTTTTTAATTGAAAACTTATCAATTATTTAAATTGCTAGCAGCCTGAGGCTGTTAATTTTATGAGTGCCATAATAATGGCATACAGTGGTTTTTGATACATGTGACACATGGAATATTGTATTATGGTAAGGATTTGTCATGGCAATAGGTTGTTGTGTGCTGTTAAATAATAACCAACATATTAAACCAAAGTCTGTTGTCACACATTAGTACCATTTTATATAAGTTATTTAGAAGTTGTATTCTTTTCTTCATTAGATATATTTTTAAGAGATAATGAGAAGAAAACAAAGCTATAATAAATTGTCTTTTAAGAAAATGTAAAGTAATTTGGTCTCCAAGGAGATATTTAATGTATTGAAAGATTTCAGCAGCCAAGTGTTATTACAGCACCATTGTGATAGCTGCTCTGCGTTTTGTTATGAGTTTGTGTTAATCAACAATCTGTTTTTATAGCATAGTTTCTTGTGAGTTATGTTGTTAGAATATTCCACTTCTGGGATCATGGCTTTTCCTCTGACACTATTGCATCTTTTTAATTCCTCCATAAAGTATTTTTTTAATTAGAATTTGAAATGCTTTATTAGAAAAAAAATACAACCTACGTATTCTGAAAACTAAATACCTGATCATTGCTAATTAAATATTCCCTTAATGTAGTTTAAATTATTTTGTCGTTGTTCTCGTTTCCTCCTCTCATTTTCTAGAAATACTGAAAATAGCGTGCTGCTTTTTTCCTTCCATTTTTTTGTGTTTGTTGTCTGGTAGTTCTATGGAGCCCCAGTTCTAGGAGGGGATTGTTTTACTGTTAACCTCTTCTTTTGGGTGACCTTTCATGGAGAAATTCAGCCAATACATCTTGCTTTTGTAAATAGATTTATATTTGTTTCTGCTAAATCCTGTGTCTAGGGATTTATTACACCTGGTTCTCTTTAATATTGAGAGACTTGTGTGAGTGGAACACAGTATTAACAAAAATAATTTTCATCATTTTGTCTATTCTCACTCTTTATATCATTTTTTCCCACATTGCCAGAAGAGTATGGCATACATTTTACTGTAATGCCTCCCATTATGAGACCTTGTATTATATTCAATACAGGAATCCTTGTATTTAAGGGAAGTGTAAGTATTCCCTTTGGTGTATTTGACCGCAGTGTACCTTGTTAGACATTGAGTACTATGAGGGAAAAATATTTTTTCACCTGTGGAGCACCTTGTAAATTGGGACATGATTGGCTTTATTCTAATATACACAACTTGGACGTTGCCTCTAAAATCATGCAGTTACTCAAGTAGAGTCAGAAGGTAACCACAGAGGTTTTGTTCAACTCTTTCATTTTATAAATAAGGACATTGAGGCCCACAGAGAATAGAAGATTCAGAAATCAGTTGGAAGTCATATGGCTAATTAAAGGGAAGGCCTGGATATAGACTCTCAATCTCTTTGCTCCTGGTTGTTTTAAATAAGGTTTTGTTTTGGTATCTATTATAGTCCCGCTCAGCTTTGCAAATACTACTTTTTCCTGAGTGTGAAAAATAATGCTTATTACCAAAATGTCACTGTACTTGAGTTTGTAGAGAAATGTAAAAAATACTCTGTTGGCCGGGCGCAGTGGCTCACTCCTATAATCCCAGCACTTTGGGAGGCTGAGGCGGGCAGATCACAGGGTCAAGAGATCGTGACCATCCTGACTAACACTGTGAAACCCCATCTTTACTAAAAATACAGAAAATTAGTCAGGCGTGGTGGCAGCTACTTGGGAGGCTGAGGCGGGAGAATTGCTTGAACCTGGGAGGCGGAGGTTGCAGTGAGCCGAGGTTGCACCACTGCACTCCAGCCTGGGCGACAGAGTGAGACTCCATCTCAAAAAACAACAACAACAAAAAACTCCGTGGGCGTCTGAAGGTTTAAAGATTTTGTCCTTACCTACAAGGCTATGTTTTACCTTGTTTGCCAAATTTGTTGTCCATTTAGAAATTGAATATTTAATAGCATCAGGGCCTTAGCTATTAGGAAGTTTTCTTTAAAGAGCAAAGAGGTTAGGAAGCTCATTTTCCACATGGTGCTTTCAAACATGCCACATAGTAAATAGGTTCAACTTTGAACTTAACTTTGCAGGTGGCAAAATCAGTTCAGCTTTCAATGAGTCCCCTAATTGAATGCAATTTATCCAAACAACTGACCACATAGTATATTATTCAGGCAAGGTGGAGAAATGGTGAAAAAAATGAGAAAGGGAAACTGAAGGAAATAAATTGTTTTGGAAATTTATTTTCTCAAATAATGACATGCTCCAAGCTGTAAGTAAAGTTTTTGTTTTGTTTTTCTTATCCTAGTCAAAAAAGAAAACTTTTTTCCAGAGGCAGATTATTTTAATTCTCTTCTCTGTGTTGTTTGGAACATTTGGATGCCCTTGAAATAGTGATAAAAGTGTAGTGACCCCTTCTAGCCCCTGTTGTGATCTATCTTGGAGCCTGTTTGGAAGCAGGGAGCAGAAGCATATTCAAGTTTGCATCAGAACAAGGGATTTATTATGTGGCTCTTGGATGCAAAGGAAAAGATAAGCATGAGCAGGCCTCGGTCTTGGTGGTACCGGGACACTCTGGGGACCGCTGGAATAGGAGGTTTGGACCACCAACATTTTGTCATTTATATGGCTCTACTCCCAGTTCAGTTCCATCTCTGTGGAGGGTTCCGCTTACCCTATTTATAACAAAATGTCTCATTTGGCTTGCTGTCTGCATAGTCCTGTTTTATTTAAGTGTCAGGTTCCCTGAAGCTACTGTTAAAACTTCTGCTTTAAGAGGAATAGCAGAATTGCTACAGTCTAAAAATCAGGTGAAAGGTCAGTGTGTGAACACTACCCCAAGCTAACCAAGGTAATAACTCTGAAAGTTTCAGCTGAGAGGATCCCATAAATTTTGGGCCTCCTGGTGAATACAAATTTAAACTCCTTCTGCCAACACATATTACCTTAAACTTAGCCAATTTGAATTTCATCTGCTATTGGCTGCCCAAACTTCTATTAAGACTATCTGGAGCTCCTTAAAGTCCTCTACGGTTTTATCCAAATGGTGTTATCATTAAACTTGCCCAACTTGCTGTCATTTTCACTTTCAAGTCATTAATAAATACATCCATCCAATAACATGAGCCTATAAATAGGGCCCAGAGTTGGTCCCTGTTGACCTTCATATTGTGATTTTCTTGCTCATCATCTAATCAATCTGTGACCATATGTGGACCCTCAGTCGAGTCTCTTAAGGAAGAGCTTGTATACATTGTAGTCTCCTCATGACAGGAACAATGAGTTATTAGGGAGTCAGAGCCTGAAGCCAGGTAAGTAAATGTAGCTATTAATTTGATATTCAAAATAGATTGGCTTCATATGTTATTTTTGACCACTGGGGCAGTTGTGTGCTTTGTGAGAGGTCAGCATCATAAAGGAAAAGCCTCTTAATGTAAAGTATGAGAAATAATTGAAAGAAGGTGTAACTAATGACACATCTGCCTAGGGTTATAATTGAATTTGTAGCCATTTGATAGAGTTAAGATTGTTGGGTTCTTCACTGGGAAAACAAATAAATTAACTATGGACTGCAAATAGTTGGTTAGTTTATTGATTATTGCTGTAATTACTGACTGAGCTACATATAATAGGATATGCTTGCAGTATTGACAACAGGAATCTGAAAATCTTATCATTAGTGTGAAAAAGACAGCATGAGTATTCCTTATAAGTGGAATACTGTACCAATTATGTTGTCTGTTAGGCATGCTAAGGAGAGATTTGAGAAACCGTCCTGTTATAAATGTATGGAAGAGTAATAAATAGGCCTGGTGTTTCCTCTGTACGTGAGACTTGCTGCTGAATAAATTAGAAGGTATGACCAATGAGAGTCATTACTATGTCTATATCAGTTCCTCTCTGGATTCTTCCTGTAAACATTTGTGCAGTGTCTATAATGTGCTAGGCATTATATGGCAGTGATTTCTCAAGTTTTTAAAGGCATAGTCCTTTTTCAAAATCTGTGGGAAGTTGTTTATTTTTTTACCCCAGAAAATTCACATAATGTAGTGTTTCACCAGCTTCAAGGATCTCCTAAAGCCCATATAGATCCCAGGTTAATACCTCTGGCATAAGAGGAAATAAAATATACAAGGCATGGTTCCTGCCCTTGTTGCACTTCCAAAAGAGAAACAGTGTTCCCCACAATACCCATTTTACTTTATTATTTATAGTACTGCAGTAATTGAGGGGAAGGGAGGGGATACTGACTCAATCTCCATAAACCAGTTAGTTAAATTCTACCACTGTACTTTGTCCAGATATCTCAGTGGCCTTGTTTTGTGGTTTCTGTGTCACCCTATTGTTATGAACGTTTTTCTTCTATGTACTCTTACTTGGAAATGAGAGATTCAAGGCACCATTTCCTATTTCAAGATTTTTTTTCAGGTACTTTTTAAGAAGGTTTCCCATATACCAGCTCCTTTAATTTTGATCTTCTTAACATCTCTATAAGACGAGCAAGGCAGGCTTTTTCCCCCATTTTTACAGCAGAGGGTATAGAGGCATAAACAATTGTGTGCCTTTCTTGAGGTCACACAGCTAGTCCATAGAGAGCTGGAGCCTGAGGTCACTCACTCGCTGGTTTGTTTCCTCATTCATCCAATCAGTTTTTTCATGCAGCAAATGTTTATTGGATAGCAGTTCTCTGGCCAAGTGCTATGCAAGGTGGTGGGGGTGCAGTGAGCATACAGTTCATGCCCTCTAGGAGCTCATGGTCCAGTCAGGGAGATTAACAAAAAAGGAAACAGAATTCAGTGGGAGAAATCAAGGAAACTCATAATTACCAAGCGGAGTGATAAATGATATAATACACCTCAGCATTAGGTGCTCCATGAGCACAAGAAGTGTCTAATCTAGCTTTGGGGACCAAGAAGGCTTCCTGAAGAGGGCCGGTGTCCAGGTGGGGTAAGTTAGGACAAGGGGACTAGGAAGGGTGTTTGGGGCAGAAAGAACAGTGTATTTAAAGAATGCCTGGTGAATCAGGAGGAGCTGCCTGTGATTCAGTCTGTATGGACAGTGACGGGGAAGAGGGTGGGAGATGAGGCTGGGAGGAAGGTAGGTGAGACCATGGAGGGCCTTAGCTTGAGGGAACAGGGAAGTGACATGATCATATCTCATATTGTCAGAGGCATTTGAGCCACAGCAACTCTGTATTAGTCTGTTTTCATACTGTTACCGGAAAGGGGTCCCAATCCAGACCCGAAGAGAGGGTTCTTGGATCTTGTGCAAAAAAGAATTCAGGGTGAGTCCACAGTGCAAAGTGAAAGCAAGTTTATTAAGAAAGTAAAGTGGTGAAAGAATAGCTACTCACTGCATAGACAGAGTAGGACATTCCTGAAAGTAGGAGGATGAATGTGCCCACCCTAGGTATGATGTTTGTTTATGTATAGGATAAAAAAGGATCATGGGGAGATGTGCTCTGCTACAAGGGTTTGTGATAAAGGATTCATTTTCTTAATTACTATATTTTGCAAGAATTGATAATTTTTTTTTTTTTTTTTTTGAGACAGAGTCTTGCTCTGTTGCCTAGGCTGGAGTGTAGTGGTGCGATCTCGGCTCACTGCAAACTCACCTTCCAAGTTCAAGCGATTCTCTTGCCTCAACCTCCTGAGTACCTGGGACTACAGGCACCTGCCATCATGCCCAACTAAGTTTTGTATTTTTAGTAGAGACAGGGTTTCACCATATTGGCCAGGCTGGTCTCAATCTCCTGACCTTGTGATCCGCCTGCCTCGGCCTGCCAAAGTGCTGGGATTACAGATGTGAGCCACCGCGCCTGGTCTGATATTATTATGTTTAAAGCAAAATTAGGAATGCTTCTGTTCTCAAGATATTAGGATATCAGGACATTCCTGAATCTGGGCGTGTTTAGTAAACGTTATCAATCTGTTCCCTTCATCATAAACATCTAGAGCCTCGGAATACCTAACTTCCTGGGAATGTAGCCCAGCAAGTCCCAGCCTCATTTTTCCTAGCCCTCACTCAAGATGGAGTTGCTCTGCTTCGAATGCCTCTGACAACATTGCTATAAATAAGAGCTATTTGAGACTGGGTAATTTATAAAGAAAAGAGGTTTAATTGACACAGTTCTGCATGGCTGGGGAGGCCTCAGGAAACTTACAATCATGGCAGAAGACAAAGGGGAAGCAAGTACCTTCTTCACAGGGTGGCAGGAGAGACAGTTGGGTAGCGGGTGGGTGAGTTGCCACACACTTTTAAACCATCAGATCTCGTGAGAATTCACTCACTATCATGAGAACAACTAGGGGGAAATCCACCCCCATGATCCAGTAATCTCTCACTGGACCCCTGCTCCAATTCGACATGAGATTTGTGGGCGGGGACACAAATCCAAACCATATCAGACTCCATCTTGAATAGAAACTGGGTAAAATGAGGCTGAGACCTGCTGGAAGTCAGGCATTCTTAGTTACAGGGTGTTTAAGAGTTAAGGGAACAGGTTAATAGCGTTTACCAAACAGACTCAGGACTTAACAGACCCAGGAAATGTCCTGATATCCTGATATCTTAAGAACAAAAGCATTCTAAGTTTTGCTTTAAAGATAATATCTTTAAATAATAATATCTTCTTGTGGAAGACAGTAGTCACACAAAGATGAACAATCCTGTGTCACCAGCTCTTGTAGTGCAGTGCATCTTCTCCATATGGTTTTTTGCTTTGTTATCTAGTGCTCCTCCTCTTACTTTTGGGAACACCCGGCTCTGGATTTATTGGTGAAGCCGTTCTTTTATTCCTTTACTTTCTTAATAAACTTGCTTTCACTTTACTTTGTAGAATCACCCCAAATTCTTTCTTGTATGACATCCAAGAACCCTCTCTTGGGGTATGGATAAGGATCCCTTTCTGATAACAGTATTTCTCAAGAGTGGCTTGGGGTAGAGAAATTATAAAGCTTGGAAGCCACTTAGGGGCCTGTTCCCTGTGAAAGACAATGGTGGTCACAGGACTGATGAGAAGTTAACAGATTTGAGAAGTGGGGAGGATTCAAGATAATAAAATTTAGTAGGCCCAGCATGGTGGTACACGCCTGTAATCCCAGCACTTTGGGAGGCCAAGGTGGGTGGATCACGTGAGGTCAGGAGTTTGAGACCGGCTTGGCCAACATGGTGAAACCCCATCTCTACTAAAAATACAAAAATTAGCTGGGCATGGTGGGGGCACCTGTAGTATCAGCTACTCGGGAGGCTGAGGCAGGAGAATCACTTGAACCCAGGAGGCGGAAGTTGTATTGAGCCAGGATCGCACCATTGCACTCCAGCCTGGGTGATAGAGCAAGACTCTGTCTCAAAAAACAAAATAAGGCCTGGTGCGGTGGCTCACATCTGTAATCCCAGCACTTTGGGAGGCCGAGGCAAGTGAATCACGAGGTCAAGAGATCGAGACCATCCTGGCCAACATGGGGAAATCCCATCTCTACTAAAAATACAAAAATTAGCTGGGCATGGTGGTGGGCGCCTGTAGTCCCAGCTACTCAGGGGGCTGAGGCAGGAGAATCATTTGAACCTGGGAGGCGGAGGTTGCAGTGAGCCGAGATCGCGCCACTGCACTCCAGCCTGAGCGACAGAGTGAGACTCCATCTCAAAAAAATAAATAAATAATATAAAATTTAGTGATTGAATATGGGGGAGAAGAGAAGAGAGATGGTTTGGATTACTTCCAGATTTCTGGTTTGGGAAACAGGGTCATAGTGATGGTATTTCCTGAGACCATAAACCCAGGCAGCAGAAGACTAGGGTCTGAGAGGAGATAGGAGAGGAAATCAGTTTTGGACCTGTTGAATTGGAGGAGGCTCTGCACAACCAACTGGGTATGTTTCAGAACTTAGGAGAGAAATATGGGCTGGAAATAAAGATTTGTGATTCATCAGCTCATAGTTAGTCTCAGTGACTCCTCTGGTAGTTGAAACCTTTGAAGTGGCTGAAGTAACTCAAGGAGAGTATAAAATGAGAAGGTTAATGAAAAACAGGGAGGGAAATCCTGCATTTAAAGGAGGAATGGGGTAATAACCACTTACAGGAAACCGAATGGAGTAGTAGGAGAGGTGGGAAAACCTGTGGAGGGGGTAGCGGGAGGGGGGTTGCCAAAGAAAGAGCCAGAGGTCACCCATCAGCACAGATGTCTTCACACTGCTTCGCCAGCCTCTGAAAGATCGGGGGACATAACCTAACCTGCACAGGGTTTGAACGAAGCCACAACTCTTCACCAGCTCAGCAGTCTACCAGGTAACCCTGCCTATTTAGGTAAATGTTTTGAGGTATGAGAAATATGAGATAACCTACCTCTTAACTTGTAAGCAATAAATATACATTTTATGCCCCGAGTGCATGGCATGGCCTAGAATGAAAGGAGTACTTTTTTTCTTTGTTTTTTGGTTTACTGATAAACCATTTGCTTCATCTGTTAAATAGAGGTGATGATACTTACAGAATGGGATAGGATTGTAAGAAACTAAGTGAATAAACGTAGATATGTAGTACTGAGCCTAACACACATAGGTGTCCAATGAGTGAGGGTTAGTTCTCTCCCTGTGTCTCTATCTCTGTCTCTGTTTTCTCTTCTTTTTTTCTTTCTTTCTTTTTTTTTTTTTTTTTTTTTGAGATGGAGTCTTGCCTTGTCGCCCAGGCTGGAGTGCAGTGGCATGCTCTTGGCTCACTGCAACCTCCGCCTCCTGGGTTCAAACAATTCTCCTATCTCAGCCTCCTGAGTAGCTGGGATTACAGGTGCACACCACCACACCCAGGTAATTTTTGTATTTTTAGTAGAGACAGGGTTTCACCATGTTGGTCAGTCTGGTCTCGAACTCCTGACCTCAGGTGATCTGCCTGCCTTGGCCTTCCAAAGTGCTGGGATTACAGGCATAAGCCACTGCACCCACTTCTTTCTTAATAGAAAATATGTGCCTTATAAACTTAAATTGTGCTATTTTAGAACTCAAGTTTTTTAAAAAAATGGCAGATTTCCATGAAGAAAAAAATGTAATTATTGATTGAATTGTGCCATTAGCATTAGAATTAGGTTTATAACAAATATGAACACTGTAGTAAACTTGCAAACAAAACAAAGCAAAAAATTGTACTTGTTATCCCCTTGTTGAATCTGGCCCTCTGTTTCAAATTAATTAGATTTTTGGTAACTATGCTAAACTTTGTCACATCCTTATTAAAATGGCTTAAGAATTTTGAAGAACAGCTCAGAAGGAGTCTGAAACTAATCTGAGTCTAGTACTGGAGATTCCATTAGCAATTGCAAAACTGATTAATCTTTTACCCAGTTAACTTATTGATTATCGCTGCAGTTACTGCATGTTTATGCAGTATTATGCAAGGGATAACAGGAGAAAACACTTTTTATAACTGCTGCTGATGTATTCAGTTTGAACACAATATTTCGTACTCTATATAATTATTTCTGCACTTTTAAGTGCTGGAACACTTCTAAGATAGAAACTTTGCTTAATATTGTTTCAATATGAGGAGGTGTACTTTTAAATTTCTTAACTAGTAATGCATTATAGTTTACCAAGTGCCTTCACTAATTTTATTGCTGCAGTTTAATTTTTGAGCCTCACCGTAACCCTATATATTAGGGTAAATATTAGGAAACTAATGTTTAATAAAGTTAAATGTCTTCCTGAAGGCTACACAAGTTAATGATGGCAGACTCAGAATTCAACCCCATTTGAATCAGTAAATATTTATTAAACACCTACTATGTGCAGAGTTTTGTGTTAGGGCTAATAAATGCCAGGATAAGATTATAGACTTGAAGATGAAGTTATTTGGATAACTTTAAGTAATATTATGAAGGTTACTTTGTTACATTTCTGTCCAAGCTATTATGTTCAGTATCTTGGTGTACAAGGTTTAGGAGTGTTTTTTTGGTCGTTGCTGTTTGTTTCTTTGTTTTTTTCTTTTCTTTTGGTTTTGGTCATTACTGCTTATTTTATCACTATTTAGAACAAAATTGGAGAGAATCCCTTTAAAGGAAGAGTATATAGAAATGACACTAATAGATTCAGATCTAAAAACAATTTGCTGCCCGTGTGTGGTGGCTCACGCCTGTAATCCCAGCACTTTGGGAGGCCAAGGCATGTGGATCACCTGAGGTCAGGAGTTTGAGACCAACCTGGCGAACATAGTAAAACTCCATCCCTACTAAAAATACAAAAATTAGCTGGGCATGGTGGCGGGCACCTGTAATCCCAGCTACTTGGGAGGCTGAGGCAGGAGAATAGCTTGAACCTGGGAGGTGTAGGTTGCAGTGAGCCAAGACTGTGCCACTGTACTCCAGCCTGGGTGACAGAGCAAGACTCTGTCTCAAAAAAAAAAAAAGAAAGAAAATCCCAATTTGTTTTGCAGTTTATTAGTTGCTGTCTTTGTTTTCCCATGTAAGCCTCACAGCTATCCGCTGGGTAGATCTGTCTTGATTTTATAAATGAGTAACATGAGGCACAGTGAGCATTTCGTCATGGAGGTCACATGCTTGGAGACAACAGTTAGTGATGAAGCTCCTGAGTTTGAGCCCTCTGATTCCTTCAGGTGCCTTGCTCATCTCACTGAGTAGCATGGACCTGGTGGCCAGTCAGGACTGCCCTGTGCCAGGAGGTACCATGCATGGCCCTGCATTTTATCCTTATCTGATGGGGAATGCTCCATAGGCAGTAGCCTGAGTTTCTAGGCCTAGTGCCTTGGTGGTGGCTGTTTCTCAGGGATCAGTTGTGTAGGGCCCACACTGTGGGTTTGATTACCTCCCTTTACAGCATGTCCTTGATAGTGAATTACTTTGCTATGTAGAACATAAGCGTCTCTATTAATACAGATACAGATCAAATGCAGTAGTACAGCAGGAGAAAACACACTTGGATTTAGAGGAAATATAAAAAACAAAAAATACAACCTAACTACTCGCTATAGAGAAACTGTTAAGTGGCATACTCAACATCATTACTGTGACTGTTAATCATGGTACAGAGAGATGTTTATAGATGGGTTAAAAATTCTCACAATGATTATAAAAGTGTAAATAGCTTGCCAGTTGATTTGGAACAGACTTAAAATGAAAGGAAAACCATATTTATTTATTTATTTATTCTGTGAGGTAAATAAATAAAGCTGGAAAACAGGTCAATTTCATGCATGCAAGGTTTTATAGTAGGAAAAAAAATGCATTGCACCTGTTCTGACCCTTTACATTTGAGGTTATTTGTTTTCAAACTTGACCCCAAGCACCAGTTTTAGACATCTCTATAATTAACTTGTTAGATAAAGCATAAGGATATTTTATTTGTCTTGATTTCTAGGACAATGGCAAAGTAGTAACTGAAACTACTAGCCTATTGTACATAGCAGTTAATTAAAGAAAAGCATTAACTATAGGAGAACACAACCACTGCTGTTGTCTTGTATCAGTACAAAAAGGCAGTAATTTTTTTGACAGCCACTGATTGGAAAGTTGCTTGCAGCCTTCCAGAAGCAAGGGGGTACATGCTGTGGATCAATAACCGGCAAATTTCCCATTAAAAAGAATACCTGAGCAATGTTCCAAATAGCCACTGGCATCTTAATTTTCCATGGAAACCTCAAATACTTGTGTGCCGAGGACAAGTCATTTTCGGACAATTTTTCCAGACTACTTGTTAACAGTTATTGCTGTCCCAAAAGGTTGACAGCCTACATGATTGATATTTCATTTACTTGTCATCACTGTTTGAGTAATGGCGAGTGCTGTATTTCTGTGGTTTTAAGGAACAGAATCTCCTGAAAGACATTTGCCTTAGAGTATATTCCAGAGCGTATGTTTCATATGTTTATGCTGTATGTATATGAATTTTTATGTCCATAGAAGGAGAGAATCACTTCCTTTACAGTTTGAAACCCTTTGGAGAGCTGGGTATACTTGTATCAGTCCATAGCTATCCAATATCCACCTTCACTTTATTTGTTATTAGTGCAAACAGCCTTAGATGTATTAACTTGTGATTCCCAAAATGATGTGGAATTTTATAGCTCCCCTTTATTTTCAAGAGGAAAAAAAAAAAAAAAACCCTTGCTCTTGTAATAATTTTAATGTACATAAAAGCAATAGGAAGATATATGTGATGTCTGCTAAAAAAAGAAACTTTTAAAGAATGTCAGGAAACAATGATAATCAAGGAGAGATTTCCTAAACATATAGTATTTAAATAATATGAACATGTTTTTAATATAGAAACAGCGAGGATGAAAAGGGTGTTCTGCTCTTTGACAGCCCCTCAAAACATAAAATCAGCAGTTTTCATTGTGGATATTTTTCCACCAAGAGCGTCACTTGTTATTTGTCAAGCATTATAAGATGTGAGAGCACAGAAGCCATCTCCAAGTTAGGTGGACATATGCTCACAAATTAGCATATTGAAAGAAGTGGTAATCAAACCACAGTACAACCTACTGAATAATTTGTGTTTACTAAGGAGTGTGAAAGCTTTGTCACTTAGAACTTTATTTTTTGTGTGCAGAATTTTACAGTGCAATTTGGTCTGTACTAAAGTGTTTATAAGGCTAAAGCATAAAAGGTATGTTTGCTTGAAACTAGGCTACCTTTTTATCCTGTTAATCCTGTCATCTTTGGATGGGTCATATTTTGTTTGCTGTTTCCACAGTCTCTGTAATTTAGATTTCCATTATCTGTGCATTTCATACACAAATGTGAATAATGTTTGATTAACTGGTGTGTAGGTCCAAGCCCAATGTGAAGTTTCTTCATTTTGCTTTGCAAAATCCAGGGAAAAAGAGCAAGAGGCAATTTGGGAAATTCCACTAAAATGCTTTATGTGTTGTTTAAATATATATAATTTTCAAATATTTTATATTATTTAATTTACATTAAATACTAATATAAAGTCTTAACACTTTTAAAGATAAATGCCAGGGTGAAGGCTAACATACTGGACTTTCAATCCTAAATATTCACTATAGTCATTTTGGTGTGCCGGTAGGGGAAAAGTATTCTCAAGGCTGATATGTTTATACCAGCAGTTTACAAAAGTACTGTGAATTAAACAACCACTAAGTGTCTGTTCCAGTATTCATACATTACTGAGTAATCTCTTTCTATAATCTCTTTGCAGTATTATTCCACAGTAATGGAACAGCAAGTAAATGGACAGTTAATAGAGCCTCTGCAGATATTTCCAAGAGGTAATGTTGAGCAAATTCTAATCAACAATGATTATTTCAGTAAACTGTTTCATCAACAGTTATGTTTTCCAAAGGTTTAAATGCACATAACATGATGTTTAGCTCTTAATTTGAAAAACAAAAGAAGTATTCATTATCATGGGGATTGCAGGCCATATTATAGTTATGGCAGATAAAATATCTAATTTACTAGAGTAAATTAAACTAACTAGATTGTTTTTTGTTTTTGAAGTACATGCTTACATTAGCTTAAAGAACTCTTTGGGGGTCCACATGGTTTCTAAACCAAGGCAAATGAATAACTTTAATCCTGGATATTTATAAACTGTGGCTCATGATGGCAGCCAGAGCTGCGATTGAGGAGAAAGCTTTTAGCTAGTGCAGAAGCTAAGATTTACTGAGGTGTTAGGAGAGAAATTTTGGCGGAATGTTTGGTGTCTGTTTTTTTGAGGAGGTATTTTCTAAATAGTTGAAATTCTTCACAAATGGAAATTTGATTATCTCCAAAAATAAGAGCTGATGAGAGTAAGTTTCAGTGAATCACTTGGTCAGATAATTTTCTTTTTCCCTTTTAGGTTTGGCAGTACTATCCTTGTATCAGATATGATTGTTCAACCGTGTATAAATGTTCCCTCAAAATTTGAATAATGGTGAAAAAGAACAGTTTAATTATATAAACCATTAAGTCTTTCACCCGTTATACATTGCCCCACTTGGAATCCATGTTTTCTAACTAATGGAACAGATAAGGAAATTCTCTAAGTAACCCTTCTAGAAATAACTTAATTGAAATAATTAAAAGTTAAACTTACCTTCGTTAACTGATACTGTACAAATAATCATGGTATGAGTTTTCCAATTAAACATTCTAGACTTTCATTACCTGTAACTCTCTGAAGTTTGAATGGCTCAATTAACCAGTAGGCTCCTATTTGCACTGATAAAGTCTCCAAAGGCAGCTGGCTTGGCCAACCCTCAAGAAGATCTGGGTTCAAGAATAATATTGCTCTTTTAGCATATGTGTGGGCAGCAGAATCGGGAGTGCTTAGTATATTACTAATAACTTATTAAAGTGCTAAGTAAGTACAGTTGGGCTATTTAAGGCCAGTGATAGTTCAAAATAAGGATTGTGATTAATCCACTTCTGTTGTACTTGAATAACCACCAAAACAGAAAAAAAGAAAGAAATGTTGCTATTTCTGTTTATTAGGCCAATGATTAGGATGTAAATTATTTTTTTTTGTTTGTTTGAGACAGAGTCTTGCTCTGCCACCAGGCTGGAGTGCAGTGGTGCAATCTTGGCTCACTGCAACCTCTGACTCCCTGGTTCAAGCGATTCTCCTGCCTCAGCCTTCTGAGTAGCTGGGATTACAGGCTCATGCCACCACACCCAGCTAATTTTTGTATTTTTAGTAGAGACAGGGTTTCACCATGTTGGCCAGGATGGTCTTGATCTTCTGACCTCGTGATCCGATCCCTTGGCCTCCCAGAGTGCTGGGATTACAGGTATGAGCCACCGCGCCCAGCCAGGAGATAGATTATATCTTAATGTTTGTAGTGACTGGAGAATTTGGGCAAGTTTCAAAATTCTTTCTTCACAAGGAATACTATTTTACAAACTGAAAATTTCTATTAATTTCTCTACTGACATTATAGCTCTGCCATAGAAAACCCTAGTTGCAGTATCCTGGAGAAATATACTTCCAGGCAGGGCACAGTAGTTCATGCCTGTAATCTCAGCATTTTGGGAAGCTAAGGCAGGCGGATTGCTTGAGCTCAAGAGTTTGGGACCAGCCTGGGCAACATGTCAAAACCCTGTCTGTACCAAAAAATACAAAAATTAGCCAGATGTAGTGGCACACTCCTGTTGTCCCAGCTACTTGGTGGGCTGAGGTGGGAGGATGGCTTGAGCCCAAGAGGTTGAGGCTACAGTGAGCCATGTTTGTGCCGCTGTACTCCAGTCTGAGTGACAGAGCAATACCCTGTCTCAAAAAGAAAAGGAAAGAAACATACTTCCAATGTTGTGGGTTGTTTGTTTTCTTTCATTTTGTGAGCAGTCCTGTCATTCTCACTGTTCATCCCATTATGCTTCTTCCCATGATAATCACAACCATTTTTAGATGTCTGCTCTGTTAAGGCATTAGTATTGCTTTACGTGTCATCGTCTGTAATCTTCCTGATAGTTCTGCCTATTAGGTATTATTGTTTCCAATTTATGGATGAGAATATTGAGGTTCAGAGAGGTTAAGTAACTTCAGAGTCACACAGATTATAAGTGCTTACTATGCCCTTTGGGTAAGAATTTCATTTAAATTATAATGTGATTAAAATGGAAAGACATATATATTAAAATATAATTAGAGTGTGCATGGGAGTAGTTTGGAGGGCTTGTTTTGGAGTGGAGAGAAGAGTATATTATGGGGAGAGGATTCTTAAAGGAGGAAAATATATGAGATGTCATTGTCACATGTAGTCTTATCATAAAACCCACTAGGCTGCAATAAATTGTTAAACATAGTCTTTCTAAGCCAAATTTAAATATTTCAGAATATGAGACTGTCTTTTTATTTCTGTAGTTTTTAAATATGCTATGGTATAATTGTTTCTAGTTTTTGGTAGTCTTTTGCTTTTTGCTACCTATCTACATCAAATGTACATTTTATCATATGTAGATAAGTGAAATTATGCAAATTTACATAATCAACATGTAGACATACTGGGTATATTTCCTATGTCTACCTAGTTGGTTAGAGACCCTCAGACCTTAAAAAGAATCTTTAGACTGAACAAGTAGGAAGGATAGGAGAAAATGATTGTTTCCGTTTTAGTTTTTTTTTTTTGGAGACAAGAGTCTCACTCTATCACCCAGGCTGGCATGCAGTGTGTGCTCACTGCAGCCTTTATCTCCCCAGGCTGAAGCAGTTCTCCTGCCTCAGCTCCTGAGTAGCTGGGACTATAGGCATGTGCTACCACGCTGGGCAAAGTTTTTTTATTTTTCAATAGAGACAGGGTATCACAATGTTGCCCAGGCTGGTGTCAAACTCCTGAGGTCAAGCAGTCCTCCCACTGCCACCTTTCCAAGTGCTGGGATTAAAGGCATGAACCACCATGCCTGGCCATAATTCTGGTCTAATAACATGTTCTCCTCATTCCAAGTAGCACAGTTGCCTTGGACAGTAACTCCCAGGTCATGGCTAAGTCCTCTCCATTGTTAAAAGATATGTTAAATATTAATAAGTGTGAACATTGACTAGCTTTACAGTAATTCCTGACCTGAAAACTTTAGGAAATAGGAGGTTACTGGGTTTTTTGACTGCTCTTTACATCTCTAGTTATAAAAGTTTGAGAAGTCAATTGAGGAGTGAGGCATATGTTAAGGTTAGAGATAAGAGTTGACGTTTGTCTCTGATTCCTTGGCTAGCGACTTTGTTTAAAGGAAATTTATGAATGCACTGCTTACTTCAGTGGAAATATTTTGAAGTGTCGTCTTAGGAAGTATTGATGGTCCCTCAAGGACCAGGCATCAAGTGCATGTGACTGTAGTTCAAAAGGTTAATTTCCATTTTAAGGAAAGAAGATTTTGAGTCTTAATTTTAGTGTATTTTAGAAAGGCAAGTGAAAACATTTTGTTATGGTTTAGATATATTTTCTAGGAAAAATAACATAATAAATTTGAGTATATTTGAAATATACAAAATGAAAGCAACTGAAGTGTTTTGTAATTATTACCCATATCTTCTCCTTTTTTTTTTTTTTTTTTTTTGAGACAGAATCTCACTCTGTCACCAGGCTGGAGTGCAGTGGCGTGATCTCAGCTCACTGCAACCTCCGCCTTCCGGGTTCAAACGGTTCTCCTGCCTCAGCCTCCCAAGTAGCTGGGATTACAGGCACCCCCCACCACGCCCAGCTAATTTTTGTATTTTAGGTAGAGATGGGGTTTCACCATATTGACCAGGATGGTCTTGATCTCTTGACCTCATGATCGGCCCACCTCAGCCTCCCAAAGTGCTGGGATTACAGGCATGAGCCACTGCACCCAGTCATTACCCACATCTTCTTGTTATTAAACGGCTCCATTTCTTGTAGTCAGAAACAGGAAAAAGACATGTACATCTGAGAGAGGGGCAAAAGAAAAAAAATCAAATTAATCCATCCCCAAACAATCAATCAAAATTGACGGCCCCTTAACATACAATTTGTAGGGGACTATAGTTTTCATGTCTATAACATGGGCAGGAGGCTTTTGTATTTTTAACACATTTGTTGAAGAAGCATTTGCTGAATTAGAAAAGTACTAACTTGTAACTCAAGATGGTGTCAGGAAATTAATATTCTTTTTTCCTGGTACTGCCTTATCTCTAGGACTAAATGTTAGCACATGTCAAGATTTGTAAGAAATGTAATAAAATTAGTTATATGTCTGTATTTTAATACATTTGACTGCTTATGACTGTGCAAAGTAGTATTCAAACTAGAATGTTCCATCGTAGAATCTCTAGCAATCTTTTTGGCATTAAAAGATCCTTTTCTCACCCCCCTCCCCCGCAAAAGAATCCCTTAGCTCTTTTCAAAGTAGTTTTAAGTGATAGCAGATATACAGTGTGATAGAATGAGGACAGATTACAGAAATTTGAATTATGAAAGGAATCTAATCATTTTAGCTCAGTTAACTTGGTTTTTATATGTTTTAAGCAGAAATTGGAATTTATATGAGGTGGTGTCAGAAAGCTCTTTGCATTTATAAATGCTCACTCCTGCAAGTTAAAACCCTGGTTCATAATTCCCACTTTGGGTCTTGGGAGCCACTTTTCAATCATTTCTCTCTGCTAATTTTGGTGTCACCCTCATTTCTTTTTAAACGATTCATTTTGAGCAAATTTGTAAATGGCCCTGATGTGTTCTACAATTTAGTCAATTACTGTTTCAGCCTGCAAGCCTCCTGGGGAACGGAACATACATGGCCTGAAGGTACGAATTTCAATAATTGTTTCAGTAAAGTTAGATGGATTTGTAATGCTGTGTTCCACTTATTGAAATGTCAAATAAAACTGCACTTTCTCAAGCTCTGACAAGCGATCCTTTTATTTATTTTTTTTAAATGGGAGGTGGAGGGGGATTCATCTGTAGTATTTGCTCAGTATGTGTATATATTTGCATATGCGGTGTTTGGTACTGTATTTTCAATTATTTGGAATTGTTTTTTTGGTCAGTATCTTCAGGATAATCCTAGATGCTGGTATCTACAAAGATTTTAGTAAGAATATAGACTTCATTTCAGTGATTAATTAAGCACATGAGCATATTGCCCATGGAATACCCTCCTTTTGACATATTTATGCTAGAAACATATATCTAGCACATAGCTTTTCATTCTGTCTATTTTGAATTCTGGATTTCTGTTTAGGGCTTCACATCTGAAAGAAAAGCTGGCTTTTGTATTAGGCTCAAATATTTAATAATTAATTATTTGAACCTCATTTTTTAGTGAATAAGAAACATTCTGCATACAGTGTTCTGCTTGGTTGCAGAGCTAGAAGGATGTAACTTGAGGTTCACTACTAACCCCTGGGTATATTCTTAATGTACTTTTTGAACATACTGTTTTTATATGTATTCTAGACAGTGAGTTGGATTTTCACGCTGTTTATCTCTCCTTTTTCATCACCGTTTAAACATTTAATGGAATAATGACAGGAATAGAATATTATGTAATGTATGGGTTATACGGTTTTGTAACCTATATACTGAATAGACTCCAACCGTGGGTCTGTCTAGCAACAAGCTAATTAACCTTCATAGTGAAATGAGAAATTTGTGGCAAATTATAGGTTAATTAGAACTGTGTCCTCAGAACACAAGACTGATCAAGATTCTTTCTTTACTTTTAGGTGAATACTCGGGCCGGACCCTCTCAACACAGCAGCCCAGCAGTCTCAGATTCACTTCCAAGCAATAGGTGAGAGCAGTTTAGTGAAGTGTGCCCTTGATGTGATTTATCTACAGAGTTGGGGTGAGGTGGGGAAGAAGCTAGAAAGAAATTTGACCAGTTAGATAACCTAGCTACATATTGACCAAAGAGAAAGGACCTCTTATGGAAAGGTGAATGTTTAGATTTAGACTGGGTGCTCAGAGAAGGCTGCCTGGGGAGAGTGATGTTTCTGTTTTGATCTGAAGGATGAGAAGTACGTCAAGAAGTAGACAAGGGTGTTTCAGACAGAGGGAAGAGGGTAGGTGAAGGCCTTGAGGTGGAGAAGAAACTCGGCATGTTTGTGAATAGGCCAGTTTGACTGGAGCACAGGGAGGGGTGCTGGGTTGGGGAAGGGATTTGGAGAGAGGAGATGAGAGAGCAATAGGAGTGATAGGAGCTAAGGAGGTAGACAGGACTCATCATGCGGGGCCTCGTAGGCCCTGTCATGTTTGAATTTTCCTCTCAGTTGCACTGGCGAGCAGTTAGAGGGCTTTTAGTAGGACAGGGACGTGGCCAGCCCTATGTTTTTAAAAGATTCTCTGCCTGTGGTGTGGCAAATGAGCAGAAGCTCCCATCTAATCCCGCCCTCTTTTGATGTTTGACTCCCTACTCCTTGCCAAATGGTCTTCAAACCTCTTCCTGAACATCCCTGTTGGAGGAATGCACTTTATCAGCCAAGGCAGCTCCTTCCCTTTTTTATTCAGCTATATCTCAGAAGGCTTTTTTTGTGAGCTGGGATTTGTCTTTCTGTAGCACCCACTCATAACATTTTAGTTAAGCCCTCAGAACGTGGTTGTTCCCTCTTCCAGGGGAACAGCTCTTCCAATGGTCTTCCCTCCAAACACAGTTCTAGATTTTCTGTCTCAGTAAATTCTCCCATATCCAGTCTATTGCTAACTCCAGATAACCTGTCAGTCCTCCTTCACTGCTTCCTAGGCCTCCCTCAGTGCCACACCCTGTCAGTCCCCACACTTGTAGGTTCTACCTTCTGAGTAGCTCTGAGTCTTTCTACTCACCAGCATCCCTGCTGCTGTGTGGGTGGTTCTGGCTCTCCACATCGCTGCCACAGCCTCCTGAGAGTCTGCTCCCTCCGTTCTTGCCCCATTGAGCCCCTCCTCCACCCTGCAGCTGGAGCCACCTTGCCAGTGCACAGTCCTGAGCTGCAGTCATTCCCTACTTTAAAACTTCACTGCTCTTCATGCTTTCAAGATGAAGTGTAACCTCCACAGCAGGTGAGCAGTGGCCCTTCACATATGGGTGCTCTGTGTACTCCAGCTTGTTGACCTGCCTCTCCACGGCATCCCACCTGACATTCCAGCTTTGCTGATGAACACATAGTGCCCTGAATGGACCACTTTCTTCTCTCTACTGGGCCTGCACATTTTCCCGTTTCTTTTCATCCCCACCTTGACCTTCAGTCTGGCTAACCTTGGTTATCTTTGAGGGCTAAATTATCTTCTTCTGAAAACTGTCCCTGATTACTACCCATCTCCCAATGCACACCAGGGACCTCTGTAGGAATTCCTATGATATCCCCACGCTTCCTTGTATTGTAGCAGTGAGCACATTGTATTATAATCACCTCTGTCCTCCAGTAGATTCTATACTCCTTGAGGGCAGTGACTGTAGCATATTCATTGGCAAAGTTCCAATTCCCAGCATGATGCTTGCCATATAGGTTATAGTCAATCATGTTTGAATGAATGAATGAATGTATGTGTGAATATACGTGTATTTCTTTTACATCTTGCCTCTGGACTAAATTCTCCCATCTCTTTCATCTTTTCTGATATGACATTACTTCTAGTCCCCTCATCCTTTTACTCTTCTTTGGATATCTCAGTGTCTCTCTTCAGGTGTCATACTCAAGTTACAGTCGTAACACATTTAAATTTTAAAATGTTTTTATTTTATTTTATTACTTTTTTAGAGATGGGGTCTCGCTCTGTTGTGCAGTTAGAGTGCAGTGGCGCAATCACAGCTTGCTGCAACCTTGACCTCCTGGGTTCAAGTGGTCCTTCCACCTCAGCCTCCCAAGTAGCTGGGACTATGGGCCTGCACCACAATGCCTGGCTAGGCATTTTTTTTTTTTTTAATTTTTTAATTTCTTTTGTAGAGATGGGGTCTCACTGTGTTGCCTAGGCTAGTCTCAAACTCCTGGCTCAAGCAATTTTCTCACTATGACCTTCCAAAGTGTTGTAGTTACAGTCATGAGCCACCACAGCTGGCCTTAAAATGTTTTTAAGAGTGATTTTTGGATAGCTTAGGTCACCATGAACATGCGGATGAATGAAATATTGAGTAAAATGACTCACAAAGAAATTGCCAGGATACAATTTTTTCTTTTTTGTTTTTCTTTTTTTTTTTTTAACCAAAGTTGATAGCCAGATACTAGCATAATGAATGAAACAGTATTTTCCTCTATTGCTCTCAAAGCATGGGTTGTTTTTTCTTTTGCCTTAGGTGATTGACTGTTTATTAAACTGAGTTTACTAATCCACTTGGTGTTCCTAGGCCATAATTACTGAATTCAAGTCCTGCTGCCAAGGCAAGGCCTTTCCTAAACTACTTAGCTTTCTCCTTCTGTAAATTAGGATGATTAAACTTTCCATCTATCTACCACTGGTGTTAGAAAGATTGATGAAGCTGTATTAGGAATCACGTTTTATTTCTTGGATGAAAGGCATTTTATAAATGCAATGAATCAAAATGTTATTAATTCAAGTTTATAACGTAATGCAATATCTATGTAGAAACCTTGCCTGGACTTTGTTTGGTTATTTGTGTCTTTACAATAATTGGAACTATCAAATTGGGAGTCATTTGTGGGAAAACTAGAATCTGAATGTTTCCCAGAAAAAAATATGTGTGTGTTTGTGTGTGTATAGGAGATAGACAGACTTTGAGCAAGGTATGTACCTTAGAGGTCTGTATTTTAGTATCCTTTATAAATTAGGGATAATAACTATACCTAGAGTATAGTTATTATAAGGATTAAATTAGGATAATAAGCATTTAGCACAGTGCCTAGCACATGATCATCACTTGATAAATAGCAGCTATTATTATGTTAACTGGACTGATTTTAGGCAGCTGTGTATTTTTTCCATATATGTTTCAGCTTTCATCCTATTCTACAAAATTGTTAATTGCCACTTTAGTGCATGGAGTCTTAGACGTCGTAGGACATTAAAGTCAAGAACCCTTGGATGAGGACATACTTTATAAAATCTGGGAAAATAGGGACTTAGGCTCCATAGTTTACATTTGACCATAGCAAAAGTTTAAGATATATGTAGAAAGAAGAGTAATTATAACTTGAAATGGTAAAGTGTGATCAAACTTGAAGTCTGAGATTCTCTCAAACGTAACCTATTAAAGGTACCAAATGGAATATGTGTATTTCATGTTAGGTCTTGAGTCCTTTCTCTTTTTTTCTTTTTCTTTTCTTCCTTCCTTTCTCCTTCCTTCCTCCCTCCCTCTCTCTCTCTTTCTTTTTCCCTCTCTTTCTCTTTCTCACTCTCTCTCTCTCCCCTCCCTTCCTTCCTTCCTTCCTTCCTTCCTTCCTTCCTTCCTTCCTTCCTTCCTTCCTTCCTTCCTTCCTTCCTTCCTTCCTTCCTTCTTTCTGAGACAGGGTCTCATTGCTGTCACCCCCCATTCTGGAGTGCAGTGGCACAATTACGGGTCACCACAGCCTCAACCTCCTGGCCTCAAGTGATCTGAGTAGCTAGGATTACAGGCAGGTGCCACCATGCCTGGCTAAGTTTTTAATTTTTTTTAGAGATGGGGCCTTACTATGTTGCCCAGGCTTGTTCTTGAACTCCTGGGCTCAAGCGATCCTCTTTCCTGGGCCTCCTAAAGTGCTGGGATTACAGGCTTGAGACACTGTGCTTGGCCCCTTTTGCTTTCTGATATATTTATGATCTTAATATCTTACTGCATTACTACTACTGCCACCACTGTATAATAATAACCAGAGCAGTGACCACCATTTATGGAACCCTTAGCATATGTCAAGTCATTTACAGGCATGAGCCACTGTGCCTGGCCTCTTAACAGGCTTTAAATCTCAAATAGAATATTGTTGGGAAAAGGTGCTATTTTATATGCTACTCTACTAGTCAGGTAGATATTCACAGGTATAACTCATTATAAAGCTAGAAGTCTTCAGAGCTCCCCTTGACTACCATTCTTTATTCAAGAAGGACTTTCATGCCGGGGTAGTGGCTCTTGCCTGTAATCCCAGCATTTTGGGAGGCCGAGGCAGGTAGACCACCTGAGGTTGGGAGTTCGAGACCAGCCTGCCCAACATGGAGAAACCCCTGTCTCTACTAAAAATACAGGCGTGGTGGCGCATGCCTGTAATCCCAGCTACTCGGGAGGCTGAGGCAGGAGAATCACTTGAACCAGGGAGGTGGAGGTTGTGATGAGCCGAGATCGTGCCATTGTACTTTGCACTCCAGTCTGGGCAACAAGAGTGAAACTCTATCAAAAAAAAAAAAAAGGACTTTCACTAAATTTATCCATATGAGTGTTAACATAGTCATACATGTTCAGAAAACGCTTTAATATTTCCTAAATAACTCTGGAAGCTGAGTCTTGTACCCATAGGAAAGGAAAAAAAAGCCAGCTAAAATTTATTAATTTTGTTTGTGAAAACACACCTACTATGGACAAGACACAGCACTAGATTTTTTGTCATATTTAATTTTCCTGGTTACCCTGTGAAATTGATATTTTCCCCATTTTACAGAAAGAGGAAATTGAGGTTCAGCGAGGATAAGTAACTTGTCCCAGATCACACAGCTAGTGAGTACCAGGATTTATTTGTACTACATATTTGCTTCCCAGGAAACTCAATTATAACTTTTAACTGTGTGAGAGACCAGGACTTAAATGATCTGTTTTTTCTTTTAAAGTTCCATAATCTTTATTTGCTGTGAATATTAGTGCTTAGCAGCTGACATTGTCCACATGAAATTGCCTCTGAAAGGCTATCTAAAGGCAGTAGAACTAATGACCATAAAAAAGTCACTGAAGTAGTTCGTAAAATATTGTAGCTTTATCTTGACTGTAGGCTTCTTTATTGCTTTAGATTACTAATAGAGTTTTAGTGTCTTTATTTGATACCTTTTGCATTTGGCCAGTTACTTTTGAAAAAAAAAATTATATCGGGAGAAGGATGTGAGGAGTGTGCTCAATCCCTATACCTAAAAGCAAAGGTATATTTCAGTCTGGAATTTTCAGTGGTGTTCAGAGGTGTTGATGATCTTGCCACTAAAAAGTATCTTTCCTTTTCAGCTTAAAGAAGTCTTCTGCTGAGCTGAAAAAAATATTAGCCAATGGCCAGGTAGGTATTATTATATATTAAGATTTGCACATAGAAATAACAAATTACTGTCCATTTTTTGTATCCATAAGCTTATTAAACAGATAAAGAGTCTGTGAGTTTCCTGTCATAAATGAATAACATGGCTTAATTTGATTGGCAGAACAATTTGCAGCCCGTTTTTCAAACTGTGCTAATGGGTTTCACTCCCAGCAGATTGAAGTACCATGCACACACCCTGCTGCCATCTCAGTTTTTAAAAAGTTAATCAGTTCTGAACAAGTGTGTCAACTCAGGGGCTGTTGAAATGGCCCTGCATTCTGAGGTAACTGTTTCTTTCATTATCTTTGGGGAGAAAAGGAAAAACCATTACTTTTTCACCTTAGCTCCTTCTTTTGTCCTGAAACTAACACTGGCTTTTTAGGGAAGCAGAGTGACAGCAGACCTTTGGCGTAGAAAATTCCTGGCCTTCAGGAGACCTTGGTTTGCCTCGTAGACTGGCCATCTTATGCTGAATGACCTAACCCAGCCAGTGAGGGGCAAACGAGCCTTCAGGCCAGTTATTTCTTACTAATTTTGATTCAAGTAAATGGACACATCTGAAATAGTATAGTGCTTTTAAACATACACTGGTAAATTAAGCTACCTACAGGGTCCTCGATTCTTCAATAGCAACATAAATGCGTTTTAATGTTTGTTATAGTGGAAGCCCTTTGATAGCCTTGGAGGCAGGCGCCTGTCCATTGCGATCAAGCCTGCCTATTAGGCTCTATTGACTGAGACATCTGTGTCACTGCAAATAAAAGACTCTTATTGATTTTCTTAACTGCTGTTCACTTCCCGTCCATGTTTCGAAGGCTGAAATCTTAATTATCTCAGATGCTTATTCAGTGCCTTCACACGCTGACCTCTCCAAGCCTCATTGGCATTTCATGAATCAAGTACTTGTAGTGGAGCATGTCAAGAAGACAAAGCCAGGTCCTCATGCCTGTCCTTTAATATCACCTGTAACATTGTGGCCTAATACATGTGCATGCCTTAAAACAGTGCTGTATGGTAGTGCTTCTGGGGGCCTTGCTTATTTAGCACACAATTCCTTGAATACAGTTAGAAGAAATTAAGTTGATCTGCTTCTGACATCTGATTGCCATCCAGAGTATGTGAATTCCAGTCCTTAAATATCCTGTATACAGCTAAGGAGAATCTAGTGGTGTATGTATAATCTTTGCACTCTCAACATTTTAGATAGTATTTATCGAATACCTTTAACTTTTAGCAGCCAAAGGTTTGTTTAGATTGAGGTCCACATCTGTATCACCTCAGTGCCTTATATTTTGTTAGAACCAGTATATATAAACAAAATCTGACTAAAAGGAAAGATATTGAGCCTAGGATATTTGTGTATCTTCAACATGCTTGCATTCTAGTTACTAATTGTAGTTTATGTATGAGTCACTGTGTTCCTTAGCTGGAAAATATATTTCAAAATTGACATAAATTAAGAAGCTTTAACTACATTTATTCAGCCCAGGCAATGGAAAATAACCTGTCATAGACTCTTCTTCCAAAAATGAAAAACAGTTTTTTCCACTGCAAAAAAATAATGTTTTGACAGTAAACCTAGTACCATAGATATCTTAGTGGCTTCAGTTATGAGGTTCTCTATGGTGGGAGGTTGTCATGGCAAGGATTTTTGACACTTAAAGATTGTTTATTGCTTTCCCTTGGGAATGTGATAACCTCATATTAAACAATACAGCTTTTTTTTTTTTCTTTATAAGGATTAGCCTTTCTTACATTTACTTGCCCTCAAAAAATTCCCTCAAAAACCAAAAAAAACCCACCTTTGGAAGCTTTCGAAATGTCTCCTTCTACTAATTCCTTAATTCCTTGGTGCTATAGGGTAACTAAACAGTGAGTGAAATTGCATTGCAGTGAGGTACTGTGCACAGTTGTAGGCATCAATAAATTTCTGGGCTGAACACTGACACCACTTGATATGGAAGATGTAAGTCACATTTAATGATACTTTAACACTTGAGCATAGTTTTTTATTTTAGTGGTTTATGCTCTCAAGCATTAATAATGATTTGCCTTTCCACTAGCCTCCACTTAGATTTAATAAGGAATTCATATTAATCATTAAAAGAAGGGGACATGATTCTTCAAGATAATCAAATATTGACAAGTTAGAAATAGCTTTCTGCCTGGGTTCATTGATATAGGTTATGTGATATAAATATTTATTTCTTTTCTGTCACTCAGAGTAAATGCCACCAATTGATTCAGCATTGATATAGTGTCAACAGTTCATAAGAAACATTTGACTGGCCTGTGTTTTCCGATTAGTCTCTGCTCTATAAAGTGGGATTTACTAAATCTCTCCAATTGTCTGCTCATAGAGTGTGACTGCTTTCTGAAACCATTATTGCTTCGATTTGTGAAGCAAAGGTCTAGTGATGGCACTAGTTTCTGTCAGACCTTTACATATAAAATAAGGATTAATTGAGCATTTTTATTTTAATGATTTATAAGCGATAGGTACTGATTCTTCTTAACACAGACAGACAATAAACAAAGAATATTTTCTGTGCTGATCCATAATTGAATTCCATTTCATTTTTTCCATTAATTTCATTAATATATTAAATCAAGCACTTTAAAAAAAGTTTAACATTTAGTCTTTGAAATGGAGACATTGTTTTCCTGTTATTACTTTATGTTGGAGTAATTCCATTTTTCCAGCTTAAAAAAATAAATCAGAAGGTATTTTTGGCATGTTTTATTGAGAGCTATAAATCAGTCTCACTGATGTGTTTTCTGGATGTGTTTTTCCTACTTCAGTTCTAGTGTGGCATCATCTGTTTAACATTGGCCCTTGATTTGAAACTGATTAGAAATAGCCCAGAGGGTCAATTTGAAGAATTTAAAAAGTGCACAGTTACTCCAAAGATATGTGACTTTGGCCTTTGCATCTCTAAAGTTATTTTTTCTTTCTCTGTTTTTTAGAAAGAGTTTATAGGAGAGGGTGGCAGTATTTTCCTATTCCTGATAAATCAAGTATAAATCTACTCAAATCAGATCTAAAACTAATTCTGGTCCAGCTGCATCTTTTGGCTGTTATTTCGATAACTTCAAAAAGCCTTTAGAAAAACTTTCTGTACTTGGCTGGGCGCGGTGGCTCATGCCTATAATCCCAGCACTTTAGAAGGCCCACTTGAGGCCAGGAGTTTGAGACCAGCCTGGCCAACACGGTGAAACCCCTTCTCTACTAAAAATACAAAAAATTAACTGGGTACGGCGGCCCATGCCCAGGTGGTGGAGGTTGCAGTGAGCCAAGACTGTGCCACTGCACTCCAGCCTGGGCGACAGAGCAAGACTCTGTCTCAAAAAAAACCCAACAACAACAGGAAAACCTTTTTGTATTTAGAAAAAAAAGGAAGGGGGAATAGGTATCTACTGTAAAATTAGGTTTAAAAACTGTATCATTACTAGTATATATAACTCTTAGATTCTTACAGTTCATCTTGGATTGTAGAGGAAGACTGAAACATAAATGAGACTGTGTATGTAAGCCCAAACTACACAACCCTCCTTTACCCACACAAACCCAACCTGACTCTGCCCATGGGTTGTTGCTGTCTCTGTTTCTTTTATGGCCCCTGCCTCTCTTTCAGCAGGAACAGAGCTCAGTGCCTGTCATTTCTCTAAGGTCATTTGCTATCTTGGCAGTTGACATGTAATTGTAACTCCTGTGGCTTTTTCTTCCTCCTCCCTCACATTTATTATTCTGCCTTTTATTTGCTTTTTTAGTTAAAACAAGGAACCTGGACTGTATTTAAAAACTACTTGGTATTGTTATTGAATAAAAAGCTGTCCTTCACCTGTTTTCAATTTAAAGAGCTGTGTGATTTTAAAAACGTTTTTCTTCTTAAAAACTAACATCATAGCTAATGAAATTGCTTTTAACTTGTGAGTGTCTTTCCGTTGATTGTTTACCTTCCTGTGGGCCAGTAGCCATTGATAGGAATGTCCCGCCATACTTAACACCTGAGACAAACTGCTGAGCTATGATGTTGTACTGGAGTATACTGAAAGACTGAGTTTTTGACTAGTTATGTAACCTAAGTAAAGTGGGCTAACTGGTCTTAGAATGCTGTAAAATTCTGTGATTTTTTTAAATGATACTTGATCCCAACTATAATATTTAAATACAATATTCTGTAAGCTTCTAAATATCACTTTCTTATGTAATGAACACTCTTCCTATGCTTCATTTTGAAAAGTTGAATTAATATCCTTATCTAAATGAAAAAGGCAAAAATGCTACTAGTTGATTGTAGATCCCTTTAGTGATTTTTTCATAGTTAAGATCAATTAAATTAGCCTAATTGGTCAGAGATCTGAAGTTCTAAAAATATTTTTTGTAATCAATTCTTGGGCTCTGCTTTGTTTTTCCCATCCCCTCCCAATTTCTTTTTTTACATGAGGAGTATTTGTACAGCATATAAAAATTAGAAAATTCAAGTAAGCAAAAAGAAAAAGAATCTGGTATTTTTAAATATTAAAAAATGACCAGGCTGGACACAGTTGCTCATGCCTGTGATCCCAGCACTTTTGGGAGGCTGAGGCAGGCTGATCACCTGAGGTCAGGAGTTCGAGACCAGGTTGGACAACATGGTGAAACCCCATCTCTACTAAAAATACAAAAATTAGCTGGGCATGGTGGCACGTGCATGTAATCCCAGCTGTTCAGGAGGCTAAGGCAGGAGAATCACTTGAACTTGGGATGTAGAGTTTGCAGTGAGCTGAGATCACACCTTTATACTCCAGCCTGGGTGACAGAGTGAGACTTCATCTCCAAAAAAAAAAAAAAAAAAAACCAACTAAAAAACTATCAATCAGTTCACAGGCCAAAGGTTTACATAACTTTAAAACATTGTAGAAACACATTATAGGAACACGTTGCTCACTTTTTATGGATACTAAGTGACATGGTTCTAGAAATTGCTCTTCAAAACCATTTTTATCTTTATGAGACTCTTGCAATCCTCCTGGTTATATGAAGGATTCCATATTTGTCTTGATTTTTTCCATTCTTGAATTTGCTTAGACAGTGATTAATGCACATGCACATACACTTGCAACAAACATTCTCCCTCTCCCCTTCTCCTCCCTGCACTCCTTCCCCACCTGTGCCCTGACAGTGTTGGATGCTTACCACTCCTTGTTAGGTTGGAGTGCTGGGAATGTGGATTGGGTAGCTTCTTCCCTTCTCTTTTCCCTGTAGTGGATATTAGTGGTAAAAAGACTAAGAAGTCAGAATTACACCGTTTGAACATGCTCAGAGACATGCCATACCTACCCCTTTGCCTATGAAGTGGTAGAGGGTATATGATTGCAGACTGTGGCCCCTCCAGGGCATAGACCCTATCTACTACGAAGCAACTTCCTGCTTACCCTAGTGCCACAAATTCAGAATTTGTGTACTTGAGTGAGTGAAATGTCTCTTCTAGAAATTTATGTCAAGCCTTGATGAGAGTGTAGCTTATTAGTTAATAGTACAAATCAGGTTGTTACAGACATGTTTAGATTACCTAGAGAAATGTTCTAAGAGAATTAGCCCAGTGGCCTATTTGTGCCCACCAATGGATACTGCTATTTACATATCCTTCATTTATCAAAGTAAACCAAACAGTAGTTCTGCTAGTTTAGCATCTCGTCACTTTATGTGTTACTTTTCTTCATGCTGCTTTAAAATTTATCATTCCGTCCAGAATAATGAGATTTTATTTTGTTTATGCCACACCTTTTATACAGCTTCAAATGTTTTTTTTCTGTATTAGTAATATAGAGGTAGTGATGAACAGAATTTCCCTCAAATAGGAAAATAGTTGCCAATTGTTCTGGCATGTTTTTCATTACTTCACAGACCCTGAATATAATAATTAGCTGATTGTAAAGGGCATCAATCTGGTTGTACTACAATTAAATTGGGTGCTGAATTGGCCTTTGCACATTAATCTGTCAGTATTCTTTTAGGGATTGGTAAAATGGCTCGGAAAGGAAGCTGTTTCTGTTACCTGCATTGTACTCCTAATTATCACAGCTCTCTGAAGCTTCAACTTCAGAAATGTGTAGAAGGAAAATATTTCCCTTGGTGAATGAACCCTTGCTTTATTCAATTGGTAGAAGTTTAGAGTAGAGCAAAATATTTAAAGCTTTACTATACTGGTCTGAGAGCAAACTGTTTTTTTTCCAAGTGATATTGAATTAAAAACTCCATCCATTTTCTGCCCATGCAAGGCAGTGCAATTCCCTGGAAATTGATTTTTTTTTTCAGGGCTTACAGTGGCTTTCCCCAAGCTTTAGCTATATGGAAAAGAACACCTTTATTAAATCCACTTAGTGAATAAAGTTGGCAGTTAATTTTTAAGCATCTGGACCAGTGTGTAGAAAATTACTGAATGCATCAAAGTCCGACTAGTCTTAAAGTCATTTGATAAATAATTATATAGGGAGCTCTCTAAACTCTAAAACATTATTTTGTGGGCACTAACATAATTTGCCTACTATTCATGATACAAATGAGAGTAGTTATTTGTGGTATAATGGGTTTTATAGAACCTTGAAAAACATGCAAACTTTTATATATTAAGTTATGAAAATGACTTTAATAAAAATTACATGCCTATGTTTTTTTCCTTTATAATATCCGACTATATGTGCATCTTAAGTGCATTGATTTGGTACTTTGCCATCTTCATAATATGATTTCTGCCTAATTATTGCTGTATACTAGTTTGTTACTTGCAAAGAAAAGCGATATGTACTCTAGGAAAATCATAAACATTATTTAGTTTGTTAAATGTTAATTATGGGGGTCATCTGAGGAGTTTTCTAGGGCTGATTTATTTACAGATCATGCGTTAGATTACTGAGAGAGAGTGTGTGTGTGTGTGTGTGTGTGTGTGTGTGTGTGTGTGTTGTCTTCCTAAGTTTGACTTTGGTTATGTGCAGTGCTCTTTGGCATTGGTTATATGCAGTACTGGAGACTGTTTTCTTATCAGTATCTCTGACCTGACCCTTTTGAGCTATGTTATATCATTCCATTTTGACACCTTTTATCAAACTTTAATGAAATGACCCAGGCAAACAAATTGTCATTAAACTTTCCATCACTTTGTCCCTTGGTATCGTCTTTTATAAATTGGACAGCAAATGTTGTATTGATCTTCTCGTTCTTGCAGCTGAACTTGAAATGACCCAGACTGCTTGTTGTTTATGGCCCAGAGTTGCTTTTCCTTGACATTTCCATCCACAGCATGACACCCTTTTTGTTTTTCTTTCTTTCTTGTGGAGATGAATGAACAAGACATACGGTATCGGGACACTCTTGGTCATGGCAACGGAGGCACAGTCTACAAGTGAGTAGTCAATTTTGTTTAAACTTTCTATCGGCTTTTCCAAATACTGAGTATCCAAGTTCTCTGTGGCAAAGATTTTTAAATGACCACTAACACTTAGATTTTATTTCCATATTTGACTCCAAAATTCTGCAAGACATCTATTTTCTCAAGAATTGCCTGGAAAGTGCATTTATATTGCCTTTTTAATATTTCCGAGTCTGCAACTCTCCTGGGTGTGTACTTAATAGTCCACCATTAGTAAGTGTACCTTTAACTGGCCTGAAGTTTAATGCATTTTTTTCCTTTGCTTTTTAACACTATTATTATTATTTTTTAACTTGCTAGCATCCTACACTAGTCCCCTGCCTGTTTACAGTTATGCCCAGTGGAAGCCAGACCTTATAAATACCATTGCTTTGCCCTGTGTCAACACTATAAGTTATTAAAAAGCCTTCTTCCTGTTGTATTTTCTTCTCTCCTCACCCTATTCCCCTGAGAGAATTTCTACACATTGATGAATATGTTAAGTTATAAAGTTCTCCCAAATTCCAGTTGCAGTGATCTTACCCCAAAGGAATGTTCATTTTCATATTAAAAAATGCTAGCCATAAAAAATAGTTCTCCGACAGGGAAGTCTTCTCATGCAGTAGTACAAAGTTTAAACTACATAATGTAATATCTGGTACTTAATAGTCTGCAATGGTGTATGAAAAATATTCCACTAGGAATTAAAAAATCCATACTCTGTAAGAAGGCCCTGAGGGAATAATAAAACTTTCCTCCAGAGAGCGGTTTTCCATGTATACACTAATCCTACATCACATTATGGTTGTGATATTAGGTCACAACCACAGATACTTTAACATTGGTATTAATATGTATTTCCAGAGTTGTAAAATAATTAACTTATTTTCTAATCGATTACCCATATTCTTAGAATTTTAAGTTCTGACTAACCACATGAATACAGATAAAAATTGCCCTATTCTATGACCATGAAGGTTCACATCCTAAAATTCCAGAACATCCCCTACTCATTGATGCAGCCTTGGTGTGGAATTTGATTTCTCAGGCTTAGAAGCTCTTTTGAAGTCATCTGATTCAGCCACCCATTCAGGGCTTCAGTGCCCTTTGCAGATACAGCCAAGATGTGAGTCCTTTCTCCTGAATATAGTCCTTTAAGAGCTTATGTTCACATGTTTGGATTGTTTTTTCCTGCAGATGACTGAGTATTGTGAACAGTTGGTCTGAAAGTGAAGTCCTTCCACTGTGATAATTCAGAGAAGTAAATAAGAACATGTTTCTTACATGTTCCTTGGTCCTTGGGCCTGGCCCTTAAAATTGGGGTCCAATGTGTCTAATGATTTTTGCGGCTACTATTCTGCTTCCCTGGATCATACTAATGTTCTTCCCATGCAACCTCCAGTATAAATGGCATCTTTTCATCTTAGTCTTCTCTTCCTTACTATCTGATTTAGATTTTTACTGTGTTCTGAAGGTTCTTGAGTTCAGGTGCCCATAGAAAGGAAAGAGGAAGAAGGAACATGTACAATCTGATTTGCTTCTATTGAGTTCACTTTTCAAAGCTTGAACCTTTCTTCTTAATGCCTTTAGGCTGATAGCCAAATATAATAAAATAAGAAAGATTCTGGCAACTCTTTGTATTCCTTTTATTGGCCTCAAATTGAATTCAAAAATGTTTCCTTAGACTCCTAACCTACCTATCTGTGTTATTTCAGCAAACCTTTAGTTTTATATTAATTGAAGGTCTATTGTGAACTTATTGTCCTAGCTTATTTCTAGAAGGGAAGAAGCATAAGACCATGAAACTCCAGCAGAATTTTTACGAGACATAATATTCTAGATGTTGACATTTTAATCCTTTATTTTAAAACATAGGTTTGTTTGTTTATTTGTTTGTTTGTTTTGAGATGAAGTCTCGCTCTGTTGCCCAGGCTGGAGTGCAGTGGCACGATCTCAGCTCACTGCAACCTCTGCCTCCTGGGATTCTCCTGCCTCAGCCTCCCAAGCAGCTGGGACTACAGGCGCACACCACCACGCCCAGCTAATTTTTGTATTTTTAGTAGAGATGGTGTTTCACCATATTGGCCAGACTGGTCTCGAGCTCTCGACCTCGTGATTCACCCGCCTTGGCCTTCCAAAGTGCTGGGATTACAGGCATGAGCCACCAGACCTGGCCAGGTTTATTTTTTAAAACGGGGAGTGTACAGAGAAGTGGAAAAAACATGCCCATCCACCAAGGGAAAATCACAGCATGAAATTATGTTAATTTTGTTTTTAAAATTGTTATTTTAAATTGTGGTGAAATACACATAACACAAGTTACCATTTTAACCATATTTAAGTGTATAGTTCGGTGGCATTAAGTACATTCACACTGTTGTGTAACTGTCAACACCATTCATCCACAGAACTCTTCATCTTGCATAATTGAAACTCTGCACCCATTAAACAGTAACTCCCCCTTCACTCTGTTAACGTTGTTTTTAGCTAAGAAGCATGGCTGGAACTTCTTTCATTAGGGCTACTATGTCAAAGGGACCATTCTTCTATATGTCCTTGCCACAAGTTTTTGATTTGCTAAAATGCTGTGTGTGATGTTAGGAACTTATCCTAAGAGCTCATTTAGCTACCATTGCTAATGCTCACTATAAGTGTTGTAAGATGTAATGTTTTTGACATGATTGCATATGGGTGGTGAATGACAATATCCTGATAATTTTAGTGCATATTTACCTTATTGCCTGTGTGATTCTTAAGAGGGGAGGTGAAGGTACCAAATTGCATAACCACTTGTCATTGATCGTTGGGTATCATTTTTGCTCGGGCTTCAGCTTGTATTATTGTTCTTATATCCCTGGCTTTTAGTACAGCACAAAGAAATGATATAATCATTGAAAAATGAGGATCCACTTTACTAAAGTCTCTATAAAACTAAGTGTTTGATGTGTTATGATTGAGTTTCTTCTATACTAAGTTCACCTTAATGGTGTCGGTGTTAAAAAAAAAATGTGGTTTTTCAAACAGCGTGATTACATTATAGGCTATGCTACATAAACTAGATGAAGAAAATATTGGAAAATACACTCATTGGTAACAAAACTGCCTAATGGGCTTATTCCATTTTTTTCTTTAAAGTGTAATAAAGCTAATAAGTGCAAAGCAAAAGTTTAATAATGCAGTCTTATTCACTTCACTTGATAGAAGGTTGGGAATTTTAAGGGATATTGTAATCATGTGTAATTACAGTGTATATGATTTAACAGTTGATACATTTTCCTCCTTTAGGTGTAGATGGGCTTCACAGTTGTACAATATGAAATTCTGGCCCCAGACATTTAAACCAAATGGTAATGTGAATTCTGTGTGCTGTCTCCTGATGAGCTGTGCTCTATATTGTGAGAGTGACTTAGGCAGTTAATTTTAAGTTGGTATTTCTTGGATTACTAATTTGGGCTACATGGAACATAAAGGAAATACCTTAAAGTATGGCTCAAGCCTAGGAAGAAGAAAAGTTTAGGAAAAGGTAAGGAATGTATTTTCCTTGTTGCCCCATTTCCTAAAGTGCTACAGGTTGCTCCAAAAAAAATAAATTCAGGAAAGACATATGTTCTATTTCCCTCTGAGAGATTCACAATGAATTTAAAAAATGTTGAGAAAGTAGAGGATGGTATGTGTTGTGATTAAGTGTGAGGGCTCTTAGTCTGAATCCTGCCTCTCTCACTAATTAGCTACGTAACCTTTGGCAAGTTATATAATGTCTTATGCCTCAGTTTTCCCATCTGTAAGATGGGGATAATAATAGTATCTAGGTTGGGCGGGGCACGGTGGCTCACACCTGTAATCCCAGCACTTTGGGAGGCCAAGGTAGGCAGATCACGAGGTCAAGAGATTGAGACCATCCTGGCCAACATAGTGAAACCCCGACTCTACTAAAAATATAAAAATTAGCTGGGCGTGGTGGTAGGTGCCTGTAGTCCCAGCTACTCAGGAGGTTTGGGCAGGAGAATTGCTTGAACCCGGCAGGTGGAGGTTGCAGTGAGCCGAGATTGTGCCACTGCACTCCAGCCTGGCGACAGAGTGAGACTCCGTCTCAAAAAAAAAAAAAAAAAAAGAAAAAGATAAAAGAAAAAAAAATAATAGTACCTAGGTTGTTGTGAGGTTAAATGAGATGATCCGTAAAAGGCTTAGCACTATGACTGACACTTATTAAGTGTTAACTACTGGTAATGGTAGTGCTAATAATAGAAACATTGTTTACATTCTGTACTTCCTACCCTGACTTGGCCATGGGACTCTTTATTATTTTTATTTTTATTTATTTATTTTTTGAGACAGAGTCTTGCTCTGTTGCCAGGCTGGAGTGCAGTGGCAACATCTTGGCTTACTGCAACCTCCGCCTCCCGGGTTCAAGTGATTCTCCTGCCTCAGCCTCCTGAGTGGCTGGGACTACAGGCATGTACCGCCATGCCTGGCTAATTTTTTGTATTTTAGTAAGGATGGGGTTTCACCATGTTAGCCAGGATGGTCTTAATTTCTGACATCATGATCCACCTGCCTCGGCCTCCCAAAGTGCTGTAATTATAGGCGTGAATCACCGCCCCCAGCCAGCCATGGGACTCTTTTTGAGGAACATCTATAAACATCTCACAGAATTATAGTTGTGTTGAACTAACTTTGAGAAATTCTGCCTTTACGTTATACACATTATACTTCTATATTTTCTTCTATTCTGTAGTTGCTTGATGAATAATGATATCTTACATATTATCTTAAATATAATGATTTTTTAAGTTTCAAAGTATTTTTTAATCCTAATTTATTTTCGGATTGCTATAGGACAGCTGGAATAATGTTAAGCCCATGTTACCACTGAAAAAACTAGGGCTTATCATGTGGCCATTCAGCAGCAAAGCCAGATCTCTATACAGCATTTCTTTTCTTTTTGCTTGGTGTTCTTCCCCCAGGCGGTGTTGTCTCAAGGTCAAGCCGAGTCCATTTTGTTTTCTTGTGTTTTCTCATGTACCCAGCACAGTTTTAAGGATAAAATAGATCCTTTGTACGTCTTGGCTGAAATGAGAATGAGGCAAGTGGAGGTTTTAGTGGGGCTCTTTAATTGGATCTTCCTCATATCTAGCTACTTTGAGAGGCTGTACAATTGCCGTAGAACATTCACCTAGAAGAATAAGAATACCCAAACTAAGGAGATTGATATTCGAATGACTAACTTTCTTTAAAATGTTAAAACTTTCAGTGCTTAGTATCTGTTGACTCACTAGTCACTGTCTCTTTTTCTTGGATAATATGTCACATGGAAATGAAAGAAATTAACAGCCATAGTGACTTTGGAAACATTGATTCCAAAGCCAGTCTCTAAGACTCTGCTTCCTTGGTATATCATTTGATGGAGTCACTCAAACTTTGGGTCAGAAATGAAGTAATATTTAACTTTGAGGATTAAATCATGGTAAGTCAGTTAGCCAGCAATCACTGAAGGATTTATTTTATTTTTTCCTTAATGCCAGTTATTCAAGCCAAGACTCATATTTTCAGCTTTGGGGCCAGATAATCTAGTCTCAAGATGTTTGAAAACTGAATTTTCTACCTCCAACTCCTTCCCACAGGATAGAGTAAGAGTCTGATCTGGAATTTTCTCAGTGATACAATGGGTAGGATAGATAGTGCCTTCATGGTGTTTTGAAGGTTGAATGTATACCATTACTTAGGAATTAATTTGAACCTATCTAGAGACAATAAGAGGAGGGAAGGATTTGTAATTCTCAAAGATGTTGGTCTGTCCTCCTTTCTGTTGCCTTATCTAAAGAGAGATATTTGCTGGGCAGTGGGCTGGGGATGGTCCTTGGAGGTGGTAACTGCGATCCTGTGGCCTATTAGGTTGTGTTTTTTGCACTTGTGATTTGACTGTAGAGGCCAACTAAAATGTTAAATTAGTGTTTGGGAGCTCGAATCATATTAACTCATTATAGTAATATGATTTATTTAATGAAAATTAGAAGGACTGATGGTCATTTATATAAAATGAGAAAATACATAATTGTCTAGTTAAATGCTGTTTAGTAAACAGAATATTTCAAAACATGGAATTCCTTACGGGAAACAGAATGAAAAGAGTCCTTGATGGTGAAAATATTGGGAACCACATAGTACCCAGAAAACTTTGACTTTCCTCTTTGACCAGCCAACCTGAAGGTGTGAAACTTAAAGAGGGAGCAAGAGGTCTGGACCCCAGCTTCGCTTGTGGCTGTGCCAGTGGCCCTAGTCTTTTATATATTTTTCCATGATGTGTATCTTGTAAATTAAGAGTAGTTTTTAAAGGGTTTTAAAATTGACCTGAGAGCTAGAATGATGGTTTGATTTATTTGGACTTTAAATTTCTAATCACATAAGGAATCTTCCTTGCAGCCAAGATCATATTTTAAACAAGCAAACAAGACATCATCCTAATGTAAAATTAAATATTTGTGTATGGCTGGATTGCATTATAGTATCATGTGACAAGCAAGGATATTAATGTTTTCAGAAAATCAATGAATATTTGTCAAATAAACTTAATTATGTATGTTTCCTTCTCTCCTTCTCTCAGCATTCACTGTTATAGGTTTGTTTCATACAATAATGTGTATTGTATCGATTTGAATCTAAGGAATGAACCTGAGCTCATGGTTCTCTGTACCTTTCCCACCTTTGCTTTTCCCCACCTCTCCATGTTCCTATAACTTCATACATGCTCATATCCATTATGGCAGTGATGTATTATTGGCATCCAACCAACATGACAGTATGTCACAGGTCGCTGAGAAGAGATTTTCAGACTCTGTTTCCACCCGAATTAACTGTTATTGAAATAGTTTATTGAGATTGAAGTATTGATCATTTTCTGCTAACCTTGGCTTAAGGGAAGGAAGAAGAGGCAGTAGTGTTTTTGAAAGACACTAAATTTCATTTTTAAAAATCTCATTTATTTAGCCTTTTTTTCTTTCTGTTTTATAGCCTTTATTGTTTTATTGCTTGGAAAAGGGTATCTTGGTTTTATTTTTTATGACAGTATAATTATACTTCAGAAATGCACTTGATTACTATGGGTAACAAAATTGTTCTAGTATATTGGTTTGGCCAATATTGCTATACAAACAACTTTTCAGTCAATTGAGTCTGGTAAAAATCAATACATTATGGTAATATTTCAAGTAAGAATTTGCTGAGTCTAAGTGTTTCAACTTCATCTCCTTTCAGGGAAAAAAATAGTTTTGAAGTGGCAAGACTTCTTTCTAATATTTTAATAACAAATTTTTATTTATAAAGACATTTAAAGTCCCCAGTAAAAGTGGTTGTGATTGGGTAAACATTACATTAGCACACTTCTGTATTATAGGGTGCAAGATATCTAGTTTCCATTTGAAATCTATTCCCTGCCACACCAAGAAGGCATAACATCAGGGACTGACATAGTGTCTGTCACTTTTGGATTCTGGATTCCTGTATGTAGTTCTGGGTGCTGAGTTTACAGACATGTGGACAGTTCAGAGAGCACCCAGAGGAGCAATGGAGAGAATAATGAGGGATTGGGGAATTGTGCCTGTTCAGTCCTCCTTCATTCATCTGTCAGGCAGCCAAGTTCTGAGCATGTGCTATGTGGAGGGCTCTGTGTCAGATGTTGGGGACAGCCTAGCCTCAAAACTTGTGTCTGGATAGATGCATAAGTTCTGTCCTCAGGTACGCATGGGACCTCACAGTCTGGGCCACCTGTCTGTGTGTATGGTGCACAAATCTGGGGGCTGAAGAAGGAGTGATGGCTTTTGGCTCTTTCCTCAGGAAGGATCAGGAAAGGCCTCATGGAGGAACTGGCATTTGAGAAGTGTTTGAAAGGAATTGGCTAACTTTTCTCTGAGGAAGAGAAGATTAAAGGGCTCCGTGACAGCTGACTTAAAGTCTGAAGGGCACTTCTGTAGATGAGGAGCAGGTTTGCTTTGTGTTCTTCTGAAGACTAGACACAAATGGCCTGTCTTGAATGTCTCTGTGACAGTCGGCCTTTGGTTAGAGTGATTAATGTACTCTTTCTACTCTTCTTCCCACTGGGTTGTGTTCCCTGGAGGAGAGTCATGTCTAGGTTATCTTGGTGGGAGTCCTTACAGCGCCCAGCACAGTGCCTTACCTACTGTAGGCACTTAGTGAGTGTTTCAGGAATTTACCTGCAGAGGCAAATTCTTCACAGCCTAAGGATGGACACAATGTGTTGTTCATTGCTGGGTGACTCTGGGAAGTGGTGAACTCCTCTACCTTAAGCAGAATGATGTGGCTGTTGTTCAGAATGGCTGAGAAAAGAATTCCCACTTTGACCTGGACATGAGATGACTGCACAGATTTCTCCCAAGCCTAAAGTCCCAGAACTAAATTCAGCATTCAGTTACCATAAAAATCTTATGTCAGGTGTTGCTTGGTTTTGTTTAGTCTATATTCATTTTTTGCTGAACATCCTGTCACTGTGCCAAGGACTATTCCAAGCATGTGCAGTCCAGTTGTGAACAAGATAGGCAAGGTCAGATAGGCAACGTCCAGAGCTCACACTAGTGGGGCAAACAATAATCAAGACAATAAACACTGAAGTAAGATTATATAGACCTTGCATGTTCTATTAAAAAATGTAGAAGAGGTGCTCAGGAAGACCTGTCTGAGGTGGTGCTGTTTGAGCTGAGACTTAAAGACAGGATGGAATCAGTTTGGGAAAATCTGGGAGAAGAACCTTATAGGCAGAAGTAACCACTCAGGCAGAAACCCTAAGATTAAGATAGGCATGAACTTGTGTAATTGGAGTAGAATAAGCTCTGGGGAAGGTGGAGAGATGGACAGGGCTTGATCACCCTGAGTCTTTTAGTCCTTGCTAAATCCTTGCTAAGAAGGTATGTTACCCTCTTTTTACTTGTGAGAAAGATAAAGCTTGGAAGGGCTAAGTGGCATGCCCAAGATCAAGTCAAGAATAAAACTTAGGTCTTCTGACACCTGCTTCCCAAGCCAAAGTTTTTCTGTTTGCCATTCACTCTCTGAGTTTCCTAACTTTTAACCCAGATTATTTTTGGATGTAAGATATAAAATCAGTGTATAGATTTAAAAATCAATGATGTGTCATCTCTAGGTGTTAATTTTAGAGGCTTTTTAGTAGATGTTAAAACATCCATTTCTTGGCTGACAGTTATGACAACGTAACTTGTTATTTCGTCTACCCTTTGGGTCTCCTTATTTACCAAAAACTTATAATTTAATAATTGAATCCCTGGATTAATTATATGGTTGTGCTAGCAGAGTCTTGATTTATAAGACACGTTACGTTTTTTATAGCTATTTTATAGTATTTGATATGTTAGAAAATCGTAGTCTCTCGGTTGGCATATTGCACAAGCAAATATTTGTGTACCATAGCATCTAGGGTATTTACTTAAATTGCTTTTTTGGAAAATAATTCACTGGAAAGTCCAAAAGGCATTTACTGTGTATAACTTTCTGCCACAGTTTTTTTTTTCTTTGCTCTGTCATTGGTTACTTTGATGTAGGAGACCATGTTTCTGTTAAATTGCTGCCTTACTAGAGCGAAATAAGTTTAGGTTCTGATTTGTACACTAACGTTGAATTGGAGGAGCAGTTTGTAAAATTTGAGAAGGAAATAGCAATAGAAATTTAGGTTGTGGGTATTAAACATTAAAAAAAAAACCATTAATTTGCTTTCCAATGTGACTTTATATCATGTTGTCTTCTTGACCCTAAAATTTCCTTACTTTTCCTTGTCAGTATGGCAAAAAGAAAGAAAAAGAGAGTACAGTGCTATTGCTGAAAGCAGTTAATGGTTTTTGTCTTGTGAATTTAAATAATAAAATGAAAAATGTTCACACAAAATTAGAACTTGCTTTAGGACACAATCAATATAGCATTTTAACAAGCTTAATGTATTTGGAAGATATGTATTGTGTGAGGTTCTCAAACATACTGATTCTATTACGACAGTTAACTGTAGCAGCAAAATGTAACAATATACTTAGCCAATAAACATAAAACTTATTAAATCATAATTAAATTTTCAGAAAAGTTATCTAAATATTATGAATAAAATATATTTTACATGGCCTCAGCAACAAAATGTATAGCCAATGAAACTTTATAAGTGGTGAAGAAAACCATATATGGGATAAAATTATAGAATGAATTTTTACCGCAGACACATGTACCGAGTTAAGTTTGTGTACATCATTTATTTCTTCTCTCTTTTAACTTCTTTTGGAGGTAATTCTTAGTGAGTATTTGCAGAGCCCAACAGCTGGGGTAACTGACTGAAGGGGCAAATGAGAAGTTTCCCTGCTCCTTTGGAGTCTGGTGAAATGTTTCAAGGCCCTACCTGCCCCCATACATGGAAGATGCAAGAGGTACTCAGATTCACTGTGGTTGCGTTTACATTTCCACAGTGGCCCCCAATCACAGGCTTCATGTTATGGTCCCAGCTGTGTGGGAATGTAGCTGAGTACAGTAGGTATCGTCATCCTCATTTGATTTATGAAGAAACGGAAACACAGATAGATGAATGGATTTCCCTGAGGATTCAGACCAAGTCAAGGATAGGACCACCACTGAAACCCAGGCTTTCTTAATTCTTAGTCCTTTCCCAATGCCATTCCTGGTAAATAATCACATTTTGACTCCATGAGGAGCTAGAATAAACAGAATATATGCAAACCTAAGAATTTCTGCCAGCAATCTCTAGCAGATATACTTCAGCTGTACTTTGAATTTTTATTTTGTACACCAGGCACAGGCACATGTATGTTATAGATGACCAATATGCAAACAGCTGTCTCCCTTCCTTCTTCCTTCCTTGGAACTTGTAGTCTTTGAATAACTGATTAGCCCAATGTCAGAAATGTTTATGCTGATCTCTGAACCTCAGTCCGTTCAACAGATGACTCCCTGGAAATTTTATCTTTGGTTTTCTTTTTTTTTCATTGCCATGATTTTGTGAGTTAGTTTATGAGTGTATTTAAATCATTTCTGGAATCTAAATATTTTGGGCTTGCTGATCTTTATAAGGAAGTTAGTTTCCCTTCTCTCATATAGACCTCTTTCTGCTTTCTCCTCCTATCGTATTTTAAAAGTATATGTGACACCGTTAAGTTTTAATCTTCTAAATGGATTGGAGAATAGCACCTTCCCTTGACTAACCTCAAAGGATTTTAAAAAACAGAATGTTGCCCAATTTTTGAGGGAGAATGTTCTAACACAGTTTATATATTTTTGTAACTCCACAAAGGTATCTCGTAAAGAACATTGGTGGAATTGGGTTTTAAAGTCCAAATACTTTCCTTCTGTTGTGCAGAACATAGCTCCTCAACCTAGAGGCACAGTGTCATATGCAGGGAAGTCACTCAGATTCCTTCTTATTATTGGTTTAAAGATCACTGTCCCTGGATGGTATAAGATATGATGGTAGTTTGTACTGTTCAGTTTTTACGTTAAAGGAAAAGTCTCTCCTGGTTTCTTTTGACCCTAGTCATGATATGCCCATTTCATGAAGTCTATTTTATGCACAAAAGTGCACAAAATGAAGATAAAGTGTCTCTCTCCAGCCTGACAAAAGCCATTTCTTTGCAGAATGGTAGCTGCAGCGAAAGTAAATAAATGAATGGACAGCAATCACAGCCTAGTTGATGAAACTGTTCAATTAAAGCACAGGCATTTACATGGTGTAATTTCCCTAAATTGCCAATGAGCCCCTTTAGACACAACCAGTGTTCAAATTGATTTCAGCATTGATTTTGGCTGAAGCTGATAAATTTCTGCTTGTTAGTTAAAGTAATTTTGCAGAAGACTTTGTACTGCAGTATTGAAGTGTTCATTTAGCTGATGGTTAAAAGAGGAGTTATTTACAGAGGCCTCTACTGTTGTTCTGAGATGGGACAATTCCCCAATCATCTTTTACTTTTAATTTTTTAGGCTTCAGTATTCCAATCAATAGGTGATTGAAACTGATTAAAACTTATCCAACCAGCTGCCTATGGCAGTTTAATTAGAAGCTGGATGATTCTTAAATTAAAGTTGTCTTATTTTCATTGCAAAGCCATCTTCCAGAAGAGTAAGGCACAAACAGTGCAGAAAACTTAAAAGACTGGCTTTGCTAAGGTATCTTGCAAATGTTAAATCACTCAATAGCTATTCCTAAGACAATTCAAAAATGTATCAGAGAGTTTGCTTTTATGGAGATTAGAAGTAATAACATGCTTACTTGCCAGCCAAGGAATGTTTGTTTCATTCAGTCAGAGAGATTACCTACTGTATAATGATATATGTGAAAGACCAGCTGTTTGGGATATATCTATTATTTCATAAGCAAGATGAATGCTTGAGCTTATTTTTAAACACTGTAATGCAGGATGAAACTAGCCATCATGATATCCTCTGCATCTGCCCCCTGGAAACCATCAGCTTTGAATTTATATTTTTATTCTGTTTTGAGGTCTTGATTAAAATAAATCTCCATTGAATGAAAAACAGAAATTTTTTATGTAAGTTCATGTTGACTTGTCAACAGTATTGTGGGCAGGATTATAGAAGAGAGATTTTTGCTCCTCTGCTCCCTAGGGAAGCTTCTCCATACTCATTTTATCTAGTGTGGGACAATTTCTTGAGTTTTTAATGGAAATGGGTTAATATTTTTGTCATAGGGGACATATTACATCTGATATTACGGGGAAGAAGGAAAGAAATGGCTCACTTTTCAGAGGTGCATTTACTCTTTGACCCACTAGGGTACTATTTAGTGTTCTAGAAGAGGTAATTTAGTAAATTGTACCCCAGTGGCCTGAAAAAGTTAATGCAACTCTGAAAAGTGAGCCATTCAGTCGATTTTCCCTATTGCTTTTAAAAAATCAACACTGACCATATCCAGAGAATGTTGAAGACAACTGAAATTAGAGGATCTAGAAGCAACCAGTTTATTTTTACACAAAGCTTGTTGGGACATGCACTGGATTTGGCTTCAGAGGACCCAAATCTACTTCCCACTCCAGTACTTACAGATAGGAATCGTGAAGCAGTCAGTGACCTCACCAAGCCTTGGTTTCCTTATCTATAAAGTGGTGATAATAATAATATTTACCTCACAAATTTTTGTGGAGATCAAATAGCTTTACTGTATGTAAAATGTTTTATAAACTATGAAGCACAATAGAATGTTAATTATTAGAATAAGGAGGTTTTCTGAAGTAGCCATTTATGTATCTGATTTTGGAAAGTAATTTGTTGTTAGTTTTCCCAGAAACTGTGAGCAAAGATTAGATGGCTATCAAGTTTCAGGAGAGAGTTTCCTAGCTAGTTAATCCTCAGGGTATTTCTATTCCCCGCCCCCCCCACATATATTTTCTAACAATTCCAGTTATTTCATTCCTTCTCATCATTAGGCTTTATATCTCTTGCTTCTCTGTTTACCCACTACATTCTTTCAGAATCCTTGATCAAGAGATCAGTGTGACTGTAGCTTCCTTGATCTCAAAGGTATTTAGACCATATATTAAAAGACATTACTCTAGTTGATGTGGAGAGTGTTAAACCAGGCCACATCAACTTGGGGAAGAAATACCGAGGTAGTGATGACTACATTAACTCTGAGGCAGGTGTGGGAGTAAAAAGGGGTATATAGCCAGAGTGAACAGAAAGAAGAAATGGCAAATGTAGAGTTACAGTAGCTTTCTCTTATCGAAAATCTTTCTAATCTAGCCAAGTTCCCTATATCATCCATTTGGTTGATTTATGAGCCCTATGTACAATCAGTTATCTTGAAATTAATATCTGTGACCTAACAACATATTTGACTTGAGACCTAAACAGTATGAGGGGCTCTGTTTTTTTGTTTTTTGTTTTTTCTTTCTTTCTTTCTGAGACAGAGTTTTGCTCTTGTTGCCCAGGCTGGAGTGCAATGGTGCGATCTTGGCTCACTGTAACCTCTGCCGGATTCAAGTGATTCTCCTGCCTCCACCTCCCAAGTATCTGGGATTACAGGCATGTGCCACCACGCCCTGCTAATTATTGTATTTTTAGTAGAGACGGGGTTTTGCCATGTTGGCCAGGCTAGTCTCGAACTCCTAACCTCAGGTGATCTGCCCGCATCGGCCTCCCAAAGTGCTGGGATTACAGGCGTGAGCCACTGTGCCTGGCCTGTTTCTTAACCACAGATTATTTTGCAATCAGTAGTCAAGCATCTGTAATGGGTTTTTAGGCAGAAGGAAGGTTGGCAAAGACTGCTATTTGAACTAGTACAGTTTACATAAAAGCTTCTTTTTACAACTGCTGTTTACTTTGGATTTCCTATTTTAACAGCTAGAGCCTGGCTAATGTGTTTATCTATTATGGAAGGCAACAACTGTCAGTGTTGATTTCCCTGAAACTATTTGAAGTATTTCTGTGGATGGCTACTTTAGTATGTGACAGAATGTTGAAATTTCGAAGCTTGGCCATTAGTCTTAAACGTGTTAATAAAATCTACCTTCAAATAAACCTACCAAGTGAACAATTTCTAAAAAGGCCAAGCAATTAGAGGATTAAATTTTAATTTAAAAATTTAAATGTATTTAATTTAAAGTTTAAAAATTATATTTTTCATTAGCTGAACCACAGCTAGTTTACATTTAGTTACTGAAACGATATTGCATTAAAAGGTGACATCTAGAGGGCTTTAAAATTAATCTTGCAAGATACTAAAAGATTTTTGTTTTGTTTGTGTCAGTATTTGTGTACTCATGTGCTTTATACAGCAGAGAAACGTTCTGCTTGTTTTGTATTAGCTTCAGAGTTGTTCAGCCTTATAATCTTTTGGGAAAATGTAATACAATCAACTCTCAGATTCCTTGTTTTAAGTAGTAGTCTCATGGGGGTATCTCCTAATAGTTTAACCTCCTCGATTTCTACCATCTTCTTTCTTTTTGTTTTAGTTTTCCTTTATGCCAACACTATAAAGTCTTTGAAATGGAAACTTCTAAGTTGAAGAAAGACTGGTATCTTGTTATTCTAAATTTACATAAAAGCAGAGGCTTTTTTGGTTAATAAATAAAATGTCACACAAAGAGCAAAGAAGCATCATCTCTGTAAGTATAGAAACTGATGATCCTATAGTATATAAGCTTTAACCAATGCCATGTTTTAATAAGGAAGTAGATTTAATAATTGAACCTGAGTGTGACCAACTCTTAACTTTCTGTGCCAATGAGGAGAATGAAGAATTGCATTTTAGACAATGATTTATTTGTCTTGTCTTGATCAAACTTTTTCGTAATGAATCAGATCTCAGAGAGCTTTCTTTTCCTTTGTCTTTTTACCTCTGCCATGTCTCTGATGGACGTCCTATAAATCCCTAGGGCGTTCAGAGAATAGAGAATCAGGGAATACAGGATATCTCGCAAGCTGTGAAATCTTTGCATGAAAAACAAAGAACTGATGTTATTATTTGAGAGAGTGAGCTATCTCTGCAATGAGCTAATAACAACAAATACATTTGTAACTTTTATTTATTTTAAAATAGCCTTTGCTCACCGTTTTTCTTGTCTTCTACCTGTTCTCTAAGAGACACAGGGAACAAAATAACCATCACTTTCTTTCTTGCTTACCTAGAATGAGACCATCTCTTTTTAATTACTGGTTATTTCTTGAGCCAAATCCTAACTGTTGCTTTCACTATTTTAGTGGCTGGATTATTTTCTTAGGTTTCCTATCCATTTGGAGAACCTTTCAACAATTGATAACACTCTATAAATAATTCACAAAGTAATTGTGTCCCTCTTTTCACTAACCTTCTTTGAAGTATGTTATGTGAGAAGTAGAATTTAAGTCAGTGGCATTTAGTTCATGTGGTTAATGAAGGAAGTGCCCTGTGTCCTTCATAGAACAGTGGCAATACTGTCATTTCAATGTTCCTGTTTTGCCATTGTGATTAAAAGTCATTATACATGCAGTTACGCTCCAGGTCTTTTCTCCAAGAGGCAAAAAAATGGGTATTTCCATACTCATTTTGATAACTATTTTGCTAATAAATTGACATTTATGACATAGGATATTGTCAGTTATGCTGAAATCTGAAATATTTATAGTCAGATTATAGGCCAGCCTCCCCCATTCTTTCTTTAATTATATCCTACCTCGCAATCACTAGGAAAGCACATATGCGCCCTATTATAAATTCTTTCTGCTCATAATTTAAAATAATTTGGTTGGAATATGTTTAGAAATTAATATGCAGAATAGTACCGTAGAAAATAGATGCCTACTTTAATTGTATGAGATTGTACCAGCTTTATCAGAAAATATATGATCAGCTCTAGGTTATTTATTTTGTGAACAAGAGTCAGCTGGGACGATTCATATTTTTTGGTTCTCCTAGAATTTGAAATTCTAGGCATAAAGAATTTTAGTAAACATGGTAAAATCCAGATGCAGTTGATCTTATGCATGGCATAAATTTGTGTGGGAGTCCAGATGTTGGAATTTGAACACAGGTTGTTTCCCCCTTCTGTCCTGTGTGGACTTTTTTAACATGTTATTTTCACATACTTATTTTCCTTACTTTTATTTATTTTTTGATACAGGGCCTCACTCTGTCACCTAGGCTGGAGTGCAGTGGTACGATCATGGCTTACCGTAGCCTCGACCTCCCAGGCTCAGGTGATCCTCTCACCTCACTTCCCAAGTAGCTGGGACCACAGGCATGTGCCCCCATGCCCAGCTAATTTTTTAAAATTTTTTGTTGGGATGAGGTATAATTTATGTTGCCCAGGCTGGTCTTGAACTCTTGGACTCAAGCAGTCCTCCCACCTCAGCCTCCCAAAGTGTTGGGATTACAGATGTGAGCCACTGTGCCCTGCCTGTTTTCCTTACCTTTAAAGATTATTCTAGAAATTCAGTTTACTCTTTGTAACGATGTATCTTCTAATAAATTCTCATTAACAGTTTAGATGAAGGTGAGCACACCTCTAACCTTTTATGTATTGTACTAGACTCATCTTTAACATTTCAAAGAGTAGGTAATATAGTCAGTTGGATTTGTCCCTAAGTATTGCTTTTGAAATCAGTCACATGTTTTTTGAACATTTTGTGCAAAGTACTTCACTTGGCACTCGGGTAGATAGAACATCAACTTTCATGGCCTCAGGGACCCCATTCTTTGGGGTCTGTTGTTAGCTTACTGTTTGTACCTTCTCATCTCCTTTACTGTTTTCTTCTCATCTTTCTGACCTTTGAATTTAGAGAGCCTCAGTTCCAGTCCTTACACCTCTTCTGTGTTTAATTCATTTCCTAAGTGAGTGTGTAATTCCATGGCTTTGCATATCATCTATATGCTGAGGAAGTCCAAATGTATGTCTGTAGCCCTAGCCTGTGTCCTGAACTTCAGACTCACATCTGATTACCAGTTGGATGTCCTCTAGGCATTTTAAAATTATCTAAAACTGAATTCTTGATTTCTTTGGAAACCTGCTTCGTTTACTGCTTTTTGCATCTCAGTAACTGGAAACTCTATTCTACAAGTTGCTAAGGACAAAAACTTTGCAGTCTTTCTTCATCCTTCTTTTTATTTCAGATTATATATACCTTTACCCACAAATCTTGTGGGTTCTTCCTCAAAAATATTTCAGGAAGCTGACCACCTTTCATCACTCTTTTCTTGCTACCCTATTCAAAACCACTATTACTGCTTGCTAGGATTTTATTGCAAAAGCCTCCCAGTTTCTATCCTTGCTTTCCTGCAATGTGTTCTCTCCACTCAGCAGCCAAAGTGATCTTTCTAAAATATTAGGTCTCCCCCTCTGCACATAACCTCTTATATCACTTGGAATAAAAGTCAGAGTCCTCACCATGGCCTAAATGGTACTACACAGTCTGTTTTCCTTACCTCTCTGACCTCATCTCCCCCAGCTAGCCCTCTTGCTTATTCTGCTTCTGCATACATGTCAAGCACACATTTCCACCTTGGGCTTTTGAACTTGCTGTTTCCTCTACCTGGACTCCCCTTCCCCTAGATGTCCGAATGGTGTGCTCTTATACTGTTCACATGTAACCTGAAGAGAGAGGCATTTTCTGACTTCCTCCCCAACCCTAATATCAAATAGCATGTCCCTAATGTTGATCAGTCTCTATATCCTTACCTTTATTTTTTTCAATGCACTTACCCCCACCTCACATATTGTATATTTATTTGATTATTGTCAGGCAGCCCCTATCAGAAGGTAAACATCACAAGGGCAGGGACTTGATCTCATTTGTTCTCTGCTGTATCCACATTGCCTTGCTTATTGCCTGGCAATCAGAGACATGCATTAAGTATTAGATAGAAAAAAAGGATCTAGGAGGAGAATGTATCATATACTGTGGAAGAGGTTGAGCATATAGTAATGAACAAAATGGACCTTGACCTTCCCCTTGAAACTTACAACAGAGACCCTATATTAAGAATTTACAGCATAGTTAGGTAATTAGAGTTTACAATATAGTTAAATAAAGTGAACACCATACCTGTAATCCCAGCACTTTGGGAGGCCAAGGCTGGAGGATCGCTTGAGGCCAGGAATTCAGGACCAGCCTGGGCAACATTTTTGTAGAACCCTTGTTCTACAAAAAATAAAAATAAAAATTAGTCAGCCATGGTGGTACTCTCCTGTAGTCTCAATGACTCAGGAGGCTGAGGCAGGAGGGTTGCTTGATGCCAGGAGTTCAAGACCAGCCTGGGCAACATAGTGAGACCCCTTCATTCTGCAAAAAATAAAAATAAAATTTAGCCAGGCATGGTGGTTTACTCCTGTAGACTCAACTACTCAGGAGGCTGAAGCAGGAGGATCACTTGAGCCCAAAAGTTCAAGACTGCAGTGAGCTATGATTGTGACACTGTACTCCAGCCTGGGTGATGGAGTAAGACCCTGTTGCTTAAAAAAAAATACTAGGCTGGGCGCAGTGGCTCATGCCTGTAATCCCAACACTTTGGGAGGCCGAGGCAGGCAGATCACGAGGTCAGGAGATCGAGACCATCCTGGCTAACATGGTGAAACCCCGTCTCTACTAAAAATACAAAAAATTAGCCTCGCGTGGTAGCAGGCGCCTGTAGTTCCAGCTACTTGGGAGGCTGAGGCAGGAGAATGGCGTGAACCTGGGAGGCGGAGCCTGCAGTGAGCGGAGATCGTGCCACTGCACTCCAGCCTGGACGACAGAGCAAGACTCCATCTCAAAAAAAAAAAAAAAAAAAATTAGCCAGGTGTGATGGTGGGCACCTGTAGTCCCAGCTATTCGGGAGGCTGAGGCAGGAGAATTGCTTGAACCTGGGAGGCTGAGGTTTCAGTGAGCCGAGATTGCACCACTGCACTCCAGCCTGGGTGACAGAGCGAGACTCTGTCTCAAAACAAAAACAGAAACAAAAAACGACTACTGATAAGTTAGAGTACATACCTGTGCATTTAAATAACTGTTGAAGAGAAATAATAATTTATAACCAGAACATATAAGGCAATAGAGTAATTGATACCAATAGATAAATGAAACCACAGGGTAGGAAATCTAGTAGGTAGGGAAGTAAGTAGAAATAAAAGAATGGCATCCAGTTGAATTCAGAAAGGAATAAAATGGAAGAAGGAATTGTGACCATTTAAGTAAATCTGACTATATAAGACAACAATAGTAATAATTCAAAATGAAGTCAAACAAAAAGACTGGACAAAATAATATGTTAAGATGAGAAGTGCTTGATTGAAGTTAAAATGTTCTAAGATTTTTATATTGTTTAGGAGAAGGATATAGGTGGCAATTAACTTTATATTTTGTTAAGTCAAGTATGATTGTTAAAAAGTTATATGGGCAGCCGGGCGCGGTGGCTCAAGCCTGTAATCCCAGCACTTTGGGAGGCTGAGACGGGCGGATCACAAGGTCAGGAGATCGAGACCATCCTGGCTAACACGGTGAAACCCCGTCTCTACTAAAAAATACAAAAAACTAGCCGGGCGAGGTGGCGGGCGCCTGTGGTCCCAGCTACTCCGGAGGCTGAGGCAGGAGAATGGCGTGAACCCGGGAGGCGGAGCTTGCAGTGAGCTGGGATCCGGCCACTGCACTCCAGCCTGGGCGACAGAGCCAGACTCAGTCTCAAAAAAAAAAAAAAAAAAAAAAAGTTATATGGGCAACTAAAACACAGTGAATAGTGAATAGAATGCATAACTTCAAAACAGATGGAATAAAGGGAGAATAATTCTGTATAATAGAGGAAGAGAGAAGGTGATAGGTGTAAATTAAATGAATTAGGTGGTAGAAATAAATCCAAATATATCAGTAATTACAAAATAAGTAGAGTAATATTAGCAGCTAATAGATTAGGTTGCATTTTTAAAAATACAGCTATGTGCTATTTTAGACTGTATTGGGAGAAGTTTCTAAAATACCAAGACACAGCAAAATTGAAAGAAAAGGGTAGGGGAAAATACCTGGCAAAAACTAATCAAAAGAATGCTCCTGTTGTGATTATATTAACATAAGACAAAATAGACTTTAAGGCAAAAGATATTACTAGAGAAATGTTATGAAAATACAAATATTTACAACTGAACCACAAATACCATGTATTAATATGAAAACTCCTGACATGCACCAAAGTGACTCTTAAAGGATAGGTTTATATACATACCTTCGTAAAGAATAACTGGGTATTATATGCTTAGCATCTAACTCAAGAAAATCAAGAAGGTGGGACAGGGAGTAAACCGAAAGAAAATGGAAGGAAATAAATACTAAAGAACAAAAGCTAAAAAAAAAAAAAAAGAAGAAGAAGAACAAAAGTTAATTAGGTGAAAATTCAAGAAACAATTCAACAAAACCAAAAGCTGGTTCCTTGGAAAAGCTTATCAAATATAACAGCGAGAAGCAGAAATAACAAAATTAGGAATGAAAAGGGAACATAATTCTAGACATAACAATGATTTTAAAAATAACAGGATCCAATGAATAACTTTATGACGATAAATTTGATAACACAAAATGGGCAGTTTCTTAGGAAGACTTAATGAAATTGCCTTAAAAATAAAAACCAAAATAGACCTAGAGCACTTTAAGAAAATTTATTCATTCAGATATTTAATGATTATTTGTAAAATGTGCCTGATGTAGTTTTAGGCACTGGAAATAATAGCAGTGAACAAAAAAAAAAAAAAAAAAAAGTGAAAGTCTGTGTTTTCATGGAGCTTCATTTGTTGTGGAGGGAGACATAATAAATTAATAAATTTTATCAGGTGTTGCTAACTCTGTGAAGAATAAAGAAAGTGGCCAGGTGCGGTGACTTACGCCTGTAATACCAACATTTTGGGAGGCCAAGGTGGGTGGATCACCTGAGATCAGGAGTTCGAGACCAGCCTGGACAACATGGTGAAACGTCGTCTCTACTAAAAATACAAAAATTAGCTGGGCCTGGTGGCACACGCCTGTAATCCCTGCTATTCAGGAGGCTGAGACAGGATAATCGCCTGAACCCAGGAGGTGGAGGTTGCAGTGAGCCGAGATCATGCCACTGCACTTCAGCCTGGGCAACAGAGTGAGGCTCCATCTCCAAAAAAAAAAGAAAAAAAAGAAGATGAAGGGAGAGTGTGCTGTTTTATGTAGGAAAGACAAAGGAACAATGGAGGACTGAAGGAAGCAGTGGAGCAAGCCAGTTATATATTAGAGAAAGTGGCCCAGCCCTCAGGAGTAGGTGCAAGGTCCTGAGGCAGGAGCACGTTTGGTGGAACAGTTGAGTATTGTACATAAAGGAGACTAGCAGAAGCAGAGATCAGTGAGGTAACCAGAGGCCAGATGATGAAATCCTTGTTTAAGAAGTGGCAGAGCTGGGATTTGAGCTGTCAGTGACTTCAGAGCCCACCCGCTTTCCTCTTGTGCCTCCCAGGATAGATTGGCAGTGATTGCAGAATGCTTCCTTACCTGGAGCAATTTGGATATAATGGTCCTTTGCCTGACTGAAATAGGTCAGTACCTTTGTAAGTTTTGGATTATGTGTTTCCCTGCCCTAGAATACAGGTAAAAAAATTAAACATCACCATCTGGTGTGTGTGTGTGTGTGTGTGTGTGTGTGTGTGTGTGTGTGTCAGAATTTCGCTCTTTTTGCCCAGGCTGGAGTACAGTGGTGCAATCTCGGCTCGCTGCACCGTCTGCTTCCTGGGTTCAAGCGATTCTCCTGCCTCAGCCTCTCGAGTAGCTGGGACTACAGGTATCCGCCACCAAGCCCGGCTAATTTTTTGTATTTTTAGTAGAGACGGGGTTTCACTATGTTGGCCAGGCTGGTCTCGAACTCCTGACCTCAGGTGATCCACCTGCCTCGGCCTCCCAAAGTGCTGGGATTACAGGCATGAGCCACTGTGCCCAGCCAAACATCACCGTCTATTTCCTTTAGGTCCTAAAATATGCATATTCTGTTGTGTCTCCAGTCTTGGCTTTGCCACTGGCTGTGTGAGCTTGGATAAGTTATCTAACCTGGCTTTTGGGTGCTTCTGCTATGAAAGAAGGGGATTAGGTTAAATAATTTTCTGTATTTCCTACTAGCTCAATAAATTATCTAATTCTATACTAAGATTAAAAGTTAAGACCAACTTCTTTGTCTGGTCATCTAGAACCTATTGTTACAAATGAAATTTGAAAGTATGGGGCCAGGCGTGGTGGCTCACGTCTGTAATCCCAGCACTTTGGGAGGCCGAGGAGGGTGGATCATGAGGTCAGGAGTTCAAGACCACTCTGGCCAAGACGGTGAAATCCCATCTCTACTGAAAATACAAAACTTAGCTGGGCGTGGCGGCGGCGCCCAACTACTTGGTAGGCTGAGGCAGAGAATTGCTTGAACCCAGGAGGCAGAGGTTGCAGTGAGCTGAGATCGCTCCATGGTACTCCAGCCTGGGTGACAGAGTGAGACTATGTCTCAAAAAATAAAATAAAATAAAATAAGAAAGTATGGATAGTAAGTATTCTCTTGTACTGGGCTCTTTGTTATTTTAAATATATGAAAAACTTACACCAAGCTACTAACTTTTTCCATGGCAAAGTGTATGTGTGTGTGCTCAATTTTAAGAGCTGGGACTGTTCCAAGAAGGCCTGTGCTGGTCACAAACAGAATGGAACACTGAAGGACCAAGCACTAAAAATATCTCATAAAAATGCTTCCTCCATGCAGTCATTGGAACAGGTAATTACTGTGGCAACAACAAACTAATTTGAAGTGTTAGCTGTTAATTAAAACATTGCAGAGGTGTATAGTTGTCTTTTGGTGTAACCAGAGCCTCCATTCGAACTTCATTAATCACTTTACAATTAATTTGTTGAGGAAGGTCAAGACAATTGAGATGCAGTATCTGTTGAAAGTAAACAAATTCCTTTTCTCTAAGTAAATACCATTTGCAAAGTTAAGGGACACACTCGACTCATGCCTGGCATTGCCTTTTGTCATCCACTTCTCCTTGATGATTAAATGTTAAATTGGTACTGTCATTATACTGTAAACCAAACCACATAGCATCTTTATTGCTCGAAATCGAACCCAAACTTCCACGGATGAATTAGCGTGCATCATAATTAAATTATCAAGCCTCTCCTTTTAATTTACTTGGAAATAGGAGACCTTTCTTTTAGAAAAGAGATCGGCTTTCTTGACAAGCTAATTAAGTTGCCAAACTGTCCAGTATGGTATGTATCTCAAACTATCTGCTAATCATTTTCTTATCGCTGTTGCTGGTCTCAGACATCCAGGTGTTGCTTATTCAAAGTAACAACACTGATCTTTTTACAACTTTTGAATCCTTGTGTATATATTTAATTATTTGTCATTATATTTCAATTCTTGGTTAGTGATTCTAATATACAATATTTTTAAAAGTTGGAATTGGAAGAATCTGTGATGTGGAAGGGGAGAAATAATGTATCACAAAGTCTTACATATTATATTACTTGTATTTACATGGAATAAACTTACTGATTTCCTTTAAATCACATTTCAGGCCAGATGTGGTTGCTCACACCTGTAGTAATCTCAGCACTTTGGGAGGCTGGTAGATCACCTGAGGTCAGAAGTTTGAGACCAGTCTGGCCAACGTGGTGAAACCCTGTCTCTATTAAAAATACAAAAAAAATTACCCAGGCATGGTGGTGGGTGCCTTAATTCCAGCTCCTTGAGAGGCTGAGGCAGGAGAATTGTTTGAACCTGGGAGACGGAGGATGCAGTGAGCCGAGACTGCGCCACTGCACTCTAGTCTGGGCGACAGAGCAAGGCTCAGTCTTAAACAAGTAAACAAACAAAAAACATAATATAGGGGATAGGGTTCCAATTATAAAATGTGTATCAGTTTGTACAAAGTATAAAAAATTATTTTACTGGGCACAGTGGCTCACACCTGTAATCCCAGTGCTTTGGGAGGTCAAGGTGGGAGGATCGCTTAAGGCTTGGAGTTTGAGACCAACTTGGGCAACATAGCAACACTTCATCCCTTAAAAAACTTAAAAAAAAAAATTAGCCAGGCATGGTGGTATACTCCTGTAGTACCAGCAGTTTGGGAGGCTGAGGTGGGAGGATTGCTTGAGCCCAGGAGTTCAAGGTCACAATGAACTAATAAGATCGCAGCAGTGCAGTCCAGCCTGCGAGACAGAATGAGACCCTGTCTCTGAAGAAAATAATAATTGATTAAGTTTTATTATTATTTTCTGTATCTTTGAGACAGAGTCTCGCTCTGTCACCCAGGCTGTAGTGGAGTGGTGCGATCATAGCTCACTGCAGCCTGACCTCCTGGGCTCAAGCAACCCTCCTGCCTCAGCCCCTGTAGTCCCTACAGGGGGACTATAGAGGACTACAGGCACACACCACGATGCCAGCTAATTATTATTATTTTTTTTTAAAGACAGGGTCTCCCTACATTGCCCAGGCTGGTCTTGATCTCCTGGGTTCAAGTGATCCTCCTGCGTTGGCTTCCCAAAGTGCTGAGATTACAGGCATGAGCCACTGCTCCCAACCTGATTAAAGTTTTATAAGTAGTATTTAGAAATACCAATGAGGTTGTTATTTGAGAATGTCTTTAGACATTTTCAAAGGTTAAATAATTCTTTGGTAAAGTAAACAATCGTCACCTGATTTTTGTAATTTTGCTTTTCCTTTAAATGAGATATACTTGAATTTCTTTATAATTAATTGATATAATAAAAGTTAAGTTTACCTTCCATAACTGGCTTGACCTTTGTCCACTCAAGTAGGAAAAGCAAAATGAGTAAGTTCTTATAACAATCATATATTTGGATAAGTATATACATATGCTTTATATATGTAGTTTCCTAGTCTTGCCTGAATTTGTAACTTTTTACATGTAAACGATATTATAAATACCTATAGGCTCTTAATAACTAAATTATTTCTATAAGTCAGTCACCTTCAAAAACTCTTGTCAGTGATGGTTCAACTCTGTAAATTTACGAAAAAGTATTGAATGTACCCTTAAAACAAGTGAATGTTATCATATGTAAATTATATCTCAGTAAAGCTGTTAAAAAATTTTGTCAGTCCTTTCTGCCTGTGGACACTGCAGAGGAAACATCCTTAAAGTCTCTCTCCTGCCTGCCATCATGTCTAAGTCAGAGTCTCCTAAAGAGCCTGAACAGCTGAGGAAGCCCTTCATTGGAGGCTGGACTTTGAAACAACCGATGAGAGCCTGAGGAGCCAGTTTGACCAATGGGGAACACTCACGGACTGTGTGGTCATGAGAGATCCAAGCACCAAGCGCCCCAGGGGCTTTGGGTTTGTCACATGTGCCACTGTGGAGGAGGTGGATGCAGCCGGGAATGCAAGGCCACACAAGGTGGATGGAAGAGCTGTGGAAACAAAGAGAGCTGTCTCAAGAGGAGATTGTCAAAGACCCGGTGCCCACTTAACTGTGAAAAAGATATTTGTTGGTTAAAGAAGACACTGAAGGCCGGGCGCGGTGGCCCACGCCTGTAATCCCAGCACTTTGGGAGGCTGAGGTGGTTGGATTACGAGGTCAGGGGTTCGAGACCAGCCTGGCCAACATGGTGAAACCCTGTCTCTACTAAAAGTACAAAAATTAACTGGGTGTGGTGGCGGGCACCTGTAATCCCAGCTACTCGGGAGGCTGAGGCAGGAGCATTGCTTGAACGAGGTGGAGGTTGTGGTGAGCCAAGATCATGCCATTGCACTCCAGCCTGGGCAACAGAGCGAGACTCCATCTAAAAAACAAACAAACAAACAAACAAAAACACTGAAGACTATCATCTAAAATATTATTTTGAATAATATGGAAAAATTGAAGTAATTGAAATCATGACTGACTGAGGCAGTGGCAAGAAAAGGGGCTTTGCCTTTATAACCTTTGATAGCCATGACTCCGCGGATAAGACTGTCGTTCAGAAATACAATACTGTGAATGGCCACAGCAGTGAAGTTAGGAAAGCCCTGTCAAAGCAAGAGATGGCTAGTGCTTCAGCCAGCCACAGAGGTCAAAGTGGCTCTGGAAACTTTGGTGGTGGTTGTGGAGGTGGTTTTAGTGGGAATGACAACTTTGGTCATGGAGGAAACTTAAGTGGTCGTGGTGGCTTTAATGGCAGCTGTGGTGGTGGTGGTGGTGGTGGTGAATAAGGTGGCAGTGGGGATGGCTATAATGGATTTAGTAATGATGGAAGCAATTTTGGAGGTGGTGGAAGCTACAATGATTTTGGCAGTTTCAACAATCAGTCTTCAAATTTCGGACCCATGAAGGGAGGAAGCTTTGGAGGCAAAAGCTCTGGCCCCTATGGTGGTGGAGGCCAATACTTTGCCCAACCACAAAACCAAGGTGGCTATGGCGGTTCCAGTAGGAGCAGTAGCTATGGCAGTGGTAGAAGATTTTAATTACCGCCAGGAAACAAAGCTTAGCAAAAGAGGAGAGCCAGAGAAGTGACAGGGAAGCTACAGGTTACAACAGATTTGTGAACTCAGCTAAGCACAGTGGTGGCAGGGCCTAGCTGGTACAAAGAAGACATGTTTTAGACAGATACTCATGTGGATGGGCAAAAAACTCAAGGACTGTATTTTTCTAATTGTATAACAGGTTAGTTTAGTTCCTGTTCTGTGGAAAGTTTAAAGCATTCCAACAAAGTGTTTTAATGTAGATTTTTTTTTTTGCACCCATGCTATTGATTGCTAAATGTAATAGTCTGATCATGATGCTGAATAAATGTCTTAAAAAAAAGTTGTCAGAGCAACCAGATTTTCTGCAGAACAGCAGAAAATGATGTTTCCATGTTGGCAGTAGTGGATTATGTAAATTTTGGTTTTATTTTTGTTTTAAGAAAGGGGAAGTTTGGGGGCTCATTAAATATGTTTTACAACTGGGCAGGTGAAGATGAGGAATTCCTGAGGCACTAACTTCTGTTCCCCGTTTTCCCTATGCCATTCCCATCTTAACACCAGATGAGAGGAAGTGCCATCTGATCTTAGCTAGTGTATAAAATCCTCTACAGGGCAAGATTTTTAGTTCTTCGAAACTAACTTGCTTCCTTATATTAATATTTTCATGGGCTTGCAATAACAACGCTTGTTTATGTTATGTGGTTTATTTTGAAATTTTTATTGTATAAAAATGTGTTGCAGATGGTTTCTAAATAATGTGCAGAATATCTAGTCCCCACAGTATATGTGTAAAGGCCACATTTCATTTAAACATAAAAGGTACGGTGGCTCACTCCTGTAATCCCAGCACTTGGGGAGACTGAGGTGGGAGCATCACTTGAGGTCAGCAGTTCTAGGCCAGCCTGGGCAACATCCAGAGACCCTGTCTCTACAAAAAAAATTAAAAAGTAGCTGGGCATGGTGGCATGTGCCTATAGTCCTAGCTACTCAGGAGGCTGAAGTGAGAGGATCGCTTGAGCCGAGGAGTTTGAGGCTGCAGTGATCTGTGATTACGCCACTGCGTTCCAGCCTGGGTGTCAGAGAGAGCCCCTGTCTGAATCAGCCAGTCACTCAATCAGATAAACACAAAAGGTCTTGATGGATAGTAATGGTATTTTATTTCTGTAAACCCTATTCTCGTTCTTTTTCATAAATGAATACACTTATATTTCTTGATTTAAGTTGTAGTTATTTCACTATATCTGTTCCTTTGAGCTTGTTTTGATGAACTGTTAAGATATAGTTTATCTGTATGTGTAACAAAAAAACAGGCAAAAGACAAGCAAAAAAATTGAAAAAAAAAAAAGAAAGCAAAATGGCTCTGTATACTGCTTAACATAGAGAACCCACACACACAGTGACAGTCATAAGGGATCTGGAGCCAAAAGACCTAGGTTTGAGGTCTCATTCTGCCACTAGTTACTTTGTGTGCCATTGGGCAAACTGTTTAACTTCTCTGTGCTTCAGAATTCTCATCTATAAAAGGAGGATAATAATGTATCAGCATTACCTCAGAGAGTTATTTTAAGGTAATGTGTAGTAAATCACTTCGTAAACCATTAAGCTCCATATAAATGTAAATTACTACTGTCGTTAGTGTTCTTTGAAAGTACCATGTATCCCATTGCTGCAGAAATGTTTGGATTTACATTCACGTCTTTAACCATTTTGTAGGTTGTTTAGTGATCCCAAATGATTTTAGTTTTTTTTCTTCCCATAGAGCATATCATGTCCCCAGTGGGAAAATATTAGCTGTAAAGGTAAGTACTGGATACATTTTATGAAATTCTTGATGTTCGCCCCTTTCCTTTCCTCTGTTAGCTTGAGTCACAGATACTGTCAAAGAGGAGATGAAATGGTTTAAAGTTTAGATGGTGGGTAGGGGAAGCTGTGGCCCTCTGGTGACATTCAGGCACCTGAAGATCTTTTAAGTATGCCTTAAAATAGTCAGTTGTAAACTTCGTGTATTGTGATTCTTCTTGCCAAGAAGAGAAGACTTCTTTCTGTGTCCCCTGCTAAGTGGCATCACCATCTTCCTTGTCATGCAGCTCAAAACCTTACTAGTAATGTATTCCTTTTCCTTCTTTAAATATGCCACATCCTGTGAATTGCCGTATCCTGTTAGAATTTTTCCCTGAAATATATCCATTTGCTACTTTCTTTCTATTCCCATCCTCATTGGTCTTGGATCGGGCTCACATTACCTCCTACCTGGACTTTTGAAATAACTTCCTCACTGTACTTTCGGTCTTTTCTTTTCCTATGCACCTTTTACTCTGCCATAGATTTGAGAAGTTAAATCACAGATCTGACCGTGTCTTGCTAACTGCCTTCCTCAATCATGTACAACATAAAGCCTAAGATGTCTGCTTTGCTTCTGATTCCTTCAGCATACTGAAATACCCAAGCACCACACCTGCCAATAGAGTTAGGCTACACACAACTCAGGGGCGTTCCAAGCAGTTACCTAGGATGCTCCTCACTTGTTCCCATGCAGTTCGTAATTCACACTTCATCTCTGCCAAACTTCAGCATCCCAGTCCTGCCATGTCACTTTGGATTTAATCTCTGCCACTGCTGATGCTTGATCTTCCCATTATTTTAAATCTCAGATTTCCTTAATGGACTCTGTCTTGAATTGCACTTATGAATGAAGCCTTTGCTAATGAAGTCCTAACCCTACAGAACCCCATTTCCAATTCTGGGCCGTTAGCTAACAAACTGGTCAGGCCTGCCTTGCCCCCGGCCTTCCCCACAAATTGTTCAGGCCCTCTACATATTGGCACCCACCTACCTTTATAAACATGCCCTCTGCTTTACCAATCTGTTACTTCCTGTCATGCCTTTTATCTCCAGTCTACAGGCCTTTAGTAATTAAAGTTTTTATTTTTTGTGTATTATGCTAGATTTTTAAATTTTTTATTTATTGTTTTATTTTTGATTGAGACAGGGTCTTGCTCTGTCATCCAGGGTGGAGTGCAGTGGCGTGATCTAGGCTCATTACAGCCTCCACCTCCCACATGCAAGAGATCCTCCTACCTCAGTCCCTTGAGTAGTTGGACCACAGGTGTGCATCACCATGCCTGGCTAATTTTCTTTATATTTTGTAGAGACGGGATCTCACTATGTTTCCCAGGCTGGCCGCGAACTCCTGGGCTTAAGTGATCCTCCTGTCTCAGCCTCCCGAAGTCCTGGGATTATAGGCATGAGCCACCACACCCAGCTATGCTAGATGTTTTATAACTATTATATTTAATCCTTAAAATTACATAGTAAGCCTGTCTATTTTAGATTAGGAGACTGAAACTCAGAAAGCTGAATTGTCAAAGATCACAGAGTTGGAAGGGATAAGGCCAGGTTGTAAAATGTTCATCTGCCTTCAAAGCCCATCTCTGTTACACCATGCAACTTTTATACAACTTACTAACATTGCTCATCCCTCTGATTTCCATCTATCTTTTCATGGTTTGTCTCCAAGACGCCTTTTTAGCTATCCACAGTGAGAAATTGGTCTCTTTCTCTAACAGTTGCATAGCATATATTTCTGCATCTTTTTTCTCATCTAGGAAACTAAGAATCAGAGCAATTACATTAGAATTGCTTATACCTTTTAGTAAGTTGAAACCGAAACTAAGACTCAGAGCCTCTGACTGCTGATGAAATCGAGAGTTCTTCTTCCATGTCACATCTAGTACAGCACCTAGAATGTGTTATGTGGCATTATCAAGTTTAGTTTTAATAAGTTAAATAACTTGTGAGGGGGTACAACAGAGCTTCCTTTGAGATATTTTCTTTGACAATTCAGCCATATAGGTCCATAGAATTGTAGAACTGGAAGAGACCTTGGAGATCACGGGTTACAGCCCCCACATTTTACAGAGGCGCTCAGCTCACTGAATGCAGTTCTGTCATACTACCTCGGTGCTCACTGAACGCGGCCCTGTCGTACCACCTCGGCGCTCACTGAGTGTGGCTCGGTCGTACCACCTTGGTGCTCACTGAGTGTGTAGCTCTGTTGTGTGCCTTGGCATTGGATTAACTTTTCTGTACCTCCTGAGCTCCCTTTTCACTAAGAGAATACTTTCACTAAAACTTGAGTACTATTTTCCCATCCATTGAGTTACTTTTTTGTTCCTTTTTTGTCAGAAGTCTTAGATTGTTGCTGATGACATATTTAAAGATAGTCAACTCTAGGTTATTTACTCCAGGAGAGGGGAACAGTGTTATAAATCATCCAGAAATCTATCATTATTTGGCCTTGCCAAGTACATTATACATTTTTCATAATTTCATACATTTTGAATTATGTTTATATAGACTAATATTAAAATTATTATGCATTAGTTGGGTGTGGCAAGGGGCCAACAGCTTTTTCTGAAAGGATTAAAAGCAATTTTAAAGAAAGGACATATTTACAGAATAGCTGTTAGGAAAGTAGAGACTGTCAGTAAATGAAAATAGTTGAGATTGACAAATGTACTGTTCACTAGACCTGACCATTAAACTGGACTTTACGACAAGAACTGTACTATATTCACGTTGTATCTCTAGATTCTATAAAATATAGTAGATACTCACACTGAGTTGAATGAATGGATGATTTAAGAGCAGATAGGATTATCGTGATTAAACGCTTGTGTAGCCCTGAGCTTGTTGGTCGTTTAGGCGAAAACCACGTAACTTATATAATAAGTCATAATCTAAGAAAAATTTACCGTTTCTTCAAAACAGGCAGAATTTTTAATTCTTAGAAGTGTGTTATTTTGTTTCCAAATATTTGGAGATGTTCCATCTTTCTATTACTGATTTCTAATTTAATTCCATTGTGGTTACAGAGCACCCTTCCTATGACTTGAATTATTTTAAATTTGTTGAGACTTATGGCTCAGAATATGATCTATTTTGGTAAACAGTCCTTGTAAACATGAAAAGAATGTATAACCTGCTTGTGCCTGTAATCCCAGCATTTTGGGAGGCTGAGGTAGGTAGATGACTTGAACTCAGGAATATGAGACCAGCCTGGGCAACATGGCAAAACCCCATCTCTACAAAAAACAAAAAATAAAAAATAAATTAGCTGGGCATGGTGGTGTGTGCCTGTAGTCCCAGCTACTTAGGAGGCTAAGGTGGGAGGATCGCTGAGCCAAGGAAGTTGAGACTGCAGTGAGCCATGATTGCACCACTGCATTCTAGTCTGGGTGACAGAGTAAGACCTCATCTCAAAAAAAAAAAAAAAAAGAATGTATCATCCACTGTGTAGGGTATTGTATAATGTCAATTAGATCAAGTTAACTGATAGTGTTATTCAACTCTTCTATATCTTTGCTGATTTTTATCTAGTTGTTCTATCAGTTATTGAAAGAGGGGTGTTGAAATACTCAACAATAATTATGGCCTACAGTTCTGTTATTTTTTACTTAATGTTTTTGAAGATATATTCTTAGGTTCATTTATGGTTGTTAGGTCCTCATGATGAATTGGCCTCACTGACATTATGAAGTAACTTTTGTCCATGATCATATTTGCTCTGAAATTTATAGTCTGATATTAAATTATAGGCTTTATTTTGACTAGTGTTAGCATGATATTTTTTTTACTTATAACCTATTGTGTCATTATTTTTGAAACGTATTTCATGTAGGCAGCATATAGTTGGGTCTTATTTTTTAATCCAGTTGGATGATCTCTGCTTTTTAAGTGAGTGGATTGCGACTATTTACATTTCATATGATTATTGATATGGTTGGATTCAAATCTGTCACTTTGCTCTTTGTTTTCTATTTGTTCTGCCTGTATGCCCCCCCTTTTAAGTGATGGCTTTAGAATTCATAACATAGTCTCCCTATGTAAATAGTATTGTACCACTTTATAGTCTAGAAATCTTACAATGGTGTATTTTCATTTCCCTCATTCCAGGCTTTGTTTTATTGTCATGCATTTTACATCATCATATGCTGTAAACCCCAAAATACATTGTCACTACTTTTGCTTTAGATATTTATCTTTTAAAGACATTTAAAAAGTAAGAAAAATAGTATTTTATTTTTATTCATGTATTTACCAATTCCAGTGCTCTTCATTCGTTTGTGTGGTTCAGATTTCCATGTATATTATTTTCCTTCTGTCTGAATGACTTCTTCCTTTATATTTCATATAGTGTAGGTCTTTTGGTATTCTTTCAGCTTTTGTATGTCTAAAAATCTATATTTCACTTTCATTTTTGGAAGGTATTTTAATTTTTGCTGGATGTAGAATTCTAGGTTGACTGTTGTTTTCTTTCAGTTTTTTAAAGATTTCGTTTCACTGTTTTCTTTCTTTCCAGTGAGGAGTTTACTGTCATTTTAAATCTTTGTTTTTCTGTACATTAGAATTGGCTTCATTTCTGGCTGCTTTCAAGATTTTTTCTTTATCACTGGTGTTAAGCTGGTGTTTACATCTTTAATGTCTCTGCTTAACATGTTCAAAACAACTTCTGCTTTCTTTTTTTTTTATTTTTATAAATAAAGATGGGGTTTTGCCACGTTGCCCAGGCTTGTCTCGAATTCATGGGCTCAAGCAATCCACCGGCCTCCACCTGTCAAAGTGCTGGGATTACAGGTGTGAGCCAGGGCACCTGGCCTCCTCTGCTTTCTTATCTACTTATTCCATCATATGTGTCATATCTGGATCAGTTTTGACTGATTCCTTTTCTCCTCACTTTGGGTTGTGTTTTTTGCTTTTTTTTTTTCATACCTTATAATTTTTTTTAAGTGAAAGTTTATTAAGAAAGTAAAGGCATAAAAGAATGGGCTACCCTGCTTAGGCAGAGCAGTCATGCCTTATAATTTTTTTATTGGATACCAGACATGTGGCATGGGTGCTGGATATTTTTGCTCTGCTTTAAATATTTTTGAACTTTATTCTGAGATTGTGATGGTTAATATTGAGTGTTAACTTGATTGGATTGAAGGATGCAAAGTATTGTTTCTGGGTGTGTCTGTGAAGGTGTTAACATTCACAGAGATTAACATTTGAGTTAATGTTAACATAAGAGATTAACATGGAGTCAGTGGGCTGGGAGAGGCAGACCTACCTACAATCTGGGCGGGCACCATCTAATCAGCTGCCAGTGTGGCTAGGATAAAAGCAGGCAGAAGTTGGAAGGACTTGACTTGCTGAGTCTTCCTGCCTTCATCTTTTTCCATGCTGGATACTTCCTGCCCTCAAACATCAGACTCCCAAGTTCTTCAGCTTTTGCACTCTTGGACCCACACCAGTGATTTGCCAGGGGCTCTCAGGCCTTCAGCCATAGACTGAAGTTGGCTTCCCTACTTTTGAGGTTTTGAGACTGGGACTGGCTTCCTTGCTCCTCAGCTTGCAGATGGCCTATTATGGGACTTTACCTTGTGATCCTGTGAGTCAATACTCCTTAATAAATTCCCCTTCATATATACATCTATCCTATTAGTTCTGTCCCTCTAGAGAACCCTGACTAATACAGAGATGGTATTTAGTGACTTTTAAATAATTTTATTCTTTCAAGGCTTGCTTTTAAGTTTTATTAGACAGTACCAGCCCAGTGGTTAGTCTAGAGCTAATTTTCCCGGTGCAACTGAGGTAGTACTCTTCTGAGTACTCTACCCAGTGCCTTGGGAATTGCAAGGTTTTCCACACTGACTGTTGGGAACACAAACTTTTCTTGCTCAGTATTAATCTGAAGATTGTTTCTTCTGAGCCTTTCTGGTGGTTCTCTCCCTGGCCTCAGGTGATCTCCTGACATCAATGTACAGATCATTCATTACTCAGCTGAAGACTCCAGGACCCGCTCGGCAGATCTCTGGAGCGCTCTCCCTCAGGTCCTCTGCCAGCTCTCTGCCCTCTGCTTCTCTAGCTTCCTTGGCCTCCTCAGACTCTCAGTTTTGTCTTCTCACCTTAGGGAGATGGCTTATCTCTGCCTGGGTTCCCCTCCCTGCACTGGGGCCTGGAAACTCTCTGGTCAGCAAGCTGAGCAATCATAGGGTTCATCTCATTTGTTTTCATCTTTCAGGGATCACTGCCCCATTCTGGCTAATGTCCAATGTCTGGAAGCCTGTTGATTTGTGTGTGTGTGTGTGTGTATGTGTGTGTGTGTGTTTTAGTACCTCTTCCTTTCTTTTTTTTTAATTTAGCTTTTAAGTTCTGGAGTACATGTGCAGGTTTGTTATAAAAGTATACTTGTGCCATGGGGGTTTGTTGTACAGATTATTTTGTCACCCAGGTATTAAGCCTAGTACCTATTAGTTATTCTTCCTGATCCTCTCCCTGCCTCACCCTCCACCCTCTGATAGGCCACAGTGTGTGGTGTTTCCCCCTATGTGTCCATGTGTTCTCATAATTTAGCTCCCACTTATAAGTGAGAACATGCAGTATTTGGTGTCCTGTTCTTGTGTTAGTTTACTAAAGATAATGACCTCCAGCTCCATCGATGTTCCTGCAGAGGATATTATCTCATTGTTTTTTATGACTGCATAGTATTCCATGGTGTGTATGTACCACATTTTCTTTATCCAGTCTATCAGTGATGGGCATTTAGGTTGATTCCATGTCTTTGCTATTGTGAATAGTGCTGCAATGACCATTTGCATGCATGTGTCTTTATAATAGAATGCTTTATATTCCTTTGGGTATATACCCAGTAATGGGATTGCTGGGTCAAATGGTATTTCTGTTTTTAGGTCTTTGAGGAATCAATGCACTGTCTTCCACAATGGTTGAACTAATTTACACTCCCTCCAACAGTGTAGAAGCATTCCTTTTTCTCCACAACCTTGCCAGCATCTGTTATTTTTTGACTTTTTAGTAATAGCCATTCTGACTGATATGAGATGGTATCTTATTGTGGTTTTGATTTGCATCTCTCAAATAATCAGTGATGTTGAGCATTTTTCCATATGATTGTTGGCCTCATGTATGTCTTCTTTTGAAAAGTGTCTGTTCATGCCTTTTGCCCACTTTTTAATGGGGTTGTTTTTTTCTTACAAATTTCTATAGACCCCTTCCTTATACCCCTTTATTACAAAAAATTAACTCAAAATGAATTAAAAACTTAAATGTAAAACCCAAAGTACAAAAACGCTGGAAGACAACCTAGGAAATACCATTCCGGACATAGGAATGGGATAAAGATTTCATGATGAAGACACCAAAAGCAATTGCAACAAAGGCAAAAATCGACAAATGGGATCTGATTAAACTAAAGAGCTGCACAGCAAAGGAAATTATAAACAGGGTGAACAGACAGCCTACAGAATGGGAGAAAATTTTTGGAAACTATGCGTCTGACAAAGATCTAATATCCCTTTCCTTTCCTTACACCACTCTAATCCAGATGCTTGGCTTTTTTCTTGTCAGACATGTATACCAGATTTTGAATTGTTCTCAGTAAATAGAAGCTACCATTTATTGATGATTTATGCAATGCTAAGCATTTTGCATGCATTTTTAAAATTAATACTCACAACAACCTTTTGTAACTCTTATTGATTCCCATTTCACAAAAGCTGAGGCACAGAGAAGTTAAATAACTTGCCCAAGGTCCCACAACTGATAAGTAGTAGAGCCAGGATTTAAACCTGGGTAGTCTTGTCCTAAGTGCCTGTGACCCCCTGCCGGTGCTGCTCACTGCTCTCTGATTTGCCTTGCCAAGGATCATCCTGGTCACATTTCTTTCCCTCTCAAAAGTCTTCAGAGGCTTCACGTCACTTCCCAGATAAACTAAAGACTTTAGAGGATGGAATTCAAGATCCTCCACTATATGTCATCAGTCAGCTTTTATAGCATTATCTTACATGTTTCAATCCTGTGTGTCTTTTAGGTTGAACTCATTGCCTTATCTGAACTCAGGTACTTTCTCACTTCAACACTTTGATTCACGTATTCCTCTCTAATTAGAATGCTTTCACCCGTATCTCCACTTATCAAAATCTTTAACACCCTTCAAGGATCAGCTGAAAAGCCTGCTCTTCCATTGAACTTTTCTGGATAAGCCCTGTCACATATGGTCTATTTCTCACTCACTCATTTTCTTCTTTGAACCTTTCTAGAATTCCCTGTATATGCCTTTTAAGGGTGTTATCACCAACTGCCTTGTATTTTGCTGTTAGTATACCTATACATTTCCCCTATTATATTGAAATCTTTTTGTAAGTGGGAAACAAATCTTATTTATCTTCTTGCCTTACTCCGTGATTCCTGCAGATCCTTGCGTACAAGGTATAGTACAAAGTATTACACATAACGAGTAAGTGTTCAACACATAATTTGTTGAATGACTGAATGAATAAATTTTTGTTCTTCTGTTTGTTCTTTAGTTCATTCATCTTTTAAAGTAATGTCTTAAAAGCAGGTTCAGCTCACGTACAAAATATCTCATAGCATTCTTTATATGGACCATTGCTCTCACCCAGAATATTTTGTAGCTTTTTTTTATATTAAAGGGTGAAATGGAAGGTTAAGAGTTAGAAGCGTATTTGATCTTTTCCTGACCCTCTCCTGACTTTTGTGTGACTTCAAGCATGTCACTTGAACCTCCCAGTGACCTCAGCTGTGAAACGGGGCTGCTGGTGTCACAGAGGGATTGCGAAGAGCAGCACATCACAGTCCTTGTCCAAACAGAATCATCTGCAGGGTCTGACGCCTGCATGGAATGATGAGGGAAATTTAATTTTCCAAGTAGGGTAGTCAGTTTGACCCACACTTTGAATGTCTGTGGGCACAATTAGATGAGTCCTTGAAAATCTGTTACTTTTCCTACTCAAAATGTTTCTCATGTTATGCTTGTAAATGTTCTTATTTTTTAGACAAAAAAGTATATTGTAAATGTTTCCCTTTTTAGACTTCTGAGGTAGGAATATATCACAAGATATTTTTAAAAGAAGTTGAATTTTGGAAATAATAATGTACCATGAATTTCTATTTTACACTATTGAATTTAGAAAATGTTCTGCCTCAAAGAGAACATTTTGAAAATGATGCTAATCACATTTTAAAGGTAACTATTTCATAATGACCATATGTAATTCATGAAATGTGTTTTTACCTTTTTGTGTGTTTGTTTGGTGTAGCTGGTCAAGACAATTGCAGATAAGTAGAGCAGAAAACAAAAATACTGTTAGCCATCTTGTAAACAGAACCTTTTTATACCATTAATGTATTCTATAAAATCTTTCAAGTAGTAATGCTTGGAGGATTTAATATATTTCCCAGTATTGTTTGTTTTGTAAGTGGGAAAAATCCATCTAACAAGAAATTTCTTAGCATTGTATATTGCATGTGCTGATTATCATTCTTTGACTGCTTTGGGTTTCTGCTGCTTTTAAACTAGCATTTAAATGGACCATTTGATTAATCATTTGTATACTGGCTATAATCCTCCCAAATTTCCTTTCTGAGTTGTACATACTGTAAAAGACAATTATGTTGCCACAGATTAAATAAGTGAATTAAAACAGAATAGCAGCTTAATTTGACCTGTGATTTTGCTCTCTTTCCCTTTAGTGAAGTGTGTGCCACTCCAGCAAATAAATGAAGTCATCCATGACAGCTTGTGATGAATTGCCGTATTTATACTGTATATTTTAATAGCCTCACACTAATTTAAATTGAGCACAGAGTAAATTATAATTCAGTCACTTGACTGCTTATATTTAACTTGACAACTCATCCTTATTTGTCCTGGAGGTGTAGTGGAGAGCAGTGGAAATGCACTAAGGTATTTCAGTTTCTCACTTAACCCTTTCTCCATGGAATGCTTCATATTCAAATTCTCTCCAGTTTGAAACATTTAGCACTTCCTAAGGAGAAAAAAAATAATGAAGACTCAGGAAGTCCCTACTTTTCTTGGACTTCAAAAAGAAAATTAGTCTTTGCCATGCTTTCGCCATTGCCTTCAAATAAGGAATTGGATTTGTTTATTTTTAGCAGTTTTAAAGCTCACTCACAAGAATACCCGGGGGAAGGAGAATTAACCTTCCACCCAGAGTGCCAAGTCTCCCAGAAAATAGAGAGCATTTGAGTAGAGTTATTTTAAGGAGGGTTTTACTTTTCCTCTGAAGTTCTCAGAAATTACTTTATTCGTTTTTTCCATCATTTTCGAATCTCCACTATTCTAGACTAAAGCAAATACCAACAATGATCAAAACAAATTAGAGTACAGCGGATTAGCTCCACAAATACAGTATTCCTTACTACATTTTAGGTCAGTGTGGCATTTTTGTTTATTTGGTGGTGTATGTTTTTCATTTTAAATTCAGTTGTGGAAATCAAGCAATCTATTTCTTCTGTCTAGAAACAGCTTCTTATAAAGAGGATTATAGTTGTAAAGACTTTAGTTAAATCCCACATCACTTACTAGGCACTACTGTGAGTTAGACCCTGTGTGGAGTGCTGAGCGGGGGATAGAAAAATGTACAAGACTCAGCCCTTGCCCTTGAGAGGCTTATAGCCACTCTAATCTTGAGACTTCATTTTTAGGAGATGAGGGATACATGCAGAATGTACATATTGAAGGCCAGAGCTAGACATTAATTTTGATGGAGGGCTTTGAGGTGAGCTTCATGGAGGCAGTGGTGGCATTCAAGCTGGGTCTAAAAGATAGAACAGGATTTTTTTAGTCAGTGCCTGGAGTGGAGAGAGGAAGCACACCCCAAGTAGAGGGAACAGCAGGAGCAAAGGCTGGAAGTAGGGAAAGCACAGGATATATGTGTACACCAGGAAATGTCATCTGATTTCACATGAAGGGTGGGTTTGTGGTGGGAGTAGTGGGAAGAGGAGTTAGAATAAGTTGTCTGTATTATGGAAGAATTCCTTGAATGTCCTGCTAGAGTTTTAACTTTATTGTAGGCGATGGGAACACAATTAAGGTTCTTGATTAAGGGAATGATATATTCACAGACAGTAGTTTGGGGTTAATTCCATGATGTTGGCTAGCAATGTGGAATCATGTCATTTCTAGGTTGGTGGTGGCCTGGAGATGCAATATATCTTAATAGTCATATATCTTAGCACTGAATAAATGACATTTTTGAAACCTTAAATAAATGGTTCTCAAGCTTACTTTGGATTAGGAATTACCTGGGGAGCTTTACAAAATAACAAAGATGTGGGCCCAACCCCAGGGATTCTCATTCTGTTGTTTTGGGGTAAAGCCTGCACCTTGGAATTTTTTTTTTTAAGTGCCCTAGGTATTATGATTTGAGGCCAGGGTTGAGAACCATTGATTTAAGGTCAATAATAACTTCACTCCTTTTAGCAGAGATTTTTAGAGTGAGAGATTCCTGGTACTTGTCATCATAGTAGGAATATTTTATGCCGTAGGATTGAACTAACGCTAGATGAATTAATTTTGTTGGTAAGTTTTACACAAGAACAAAAATGTAAGTGAATATTGTTGGCAAATGACTATTGATCAGGAGAAGTGTTTAAATGTTTCTTGGCAGTTTTGTATTACACTTACAGTCTAGTTTCCTGAGAGCTTTTATAAATAACCCCAAAGCAAACTTTTTTTATTTTTATTTTTTGAGGCAGAGGCTTGCTGTGTCGCCCAGGCTGGTGTGCAGTGGCATGATCTCGGCTCACTGCAAGCTCCGCCTCCTGGGTTCATGCCATTCTTCTGCCTCAGCCTCCCAAGTAGCTGGGACTACAGGCGCCCGCCACCATGCCGTGACTAATTTTTTTGTATTTTTAGTAGAGACAGGGTACACCGTGTTAGCCAGGATGGTCTCGATCTCCTGACCTCATGATCCTCCCACCTCAGCCTTCCAAAGTGCTGGGATTACAGGAGTGAGCCACCACGCCCAGCCGCAAACTCTGGATAGAAACCACCTTTGCCTTTCTTCCCCCCACCTTCCCCTACCCCAAATCAATACCTGGCCAATGTCAGGACTATAAAATGTACTTTAGAATTGTCCTTTTCTTTCCTTGCTCTATCAGCAGTTTACAATGCATCATTTGTGGTTTTTTTCTTCAGTATGATTATATATATGTTCTTCAGTTGTAATACAAAATGTAATTCAAAGTCGAATGGTATATAACTACACTATCATAGTAATTCTGAATGTTAAGTTTTTGTCTAGAAATGTCTAGAGTCTGCCACAAATCATAAAAATTGTTTTCCACCTGTTTTATTCTCCTCACTGCCTTTTTAAAGTAAAAACAAGCTGAGCATGGTGGCTCACGCTTGTAATCCCAGCACTTTGGGAGGCTGAGGCAGGTGGATCACCCGAGGTCAGGAGTTCAAGACCAGCCTGGCCAACATGGTGAAACCCTGTCTGCACTAAAAATACAAAAATCAGCCAAGTGTGGTGACAAGTGCCTGTAATCCCAGCTACTCGGGAGGCTGAGGCAGGAGAATGGCTTGAACCCAGGAGGTGGAGGTTGCAGTGAGCCAAGATCGTGCCACTACACTCCAGCCTGGGCAACAGAGCAGGATTCCGTCTCTAAATAAATAAATAAAACAATTACTCTTGAATTATTTTCACTGACATGCTGAGTAGAATTTGAGCAGTATGGTCTTCTTTCTTTAAAAAATATGTGTTTGAAATAAACTAGAATTTATTCTAGATAAGTTTATAAATGTTTTACATTTATGGGTTATAAATCACTATGGGTAATATCACTCAGTGATTGATATTTTAAATAAACCATAAAGTACTGAAAAGCCCATGAGACTGAGTCCAGAGGAGGGGGTCCTACCATTCCCAGGCTCTGTGGCTCCTGGGAAGGAAACCTGGTTTCCTCCTCACTCAAAAGAAGGGAGTTAATGAAATAAGATTTCTTTAAGCTTTAACTTTCTATAACAGTATCAGCAAAGAACATTACCTGACTGGGGGGTGGGGGGGGGGAAAGATGATATATTTTAAAAACTCCTTATTTCTCTCATAACTAAAAACCCCACTTAAAATGTCATTTTTGGCTGGGCATGGTGGCTTACGCTTGTAATCCCAGCATTTTGGGAGGCTGAGGTGAGCGGATCATTGAGGTCAGGAATTCAAGACCAGCCTGGCCAACATGGTGAAACCCCGTCTCTACTAAAAATACAAAAATTAGCCGGGTGTGGTGGCAGGCGCCTGTAATCCCAGCTACTCGGGAGGCTGAGGCAGGAGAATCACTTGAGCCCAGGAGACAGGTTGCTTGAACCCAGGAGACAGAGGTTTCAGTGAGCAGAGACCGTGGCACCACATTCCAGCCTGGGTAACAGAACAAGACTCTGTCTCAAGAAAAAAAAAGTCATTTTTTGGCCAGGTGTGGTGGCTCACGCCAGTGCTTTGGGAGGCTCAGGTGGGCAGATTACTTGAGCTCAGGAGTTCGAGACCAGCCTGAGCAACATAATGAAACCCCTATCTCTACCAAAAATGCAAAAAATTAGCTGGGCATGGTGGCACGCCTGTGGTTCCAGCTACTCGGTGGCTGAGGTTGGAAGGTTTGTTTAAGCCTGGGAGGCAGAGGTTGTAGTGAACCAAGATTGCCCCACTGCACTCCAGCCTGAGTGACAGCATGAGACTGTGTCTCTAAATAAATAAAATGTCATTTTTATTCATCATCCTCTCTGCTTATTGCCTAGTGTCTGATCACAAATCACAATATAGTTCTTTTTTTTAAAAGACAGGATTTCGCTCTGTCACCCAGGTGAGAGTGCAGTGGTACAATCATGGCTCACTTCAGCCTCAAATTCCTGGGCTCAAGTGATCCTCCCACCTCAGCCTCCCAAGTAGGTTGGGACCACCTGATCACACTATACCCAGGTAATTTTTTTTTTTTTTCTGTAGAGATGGGATCTTGCTATGGTGCTTAGGCTGGCCATATACCCCTGGCCTTCAGGTACCTTGCCACCTCAACCTCCCTCTCAAAGTGCTGGGATTACAGGCGTGTGCCACTGCACGCGGCCAAGACAATTCTTTTATATTGGTTTGAGGGTCATTCCTATGTTCCTCTTTTGAAAATAGCCAGCGTGGCCAAAATAGAGTGCATAAATTAAGAGTGTTATAACTTAACTGACTTTTAAAGCCATTACTGTTGACCTTTGAGACCTGGCTTTTTTCTTTGGTCCCATCAATCACTTCTGTACCACCTCCCCCAGTTCAGAAGGACAAAAGGTTAGACAGATGCAGATACAGTTTGTATTACTGGGAATTATAGTGGTAAGAAGAAGGAAGTGGGGAAGAATAAAGGAACTACCATTTTTTTTAGTTCTTATATTTCATAGTGATTATAGCTAATATAATTAGAAGGTGAATAAATATTAATACCTTTCTATATTTAGGTCATACTACTAGATATTACACTGGAACTTCAGAAGCAAATTATGTCTGAATTGGAAATTCTTTATAAGGTATTTTTTTTCATAATTTTTATTTGTAAAGCATGCCTATGTTATTGACTTGCAGGTTTATAACTACTTTTGTCTTATTTTTGTTACAGTGTGATTCATCATATATCATTGGATTTTATGGAGCATTTTTTGTAGAAAATAGGATTTCAATATGTACAGAATTCATGGATGGTGAGTTTTCCCTTTTATAATACTTTTTAAATGATTTTTAGAGTATATAGTGCTTTACAACCTGGTTTTGATATAGATATCAAGTAGAATTAAAAATAATTAAAATATGCTAATAATTACCTCATTTATACTGTAAGATTATTTCAGTGTTAAGTGTTCCTGGGGTTAAATATTTTTAGCTGAACTATAATTTCAAGAATTGAACTTCACTTTTATTGAAAATTTAAATAGAACAGATTAAATGCTAGTCTAATCGGTGGTTTGATATTTGATTCTTTTGCACAATCTGTCTTTACTTGCAAAACAGACGTTCTGTTCTTTTAATGTTTCAATAGCCAAAACAGATTTTCTTTTAAAGAAATCTATTAACCCAATGTCCTGTGTCTTTCAGAAAGAAATCGGTTCTTAATTGCAGGATAAGAAATTGTTTTTCAACACAGCTGTTTAGCCAAGATGTGTTTAATTTTCTTTGGACTTTAGCCCTTTCCTTCCCTCTCTATTTTTTTATTCATTTCTATTTTGATAGTTCTTTCTTGACCTGAATATTATGGCAAAATACAGATTTCTGGGGACATATCAGTGAAATGATGTAATCATTATTATTGTTTACCAATTTTAAATCTAAGCAGTCTTTAAATTTTACATATTCAGTTTTCCATAATCTAGTCCATTAAAACACAACTTTAGAATATATAGTTAGTTCCTTGTGGAGATTCTCAGTACATTACTAAAGCAATTAGTTTGTGCCCTGCAAAACTTTAATGAGCCAACGTTGATACCTTGATACTACAATAAGGTGTATAACGTGTTCTAAATTACTTATAGTAGAATGTCAAGAATTAAACATCTTACAGCCATATAGGTAGTATGATAACTGTGGAGACTGACTAGAAAAAGTGGATTCATTGAGCCAATACATTTTACTGTGTTGTAACTTTTATCATTCTTTCTTTGAAGTCTTCAGTTTTTCAGTTCTACTCAAACATTTTTGTTGAGACCAGGCATGGTAGTTCACACATGTAATCCCAGCACTTTGGGAGACTAAGGTGAGAAGATTGCTTGAGCCCAGGAGTTTGAGACCAGCCTGGGCAATATAGTGAGATCTCATCTTTACAAAAATAATTTTAAAAATATGGCTGGGCGTGGTGGCTCACGCCTGTAATCCCAGCACTTTGGGAGGCCGAGGTGGGTGGATCACTTGAGGTCAGGAGTTCAAGACCAGCCTGACCAACATGGCGAAAACCCGTCTCTACTGAAAATACAAAAATTAGCCAGGCATGATGGTGCATGCCTGAAATCCCAGCTACTTGGGAGGCTGAGACTGTGAATTGCTTGAACCTGGGAGGTGGAGGTTGCAGTGAACCGAGATCACGCCACTGCACTCCGGCCTGAGTGACAAAGTGAGACTCTGTCTCAAAAAAACAAAAAAAAAAAAGAAGAAAAAAAATGGAAATTAGCCAAGCATGGTGGTACATGCCTGTAGTCCCAGGTTACTCTGGGGGCTAAGGTGGGAGGATTTCTTGAGCCCAGGAGATTAAGGCTGTAGTGAGCTGTGATTGTGCCACCACTGCACTCCACTCTAGGCAACAGAGTGAGACCCTGTATCAAAAAACAAATAAATTAAAATTTTTTATTGAACTATAACTCAGATACCATAAAATTCACCTTTTAAAAGTGTACAATTCCATGGTTTTTAATATACTCACAAGGTTGTGCAATCATCACCACTGTGTAATTCCAAAACATTTTTTTACCACCCCCAGAAAGAGACTTCCTACCTATTAGTACTCACTCTCTACTTTCTCTTTCCTCTAGTCCTTGGCAACCACTGATTTATCTTCTGTCTCTATGGATTTACCTATTCTGGACATTCCATATAAATGGAATCTGATAATATATGGCCTTTGTGTCTGGCTTCCTTTATTTAGCATACTGTTTTCAGTGTTCATCCATACTATTACATATATGAGAACCTCATACCTTTTTATTGCTGAATAACATTTCATTGTATGGCTATACTCCATTTTGTTTATTCTTTCATTAGTTGATGGACATTTGGGATAGTTCTACTTTATGCATAATTATGAATAATGCTACTCTATGTATTTGTATACAAGTTTTGTGTGGACATATAGTTTCATTTTTTTTTTTTTTTTTTTTTTTTTGAGACAGAGTCTTGCTCTGTCACCCAGACTAGAGTGCAGTGGCACAATCTCGGCTCTCTGCAACCTCTGCCTCCTAGGTTCAAGCAGTTCTCCTGCCTCAGCCTCCCGAGTAGCTGGGACTACAGGCGCGTGTCACCATGCCTGGCTAAGTTTTTGTATTTTCAGTAGAGGTGGGGTTTCACTGTGTTAGCCAGGATGGTCTCTATCTCCTGACCTCGTGATCTGCCTGCCTTTGCTTCCCAAGGTGCTGGGATTACAGGTGTAAGCCACCGTGCCCAGCCAATGTTTTCAGTTCTTTTAGGTATATACCTAGGAGTGGAGTTGCTAGGTCATATGGTAGCTTTATGTTTAACTTTTTAATGAACTACCAAACTGTTCCAATTGATTTTACACCACTTTGCATTCATACCAGCACTGTATAAGGGTTCCGTTTTCTTCATATTTTTGCCAATACTTGTCATTATGTGTCTTTTTAAAATTGTGGCCTCGTAGTGTGACATGGTATCCCATTTTAGTTTTGATTTAGACTTCTCTAATGATTAATGATGTTGAGCATCTTTTCATGTGCTTATTGGCCATTCATATATCTTCTTTTAAGAAATATGTTTTCATATCCTTTGTCTATTTTTTAAATGAGTTATTGGGCTTTTATTGTTGAGTTGTAAGAGTTCTTTATGTATTCTAATACTTGGCTCTTATCAGATGTAGGATTTCCAAATATTTTCATTCATTGTTTATCTTTTCACTTTCTTTTTTCTTCTCTTTTCTGTCTTTTTTTTTTTTTTTTTTTTTTTTTTTTTTTTTTTTTTTTTTGAGCTGTGGTATCATATTGCCCAGGCTAGTTTTGAACTCCTGGGCTCACGTAATCCTCCCACCTCAGCCTCAAGTTTTATTGTTTTAGCTCTTATATAAGCCTTTGATTTATTTTTGAGTTAATTTTTATATATGGTATGAGATAGGGGTCCAAATTTATTCGTTTGCATGTAGATATCCATTTGTTCCAGTACCATTTGTTAAAGACTATTTTTCCCATTGAATTTTCTTGTTATACTTGTTGAAAATTGACCATAAAATATATTCCTGTACTTTTAGATCAATGCATATACATCTTGCATTGATCTAGTTGTCTATCTTTGTACCAGTACCACACCGTATTTGATTACTTATACTTGATAACTCTAGATTATTATAGTTTTTAAGTTCCGAATTGAGAAGTGTAAGTGATCCAACTTTGTTCTTTGTTTTGGCCATTTTGAATACCTAGCATTTTTATTTGAATTTTAGAACCAGCTTGGCAATTTCTCCAAAAAATCCAGCTGGGATTTTGATAAGAATTGAATTGAATTTTTAGATCAACTTGGGGAATATTGCTGTCTTTAACATTATTTAATCTTCAACTCCAAGAACACAGATGTCTTTCAACTTACTTAGGTCTTCTTTAATTGTTTTTCAATGATTTTAAAATAATTTTTAGGGTATGAGTGGTAACTATTTGTTAAATTTACTTCTGAGTATTTTTAATGCTGTTTTTCTTAATTTCATTTTTGGATTGTTCATTGCCAGTGTACGGAACTGTAATTGATTTTTATATATTGATCTTGTATTCTGCAACCTTGCTGAACTTGTTTACTAACGTTAATAGCTTTTTGTGGATTCCTTAGGGTTCTCTATATACAAGATAATACCACCTGCAAACAGGTAGTTTTAGTGCTTTCTTTTCAATTCTGGATGTCTTTTAGTTCCTTTTCTTGCTTAATTACCCTGGCTAGAACCTTCAGTACAATGTTGAATAGACTGACGAGAACAGACATCCTTCTCTTGTTCCTGACCTTAGAGGGAGAGCTTTTAGTCTTTCACCATTAAATATGATGTTAGCCATGGGTTTAGAGTAGTTGTCCTTTGTCAGGCTGAAGAAATTCCCTTCTATTTTTAGTTTGTTGAGTATTTTTTTTTAATCATGAAAGGGTATTAAATTTTGTCAAATGCCTGTTTTATGTCTATTGAAATAATTGTGCATATTTGGTCCTTTAATCTGTTAATATATGGTATACTGTATTAATTTATTTTTGCAAAATGAACCAGTCTTGCAGTGTTGGAATTATTCCACTTAGTCATGATGTGTAATTCTTTTTATATGTTCCTGGGTTCAGTTTGCTGGTATTTTCTTGATGATTTTTGTATTCATATTTATGAGGGACATTGGACTAGTTTTCTTTTTTTGTGATGTCAGTGTCTAATTTTGGTGTCAGGATAGTTCTGGCCTTATAGAATGAGTTCAGAAGTGTTGCCACCTCTTCTGTTTTTTCAAAGAGTTTATGAAGGATTCATGTTAATTCTTTTTTTAAAAAAATGTATGGGCTGGGTGGGGTGGCTCATGCCTGTAATCTCAGCATTTTGGGAGGCCAGGGCAGGTGGATCACTTGAGGTCAGGAGTTTGAGACCAGCCTGGCCAACATGGTGAAACCCCATCTCTACTAAAAGTACCAAAAAAAATTAGCTGGGCCTGGTGGCATATGCCTGTAATCCCAGCTACTTGGGAGACTGAAGCAGGAGAATCGCTTGAACCCAGGAGGTGGAGGTTGCAGTGAGCCAAGATCATGCCACTGCACTCCAGCCTGGGTGTCAGAGACTCTGTCTCAAAATAAATAAATAAATAAATATTTTTATGGAGACATATTATTTTACGTATTTATGGAGTACATATATAATAATATTTTGATACAAGCATACAATGTGTAGTAATCAACTCAGAGTAATGGAGATATGCATGACCACAAACATTTATCATTTCTTTGTGTTAGGAGTATTGCAATTCCACTTGGGTAGTTATTTTGAAATATACAATAAATTATTAATTGTGGTCACCCTGTTGTGGTATCAAACACTGGATCTTATTCTTTCTATCTGACTATACTTTTTTACCCATTAACCAACCCCTCTTTTTCCTATCTTTCTCACTACCCTTCTCAGTCTCTGGTAATCATCATTCTACTATGTCTCCATGATCATTTGTTTTTGGCTCCCACATATCAGTGAGAGAGCATGTATGTCTTTCTGTGTCTGGATTATTTCATTTAAAATAATACCCATGTTCTTGCAAATAACAGGATTTCATTCTTTTTATGGCTGAATAATATTTCATTGTGTTTATGTACCACATTTTCTTTATCTTTATTTTTTCTTTGATGGACACTTAGATTGATTTCATATCTTGGCTATTGTGAATAGTGCTGCAGTAAACATTAGAGTGCACATATCTCTTCAATTTACTGATTTCCTTTCTTTTGGATATATACCCAATGGTGGTATTACTGGATCATAATAAGGTAGTTATACTTTTAGTTTTCTAGGGAATTTCCATACTGTTTTCCATGGTAGCTGTACTAGTTTACATTCCCATCAGTAGTGTATGAAGGTTCCCCTTTCTCCATATCCTTGCCAGCATCTGTTATTCCATGTCTTTTTGATAAAAGCCATTTTAGCTGGAGTGAGAGGATAGCTCATTGTGGTTTTGATTTGCATTTCCCTGATAATTAGTGATGTTGAACATTTTTTCAAATGCCTGATGTTAATTCTTCTTTAAACATTTGATAGAATTCACCAGTGAAATCATCTGGTTCTGGTGTTTTTGGGGTGTGTCATTAGTGTGGTTTTTTTTTTTTTTAAATTATGGTATAATACTCATACAAAAATTTAAACCTTACTAGCCGTTTTATTAGTCCATCCTGTGTTGCTATGAAGGAATACCTGAGACTGGGTAATTTATAAAGAAAAGGGGTTTATTTGGCTCATGATATTGCAGGCTGTACAAGAAACATGGTGCCCAGCATCTGTTTATGGTCTGGGCCTCAGGAAGCTTCCATTCATGGAGCAAGAGAGAGAGGAGGGAGGTTCCATACCCTTTTTAACAACCAAATCTTGCAGGAACTTAGAGTGAGAACTCACTCAATTTTGTGAGAATGGCACCAAGTCATTCATGAGGGATCCACCCCTTTGACCCAAACACCTCTCACTAGGCCCCATCTTCATCATTGGGAATGAGATTTCTTTTTTTTTTTTTTTTTTTTTTTGAGACGGAGTCTGGCTCTGTCGCCCAGGCTGGAGTGCAGTGGCCGGATCTCAGCTCACTGCAAGCTCCGCCTCCCGGGTTTACGCCATTCTCCTGCCTCAGCCTCCCGAGTAGCTGGGACTACAGGCGCCCACCACCTCGCCCTGCTAGTTATTTTGTATTTTTTAGTAGAGACGGGGTTTCACCATGTTAGCCAGGAGGGTCTTCATCTCCTGACCTCGTGATCCGCCCGTCTCGGCCTCCCAAAGTGCTGGGATTACAGGCTTGAGCCACCGCGCCTGGTGGGAATGAAATTTCAACATGAGTTTCGAAGGGGACAAATATTCAAACTGTGTCAGCCATTTTAAATGTGTAATTCAGCAGTGTGAAGTACATTAACATGGTTGTGCAACTGTTACCACCATCCATCTCCAGAACTCTTTTTATCTTGCAAAACTGAAACTCAATAACTATTAAATAAAAACTCCCCATTCACCCCCGCTCCCAGCCCCTGGCAAACAGCATTATACTCTGTCTCTATTTGACTACTCTAGGTACCTCATATAATTGGAATCACATAGTATTTGTCTTATTGTGTCTTGCTTATTTCATTTTGCATTATGTCCTTAAGGTTCATCCATGTTGTAGTATGTATCAGAGTTTTCTTCCTTTTAAAAGCTGAATAGTATTTGTGGTTAGTTTTTTTTTATTACCAACTCAATCTCTTTATATACAGGTTTAGTCAGATTTTTTATTTTTTCTTGAGTCAGTTTTGGTAGTTTGTGTTTTTCTCAGAATTAATCTGTTTCATCTAGGTTTTCTAATTTATTGATACACAGTTGTTCTGAAAATTCTCTTATAATCCTTTTTATTTCTGCAAAGTTGGTAGTAATGTTCCCTCTTCCATTCCAGATTTTAGTTTCTTGAGTCTCCTCACTTATTTTCTTGGTCAGTGTAGCTAAAAGTTTGTCAGTTTCTCTGTTTAAAAAAAAAAAAAAAAAAAATTTTTTTTTTTTTTGAGACGTAATTTCGCTCTTGTTTCCCAGGCTGGAGTGCAATGGCGCGATCTCGGCTCAGCGCAACATCTGCCTGCCGGGTTCAAGCCATTCTCCTGCCTCAGCCTCCGGAGTAGCTGAGATTACAGGCGTGCGCTACCACGCCCAGCTGATTTTGTATTTTTAGTAGAGACAGGGTTTCTCCATGTTGGTCAAGCTAGTCTTGAACTCCCGACCTCAGGTGATCTGCCTGCCTCGGCCTCCCAAAGGGCTGAGATTACAGGCATGAGCCACCATGCCCAGCCAAAAGATTTTTTTTCATTTAAAATGAAACCGACTTTTGGTTTCATTGATTTTCTCTATTGTTTTTTTCTGTTCTCTGTTTTGTTTATTTCTGCTTTAATTTTATTATTTTCTTTTTTTCTGCTTTGAGTTTAGTTTTAGCTTGATGTTCTTCTTCTGCTTAAGGTAGAAAGTTAGGATATTGATTTGAGATCTTTCTTCTTATTTAATGTAGGTTATAAATTTTCCTCTAAGCATGGCTTTAGTTGCATCCTAGAAGTTTTGGTATGTTGTGTTATTTTCATTAATCTCAAAGTATTTTCCATTTTTCTATGACAGAAATCTCTTGTGATTTCTTTCTGACCCATTTTTATTTAGGTATGTGCTGTTTAATTTCCACATATATGCACTTGAGAAGAATGTATTCTCCTGTGGTTAAGTGAAGTATCCTTTTCATGTCAGTTAATTCTGATTGGTTTGTAATACTGTTCAGTATTTTCTTACTAATCTTCTGTGTAGTTTTGTCCTTTTCTGAAAGTGAGATATTGAAGTCTGAAAAACTAATATTTTTGAGTTGTCTGTTTCTCCTTTCAGTTCTTTCAGTTTATGTTTCATATATTTTGGCATGCATGCTAGGTGCATGCATGTTTATAATTGTTATGTCTTCTTGGTTGGTTGATCCTTTTATCATTAGAAAATGTCTTTGTCTCTAGTAACAATATTTAATAATAGTTATCTAAAAGACTATTTTTTCCACTAGTATAGTCACTCCAGCTCCCTGTTGGTTACTATTTGAATAGTATATCTTTTTTCATCATTTTTCAACCTGTTTGTGTCTTTAAATGTAAAATACCTCTGTTGTAGACAGCATATAGTTGGATCATTTTTTAAAAAATTAATTCTGCCAATCTCTTATTTAATTAGAGTGCTTAAACCTTTTACATTTAATTTAATTACTAACAAGGTGAGATGTATCTCTCCCATTCTATTTGTTTTCTATGTGTCATGCATTTCATGTTCTGTTATTGCTTTTTTTATGTCAAATAGATATTTTCAAATGTACCATTTAAATTTCCCATGGTTTCTTTTGCTCTATTTTTTTTAGTTATATTGTTAATGTTGCCCTAGGGATTACAATTAACTTCTTAACTTATAACAATTTACTTCGGATTAATACTAACTTTATTTTAATAGTATACAAAAGGCCGGGCATGGTGGCTCATGCCTGTAATCCCCGCACTTTGGGAGGCCGAGGTGGGCAGATCACCTGAGATCAGGAGTTCGAGATTAGCCTGGCCAATTTGGTGAAACCCCATCTCTACTAAAAAAAAAAAAAATACAAAAATTAGCCAGACGCAGTGGTTCATGCCTGTAATCCCAGCTACTCGGGAGGCTGAAGCTGGAGAATAGCTTGTACCCAGGAGGCAGAGGTTGCAGTGAGCCAAGATCGCGCCACTGCACTCCAGACCGGGCGACAGAGTGAACTTTGCTTCTGTATTGCTCAATTTCTTCTCATCTCTTTTATGCTGTTATTGTCATATAAGTTACGTTCTTATACATTGTGTGTCCAAAACAAATTTAAAATTATGCCATTGTCTCTTAAGTCATATAGGAGAACAAAAGAGATACAAACAAAACATACATTTATCCTGTCTTTTATATTTGCCTATGCAGTTACCTTTACCAGTGTTCTTTATTTCTTCATGTGGATCTGAGTTACTGTCTTTTAACTTCAGTCTAAATTTCCTTCAGTCTGAAAGACTGTATTTTATTTCTTGTAGGGTAGGTCAACTAATGATTAATTCTCAGTATTCTGAGATAAATTTTCCAGTTTATTTGAGAGTATCTTAATTTCTCCTTCAGTTTTGTAGAATAGTTTTCGCTGGATATAGAATTTTTGGTTTACAATCTTTTTCTTTCAGCTGTTCAAATATGTCATTCGCCTGCCTCTGACCTCTGTGGTTTCTGATGAGTAATCAGCTCTTGATCTTTTTGAGGATTATTTGTAACTGAAATGTCACTTCTCTTGCTGCTTTCAAGATTTTCTTTATGTCTTTGGCTATGGATAGTTTGATAATAATGTGTATAGGTATAGATCTCTTTTGACTTTATCCTATGTGAAGTATACTGAGCTTCTTGGATGTGTAAATTCACTTTTTAACATCAAATTTAGGAAGTTTGGGGTCATTGTTTCCTCAAATATTCTTTCCATTCCTTCCTTTTCTCCTCCCTTTCTAATCTCCTGTTATGCGTATGTTTGTATGCTGGATGGTGTTCTCCAGGTCTCTGAGAATGTGTTCATTTTTCTTCATTTTCTTTTCTTTTCATCATTAGACTGGATAATCTCCATTGACCTATCTTTACCTCCTTTGATTCTTTCTTCTGCTTTCTCAGATACGCTGTTGATCCTGTCTAATAAATTTTCATTTCAGTTATTATACTTTTCTACTTCAGAATTATATTTGGTTACATATGACTTCAGGGAACAAAGAAAAGTGACAGATCACAGAGAACAAACCAGTAACTTTGGAATCATGAGCAAAAAGTTCAAACCTACCGAGCCACAGATGAATGAGTTTCTAAATGCCTTGAATACCACTACCTCAGCTAAAATTAAATTCTGTCAGTTTGCATCATAGTAGTATCACATTGCATGAGACTTTTTAAACTGCAAAAGGTTCACGTGTGATTCTCAAGCTATGTCACATCATGGGGAAACCTTTTAATTTTTTTTTTTTTTTTTTTTTTGAGACAGGGTCTCGCTCTGTCACCCAGGATGGAGTGCAGTAGTGCAATCTCTGCTCACTGCAACCTTCGCCTCCCAGGTTCAAGCGATTCTCCTGCCTCAGCCTTCTGAGTAGCTGGGACTACAGAGTAGTGTACACCACCTTGCCCAGCTCATTTTTATTTTTTTGGTAGAGATGGGGTTTCACCATGTCTCCTAGGCTGGTCTCAAACTCCTGACCTCAAGTGATCTTTCCACCTTGGCCTCCCAAAGTGCTGGCATTACAGGTGTGAGCCACTGTGCCTGGCCACCTTTTAAATCTTTAACTTCTGAAACTTCAAAGGTTCAGGTCTTCTCTGAGCTCTGCCATCAGCTGACTCCTGGCTTTAACTAGAACATTCACATCGCTGGGATTATTTTCCCCACCTGTCAAGTAAGGTCGCTGGACTGATCTTTAATGTCCTTTTCTGCACTAATGTTTGATAGGTCTAAGAGTTGCCATTTTTGATAGATCTGTAGGATAGAAATGATAATAAAACAGAGAAAAATTAAACCAACCCCCTCTGCCATTTTTAACCTGATAAGAATTACTGAATTGCAGAAAAAGAACTCATCAAACTTAACAGGAACTCTTAATCCTGAGTGGATCTGCCACATCGTTTTTTCACCGATGACATTTTTCTCTAATGGACATGAAAAGGACAAGATGAATCAGTGATGGCACAGAGCCAGCTGTGTAAAGATTTAGCCATATGAATAGTTAAGGAAAGCGGGTCTAACTGAGATTAAAAACCAGTGAACTACCTCAAAATTAGATTCCTTTTTGGCTTCTTCTACTGATAATGGTGGTAAGGTAATCTTTGCTTTTTGGGTTTAGCTTGTTGAAACCATTGTCCATTTAGTTAATTAAGCCCTGATTTATATCCTTTGTAAAAGTGAATTCTCTTAGAAGTTGTTACTGGTACATCTGGATGGATTTTCACCTCCTAGTTTTAAGCCATTCAGGTCATTCACTTCATAAGGGATTGGTCCAATAAGCTGCATTTGTCAGTCTTGCAAATACCAGCATGTAAAGCTTGATCTTTTTTATTCTGTTTATCCTTCATACTGCCAATTTATCTGAAAGATCAATGAGAACATAAAATGTTTTTCTGCTGTATTCTCACTTTTATTACATCTGTAATAAAAATGTCATTTTAGTAAATAAGGATGGTTCAGTTCATATCAGATTTTTTTTCATTATCTTCCCAGTAGCACCCAGAGCCAAAGTGTAATGTTTAGTTACACTTTGGTTTCCCAGTTTCTTGTTCAAATCTGCAAACTATGAGCAAAGGTTAACTAAGAGTGATCATTTTTCTGTATCTGCTTTAAATGGGATAAATATAAAGCCAGTAGCCATATATATAATATATGCATGTGTCTGTATGCATATAAAAATATTTGTCAAATACTCTGAAATAATTTTTTTGTAGAACTAAAAGACTATACCTCAATTTGACTCTTAAAGAAAGATGATTACGTATTGTTAAAATAGATCTCATAATCATATCATTAATGAGCAAAGTAGTGGTTCTCTGCATATATTCCAGCTTTTGTTGGATTAATGTGAAAATTCTAAGATATTACCCGGATTTACATTTGAGAAAAACTGTTACAAAAGGCAGGCACCTAAATGTAATTGTCATATTGATCTTTATAATTTTGTGTATGTATTTAAGTTTACATAAAGTATAGTTTCTTAGCTTGCCTTTGACTAGTTTCTTTCAGTTTGTCATGTATGCAACTATACACTTCAGAATAAAATGAAAATATCCACTTATACTTCATCAGGAAGTATTATTATGTTATAGATAACATTGGACTAAAAACAAGTTTTATACTACACATCCAATGTATGGTGTAGGAAGTGTAAGAACATAGTCTCACAGTGAATACACAGGAGGAGCCCAGTGCATTGTTCGGGTAGTTTCATTTGTAGTAATATGGCATGTTTATCTCTACAGGGGGATCTTTGGATGTATATAGGAAAATGCCAGAACACGTCCTTGGAAGAATTGCAGTAGCAGTAAGTATATGGCTTCAGTTTTAGGAAATTTGAGTGATTTAATCCTTCTAATCAAGCTCACTCTTCTTATATTCTCAATGTCTTTTCTTGTTCTTCAATCCCAGTTGGCTCCCAAGACCTTCTTGACTTTCTCCTGTTTTGTTCTTTCTTCTTTTCATAGACCAGCCCACCCACCGTCACAACATAGTCACACACTTATGTATTCCAACCTGTTCTAGTTTCATGTGTTTGCAGGGACCTTGCTGTTCTTGTTGACTCATAAAATTTCCAAGTTGTTCTTAAAAAAAAACAAAAACAAAAAAACTGCTTTTTTGTTTTGTTTTTACATTTTGTAGTTATGATTAGCATATGTTTTGCAAATACTTAAAAAGTCTGAGTTATTAAAGCAGTCTATGAGAAAACACTAATTTGTTAAGAACAAAGTAGTATTAGTAAAGATTTTTTGCAGTCTTTTTATGTTCTTGGTTTTTAATTTTTTCATCAACTATATCTAGAAATTTATTCCCTTTGTGATTTAAAGCATTTTTTCTATATTCATGTACTTTCTATATACACTAATATACTGATGAAATTGAACTAACATTACTATAATGTTCTCATAAGTTCCGTATTTCACATTTATAATAATGTAGGTTAAACAGTGTCTGAGAGGAGTCATGGGGTGGTGTAATAGTAAACAATTGCTAAGCTAAAGGCACTATGATAACTTCAGTGGTTTATTGCAGAACAAAGTGATTGTACCATGTACCATATAATTAAATGGCTGATTTTCACATTCATTATGCATCAGACTGACAACTCAAATTCTTTAATCCAACATGGACACTTATTTAGTCTTAGTTCATTGTAATTCACAGCTTTCCTTTTTTCTTTCTAATTATTAGTGTGAACTGCCCTGGGTGATGAGAACTTTCTTTTCTGATGCTATTGCTGCTAAGTAGCTTCTCATCTACATGTGTAGGTAGATTAGTATGAAATTTGAGTACTTAAATCACTATTTTAGATGAAAATAAAAATGTTTCATTTCCTGTTCTAATGCCAGGAGAGTGAATGCTTTGTGGCTTTTGGCAGTTCTTGGCTGTAAAGTTTAATAACATGTATAATAAAGGGCAAAAAAAGGCAAGGATACCAATTGAAAAAGAAAAAAGTATACAAGTTCTATATACTCAATTATCTATGGAACTTGGCAAAAATAGAAATCTCCCATCTTCAGTAGAGAAGCATGTTCTTCCTGAACTTCATAAATCTTACTTCCCTCTTGTTTAGGGCATCCACACAAGGCCACCAATCTTTTCAATTCTACTGGAGTAGGAAGACTGTTGAAGTGAATAGAGTCAGCAGAAAAAATAATTCAGCGTCAAATGCAGGGCTTGCCTATTAAGTGAATGAAAATATGACACAAATTATTTTAGTGAAAGGCATTAAAGTAAGTGCTACTCCAAAGGATTGTTTATATTTGCTCTTACATTTTTTTTATTAGGGGTTTTTCCCCCTAAATATGTGTCCAATTTCTCTAGCTTTTATGACTCATCATGTCATAGTAATGAAAACTACATACAGCTGTAGTAGAAGAAATGCTTTTAATAATTTTGCTTTTTGTCTGCCACTTTTTATAAATTCTGCAGGAGCCTGGGTTTGTGTAATGCCTCCAAAGTGTTTCTTTTTTTTAATGTATCCTGAATAGGCTACAAATTTGAATGATCATTTGTTGCAGCTGACGAACACCAGATTGGCCCATGGCTAATACCTGACACTAGGAGGGTTGTACTAGTCAAAATAAGACTAGCAAATTGATGGGCTGTGGGTTATGGTGTGTAAACTAAATATTCCCACAGTCTGATTGTGTTCCCAGTATCCTTGGTCATCTCTCCAAAAGTGTACTGAAGATGGCATCAACATCTTTCCCTTGAGTTCCCTCATTGAGGCCAAGAAAGCACAAGGGTGCTATTGCCAAGTGAAAAGCAACAGAATCAGAAAGAGAGAGTGGGAAAATCGGTGTATATTGAATACTTCCTGTGCTAATCACTAATGCATGCTGTCTATACAAATATTATGTCATTTAGTCTTTACAGCCACCATGTAAAGTGTGGATTATTGAACATACTCTGTGCACATGCAAGATGAGGTTTGGAAAAGTTAACCAGCTTGCCCAGAGTTATCATCTAATTAGTCAGTACAAATTTGAACACAGGGCTGTCTGACACCAGACCCCTTGCTTTCTCAGTGTGTTCTCCTAACAGAATGAGAGAAAAAAAAAAAAAAAAAATAGAGGCAAGAGTGAAAGAAAGAGCTAGGCTAAAAAATAAAAAAAGAGACTTATGAATGAGAAAATAATGGAGCAACACAATTGCTTCAGATTCTTTTCATGTCTTTAGGTATCTCTCTTTTCCCAAATTAACTTTATTTTCCAGGGTCTAATAATCTGGCATGCAAGGCAGATTCATAGGTCCAAGGTTCATTACAGCATGGACCTCTGTCGACCTCTGTGATATGTTATTCAAATTTTCTCCTGTAAAATGTATGGCAAGAGACTTCCCCCCCCCCCAAGGAATTTATACATACCTGGTTTCAGCCTTCCAACTTGCTCAGTGACTCAGTGGTTTTTCTCTACTATCCATTTGAATATGGTCTCCTATAAAGAGGAATGAATGCCTTTCTGCCTTTCCCTGCCACCCAACACATTCTGTTTCTCTTCTCATTTCTGAAGCAGTGACATTGTGTACTGTATTTTGAGTGCTAATGTTGATTGAAGTTGTCCCTGAAAGGAGGTGCACTTGACATGTCAAGGAGCGAGTGATTGACAACAGATATAAGTACTTTTAGTGTCAAGGCTTTGTCAAGTCATTGTTGTGAAACCCAGCCTACTGAATACCAATAATATCCTTTAGATTTTTCAGTTCACAGATTTCTAGCTCCTTTTTCACCAGAATTTACATGTTTCTAAAGGAAAATGTAGTGTATTTTGACAAAGAATAAGAATATTTTCTTTTTGAATCTCTAACAGAGTGAATAATTTTAGCAAATATTATAAAATCAGTATTTGTTTTACTTTTTCTACCTGATAATCAGAATATATTGGATTGCCTTTCCTTACATGTTTTCTGAAAATTCATTTTGTATGGAACCAATTTTTAGTGGTGAGCTATCTTTAATGGATAGTTTTTATAACATGCAGCTAAGCTTCTAAGTTGAAAATTTTAACCCTACTTCCTCAGAACGGAGAAGATGATCACCTCCATGCTAAATAAGATGACCTCCTCCTATTACTCAGAGAGAAAATTGTTATCGTTATGGATGTTACTTTTTATAAACATTTAAAGAAATATTTTTGTTATGTTTCCTTCTGTGATAAAATTATCATTATTAATATTTTGATATTTTCTTGCTGTATTGTCTTCCTGTCCAGAATACATGTGTTTTATTGTAATGCCAGTTATTTCCAAACTCTGGAAGAAGTCATTTGCTATAAAAATGTATGCTGTTCTCTTAAAATAGACAAACATATACCGGGATTGATGAATCTATGTAAGCAAATCTTTCAGGAGCACATTGCACCCTTTGAGAACAATTAAAATATGTTAACCTCTGCTCAGTATTAATTGATACAGATTTTTGTCTTCTAGATCTTTTGGAAATTGGCTTTCTCCCATTGCATTTCTTATTTTACAGTTGCTCTTAGGCTTCCTTGATCAACTCGAATCCTTGCATATTTAGCCCCTAACGCACTTCTTACCATTTTCAAGATATGTAAACCACTCAGTTACTTCTCATGGTAATGGTAGGTTTTCTTGTTCTTATAGTCCTGACTTACCCGGAATTCTCTATAATGATGAATACTTTTAAATCTTACAGTAAATTTTGACTAGTAGTGATTTGTTCAGTGTATCTGGTGTCAAATTATGAATAGTCAACCTTGAAATTGGTAAGTTCACACTCATGTGCATATAGGGTCAATGGTTATGAATAAAACATGTGCATTTCCTTTTACAGCAATTTATATGTAAAGATTTTTTAAGTTTTTAATGGTGACCACTGATTAAATTTTCCACATAGAAGGGAGTACTTGTAACCCATATACTTAGGGTCATGAAAACACCTTTTTCTCAGTATCTCATTCAACTAATTACTCTTAACTCATGCTATGAAAGTGAAAACTGCAAATCTAATTCAGATGTTTGTATTTTCTCATTTTATTTCCTTGACCTGCCTTTTTAATACCTTGCCTTGTCAACATATATGCTTTGCGCTAGCCAGACTGGCTTGTGAGGACCATCTTGATATACTTCGTTCTTTCCTACTCCAATATACTTTATAAATTTGGGGGGACCTTTTTGTTTTGAGATTATTTTAATCTTATAGAAAAGTTGTGAGACTAATACAAAAAATTCCCACAGATGCTTCACCTATATTCCCTAGTTGTTAACAGTTTACCACATTTGGTTAAAAATCTATAAACATATTTTTTCCTGAAACATTTGAGAATAAGTTACAGATACCATGGCCTTTATCCCAAAATATGTTAGGTATCTGTTTCCTAAGAACAAACACATTATCTTACGTAATCACTGATTAAAATCAGGAAACTAGTATTGATGCAATATTATTATCTACTCAACAGCCCTTATTTGAATTCCACCAATTGTCCAATAATACCCTGTATAGACCAAAGAAAAAAAATTCTGGTTCTGGAAGTTTAGGATTATTCTTTGCATTTGGTTGTCATGTCTCTCTAATGCCTCAGTCTTTGTCTTTCATGACTTTGATATTTTGGAAGAGTATATTGCCCCAATACTTTGATTATATATTTTTACCTTCACCTAAACACTTCCTTCTCTTTTTTTCATTTAAGTTAAATCCGTTACTCAAGACACAACACCTTAGTAAACCTTTCTGACTCCTGATGGGAAAAGCAGTTTCTATTCTACCCACTGCCTTATTTCATCAGTTGACTTTTTAAAAATGTCTCTCCAGGCCAGGCATGGTGACTCCCACCTGTAGTCCCAGGGATTTGGGAGGCCAAGGCAGGAGGATCCCTTGAGGCCAGGAGTTCAAGACCAGCCTGGACAACAAAACAAGATCACATCTCTACAAAAAATATTTTAAAATTAGCAGGGTGTGGTGGTGTGCACCTGTAGTCCCATCTACTCAGGAGGCTGAGATGGGAGGATTGTTTGATCCCAGGAGTTTGAGGTTACAGTGTGCTATGATTGCACCACTGCACTCCAGCCTGGGCAACAGAGTGAGATCTTGTCTCAGAAGAAAAGTTTCTCCTTGGTCATAAGTGTCCTGACTTCAGAAAAAGTTTTACACAGAGAAGTATAGAAAATTAAGAAAGCCATTGTCCGTTTTTCCTGTCCGTCTCCTTGCCTGGCTTAGCATCATTATGAATTCAGCATAGGTACTTCCAGATTATTTTATATACACATGCACTTATTTCTTTCATTTGGAGTACCTTATCTTCAGAAGATTATAAGCTCATTAAAGGTAGGAACTGTGGCTTTTGCATTTGGTTTTCCCGCAAAGCCTCACACAGAAACGGGAGATGTTCAGTAAATGCTTATTGATTGACAGAGTTTTAAAGGAAGAGTTAGGCCAGGCGTGGTGGCTTACGCCTGTAATCCCAGCACTTTGGGAGGCTGAGGCAGGAGGATCACTTAAGCCTAGGAGTTCAAGACCAGCTTAGGCAACATTAGTGAGATCCCTGTTTCTACCGAAAAAAAAAATAGCCAGGCGTGGTGGTACACATCTGTGGTCCCAGCTACTCAGGCAGCTGAAGGGGGAGGATTGCTTGAGCCCAGGAGGTCAAGGCTACAGTGAGCAGTGATTGTACCCCACAGCACTTCAGCCTAGGTGACAGGGTGATACCCTGTCTCAAAAAAAAATGTTGATATATTTAAATATGGAAAGTTCCTTATAAAAACCATAATTGATAATTGTACTGTTTTCTTTTTCCTAAATTTAGGTTGTTAAAGGCCTTACTTATTTGTGGAGTTTAAAGATTTTACATAGAGGTATGTGCTGGGCTTATAAGCTTGGGCTTAATTGGGTGGGGTTGGGTCTCTCCAGATACCTTGATTTTTAAAGTAAGTGTTCTGACATTTAAGCCAGCTGATACATCTGGTACTCAAAAAGATGGCTGCTTTATAAATGTTATTTTTCTTGTTTTCTCCATCAACTGCTCTCATTTAGATTATAAACTTGGTAGCGTGTTTTTGTGAATCACCTTTGTCAAACTTGTAAAAAGATATTTCATAGTATTTGAAAATAACAGGATCTTGTTTGTCTTACTTAACTCTTGTTAATGCAAAACCTTTGCTTTCTGTACAGTTACATCCTTCCTTCTAGTAACATTTCAGATAGTATCACACACTGTTCCTTAAGAGATTGCTTCACATACCTGGAAAGAAAAACTTTATTTTTAATTTTTTTTAAAGATGGGATCTTGCTATGTTGGCCAGGTTGGTGTTAAACCCCTAGCCTCAAGCAATCCTCCTACCTTGGCCTCCCAGAGTGCTAGGATTCAGATGTGAGCCACTGCGCCTGGCCAAAAGTAAAACTTTAAATAAGATATTGGTGGAAGCATCAGGAATAGTCCCCTTGTCCGGTAACAGAACACATGAGAGAATAATCAGATAACTGTTGAATATTGCAAAAGGAATCTCCTTTTGTTTTTTTAATGTTTCTAAAATATCTTAATTCATTTGGAGCAAATTATTAAGTGAGAAAGAGACTTTAACAAAGCAACTTCAAGGCCTAGTGTTACTAACAGTGCTGTTTAATTTTACACATCTGCTCATCTTAGCTTTATGTGCATTTGGGGAATGGAACAGCATACACATTAGATATGATTAAAGGAAAGTTTTTTTTTTAAGAGTGTAAACTGTGAGATGGAGAAAACAACTGATATTTTCAACTGTGATGTCATATCTGTCACTACAGGTTGTTTTCTTTTGTGGTGGTTTTAATATCCTAGTGATTCCACATCTCTTCTGAAATCCTGCTCCTTCTTTTTAATAAGGGTATCTAGATTTTGACAAATAAAATATTCAGGTTTTTGAAGGTATTTATTCTGACTAAATGAAATCATAAACTAGATTTCTTTTTAAAGCCAGTCCACTCCATTTCTAGAGTATAGTTGGTGCGAAAGGTAAGTGTAGGGAGAGTGAGTTTTGTTAGTATTACTTTCTCTGGGTATAAATAAGTGTGTAAACACATTTGGTGGATGAAAGAAAAATTGAGCATTTTTGACTACCAAGAGTAAGAGGTAACAATATTTAACATTGTATAACTTATATTGTTTCTATTCCCTGTACTTTTACCTCCCCACACCCAGCAACCCATAAAGTGGTGACAGCCATTTTAATAAGAATTAACCCAATGGTCAGTTCTCAAAATTTTATTGATTTTTTTAAAATGGACATCTGCCATCCATTTGACAAAAGAACTAAAGGGAAAACATCCATTCTTAATAGCAAAGCTTTCTTTAAACGGACAGTGCCATGGAAATTCGAGTGTTATTAGAAAGTGAGTGTTAGGATCATCATGTACTCTGGGCATACAGGTTAATTCTGGCTTATAATGAAATCCCTCTCTAGCTATAACTTTGTGCAAGGAATCTTAGTAGCACAAAGAACTATGGTGGATAGGGAAATACGTTTTAGTTATTCTGCCATTATCTTGATTTTTCTTCTTTAAAATTAGAAATCATGCTGATAAGTTGATGTACCTTTTCGTATTCCTCTATCTAAATTTTTTTGATTTTAATTTTTACTCTGGGTTTGGGAGAAATAACTAAAATTTTCATTTGAAATGGGATCTTGATAGACATGTTTCAAATGGATTTGTCTGGATCTAAAAATAATGTCGAGGGTCAGATTCTCAGTATAATCACTTTATGATCACTGTGACCAAACTTGGTTGACCAGAGCCTGTCAGAAGCCAGTAGGTCCTTTTTTCCATCCCTGGTTGCAACTTGGGCTAAGAAAGGGCTCTTTTGTTAGTGATGGACAAGGGCTGCAGTGGTTTGACTGATGGAGAGCATAGAGGTTTCAAAAGGGAATCCTGGGCCTGTACTTATTTTTTCAGTTGGTGCCAGCCAGCCCAATTCCTACAGAGAAATGCCACTTGTTGTGAGAAGATATCTGTTGGGGACAGATTAGCAGCAGTGGTAGAGGGCTGACAAGTCCTCTCAAGGAATTTCAGTGAATGAGTGTGCACCTACATCTGTCTTGGAAAGACTAACGAACTGCAGTGCAGATGAACAGTTATGTCCCAGTAGTTATGGCCACTCAACTACAGAAATAAATATGCTGTGGTAATACACCTCATTAAATATATTCATATTTAGCTTTTGAGTTTCCCAGCTATTCATGGAAACTTTTACTTTCTAGACTTAAAAGCATGTATTTTTATTGAAGAGTCAAATAAGCCGGATGTCCCTGAAGACTTTTGTAAAGCATTGTAATGAGAAATTTACCCTAGATTGAGTAGTTGTTAACTTAATATTTTAGAGGTTTTGTCCATATTTAATAACTTGGATTCCATAAAAATAAGATTAAAGATGCCTTTTTATTTACCAAAAAGCTATTTAATTTTCTTCTTGATTAAAAAATTGTAGCTTTTTAGATCAGTTCAATCAGGCAATTAAAGATCAGAGCTTTTAAGTTCAGCTAAGGCAATTAAATAGGTAATATACTTGTTTATGCACTTTTGCTGTATAAGCTCATTGCTGTTCCTTCTTAAAAGCACATGTACTCATTTTTGCTTTCTCTAAATGAATGATGATGGGAATTCTAGCTGAACATGTGTCACATTGTCAAATCAAAGACAGGGGTCCTTCTGCAGCGGCTGGGGAGCCCGGTTTAGGCGTTCTGAGAGGATAGTGAAAAGAAGATGGTGAAAGAGAAATACTAATGAGTGATCTTTACCTCTTCCTCCTTTGTCTTGGTCTAAGTACCTGTGTTCTCCTCTGATCATCATTTTCTAATGCTGTTCTTAAAAAGCAGAGTAGAAAAAAAAATTGCTTTGTACTTATGGGCACAAATTTCAAAAGATTAAGAAATGGAGACGTGTTCAGTATCTAATGAGAAAAGAGAACAAACTATTTCTCACATTTATATGGCCTCCTTGGAATACAGTGGTTCTGGATTTTAGCTATAGAAAGTGGATATATAAATAGTATATTACAGAATTTATTAAAGGTAGTTAATGGCTTCCAAACAAACTCTTGAAAACCTGGAGTCTCTCCCATAGTGTATATCTAGTGAGGACTGTAGAGTAGAATGAAATCTGAGCAATAAGCAGTGGCATACCACCCATCTCGTGAGGCTTGTTAGTCTGGTAAAAGTTAGTTTATTTGATAGTATATTATGTTAATTGGAAATTGTTTTGGAAATTGAAGGACAGCAGTTGCTATTCATAATGGATCATCAGATGTTATATTCAATCAGGTGTTACTGTTGTTTATTTTGCTCTTTTTAAGATTTGATTGAGATATATGTGCAGGGACTTCATAAACTATTGAATGCTAAGAATGTGGCATGTTTTTATTATAACTATGAATTAATCACTTTATTCAGTTAATAAGAATACATCACTCCAAAACCAAGCCGGGGAGAGAGTTTATTATACTTTATATTACTGAGTCAAAAATTATGAAAATCTTTTCTCTAAAATAAACCAAACATGTGATAATTCCATATGAGGACATAATTATTAAAAATGTTTGAAATGCCCACCAAATTAACCACTGCTGAAAAGTTGTCTTTATTAAAAGGCATTTGTGAGAGCACTATAAGCATAGCATGTGCTGACTATGGGTAAAAACAAAGAAAATGAACAGTGAGAAAATCTGTTAGGCCAGATCCGACATTACAGGAAACATCGCAGCTTCACTTCAAAACATACATCGCCACTAATGAGGTGAGAGCCCTGCATATTAATAAACCTACAGCTCCAGTCATAGCCATCATTACCCACATCAAACATAAATACAAGATTAACACCTATGCCATTTCTTTGGAAGATGTGAGAATGCCCTAGTAGTAACTGCTCTGTCTTTCCCTGAGGATAAAAAATAGAAATACAAGGGTAAGGAGAATAGAACTTAGATTAAGAAAATAAAATTGGCAATCATTCTGGAGCCATCTTACACAGATGCAGAAGTTTATAGAAGAAAAAAAAAAACCTGTATAGTTGGTGTGCCAGGAGTTTTTTTGTATATATGAACCTGGTTAGTTTCATTTACTTTCTCCAATAGGAGAACTTTTTAAAAATACATTTTTGCAGAAATTCTGTAGGCAAACACTGCCCAAATAGATTTGTGTTTAAAGAAACTAAGCCTTGTAGTTTCAGTGTACATGTTACAAATTTTATTTTCTACCCTTGGCTTTTCTCTTTTATAAATCTGGCCTCACACAGACTTTCCAATTAGTGCTACCTTAGATACCAAAGCCAGTGTTAGTTTGGTCATTCAGCAACGATTTATTTTATACCTACTACGTTCTAGGCACTGTTCACAGTACTTGAAACACATTAAGACGTGAAACAAAAGATTTCTGTGATCCTAGAACTCATGTTCTAGCAGTGATAGAGTGGGTTGGGAAACGTTCCTTAAACAATACTATACACAATAAATAAATAAAATACAGAGTGTGTTAGAGGGTTGTTAGTAATAGAAAAGAAAAAGTAGATTGAACCTAGGGGAGGCAAAGAGTAGGTACGTATTGATCAGGAAACCTCACAGGGAAGATGAGTTTGGAAGGAAGGCTTGAAAGGGGCAGGAAGTAGTCAAGTAGATATAGGGGGAAGAGTTAGAGTAGACACCACAGGATGTGCCTGGAGTATCAGTGGAACAGCAAAGAGGCCAGTGTGTCTGTATCTGAGTGTGGGGGAGGAAGGTAGAATCAGCTGTTAGGAAAATGTTTTGGTAATTCAGGTAAGTTTCAGGGGCCCAGATCAGGGAGATAGTTATAAAGATGGGGAGAAGTGGTGATTCTGGATATATTTTAAACGTAGAGTCGATAGAATTTCCTGATGGATTGCTTGTGACTTTTAAGAGAAAGAGAGGCGTCAAGGTTGCTTAAATTGCTAACAGTTTAGTATGCTAAAAATATTTCTTGCTACTTTATTTCCCTGAAAAAAGATAACAACAAGAAACCTGATAATACGGGCCGAGCGCGGTGGCTCAAGCCTGTAATCCCAGCACTTTGGGAGGCCGAGACGGGCGGATCATGAGGTCAGGAGATCGAGACCATCCTGGCTAACACGGTGAAACCCCGTCTCTACTAAAAAAATACAAAAAACTAGCGGGGCGAGGTGGCGGGCGCCTGTAGTCCCAGCTACTCGGGAGGCTGAGGTAGGAGAATGGCGTGAACCCGGGAGGCGGAGCTTGCAGTGAGCTGAGATCCGGCCACTGCACTCCAGCCCGGGCTACAGAGCGAGACTCCGTCTCAAAAAAAGAAACAAAAAAAAAACCTGATAATACAAAGTGCTGACAAGAATACACAGCAATTAGAATTCTCATACATTGCTGGTAGAAATATAAAATGGTACAGCTGCTTTGAAAAATAGTTTGGCAATTTCTTGCAACATGATTCAGCAGTCCCCTTCCTAGATATTTACCCAAGATAAATGAAAACATACGTCCACACAAAAACTTTAGGCAACTCTTTATAGTGGCTTTATTCATAATATCTGCAAAGTGGAAACAACCCAAATGTCTTTCAGCTGGTAAATGGAAAAACAGACTGTAATACATCCACAGAGTGGGATATTACTCAGCAATAAAACGAGCTACTGATACATGTAACAACATAGGTGAATATCAGATGCTTCATGTTAAATGAAGGAGGCTGACTCAAAGGGTTACCAGCTGTGTGATTCCACTTATATGACCTTCTGGAAAAGGCAAAATACATACATGGAAAAAGCAAAATACAATCTTCCATCCTATGGGATGGAACATCAACATCACTGGTTGACAAACAGTGGAGGAGGAGTTGACTGTAAAGGCATGAAGGAACATTTTGGTATGTTGGAAATGTTCTGTGTCTTGATTTTGGTGGTAGTTACATGATTATATGTGTTTTTTAGCAAACAAAGGCCTGTGCATCTGAAAAGGGTGAGTGAATTTTACTGTGTATAAATTATGCCTCGGTAAACCAAATTTTAAAATTAAAAAGTAAACCAGACTTAGAGAGAAAAGCTCCTCTTACATCTTGGCCGTGCAGCAGACACTCTAGAAAGAAGATTCCCCTGCCAAAAGGACAAAGCATTCTTTCAAAGGGTCTTGGTGATTCTGTCATTATTTCTGTATCTTCATGACTCCTGACAAATCCTACCTAGGTTTGATCTAGTAACTCAGTAGCTTAAAAAACAGCCAGCCAACACCCCCACCCCAAGAAAAAAACCAACCCTCGTGGTTTAAAGGATATCTACAATGCCAGAAAGAGAGAGACAGGGTCAGAGAAGGGAGGATAGTGCGGAGTGAAACAGAAACTTAGAAGTTGCTGTTATCATTGGCACAATTTGAAACATCTGGAAATTGGACAGTTCTTTCCATAGTTAAGCCAATTTTTTCACCAGAGATATTACCAAGAACTGCGTATGTGCAGAGCTGACTTAACCTGTTGGACAATTTTAAAAGCTCAGTTTCTAAGAAGGAATAAGGATTTATTCGACATTCCCAATTCAGTCCTACTGACTGACTGCCTCACTGGGTGACCCCAGAAAGGCAGATCACTCCTGTTCTCTTTGCCTCTGTTCCCTCATATATATTGTGAAAGAGTAGCTGAGTGATTACTCAGATTCCTTCAAGAGCTAAGGTTCTGGGTTCTGTGATTTCGTGGCTGAAGGAAGTGTGACATGTTGATAAGGTGGGGAACAAAGCAAAGCAGAGAGACATAAAGGAAAAGAAAGAGAAAAGGGGAGAATTTCCAAGAGTAGATTTTGTGATGAAAATAATAACAATAATGACTATTTATTAAGCATGTACTCTGTACGAGGCACTGTTCTGGGTGCTTAATGTATATAAATTATTTAAGGTATTCCTTCAAAGGGGGGAATTCTAGGAAATATGAAATGTTTTAAAACTGAAGATAAGAGAGTAAAGTATAAAACAAATAATTGAGAATTAAAGCTGTGTACCTTAGCTAAGAAAATGTTGCTTTCTAAACCAGACTGATGTAATCAGATCAAAAGGCGTCTTTAAGGGTAACTGTTTTTAAAGTATCAGGGACACTGAAAATGAAGTATTAAGACAGTCCCATCTAAGGGCATCCTTTTTAAGGAAGGAATTTTGAAGAAAATTGGAAGGTGAGAGGTTAACAGTTCAAACGAGTGTAGGCAGATAAATGTTATATATTTGATATTGTCCTTTAAGCAAAATCAGTATAAATTTTAAGATTAAAAATGTTATAAGAATATTTGTATTATATTCCAAAATTATTTTGTTATATTTATTAAATGGGAAAAGCGAAATGGTTTGGTAGAGGTAAGACTTAGAATTCCTTAGGAAAGAAATTTCGATGTCAAGGTGGTAGTTAAAATAATATGTTAGTGCATGTAAGAGTTGGGATTTGTGGCAAAAATAAATTAGGGAATGATTATTTTCTGGATAAAATGATTCTTAAACAAAAGAATTCTTGGAAAGCATTGCTATCAATAGAAAACTAACCTGATTAATTTTTAATGATTTGTTAAAAGATATAATTTGCATAAAGCTTTGTAACAGTCTTTTTTGCAGAGATCTACATAATTTGTGCTTAACTATACATTATAGTGAATTTTGAAATAACCTATGACATATTTTTGCTTTCTGGAGGATCAAACAGTTTTTGTTTGTTTGTTTTTTTGAGACAGAGTCTCACTCTGCGGCCCAGGCTGGAGGGCAATGGCACAATCTTGGCTCACTGCAAGCTCCGCCTCCCAGGTTCAAACGATTCTCCTACTCCGGCCTCCCAAGTAGCGGGGACTACATGCACGTGCCTCCACGCCCAGCTAATTTTTTGTATTTTTAGTAGAGACGGGGTTTCACCGTGTTAGCCAGGCTGGTCTCCATCTCCTGACCTCGTGATCCACCCGTCTCGGCCTCCCAAAGTGCTGGGATTACAGGCGTGAGCCACCGTGCCCGGCCCCAAACAGTCTTTTAAAAGAACTGGTTAGTGTTTGAGTAACCTAAGTCAATTTAAAAGGAGTCATTCCCAGCTGGGTGCGGTGGCTCGTGCATGTAATCCCAGCACTTTGGGAGGCTGAGGTGGGCGGATCACGAGGTCAGGAGATTGAGACCATCCTGGCTAACACCATGAAACCCCATCTCTACTGAAAATACAAAAAATTAGTCGGGCGTGATGGTGGGCGCTTGTAGTCCCAGCTACTCAGGAGGCTGAGGCAGGAGAATGGTGTGAACCTGGGAGGTGGAGCTTGCAGTAAGCCGAGAGTGTGCCACTGCACTCCAGCCTGGGCAACAGAGTGAGACTCTGTCTCAAAAAAAAAGGAGTAATTCCCAGTAGGTTTTATGTTGCCATGTGTAATGATGAGAGAGCTAGTATGTGCATACTTCCTTCCCTGAGCTCTGAGGCTGTTTAATCAGATGGGTCTGGAAGGAGGCATTTATGTTATGCAAGTGCTAGTGTTGATAGCACCTTATCTCCTGTGTAAAAATCATTTCCATATTGTCCTTTAAATATAATAAATATTAATCACATTCAGCGCTATAGTAGATTATAACTTGTGAATGTTTATGTTTTTGAAAAGAGAAAAGACTTAGCCCATTAACAGGCTAAACAAACTATGACTCTAGGTTGTTGGTTTTTCTCCAACTCTGACACTACCCACACAAATGAACATCTCGAGAAATTAAGCCTCTTTCCCCATGTTGTTCATTCATTCTATTCACCTTGGGTGATCACGGGGTATTTCCGTCTTTGTAGTACGTTGTGATTTTCAAGAAACAAGAAACGCTACATGTCTTAAAAGTATTCTTTTAAAAGAATATGTGCCTAGAATATATAAAGAACTCTCAAAACTCAATGGTAGAAAAACAAACAATCCAATTAGAAAATGGGCAAAGACACAAAGAGACATTCCACTGAAGAGTATACACAGATGGCAAATAAGCACATGAAAAAGATGTTCAATATCATTAGCCTTTAGGGAAATGAAAATTAAAACCACCATGAGATATTACTACATACCTATCAGAATGGCTAAAATAAAAGATAGTAACAACAGCAAATGAGGATGCAGAAAAATTAGATCACTAATACATTACTGGTAGGAATGTAAAATGATACACCTCCACTGCTGACATTAAAAAAAAAAAAAAGCTAGACATGCCACTACCATATGACCCCAGCAATTGTATCCCTGGGCATTTATCCCAGAGAAATGAAGACTTCTGTTCACACAAAAACCTGTACACAAGTGTTTATTGCAGCTCTATTCATCATAGCCAAAAACTGGAAACAACTCAGATGTCCTCCAGCAGGTGAATGGTTAAACAAGCGGTGGGCATTTATACCATGGATTACTGCTCAGCAATAGAAAGGCGTGAACTCTTGATGCACACAACCTGGATGAATCTCCAGGTCATTATGCTGAGTGAAAAAGCCAGTCACGAAGGTTACATAGTGTATGATTCCATTTGTATAATATTCTTGAGATGACAAAATTATAGAAATGGAGAGAGCACGTTAGTGGTTACCAGGGGTTAATGAGATGGGAGACAGAGGGAATGTTTACAATGGAGCAAGACAAGGAATCCTCATGGTGATGGAAATGTTCTCCATCTTGACCATCAGTGTCAATACCCTGGTTGTGATACTATACTATAGTTTTATAAGATGTTACCATTAGGGGAAACTGGGTGGAGGGTACACAGGAGATCTCTGGGTTGTTTCTTACCATTGTAAATGTAAACTTTGAGATAACTATGTAAATCTCTAGTTATCTCAAAATTAAAAGCTTAATGTAAACAACAAAAAGAGAATATATCATCTTTCTATAGTTGCTTGTATTCAGACTCTGGACAGCTTAATCAGAGAGGGTTGTCCTGGACTTAGTTTTTCTCTCTCCCATGCTTCTGTGGTAGGATTTGATCATAGGCAGAGTCATCCCTTTTAGGAAATCAGTAAGAGGGAAATTGCCCTCTTCCATTCTGAAAATGAATATCAGTGGAAGCCTTAGAGGAGAAAGAAGGAAAGACGTCCTGTGTCATTCAAGGAACAAATGCAAATGGAAGAGGGTAGTTATTTCCCCAGTCCCCATCTCTGAAAACTTTCTGCCTTGCAGGGGATTGGGATTTGAAGCAGATTGTGTGATCGTTGTGTGTTTTGGCTCACCAGTCTTTATAGTATCCATTAGGGTAAGCTTCTGTCCAACCACCCAGCAGGATGCCCCCAGAGTGTGGATGAATGTTTGATTCACCAAGCCCCACAGATAGCTCTGATCATTGCTTTGTCTCTGACACAAGCCTGAAGTTTAGGAGCTTATCAGAGGGAGAGAGAGAGCACCTGTATGATGAATGATAGGGTCATTTCTGTTGGTGGAGGAATTTATGGCATTGATTGTATGCCAGTGGATATTTGTTGGATGAATACATTGAATCATAATTTTCTGAGGACAATGTTTTTCTCCTGAAATTTTTGTAATGTGGCTAAATTAGAAGTCATCTTTTGTTCCCCTTTCTCGTATTAAAGTAAGAGATTTATCCTTGGGACATTTTGCCAAGCAGAATGGACAGACAGCTTTAGCAGTTGGAAGAGCTCTCCATGTCTCTTCCTTTCTCTAAAGGCATGGTTGAAGGTGATCAGCACCATGGAAATCCAATCTACTCTTTTGCTGGTGGAAGATTAAGTTCATTCTGGATTGGGTGCAATCATAATGATAACAATATTAATCATTTTACTAATATTGTCATTTATTGAGTACCTTGTATATGCTACTGTGTTAGCTCTCTTGTATGTATAATTTTATTTGTTATAATAACCTTTTGAGGAGGTATTATTGTATCCCCATTCTTAGGTGAAGAAATCAAGGCTCAAGCAGCCTAAAAATTTGCTTAGTTATAGGAAATATCATAAGAAAAAGTCTTAGGAAAGTGGTTGGTGGCCTAATGGAAAAGCTCTAGTTTTAGGGTCAGACCCAGGTTTAAGTTCTGGTTCTTCCTCTTAATTCATCTTAGCTATGTGACCTTGGGTCAGCTTCTTAACTTCTTTGAGGTCATAGCATCGTACCTGGCATATAACAGCTATTATTATGTCAAATAATTATTTCTCAAGAAAAGAAGCAAGAGGTTAAGTGAGAGGGAATAGTTAGAACGTTCCTCAAACTTTCCTGTTACATCTCCTTTTCTTAGAAAATTAGCCTGTGAGGGCCAGGCGCGGTGGCTCAAGCCTGTAATCCCAGCACTTTGGGAGGCCGAGGCGGGCGGATCACGAGGTCAGAAGATCGAGACCATCCTGGCTAACATGGTGAAGCCCCGTCTCTACTAAAAAATACAAAAAAAAAAAACAAAAAAAAAAACTAGCCAGACGTGGTGGTGGGCGCCTGTAGTCCCAGCTACTCAGGAGGCTGAGGCAGGAGAATGGCGTAAACCTGGGAGGCGGAGCTTGCAGTGAGCTGAGATCCGGCCACTGCACTCCAGCCTGGGCGACAGAGCGAGACTCCGTCTCAAAAAAAAAAAAAAAAAAAGAAAATTAGCCTGTGAGTATAAAGAACTTAAAACATCTGGGCTATTTTCTTTGTGAAATTCCCAAGATCACCCAACTATTCACTGCCAAAGCTGGGATGATCCATCCTATTGGTTCCAATAAGATTTAGCTCATAAATATAATGCAGTTTGTTAAGGCTTAAGAGCTTAACTAGTCGAAGCCTCTAGTTTTGTGTCCTTGGGCAAGTAATTTCGTTAATTTGAACCTCAATTTCCTCCTCTGTAAAATGGGGTTAATAATAGTACCTATATCAAGGGTTATAATGAGAATTAAATGAGGTAATGCATATGATAATAATGTATTTAGCCCAGTTCCTGGTATATATTAAGTGCCAAGTAAGTGTTATCTACCATAATTTTTTGTTATTTATTTAAAACAAATTACCAGGATTAGTCTTCTGGACACACCACTCCAAGTCAAGTCTGCTGTCTTACATCTTATTTATGCATATAATGTGGTATTCCTTTGTTTTCTTTCCTTTTTCCCCAAAAAGCTTTTATAGTCAAGAGGAATCTTAACAGTCAGTGGTATCTTAGACTTGGGGAAGTAGGTTGTGCAGGTACACATTCCTCCAGACCTGGCTTTTCCTAAACACTGACCAGAATATGTACATATCACAGGTAGGAATCTTAAGATTCACCACTTTAGAAGGAAATCTCTTTTACTTACTACGAAAGGATTAAGAGAGGGAGAATTGAGAAGCTCAGGCCTTTTTGCCCGTGTTATTAATCTCGTAAATGCCCCAGGTCCCCTGCCTTTATTGAAGAAGGAAAGCCACGTTTGTTGCCTCCATTCTGAACTGAATCATGAGACTCTAGGCAATAACTGCCATTGAGGATGGCTAATTATGTTGTTTAATTTTATTTAAGGCTTTGCAAGAATATTTGGATGACCTACCCTTTATTATGTAATGGAGTCATTAGAATAACTTTTATATTGCATTGTGGTTTTCTCTTAAGTATGTTCCTGTTGTGCACAGATGAATTTGTAATGCAGAATGTCAGCATAGTCTATATTTAATTGTACCTGCTGTTCTCATTCATTAGAACGCAGTCCCCAAGAAATAACTAGATAGATATATTGGGTTTTTTTCTTTTCATAAGACAATTAAACATAATGAAAGAGCATTGCTGAAGATCCCAGGCACAGTGCTAGGAGAGGTTACTAGGAGTGGAGACCTGCTAATGCACCCTCTGGCTCCTGGTAAACTGAGAGTGGCTTCCTGGTATTCACACAGTGTAACTGCTTTATGGGGGGAAAAAGTTGAAGAGAAGTTTATTTCTGCTTCCATTATTATCCCACAACAGCCACATGCCACATTTAAAAATGTTTCTGTAAGAATTGTACCATATCTGTTTCTAAGAGCATTCAGTGAGACATGTAAAAGTTCAGAGCAAATTAAGTGTTTTAAGTATGAAACAAAACAAAGACCAAAAAGAAGTAGAAGTTGGAGATACCAACAGCACCTGATGTGAATAGGTCACAGCAAAAAGGGAATCCTCAGTTGGTATGGTTTTTCTTTTCTGACAGAAGAAAGCATATAGCTGATACAAAATCACAATTTTCTTTAGAACTGATCTTACCAGACACTGGGCGCAGTGGCTCATGCCTGTAATCTCAATGCTTTGGGAAGTCGAGGTGATCAGATCATGAGATCAGGAGTTTGAGACCAGCCTGGCCAATATGGAGAAACCTCATCTCTACTAAAAATACAAAAATTAGTGGGGCGTGGTGGTGGGCACCTGTAGTCCCAGCTACTCAGGAGGCTGAGGCAGGAGAATCGCTTGCACCCAGGAGTTGGAGGTTGCAGTGAGATGAGATCGTGCCACTGCACTCAAGCCTGGTGACCCAGTGAGACTCCATCTCAAAAAAAAAAAAAAGGAATCTTTCCGGGAAATTACCATTTGGGTCCCTATACAAAGCTCATTAAGTAACTCCAACTGTAGTTTTGTGAAGGAGCTTTTATTTGTTTTGAACAGCCCCCTTGGCACCCAGCCAGATCCTAGCCAAGGGTAACCTCCCACCCTGACCCCTGATTGTGCTGGGGGCAGGGGCTGGGCAGTGGGCGGAGGAGCCCTTTTGTGAAGACTTCAGGAAAGCACATGCTCTTGAGGCTCTGGCCTTTGTTAGCAAGCTTCTGCTTGATGCTGTTTCTGTGGATTGTTTAATGACTAATTGGTGCAGAATGTGTAAAAATACAGTTTCCTGCACGAAGCAGTTATGGGTGGCAACATGGGTTGTCTCAACATGATATCAATTTCCACAGACGATTTGGTCAATTCAGTGGGGGGAAAAAAATCAGTCAGTCCAGCCTGAAAATCAGAGCAGTTACTTACGGTTATTGAGGCAACTATGGTTGGTGGATCAAATTTTTCATGTTTGAATCAGTTGTTTTTACATTTTATAGACATAGCCTTAGTCATTTTTGGAAATAATCTTAAATACACAAAAGTAACATTTTAAAATTAGTATCTTTGTTTAAATATTTGTAATCACAGTTTATCAGGCCTAGTGCATATCAGTTCTAAGAGGAAATAACCATTTTACCATTGATATATAGTATATTATATGTAATTAACTGATCTTTCATACTTTGTTATAGAGTAGGAGAGTGACCACAGTGACCACAAAAGCACTTGCAGAAACTATGGATTATCAATTTATTTATTAGTAATTAATTAGTAATGGTAACGAGAAATCAAGTTGTGTTTTGAGGTTGATTTTTTAAAACAGCTTTCTTGATATATAATTTGCATGCCATAAAATTCACCTACTCAATTCAGTGATTTCTAAGTTTATAAAGTTGTGCAACCATAACCATATTCCAGTTTTAGAACATCGTCATCACCCCAAAAAAGTATCCTCATGCTCATTTGCAGTCAATCCCTGCTCCTGTCCTCAGCCCCAGGGAACCACTAATTTACTTTCTGACTCTTAGAAAAGATTTGCCTTTTCTGGACATTTTGTATAAGCAGAATCATACCACATGAAATCTTTGTGCCTGACTTCTTTCACTTAGCATGATGTTTTTGAGATGAGTCTGTGTTATAGCATGTGTCTGCAGTTCATTCCTTTTTATTGTTGAATAGTATTCCGTTGTATGGATATATCACATTTTATCTGCTTATTTACTAGTAGAGGGACATTTGGCATTGTATCCACTTTGGGACGATTATGAATAATACTACTTTTCATACACAAGTCTTTTTGTGATTCTGTATTTTTATTTCTCTTGAGTAAATACCTAGGAGTGGAATTGGTATATTTCTTTAAATATTTGTAAATCATAGTTTATCAGGCCATCTAGCACATATCAGATTTGAGAAGAAATAATTATTTTACCGTTGGTATATAGTGTATGATTAGTGTAATGAACCAATGTTTCATACTTTGTTAAAGATAGAGTAGGAAAATGACCACATAGTGACTACAAAGGTTATGTAATAGGTTTATGCTTAATTTTTAAGGACACTTTGAGGCTGATTTTTATTTACCTAAAACCACCTACTGTTATCCTTAGCATGACTGAAGGTCCTTTTAATACACTCTTCCATTATTTTTGCTCCCTGATATTTTTCTAATAATCATCTAAGCACTTCAAGTTATTGGATGGAACTGCATCATAACCACCTATTATCTACTTGGGCTGTCACTGCTGCAACTCAAAGATTTATTGCATCATTGTTAAAAAGCCCAGCTTGCTGTGAAATCTCGCTGAAGGAGTGGGACAATAATGTGATAGGAGACACATGTTGTGATTGTATAACGTTAACTCTTCTGTGATCCCAGCTGAACACACTTGCTATCCTAGAAGAAGCCTGCCTTCAGGTGGAGCTGGTATAATGAAAGTTAACCTCATTTAGCATTTGGATATGAGCCAGTGTATTAAATGATCCACATCCTGATTTCCTAGAGTGGAAGTCATCATTACCAATTCTACAAAGCAGTAGCTTTATAGTATATTTGGTACATTCAAGTTTACAAAATGTTTTTCTCATTCATTTGATTCATTCAGCATTTCACTGACCTCTAGCTCTGTGCCAGCAGTGCTAAGCACACGGGCTCACTTCCTTCTCTTAACATCCTTGTCAGTGTAGGAAGATCAGATATCAAGTTATCAGATATCAGTATATCATATACAGGATATGATGTACAAGATCAGGGATGATATCTAATCTTCTGACACTGGCAAGGTTGTCAGTGAGAATTCAGGATTGTTATGAGAATTAAGTGAAATTGTGTGCTCAACACTGAGCATGTGAGTGTTGTGAGTACACACACTCACACATACATGTATGCTCAGAGAGGTTTAAATGATTCGTGCGGTCTCACAGTCCGTATGCAGGGGCACTTTCCAGGGCATCACTCTGCTTCCCTTAAGGGAATCTGACCCACAGGAATCTATTTTGATGCCTATAAAAGCCTACTGCATAAAATGACTAAATCTTTTAAAATGAAAAAGATAAGGAGTATTGGATATTAAAAACGAGTCACTTTGTATTGTACCTTTATCTTACTATTTCCAAAATGATATTCATCTCTTGGCCAAGATAACTTAAACCTAAACCTTAAATTAGGAAACACCTAAACATGGTATTTCATTTTTAACGCAAAAGGAGAATAAGTTAGTTTGCTTTTTCACTAAAGGTTTATGTGTTGCGGTAGAAGAAACTTATTTCTCTTTAGTGCTATGAAAAGGACCCATAATTCCAGGCTTCAACACACCTCATTTGTATTTTCTTTGAGAAAATGTCACAGTTAAAATCAATGCCCTAGTATTCATTTGAGCTCCCTTGCCTTCAATAAAACTAATTGATAAACCCTAATAATTAATGGCCTGATTAAACCAAAATGACTTACATCTGCCCTGATGATTGCCATTTATAATCAGTCACTTTAATGACTCATCTTTTCTGTGCTTTGCTTACAGAAGAAAGGCTGTGATGTTTTTAAGTGAGCTGAATGAAAAGCTGTATGCCTTCAATTGCTGTTTGTTTTCCATAACTTGATATTGCATTAAAATAAGCATAAATATAACTACCTCCTTAAAAGTAATCTTTCTGCCTAATCTGTTGTGCTATTGTCTATGGCTTCGAGTGAAGCTGAAAACAAACAAGAAAAAAAATCAAATCATTTCAGTGTTCCTGGAGCTATTTTTTTTTTTTTTTTTAAGATAGAGTCTTGTTCTGTCGCCATGCTGGAGTGCAGTGGTGCAATCTCAGCTCACTGCAACCTCCGCCTCCCTGGTTTAAGCTATTCTCCTACCTCAGCCCTCAGCCTCCTAGGTAGCTGGGACTACAGGCACACGCCACCATGCCCAGCTAATTTTTTGTATTTTTAGTGAAGACAGGATTTCGCCATGTTGGCCAGGCTGGTCTCGATCTCCTGACCTCATGATCCACCCACCTTGGCCTCCCAAAGTGCTGGGATTACAGGTACAAGCCACTGCACCTGGCCCCTGGAGCTATTCTTAAGAGTCGTAGGTTGGCTGGGTGTGGTGGCTCATGCCTATAATCCCAGCACTTTGGGAGGCCAAGGCAGGCGGATTACCTGAGGTCAGGAGTTTGAGACCAGCCTGGCCAACATGGCAAAACCCCATCTCTACTAAAAGTACAAAAATTAACTGGGCGTGTTGGTGGGTTTCTGTAATCCTAGCTACTTGGGAGGCTGAGGCAGGAGAAGCTTGAACCCCGGCATTGGATGTTACAGTAAGCCGAGGTCACGTCATTGCACTTTAGCCTGGGTTTCAAGAGCAAGGCTCCGTCTCAAAAAAAAAAAAAAAAAAAAAAAAAAAACAGATACTTCTACTTCTGCTCATGGAATCACTGCTGTGGGATTTGCCTTCCACCAAAAATAATTAGGAAACTGGACAAAATAGTGAAACAGTTATCTTCAAACTTTAGACAACAGGCAATGTGAGATAGTGATCCCTGAGAGAATAGAAACAAATGAAGTGAGTCCTATAATCACCCAAGCTTTCTGCACAGAAACCCAAACAAAGCTCAAAGGTCTTACTGAGCTGAAGAGACAGAATTTGGAGTTCGAGGAGACCAAAAATGGCTAGAATTTACAGAGCAGAGTCCTAGAAAGGCAGGAACATGCAGAGAAAGAGCTCTAGAAATTGCATAGGCGTTTCCTTGTGTCTGGCCTAATACCAGCCTCTGCATTTATAGAGTGAAATCCTACAAAGCTAGACAGCAACTACTGTTTGGAAAAGAAAATTTCTGGGGAACTGTAAGCTGAACAATTCCCAAAACTTACACAAAGTTGGGAATCTTTTAAATTCCAATAATCCAGTGTAGAGAGGCCTCATTAAACACATTGAGGAACTCAAGAAAGACATTAGAAGGATTATGCTTTAGCAGTGGGGCTAAACTAGCCCTGTAATAGGGGTTACTCTCAACTCTCCTAAAATAAAAGCTCTAAAATCAGCCTCAAAATGATTCAGCTGTCAGTATTCAGCAGCTATACCACTTGCCAGTATCAAGTCCAACACATTGGATTACAATAAAATCCAGCACTTGACAACACAAGATCCACAACATTGAACATCCACATAAAAAGTAGACAAGCAAAGACTTTTTCTTCTGATTATGGATGAAAGACTATAACCAGGAAAAAAAAATCAATCAATAGAAATAGATGCCCCCCTCCCACATACACACCAGAAATAATGGACTTTGCAGACAGAACTTTAGAATAGTTTTTATAAAAACTGTATCTGCTCAAGGAATTCATAGGACACATGAGCATAATGAGATAAATGGAAACAAAGAAACAAGTTGAACATTTATTTTTCAATTACAAAAAATATGTGAAATTAAAATTTCATTAATGAATTAACTGGATTAGACACTACAGAAGAAATTATTGTGACCTTGAGGTTAAAGATCTAGAAATTATCCAAAATTACTACAAAATTACTCATTCCTACTACTAGAAAAAATATTTTTTTACATGAGTACAATCTTAACAATCTTTGAGACACTATCAAGAAGTCTAAGATGTATGTGTAAGTGGAATCTCAAAAGGAGAGGAAAGAGAAAAGGAAACAAAAAATAGTTTGAAGAAATAATAGCTGAAAACTTTCCAAATTTGGTGAAGCCTATAAGTCCACAGATCTAAGAACTCAAGAACTCTAACCAGGATGAACACAGAACCACACCAAAGCACATCAAAATCAAAATTTTGATAACCAGTGACTAAAAAGAAAATCTTAAAAATATTCATAGAAAACAGAGCACATTAAGTAGAGAAACAAAGATAAGAATGACAGCCGACTTCTTGTCACAAGCTATGCAAGCCAGAAGATAATGGAAGGACATCTTTAAAATGTTGAAAGAAAAAAGTTATTCCAGAATTCTGTGCCCAGCAAATACATTTTCCAAAAATAAACAGCTAAATAAAGACTTTTTCAGACGAATATGAGAGAATTCATTGCTAGTAGACCAGCATTACAAAAAAATGTTAAAGGAAGTTATTTAGGATGAAGGAAACTGATGATGGATGGGTAGATCTACACAAAAGAATAAATAGTTTCACAAATCATGGATAAATAAGATTTTTTCTCACTTTTAAATGTCATTAAAATATAATTATGTAAAGGGAAAATAAAGACATTATATTATGGAGCTTATAGTGTACATAGAGGAAAGATGTATGAAAATAAAAGATGAGAAGAAGAAAGTGGAAATATATTATTGTAAGGTTTGTACATTATAAATGAAATACCCTAATATTACTTGAAGGTAGACTGTAAGAAGTTAAAACAGCATATTGTGAATGTTAGAACAGCCATAAATAAATAAAGCTTCAAACAGGCTGGCAAAATTCAACCCATGGGCAAAAATTGGGCCTTTGCCTGTTTTTAACACAATGGCGTTGGAATATAGTCATGGCCATTCATTTCCATGTGGCCTATGGTTGCATTTGCACTACATCAGCAGAATTTGAGAAGTTACCACAAAAAGCTTATAGCTCTTAAAGCCTGAGATGTCTACTTTATGACTCTTTACAGCAAAAGTTTGCCAACCTCTGGCTTAGAAGCAAGTAGTAGAGATTAGTGGAATGCTAAGAACTAGCCCAGCTAACCCAAAAGAAAGCAGGAAAAGAAGAAAAAAAGGAACAAAAGACAGATGGGGCAAATAGAGTTGAACCCAGCCATATCAATACTTACGTTAAGTGTGAATGATCTAAACAGTCCAATCAAAAGCACAAATGTCAAACTGTTTAAAAGAGCAAGACACAACTGTACAGTGTTTGCAAGACACCTATTTCAATTATAATGGCAGATATAGCATCCAACAATCATCATCAGATTGTGAAAGAAAAATAATAACATGGCCAGGCACGATGGCTCACACCTGTAATCCCAGCACTTTGGGAGGCTAAGGCAAGCAGATCACTTGAGGTCAGTAGTTCAAGACCAGCCTGGGCAACATGGTGAAACCCCCATCTCACTAAAAATGCAAAAATTAGCTGGAGGTGTATGTACCAGACACCATTCTAGATGTGGTAGTGAACAAAACAGACCAAGTATGCATTCATGGAGCTTCCCTTTAAGAGGGGAGTACTGAGAATTAACAGATCTTTATGTAGAAATACAGCATGTTGATGGTGCTAAATGTTAAGAACACTGAAGCAGAAGAAAAGGGAAAGGAATTATCTTAGCTGGGAGGGTATTGCTACTGCATACCAGGTGGTTTGGAAAGGCTTCCCTTAAAAAGGTAGGAATCTAAAGCAAAGGAGAAAATTTCAGGCAAAAATCTAAAGCAAAGGTATACAATTTATGGAAGCATAATATTTCACGGACACAGAGCCACAAAGCAAGAGCATACCTGGCAGGTGGGCCAGTGAGCTGAAGCAGAGAGGGCATGGAAAAGAGTGGCAAGGTGAGAGTATGGCACAGCTCACAAGGGCCTTGGGGACCTCTGGGAGGACTTTCCATTTTTGCACCGAATTGGAAAGGCTTTGGAGGTTTTAGGCAAAGAAGTGACGTGGTCTGACTTAGGTTTTAAAGGGATCACTTTAGCTGCTGTGTTGAACACAAACTATAATAGAGCAAGTGTAAAACTAGGAAAACCATCTCAGTAGCATTGTTGAGGAAAGGGTGCATATAGTCTGGCAAAAATGTTTCCTCATAAACATCACATTGGTTTTACAGTCCTACTTACTGGGCTTTGGAAATTATTTTCTTTGAGCTAGTATTTTACTCAAATACAGCTTAAATTGCCACAGTAGCAATAGAAGTTATTTTCTAAATAGAATGAAATATACAACTTTTTCTAGCTTGGTTGATTACCAGTTGATAATAATAATATACTTATAGAATGTTGGACAGTTTAAAAAGCAATTTTATATTCATTATCTCATCTAATCCTCACAGTTATCAAATATTGACATGGTAACTGTTATCTCCCTACAGAGTTGGAAACTAAAACATCACATGCCAAGGCCAGTCATGTGTCAAATTTGTGACAGGATCAAAAAGACTAAAACCCAGGTTATCTGTCTCCTAGCCCAGATTCATTGACTTTGTTAAAGGGAGCTGTTAGGTTCAAATTATCTCAAGGTTGCTGGTAAAGGGGACATTTATATTAGCAAATTTAATGTATCATTTAAAAGCTCTCAACCAGTGAGCGAGATACTGTGCTCAGAAGGGATACATTTGAAGATGTATAAATTAAACTCCTACCCTGTGAACTTAATTCTTTGAGTGATAACAGCAAATACATTAAATAACTCTTAGTATAAAATGTCATCAAAGCCAAGTGTGGTGGCAAACACCTGTAGTCCCATTGACTCGGGAGGCTGAGGCAGAAGGATCACTTGAGCCCAAAAGTTTGAGGTCAGCCTGGGCAACATAGCAAGACCCTGTCTCTGAAATACATGCATACATGCATTACATACATAAATCATATGCTTTGCCAAACAAATGGTACAGACAGTAGACGCTACAGCAATTCAAAGAAGGTAGTGACTGATGGCCTGAGATGAAGGATGGGCAGGATTCAGATAGATGGAAAATATGGAGGAAAGGTTTCTAAACCTGGGGGTGGGAGGGAGATGATGAAAACAGAATGAACAAAGCCTTAATGAGGGTTTTTTTTTTCTTTTGAAACAATGATTAAAACAGTCTTGTTGGAATGCAAAGACTGATTTGAGGATGACTGGATGTCTACTACTTTCACACATAAAGTACTTCTGAAAACCAGGTTGAGGGGAGAATATGAGAAGTCATACAGTTGGCTTACATGTACATTAAAAAAATGTTGGAAAGCTGGAAAAATGCAGTCAGGTTCTTATTTACACCTTGTCTTTTGGAATATAGTTTAGCAGTTCTGTTGTTTTATTATTTTCTCTTTCCATTGATCCACTTAAGTCAGATGTATCTGATTGAAACTAAAGATTTGCTGCTTTTAGCATACCTCTTAATTTCCAGGCAGCACCTTCTTCCAGGAGCTCAAAATATTTGTTCATTAACTGTCTCCATCTGATGTGGTGGCTTAAGAATGGTTTGGGGCAAACTTGTCCAACCCATGCTCCACGGGGCCACAGGAGCCACAGGATGGCTTTGAGTAGTGCAGCCCAGCGTGAATTTGTAAACTTTGTTAAAACATTATGGGATTTTTTTGTGTGTGCCATTTTTTTCTATCTCGTCAACTATCATTAGTGTATTTTATATGTGGCGCAAGACAGTTCTTCCAATGAGGCCCAGGGAAGCCAAAAGATTGTACACCCCTAATTTAGGATGTCAATATATAAAGGAACAAATTGTCCAAAAGAAAAATATTTAAAACTCAGGGCCCATGATAAGAACTAGATTTGAAAAATAAGACCAAACTATGTAGAATCTAACATTTGTTTCAGTTCAGCAAACATTTAGGTGTCTACTGTGGCTGTCTATGATGTGTTGTGCTAACTGCTGGGGCACACTTGAAAGCACAACCCTATTCTTAAGGAATTCATGTTCTGGTTGGTGGCAGGCATGTCAGAGAATACTTAACCTCCTCCTTAAGGAGAGAAATGATTTAGTGAAAGTGGTATATTTAAGGTTTAATATGATGGTGGTATAAGAATTAGGTTGAAAAATTAGAGAAAACTAGACACCAAGAGACCAGGGACTCGCTGGTAAAGGGGACATTTGTCTTAGCAATTTTTTTTTTTTGAGACGAGTCTCGCTCTGATGCCCAGATTACAGTGCAGTGGCACCATCTCAGCTCACTGCAACCTCCGTTTCCCAGGTTGAAGCAATTCTTCTCCCTCAGCCTCCCGAGTAGCTGAGATTACAGATGACCGCCACCATGCCTGGCTAATTTTTGTATTTTTAGTAGAGATTTCTCCATGTTGGCCAGGCTAGTCCCGAACTCCTGACCCCAAGTGATCTGCCTGCCTCAGCCTCCCAAAGTGTTGGGATTACAGGTGTAAGCCACTGCTCCCGGCCATGTATTAGTAAATTTAATGTATCATTTAAAAAGCCATCCATTACTGAACAAGATACTGTGCTTGGAAGGGATACATTTTAAGAGGTATAAAGTATACTCCTACCCTGTGAACTTATTTCTTGGGGTGATGATACCAATAAAAAGAGCTTACAATTGCCTGTGCATACCAACTTGAATTCCTAGAGCCTCCCAATAGAGGTTATAGTGTGTGGTATCTGAAGTGCTTGCTACAGAGACAGGCTCTACAGTTCACCCCTCATCACTGAAACAGAATCCTCAACCACAACATGTACTCGTGGTCTCCATTCTTTATTCTCTCATCCATTCAACAAATGTTTATTGAGCACTTGAAATATATCTGTCACTCTTTCAAGGGCTGGGAGTACAGTAGTCAAGAAAAGAGACAAAGTCCCTGCCTTCATGGAATTTACATTCAAATGTCAGTTATCAGGCTGAGGCTAATAACATTTATCAGGCTAAATGAACTAATGTATAAAAAAATGCCTAGCACATTGCCTGTCACATAAGTATGATTCAGTAATAGTTGCTGTGTTTAAACTTGAAATTTGAATTAAGTATCTACTCTTGGCAAAATACTTTGTTGTGGTACCCTTTTGCCAGATGGAAGGTCAGGAGAAGATTAACCCATTTACAATTTTTTTAAAAATGTTACATCAAAAAATTGTCTCCTGTTCAGTGTCAGTGTAGTTGAGATTATATGCTGTTTTAAATATAACCAGTTGTCTCTGCTAGACCACTTTTGCCATAAAAGATGCATTGAAGCAGATGCTGCTCTATACCATCAAAAGTGGTATGCTCTTGTCCTCCTTGGATGGCTTTTTTGGGCTCCCTGAATTCCTGAAAAGGCTCATTGTTGTCACTGACGATGCTTCACAGAAATCCTTTGTTTCATTACTTAGCGACTGACTGCTTTGGTGAAATCTATTCAATTCTTTTGTTAACTGTAACAGCAGTCAAAAATAATGTAAGGGAGGAGAAGGATAAATGAAACAAAGACTAATAAGCACATGCATGTAGACACATACGCACATCTTTTAGATAAATTTCTAAGTATTATCTGAAGTAACATTTGCCTTGTAAAACATGGGAAATAGCAGTGCTACATTCATTTCCTCATCGGTTTCATTCAGATACGACCTGTTACCCGTAGCATATGAATGACTTTTCCCTGTTGGCCTCCCTTTGGCCTTACTATTACTTAGATGGGAGGATTAGCCTGATAATTACACATATAGAGCAAAACGCATCCTTTTTGTGCAAATTCTTTGCAGGAAGATTACCTTTTCTTATCTACCTCCTTTTCCTGAAAAACTACGGATAGGATGATGGGTGTATTTACCGTCGTTGTAAGCCAAAGTTTGATTTCACTTTTACTTGAAATAAACTCTTGCTTCTGTAGAAACCAGAAATTGTTAAAAGTGGAGGAGTTAAGACCTTACATTTTACCTTCAGTTAAAAAAAATGCTTTTCATTAAATTTGTGATTTGAATTTCGGATTGAGCAGATGATGTCATTTCTGCAACTTGGTGTGGTGTGCGTGTGTGCTTTTAAAGAACAAACGCTGTAGATATATGGAATTAGTTACATGGCCTTTTCTGGTCCCTTTTTAGATGTGAAGCCCTCCAATATGCTAGTAAACACAAGAGGACAGGTCAAGCTGTGTGATTTTGGAGTTAGCACTCAGGTATGTCCCTTTTCCTCCCAGTATACTCTTTTCTCTGCAACAACCTCTTTATATTTTCATTCTGTTCTCTGGATTGAAAAATCCCCTAGCTGCCAGACAAACAGAAACCCCGCATCTTTTCCTCGGCTGGGAGTGTGTTATTCATTTTTAATCTCTGAGCGAGTTTCCTTCATCAGAATATGATTGTTCATTGTTTAATGACAGTAAAAACTGCTGATATTGTAATTACTACTTACGAATAGCAAACTTCATTGATATGCAGCTTTGATATGAAAGCGTTTTGGCCAGACAAAAGGGAGGGCAGAGTGGGAGCTGTGTCTGGGGAACCCAACTGGCCCACAATAAAAATTAATATTGGGAGCAACAATGGTGGAGGGCCATTACAATGTGCAGCACAAATTTTAATTAATTTCCATTTTGGGCCTCCCCTGAGAAACCCAGTGATAGTGACCCATGAGCGTGCTGTGATGTTGATTTGAATTGCAGCCACCTTTACTCTCAGCCAAACACGAAGACCAAAGCGAAGGTCATCGTTGTATTATGAGTTGTCAAAGTCTGTTATCCCTCCAGCGTATTTAGTGTTCGTTTCATTCTAGTAATGCATGGGGCTTCATTCACATCTTGAGCCATCTGACTAAAAATTGAGTGTGTTCAAATTCTGCTTTAAATTGACTTTTTATATCAGGCGGGTTTGGGGTACTAAAGCGATAAGCATCCTGCTTAAGTGAATTGTTTAAGGTTATCTGCTATAAACTGTAATGCTGTGCTTGTTTAAATTGGAAATCACATTCAAAAGAAAAGAGAGATTTAATCATTTTTAATGCCTTTGTAGATAAATTTGTTCCCTTTTACATAATTTTTAGTTGATTTATACGAATGATGATTGTAGGTTAAATGAGGAATAATTGCCCATTTTATTTCCACATTATCTTTATATTGTTCTAACAGACTGTTTTGTCTCATAGCTGGTGAATTCTATAGCCAAGACGTATGTTGGAACAAATGCTTATATGGCGGTAAGTAAACTTATGCAAAAATAACATTTAAAACCAACATCTTTATCTTTATGTACTTGGTAATGTATAATTCTTGAATTAATTCCACAGCTTTAGCCTAGCAGATCATAAATTACGAAGTCAATCTACTCGTGGTCTGATTTTTAAATCTTTCTAAAAGACATTAGGGTTTTTACAGGAGCTATCAACTTATCTGACTTTGTTGACTTAACTGGTTGGTTCAAGTGTGAAATCGCTGAGTTTTGAAGTTTAATCCTACAGAAAAATTGCACCTTGTAGCATACTGGCCACTTTTCCACATTTCTTATTTAATTAACCCTCAAATATACCCAAATGTCAGTCAATAAAATTGGTTGTTTTTTCTTGAAATATGAACATGCTTTGTCACCTGATCAAAATTAAATTACTGATATAGCCAAATTATATTTATGGATCTCTGAATGTAAGGGTTTAGGGGGCAGTTCTCTATAGAACTTATACCTCTATATTTTGTTTAGTTGTTATTCATGCCTATTGTAAGATTATTTAGTTGCACTGAAATAAACTTACCAACAATAACAAGTAGAAGCATGAGGCTGTTTCAAAGACCAATGTAGACTTGGCTTTTGAGTAAGGGAAGTTATTTGTTTTCATAAATATACTTTAGTTTATACGTTTCCATAATCACCTTGAGAGTCAGAGGGAAAAAAAGAATTAAACAGGAAACTTATCTAGTATTATTTTTGGAGCAAAGTTTTGTCTTCCTGTAACAACTGAAAGATAATTTTTTATAATGAAAGCTCTAAATTTATTTAGGTAGTCCCTTTCATCTCTAATAGTCTTCATTAATGTATCATGAAATTAAATGATGTTAGTATGGATAAAACTGTGGGTCTTATTCTCAGTATTCTGTGTTTATATATTATCTTGATTAAAGATTTAGGGATGGAACCTTGTTCTAAACCTAATTCTAAACCTAAACCTTATTCCCAGAACAATACAAAACTTTTTTTTTTCATTCAGATACCAGAATAGCTCATTTTTGTCTTGCATGGTTTTTAAAGAAAGTTCATACTTTCTTGTTTAAGTGTAATAATAGGAAAAACAAAAAATTAACCTCTGAAGTCATCATATCTGTTTTTATAAAACGTAATCACCTTACTTCCTCTACCAAGTTAGATGAGATTGGTGAGCCACGTTTATAGCCTTACTGAATGCTAAGGTTTAAGTCTTTGAAAGAATATGAAACACTGTAATTTTTAAAAAGTGGGGGGACATGACTGTAAATGAAACAATTGCTCAACTAACCAGCATGTTCTTAGTAGCTTTAAATTCCTCTGATAATTAAATTGCATTATATTTTAATGTACAAATCCAGATTACAGTTGTCTTTCCCAGGTGTACATTAAAGAAATTAGTTTTTTATTTTTGTTTATGGGTGAATGTGATGCATCCATCTGTTAACTGAAAATATGAGGTTTAAAATTATGAAACGTTAGCTCAGATTGACAAAACTAAAATTGCTTTGCTTCTTAGGTGAGTGAATTCTAGTCGTCAGCTTTGTAGTTCAAGCTATAAAAAGCATAAGATACCTAGAAAAGGAGCAATGATAGCTTGAGAGTGAGCACTTTGCTCAGTTCAGTAGGAGGCTCTTATTGGCCAAGGCCAAGTACTTACCTACATGGTGTGAGGTTGGGGAAGGGGGGGAGGTGGAAATAACCTATATTATTATAGTACATGTATTAGTCCCTACATTTTATCTGTTGAGAGTCTCTTGAGAGAAAGGAACTGAGCCTTTTTTTTTTTTTTTTTTTTTTTTTTTAAAACCACAACTGGTTCTCGTTTTAGCTGGTATATTTTATAATTTTGAGTTCTACATAAGTCCTATGCCAAATATCCATGAACTACAGTTCTCAGGCCAAATTCAGTTTACTGGAACAATGTATTAATCACTCTTCTAAGCTCTTACGGCCTATTTTTGTAAATAAAGTTTTATTGGAACATGTCCACACCCATTTGCTTATATATTATGCATGGCCACTTTAGCACTGCAGTGGCAGAGTTGAGTAGTTGTGACAGTTGCAACAGAAAGTATATGGCTCATAGCATGAAAAATATTTACTAGCTGACCCTTTCCCGAAAAAGTTTGCCAGCCCCTGATCTATGCCAGTGAAAGCTGTATCTGAAACTGAGAGCACCTTCAATAATCAACCAGCATTTACTGAGCATCTTCTGTGCCGTCAGTCAGGTACAGTGGAACCATTGTATAATCTAGATAAGACTTGGATGAAACAGGCAACATATTATATGTAGCAGCATTATGTGTGACATAATAAAGACTTAAGTTGTACCAAACATACATTTAGAAAATAAGACGGCCTGGGCACAATGGCTCATGCCTGTAATCCCAACACTTTGGGAGGCCAAGGCGGGTGGATCACCTGAGGTCAGGAGTTTGAGACCAGCCTGACCAACATGGAGAAACCCCGTCTCTACTAAAAATACAAAAAATTAGCTGGGTGTGGTGGTGCATGTCTGTAATCCCAGCTGCTCGGGAGGCTGAGGCAGGAGAATCACTTGAACCTGGGAGACGGAGGTTGTGGTGAGCTGAGATCGCACCATTGCACTCCAGCCTGGGCAACAACAGTGAAACTCCGTCTCAAAAATAAAAAAGAAAAGAAAATGAGATAGACGGTGTACGAATTTGATGATTCAAACAGTATGTGAAAAGGGTGCTTGCACAAGAGAAAGATCACTGTGAATGGATGAGCAAAGACTCAGAAATAGAAGGCATGGGGCAGGGTGAAGAAATGGGGAAGAGGACAAATAAAAAATTGCAGGAATACGTAATTAGAAGTCACTTGATACCCTCATTTTACGTATTTCCCTCACTTTATATTCGTGCATACTTCTGTACAGTGATAATAACATCAGTAATAATAGCTTACATTTAAGTAGCTTTATGTGCCAATCACTCTTCTCACATATATTAACTTTTAAATGCTCACAACACTATGACATAGGTACCTCACACAGTGCCAGACGAGTGAATTAGTTCATGAAAGCTGCATTCCAAAAGTGTCTTGTTCACTAATTATAAGCACAACATTTAACTTTTCATATTACGAATATATTTAACTTTTCATATTATGAATCTTGCTTGTGTTTCAAGGTATAGACAGGCCAAAATTACTTAAATACAGCCAGCTAGGCTACTCAAATATTAAAAAGAAAATATATCAGAATGAAATAGCCCTGCATATGTGAATAATCTCACTTTATTCTGTAATCGGAAGTATAAGATATAGGAAAGATAATTAGGAAAAGGACAGGGAAGCTTTTGTAACATCATTAGTCATTTAGAAAAACCAAGTATGGGCACATTAAGCAATGTACTTATAGGAGACTTGAAAAGTCATGTTGATCCAACCTCGCCATTGACCAGTGAGGAGACTGACCTGGAAAAGTGAATTGTCATGCTCAAGGACATACTGTTTTTTTAGGGGCAGATAATTAATAGGTTCAATAGATACCTTCATCAGAAGCATGAAAGATTTTCAACCACATTTTAAAAGGATTTTATCCATAAGGTTTATAAAAGGGGTCTAGAAGCTTGGAGCTTATATTAAATTAACAATTTTTCAGAAATTCTTTATTTTTTTTTTTCTTGAGATGGAGTCTTACTCTGTCCCCCAGGCTAGAGTGCAGTGGCATGATTGCAGCTCACCACAACCTCTGTCTTCTGGGTTCAAGCGATTCTCCTTCCTCAGCCTCCTGAGTAGCTGGGATTACAGGTGTGCAGCACCACGCCTAGCTAATTTTTGTATTTTTAGTGGAGATGGGGTTTCACCATGTTGGCCAGACTGGTCTCAAACTCCAGGTCTCAAGTGATCCACCCTCCTTGGCTTCCCAAAGTGCTGGGCTTACAGGTGTGCGTCACCACACTCGGCCCAGCAATTCTAATTACTAAAAATTTTATTATGTTTTTAAGATAGAAGTTCCTAAAACTTTAACTATTCAGTCTTTCTGGCTTACTATCATTTTAAAAATCAAATATAAAAATTGACACTATTGCTATCATTAACTGAAGTTTTAAAATGAAAAAATCTTACTCAAATACTTGGCCCTTGGGATCAGAAAGTCAATCTAAATAACCATTCCTATCTCCAGAATGTTTTTTTCTGCCCAAGCTATTCCAATTCTTGGAAATTGTCTTTGCTTGGAATAAAACCCATACACATTGCATGATCCAACTCAATGGCTATGCTCATGCGGTGGTAGTAATAGTAGTGGTGGTGACTGGAAGGATACTTGGAATAACACCCATATACATTGCGTGACCCAACTCAATGGCTATGCTCATGCAGTGGTAGCAATGGTAGTGGTGGTGACTGGGAGGAGGCTAGCATTAACTGGGCATTCCCATGTGGTGTGTACTGAAGCACATTACAGGATTCATTCAGTCTTCACACAACCCCAGGAGGTATACGTATTACTGCTATTATTTATTATTACTGTCTTCATTTTACAGATGAGGAAACCAAAGGTCAAAATATCTTTAACCCAAGATCTCAGAGTTGGCACATAGTAAAAGGCAATTTAATTAGGACATCAGCTTCTAGTTTCTGCTAATAGCAGACTAAATTATTTAGATCAACTCTTCTGTTTAAATGTGCTAGCTAAGTTTTTGTTTGTTTGTTTGTTTGTTTGTTTTAAACCATCTCAAATGCACCGAAGAGCTGAAAAGACAGTGGGCTACTCCCAGCACAATTTTTGAATGAAATCCTACCACAGAGAGGAAAGTAGAATGGGATCCCCATCACTGCTTATTCCTGAGGGCATTTGCCTGAATCACAGTTAGGCGAGAGGGTCAGCGGCCAAGCTTCAGAGCCCACCTAAGTCAGAAGGTCTCAGAGAAGATCTCCTCTGTTCCCTGCTAGAAGCCTAAATGGGTAACCTCAGTGTAAGGGTAAACTAGATCTAAAACTGCTCCTCTTCCCCCAGTCCCAGGAAACTGAAGAAGAGGCATCTGGAACTAAGCAGAGAAGCAGAAGAAACAGGAAAAGTGGAAAAAGTTGTGACCATAGCCTAGCCCTGGTATAGATTTGCACCCTGGGTATATGCATACATGTCCTAGGTTGGACAAGGCACTTCACACTGAGAAGTGGTTTGAGGTGGTCTCCACCTTAGGCCTCAGAGAACCTCTCCATAGTTTTTCTTTCAAGGGGAAAAACTAGCAAGCAAAGAGAACCGGGCACACAAGACAGCAAAGCCACCTGAAGGTCAGCAGGAATAGCAGGCAGCAGAAACATTTGCATACAGACTTAAGATCACACATTTTTAAAGTGACATAGCAGATTTTTAAAGTTCTAAACAAAACTTCTAGATTAAAATTTAAAACTCACTGTATTTGACAACATATTGGACACAGCAGAAGAGAGAATTGGTGAACTGGAAGATAGATCTGAATTCAAGCAGTCTAACTTCAGAGTCCTGTTTAACCAGTGTTCTGTTTGCCTACACAAGGATCTTGCCAATGTTAAAAAAAAAAAAGAAAAAAGAAAAAAATCCTTACCACTTGTGATACATATTTTGACTATATGCTAGCCTGAAGTTTTCATGCCTACTTTGTTAATTTTCTATGTAGCCTGAGTCTGAACAGAAATTCATTTTTTGGAAGAGATAAGGGATATACCTTGAGATCTTCCTGCTTTTGACAAATCTTGTTGTAAATGGACGGTTCTGGAATTAGTTAACTACATGTGAATTCTTGTCAAGGCTGAGTCACAGAGGGCATCTGGAGGGAGTATAGTGTGGGTGCCAGAAGGACTGCCCTTTAAGATCCTCTCTAAATTCTACTTATTACTCTTTACTGGTCTTATTAAGAATAGGTCACAGTTTTTTTTTGTTTCATTTTGTTTGCTTGTCACTTAAACCTCACTGCAAAGATATTTTAGACAAGAGTCATGTTTTTCCTATTATTTAGCTTTTCACACTAATGACAGCTGTCATGTGAGAGAGTAACCTCAGTTTTAACTTTTTAACTGCTAAATATCCATCACCGATATTCTGTCAACAACATGGTACCTGGTAGTTGGTTTTGTTTTGTTTTGTTTTTCAGGGGAGAGGACAGGGCAGGCCACCTTGGCTTCAAGTGTGAGAACAGCTTTGAATTGTGCAGCCTCGGGCCATCAAATCCTGGCTCCATAAATTCAGAATATTTTGGTGCTCATCTTGTGTCTAAATCACTTCCAGGGACCTGGGCACATTTTCCAGTCCCTATCCACCTTAAGAGTTGTTTAGGATAGACACGTGGAGCTTGCTGTTGGCTTTTGCTGAACATTTTTGCTCAAACACTGCATCACAGCAGTAATCTTGTTTCATTAGCTTATTGAAAGAATAATTTCCCCAACAAGAGGTCATCAGAATCTGACCCTTAAAAGAGTTCTCTTATTTGCCATCTAGTATCTGTGAACATTATCACTTTTTCTATTTTTTCTTTTTAAATTTAATTTAATTTTTCTATGCTTTATTATCAGCTTACAGTTTGCATTTGTTTTGATAGTTCAGTGGGCAAATGTAATGAGTGTGTTTAACCTCCTTGTTGATCCTGCCCAAATATTTTGTATGTGGGTTCCACTTTTCTGTGTGTGTGTGTGTTTTCTGTATTCTGGATGAAATGCTTGGTACCTGTCAATCAGTAGAATGAAGAAATGGAGAGAGGAAGGAAAAAAGGTCAGGGCAACATTTAGTTATTTCTTTAATAATTCTAGAGGATTTTAGGATTTTCATGTTTGTTAGAAGTTCTTGACAGACATGAATAGCAATGTATGAGGAAGTTATATTAAAACTCTCTAAGGAACTTATTTGTTCATACAGTAAACATGTATTACATCCCTTCAGTCAGTGTGCATTGACTGCATATCTGTTATGTGTCCGGCAAGGTACTAGGTATGTCTGCCTGGTACACTCTTTGCCTCTTAGGAAAAACGAACTAGAAAACAGATGATTTTATAACACAGTGTGATAAATAATAAGATATGAACAGCATTTTAATGAAGTACAGAAGCAGGAATTTATAATTCTGCTGTAGGAGTAGAGAAAGGTTTCACCCTCAAACAGGATCTGTGTGAGACATGGTCATTAAGCAGAGAAGAGGAAAGCAGGGAGATCTGAAAGGTCATTGTCTCTCCAGGGAACATGGAAGTATTTAGTGACTGGAGCTAAGTGTACCAAAGAATCACCCAGAGAAATTATTTTTTTAAGTGAGGATCTCTAGCCCCATCCCCAGAGATTCTGATTCTGGAGGTTCATTTGTATTAATAGTAAGCACCTCAGGCCGTTCTGTGATGGCTGCTCCAAAGACTGCACATTGAGAAATACTGACCAACTCAAGGCTGTGCTTGGCTCTTCTGACTTCTAGTTGTGGGGTCATTTTGACTCACTGGAAAGACCTCTAATTTTGCAGTCAGACACAACTGGCTTTGAATCCTTGCTCCTGGACTGTGCATTTAATACTAACCCATAGCTCTAGACTTGAACATGTCACTAACTAAGCCTCAGTTTTTACATTTGTAAATTGAGGGCAATAATACCTACTTTTGCAGAATCATTATGAAGTAGAAGACACAAAGTACCTAGCCCAGTGTCTGACACTAGTAAGTGGTCATTAAATGATAACTATTACTATCTTTCTTGTATAGTGGATACAGCACCCATAATGGTTAGTAAAGTAAACTAAACTTCTCTGTGCCTCATTTTCCTCATTTGTTAATTGGGGATGATAAAATAGTACCAATGTTACATGGATGTTTGTGAATCTGAAATGAGATATGCGTGAAAAACACTAAAACAAGGCCTGGTGTACAGAAATTCTTTAATAAATGCACACATAATTTTGTTGATGATAGTAATGATGGTGACAATAATGTTATTCCTGTAGCTGGCTAGCCAGTTCCGTATGAATACATCCTGGTATCTATTTAATTGGATATTGGGGTGTAAGTTATGATCTCAGCCTTGCCATGATTAGCCTGTAACCTTTAGCAATCATTCCACCTTTGTGAAACCTGTTTCTCTTATTCATTTGTTCATGTGTTCATTCCAAAGCCTTCTATGAAGTACTGTACTGAATGCTAAATCCTAGAGGGATAGATAGCTCAGGAAGCATCCACTCAGTATGAAATTATTCCTTTTGAACTAGAGTGTTTATGTAGCCTTTTTTAGACCAGGTATTTGCTATACATCTTGCGTGGAGGACCCAGAGTCCCAAATGGACCTTTCAAACTGTTCCTTGGTTCATATACAAAGAAACTCTGATCAGTGGAATGAAATGTTGAACAGTAGATGAATCTGGGTAAAGGAAATAGGAATGTGCTTTGCTCTGATCTCGTTTTTTCAAATTTCCTGTAAGTTTAAAGTTATTTCCAAATAAAAAATTAAAAGAAACCCTACTGTTCCAGACCCATGTATCAAAATGCAAATAAGTAATAATATCATATAATGTTGTATAATTTGTTACTCTACAATGAAGATCACTGGATTTGGAGGGAGAGGATCTGGATTCAAATCTCAGCTCATTCACTACTTAGGACCTTGCCTAAATTACCTCACTACTCTGAGCCTCCATTTTCTTCATCTGTGAAATGACTTCCAAAGTCTTCCTCACAGGGACTTGGAGAGGATTCAATAAGAATATATCTATATATAATTTCTATAGATTTTATACTATATGCACAAATACTTATATACACACATGTAAAATTGTTCTGTCATCTGTAAAATGCTATGCAGATGTTGGTGGCTCCTCACCTTAGCTGAGCTCATTTTGGTGTATGTGTTTTCCTGAGTAGCATCCGTGAACTCACAAGCTCCCTTCTGATTCCTTGCAGCCTGAAAGGATTTCAGGGGAGCAGTATGGAATTCATTCCGATGTCTGGAGCTTAGGAATCTCTTTTATGGAGGTATGTTTTTTGCACATAGACGCTTCCTTGCATATCTGTACTAATATATTCAATCAGGAAAAGTGAAGATTTTGAAAGAATAAGCTAAAATAAACCTTCAGCATGTTATATAGATGTACACACAGAGTTTGACCATAAAGTCTTTGATTCCTTGTGTGGCTTGTGAACTGACTCTGGAGGTTATTTTAAAGCACTATTTATTACAGATCACCTGTGTAAGACCTGCCTGGAGTCTTTGTTAAAAATACAGATTCTTCGACCCTATTCAAACCAATTAAATCCAAACCTCTAAGAATCTGCATGGTTAATCTCTTCCCTGGGTGATTTTTATACACACTAAATCTGGAGAACCTGTGTTCTAAAAGAGGGATTCCAGAAAAATTCGGTGTCCTGTTGGAATGCATATGTAACTTCCAAAGGTGATTAGTTTAAAAGGTACAGCCCTACTCATTTAGATATGTAAGTTATATATGTTTGTTTTAAAAGAAAAAAAAAATCACCTCATTCCAGTATAGTCATATCAGATCTGTATGTGGGTTAAGGGGTGGTGTGATATGATGGACAGGGAGGGGGGAAGAGGATGTATGTATTTAGGACAATTGCAATATCTACTCTTTATAGCTGTATTTAGAATGGACTTTATGTTAGTGTTCCAGATGTAGCTCCATTAGAACTCTATGCTATGATTTTTTAATAAAATGACCATTGATCTACAAGAAAATGCATATAACTTAGAAGGACATGTGGATCAGTTTGAATTATGGTAGTATAGAACCTGTATACTGACCAGTGCTTCAAAAATTCTCATTTAAATTGATTCAAATAAAGAAGGACTCTTCTTTTCTTTTCTTTTCTTTTATTATACTTTATGTTCTAGGGTACATGTGCACAACGTGCAGGTTTGTTACATATGTATACATGTGCCATGTTGGTGTGCTGCACCCATTAACTCATCATTTACATTAGGTGTCTCCCCTAATGCTATCCCTCTCCCCTCCCCCAACCCCACAACAGGCTGCGGTGTGTGATGTTCCCCATCCTGTGTCCAGGTGTTCTCATTGTTAAATTCCCACCTATGAATGAGAACATGCGGTGTTTGGTTTCCTGTTCTTGTGATAGTTTGCTGAGAATGATGGTTTCCAGCTGCATCAATGTCCCTACCAAGGACATGAACTCATCCTGTTTTATGGCTGCATAATATTCCATGGTGTATATGTGCCACATTTTCTTAATCCAGTCTATCATTGATGGACATTTGAGTTGGTTCCAAGTCTTTGCTATTGTGAATAGTGCCACAATAAACATACATGTGCGTGTGTCTTTAAAGCAGCATCATTTATAATCCTTTGGGTATATCCCCAGTAATGGGATGGCTGGGTCAAATGATATTTCTAGTTCTAGATCCTTGAAGAATCACCACACTGTCTTCCACAATGGTTGAACTAGTTTACAGTCCCACCAACAGTGTAAAAGTGTTCCTATTTCTCCACATCCTCTCCAGCACCTGTTGTTTCCTGACTTTTTAATGATCACCATTCTAACTGGTGTGAGATGGTATCTCATTGTGCTTTTGATTTGCATTTCTCTGATGGCTAGTGATGATGAGCATTTTTTCATGTGTCTGTTGGCTGCATAAATGTCTTCTTTTGAGAAGTGTCTGTTCATATCCTTTGCCCACTTTTTGATGGGATTGTTTGTTTTTTTTTCTTGTAAATTTGTTTGAGTTCTTTGTAGGTTGTGGATATTAGCCCTTTGTCAGATGGGTAGATTGCAAAAATTTTCTCCCATTCTGTAGGTTGCCTGTTCACTCTGATGGTAGTTTCTTTTGCTGTGCAAAAGCTCTTTAGTTTAATCAGATCCCATTTGTCAATTTTGGCTTTTGTCACCATTGATTGCTTTTGGTGTTTTAGACATGAAGTCCTTGCCCATACCTATGTCTTGAATGGTATTGCGTAGGTTTTCTTCTAGGGGTTTTATGGTTTTAGGTCTAACATTTAGGTCTCTAATCCATCTTGAATTAATTTTTGTATAAGGTGTAAGGAAGGGATCCAGTTTCAGCTTTCTACTTATGGCTAGCCAGTTTTCCCAGCCCCAGTTATTAAATAGGGAATCCTTTCCCCGTTTCTTGTTTTTGTCAGGTTTGTCAAAGATCAGATGGTTGTACATGTGTGGTATTATTTCTGAGGGCTCTGTTCTGTTCCATTGGTCTATATCTCTGTTTTGGTACCAGTACCATGCTGTTTTGGTTACTGTAGCCTTGTCGTATAGTCTGAAGTCAGGTAGCGTTGATGCCTCCAGCTTTGTTCTTTTGGCTTAGGATTGTCTTGGCAATGCGGGGTCTTTTTTGGTTCCATATGAACTTTAAAGTAGTTTTTTTCCAATTCTGTGAAGAAGGTCATTGGTAGATTAATGGGGATGGCATTGAATCTATAAATTACTTTGGGCAGTACGGCCATTTTCACGATATTGATTCTTCCTATCCATGAGCATGGAATATGCTTCCATTTGTTTGTGTCCTCTTTTATTTCATTGAGCAGTGGTTTGTAGTTCTCCTTGAAGAGGTCCTTCACATCCCTTGTAAGTTAGATTTCTAGGTATTTTATTCTCTTTGAAGCAATTGTGAATGGGAGTTCACTCATGATTTGGCTCTGTTTGTCTGTTATTGATGTATAAGAATGCTTGTGATTTTTGCACATTGATTTTGTATCCTGAGACTTTGCTGAAGTTGCTTATCAGCTTAAGGAGATTTTGGGCTGAGACGATGGGGTTTTCTAAATATACAATCATGTCATCTGCAAACAGGGACAATTTGACTTCCTCTTTTTCTAATTGAATACCCTTTATTTCTTTCTCTTACCTGATTGCCCTAGCCAGAACTTCCAACACTATGTTGAATAGGAGTGGTGAGAGAGGGCATCCCTGTCTTATGCCAGTTTTCAAGGGAAATGCTTCCAGTTTTTGCCCATTCAGTATGATATTGGCTGTGGGTTTGTCATAAATAGCTCTTATGATTTTGAGATATGTTCCATCAATACCGAATTTATTGGGAGTTTTTAGCATGAAGGGCTGTTGAATTTTGTCAAAGGCCTTTTCTGCATCTGTTGAGATAATCGTGGTTTTTGTCTTTGGTTCTGTTTATATGGTGGATTACGTTTATTGATTTGCATATATTAAACCAGCCTTGCATCCCAAGGATGAAGCCCACTTGATCATGGTGGATAAGCTTTTTGATGTGCTGCTGGATTCGGTTTACCAGTATTTTATTGAGGATTTTTGCATCAATGTTCATCAGGGATATTGGTCTAAAATTCTCTTTTTTTGTTGTATCTCTGCCAGGCTTTGGTATCAGGATGACGTTGGCCTCATAAAATGAGTTAGGGAGGATTCCCTCTTTTTCTATTGATTGGAATAGTTTCAGAAGGAACAGTACCAGCTCCTTCTTGTACCTCTGGTAGAGTTGGCTGTGAATCCGTCTGGTCCTGGACTTTTCTTGGTTGGTAGGCTATTAATTATTGCCTCAATTTCAGTCCCTGTTATTGGTCTATTCGGGGATTCAACTTCTTCCTGGTTTAGTCTTGGGAGAGTGTATGTGTCCAGGAATTTATCCATTTCTTCTAGGTTTTTTAGTTTATTTGCGTAGAGGTGTTTATAGTATTCTCCGATGGTAGTTTGTATTTCTGTGGAGTCGGTGGTAATATCCCCTTTATCATTTTTTATTGCGTCTATTTAATTCTTCTCTCTTTTCTTTATTAGTCTTGCTAGCGGTCTATCAATTTTGTTGATCTTTTCAAAAACCAACTCCTGGATTCGTTGATTTTTTTAAAGGGTTTTTTGTATCTCTATCTCCTTCAGTTCTGCTCTGATCTTAGTTATTTCTTGCCATCTGCTAGCTTTTGAATGTGTTTGCTCTTGCTTCTCTAGTTCTTTTAATTATGATGTTAAGGTGTCGATTTTAGATCTTTTCAGCTTTCTCTTGTGGGCATTTGGTGCTATAAATTTCCCTCTACGCACTGCTTTAAATGTGTCCCAGAGATTCTGGTATGTTGTATCTTTGTTCTCATTGGTTTCAAAGAACATCTTTATTTCTGCCTTCATTTCGTTATGTACCCAGTAGTCATTCAGGAGCAGGTTGTTTAGTTTCCATGTAGTTGAGCGGTTTTGAGGGAGTTTCTTAATCCTGAGTTCTAGTTTGATTGCACTGTGGTCTGAGAGACAGTTTGTTATAATTTCTGTTACTTTACATTTGCTGAGGAGTGCTTTACTTCCAACTGTGTGGTCAGTTTTGGAATAAGTACAGTGTAGTGCTGAGACGAATGTATATTCTGTTGATTTGGGGTGGAGTCTTTTTTTTCTTAGTAGAGATAGGGTCTTGCCATATTGTCCAGGGTGGTCTTGAACTCTTGGGCTCAAGTTCCTCCTGCCTTGACTTCCCAAAGTGCTGGGATTACAGGCGGGAACCACTGTGCCCAGCCAGGACTTTTTCTAATAGAAAAGTAGAAAGGACTCTTTAAATAATATCATAGATAGAGTTGCAATCATGATTTTATAACCTTTTTTTTTTTTTAGTCAAATACTTTTTCTGTGAGTTTTGTGATGCATGAATGCAATTGTATTTGTAAGGAAATAATCTTCAAACTCAATTCACCTGCACAGTAGAAAGAAAGCAAAAATAAAGTATGGAACGTTTATTAAATCATATTCTTCTGCTTCTTCTTAAAAGGCAATCTAAGAGGAAATACAATATGTATGCATCCTCTGAGAAGTTAGCGATAATGGTGGTCACATCTCAGAGCTGAGTCTCCCAAGAGAATCCTCAAAGGCCTATTCTATTATCCCGTTTTAGGGAAAACTAGTGTTTTTGATTTGTGGAACTCAGGATTGCTGTTATACAATTTCCTTTTGCATATTTTAAATTGTTATTATTTATTTTATAAGTGACTGGATATAGTGTAAGACAGTTGAGAAGTGACATGGTGTAGAGATAAAAATCCTAGATTGGGAATGAAAGACCTGGGTTACAGTTCCAGATTTGCTAGTAGTTTTTTAGGTGACCCTGTGGAAGCCACTATTCTTCACTGGGCCTCAGTTTCTTTATTTGTAAAATATTGATCTCTAAGCCCCTTTCCAGACTAACATTCTATGACTGTGCTACTGCTCATTGTGTTGTTTTCTTTCCTTAGCTTTCACACACCAACTCTAGAGTTGTGTGACTGAGACAGTGATAAAATGGCATAAAATGCAGAGGCATGGCACTACTATAAGAGCACATAACTATTAGATTTAAGATTTAAAGCACATATAAATGTTCACCATTCATCCTTTCTACATTCATTTATGCATTCATGTGTTGAGCTCCTGCTGTGCCTGCTGTATAAGCAGTGGGGATAGAATAAGGAAAAGACACTGAAGTCTTGCCTGTCATGGAGTACCATTTGGGGAGGGCTGGGGCATGAGGGGAAGGACAGAAAACAAAGGGATAACTAAATATGTAATTTGTCAGGTGAGAGTAAGTCCTATGGAGAAAAAGAAAGCAGACTAGGCCGGGCTCAGTGGCTCACGCCTGTAATCCCAACACTTTGGGAGGCTGAGGTGGGCAGATCACCTGAAGTCAGGAGTTTGAGACCAGCCTGACCAACATGGAGAAACTCTGTCTCTACTAAAAATACAAAAAATTAGCTGGGCATGGTGGTACATGCCTGTAATCCCAGCTACTCGGGAGGCTGAGGCAGGAGAATCACTTGAACCCGAGAAGTGGAGGTTGCAGTGAGCCGAGATCGCATCATTGTGCTCCAGCCTGGGCAACAAGAGTGAAACTCCGTCTCAAAAAAAAAAAAAAAAAAGAAAGAAAAGAAAAGAAAGCAGACTAGTCCTCTCTGGTAAAGTACCACTTGAGCAGATACTTGAATGCTATGAGAGAAGAGAGCCACCTGATAGCAAGCTCAAAGGCACCAAGATAGAGTACACTCTCAGCATTTTTAAGGAAGGGAGAGACCAGTGTGACTTGAGTGGAGTTAGCAAGGGAAAAATAGGAAAAAATAAATTTAGAGAGGTAGCCAGGGGCCAGGGCAAATATATCCTTGTAGGCCATGCTAAGGACTTTATGTATTACTCTTAGAAGAAATGATCTGACTTAAATTTTCACAGTATCATTGAGTGCTCTGTGGAGCATGACTATAGAGAGGCAGGTGTGGAAACAGGGAGATCAGTTTAAGTAGGTAGGAAGACGGGTGCTCAATAAATATATTTATGTTGCATAATGAAATATGTGTCTGTCTGCCAGTATTTTGCTGGTTGCTGGGGTGCAAAGATTAATAAAAAGAGACTTTTTGTAGTGTAAGGAAGGAGATTGCCATTGATATATTTGGGTTTTGTTGATGATATTCATTTATCCTGGAGATAAACTATTGAATATTCTCTGGAAGACTGAAAAAAACAGACTCGTTGAATTTTCAGGATCGAAGAGGATTAGGTACAGAGAACTGTGTGAAAAAGTGTCAGCATTGAGGGTGGGACACCTGAATGCCGGAAGGACTGTGTTGGCTCATGTGGTAGAGAGCAGATAACCAGATGGTCAGGAGTGAGGGCCAGGAAGAGCTAGGCCTTTTGATGCTCCTTGTATTTTAAAATGGATGGTAAGGAGCCGGGTGTTACAGCAGGAGGAAGAGATGTTGTTAGAGGTTGCAAAGAGAAATCAGATTATGATCATCAGAGAGAGTTGTTGAGCACCTCTGTACATGATGCTTAACTAAATGCCTTCAGAAGGAACTATGGGATTGTAGCCCCTGACTTCTAGGGGCTTATTACCCCCATACAACATGGTACCAACACAAGTAATAGACCAGTAAGTCATTAGAGAATAGTGTAAGGCCCCTGGCATTTTATTTATACCTAATCTATTTGGGGTCCAAGGTAAAGAAAAACGTGATAGGGAAGAGAAGTAGGAGATTTTGAGTCCATACATGAGAAATTGTGGGGATTCAGTAGTGAAGATTACAAGAGAAACCCAAGGTTCTTGTTTTTTCTTTTTGAGACAGAGTCTTGCTCTGTCACCCAGGCTGGAATGCAGTGGCACAGTCTCGGCTCACTACAACCTCCGCCTCCCAGGTTCAAGCGATTCTCCTGCCTCAGCCTCCCAAGTAGCTGGGACTACAAGTGCGTGCCACCGCGCCCGGATAATTTTTTGTATTTTTAGTTCAGACGGGGTTTCACCATGTTAGCCAGGATGGTCTCGATCTCCTGACCTTGTGATCCACCCGTCTCGGCCTCCCAAAGTGCTGGGATTACAGGCGTGAGCCACCATGTCCGGCCAGTTCTTGTTTTTCCTTAAGGGCCAATATGATGAGAACATTACCTGAAGGGATTAGGAAGTTCGTGCAAAAGAAGTACTTGAAGGCCAAGATTCTTCTTTGTTTTTACCATAGTATACTAGGAATAGATGTAGTAAATCCAATTTAAAATCACTATAGACAGAAGTATGAATCTCAGTAGCATTTTGGAATTTGAGGAACAAACTGCATTCTGTAACATAGTCAACACTTTGCAAGAATTGCTCGTCTTCTGTTTTTTTAGAAACAAAATTCTCTTTCTAGCAGAAACTTTCCTTTCTTCAATAATTCTTACTTAAGCACTTGCCCTGTGCCAGGCCCTGGAGAGTGGGGCACACAGAGCTGAGGAGAGCCCACCTCTGGTAGGAAAGAAAGATACCTAAAGCCCAGAATAGTGTGATGAGTCTTCAGTAGAAATGTTTATGAAGGACTCTGAGCCACAAGAGGAAGGGGCTGGGGTTTCACACAAAGGAGTTGACATGTAAGGGAGATTGGTCTTGAACAGAGTTTGCCACTAGGAGAAAGAGGGGAAAGATAGAGGATCCCTTCCCCATTTCCCAGCACGCTCTAAGGTATGGATCCTTGTAAACACTTAAGGAGAGATCAAATGTCAAAGTATGCAAGGTCTCCCCTAGTGTAGTTTCACTACCTGTTTGTGTGCATGCCTTCTTCAAAGTGTTTTAAGTTAACCAGTTTATTCTCCTAGGGTACCTGTGGTAAAGAAAAAAAAATGATAAAAATATGGGAAACCAAGCAAAGGAATTTCCCTGAAATTACACAGGAATCAAATACAGGCCAGGCCTAGTGGCTCGTTCCTATAATCCCAGCACTTGGAGAGGCTGAGGCAGGAGGATTACTTGAGGTCAGGAATTCAACACTAGTCTGGGCAACATAGCAAGACCCCATCTCTAAAAAAAACAATTTTTTTTTTTCATTTAGCAGGGAATGGTGATGTGTACCTGTAGTGCTTGCTGCGTGGCAGGCTGAGGCAGGAAGATTGCTAGAGCCTAGGAGTTTGAGGCTGCAGTGGGCTATGATTGTAGCCATACTCCAGCCTAGCCAACAGAGCAAGATGCTGTCTTTAAAAAAAAAAAAAAAAAAAAAAAAAGAATCAGAGACAAAAATGGGCATGAGAGTTTTCTGTCTCTTCTGTGTCTCCCTAGCACCCTTTCCCCCCAGTTCCATAAACCCTCATCTCTGAGGTTTGGTGATGCCAGAAGCAGAAAGTTCAATCTACAGCTGTCAGACTTGAGGGCTGCCTCCTGCCTCCCACTTTTTTTTTCTAGAGACATGGTCTTGCTATGTTGCCCAGTGTTGCCTCGAATTCCTGGAGTCAAGTAATCCTCCTGCCTCAGCCTCTTGAGTAGCTAGGACTGCAGGTACACCACTGCACCCGGCTGAATGCCTTCATTGTTTTAAACCCTTGAAATGACAGGGTTCCTCTTTGCCTGCCTTCTTCCTGCTGCCCATTGCCTTGTTAATATGCTGTCACAGCCCCCATGGGGAGTCATAACAAGGCCTCTTGCCACACTCTTTCATTAAAGATGATGCTACATGCCGCTAAAATGTGCCATTAAAAAAAAAAAATCACAGACAGGTACATTTATGCCTTAAGCAAAGAAACTTTAATATCAGACTGTCTTTTACCCAGGGACAGAATTGCTTCTCTCTCCTTTCAGTAGAGCATCCCTCTTTTGGGGGGATAAAGGTCATCTCTTCCAGGTTTTTGTCACCTGCATGTAATATTTGGAGTTGGCAGATGTAACAAAAAGATGAAAGTTATCCTTAGGAAGGGAAAAAAAGATTATTCACCTTGACTAATGTATGACAGTTTGACTTGATGGGAAGAATTTGGGCCATTTCTCCATTGTTTGTTTTGTGGTGTTTAACTCAGATCTTTAAATGTGTTGTAGTTCCCCTCCTGTGGATTAGTTATGGAATCATTAAAGGTCATTGACACATGTGGGGTTTGTGTGGGTTCACACTGTATTGGGGAAGAGAACCCGTGTGGAACTGTAGTTCTTTTCCTTGAAACTTCATTAGCAAGAATCAATGTGAAAATGCAAAAAGAAAATGAAAAAGTAGTGAGACCCACTAACAAGGATGTAAAATTCCTGAAATAGGACAAACTAGGAGGGTAATCCTGCCCTGGAATATTTGTTTACCTCTTCTGGAAAGCTTATACTGATTCAGTTGCCTAGGAGAATTTTAGGACTTCAGGGCTAAACTTTAAAATGAAAATGAGTTTGGTATATAATAAGGGCTTTACCAAGTTTAATAATTTTATTAGGGGTGGCTAAAACATTTTAGGGCATAATTTCTGAATTTCACAGGCTGTTCAGTGCTTATCTCTTCTAAAGAATGGCTTAAGGAGAAAGTCCCACTCTCATTTTTTACTAAGTAATTATTCCATTTATATTCTTGTGTCATTTGCGTTCACAACATAAATCTGTAGTTGGGAAGTAAACAGTCATATCTGCAAAAGTGAATTTTAAGTGGGTCCTTCTTGAGTCAAAAAATAAGTCAACATATGTTCTCTGCTAGCCTTGCAATTTGCAGTATTTAGGATGATGCATCTACATTAAAAAGGCACCAAGGCAGTCCTGTAATATTCTTATTTTTACTGAGTATGCTGTACAAATGTATGTTCTGATTTGGGATTCTATGTGGTGGGTTATTATAAACTTTATTAAGGTTGAGATGAATAATCTGACAGACATTTCTATAGGAGTCAGACCTAAAGCCTGCCCCCCACCCTTTTTTAGAGGCAGAGTCTTGCTAGGTTGCCCAGGTTTGCCTTGAATTCCTGGGCTCTAGCAGTCCTCCCTCCTCAGCCTCCTGAGAGTAGCTAGGACTACAGCTGCACCACCGCACCCATCTGAAAGCCCCATCTTTAGCCTATGCATAGCCTATGCATAACATATGCATTTTGCTCTTTTCACTTGGATCCTCATTCTTTCTGCCTTTTTGCCACCCTTCTAACCAGTCTCCTGAGTCTGAGGCATAGAACAGCCTGGCTCAATGTGCTTGGTTAATTGGTGCATCATCTAGTCCTCTGAGACCCCTCTTCATCATGACCAGTGTTTTATTGAAGTGGTTTGAATGATGTGCTAAATGATGAAAGCAAGGACCATGACTTAGAAAAAAAGACCATGTCTCAACATAGGTGAAGAACATAGAGAACAACACAAGGTCATTGTCATTGTCATCCAAGTAACATCATCGTCTGAAGATTTTTTTTTTTTTTTTTTTTTGAGATAGAGTCTCTTACTCTGTCGCCCAGGCTGGAGGGCAGTGGCGCAGTCTCAGCTCATTGCAACCTCCGCCTCCCAGGTTCAAGCGATTCTCCTGTCTCAACCTCCCAAGTAGCTGGGATCACAGGCATGCGCTAACACACCTGGCTGATTTTTGTATTTTCAGTAGAGACGGGGTTTCACCATGTTGGCCAGGCTGGTCTTGAACTCCTGGCCTCCGGTGATCCACCTGCCTTGGCCTCCCAAAGTGCTGGGATTACAGGCATGAGCCACAGCACCTGGTCATCTTCTGAAGATTTTTTGGGCTCTATTATTTTGACAAAAAGAACTGTGAGTTTTAGAATTACCTTTACCAAGTTAAAAATAAACCCATGGAATAATATGCTGTTCTCTGTACATGTAATATCATTTTTCTTAATCTCTCCAAGATACAGTTTAAATAACCATCCTTCATGATGCCAACTCTCATATTTCCAGCTGAAGGTAGTATCTTCCTCTTTTGACCTTCATCTGCATCTTCCTTGTGGCTTGTAAATTGTCCACTTTGTATTACAGTAATTTATAGGTATGTTATAGTTCCTTATGACAGGATTCAAATCTGACTCTCTCATAATCTTCTTTTCTGTTTAGTACAATTCCATTGCCCTAGTGGGCACTCAAGAAATCTTTTTGACTCAAGTTTTTCCTACTTTTGTAGTGGTTTTTTTAAAGCAGTTTCAGAAAATAAAGATCAGAGTTTAGAGTGTGATGGAGTCTTTAATATAAATGTCCATCAGTGTTTGGAGAATAAATCACAGTGTTTTGCTTGTGAAGAAGAGCTTTCAGTTTACCAGAGTATCAGATCCAAATTTGAATTCCACTTCAGCCAGCCTAAGCTATAGAACCTTAGGTAAATCACTTAATTTCTCTGAGCCTCAGTTTCCTCCTCTTTAGATGGGAGATCTACTTCAGAGGTTTTGGACAAAGTTCGCAAGGGAAAAAAGCCATTATCCCCTCTCTTTAAAAGGAATTACCCTTTGAAATGTTTACATTTGAATCGGAAAGACTGCTAATTTGGTTAAATACGGTGCAAGCTTTAGCTTACAGTTTCACCTTAAGCTCCACTAAAAATAGCCATAACGTGATTTACACACACACACACACACACACACACACACACACACACACGCAAAAGGATACCATAAAGAAAAAGGGAAAGGAGACAACAACACTCAAGCTTTGAATTTGAGATAACAGTAAACAACTGACCAGGGCTGAGAATACAAGCAAGCAGGCAATCTGATATACTGTAAACACCCAAAGGCTCAGGAGTTGGTGGGGCCAAATATGTGGCGCCAGGAGTCAAGGTGGGACCAAGAGAGGAGAATTGCTTTAAAGTCAGTTTGACAATTATAATAAGACTAGTTAATCTTTTCATTTATTACAAACTAATATGAATTGCTCATGAAAACCCAATAGAAAACAATTGTTAATGTACTTCAGTAAACACCGTGGGTGGACACTCAATCTAACAAAACTGAGTGGGAGGGTTTTTTGGAGCAAATAAAATGAGTGATACCTGGCACCATAGAAGTCTGTGTCCCATTACTGCGTTCAGAGGCATTAAGTGAAAGTTTAGATTCTGAATGTTGAGACCTCCCACCCTGTTCCTAGGACACTCGTGATTACTTTACACTCAAAGATTACTTTTCAGGCAGGAGATTAGCAGAGACTTTGTCTAGGGAAATCTGACTAGGAAGACTTAAAGATCCAGACATTGGGAGTTCCCCAAGGAAAGAGCCTAGCTAAATCATGCTCCCAGGAGAGCCCTTAGTCTACAAGCCCCATCCGTGAGCACAGAGTATCCAGTGAGATTTTCAGTGCCTTACTCTTACAGAGACATTTGAGAAAGGCCTTTAGGGTGAGAACAGAGGCCTACAACAACTAAAAAGAAAAGCAACTTGGCCAAAAAACTGTGCAGAGGATAAAAAGTTCAAATAAACTACCACTAGTATCCTCAGGGGACTAAAGAGAAAATAGTGCACTCAGAAGATAAGAATAGGCTGCTGTAGCAAAAGGAACTTTCAGAGAACAGCAAGAGATAGGAGAGAAATGAAAATTAAAGAACCAAGTCAAGAAGTTCATGAGAACTTCTCGTTAAAGAACCAAGTCAAGAAGTAACATGAAAAATAGAAGTTCCAGGAAGAAAAAACAGAGAAAACAAAGGGGAAGAAATCATCGAAGAAAAAATTTAAATTTTAATGTTACAACATGGGAAAAATATATGTTGTACAAGATTGCCCTTCTCTTAGTATTCCTATGGAAAAAAAATCATTTTTTCCTCAAATGACATATGGCAGTGTTTTTTCTCAGAAAAAGTGAGTTTTTGTTAAGGATTAGTAATAGAAATTATCCCTAGGAAAATTTACTATAAAAAATACAAATAGTTGGATGTAACTACCTTTTGTCTCGTTGGAACGTAAAAGCTTAACACATCTAATTTTTACATATACATGTTGTTTAATAGATGCCAGATAAGACTCATTAGATATCAAGAAAATGAATTGTGATCTTCTATATGTATAAGTAAACACATAAACCATGTAGAGCTGTGCAAATGTAAATAAAAGTATTTGAAAAGTGGCAGGGGCTGGGCGCGGTGGCTCACACCTGTAATCCCAGCACTTCGGGAGACTGAGGCGGTTTGATCACCTGAGGTCAGAAGTTCGAGACCAGCCTGGCCAACATGGCAAAACCCTGTCTTTACTAAAAATACAAAAATTAGCTGGGCATGGTGGCAGGTGCCTGCAACCGGTTACTTGGGAGACTGAAGCAGGAAAATTGCTTGAACCCAGGAGGCAGAGGTTTCAGTGAGCCGAGATCGCACCCCTGCACTCCAGCCTGGGTGACAGAGCGAGACTCCATCTCAAAAAAAAGAAAAAGTGGCATGAATTACCTAGCCCAGTACCCTTGACAGAAACTTCTGGAGAAGTTTGATGGCGAGTTTGTCATTTTGTCATTTTCTTTCCAATATCATTTTTAGATTCAAGTGCTGTTATCCTAATTCTTGAACTATTAAAGGGCTTAGACTGGATTAACCAGAATTCAGTTCACATATTGGCACCAACACTTATAACCAGTGTGATCTTAGCCAGTTCAGTTTGTCACTCCAAGTGTCAATTTCTTATGTGTAAGTTGAAGGTAACATTGGAATTCATTCATTCCTTAAATATTTGCTGAACACCTTTTACATGTCAAACACGTTATTAAGTGCTGAGGATACACTGGCAAACAAAATAGGCATGTTCCCTTTCCTTGTTGCGCCTACATGTAATAAGGGAGGCAGAAGATAAACAATAATAAACACTTATACTTTCTGAAAGCAAGATTAGAATATATTCAATATTCTAGGTTTTTTCATGAACACTTTTATTTAACATTAACAACCACATAAAGTTACTTGAAGTAAGCTTTTTGAAATAGCGTCTTGTATGTATTGAGTACTTACCAAGTAATAAGAATTATGAAACATTATCTAGACTTGGCTCTTGCCTCTAAATATATAGAACTCATTTTCCCCCTCCCCTACCCAGCTGCCAAAAAAAAACAAAAAACAAAAAAAACACCCAGACACACAGCTGTTTCTAGTGGGTGTGTGGTTGTGCCTTTGTTTGCTTTTCTAGCCCTTGGTGATTGTGAACTGGTCTGAGGGGTGACGGATGGCTCTGGATGCTCTGTAAGCAGCTGCTGTCAACTTTTCTATACCATAAAAACTTGCCATTTTGTGTTTCACTCAAATACTGATATTTTCTCCTCTTCTTTTTAAAATTAGTTTCAAGAATGTGAGTGAAATCTTACCACATGTTGAATATTCCTAACCTGAAAGTCCAAAATCTGAAATACCCCCAAATTAGAAATTTTTTGATCACTAACATGACCCTGAAAGGTCACACTCATTGGAGCATTTAGGATTTCAGGTTTTTGGATTGGGGATGCTGGTAAGTATAATGCAAATATTTCAAAATCCAAAAAAGGCCAATATCTGAAATATTTCTGGTCCCAGGTAGTTCAGATAAAGCATACACTAAACGTGGAGTCTCCTGATCCAACTAGTGAAACATATTACCTATTGACCAAAGTTTCTGCTGAGAACCATCAAAAGGTGAAAGGATCTGAAGGGCCCAAAGACAAAGGAAATTTCCATGGAAGATTTTATAGGAAAGTGGGGAGGATGTGATTCTGGAATCCTTGTCCTGGGTCCTCCCCTCCCATTGAAGGATGCTGAGGAAAAGAACATGTAACAGTTTCTGTCACTCATTCCCCTGCTCTTACTCCTTTTTCTGTAATTCTGTCTTGATTTTTTTCCATTATCTTTTTTTGGGGGGAGAATCTAAAATTGTGTGTAACTTAGTGCAAAAGGAGTTGTTAAAATGACCTTTGGCAGATGATGGATTGACTAGTTCAGTCCTTTGCAAGGTTTGTGAAGGGATCCAGCTGTCTCAGATTACCATGCCTAAATGTGCATTTTCCAAGGTTGTCAGTGATTGTAGTGAATTTGAAACTGGCAGACAAAGTAAAGTGTTTCCCACTGAATAAGGCATTGTTGAGTTTGCTTTGTGTTCAGAGCTGTCGGGAACAACCATGAGATTGACAAAAAAAGATGTAACAGGTGCTAGCAGTCCCAGCTAAGCATTTTGTTATTTTGATGGATTTCAGACTGATTTTAAAGTTTTTCCAGTAGCACATGCTCATATCATGTATACACACAAATACACAGAATTTGAAATTTTAAGAAACACAAAGTCTTGATATGAAGAATAAATAGAAGTTAAAGCAGGCATTTGACAACCCATTTTCAGATGTTTGAAGGATTGTCAGTGGAGAAGCAGCAAGTTGATCTTTTATGACAAGAAGGCTGAATCTTCTGAAGCTAAAACAGAAGCCAAAAAAAGAAAAAAAAGTCCCATGACTTTCTATTCAGTATAAAGAAGGATTTTCTAATGGATAGAACTCTACACTTTCCTCCTCAACAGTGAAATCATTTGCTTTTAGAGGTAAAAATGTCCCATCCCTGGGTACACTTAAGTAGGGACTGAATGGCTATTTGTCTCAGATGTTTTTAAAGAATTTTTCTGTAGAAGAGACAGATACAAGGTTAAACAAGATGCAGTCATGTATTCATTTGGTCACTCAGAAAATATTTTTTGAGTGCCTAGTATGTGGCAGGCCCCGTGCTAGTCATTGGGGACTCTGCTGAGAACAAAACTGACAAAATCCCTGCTTTCATGAAGCCTACATTTTAAAAAAGAATACTTGATCACTGTACCTTTTTAGACAAATAAGTTAAGCTGCACGTGGTGACGCACACCAGTAGTCCCAGCTACTCGGGAGGATCCCTTGAGCCCAGGAGGATCCCTTGAGCCCAGGAGTTTGAGGCTGCAGTGAGTTACTGTCATGCCATTACACTCCAGTGACCAAGCAAGACCCTGACTCTAAAAGTAAAAAAGAAAATAAATAAACAAACAGGATGATATGCTAGGAGTAACTGAGTGGTATGGGATTACTTTTCAGTTGAGATCTCAAAGATAAGGAACCAGTCTTCTAGTGACATGTCTCGACACTAAAATTCTGAGTCTATGATAATTTTGGGAACCATGTCTGCCAACTTTGTGATATCCAGTGGTAAAAACCACTGCTCCTAGAAAATTCTCTTATATGCCTTATGTTGTACTTAGAGACTAGAATTTTTTTTTAACCTAAAGAGAGACTTTAGAACTTGTTAAATCAGACCACTCCTCTTAGCAGAGAGGAAGCTGGTCTCCAGGGAACTGTGCAGAAGAGGACTGGAATCTGGGTCTTCTGATGTGAAATATAGTGCCCTTTCCTCTCTTCCAAGCTCTTGACATCCTCTTGCTCAGTGTCATTCTAACAAGAAGGGTGACAACATCACACTTTTTTTAATGTAACACTTAACAAAGCTATTTGGTATTCATTATCTCTTTCAAGCTTCTCTCGACTCTGAAAAATCAGCAGCTTGAGGCATCAAATATTGTTTCGCCTTATGAGCATCAAAGTTCCCATTTTGCAAATGAGGAAACTTAGATCCATATAAGTTAAAGGACTTTTCTAGAAAGGTTCAGTGAATAGATCAAGCAGCAGCAGTCAGGTATTCTGACTCACGGATTAAAATCTGCTTCTTCCATTATGCTACAGAAAAGTAAATCAAGTAGTTTGGAAAAAGAGATGAATGGTAAATGGAACTGAGCAGGAAATCAGATAAAGGAAAAGACAGGTTTATTGTGACTCTGCTGGTCAGTTAAGACTGCTTTTCATAGGATTATACCTTACACTATCCCTGTAGCTGGTTTAGTTTCACCATATTTCAAAATGTGCTAGTTATTTTTCAGAAACTAAGGCCTAGTTTATTTATTAAAAAGAAACACAAATATTAACCTAATCTCCAGTATGTCTACTGTAATAGGAAATAGGTAGGTAAGGATCCCATCTAATTAGTAAATATTTATCCAGTGCTACCCAGTGTTGGCAGTAAGGGTATAAACTTTGCCCTCAGGGACTCCTTTACTAATAGGAAGAAAGAAAAGTAAAAGTGCAACGGAAACACGTAGAACTGGGCACAGGAGAGTGTGGGCTGACATCAGTGTCAGAGAAAGCGTGTCAGTTGTTGATTACTGTTTAATAAACTACCCAAAATTAGTGACTTAAAATAACCATTTATTTACTCAGGATTCTGTGGGTCAGGAATCCTAGCAAGGCTCAGCCATTCTATGTGGCATCAGAAGCCTCTCATGAGGTTGCAGTTGGGTAGTGGTTAAGGATGGAAGATCCAAGATGACTTCATCTGCGTGTATGGTGCTTTGGTGGGGATGGCCAGGAGTGTCTGGGACCCACCTCCCTGCTTTCCCTCCTCTCCCATCTCCCCTTCATGGCTAGTTTAGACTTCCTTTGTGGTGCCTAATGTTCTAAGCTGTGATTGCAAAAGCTACAGATCCATTAAGGCCCAACCTCAGAAATTACACAGGATTGTTCCTGCCACATTCTGTTGATCACAATGTAGGTTCTTGATGATGAAGCAACAAGGTCACATTGCAAAAGAGCATCTTGGGCTGTAGATTGTGTTAAGGCCATCACTGGAAGCACAGTACATTTCAGAAAGCTTCCTAGAAGTGCTGGTATCTAAGCTAAGTTTTGATGAATGGGTTAAATTTGGAGGACAGTGTTCCAACAAGAGCGGCAGCATGTACAGAGGCCAGAAGTATGAGAATATCAACTGTTTATGACTCCCTTGACTTTCAAATGTCTAGAAATAGAAATGTGAGTGAAGTTGAGCTCAATAGACTAGACCCCAGCACTGATGTTTTCTCAAATACCCACAGCTGCATGACTTCAGAGAATGGTTTAGAACTGGAAGTCCCCAAAGCTAGGTCTCTAAGAGACCATTCTCATGATTAGGGCTGCCTGCTGTCAGAGGACACAGGTCAGCATTACACAGACTTTTTAAGAGGATGTCATTTCTTAATTCTTATGAGGATTCAAATGACTGTTGAAGTAAACACACGAGATGGGGTTTGGGGCAGTTAACTCTAATCATTTTTTAAAAATTTTTATGGGCGCTGGGTGCAGTGTCTCATGCCTGTAATCCCAGCACTTTGGGAGGCTGAGGTGGGTGGATCACTTGAGATCAGGAGTTTGAGACCAGCCTGGCCAATATGATGAATCCCCTAAAAATACAAAAATTAGCCAGGTGTGTTGGTACGCACCTGTAATCCGAGCTACTTGGGAGGCTGAGGCAGGAGAATCACTTGAACCTGGGAGCTGGAGGTTGCAGTGAGCTGAGATTGTGCCACTGCACTCCAGCTTGGGCGACAGAGCGAGACTCTGTCTCAAAAAAAAAGTTTTATGGGTACATAGTAGGTGTCCATATGCATGGGGTACATGAGATATTTTGATACAGGCATGCAATGTGTAATAATCACATCAGGGTAAATGGGGTATTCACCTCAAGCATTTGTCATTTCTTTTTGTTACAAACATTCCAATTATACTTTTAGTTATTTTTAAATGTGTAGTAAATTTTTTGATTGTAATCACCTGTTGTGCCATGAGATACTATAATTTTATTCATTCTAACCTTATTTTTGTACCCGTTAATCATCCCCACTCTTCTCCCCGCCAGCTACCCTTCCCAGCCTCTGGTAACCATCATTCTACTCTCTATCTCCATGAGTTCAATTCATTTAACTCTAGTCTTTTTCCTCCTTGGCAACCTTTTAATCTTTAATAAGAAATAAGTCCTCTAAATTCGTCATAATGGTTAAATATGTGAAAATGGTAGCTACTGATCAGTCTAAGCAGTGATATGTAAGAGGGCCTTGTCAGTTAAGACCGTCAGTTCCTAATACTGAAGAGTTTGTGTACCGTGTTCATTAAGGTACTGTGGCATAGAAACAAGCAAACCAGGCACCTCCAGGTTGACCAGACTCCAGGAGAGATCAACATCAGGGGATATACATAATCAACAAGTGCTTATTGTCAACCTACTGCAAAATGCTATTTCTGGTGTCATGGAGAACATAAAAGTTTATGATTTATACTTTGCCCTTAAACAAGTTAAAATGTGTAAGGCACTAGAAACACAGGAAGATGCAGAACACTGGTAACTGTCACCGGGGAGGGTGTGATACACACTGCCCAGTGAAGGGTATGGACAGAGAGTGGTATGAAGTTTGTCCACAAAACTGTGGGTAGAATCTTCTGGGATTAACTCCTGACAGAAGAGGAGAAAAGGAGGAACAATTTGAACCAAATCCTGGAAGACTAGGTCAGCTAGAAATCTATCTACTCATCTGTTGCACCATCTCAGGTTCCAGATAGGAAAACTACCCTCAGTGTTGCATTTTGAGCTATGCGAACATTTGAAGAACTTTCATTTTTCAATTAGGGAAGTAAAATGGTTGCTTTCATTAATCATGGCTAAACTTTATGTCTCTTTAACTCTGAGTCTGTCACGAATTTCCCCTCAGTGCACAGAATACCATGGAAAAATACCTTTGCCATTGTTTTTAACTGACTTTTAGAGATTTAGTTAGGTACCCAGATATTTTCATTAGTATTGCTGTGAGTAGGGCTATTGATGGAAATCAACATGGAACAGTTAAAGTGTCTGTAAAGCTACAAAACTGGGTATTTTTAAGTTGAGGGGTTTTTCCCCTTTTTTATTTATCAGTTAGCTGCCTTATACTTACTATGGCCTAGATGAAATTGTATATTCCATTTAAACACAGTATCTAACCAAAAAGTTACTCAGCTAGGGTTTTTGGTCTAATGTAGTATAGACAGATCGATATACACATACACAAACATAAACACATGCATATATATATACACACATATGCTTATATATACATAAGTATACACATATATACACACGTATGCTTATATGTACATAAGTATATACATATATTTATATATATATACACACACACACACACACACATACAAGAAAAAAAGAAAATGATGCAAGTGAAATAGCATATGGGAGAGGAAGGAGAATTGTGTGTTTTGGGACAGCAGGGTTAGAAAGACCAAGGAACATTTAAAGATTCAAACAATAGCATTTAGCCTGAAATCTACTTTTTATCATCTTTACCCAGCCATCAGAATGAAGAAAGACAGTGTCCAGCTGTAGCAGTAGTTTGGTAGCAGGAGAATTAGACGTAAAGGTACCAGTGCCTGAGGGGTGGGTCATGAATTAATAATTGCTATGTGGCGGATGAGCCCCTTCAGAAGAGCTGAAAATGAGGAAGTTGCCTTGCAGAGCGCTATCAATCACTCAGTGACCATAACTTCCAGTAATTAGTGTATTTTATGGGCCTTTGCTTCAGTGGCTCGAAAGCACATATGCTCCAGTCACAGCTAAACTTTGCCGGAGTAATATTCCAGGATGATTTATCCTCCTGCTGCACTGGGATATAACCCTATATTAGGTGAAGATTGTGAACTAAGCTGCAATAAAGTGTAAGTTTAGGTACAGTTTGCCCAGGTTGAGACCTCAATGTATCACGCTTTTCAGCATTCACGGTTAGGCTATAGCAAGCAATCATTTTTAACAGTGAAACAAATAAAGCAATTAAAGGAATAGCATTAGGATATTGTACTTGTGAATTACTGTTGCCCTGTCCCTGTTTAAGTGTCTACTATAATAAGCTCATTTCTTCTTTTTTTTTTTAACATACTCTATTAGAAACATTTATTTGTTTTTTGTTTTTTTTAAGTTTCAGGGTACCTGTGCAGGATGTGCAGGTTTGTTAATAAATATTTGTCTGTAATGCTGTCTTTTCTCCCTTATTATTAATAATCTGGGACAGAATGCGGGACCGTCTGAATGGTAGATAAGTGCTTGATTGATTTATTTGTGCTACTGTTTGGGCTCCTTAAGTAAGTTTATATCAGTGGACTTTGGTGAGGACAATAGTTGTTTTTTGTTTTGTTTTTAATATTGGCACCCGTTAAGGAGCACTCCTGATGGGACCCTCACATTTAGGCTCTTTCTACACAAAGAAAAAGACATTACTTACAGGCTCTCAGAGTACTTGGCACTTTTGGTATAGGCATAATGAGTTATTTGCTGTGGCTCACCCACTGCACTAGAAGTCTATGAAGTCTTTGCAGACAGGATCCTTTACCATTGCCAAAGCATTTGCAGAGCCCAGTGTTCCTAGGCTCTTAACAAGCTTTGCCACCAACTTACAGTATGATCTTCAGCAAATTAATTAAGCTACTGGTGCCACCATTGGGCCATAATTCTGTTTGCATTGAAGAAATCCTTAGAGTTTATAGGAAAGAGTTTGTGAAAATAAGTATAAATTGAATAAGGAAAAAATATGTGTGATTTCACTGTATTCTCTTGAGAGTAAAGTATTTCTTCATCACTTTTAATGATGGTGTCTTTGTATTTCCTTAAATAGACACCGGTGATAAGCTAATTTCACAAGTGTAGATGGAAGAGTGTACACAGTTTGATGCTTTTGTTACATTTATTATCCCATCTTTAATTTGCATTGTATTATAATATGCAAGTTAAACAATAATAATAAAACAAACTAATTGTCTTTAATTAAAGTGAATTAGATTTTGATTTTAATATATTTGATGTAGTGAGTACTGATAATGTGGAGGGTCCCAAAGGTTATTAGGGCATGTTTCTGTTAGGCCTGATGGTGTTAGTAATAATCCTCTTCCTCGTAGTTCTAGACATGAACAAATATGTCACTTCATCAGTCTCTGTTACTCGCACTTATGCCCCTCCACAGGGGTTGCAGATTCCACAAGTTATCAGCTAATGGCGTTATACATTAAAAATTGAAGCTTTCCTCACTCTGAGGCCTTTCAAGGCTTTGTTCTTAAGCCCCAGACACTTTGGAGTGCAGCTGCAAACTATAGGCAGAAGATTAAATTAATTTGTAACTCTTTTTTTTTTGGTCCTGCATTACTAAATCCTCCACATTTAATTGAAACCCTACTTCAAGACGCTTTGTGTTTCTGTGTTCTTTGTTGTCAGTTTAACCTACAAAGCACTTTAACACTGGTAAATTGCTGTTATATCCTTTGGATTGTTTTTAAACCATTCAGTAAGAAAACAGTGAAATTGATACATGAAGCGAAAAAGTAAAATCTTAGAGTAGATTTTGAGGTATTTCATATTTATTATGGTTCTTTACCAGCATAGTTCCAGATGATTTAAACTCTCTCTCTAGGACTGTGTAAATTGGTCTTGGGATGAAATCTCACCTAGGGAATTTTATGTAATCCAGTAGTTAAGTCTGATTTTTTAAAGTTTCCCTGTGTCTGAGTGTTCCAAAGTGACTGCTGCACTTCTATAAAATGAAGGTTTAACTGCAGCGCACAATCTAAATGCAAAATCCTTAGATGGAAATTTAATTGTGTAAAATGTGCACAAGGTAATTAAGAACAAATTTTAGAACATTTCAGACTATAAAGTTGTCCTTCAGCTAGATCACTGGCTATATTGAAAATGCTTATTTTCAATTTGTAGTTATGTCGAGAAACATAGAATATGTCTAAATTAAGAATAAAAAATCCAGTGCTCTTCAGTAGAACTGTAAATTTAAAACTACTCCCACAACATAGTTGATAATTCTGAGTAGGAGACTTGATTACTAAAAACATGTCTTGAATTTGTGTCCTGCACTTGTTTTCTGGCTACAATGTTTGTTTTCTCTTTACCATTTATGATTCTGTGACAATAATTATTTTTATTATCAACAAAAGCCATTCTGTTGCTTTATCAATAAATAACTTCTTTTTGTTAAAATACAAAGGTCTTTATCGTGTTATATATTTGGCAATTGTTATGACCTCTCTTTCACACACAGACACACATACAAATATATTTGTTATTTAAATTATAAAATCCAACATATTCAAATGCTGCTAACTGAAGAGCATTTTATAGACTGTGGTTGGACAAGTCAAAGGTCAATAAGATGACACTAAGGAATAGTCCTATTTTTAGAGTGAGATGTTAGTTGTTTACTGCTATTTAAGTATATCCCCAACTGGTAAACACTTCAGACCATTCTTTTTCAGCCTTTTACGTAATAAACGTCCCACAACAAACAGAGTCTTCAGCAGTTTGCTAAATCTTAAGTATTTGGAATTAAAGTGTACTTTTTAATTTAACGTTAAATAGAATCCCTTATCTCTACCTCCACCCCCTGGCCCCAAATAAATAAAGCTTTTCCAAATCTTTTACAATGTGAGCTGCTCCCCTCCTGGGAATGAAAAGGATATGAGACTCATTTGATGAAGTGCTGGCACTTATGTGTGTCTACATTTTTCAGTACACTTTTTTTAAAAAAACTAGACTTAAGCTGCCTATATTACATGCTTCTTTTGTAAAGATGATAAAGAGAGCAGAGATTTCTATTGGCTTAACCCTAATCTATTTGCTTTGTTGTGATTCTTTTTTTTTTTTCTTTCCTTTAACTGTTAACCTATTTATAAATCTAAATCTACATACAAAGGTCATTGGTTGGCTGAACTTAAACCATTTTACTCAGTAAATTTAATTAAGAAAATACAGTGCAACTCATAAGCAAATGAGTTTTTTCCTAGTTTTAAACCAAACCACCCTCTTGAGTGCTGATTGCCTTGCCCGACCCCTGGTGATACAGAAACAGGCAAAATTAAAAAGGACATTAAAGCTTCATTAAATCTGAAACACATTTAGTACAGTGACATATCTGCAGGCCATTTCAGAGAAGATTACATACTCTCTTTTGTAAGTTTCCTAATTTATAATACCTTGACAATAAAAACTGGGGAAATGCAAGTAGATTAATAGACCAGTAGGAGTAAAAGATACAGAATGGCCCCAGGTCTGCCTGTATGTGAAATATTCACTTGGAGCATATGTGCTTCTTCTTCCCCATAAGGGTCCCATGTTTATTTTGACTTTTGACAGCCTCATGGAGAACTCGTTCTTTTTTTTTTTTTTTTTGAGTTAGGGTCTCACTCTTGCTCAGTCTGGAATGCAATGGCATGATCAAGGCTCACTGCAGTCTCTGCCTCCCCGGGTTGAGGTGATCCTCCCACCCTAGCCTCCCAAGTAGCTGGGACTGCAAGACACGTGCCACCACACCCCTCTCATTTTTGTAGAGAACTCGTTTTTCATGCAGCCATATCTACTAAGAAACCGTTTTCTTTTTTACCTCCTCCCATTAGAACATGATAAAAAGAGTTCTAGAGCCTGGCTATATGTTTCCTTGTACTTTTCTGTAAGACAAATAGTGTGGAACATAAACACTGTAGCTGCATTAGACCTAGAAGGATAGAGGCATACATAGAAGGCAGGGGTCCTCTTCTGGGGCCTTAAAATGACTGCTTTTAGTGCCAACCTAATAGTGCTCTTGCCTGTTTTCACTGGCATGGATTCCCAAGTCTTTCAACAGCCCAGTGGTGACACTCTATAAGAGAGGAAGTGATTGTCACCATGCTGCAATTGCAACAGTACCTACTAGTTAAGATCAAAGAACCATTCTCTGCCTTCTGACTCTAAAGAGGTCAGACCTGCAAGATGTCTTACAAGCAGTCCTCCCAGGAACGTAGTTAAAAGGTAGGACTGAGGTTCCACGAGATGTCAGGAAATAACACTGAAAGCAAAACCAGACCCATGAATGATGAGTTCACCAGTTCAAGCACTGGCATGTGTTCCCAAGCAGACTGGTACAGAGAGGCTCCCAGCTGACCAAAGTGCACTAAATTTTCTCTCTGTTGTCTTGCATGGCATTGTCTTACAGAGCAAACAAATCACATCAGCCGTCCTTTTTACCTGGTACAATCATGACAGAGAGGGCCAACCTTCCCAAGTTGGCTGGAGCCTGGCCTCTCCGTAGAACCATGACCACATGCAACTGGAAGCTCTGTGTTGAATCGGGAAGAATTCACATTTTTTGCTGTATCCCACTCCCTTTTAAGATGTCCGTTTACCATTGCTTAATTCTTTAAATTGCAAGAACCAATGGTCAGTGTTGGCACCTGCCAGCTAATTTAGAACTTGACTGTATGTGTGTTGGGCAAGTTTCCTCTGTCTTTAAGCCATGTGAACAGTATTCTTCCACGGTCCCTAATGACATGCTGAGCATATACCCAGGTGAATGGCACAATGCCTGTGGAAGGTCTTGAGCCAGAATGTTCTAAGTGTTTTGTAGTAGTTATTAAGCTATTAGCTTTTTTAGATGTGAGACTCTCCTCTTGCTGGTTTTCTAACTCCAAATGGAAGAATATGCAAAACTCATAATCCACAGATCACTGCAATACCTATACCTGTTAAGTCACTGCAGACTGTTGCAAATGCCTCGTTCACCCACCACAGTAGACCATAGTGATTCCTCCTGAATCAGTGTGCACACTCTGATTGGCCAGAAACAAACTATTTTCAAAATGTAGGGCAAACCTACAAACCTGTATTGCAAGGAGGTGGGGTCGGGACAGAGGACAGGAGAGCTGAGTCCCTCCCCTTTCCCTCCTCGTACATAGACAACAAACATAATCACACATAACTTAGAAAGGGAGTTTGGCAAACATCTAAATTTTCTTTCACCCCACCTTGTGATGTTTTTATTATGTACAGTGGAAGAGATTAATAATATCCATCAAATGAAATGATGATAGTATACCTATATCTTGAAAATCCATACACATATCAGTGTATATTTTGTGGACAAGACATGAGTACAAGGTATTCATGAAACTAGGTATTCTAAAACATACATATATACACATACACACACAAGCATGTGTGCAAATGAGTGTTGACCTTTTCAAAGTAGTCACCTTATAAGGTCATAATGTTTATTTCTGTTACATGGCTATTGTTCATATTGGTTTTAGAACTTTGGTAACTTCAGCATCTTCATGTCTAAGCAACAAAATATTTAGTTTTTGTAGGTTGCTTTGAGTTTTGGTAATATCCGTAGGCTATTCAAACCTTACTCTACAAATAATTTACATGATGAACAAGCTGAGGGGTATAATTTTAAATCCCAGATAAGATGCATACTAATAAAATGAAATAGGTATTCTGTTAATTGAAATAATTCTAAAACAATTACAAAAGGAGAATTCAGAAATGTTTAAGGAGAATTCAGAAATGTTTGAGCAGGATCAGTGTCTTTGAAATAAGTGCAGAACTTCTCAAGATTTAGAAAGGCAGTGTAATATGCGGGAAGGAACACTGGATTAAGTTGCAAATCTTAAGGTCAGCTCCTAGGCTTCCACTTATTAACTATTTGGGAGCTACTTCAGTGGGACTCTGGGTTTTAACCTTTGAAGTGGGTTGATGCCCTCTTAGATCCATTAGTGTTAAAATCCCTGATGTTGTGATTCTGCTTTGAAAGTAGTTGCAAATACATGTAAATTATGTCAGGACTGAGGATGGGCCACGTTATAAAATTGCAAAGTTTTGCCACTATTTTCTTTAAATAGGTTTTGTATGTTTGTTAAATTTTATCTTTTTGGCCAGGTGCAATGACTTAACCCTGTAGTCCCAGCACTTTGGGAGGCCAAGGCAGGCGGATCACTTGAGGTCAGGAGCTCAACACCAGCCTGGCCAACATGGTGAAACCCCATCTCTACTAAAAATACAAAAATTAGCTGGGCATGGTGGTGCGTGCCTGTAATCCCAGCTACCTTGGGAGGCTGAGGCAGGAGAATCGCTTGAACCCAGGAGGCGGAGGTTGCAGTAAGCCAAGGTCACGCCACTGCACTCCAGTCTGGGTGACAGAGCAAGACTCTGGCTCAAAAAAACAGTTTGTGTCTTTTTGCTTTATATCAAACCTATTCCTGGTTGGATCATTTTGTTTTTACAGGTGAGGATTCAAGGATCAAAATTAAGTGACTGGCTCAAAAACAGAACAGTTTAAATCAAGCTAGATTGGAAGCTTTCAGACTTAGACCTACAGTTCTGACTTCACAAGCTTGAAATGGCCATTTTTCCTACTAGTAGATAGAAAATGGATGAAAAAACTTTAACAAATAGATGAAAATAATGGCGCAGTTTTCAATTTTATAATAATGTCCATTCCCCATTTCCTACGACCCTTCATTTATACTTGTAACTGAAAATGTTGTGGGTTAGTAACAATTAGATGTTCCCATTTTACAAGACAAAAAGCAAAGAGTTTTTACATCTCTGTCTAGAAGAAACTGTCGCACACATGTAAATGTGGATAATGCCCATACAACTGAGAATATTACTAAGGGAAACCACATAAGGATAATGTTTTGTTATTAAAATATCAGGGATGCAACATAGTCCATTGAAAATGTCCATTCTAAATACAGCTCTTAATGTAATTACAGCAATAATTTAGTTTGTACATTTGAGGTTGTGAACTTCTTTATATTTGCTGGATGCAGTTCTGAAATTTAGTACATGTCTGTCTTAAGGAGATCTGCCCTGCATGCAAATCTATAACTAGACAAATATTATTTCCTTTCCCAGCTTGCTCTTGGGAGGTTTCCATATCCTCAGGTAAGATTGTTCATTACTGCCGTTTGCCACTGTGACATTCATTCCTATGTATGAAGGTGCAGGGAGCAATTGTGAACATTTGAGTCACATACAAATAAATCTGTCCTGTTAAATTGAAAAGTGGTATCTTAAGGAGTCGTTTAGAAATCTCTATTGATTTTTGATTTTTTAAACAACTGGATTTTTTCTTCTTTGTTAAAGGTTGAAAGTGATCATTGTGCTTTTCCTTTGTGTGACATTCGGGATTATTTTTTTTCCTGGTCCAATACCATGTACTCATTTTGAGGATGGAGGAGAGAGCCAGCCTTTTCTTGATACGCTTTTTAAGCTCTTAAACTCACTTAAAATTTTTTTAGTTAAAAGATTAAGACAAAGGGTGAAAGCATCTAATCTAGGTCATTATTTTTGCTAGGCAAATAGATGGGCCCCCAATTTTATGAGTATAATTTTGAACATATTATTTAAAAGTATTTTGCTCCTTCCTGTCTACATTTATAAGAAAACAAAACAGTCCATTATACTAGCATTGCTGACTCTAATCTTCATTAAAATTTCTTTAAGATTTTTATTATAGAAGGGTACTAGCACTAAAATATAAAGCTATTTTGTGGTTTGAAAATGATTCCCCAGTGTGTGGGGGAAATAAGTGAAATGTCTAGAGGGATGAAAAATGAATGGTTTGACTGTTTTCCTCTGGTTGATGTTCACTGTTTTTCTGGCATCTTGGTCTGTACAGGCCAAAGTGCCTGGAGGCATGTCTGATTTAAAGGTGGTGTTGGTCTCTGCTCTTTAAGCATCTATTAACTTGCCATTATTATGCAAATAAGTGTTGTATTACACATACTAATTTATGCATGGTTAGATTATGCAGATGCATCACAAACATGGTTATTGAATAATAGAATGGGGCTCATTCTCTCTACCATCTTTATAAGCAGTTTTAAGCAAATTCTCCTGGTACCAATGTGGACATTTAAAGACCCTTTACTCAATGAAATGTCTCTTTCGTATTCTTTTGCTTTCACAGTTAAAGCCATCAGATAAGTGGAAGAGAAATTGTCCAAGTTGTTAGGTTCAAGAGTGTTAGTCTCACTTTTCAAATTCATAGACTTTTTTGTGTAAATGTAATATTTTCCTTATAGAAAAAATCTAAAATGCAGTTGCTTGGCATGAATGCTGGCATTTAGTGAGATTTTAGTGTATATAGCCTTGCTGCTTAGCTCTTGGTAGCCCATCAAATTAAAATCACATTTTCAGGATTTATAGCTCATTAGAATATTTATCTTGGTAAGCTTCTTGTTCTGTCAGTAATTTCTAAACAATTCAGTTTGGCCAATTTGTGAAATCCCCTAAAATTTTGAAAATGAACACACAAACCCTATACCATATATTTCTCAAACAAATCTTAGTAGAAAACTTTTAAGCCATCCAGTAAAAATTCCAAACGTTGAGAATGTAGCAATATTATTGAGATTCCTAATGTCTAGAGTAATTAATCAGTGAGATTTGATGGGTGATGAGTCTAAGAAATGAATTGCCATCACATTTGACTATTGAAGCACATGAAGGCTGTGGTCGAAGTTGAGAAGAGGCTATTTACCTTTGCAGTATGGTTTTCCTGAATATCTAAATATATCTTTATCAGTGAAGTGGAAGTTGGAAAATTCTAATACTATGCTGAATTCCCTAAGTTAGCAACAACCTTTATGCCAGAGTGGGGGTGGGAAACAACTGTATTCCTTGAATCATGATAGAATGTTGTCACCAAATTGGTACTTCTCTCTGAAATAATAGAAGCAGCTTTGATGCCATTAGGCCTATTTCCCAAGTCTTTCAACAGAAGTTTGAGTGTGTCGTTGCTAGAACCACTAATGACTTTTGGTGGAGTTGGCATTTATTTTAAAGGCTTTGTACTATAAGCTGAAGATTGGGAAAGGATACTTTATAAGTGCCTTTCCTACCCCTCCCTTATGTCCTCAAAAAAAAACACATAAAGAAAAATGTGTATTTTTATAGAGTCACAGAGGCTGAGTTATGGAATAACACCTTCTCTTTGGCCCACATTATGTTATTTGAACTCCTACCACTCTGTGAAAGAGCCTCCCCTCATAAATTGGACAAACAGAATGGCTGATTTGCTCACTGTTAAAACTATGGCTGGTTTGGTTTCTTTGAATCCCAAGTGGAGTAGGCAGGAGTGAATCATAGACTCTTAGAGTTGGAAGGGGTCTTAGACATCATCAAATCAAACTTCTGTACAGTGTCTCTGAAAAGCAAACATTCACACTGCTTAAACACTTCCAGTGACAAGAAACTCACTATCTTACAAAGCATCCACAGGGTCAAAGCAATGTTCTATTTATCAAGCTGAGAACTATCTCATCCTAAGTGTCACTCACTAGTCTTATCCTAGAACACATGAAAGCCTTTCATATATCCTTAAGATCACATTGATTTGATTGTTCCTAGGACTAGGGACAGTGCCAGGGAATCGCTGCTGTGAACCCAAAGTCTAATCAGGGCACCAGACCTGAGCTGTCTTCACTAGTGGCAAATTGAGAGGAGTGGCCTATTGGAAGGAGCCCTGGACCACAAGTCAGAAGATTAGAATTAGAATTAGGTGCTACCACAGTCTCACCGCAGGTCTTAATTGTTGCTTTGTAACTCTGAGGTGTCAGTTTCGTCGTCTCTAAAATGAGGATTCTGCCTACCTCTCCTATCGGTAGGTTGATCAAATGAAACTATGGATATGAAACCACTCTGAAAAGTACAAAGGGCCACCCGTCTGGATCAAATGTTGGGCTGCAGCACAAAACAATTTCCCAACTATTAACCATAGGTTGTAAAAGGATGTTCTTAGCAACATGCCAGTCACAATTGGAGCAGAGTATAAAATGAGCAGAGGGTAAAGCGGGGAGGAGGGGCTGGCTTCAAGACTCGTCTTTCCCCCAGCTCAGCATTAGTGTTGTTGACAGCGTCATTAGCAGCCAGTCGTCCTGCTGGTGACACAGTGTGTACCCAGTGAGGGTGCAGAGGGAGGAGTGTTGGGAAGACTCTAGGGACAGTCAGTGCCCTGGGAGCAACATAAAGGTTAAAGGGCCAGGTTTTTGTTGAGATAGCCATTCTATATGAGTTTCATTGTTTTGTGGGTCAGTTGTTTGTTATTTGAAAGCACTATTTTAGTTTCCTTTAGGCCTTAGGATTGCATAACTTCATTGGCATGCGGTTTAGGGTTCTAAAGAAAAAAAAGATAAGGAGCACAGTCTTATTACTACTGCCAATAACAGGAAAACCAATGGTGTCTTGGCTTCATCTAGTACCTTTCCCACATAGGGTTCCAGTCTCAGGCTGTTACCTGACTCAGGCTGTACATTCTACCTGCAGGGACTTATTTCCAGCCTCTAGGTGAGCCAACTCAGGCTCAGAGAGGCAAAGTTCCTTGCCTTGGGCAAGAATGGGTACAGTTAGGTCTAGGACTTGCAGACAAATAAGGCAACTCACTGGCTCCTTAACTTCTTAATTCATTTGGCTATTCATACCCCTCTGTTCTCCTTTCCACTCTGCCTTACAACCCTTCTAGTTTGCCCTCTCTGCCCTAGGGAGGCCTCTTGTATAGATGAGAAATGCTGAGCACTGGAAGGTTGTGCCATTGTGCATGGTGACAAGACCATTCCCCAGATCCCTTTTGCTTTTCTTACCATGTATTTAGCAGAATAATGGGAGATCCAGAGGGCCCCAGAGCCCTCACTGACCCCAGTGCCATTAAATTATGGGTGTTTATGAAGCATATTCTGCAATAGGATAATGAAAAATTGCATTTTAAAATATCTTGCAGTTTCTCAATTTCTGGAACATTTTAGCTTTAATAGTAATCTGGAAAGATGTGAAGGTCTAGACAAGGACTGGAGCTGCCTATAGTTAATCATGTAGATCCAAATTCAGTTGACTTAAAAAACATAATGGTGGGCAATGGTTTGTTTAATGACACCATAATTTAGGAGAAATGAAAAGGATTGCCTGCTAAAAATTGTCATCCTTCATTCAAACTTTACAACAGTGCCCTGCATTAGGATGATAGCAAATCCATTAAGGAGACTTCTCAGGGGATGCATCAGCTCTGGCATTGGGAAATTTGGCAAGCAAGATGCCACAGGAAAGTGAAGATAATACAGACACAAATGTATTTAAAGTACTTTTGCATGTATAAAAATACTGTTCTTCTTTTGGCTGCAATTCCTGATCTTGGTTAATAAATTACATCAAAATGACCTGAAGTTAAAAAAAGGGAAAAAATCTGAGCAAATAGTGCCCCTGGTATTGTAAAGCTTTGAATGTTTTCACACCCCATTAATTTATTACTTCTCTTTCTTCATCTTTAAATTTCATTTTTTTTTTCAAAAATTCTGACTCCCCGCTGCTGCAGTGATTTTCATCTTGTTGTTAATTTTCCCTGCTCCATATGGAGCTCCAGACATTTCACCTGGAGGCTGTACTAGATTTTGCTGTAGTGATCGTACTTCCGGAGGCCAAAACTGTCATTTAGGGTTCCTGGTGCATCTGTCTGCGCCAGGCTTTTCACTGGCATGGGAGAGTGTGAATAACAAATTGGATGCACCTGAGATTCGGATGATTAGTGTGTTTTGTGAATCTCCACGACTTGTAAGCAGATAGCTCTGCGGGGAGGAGGGCGCTCAACAGCGACTGTGGGTGAATCTGTACTCACACCTTACATTTGGGGCTTTGCAAGGGAAGTGCAAACATCCTAGGCAGTCTGAGTGCAGAGAGAGTAACAAATATTTCATCCTGCCTTGTCATTGATTAGAAAAGAGCCTTTAATTTCATTTCACCCCATGTTGTGATTAATTTGCATTCTTTGTCAGAAGTTAATGGAGTTTTTTATGGTTCACTCTGAAATCCTTGAAGACATCAGACTTGATCTGATGTTTATACAACCGCCAGCGGAATTTTTTCGTTTGATTGATGGCAAGCTTGATGTTATTCCAAACGGCTTTTTAAGCTGTTTTTAAGAATTATTTGAATAAAATGCAAGCAAGATATTCTTGTAACGATCAAGTTTATCTGTTAAAAATCTGTTTCAAATAAGATGATAAGTAGTAAAAAAGGATCAAAAAGATGAGAGAAATAGTGAATAGTGATGTTATTTGTTAAAAACACATAAGAATGGCATTCAAATAAATTATTGCAGTATGCGGAGAAGATCACTTTTATTAGAAAAAAAATACCATCATCTGGCCAAACAGAATAATTAGGACTAGGATCAAAGGAAAGTCTGAATCTTTGGGATCAGAAACTTTTACTACCAATTGGCTAATTCTCATTTATTCTGCCAGCTTTTGCCACCAGTGTACAAAATAGAGATTTACTTTTCTTAACTCAAGGAGACAGGGCTGTCAGGCCTGTTAGCTGAACAAAATGATGACATATTGCTTGTCTCAAAGAGGCATTCTTAAATCCCAATACTAGGTAAACATAGGTAGATAATAAGCGAAATATATGCATTCTTAATGATATAATGACTGGCACCTTCTACAGGATAGTTCAGAAATGAAAATACCCTGTTGTTAAAACCAAGATACTTCTGTCATTCTTGGGTAAGAGAAATGTGTGTTCAACCCGTATACACTACATATCAAAGTGTGAGAGGAGCTGTAGGTGGCATTTGCTACAGAACCTCCTGCTATTAACCAAGGAAATACGTTTTGCAAATGCTTTTTGATTACCAATAACATGTTTGATTTGGGAGCTTTGCCTTGCTTCAGCAGATTCTTGCTTTGCTGTAACTGCTGCTAGTGAGACTTACTCATAGGTCAAAAAGCTACTTATCTGAGGACTTTCATTTAAAACTGATTAATTTATTTGCTGCATCTGAAAGTTTGCTAAATAATTGGGTAGTTTTAATTGAAGTTACTGCTTTCTGATCCTTGTATTAACATGATCTAAGGTCCTTTTTATTATATGCAATCCATATTATTGACCAGATTTGCCTTGTTTTCATTTAAATGTAAGCAGCTTGTCAAGGAGAAAATATTTTGTTTAACTTGGCTTGGAAACGTGCTATTTTAATGTGTTTTGTTTTTTTCAATTGACAGACTGTCTTTTAAACATTCATTTATTTTGCAGTAATAAATTGTGCTCTGGATAGAGTATGTGTTTCAGAATAGAGTAGAAAGCGTATGTTCTTAAAACTATTTAAAGGCCGGGCGCGGTGGCTCAAGCCTGTAATCCCAGCACTTTGGGAGGCCGAGACGGGCGGATCACGAGGTCAGGAGATCGAGACCATCCTGGCTAACACGGTGAAACCCCGTCTCTACTAAAAAATACAAAAAACTAGCCGGGCGAGGTGGCGGGCGCCTGTAGTCCCAGCTACTCGAGAGGCTGAGGCAGGAGAATGGTCTAAACCCGGGAGGCGGAGCTTGCAGTGAGCTGAGATCCGGCCACTGCACCCCAGCCTGGGCGACAGAGCAAGACTCTGTCTCAAAAAAAAAAAAAAAAAAAACTATTTAGAAACATTAAACACTTTTCAAATGCTAATGTTGAAGTACTTGAGTTTTTACACTTAATTTTATTTGTGTTTTAAAAGCCTTTGACTAATATATTGTTACTAATTCTAATGTTGATTGTTTACTAATGTCTTGTATTCAATGTTAAATTTAGACCACAGATATCATTTTCTTTTTTTTTTTTTTTTTTTTTTTTTTTTTTTTTTTTTTTTTTTTGTTGAGACGGAGTCTCGCTCTGTCACCCAGGCTGGAGTGCAGTGGCCGGATCTCAGCTCACTGCAAGCTCCGCCTCCCGGGTTCACGCCATTCTCCTGCCTCAGCCTCCCGAGTAGCTGGGACTACAGGCGCCCGCCACCTCGCCGGGCTAGTTTTTTTTTTTGTATTTTTTTAGTAGAGACGGGATTTCACTGTGTTACCCAGGATGGTCTCGATCTCCTGACCTCGTGATCCGCCCGTCTCGGCCTCCCAAAGTGCTGGGATTACAGGCTTGAGCCACCGCACCCGGCCTCATTTTCTTATTTATGTTTGCTGATCACGCCTGGAATTGCAAAATACCTAAAAAGTGTGCACTCTTTGAAAAGAAGTATTAGAATCTATCCTATGTTGCATAAACTTTTTGAAGTTTGGAACATCAAGGATTTAAGTAAATTTTTAAATACACAGTTTTTTGTGTGTGAGGTCTTTAATCAAGGAAAAAATAGCAATGAGTAATCACCCCAAACTTCAGGTACTCAGCTTTAATTTGCAAGAGTTTAAAGGGGCAATATGCATGCAATTTTTTTTCTAAACAGATGTCTAGTCTATATGTTTTAATTAATTTTACTTTTGTTCTCACTATTTAGGATATAGACATTTAAAATATCCTGATATTTCAAGCATAAAATCAGATTTATATTCCATAAAAATGCAGAGACGAAATTTGAGTGACATGAAGATGTTCACTTATACACATTTACTTCTTCCTAGGAATTTTTGAATTGCCAGTGTCAAATTATTCTCCATATCTTGCATACTTATCAAGAAGTCTCATTATTTTATTTGCTTAGCCTATGCCAGAAACAGGAGGTGGGTTCCTAGTATATCCTTAAAATAGAGCAGAAATAGAAGAGAAATCATCCCCAAAGTGTGGGTAGCTTAGAAATGTGAAATTCTTCATTAAAGATAAATTACTTGTTAATACTTCAATTGAGATATCTGTATTTGGCCAGATAGGTTTGTGATTCGTGTGTTGTTTGAAAGCACTAACCTCATGTTGGTTTGATTCTGTAGTACCTTCTAAACTATTGTATGACATACATTTCAATTCAACGTTATTTGTCATTGAGCACCTACTCTGTGCCTAAGTACTAGGAGCACAAAAATGAAACAGATGCGGCCTCTGCTCTCAGAAGAGTCCAGTCCAGTTGGAAGAAAAACATAAAACCAATGGCAGTTGATATAAAAGGAGTCCTCCAGGAGATGGGATGCTCTGACCTCAAGAGGAAAAGGGAGTGTTCAGCTCACTTCAGGAAACCAAGAAGGTTTCACAGAGTGGATAGCTGATGCTTGAGCCAAGGCTTTGAGGCAAGAAGGACAGGACCATGGTTCCTTTATAATTTTTAAATAATCAGTTTAGCCCAGAAATGGAATAGAAGGTTAAAGTCATGAACTTGGACACCAAGTCATAATAATGAATTTGGTGTCCAGTCTGGCTTTTACGTGGCAGCTTTGCTATTATCTCTCCCTCTTAGGCTCTGTGGTCCAGGAAGCCTTCCATTTCTCTCCCTTTGCAAGAAGCATGGGAAAGGATGTGCTAGGTACTCAAGTCCAAAGGAGGTTCATCTGGTGAAAGATAAAGGTCTAAAGCAGCATATGTCCTTCCAGTACTTTAACAGTACTACTGTTGTTACTTTCATTTCCCTAACAGTTTAACAATTCTTCTAGGTAACTTTTAAAGTAACTGTGGGAAGGAAGTAAGAAAAGAGAGGGGAGCATGGTAGAGGAGGGAGTTTATGTGTCAGGATGGAGATGACAAGTGTAGCAGGGACCAGATAGAGAAATTGGGTTTGAGAATTTTGTGAGTCCCCTTGACATGACTGAGGCTAATCTGAGGTTGGAAGCGATTGCATTTTAAGGTCTCTGCCCCTGAAGATAGTTGGCACATGCCCCAGAGGGGTTCCCTGCCACCCTCTAGAATTTGGCTTCGTATATCACAGGGCATTTTCTAGACTGCTGGGGAGAAATTGTCATGATCAAATGGACTAATGCCTAAGGGAGCACTTTGAAAAATATAAGGTGGTAAACAAGAGCTAGGTAATATTAGTATTATTTATATTTCCAGAAAGTTCTTTAGGGATTTACCTATGTAACTCTGAAAATATATGACCATGTCTCACACCAGGTAGGACTAAAATGAATTATTTTTCTGATCCCACAAGAGCCTTTCTTTACAGTCTTTCTTTTTTGAGTTATAATTTATCATTCACAATCACCATCATAATATATAGAATTATATACAGAATCTCGTCATTTTTAGTTCAGTTACTGGGGACCATGATTCCCTTACAATTTTTAAATGATCAATTTAGCCCCCAGAAATAGAATTGAAAGTTAAAGTAATGAACTTGGTGTTCAGTCCAGCTTTCACATGGCAGGTTTGCCATTATCTCTCCCTCTTAAGCTCTGCGGTCCACTAGACCTTCCACTTCTTTCCCTTTGCTTTTATTGATGCAGTCTGCTATTTTTTTGAATCATAGGATTTCAGCATGTGAAGAGATCTTACAACAATCTAGTCCAACTCTTAGATTACAGACGAGGAAACAGGAGTTCACAGCCATTAAATGACTCACTCGTGATTACCAGGTATTCAGCAACAGGGCCAGAATGTCTCCCACTCACAGTGCAGTGGTCTTTTTACTCTAGAGGGATGGTGGGGGAGAAAGTAAGATAAGGCATCCAGAGATTGTGAGCCTAAATGACCATCCTTATTTCACACACACATCCACTCAAGTACTGCCTCCAACTGGTATGTCTGCAGAGATGAAAATTACTGTCCCAGGATGCTCTGTGCCTGCCAGGTAATTGCTGACTGGCTATGGATCCCTGGGGGGAGAATGGTCCTCAACAGCAGTAGTAGCAGCAGCACCAGACAAAGACATCAACCTTTATCATACTCTAGTATTTTACTTATCACCATTCAGTATGGAAAACTTGGGTAGATTTGGGGATAGGGGCTCATTGACTTCCAAGTTAAAAAGGAGACCGACCTGGCCGAGCTTTGCTTGAGCACAGATTACTTTTTAGATGTTTAACAGTTATGGATTAATGCCTGGGAGGTTTGGGAATTCTTCCTCAACTAAAATGTTAATGATGCTAAGAACCCAACCCTCTTCAGTGCCAATAAAACAGACAGCTAAGTTTATTGAAAAATCAATGAGTTGCCTAAAAGGAGCAAAGAGCTGATTCGATTTAGGACTGGAGATTGCCAGGACACACCAGGTGGAAAGAGGGTCCCAGAGACCACTAGGAGCCAGGAAAGGAGGCAGTTGTCTGTTTATGCACAGAACCAAGGTGTCATCTCCAAGGAATTTTGGGTAACCAAGGCAGCCAATTGGAACCAAGTGTGGACTGTTAGGATGCACACATCAAGGTCTGCAGATGGTAACCACCACTCGGAAAAGGAAAGAACAGCTTGGGGAATAGAATAGGTTTTTTTTTGTTTGTTTTGTTTTGTTTTTTTTGAGACTGAGTCTCACTCTGTCACCCAGGCTGGAGTGGAATAGCATGATCTCAGCTCACTGCAACCTCTGCCTCCCAGGTTCAAGTGATTCTCCTGCCTTAGCCTTCCAAGTAGCTGGGATTATAGGATTGCACCACCATACCCGGCTAATTTTTGTATTTTTAATAGAGATGAGATTTCGCCATGTTGGCCAGGCTGGTCTCGAACTCCTGACCTCAGGTGACCTGCCTGCCTCAGCCTCCCAAAGTACTGGGATTACAGGGGTGAGCCACCATACTCAGCCTGGAGTAGTCTTATGAGAGAAGAAGCTATTGGCCTACAGGTTCAGAGGAGGAGAGACCGAAGGGGTAATGAAGCTTGTGTTGTTTTATTTTCTGTTCAGAAACAAGTTGCAGAAAGCACTCTTCTGGGCATAAGGTATGAGGAGACCTGGACTCTAGGTCTAGTTGGTAAAATCCTTTAAACGAAAGAAAGTTCCAGGCCGTGCTCTTTGGATAGCCCTATGCCTTCTTGGTAGCCAGGCAGCTGGAAACACTCAGTGATTCAGGGTAGAGGGCATAGGAGGCAGCAAATGACACACCGAACAAGTGACAAATTAAGTCACTAACAGTATATGATTTCCACCCAAATACACGGACAGAGCTAACCTGAGTTCTGGTCTTCGCTTTTATTATTAGTTGCTTGACCTTCTTTCTTTTTGGACTTCAGCCTCCTCACCTGGAAAATAATGGAAATGCCCTAGGTTAGTGATTTGCAGAATTGTGGGTAGACAATGCATAGAGGGGATGGGGTCCACACACACACACATACACACAACCACACGAGCAGCTCTGCTTCTGTCTGGTAATTTTTAAATGCATCTAAGTAATATCTTATTTGAACAAAGTTATTTGGTAAATAGAGTCTGAAAAATGCTGAACAGGATACTTCTGTGGTCTGCTTTCACCTTGGATGAGCAGCTTCCTCCTCCTGTCCATACCTTCAGCCCTCTTGCTCATCACCATCTGCCCCCGATTACTTCCTTGGAGTTTACTGAAATCTGATTGTACCTATATCAAAATATGGGAGTTATGAAGTAAAACTCTGAATCAAATATCAAACATTGGAGCCAGGTGTGCTGGCTTACACCTGTAATCCTAGCACTTTGGGAACCCAAGGCAGGAGAATCGCTTGAGCCCAGGAGTTTAAGACCAGCTTGGGCAACACAGGGAGACTATGTCTCTACAAAAAATTTAAAAATCAGCTAGGTGTGGTGGCACATGCCTATAGTCCCAGCTACTCAGGAGGCTGAGGAGGGAGGATCACTTGTGCCCAGGAGGTCCAGGCTATTATAAGCTATGATCGTGCCACTGCATTCCAGCCTGGGCAACAGAGTGAGACCCTATCTCAAAACAAACAAAAAAGAGATAAAAGAAAGAAAGTCAAACAAACTTTATCCAGTTCATTCTTGATCCATGCCTTATTTTGTTTAAATCTATTTTGAATTTCATTTACAGTCAAGCCAGTAAGACACGTTAATTCACAAGATTATGTGTGACTATATATATGTGTGTATATATTTTTTTTTAATTTTTTTTTTTTTTTTTTTTTTTTGCGGTGGAGTCTCACTCTGTCACCCAGGCTGGAGTGCAGTGGCGCAGTCTCGGCTCACTGCAACCTCCTCCTCCCAAGTTCAAGCAATTCTCCTGCTTCAGCCTCCCTAGTAGCTGGGATTACAGGCACGTGCCACCACACCTGGCTAATTTTTGTATTTTTAGTAGAGATGGGGTTTCGCCATGTTGGCCAGGCTGATCTCAAACTCCTGACCTCAGGTGATCCACCCACCTTGGCCATCCAAAGCACTGGGATTACAGGGGTGAGCCACTGCACCTGGCCAATTTTAAGATTCTTTCCCTCCTCATCCTGTATGAACCATGTAATGTTATGCTGCAATTATAGCTGATCTCAAAATCTCAGTCAGCCACATCCAAATATATCATGGTAAAAAAAAAATTCAATGATATGTGGAACCAAAACCAATGCAGCAACCTTTCTTACAATGCCTAGAAACATCACCGTGTAGTAGGGAGCTTTAGGGGTTGGAAGGATGTGGAGAAGCTGTCTTAGAAATCTATAGAGCCCTGAGGGAAGAAAGCAAAACTCCAGAGAGTTGTATTTTGTCCAAATACTGAGTGATTTTTAGAGAAGAGTGCAAGACCTGTGTTTAAATCTTAACTCTGCTACTAGGTTTCAGGAACCTTTACTAAGTCACTGCTTTCTGTGGGCCAGCAATTGTATTCTATCCATCTTTTGGGTCCTGGAGTCTACTGCAGTGCCTGGCATAGCATAAGGATATGAAATTGATAAAGTAATTATGTAGCCCAAGTTTACTTTTTACATATTGGCAAAGCAAATTTTGCAATCACAGGGAACCAAGAACACAAATTCTGAGGCTCTAAATCAATTGTTTTGGCCCCTTTCTTTTCTTCCATGTCCCATCCTCCCACTGTACCCTGCCAGCATGAATACCTGAGCATAACACCTTCTGAGGAGATGTGACAACTTGTCTTCAGACTTTGAAGGTTCTCATGTCAGAGAAAATGTAGATTTGTACTGTCAGAGGGGTAGAAATGGGGCAAGGGATGGAAGGGTCAGTCAGAAGACAGTAAGCTTCCCTTTACCAGATGAATTCAGACAGAAGCCCCATCAGCAGGGGTGCAATGAAGGAGGGATTTAACATTAGATAGGGATGAGGAGCCAGGTTAGATTTTTAAATCTTTAAGGTTTTTTTCAGACCCCAGGAGTCTATAATTCTACTTCAGCATTAGCCAGGCCTCTCCTCAGCCAAACAAATAAAAAGGGAGAAATAACAGATAGAAACATCTTCAGACTGTCCAGATTCTGTAATTGCTTTTATCATTCACTCATTTTGACTCTCAAATACTCTGTCAGTATGAAACACATCAGAAATAGAAGAGTATAGGGCCAGCTGCGGTGGCTCACACCTGTAATCCTAACACTTTGGGAGGCTGAGGTGGGTGAATCACTTGAGGTCAGGAGTTCAAGACCAGCCTGGGCAACATGGTAAAACCCCGTCTCTAAAAAAAATACACACAAAACAAATAGCCAGGAGTGGTGGGCACACACCTGTAGTCCTAGCTACTCAGGAGGCGGAGGTGGGAGGATCACTTTAGTCCAGGGAGGTCAAGGCTGCAGTGAGCTATGATTGCACCACTGCATTCCATCTTGAGCAATAGAGTGAGACCTTGTCTCCAAAAAAAAAAAAAAAAAGTGTTTCCTTTTCAGTCTCTGATATCTTTTTCAGTATATAAACCTGTAAGATGTATATACTTCTCTGCTTTCTCTCATTTGAGCCAACTGTGTGATAGGGCTATCAGAAATGTGAATGCATGGCCTGGCATGGTGGCTCACGCCTATAATCCCAGCACTTTGGGAGGCTGAGACAGGTGGATCGCTTGAGGCCAAGAGTTCAAGACCAACCTAGCCAACATGGCGAAACCCCATCTCTACTAAAAATACAAAAATTAGCCAGATATGGTGGCATGCGCCTGTAATCTCAGGTACTCAGGAGGCTGAGGTAGGAGAATTGCTTGAACCCGGGAGGTGGAGGTTACAGTGAGCTGAGATCGCGCCACTGCCCTCCAGCCTAGGTGACAAAGTGAGACTCCGTCTCAAAAAAAACAGTGAATGCACTTTTAACCTCCTTGAGTCTCTGCTGTCTGGTGTATCGGGCCCAAAACATGGTGATCTAAGCCTGTCAATCCGAGGTCTGTGTTTAGGTGTGGGTGTCATACTTTATGAGGAACATACACATATGGAAACGAATTCAGACGAACGTAATTGTAGTGGTGGAGAATGGGAAATCATGCCTGGGTTCTTCAGGCAACTTTCAGGTTCAGGTAACAGAAAAACTCAACTCAAAGGAGCCCTAACCACAAGGGGAAATTACTGGACTGCATGACTGAAAAGCCTAGTCTTGCTTGTTGGTTTTAGCTGGGACTTGACTCAGCAAGTCACATTCGGTTCTCTCATTAGTAGGCTTCTTCCTTCACAGACCAAGAATGGTTACTGGGGTTCCTGGAGCAACCTACGTCCTGTCTGAGAGGGGAACAGCAGGTCTCTTTTCCTCAGAGGCAACCAAAGTTCTTAGCCTGCAGTTTGATTGGACCAGTTCAACTCCCTGTGCCCAGGGGATTTAGATGTTGCTGGCTAATTTAGGCCTGAACCACCTACCATACCCTAGAACTGGGGGCAAAGTCATCTTCCCATGGAACACACGGGCTTCTTGGGGGTGGGGGAGTGTTGTTGGAGTATCCTTAGTAGTAAAGGGGAGAAGGATAGAGGGCAACCAAGATACCAACTGATCATAAGGAAGAAAACAGGGATGTTTATTCAAGAAAGACAACATTGTGGAGATATGACCGCTATCTTCAAATATGTGGAAAGCTGTCTTTAAACTTATATGCCATAGCTCCAGATCATGGGCACATCTTCTAGAAAGACATACTTCTTGGATTCAGAATAAGAAAGAACTCCTTTTTTTGTTTGTTTGAGACAGAGTCTCACTCTGTCACCCAGGCTGGAAGGCAGTGGCATCATCTCAGCTCACTGCAACCTCCTCCCGGGTTCAAGCAGAGTTCCCCTGCCTCAGCCCCCTGAGTAGCTGGGACTACACGCACCTGCCACCCCACCCAGCTAATTTTTGTATTTTTAGTAGAGATGGGGTTTCACCATGTTGGCCAGGCTTGTCTTGAACTCCTGACCTCAGGTGATCTGCCCGCCTCGGCTTCCCAAAGTGCTGGGATTACAGACGTGAGTCACCACCCCCAGCCCAAAAAGAACTTTTTTTTTTTTTTCTTGAGAGGGAGTCTCGCTCTGTCGCCCAGGCTGGAGTGCAGTGGCGCAATCGCGGCTCATTGCAAGCTGCGCCTCCCGTGTTCATGCCATTCTTCTGCCTCAGGCCTCCCGAGTAGCTGGGACTACAGGTGCCTGCCACCATGCCCGGCTAATTTTTTGTATCTTTAGTAGAGACGGGGTTTTACCGTGTTAGCCAGGATGGTCTTGATCTGACCTTGTGATCCTCCCGCCTCAGCCTCCCAAAGTGCTGGGATTACAGGTGTGAGCCACCGCACCTGGCCAAGAAAGAACTTTGTTGACGGTTTCATCTGCCCAAAAGAGAATCATTGGAATCTCATCATTGGAAGTCTTGTAGCAAAGACAGAATACCTATATGTTTGGAATATTATAAAGTGAATTTCTGCATTAGGCAAATAATTATACTAGGTGACTTCCAACATCATGTAGAGGATTTAAGCTAACAGAGGTGCAAACGAAATGAAAGCTCCAGAAAAACCGTCTCAGACATTTTGAAACATTAAAATGTTGCTGTAGCAGATTTATTTCACCATAAAGAGTAGGGTAGTCTAAAGGACCTTTCTCAGAAAAAGCAACACCTCCTTCCCCCAGTTGCCCCTTTCCCCTGTCTCCACACACAATTAATATTCTTAAACTGGATTCTGAAATAAGGCCACCCTTCTTTTGGGACAAAGAAAGGACAAAAGTTTGATATGGCAAATGTCTAAAATCTTCTTCAAAGTTAGGTACTTAATGGACTCTGTGGCCAGACCTCGTACCATTAGGAAAAAGATTTTATAATTCACATCAATCATTTTAAATTACAATTCTAAGCCCCTGCTTTCCTTGCAGAACTCAAGTTTAAACATTAAAATGTGCAATTACCAAGAGGAAGATTTACTATGGCTCTTATACACCTATGTGGGGTTGGACATGCGCTATGTCAATTTTAAATACACAAAGGATAAAACAGTATGAACTGGCAGCCAGGCCTTTTTTTTTCCTGCTCACTGACTGGCAGACCCAGCGAATGAATAATGTTTCGCTGTACCTCAATGCTCCAGCTGTTGTATTTTGTGTGAAAATGCATTGTCCTTGATACTCAGGAAGCAGTGAGAGCCAAGTAAACTAATTTATGGCTGTGATGATTTTCTGTCTGGTCCCATCAGAGCTGTGCCCTCCTGTAGGCATCTTAAAGCCTTTCTGTCCTACCTAGCTGCTTGCTAAATTGAGGGATATGCAGTTTTTGCTTTTCAAAACTGGTTACTCCTGAATACAGCACCCCAGCTGGAGTCTGAGATTTGGGCCAGAAAGAAGGTGCCAGTGAGTAGATCTTAGAATGTGAGAATCATTGTTTCTTTCTTATAACCTATTGAGTAGCTGCCTGCTAAATCCTCTTGTGACTTTTTTAGGTCCCGTGAAAATATACTAATAGACGCACAGACATGATAAGAACTTGAGCAAGGACAAAGGCTGATGAACAGGGGAGATAGGATTGCAAAGTGAATTATATGTGTTCACCTGAAATTATTGGAAGTAGTATATATTATCCATTTATTTTGTCTCTTAATGCATTTAGTATCTTCACATATCAGTTTGCCAAAAGTCCCATTTGTAGTTAGCCATAGTAAATTTTGTTCTCTTCCTTTATTTAAAAGTAATTTGTTTGGGAGCTTTTTAAGGTAGTGGTACTAGGCAATGTATATAAAGCTTATCCTGTAGCAGTGGTTTTGTTTTTCTCATTGAAGGCTTTTTGAGATATGGACACTTTGTTTTTGCAAGTTGTACTGGATTGGAAGTGGTATTTCCCTAAGTTTTAATACCCACACAGTGCCAGATAAAATTAGATTGATTGCTGGTACCATTTCTTCCTTGGGTAGGAAAAATGAACATGGCTCCTGAATAGGAAGCTCTGGCTTCTCTAGCTCATTCCTTCACTTTGTAGACGAGAGCTCTAAGCCCCACTGAAGGGAGGGGGCTTCTGGGGACCATGGGCATCTGAGTAGAATCCCAGGGGTCTTTCTCACTCCAAAGTTCATGCATTTTTCTCACAGTGGACAGCCTCCTAACCCAACTGTCAGGGTCAGGCCAGGCACTATCTATGACTTTCGGCGCTGCTCCCCTTTGAGCCTCAGCTTCCTTAAAGCAAAGTGAGTAGATTGAACTAAATCATCTCTGGGGTTCCTTCCCTTCATAAATACTTTAGATCATAATTCTTCATTTAGAATATGAATGTCTCAGTTTTCCATAATCCCTGTTTATATTTAGCCAGGGTTATAGCTTCATGCATCTGATTTGAAAAGAGAGTCCTTGCAAAATAGCCACAGCTCCTAAAATTTGAAGTTTAAAAAAAAAGAATAAAGAACTCAACACTGAAAGCTAGAATGTAGGCCAGTCACGGTGGCTCACGCCTGTAATCCCAGCACTATGGGAGGCCGAGGCGAGTGGATCACGAGGTCAGGATTTCGAGACCATCCTGGCTAACACGGTGAAACCCCGTCTCTACTAAAAATACAAAAATTAGCTGGGCTGGTGGTGGGCACCTGTAGTCCCAGCTACTCAGGAAGCTGAGGCAGGAGAATGGTGTGAACCTGGGAGGCGGAGCTTGCAGTGAGCCAAGCTTGCGCCACTGCACTCTAGCCTGGGCAACAGAGTGAGACTCCGTCTCAAAAAAAAAAAAGAGAAAAAAGAAAGCTAGAATGTGATGCCAGTAGCACAACAAATGAAAATGCTATTCTTTAAAAATTCCAACCATATGATTTAATTTTATATTTCTTCTTTCTATTTAAGAGAAAATAATACAAGCTTGAAAAGCAGTAAATATGTAAATATGTAAAGAGAAAATTTGTCAACTGATATTGGAAGATCTGACCTAGGTCATACATAAATCTTACAGACAAGAGCTGCAGGGCAAACCATAATTTCAGAGAGTAAAGGAGAAAATGAAAGCTATAGATAGCTGGTGTCTTCTCTAAGTTACATAGGTAGCTTCATTTTAGTTTTCTGATTGTGCCTCTGAATATAATGTAAAAGGGGCTGGTAGCAAGGTCTGTTTTACCCCTTATGTAAAAAGCTCCTCTACAGAGAGCGAAGCATAAAGTGAGACTTCCAAAATTGCTTTTTATCACCAGAGTCATTGGCTAAATAGTTGAGGCCCCACAAGCAAACTTTTACATGGGCAATTTCCTTTCTAGCATCATTTTTCACAGTCATAAGTCATGTTATAAGAGTTTTCTAATTGCTAACTAGATAGTCCTTGTAAGGAAATATATGATAAATGTTACTGTAATAATACCAAGACCTAACTGGTACTTGTGGCTGCCTTTTATGAAGTCATTCTTCCCCCATTTAAACACATAAGAGTCTGTCTTACATCGGAATGAGACATAACTATCCCCTATTAGTGTGGTTTTAAATCTTGAATCTAACAGCTAATGAAAGAAAAAAATCTATGCCCAGAAAAGGGAAGAGGTTCATTTAATTAGTCTATCAAAATGCTACTAGTTCTAGAAACTGATTAACAAAGTGTGTGACTGGAACAATTATTGTTCTCTCATTGTCCCAAAGTACTAGTTAGACATAGAAAACACTCAATACACGCAAAATGTATAAGCAGGAATGAGGGCTTGGACAAGTTAGTTATAAACAGCATTTCATATGTTGTGAGGTGCAGACAGTACATCAGCCCTAACAATATTATTGTGTTCCTCTGAACTCTGCTCTCACAGCTAAGCATTTCGAAGGCAGACCCAGAATAAAGATAGGCATTCACAAAGCCAACATTTTATATTGAGGACCTTTGCTTCCACTTTTAATGTGCTATAAAACTAGGGGCTTCACTTTTTCATGAACTGTGTGCAAAAGCAGAGGCAATGACTGGAGGTTGACTGTTCGGGTCTGTTTTATGGTTGCTGTGCCTGTACAGTAATGTGATCTTGAAAAAGGTAAACAACAAAGAGTTTAGCAGTGAAAAATATGCCTAATATAAATACAGCCGAGTACATGGCAGTTCAGAATTTTAAAAATATGACTGTGGCATTAAATTTTCTGGTGGAATTAACAGAGGAACAGAATACAGCCTTTACGGCAATATATCTGAGACAGAAAAAGGAGATAATACATCTAACTCTATGGTCTATGTGGCATTCATATAAAGAAAAGCACAGTAGCTTTATTTAATTGAGAAAATGAATCAATTACAATGATGTTACATCATCAAATTCTTGTGAAATAGAAGATATAAGTCACTGCATTGTGTAACTGTTAAAAAGTAATTGAGTATCTTAAGCCTTTTGAATCAATTTCAGGTACTGGCGCTGCTACCTTAATACAAAATTTATGAAGATGATTTCATATAATATGTTGCTATCAAAACTGTATAATAAAACCTGATAACATCTCTCTTTAAAAACCTGGGCAAAACAGTATAGTTATAAGATTATTTTTAAAAAAGACTTTGATATTGCTGTTTTTCTCTTTCTTTTAGTAAAGAGCAAGCATAAATAGTACAATTTTAAGTTGTCTTAGACTAAGCTTTTAACCTGCAAAATAGGGCAAACTAGAGGCTTTCTTTAAGACCTCAGTTCATGAGGAAGTTTCCTCCCCTCAGTTAATCTGATTCACACAACTCATATGTTACTGGGGACAGTGTTTCATAATCCATTTCGAATTCATTTTAAAACCTCTCACTTAGAATGTTTGCTGCATGTTCTCCTCAGAGAATGTTGTCATCCCCCTGAGTCTTGGAAATTTGTGAAGCTCATTCTCTTTGATGTCAGAAATGGATTTCTGATTCTTTGTTCATTACGAATAACTCTGCTATTGAAGTAGATATATCTTACTAGGAATGTAGGGGTAAGGGGAGCATCAGTGTATGCTTGAAAAAAAATATATAAAAGCAAACTCCATAGGTATCTCATGTCATAGGAGAGGTTGTCCAGGCTTTTCAGTACTTTTTTAAAGGTGGTGTAGCTTGTTACTGAAATTCTTAACTGCTTCAGGGTGGTGGTTACAGCTCCACCTTCCCTTGTAGTATAAATCTTTACCTGCAGAATCTTGGCTGGAAGTACTCATGGACTGGAGGAACCAGAATAAGCAGTAATTCAGGACAACATTAAGCAGGGACTATCAACATAGACTAAGCCAGTCAACCTGGGACAGAGGTTTCCCAAAGTAGTGATTGGGGAGGAAGTGATGAAAAGCCAGTAAGAGCAATGAGTGGGCACCATGTTCATTTGACAAATATATGGGAGAACACTTTAAAACATTCAGGCAGTAGGAGGAATGGTGTGCTGATCAGCCACATGGATGCAAAAGAAATGCATAAACGTAGCTGCAGCTCTTGAGAAACTCACAGTCTAGGTGAGAGGAACCAACATGTCAAAATGGATAATTTATCAACAATACCATACCAAGTATAAATGTATATAAATCCAGTTGTTTTCAAATAACTCTATGACCATAGGCAGGTGTAATACAGATGCTGGAAGGAAACGAGCTCTGGAGGAGCCCCAGTACCACCACACCCTGGCCCTGAGGCCTCAGGCCCGGACCCTGTCCTCTGGTAGGCCCAGCTTTCCCACCATAGAATAAAGATGATCATCCCCGCCAACCTCAGGGTGGTTGTGCAGATCAAATGAGTTAGTATATGGGAAAGAATTTTTGTAAACACCTATAAAAACATATAAGGGATTATTACTAGTTTCCGTGTATTTTACCAGCTGGTTGGAGCTCAGTTATCTCAGAAAACAGTTGACCCATCAGTATTTGGTTCCTGAAAAGTTCTCTGTTAGAAAATGTAGTACCTGGAGTTTCATTTTCATTGAGTTTATAATAACTGTAGGCTTTTTTTTTCCTGGATGGGGAGGCATTGAAGTGTTTACTACTTTAATGACTAAGTGGATGTTTTATTAATTTTTGTGTCACGTTTTAGTAGCTTTCTAAGAAATTCAGTTTATCAGTGTTAAATGTGTGAGCAACCTGCCTTCAGAATGTTGATCAGAAACACACTCTTACTGGACTCTGCTTTTATTCCCTAAAAATCAGTGTAAAACTTGCATGAATTTTATTTTCCCAGAGAGCATTGCTGCCCTGGAAACAGGCAGAAGGAACTTTGGAAAAGGTGGAATCGTTACCTCACTCCTAAGTTAGGGGCAAATACTTCAACCACATAATTAAAGTTTTCTTCACAAAATAGGGAATTGTGAGCAGACACTGGCAGGAATCCAAAATTCTAATTTCTGACTATGATTTAATTTCAATTTTAAATAAATCGGTTTTTAATTTAAAAAGAGTGAGCTTCATAACATTAGCAATGATTGCAACATTAAGCCCAGTGTTCACAATCTAGCAATATAAAACATTATTTATATCTGAATCGTAAACAGCCTTTTGAAATGGATTATGGTTTTTCTCCCTATTCTAATACAACCTGGAGGGTACTAAAAAGTGTTGTGTGAAATTAACATTCTGCTGACTTTCGCCTATAAATGAGAAGCGAGCTATTAACATTTGTGTATTTTCATTATGTAAATTGTGTTAACACATGCCCACAAATTGCCACCAGCAATGCAATAATTTTCTCTCAGTGATCATAATGTGTCCAAGTGAGTCATTTTGATTATGACATGCTAATTACATATTGCCTTTTTTCAGATTCAGAAAAACCAGGGATCTTTAATGGTAAGCTTTATGAGTTCAGAAAAAAATTCACTTTTCTTTTTCCTGATGGCTGCTTCCTTTGCATGCTTGAATGCCTTGTTTTAAACTTAGCAAATTGCATTTTGAAGAAAATGCAAACCTTTAACTGCCTGTATTAGATTAGGTACCATTAGAAATAATAGAACATCCTGAGCATCAATGTTTTTATAAGAGTTTGCTGTTGTTGATTAATCTTGCTATATTTTATTGCATTAATGATTTTTTTCTTTCCACTCCACTGTAAAGATATTGCATAGAGGCTAATACTTTTTCCTCTCTTCTTTTCCATTGCAGCCTCTCCAGCTTCTGCAGTGCATTGTTGATGAGGTGAGGCATCGTCTTATGTGCTTTCACTCCTAAAGTCATTCCTAATGGTGTGGAAAGCTTATATTTTGTTTCCTAATGAAGCACAATGCCCAACATCCTTGGAGCAAGTTGTGTTGTATGGCTCTGAGCTGTGTTACGTGAACTGGCCTTGTCCTGAATCCCACTCTTCTGATTCTGGCCAAGAAACCCTGCAAAGACAGACTGTCCCGCAGGCTGGTCCTCAGGGGTATCAGATGCCCTAAAGACAAAACACAATAATATTAATTGACCCTCTCCCTGGCCAGATGGGGATGGAACTGGAAATTTAAATGGTATCATTTTTTTCTGCAACAGTTATTTAAAGTCATTCAGTAGGCAAGGGTCAGAGTTGAAGAGCAAGCATAAGCTGGGTGAAATTTGCCTTCCTTGAGTTATTTACCCAAAGCATATCAGAGCAATAAAAGGGCTCAAAAACTCTAGGTCAACAGTTCAGCTTTAATTTCCTAGTTAGGCATTTTTCTCAGAATATACCCCTAACATGTTGTGTATTCTAGTAGCTGGAAACCTGTATTCTCACATTTTAATTGAGCTTACTTCTGATCATCCTGCTCCATTGAGTTCCACTATTCCTTTGCCTTCATGAGGCTAATCTGCCTACCTTTCTCTCTCAACCAACTTTGTCTACTTCTTATTCTGACTTTAAATTCCTTTTCTGTAAATCATCAATCTTATAATACACAAGACTTTCAAGAAACATTAACATTTTCTTTAAAAAGTGAGCTTTTTTGGGCTTGGGTTTGCCTACTAGCAATGTTTATTTTTTTAAACTTGAATTTTATAATATTTAAAACACTTGTAATTAGAGAGGAAAGGCAATAAATGATTCAGATAGGAAAGTTTGAAAGAAAAAAATCGTAATTCATAATTATTCCTCTCAATTAAACATCTGCATAACCAGTTATGAGATTTGGGAGAAAAAATAAAGATCCTCCTAGGAAAAAACCAAACATACACACATATCACAATAATAGTAAGAGTGGGGCTCTAACATCCTTAATGGTTGCATCAGTCAGTCCATATATCCCCTACAAGCCATAAACCATGTTGATGTAAAAATGAAGGCATCGTCGTGAAACAAATGGAGGCTCCATTATCTCAAATATCAGACAGACCTCCTGGATCTAATAGCTCATCAATATCCTCTGTCATCTTATATTCCAAAAGCATACTATCCCCATCAGAATCCTCCCAATTTAACTGGTTTTCCTGAGGTCCTCCTCCGGTTTTGCTTGGGGAAGTGCCTGGGGAAACTTGCCTACCCAGTTTTGTGCACAGCCTCCTATATTTCCTGGGCTCTCCCGTTGGTCTGCCAGGCTCCTAGGCATCAGAACATCCAGGTAAAGGCATTCCTTGCCAATACTATATGTGTTTCTGGACAGCTCATTTGAAGGTTTTCTGCATCAAATAGATATTTTCATTCCTTATTTAAAGTAGCAGTTATTGCTATTCAATTTAAAATATCTTGTTTAATTTGGGCAAAATCATGAGACTTTTGAAATTACCATAGGGAGATGTTCTATTTAAGGGATGAAGATTGATGAAGAACAATCATGTGTAACTTAAATGGTATATTTTTCTTCATAGCATTTCTTTCTTAGTCAAGAGAAAAATGTAACTTAGACATCTATTCCTATGTACTCTAAAACCATTTTCCTTGTGGAAACTTGGGAAATGAACATTGCCTTTACTAAAACCAGGCTGATCTTGGAACTGAGCTGATATTCTGCAATAAAAGTATTAGGAAAGGATTGGCCAGATGACCTGCCTTAGACAAGATGAATCATAGCATCTCGGAGAGGAAGAATTAGTGGGATCCTGTACTTACTGTGCTTGTCCTGTGTCTGTCAAAATTCTCATTGCTGTGATGCAGTGTTCCTCATAGGGTGGCCCAAGGACTGATTGCATCAGAATTTTTTGTTATATGCAAATTCCTGGCCCCAGATCACTGAATTAGACTTTCTAGGGGTCGTGCCTAGACTCTACTAGTTTCCCAGGTAACTCTCTGCACATTAAAGTTTGAGAACCACTTCTCAAACTTCTCTAACTGCTTGCCAGGGCTAAGTCTTCCCCTTTAGTTCCCACAGGGCGGTTAGCTAGCTAGCTTCATTTGCATCTGACTTTTAGGCCTTTTATTTGTGAATGAATATGCCCAGTTGGGATTTGAGCCGTTTTACTGCTTGGGAGTAGATTTACCCCATTGTGAAATGGGTATCTGATGCTAGTATGTACTATTTCCTGTTAGAGAAAAGTCAGATAAAAAATTACTTCCCCTGAGGGAGCCTAATTCAGACAAGATGGGTATATTTGGCATCACATACAAAATAGCTGTCAGAAAGCCCAGTGTGACATATTATTGTGTGGATTCAGCTTGACCTCCTGTTACGGCCTGGCAAAGAGTGAAGATGTAGTAAAACACCACTAAGGTGGGCAAGAGCCAGTCCTGGAGTGGCCAAAGATGAATGTTAGAGCCAATCTGGGAGTCAGGAGGTGGAATCATGGAACAAAGCCAGGGTTAGCTACCAGATGTCCAAACAGAAGACACCAAAAACTAAACAGGAGTAAGAATCATGACCTTGAAACTCAGACCACAGATCAGGAATTGGGAGGGTAGCCAAGGTAACAGGAGAATTGAACTCCAATCAGAAATCTGGGTGGTCCAAGTAAATTTTGGTGGGTGGTGTTTTTCTGAATTGGCGCTGGCTAGCTGAGGTGTAAGTGATAGCTTAAAGACATCATCTGGTGCCTCAGAGTTGCTTCTCAATAGAACTTTTTACCTTAAGGTCCTTATGTAATCAGGTCCTCCCTATGTCCCTGAATACCTGCGTTGTAAAGTGCTTTGGTTCTTTATAAGTGATGTGTGTCTATGTGTACCTGAAGCCTTAGCCATCTGATATCTTTGGGGAATAAGTCAGCCCCTATTGTCTAGATAACTGAAATTTATGACTGTAAGCTCTGACAGCGATGAGAAATTTGCATTTTTAGAAAGAAATGTTCCTAAAATCTATTTGTTCTTGGCAGCCTGTTGACGGAGTGTGGTGAATATCATTTAACCTTTTCTCAGTGACTTAGTCCCTTGTTCTGAACATGGTACTGAATGTAAACTTTGATGTATTGATGCCCTCCAGGGCTGTAAAATTGTGTGGGGTTTACCTTATTCTTTCACTGAATTTTGCCAACCATTTTGCCAGAGTGTTTGGCGTTGACATTGATATTTTCGGGCCTCTTGAAGTGTATAGAGCCCTTTGCCCCCAGGCTAACGCGCCTTACATGGCTATACTGCTCTGCATAGTACTTTTCCTGTGCCCTCTTGTGATTGCCCCTGTTCTCTATGGGTACTCCTCATTCTTGTCGATGGCTACCTTTTGTCCCAACAACCCGACCATCTGTCTTCAGTTTTTTTGTTTGTTTGTTTTGTTTTGTGTTTGAGATGGAGTTTTGCTCTTGTTGCCCTGGCTGGAGTTCTGTGGCACAACCTCCACTCACTGCAACCTCCACCTTCTGGGTTCAAGTGATTCTCCTGTCCTAACCTCCCGAGTAGCTGGGACTACAGACACACGCCACCACACCTGGCCAATTTTTTGTATTATTAGTAGAGACGGGGTTTCACCATGTTGGCCAGGCTGGTTTCGAACTCCTGACCTCAAGTGATCCGCCTGGCCTTGGCCTCCCAAAGTCCTGATTTCATATGGTACTTTTTAGTTTTGCTAAGGTCACTATCAGGAGTGCAAAGACCGAAGACAGGCCGGGCACGGTGGCTCACGCCTGTAATCCCAACACTTTGGGAGGCTGAGGCAGGCAGATCATGTGAGGTCAGGAGTTCAAGACCAACCTGGCCAACCTGGCAAAACCCTGTCTCTACTAAAAATACAAAAATTAGCCGGGCAGTGTGGCAGGCACCTGTAATCCCCGCTACTCAGGGGGCTAAGGCAGGAGAATCACTTGAACCCAGGAGGCGGAGATTGCGGTGAGCCAAGATAACTGCACTCCAGCCTGGGTGACAGAGCAAGACACCCTCTCAAAAAACACAAAAAGAAAAAAAAAGGAAAAAGGAGAGGAGAGGAATCTCATGTTCATGAAGTGGGGGCTTAATATTGTTACAACGGAAATACTCTCAAAATTGATCTACAGATTCAGTGTAATCGTATTAAAATCCCAGTAGGCTTTTTTGCAGAAATGGATAAACTAATCCTAAAATTCCCATGGAAATGTAAGGGACTCAGAATAGCCAAAACAATCATTGAAAAAAAAAAAAAGAAAACAACGTTGCAAGATTTATAATTTCTGATTTCAAAACTTACTACAAAATTACACTGATCAAGATAGTATGGTAGTGGTATAGGATAGACATATGGAATAGAATTCAAAGTCCAGAAATATATATGCATGGTCAATCGTTTTCTGATGAGGATGCCAAGACCATTCTGTAGCAAAAGAATAGTCTTTTCAACATATAGTGCTGAGATTACTGGATATCCATATGTAAGAGAATAAATTTGGACCCCTACCTTGCATCATACACAAAAATTAACTCAAAAAATGGATCAAAGATTTAACTGTAAGAGTAAAAACTATGACACTCTCAAAAGGAAACATAGATGTGAATCTCCATGACCTTAGGTTAGCAATGGTTTCTTAGCTATGACACCAAGAGCATAAGCAAACAAAAACAAAAGGAGGGCCTTATCAAAATTAAAAACTTGTGTGTGTCAGAGGACACTATCAAGACAGTGAAAAGACAACCCACAGAATGGGAAAAAATATTTGCAAATCGTATATCTGATAAAGGCCTGCTATTCAGAATATATAAAGAGCACTTACAACTCAATGATAAATAAAAAGACAAATAGCCCAATTTAAAAATGGGGAGAGGATTTAAATAGACGTTTATCTGAAGAAGATAAACAAATGGTCAATAAGCACATGAAAATATGCTCAACAATTAATTAAGGGAATGCAAATCAAAACCACAATGAGACACTACTTCATGCCCACTAGGATGGCTGTAATAAAAAAAAAAAAGAAAGAAAGAAAAACAGAAAATGACAAGTAGTGACAAGAATGTGGGGAAATTGGAACCCACATAAATTGCTAGTGGGAATGTAAAATGGTTCCATGGTTGCTGTGGAATACGGCTTGACCATTCATCAAAAAGCTAAACATAGAACAATTATATGACCGAGCAGTTCCACCTCTAGGTAAATATTCATTCAAGAGAATGGAAAACATATGTCTGCATAAAAACTTATACATGAACATTCATAGCAGCATTATTCGTATGTATATGAATACGTATGCTATGAATACATAGCTCAAATGTAGAAAAGAATCCAGAAGTTCACATTGGACCATAAATAGGAATGAAGTACTGATAAATGCTACAATATGAATGTACCTTGAAAACATGCTAAATGAAATAAATCAGACACAAAAAGCCACATATTCTATGAAATGTCCACAGTAGGGAAGTCCATAGAGACAGGAAGTCAATGAGTTAGTGATTGCCAGGGACTGGAGGGGAGAAGGGAATTGAGAATGACTATCATAGGTACAAGGTTTTTTTTTAGGGTGGTAGAAATATTTTGGAACTGGGTTGTTACTTTAAAAGGGTGAATTTTATTTTTTGTGAATTGTCTCTAAATTTTCAATGTCAAAGGGAAAAGTAGAAAGCAGAGAGTTTCTCTGTGATGGCCTGTGTTTAGTTGCTTGGCTGGATAGGATGGGCTTCAGCAGAAGAAAAGAGAAGACACTCTTAAACGACATTCCATTTTGTAGAAGACTACCACAGCTAGAAAAATTTGTATTTTTATTTACTTCAAGAGACATTTATTGAGCTCCTGCTTGGGTTGTGATCTCTACCAGGTGCCGGGATAAATCCCTGTGCTGGATGACTTCATGATCTAGTGGAAGACAAACTCATGAAATAGATTTGATTCATTATATTAAAAACTATAATAAAGCCATGTAAACAGTGCTGTGCAAGGTTGGAAGATGTGGGAAGATAGCAAAGCATCAGAGAGGAGATGATATTTGAGCTGGGCTTTGGAAATACCTTGATATTCACAAAATGAAAGTGGGGAGAAGATTGTCCCAGCAGAGGGAGGGGCACAACCATAGGTGTCTAAGTGTGAGGCAGCTTTGAAGACGAATAGTTGGCCCCAAGTGAAGCTAGAAAAAAATACAGGGAGCATCTCAAATGCTGTACCAAAAAGCGTAGGTGTTGCCCTGTAGCCAAGGGAGATGATTGGAAGGTCTGACATGTTGAGATCTGTATTTTTTTCTAAGACAGTTCTATTGAGGTGGGTAGTAGGAGAAATGAGACTGAGGGAGAATCTTAGAAGCTAGCTATTAAATATTGATTGATTGATTGATTGATTGATTGAGATGGAGTCTTGCTCTGTTTGCCCAGGCTAGAGTGTGCAGTGGCACAATCTTGGCTCACTGCAGCCTCCGCCTCCTGGGTTCATGCAGTCCTCCCACCTCAGCCTCCCAAGTAACTCGGATTACAGGTGTACACCACCACGCCCAGCTAATTTTTTTTGTATTTTTAGTAGAGATGGTGTTTCACCATGTTGGCCAGGCTGGTCTCAAACTCCTGACCTCAAGTGATCACCCACCTCAGCCTCCCAAAGTGCTAAGATTACAGGTGTGAGCCACCACACCCGGCCTTTAGAGGTTTTTTTAGTATTATTGTTATAAAGGAGGCTCTTCCCTCATTTTTCTCCTCCCTTTCCCAGTCCTCCATTTTCTCATCCCACTTTGTTCAGTGTCACCCTCTTCTAGAACAGAAATGTTAGCTGCCCCTTAGTCAGCCTGACTCACATAGGTAGAAGTGTCTAGCCATGTGGTTAACTTCCATCCTCTTCACTGAGCATCCAGGCTGGGCTGGCATCAAACAGTGCCTCCTTCCACCACTGGTCATCTTCACTAGCATTTCTAGAAAGCATCAGGGGAGCCACGTGCAAGTGGAGAGTCCATGTGAGGCCTCTTGTGAGTCCAGGTGTTTGGTAGGGTAGATGACTGTCTCTATTCATAATGATTCTTTTTAGCACCACCACAATGATGTGCATATGCCAGCCAGGCAGATAAGTAAATAGTAGAGGCTCTCTTATGTCTTCATTAAGTTTTATGGTTAGAGTCATAAGAACTTGCAGAAGACATACACTTTTATAAGTGGGATTTTGTAATGATGAGCTGTTTAATTCAGGGGGTTTTGTCAAGAAAGTCTGTTTCCATCTTAAGCAAATCCACTTTAGTCCTTCTCAAACCTAATGGAGAAAGCCAGCATCTCTCCCCCACACTAGGCACAAAGGCCTCTTCCTAGAGCTGTGGCTTGCCACAGTGCTACCTCTCTATTGGCCCAGAACCCTGGCATTATTACAGTGCTCCTACAAGGGACACTGTGTTTTGAGTATCATATGCATTCCAAATAAACTCTAGGATAAACCACCTGTTCCTGATTGAAGGAGACTGCCCCTATATGGCAACATTTTCTCTCTCTCACCCTCTTCTTATGCTGCTTTCTTTGATCAAGAACAAGAAGAAAGAAATAAGAGACAAAGTAAAGATACACGTAAGTTTTGAATACAGTTGTGCCTTGTGGAATGTGAAAGTTATATTTTTCCCCAGCTTTATTGAGGTACAATTAACAAATAGTGTATGTATTTAAGGTGTACAATGTGATGTTTTGATAAACATATACATTGTGAAAGGATTGCCACAATCAAGCTAATATATCCAACCCCACATACAGTTACTGTGTATGTGTCTGTGTGTGTGTGGTGATAACACTTAACAATCTACTCCTTTGGCAAATTTTAAATATATAATACAGGATTATTAACTAAAATCACCATGCTATATTTATCTTATAAAAGTAAGTTTGTACCCTTTGACAAACACCTCCTCATTTGCCCCACCCTCCAAGCCCCTGGTAACCACTCTTCTACTTTGCTACTATGAGTTCAACTCTTTTAGATTCCACATATTAAGTGAGATCATGCAGTTGTTGTATTTCTGTGTCTGACTGACTTAGCACGTTCATCTGTCTGAACCTTCAGGTTCATATGCTGTTGCAAATGACAGGATTTCCTTTTTTAAGGCTGAGTAAGATTCCATTTTGGTGTGTGTATCCATACCACATTTTCTTTATTCATCTATTGACTGATCCTTGGGTTGTCTTCATATCTGGATTATTGTGAATAATGCTGCAGTGAACATGGCAGTGCAGATGTCTCTTCAGGATAGTGATTTATTTCCTTTAGATATATACCCAGAAGTTGGATTGCTGAATCATAGTGTAGTTCTATTTTTAGTTTTTTGAGGAACCTCCTGCGTGCCATTTTTCCATAATGGCTGTACCAATTTACATTCCCATGAACAGTGTATAAGGGTTCCCTTTTCTCCACATCCTCACCATCCCTAGTTACCTTTTGACTTTTTTATAATAGCCATCCTAACAAAATGTGAGTTGACATTTCATTGTGGTTTTTATTTGCATAAAAAATAGTATTTCTAAAAGACATTTGCAAATCAGATTGTATCTTCCCATTGGTACAGTAGTTGATTTTCACACATTTCTAAAAGCGCTTGACCCCTTTATGTTGCTCAAAAACCCAACCTATAAAATAGATGAACATGAAGCTATTTTGATTTGGCCAGAGGATGGGAGATTTAGATCTCCACCCCCTTTCCCACACACCTGCATAAGAGAACTAAGAGTTCCATAGATTATAGTTTGGAAACCACTGATGATAGCCCAAAAGTCATTCTGTAAACCTGTGTTAATCCCAGAGCTAGGTACTGGGAATGGAGAGTGAATAAGATGCTCTTGCCACCATTCAAGAGCCGCTACTCTATTAGGGAGGCAGACAAGTAAACAGTCGTATATGCAGATCACTAAACTGCAGGTAGTGTAAGTGGTATGAGACTTGATGGCCTGGGCTCTCAGAGGACCACAGTGACTGTCATTTCAACCACTCACATAAATGGGTATTTACGATGTGGTATTTAACGATGTTTGTAGCCATATAAATTCTATCATTAAAGTGTGGCCAAGGTGCTGGGAAAACAGAGGAGACAACTCAGTGGAGGAGACGGGAGCTACCAGGGAAGCTCTGTAGAAGAGATGAGACTGAAGGATAGCCAGTAAGAGTTAGCCTTGGAGAGATCTGAGGCCCCTGCAAGGGGTTCAGTATGGCTGGGGTGTTTGGGCAAGTATTACAAGATGAACCAAGGGCCACATTTTGAAGGATCTTTATACCCCATGCTGAGAGATATTTGTAGGGGAGGGAGGATCGGGAGACTGAAAGAGTTTTAAGCAAGAGATCAACATAGCCAGATTTGTGTTTTAGAAAAATCACTGTGGCAGAGCTGTGGAAGATGGATTGGAAAGGACATTGGAAGCTGTAGTTCTGATCAGAAATTGGAGGGGTTTAATCAGGACAGCCTTAGTGTGTTTGAAGGGTATTTAGGAGATGGAACTAACTGCATTTGGTAAGTAACTGGTTATAAGGGAGGGTAGGGAGGTAGGTTCAGGGATGAATCACAGGACTTGGGCAGTCAGGTGCATGGTGGTACCCTCCTGAGATGGGGCACACGGAAAGAGGCATGTTCAAGGGATGAGATGATTAGCATTCTGTTCTTGAGAGATCATCGAGCACCTCATTCAAAACCATATTCGTTCCTGCTCCAGATTCAATTATGAGTTTAACAACTAGACTCTAAGTTCCTAGACATTTTATTTCTATCTTTCTAGTACCGCATCTAACATCCTGTAGGCTCTTGTAAATATTCATCAAATGACATTTCTGCATAAATCTCAACACCTGTTTTTTCAAGACCTCAGAAATACAAATCCAAAAAGTGACAGAGAATATATGATGCCTTAACCTTTTTTTTTTTTTTTTTGAGACAGACTCTCACTCCGCCACCCAGGCTGGAGTCCAGTGGCGCAGTCTCAGCTCACTGCAAGCTCTGCCTCTGGGGTTCACGCCATTCTCCTGCCTCAGCCTCCCGAGTAGCTGGGACTACAGGCACCTGCCACCATGTCTGGCTAATTTTTTGTATTTTTTTTAGTAGAGACGGGGTTTCACCTTGTTAGCCAGGATGGTCTCGATCTCCTGACCTTGTGATTCGCCCGCCTCGGCCTCCCAAAGTGCTGGGATTACAGGCGTGAGCCACTGCGCCCGGCTACCTTAACCTTTATGGTCTACACAGTGTTTCCCCATGTCACATTCTTTCCCCACACACTCTATTTTACAGACAAGGAAACTGAGTGACAATCAAAGGGTAAGGCTCCTTACATTATACTATCATTGATTTGAAGAAAGTAAAAAGTGACCACTGAACATTTTGGCATCAAAGGAAGAGGTTTTTAATAAAGCTATGAAAGAAGACAACTTCGCACTGCAGACATGCTCAAAGGTCATAGGTATTTTGCAACTCAGTTCAGTTTTGCTGTTCATATGAATGACCCCACATCTTTCAGTTAATTGAATTCTATTCTGCATACTCTGTTTAATTTGGCGTGGAGGAACGTGAATCCTTTTAGAAAGATTTCTATTGAAATACAATAAGTTTGGCCCTTAAATATGTTATCTTAAAAAATTCATTCATGTAGAAGCACTCATTCCTAGGCAGGGTGCCTGAGAAGCCACTGGGCTATGAAAATAGCTGGTGCTGGGGGGTGGGGGATGCTGATGGCAAGAATGATTGCCTAGTAATACCTCCTGGAAATTCAAAAGTGAGGTTAGGCCAGGCGTGGTGGCTCACGCCTGTAATCCTAGCACTTTGGGAGGCCAAGGCAGGCAGATTACTTGAGCTCAGGAGTTCAAGACCAGGGTGGGCAACATGGTGAGACCCCATCTCTACAAAAAAATACAAAAATTAGCCAAGCATGGTGGCACGTGCCTGTAGTCCCAGCTACTTGGGAGGCTGAGGTGGGAGAATCTCTTGAACCTGGGAGGTGGAGGTTCTGGTGAGCCAAGATCATGCTACTGTACTCCAGTCTGGATGACAGAGTGAGACTGTGTCTCAAAAAAAAAAAAAAAGAAAGAAAGAAAGAAATGGGATTAACCAACTTCAGAGGAACTAATATCCACTCATCTTTTACCTGAGAGACTTTACCATGATTCTGGCTTCTGAAGTCAGTAAGAAGTAAAAGGAATACCATCCCCCTCCTATTCCCAGCATCCCAAGGATGACCTGTTCCTGTCACAGCACATAACTGCAGGTGGTTAAAGGGAGACAGGACCTGCAGACCCACAGTGTCCAACCACAGTGTCTAGCTCTAACCACTCCCACAAACAGGTTTTTGTGATGTGGGATTTCATGGTACGTGCAGCTGTGTTAGTTAATGACTGAGGCATTAGAAACTCAGTAAGTTAATACAACCATATGCACACAATGGTCCTGTCCTTTCAGCGGTATTGTCAGCTAGACCTGTGTTTCAAATTGTTGGGAATATATTGTTGGGATCCTGAAAACTGATATTCCTCTTTTATGTAAGGCAATCCTTAGAAATCTAATACCTTCTTTGAAAAGTCCAGTGTGTTTAAATTAATTCAGTTTGGCTGGTTTGAAAATTGAAAATAGGTTAGCATTAAGGCCAGGATTCCTTTAGTAATTACTTTTTCTATTGGTAATAACTGTTTCTTTAGAAATGACATTAACATTCTACCAAAACACAGCAGTAATCCAAAAGTTAATGTTCTGTTCATTTATAATTATATTTAATTCATATTTATGAGTTGTCAGAAGGGAGGAGTAAGAAAGAAGTGAGTACAAAATGTTACAGAAGAAACAAGTTATAAGAAAATTTTTTCTTCATAGTCTGAAGGATGTACAAAGTCACTTGAAGTAAAAAAAAATTTTTTTTAAACACACAATTATATAAAATTAGCTTTTATTAACTTGCTGAAAAAAATCTGTATTTTTATTATTTCCAAGTGGCACTGAGTGAATGCAGCCAATAGACCTCATCCATTTCTTCTTTTTTACTAACCCAAATATTATCATAAACATCCCCATAATTTTGATTTAGTAAGTCAATTAGATTTGTGGGGATTTTTTAACCAGAAAAAATTCTGCATCTTTAGGCAGTCATTGAACAAGTAGCTTTGTGTTCCTTTGAATCGTCCATGAAGCCTGATGTATTATTAATGAATTAATTTCTTGGTGGTGGAGGCCTGTGAATAGCGGTCTGTGAATGGGCAGTTGCCTGGTGGGGCTAGTTTTGGCTGCTGTCATTTAACATGTGTTGCTCTATTGTGAAGTCTTACCCAGCCATAGGACAATGCTCATTTAATCCACCATGATGGGACCTACACACCCTGAGCCCAAGTTGGGTGCCAGGGTCAGTTACCCAGCAGCTTGGGCTGGGGGCACTGCTCTGCTTCACTGCCGAGTTGCTGTAATCGTTTTGCCGGCTGTTAATTTTCTCTAAACCAGGGAAAATGTGTATGTGAGCGGTACAAATGTTCTCAAAAGAGATTCCAAACTGGTCGGCTGGGGTGTTGCCTCCATTCCAGAATGGAGGCAGCATTCCAGGGAGTGTAAGCTCCTTCCTTCCTCCTGGAAATGGAAACGTCTGGGCCCACGAGATCCCTGATGTTTTGAGGTCCAGAGTAGCAGATGGCATTATGATTTTCCAAATCCTGATGAACATTCTAACTGAACTTGTTCATTTCACAGTATGTAGTTCTATTTTTTTCATTTCCTCTTCTTCCCTCCCTCCCTCTTTCCCTTTGTTCCCCTCATAGTAACTAATTTTAAACTGGTGTAGTGTCTCCTTAAACCAGCTTTAAATTCCCTTCTGTGGTCTATTGTATGCACAGTTTCATGTATAATTCTCAGCCTTTGAATTGAAGCTGAAGCAGCCTTTGAATTTGTTTAAAAATGTGTAGGCAAATACAGCCAACACTCATACATGCAGCCACTGGTAGTTCTGTTTCCCCCCTTATCTGTAGCTGGCAGTGCAGGTGGCAAATGGCAGTAATTATTTTAACTAACAGTCGAGTGAACATTTAGGAGGACATACAGTATGGTGATGTGGACTTTGGATTTACAGTGAGTTCTCAGAGGCTGACTTGATAGTGTTATGGCTTGCTGGTTTTTCGGGACACGGACCTGCCAGGTTCTTGTACTTCAACAGTGTGTGGATGTGGTTCAGATGTTTCCATCTTAGCTCTTTATCTATGAAAAGATCATTTTTTTTTTTCATTTGGGTACCTATTAAGGGTTTTTTTCTCTCCTAGATTTTTCTCTTTTGTTTTTAATATAGTTTATGATCTGCCTTTTAGACTGCTTTTAATCAGCACTTCTGTAGAACCAGGTGAAATGCCAGTGTGTATATTAACATTCTAATTTAGGTACTGGATCAAACATGTATAGCTGGACTTTTCTTGAGGAAAAAAGTTGACCTGACCAGTGTATGAAATTCAAACACTATACAGGAACAAGGTAGAAGCACAGGTAGGAATTGCTGAATAATTACCTTTAGACCAGCCTGAGCAGGAGACTTCCCACGAGGGTGAGCTCATTTAATGGTTCCTAAAACTCAATCTTGTGGATGTCAGTGGTCATGCTTGATTATTTGCAGCAGTGTTTTATGAAAAGCAGTAGAAATGCACTGGGAGGCTGCAGAGAAAGAGGACAATAACAGGTTTTACTTTTGTAAACTAAATCCCTTCGGTATGAGACAAGTATGTTTTTTGCTGCTCTGACTAAACCACTGAAAAGGGAGACGTATGTGGATGTTAGTGTGTGAGTATGTGTGTACTGTTCCTGTAGGCACCTCTAAAAAATGCTGTGCACTATGGCTGATGACCAAAAAGAGACCTAAAATAAAAAGAGAAAAAAGATGTTCATTGGCTTTGGAAAGGAAGCAATTATAAATACAGTTTAAAAGATTAATCTGTTTTCTGTTTCTCCACTCACCTGTTTTCAAGAAATGTTATAAAACACTAAGATCTTTACCATATGTTTACAACATTTCTAAGTAAATATAAATCTTTTAAATGACCAAAAAAAAAAAAAAACAAGCAGACTAAATGAAGAGTCCATTTTGACAAATAATGACAAAGATCATTTCTCTTCTCTTTTATCCCAATACTGAAGAACTTCCAAAACACATTAAGGAGAAAAAGGAAATAGGAAAAAAATCTCTATAATCTCAAATTTCAGTTACCCAGAGACAGATTCCTTTAGACCTGTTCATTTATATTTTGTTTTTTATAAGCCATCTGGTAGTGATGTTCACTTGGCTAACAGCTGGTTCTCCTTGATTGAAGGGTTTATGGGTAGGATGGGCCTTTCAGTGGCAAAAATTCAGGCCTTTACCCCGTGGTTCCAGGCCCATCTGAGACAAGTTAAATGAGCTGCTACTGTCAGCCCAGACCCAGTGGACAGAACTTCACACCAAAATGCCCACATATGTAATTTGTCACGCCTGGCAGCCCAGAGCATGGGGTGACCCAGTGTGGAAATTGAATCATCTTTCACTTTCTCTGCTCAAGACTTGATGTGGAGTGGGATGAGTAAAAGGCGGGCTTTCTGTTCTCCAGCTGAGCAGGGTTGGAGGCTTTCTTCTCTGGTATGTCATCTGCCAGCCTTCCTAAGTTCAAAGCCTTGCTTTCACCCTGATGTTTTCCCTCATAACACCCCGAGAAGTAGGTCAGTTCTATCTGCATCATGAAATCAAAAATACACTTAGAGTCAAAATGCTGATTGTTCCTTCATGGAGTGGCCACATTTTAAAATAAACTCAATGTTTTAACAAGCATTGATTGAATTCATACAATCTGCTATGTAGTTATGGCTACTCACTCTAAGCGAGACTCATTCTCAGACCAGGAGCACCTATTCATCTCTTTCCCACCTTTCTCCTTCTGATAACATGTGACTGCTTTTTTCTCCCCCCGTCTACATTCTGTTACAGCAGGTATATACAGATATGAACACTGAGGACCTTTAAAATATGAAAATGTAGCTGATTTCCCAGAATCTCACATTAGTGTACACCTTGGACAAGTCGTTTTTGGTTTGAAGATTAGCTTCTATGAAGATCCTTAGAGGTGAGGGTCCAGTTGTTTTCATTTTTTTGTTTTTTAGATTTTTTCTTTTTTAAAAACAAACTTGGTTTTCTCCCCAGGCAAGTACAGATTTGCCCTATGGGTTCTGCCAGTTGTCTCATAAAGATGCTACTCTAAGGCAGTGAACAGTGGAGGATCAGAAACCAATTTGGGGTCTGACAGGCAAAACACTATCCTGCCGGGCATGAAGCCCCTAGAATTACAAATGATCTTTGATCCCAGCACTGAGGATAGAATGCAGTGATCCAACAGAGCTTTGCCAATTAGTATGAATCCCAGTGCCTAAGAGTAGACATTGTTGGGCCAGGCCAAAGGAACGTCAGACATGAATTAAAAGATTTACTTTTAAAATATAGAGCATGACTCTCAATATTGGTCAGACTACAGATGATTTTCTGATGTTGAACACCTGTTGGCTTGGTGGCTTGACACCAAAGTCTAGAAGTGGTCTATTAAAAAAAGTTAGAGGGCTGGCCATGTTTCATTTAATTTGCCATGCTGGTTTAATCCAACCACAGTACAACTGACCTCAGAATTCACCAGTGCAGCCAATGCCTTGCGATTTTTGAGAAGCTGTCCTATCTTCCTTTGCTTTACTGCCAGTATGCATAAGGTCTGAAGGAATGTCTGTTTTGTATAAGGAGAAGGGAACAGGACCCAGACTACAACATTCAAGGTCCCTCCCACCCTCAGGTGCTGTCTGGGAGAGAGGAAAGAAGAAAGTAGGGGAGCAAATAAGGTATCTCACATGCTGCAGACTCTTTTACTTTACTCCCCATGACCCTCGTTTGTGAACTTACTTCTACCAGTCAAACTGAACCAAAACCTCAGTGCCCCCCTGTTCATCCTGAGTGGCCAGCTTTGGCACTCTTATGTGGCCACTTCCTCCATCCTGCAGGGCTGGTTATTAGGAGTGCACGTCTTATCCCTCAGAACAATACACAGATTCTTTGAGGATATGGATTAAGTATCAGCGATTCCACAATGCCAGGCTCATTGCGTTCCACATGGTAGATGCCCACAAAAGCTGTTGAATGAATGAATGAATAATGAATGATTGTATCATTTTTACACAGTATTTTATGTTATGCCTTATCAGTGTCTGAATTAATCACCACATTATTGTCAGGTCCCACTGTCACCTTTAATTATGAATTACAGGCAAAAATATAGTCCTCAGGAATTTTTTTTTAAGCAAAGGGCCCTTAACTTTTTTCCAGTTGAGTATTTATGCCAGCGTTCTCCCTTATACAAAGCAGAGTTCTACTACGAATCTAGGCCTCATCTAATTGTTTAAAAATAGTCCCTGTCCCTTACCTTTTCTTTTTAAACTTTGTATTTTGACATAATTTTTAGATTTACATGCAGTTGTAAGAAATAATACTGAGAGATCCTGTGTACCTTCCACCCAGTTTGCCTCAACAGTAACATCTCGTAAGTATAGTACAGTATCGACTGGGCGCGGTGGCTCACGCCTGTAACCCCAGTGCTTTGGGAGGCCGAGGCCAGTGGATCACGAGGTCAAGAGATGGAGATCGTTCTGGCCAACATGGTGAAACCCCGTTTCTACTAAAAATACAAAAATTAGCTGGGCGTGGTGGCGCACGCCTGTAGTCCCAGCTACTCAGGAGGCTAAGGCAGGAGAATCGCTTGAACCCAGGAGGCAGAGGTTGCAGTGAGCCGAGATCGCGCCACTGCACTCCAGCCTGGTGACAGAGCGAGACTCCATCTGAAAAAAAAAAAAAGTATAGTACAGTATCTATACTGTAGATAGAAAATTGTCGTAGATACAAGACACAAATCACTGATCTTACTCAGATTTTACCAGTTTTACATGCACTTGTGTGGGGGTGGGGAGTTGCAGGGTGGAGGGTAGATTAATAACACAGATTATTCTAAAGCCAAGATACGTTATAGTTTAAAAAAAGAATATTCCTTGAATATTGAAAGCATTTTTCTCATTGATGATTTCTGTGTTTGGAATATCCAGCTTATCTGCCTGCTTTCAAGGTCACTAAATATACTTATTGGCACACTTACTCTGTAAGTGAACTAGCAGCAACTGTGGTTGGAATTGGACCTCTTCCTGCCTTGTCTCCTCCACCAGCTCTTTGAGTGTGCAGGTACACACACACACACACACATTTTCTGCTACTTGCCTTTTTTTATGCCTGAGTACCTTGCTGACAAGTGCTAATAACAAAATACCCAGAGAGAGTCCAGTTGAAGTTAACATACATTAAGCATTCTGAACTTGTCCTTTTGCTCATAGATTGTGCATAATTAATAATTAAACAGTTTCAGTTGTAATGGGTTGACCTTCTTGAACTGTTCATTATTCACAAGGCAAAGGCATCACTCAAACTTTTTCCTATTGTCCTTCGCTGTTCTCTAGCGTGCTGCATGCTTGTGTTCCAGTTGTTTAGCAAAAGGGGCTGACCAGGTAGTTACTGAAACCTCTGAGGCTTGGAGACTGTCCTTCTTGATGACCAGAATTGCTTACTAAAATGGTTTATGGCAGCTGTTTTTATGTAACAGTTGCCTGCTTGATAACAAGAACCAGCTTGTGTCACTTCAGCAGAACTCTAAAGTTGATTTGAGACTAGACTCTCAGATTGAGGCTTTTGGTTAAGGTTGTGTCCACTGCTTCGTTCTATACCTCTGTGCTTAGAAGTTCAATGGAAAAGCATCTGAAAAAAAAGCCCTTTGAGTGAAGTATGGCACCCAAGGTCTTAAAGAGAGTGACTTTCATTAACAATTTAGAGTCAGTGTCAGCCAGTACTGAGAATTCAGTGTAACTGCTTCTTCAACCCACATTTAAATTTTTGAAATATATTTCTCCATCTTGCCAGAACCCATATTTCATAAAGGGCATTTTTGGGATGTAGCAGCAATTGCTTTACTAGAGTCTCTGAACCCCTCCGACGACTAGGTACTTTCCCTTCCTGTGAGCTACAGTGAAACCGGAGCGCATATTTACTGTATGCCTCCCTCCTCACATGTTTGAATTAGATAACAAAATAGGCAGGTTCTTGGAGATCTTTCACATCCTGATTAAAACTAACTTTGTAATTTTATTTGCTTTAAAAAGAGAAAAGTATACTGTCAAGTCCTGCAGTGCAGAGGACACTCTCAGGTATATTCATTTGCTTTCCTTTGGAGTGTTAACAGCCTTCATACTTGTGTGGAGTTGGAGACTCTCAGAAAATGCCTTTGCCCGGTGTTTATGTGTGGCATTCTCACCATCCCCCTACCAGTCAGTCTTCTGCATCTCAGAAGATTCTCCCTTGAGGGATGCGGGAGACATGGATTTTAAAACAAAAATAAATATCTGGCATTATGCATGTGAGATTAGAATTTCCCCCACATCTTATAACGAGTGATTCTTTCCAGGCACCACTGAGATGAGAATCCACTCGCTGTGGTTCTGCAAAGTCGATTTGGGCTGGCATTTTAGGAAGTGAAATAAATTATTCATGGGTACCACCCAGTGTTCCTTAGTTTTATAATATGAGGAACTTAACAGGCTACAATATCAGGTCTTAAATAAAATTAACTACCCATGCAAAATGTCATATTTCCTCATTTCGTTTCTCATCCGTTTTTACATGACTTCTTCATCATGTTGCTAGTCTATAATTCATTAATTTACTTTTGATATCATACTTTGAGAAGAGGCCCACATTAGCATCATGTTTTATACCGGATCTTTATAGAAAGCCAGTCCAGAATTTTAACCATCTTGGTAAATATGGAACCACATTAAGATAGCAGGCTTTTATTTTCCTAAATATTGCATTTTAGAGCAACTACTACTCAGGTACTTTCAGTACTACACCCTTAAAAGAAATCCATGAAGCGATGACTTAGAGAAGCTTCCTCACTGATCAGAGTCCATAATTTTTACACCTCAGACTTTGAACTATCTTTTTACTAATGGTTTTTGAGACAGTAAAATGTCATTTCTTGAACTGGGCCTTGTAGAATCTTACAGGCTTGGTGATATATATGGCTTTCCTAAAACAGGCTGCAGCTGAAATTGATATCATGTTTTATTTTTGCTCTTCAAACCGATGGGACTTCTGTGGCCATTTTATATACCTTTATTGAGGACTTGTCATGCTATTTCGTGTCTTGTTTCTTTTGAGTGGACTGTTTCATCAGCCACACATCCACCCCCGTTTTTCATGTCCTCTCTATGTAATGCCTGCATGTAATCCTTTGAACTTGGCAAGATTTTATTTCATTCCCATTTTTCCTTTGTTTTCCTCTTAGCCTTTCTCTACTGATGAGAATTTTAATTTTAGAATTACTAACCATCCCTTCTTCTGCATGAATAGATTAAATTCAAAGAAGACAGATATGCAAAAACCAAGAAACATTTTGTTCATGTTTCTTCTCTTATAGCCTCTTTGGGTTTTTTTGTTGTTTGTTTTTTGTTTTGTTTTTTGTTTTGTTTTTTGGCTGCCTTGACCCCCTTAGTTCCTTTGATTTAATTGTATTATCCAGCAGTTTCCAATTGTTTGAATTGGAAACAAAGCCTTAATAAGAGTTCTAGTTAATTTTCTGTCTTGTAATTACCGATCTCATTTTTCTGATAATTGGCCACAGCAATTATATGTATACTTACTAATCACATAGGAGGCTGTGCAATTGTATCTATCTGCCACCATTGATAATGACACGCATATTGCAGAGGTGCTTTTATCATCTTCTTTTTTCCACTACATCAAAGCTATTTCCTCTCGTTCTCAATAATGAATACATGCATGCATTTGACACAGTTGTGTGCTAGAGAAATTGTTTGGCTCCCACCAAATGCTGCATGCTCTGAGTTTCTTGCCTGCAGCGCTGGAAGGTTGTATGTAATGATATATTGCTCATCCAAATGGCCAAAGCACTCCAAAGCACAGTGAGATTAAAATAAGTCATTCCTTTGTTAATTTAAATAGGTGCATGTATCATACTTTGCAGGGCACTTTGTGTAGGGATGTCAGGGAGGAAAAAAGCCGCCGAAAGGTATTTTTAATAGCAAATGAGAATAGATGAGAATGGAGTCATTTGCAGCTGCCTACTTTATGTGGCTCTCTTGTTCCAACGGTAGGTCTAATGAGATGACTGTTAAAGTACTCTGCAGTGTAATTTCATTACATCCTGAGCTGTTACACTATAAACACAGTGGCGCTCTCTGTCATTCTTGGAAAAACTCCTAAATTCTTAAAGCCTTCCTTTGCAAACGGTAATGAGGTTTGCTCTCTGTGTCGCGTGGTGGTGGTGGTCTGTTGCTGTGTGGTTTTCTGCTTTTTTGACTGACTCCCACCTCCATCCCAGTTTTGGTTGGTGGTCAAGTTGGGAGTTTTTCATTGTATCCTTAATTCACTGGCTTTCTCATATGAGGAGGCTGCCTAGACTGGCAAATAGGCTGAAATTCCTTTTCAGGAAACAGCTTTCCCTATAAAAGCCTTTCTATTAAAGTAAAAAAAAAAAAAAAAAAAAAAAAAAAAAAATCTGATCCAAATTATTCTATTAGGGGCAAACAGTAAAGGGCAGTTGAATATACAAATAAATGTAAGTAAAAAGGAAAGTGTAAATAAATAGCAAATCCAGTAAAAGAAACAAAGGTCAACACAAGAATAATTTCACAGCTCTTTGTTAATTACAAGACCATTTGTGTGTTACTTAAATAATCATTAATTTCTCATTTACACTTTCCCTACCTTCTCTCCTACCCTGTGGCTATCATTGTCCTTTTTTCACCTCCCCTCTCTCTCAGCTCTCATGTTTCTCACCATTGTAAAATATGTGTGGGTTAAAATTTGGCATTTTTACCTAAATATGTGGAATAGGGTAAAGACAGTCTTGTTAATTGGGTGAGGCCTTATTTTCATTGTATTCATCTTTACACTGCTCCTTCACATGGGTGGATGGGGAATATAAAGAAAGAGAAGGAACTGTTGTGACTTTTGGTGACATGTTTTTCCTCCATCCCAGGATTCGCCCGTCCTTCCAGTTGGAGAGTTCTCGGAGCCGTTTGTACATTTCATCACTCAGTGGTGAGCCCGTTTACAAACATGCCATGCCCTCAATGTAAATGATACATGCCATTAACTCGGCAGCTCCGTGAGACCTTATGGCTCTCCCTGCTTCCTTTTGGAGACAGGAGGGACTTGGGGCCTTGGGCAGATGGGGCGGCAAAGCTGAAGAAATTGTTTAAATTATGTAAACGTTATTTACACAAAGGGTCATAAGCATACTTCGGAACCTTTTTCCTGATTTAATAAACTGCTGAAAGTCAAGATACTTCTTTCAGCACAGATACTGTTGCCATCCTTTTTTAAAAAACAGAAATACACAATTTTATAGACCCTATTGAACAGACATACAAAGCTTATTTTTATTAATGTAACCTCAAGTTACCCATAAAACTGTCTGTCCCTTAGTGGAAGCAGCATAGTTTATTAATTCATCGGATTTTCAGTAAATAACTTTTATCTTTGGTTGTATTTTAAATACAATACTGGGGTCCCATTTCATGAAATTTGACATTTAGAAGACTATGAAAACAGTTCAGCCCACTTTAACCCTTAAAGAACTGAGAAGAGCCACAGGGGCCCTCAGAGCCTCTAGGCAACTCCTTGTCATTTTATACCTGGAGAAACAAGCATTTTATTGCCAAGGAGGTTCTTTGCCAGCCTTCTGCCTTTTTCCTCCTAGCAGACCACATCTTTCTTTTATTACCCCTTCACCATCATTTCCCTCTTCCCTCGTCCTGCAGGACTGATATGACCTTGGGAGGCCAAGGTATTCCCCTGCCCTCTCCCTCACTCCAGCACAGAGAAATTACCCAGGAGAGAGGAGGAATTCAGGAACATAGGAATCATCGTCCTCAAAGCAGGAGACAAAACCAACCGCAACTCCTTCTTAACTACGTTGGTCTTCTTTCCCTCCTTCACCAAAGTCCTCATTCTCCCAGAGTCATGTCCACTGCTGGAAAATGAATGGGCAGACCCCACCGAAAGAAACCCTTGTTTCTGTGGTGTGGCAAAGTAATGCTATCAGGATTCTTGCTAACCAAAATCATTGTGCGCCATCCCCTTCCCCTCCCACCATGATCCGTCTGATGATTACGCTAAAGGGAAACCAAGAAATATTCCTTAATATAAATGTCAAGCTTTATCACCTTTTTGACTAAGTGTAACATGTTACCTCTTAATAAAAATGTCTCATACAGTTTATATTCCATAGAAAATATATGTGGGGAAGAAATTTTTCTCCCCAATTAAAAAAATTTTATTAACACTGTTTCTATTTATTTAAAATACTTATATAATATAGTGTAGCTTTTAAAAACTATTTTTACTCTGAAAACATTGTATTTCCAAAGCATGCCATGTTGGGAAAAAAGCATACATATTGATTAAGCACTGGAATCCTGAGCTGTTTTAAAGCTCCTTAATGATGTTAGAACCGTTACCCAGAAATATATATCCCTCTTAATTTCCTTTACATGGAATTCCTAAAACACATGGTAATGTGTACCTTGTGTTTTACACATGGTAATGCCTCATTTTGAAATGCAAAAATTGAAACACAAACCATGCGATTCCTCTACTGCCTGGAGCGCCTGGTTTAGGCATCACCCTCTCTGCTCTGGAGGAGATGTTGGATATGTGACAGGATCGCAGCGCTAATCTTATCTCGCTGTGTGGTCTGAGACCAACCTGGGGGTGGGGCTGGTCTGAGCAGCAGGGGAGAAAAGTGGATAAGCCTTCACCTCCCTCCTGTCCAAAAAATTAATCAGCTATTATTTAAAAGTTTTATGGAGACAGAGGGAGGGATAACCTGTATTCACATTTCCACAGATGTCAAGCCGAAACAGAAATGATAGTGGGTAATAGCCTTGTTTTCCCAAGAGATACAGCTACTTTGGAATGTCAGATTAGGACTGTTACCAACTCCACTGGCGAAACAGCTTGAATTAGTTGCTAATGGATGCAGTATTTGAGAGGTGCATATGGTTATTTATAGGGAAGGCAAATGTCCTCGATGTTATTAATGGTTCATAACTCCGATTCTTGTTTACCAAATGATCATTAAATCTGTTTTTAAAAAGGTATTGTCAGCAAATGCAGAGATTATGTGAAGAGTTTTCTTCTTGCTTGTTAGAAGAATGCCTTATATAAAGAAAAAAGCATCTGTGTGATTTTTCCAAGTGATAGAAGCAGCAGTCTCTTTTCATGACTTTATCCCATGGACACTCTGAGTTTAGAACAGATAGTCATCAAGTAGGCAGCTGCCCACCTTCATCCCATGTGTGAGTGCTTCATCACATAGCTAAGTACATGTTACAGCTACTAATTATATCTAATGCATGGAAAACAAATATTTTGTATGAAGAATGTGATTCTTTAAGCAGCTTAAACAAATTTAGCTGTCCCACAGTGGTTTAATGAATTATCAACTTGCCTTGTTGCCAAAACAAATGCAAGTCAAGATAATCTACAGCAAGCCACTTGTAATTTTGTAGCATTATCTAGATTCCTGACCTGTTTTATATACTTCTTGTCATTTGGAGTAATAGTGAAAGAATGAGATGTATTCTCATTTGACTCTACAGTCATGTTTCTTTCCTTACTGTCTTATCTCAATTACCAAAAAAAAAAAAAGGATATTCCGTAAATTTAAGTTTGAAATAAATTGATAATTGAGTCAATAAGAGAATATTGCTGCTTTTTTCACATTAACTTCAAAAGTAGAATTAGGATACATTTAGTTTAAATTCATTCTTTATTGTGTTGCAAAATTTTTTTAAGTGAAAAAGTAAGAAAAAAACTTTTTGTTTCTTACTCATAATGTCCCCCAGAAATGTGATTAAAGACAAAAATAAAAGAAAGGGAATATATGCTAATACTTTGGCCGAGAATTGAACATGATGAATTTGAAAACATTCAAATTCCAGTACAAATAGCCATGGGTAGAAATTACAGCAAAAATATACAAATGACACAGATAATATGAGCAGTTTTTTCCTCTCCACTATAGTATGCGAAAACAGCCAAAAGAAAGGCCAGCACCTGAAGAATTGATGGTAAGTGTATTTTTTTAGTTACATTAGAATTCTCAGTTATATATTTATGTTTAACATTCTGTTTAAAAGTCCAGAATGGAATTTAAAACAGCCATAGGCTCTGAAAAGGCAACATTATTTACTTCATTTGGGTAGATGTTTTTGAAGCTTATATCCTCAGATAATAGTTTTTACTTTTTAAAAACCCACCACCTTTTTGAAAGTTAATGCAGAACTCTTTTCATTTGTCTCATCAAAGGTCACAAACTTAATGTAGGTTACTCTTTATCTTCATTTGCTATTGAACCTTTTAGAATTCAGAGGATTGGTAACAGAAGATCATCAGTGCAATAAGTTTTTAGTGCAATTCTGCAAAAAATTTCTGAATGTGGCATGGAGTCCTCTTAGATTCATGTAGAATGAAATCAGACTGGCTGCAAAAGATCAAGTTAATGTGAATCTTTGGTCTTTCCTCAGAAAGAGACAGCTACAAGGCTGCCAGTGCTGTGTTCTCAGCTCCAAGGCAGCTTTCTTTGATTGCAAATGACAGTTTTTAGTCAAGCAGGGAGAGGAACAGAGATGCTCCTAACAATTCCCAAATGGTCATTTATTTAGTGCAGATTGTTGATTTGACAATGCACAAGCTGTTAGAATAACGTTAGGATCGAGCATTAGTAAATAATAATTATAGTCTGTTCTGTCTAATGTTTTGCATACCATTCCCTGCCTTTAGATTTCTACAGTCAGAGCAAATTCCTACCAATTTTCTTTCACTTTCTTTAAATAATACACATTTTACAGATACCAGTTCAGAGGTTTTCATCCTTTGTATTCCAACCTAATAAACAGTTTCAGTGCCCCAACTTCTGTATAATATGGATTTCATCCTTGAATGTAAAATAACAGTACGTTTCCTTTTTGCATCCTGAATGCTTTTCAGGAAGGTACTTTCCTCCTTCGTGTTCCCTAGAGCAAAATCTCAGTTTTCAGGGTAGTTTCAAGTTAAAGATCACCCCTAAAAACCTCTGCAATTTATAACTCTGCAGGTTTCATGTCTAGAATAAACTGGTCTCTTTTTTTTTGGTCTCTTTGATGGTTGGAAAATTCTTGCAGTTAGTCACATTTGAGAAAACTTGGAACAGGTTCTAGAGATGGAGACCCATTTACCTTGTGTATTATTGTGCTATGGCTGGATAGCTCAGCTATTAAAACAAAGGAATAACATTTCATAAAACAGATATTTGTTTGTAAATGCATGTTTCAATGCTGCAATGAGTTGGCCACTTATAAATAAAACATCTGCAGATCACACATACACCCATAAATGTATATGGATGTATATATTGGTAAGGAACACCACTCCAGGGTGGCACATCATAAAGACAAGGCTAAAGGGTGAGTACTTTCAGTGCCTTGAAAGCAAGTGATATGTGTGTGTGTGTGTGTGTGTGTGTGTGTGTGTGTGTGTGTGTGTGTGAGAGAGAGAGAACATAGGTATTTAGATATATCTCTTTACAACTCTACACCCTGTTGTGTGCTGTCCCACATTTTTAATTAATAAATATCAATAAATCAATAAAATACAATGAAAAATGTAGTCACAGGAAGCACCATTCCATACTTAATTTAACATTATTTCTAGTACTGCTCACTGTTTGATTTTAAATGAATGCATTCCCAGAGGTATAGCAGTGGTGAGGCACCACTGCTCTGGCAGGGCTCAGTGAGGAGGCAGGGAACAATAGACTATATGTGAAGCTGCTGTGGTCAGAGAGTGAGCCCTGCCTGGACTTTGGGCAAAAACTGGGCCCAATAGGGGATGGGAAAGAAAGTGGGTTTTCTTTTGTCTTAAGGAACCTGAGCCACATCCTAGGGGCCCAATCTTAAGGAACCAGCCTCTTTATTCCTTCCAGCATATTAATGGCTTTAATTTTTCCTTTTCTCTCCCTGCCTACAACCTATTTGATGGTGCTCCCATCTGGAAGCCGAGAGCCTCCTCTGGAATGCATGAACTGTAGAGCCCATTTGTCACTCTGGGTGGGGGCCTGTGCCTTTCACAAAAAGAGCAGTTTATCTCCCAAGCACGGTTACTCCAGCCAGCAGGGTACCAGCATGGGCTGCATGGGCCGCTTCAGATGTGAGGTCTGCAGGATTGTCAAGGTTTCCCTGTAGGCCTCCATTTCCAAATCAAAGAAAGAAAATTAGAGATGGGCAGCTGGAAATACTGGAAGTTATAAATTCACTATTTGGGAACTCTTATATGAACTCCAGATATGACCTTTACCAGCGAACACAGCAAATCCCAGCCGAAGTAAATCAGAATATAGGACTGGTGGGCCAGATCACCCTTACTCCTGGGTCTGGGCAATGCAGAGTGGACACTTAGGTGGTAGGGTCACTGTTTATACCAGAATACCCCTTATCGAGTCATAAAATCATCATCTTGGCAGTTTTTGACCATGTGAGTCTTAAAGATGAGTGTAAAACTCAAGGTTGGAATTTGGAGACCATTTAAATCTCGTTGTTAGAACTCATTTAGTTGTTTAGTTATTTTATGCCCTCCACTTTGTGTGGTTGTTCTTACGATAGTTTTCGGGTTTTATATCCTAAGTGAAAGTATTTTAAAGTTGGACCAAGAAACTCATTTAATGCCCACATTTTGAGGAGGCCAGGATACATTTGAGCTGCTGTGGTTTTCTGGCATGTAGCCATTAAGCTACGTCAGAAGTTCTCTCAAAAGTTTTATCATCAGCATCTACAGCATCCTAAGAGATCTCAGAACCCAGTAAATAATTGAATTTGGTAGTTGATAGACCACTGTGCACAGTCTTGTTCTAGATTCAGCAGAAGATATAAAGTAGAGGAAGCCACACAGATAGTCTTTTCGGGCTATAGTAAGTATACAGATAACTAGAATGAAGTAACTCTTATAAAAGAACTGCAGAGTTCTGTGGAGATCCATTTGGGGAAATGAGGAAAAACTGGGTAGAGAAGGTAGCATTTGAAAGGGGCCTTTGGAGGATGAAGTGAATTTTAATAGCTTTGAAGGGGCCATTCCAGGCAAAGGAAACAGGATGGGTAAAGCATAAGTATATCTCGGTCTCAGACATTTTCAGAGCAATGTGAAGCCTCTAGTGCCTGCTGGAACAGAAACCCCTTCGACATTGACCTGGTGGAGTTCAAATAGGCAACATATTCACCACCAGCTGGGCAATCTCTTAAGACATTCCACTTCTGTAGAAGGAACCCTGCAAACAGCACACCCACCCACATGGATCTTTTTTCTTGAGTGAATTATCTTGAATGGACTCCCATTCATGTATAGGGAGGTCCCTCATCCTTGAAACGTTGTGACTTTCAACTCTTTAAGAGCCAATTGCAGAAATCAGGAGTCAGCTTTAAACCCTGCTTTAAAGGTAAAGTAAGCATGTAGGCAGCCAAGAACATTCAGCATGCCGACACAGGGCAGGTAGAACCCCACCCCCACCTCCACCTCCACCTCCAATTCTTTTCCTGTGATAATGATTCCATTGTTAAAGAATCTGCTTTTAAATCACACTGCCGCAACTCACAGGAAAGACCTGTGTCAGTGCTCCCCCAGCTCTGTGAACTGGGACCAATAAACTTAGGGACAAATTTTCAGACAGTGGAGACCCTGAGGAGGTAGCAGACAGAATGCTCAGCAGGCTTCAGACAATGCAGGGATTCCATGGCTTATGTGGGAAAAAGCCAGCCCCTTGCCAGTCGGAAAGGATTGGTAGGACTGCAGCAAGAAGGGAGAGAGCAATAGTGCAAAGATGGTAGAGAAATTTCCCTTAATTGTCAATAATCAAAATGAAGTATCCTAAAACATAAAAATCAGACCCTTAAACTCAGGAACAAAGACAGCCTAAGATGAGAGCATTAAGATGGGCGTTCAGGTTGGTTTTGCTATTCAACTTCTGTGTTTAAATATTTTGAAATAAAAGGGATATGTGAGACATTACTGTATACACGATTTGCTTCTCTAAACCACAAGGAATTCCTTCTGAGGAATTAATCTTCCTTCAGAATTATTTGGTAGCTAAGGTCAGGATGTGACTTAGCAGGGAGAACCTCCACCGTATCCCTTCACTGTGTAACCTCAGCCAACTCCCATCCCCTTTCCACTTCAGTTTATATGCAAAACCGAGGGGGCAGCCCTTGACCAATGGTCTGTGACTTTAGGAAGTCAGAGCCCCAGAAATTACATCCAAAGTTATCTATGCATGTGGAGATGTGCCTTTTCATCCAAAAAGAGGAATTCATGACTGTTTCATTTTTCAAAGGGGACCCTGACCCTCAATGATTGTTAAGCTCCTTTGCTTCTGTCCTTTAGAGTTACTTGGCCAGGAGCTAACTGTAGGGAGGGAGGTGTTCACTCCGCAGGAAAGTGCCTGCTTGGGGGTGGGAGTGGGGTGCTTTCTGTGGGGTTCAGCAGGGCTTTGCACCAGCGTCAGGCAGCCCTTTAACCTCCCTGCCTAGCCTGTCTGTGGGCCTTAACTTGAGCAGGGAAGGTGTGGGCTGTGGGCACCCACACAGTTACAATTTGGGCTCAGAGTAGGGTAGATCTTTCTATGCATTTAGAGTGTTTCCAGAAGCTTTCCGTGTCTAAGCTCTATTTAATGGAATCTATGCATAGTAAGTAATCAGGTCAGAAGAAGCAGCATCCCGGTTTGAGATCAATCGCTGGCTAATACTTTATCTAGGCCACTTTATTATCTCATGCTGATCTGATTCCCATTCTCCCCCTCCTTTGTAGCATGCACTTCGGCTGTGGTAAAAGTACGTATCACATACATATTAAAAACATATACCCATTCTATCTGTATGTAAATGTGTGAGGCACAGCTGGATATTGCAGAGGAGTTTGATTTACTAATAGTTATTATCTGTTCTAGCTGTTCAGTGGCAGAGAGAATTTCAGAGAAACAAGCTGGCGAAGAAATTGTCTTTATGCTATTACTATACTGCTTTAGTAATTGTTTAAAAACATGGGTTTTCTCCTTAGGTTCTAGTAATGCCTGTTATTTTGTGCATTTCCTTGTACATTCCAGAGTAGGGCATCCTTTAAAGGCATTTAGCATTTCCTCAGGTTTGGTTTTCAATCCAGGCACCTAAAAAGAAACAGAGGATGCAGTTTGCAATTGAAATTTGACATTTTGCTTAGAAAGCAAGTAAATAGTGGCATTGGAAATACACCAAGCTGGCGTGGGTCCAGAAGGCGGGGTATCAGTTAAAATCAGAATAGTACTTTTGGATTTTTTTCCTTCATGTCATCCTAGCAGCTGCAAACTTGAAGACATCTCATTTCTCAGCTAAGGCTTTATGTATAAGAGGTGGTAATGTTTTGGGGCTAATAAACACCCAACTGCTCTAGAAAAATCTGTTTAAACATTTAATTACTTGCTAAGAGATGTTAACTTAACTCCTCTAAATTAAATTGTCACTGGTAGCTTTTCTGCTTTTCCAAACCTGATTGTAATTACATTTTCAGATAGTATGGATGGTTGTTCTCTCAATTAATCAAGGTATATGATAAATTGCACATCTGCATGGTCCTTTTAAAAATCCGGGTAACCATGATGTTAGATTTGTGTCTGTCCAGCACTCAAATTCCCGTGTGACTTTGGGCTTCACACCAAATGGCTTTGTTTCTTTATTAGACCCAAATCTTCTGACCGCTATAAAAGACAAAATGCACTGGACAATTAAGAAGGTGATTTTATTTAGGCTATTGAAGTAGGGAGAGTGTTTATTACTGAGGAATGGCTCAAAGAAAGGGGAGGGTTCTGAGGTCTTATGAAGGCAGGTAAACAAGGGGGTCACCAGCAAGTCTTAGGGAAGTCACGAGGAAAGATGGAAAAGGATCTTACCTCTGTGAGAGCAGCATGATCCTTTGTGGTTAGCAGAAGGGTAGGGGGATTTCTTATCTGTTACTGCTGACTAGAAACATGGGGCTCAGATCAATTAGAAATAATCACCACATTCTACTAAATGTGCCAGAGATAAGTTTTGGTTTATTTTGATCCGGGGCTTACCTGTGCCCTGAGCACAAATATGAAGAAAGGTGCATTTCCATAGCCCCCTTAGAAAGTGCTCATCCACCCTGTGCTTGCAAAAATCTAAGCTTTTTAAAATACTAATGATGGTTAATAAATTGTGAACTTGAATGTAGTTCACTACAGATGGCTATTACCTGTGTCGTATGGAGTGTGTTTTAAAATGAACCTTTAGGGCCAGACTCCTAATGTGTCTAGCCACTCATTCTTGTAAACATCATTTTGTTTTCAGTTGTTCATTTGGAGGTAGCTCATTAGCTATGCCACCCAGAATTTGCAGTGAGAAATACTGGCTGGGATTGTAACTTCAACTGAATATTTCCATCATGCACAAAAGTCATCACAACAGCAAGGGGGCCCCACGTAGGGTCCAGCTGACAACCATGGGATTTTTTTTTAAGTTCTGAAGGCCATTAAAATCATCTGTTTGTGTCTGCTTATAAAGAGGAACCCACTAGTAAAGAAGTTGATTTTAGCTTTTTAATTGCACATAATTACAACAGCAGAATCACTGTCTGGATACTTGAGATCGCACTAAATCAGACAGCTTTAATTTGAATTTTTGATGACACATTAGCACTTCAGCAAGAACAGAGAGATTATAACCCTAAGAAAACAGGCTTTGTTTTTCCATAGATGTGACCACTTAATCTTTTCACAAGACTTTAGCAGATAAATATGTGTGTGTATGTATATGTCTTTATATACATGCACATAGCAAGCAAGATATAGATAAAGTCTGTCATTCCTTGATCATGGTGATCTGACAGTTTTAATTTCCCAGTTAAGCATAACTTTTTTCCTCCATCAGTCAAGTCAGATCTCTTAGTACAGTGATGACTTGCCTGTTTAAGATTGTAGTTATTTGAACTCATGTCTGTAATGCCTCTTTCGTGTTTTATTGGACTGTCATCTTCCCAGTACCTTGTTTCAAGGCACAGTGAAGCTGTGTAGCCTTCATTGAACACAGGAAGAGTTTGGTTATCTTGGATGCAGTAAAGTGGATCAGTCGGGCTGCTCTTCAGTGCCATGCCAGATTCGCGGCAGCTCGCAGCATGGGGAGGCTAAGGGGGGTCTTTAAAGTACGTTACACATTAGTTCCTCATTGGCCATGACTCAGCTCATTAGAAGTTTCTGTTATTTGAGTGGTGCCCTCAGCCTAAAAGAACCTCCTCTCCCCTCCCTTGGAAGGTCTTGGTCCTCCTCCCTGCGGCTTTTCCCTACTCTTCGCCTTCACAGTTGTGTGCTCCCTTCTCTGAAGCCCTTCAGCATGTATTGTGTCTAGGTTGGAGCAGCATCTAATTATATCTTCATCTTATGGCCACAAGTTAGTCCATGTAGTACAGCGGCTCTCAACCCTAGCAGCTCATCAGAGTCACCTCAGAGGTTTAAAAGGCAAAACAAAAAAAATGCCTGGATCCCAACCCGGATCAAAGAAGCTCTGGCCAGGAAGCAGGTAATTTTTTTTTTTTTTTTTTTTTTAACCTTTAAAGCTGTCTAGGTGATTACAAGGACAGCCAGAGGGGAAACTCACTGGTTTAATACCTTTTTTCTTCCACTAGATTGTAAGTTCCTTGAAGGAGGATCATGATCTTATAATTCAGTGCCTATCCTAGTCTGCTGTCATTTAGGCAAAACAGTGTTGGTTGCACATGCTATTCTCTCTAATCCAATCCAGTACAACACTGTACAGATAAAGTAAACACTGAACAGATAAAGACAAACAAGACATATATCTGGTTCTCCAGGAACTCAGAGTAAAGCTGAAGAAACTAATCCAAGAACAAGCAATCCCTGGACATTACAGTATGCAGTGTAAATTAGGGTGGCCACACTAGAATATGTGGCCAGATAAAAAAGGTTTTTGTTTGACTTCGTGCTAGGAGAGATCATCGGAGTTAGAAAATTTGGTGCCAAAATAATAAAATTTCTAGGATATTGCAATATTTGAATATTGAATGTTTGAATACAGGGATAATATTCAAAACATTTAACAACCAGTATAGCATGAGGATTACCAATCAGAACCAGCTCCAGGGTTTAGCCATCCCACTCTGGATGTATGGGCAGAGCTAGGAGGTGCTAACCAGGTGGTGATAGGCAGCGCGTATGATCTTTGGCATGCATTCTGACCACTTGAGAATTTACCTCAAGCAAGTAACTCCACATCCAGAGGTTATTAGAGAGCCAAAACCTAGAGGAGCTAGCACTCCTGGCTAGCACCATCTTTGCCTGTTAGATTGATGACAGGGGACCCGAAGGTTTTTATCTGTCTGCACATCAGATGCATGCCACCCACTCCCCAGCTCTTGGGAATAACGGATTCAGCTGAAAAAGACCAGAGACATTCAGCCGTTTGTGGGAGAAATATAAAAGGATCCTAAAACTAGTCCCTGGGATTTGGGAATTGCTGTTGAAGGTAGCAAAGTTGTTTTCCTGTGAGTACACACCCATAAATAGATGCAGTTCTTATCAATTATTAACCAGTCTAACCAGGAATTTTAAGAGCTGGGGAAAATATTAGAAAGCTCCTATTTACAGTTGTACCAGCTGGATTTGTTTAATGGGTTGTTTGCTTTTTAATTTGTAGCAGTTTTGAGAGAGACCTTTGGGGATTATGAGTCTTGTGATTTCAGATACAGAGTTATTTGAGGGGCAAAATCTGCCTGCAGATAATTGGAGGTTCACTTGGCCATTTAGAGACTACAGAAAGGCAGTGGAGACGTTTGGGCCTACCGTCCTCTATTTAATTTTCAAGATTAGAATTAAACATTAGGCCTTGGTCTACTGAGAGACATTTGCTGGAGCGTGGACTAGTTTCTTTCCAGTATCCTGGTTTACCGTTTCTCTGTTCTCTTCATATAAATGGTCACTGATTCTGAAGTAGGAGAATAGGTACCATTCATTTATTTGTGCAAAGGTTCCCTTGACACAAATGAAAATGGAATTTTCAAATGTAAACCGATTAACTCTTAATTGTTAGCCTGTGTGTGTCTTAGCTTCCTCAGAAGGCTTCTGAATGGCCTGCATCTCTTTCTAAATTTGAGGGGGAGGGGGATTCAATTAATAGCACGACTTTCTAATTGTGGGATTGGTGTGGAGTTGACAAAAATTTGTATAAATAGGGTACATTTTTTCCACTTAAGAGGGCTGTGCTGAAACATTTTTAATTGGATTTTCATGGTGATTGACAGCATTTGATTATGACAGTAACTTTATTTGGCTGGACTGCTTTAGCCTCTTGTTCAGATTTTTCCATCAAAGCTCTTTTTTCTCCTCTGAATCCCCAGTGGAGCAGCAGTCATTGTGGAAGAGCCTTTTAGCACCTTTGTTGTCGCCATCCCTGGTGATGATTGGGCCCAGCTGGTAGTAGATAAGAAAATGTTCCTCTCACAAAGAGGCAGTGTCTCCCGCCTCTGCAGTTTCAATAATTTTAAGAGCCCCCCAAACCTGTTGAGGATTAGAAGTAGCTTTAGATGTGAAATGAGTGTTAAGTATTAGTAATCGGGAGATTAGGGCCCCAGGGACAATGAGAGATAAACAACTGCAATTAAGGCAAATCTGCCGATGTAAACAAAATTTAGCAGAAACAGATGCCCTAACCATTTTGGGGGATTGATTTGAGGGCACCGAGGAATCGATTTTTGTCTTGTTTACACTTTCAAACCCCTGTGATATACTGGAAGGCTAAATATTTCATACAGCCTGATTTTAGTTAATTTTTTTTTTCAGCGCCTCACAGTAGGCGCCTCTCTTCTCACAGTGACCAGGCCTGAGTTTATTCAGCATTCACAGGGAGCAGCTAATTGTCTATGAAGGGCCCCCGTGTTTAAATGGGCTTGACAGGAATTTAAATTTTGTTTCAATCAACCCCTGTGCTCACAGCCTGCTCCAGTTTCTAATTTTTAAATTAAACATGACTTTTTTTTTTAAGCCACAGCTTTGCCTCTGGAATACTCTTGCTCTAACTCTGGGGAAGGCAGATCGGCAACCCTGGAATGCTGGTTTATGCAGGGCCTGTGGCACCAGCTCTGCACTGGAAAGTCCTTTCTCCAAAACAAGACTTCCTCCCCCCTGTCAGGGAGGTCAGCAGAGCTTCGGCTGGGCGCTGTCTCCTTCCTGCCTTCAGAAATGGCCCCCTTTTCAGCTCTCCTGTGCAGGCAGCAGTGCTGCATCATCTGGAAAGTGGGTTAAGCACCAAAGGAAGGTGTAAGGATGGCTTTTAGGGGACCAGCTGAATTATAACCTCTGCACGTCTGGTGCAGATTTGTATTTCAGAAGCCCTTTCTACTGTTGTGAGACAGGGAGAGAAGCCGATGTGGGAATCACAGATGTGCATTTCAGTCTGCACTCGCCATTTTTATGTCTTAGCGTCCACTCTGTGCCCAGTATCCTGCCTGACGCCAAGGAGGCAGCATGTCAGCCTCAAGTCCTGACCCCCCAGCCATCTCACAGTCCAGTGAGGAAGGTGAGGGTAGACACAACCAAGCATAGGATAGAATGCGAGAATCGCCAGAGACCCTCCCTCACCTTCTCCTCCTACCTTCGCCTACCCGTTCACCTCAGGCGGCTCCTGTGGAGTCCTGTGCTCCAAACTCTGGCAGTCCCCAGACACGTGAGGCGTCCTCATACAGTCATGTCTTTGCTTGTGCTGTCTCCTCACCACCAGATGGTGAACTTCTACTCCACCTCTGAGACCCAACTGGCACAACCTCTGTGAAGTTTTCCTAAGCGTGCTTCAGTTGGGTTGAGGACTTCCTTTTGCATGTCACCCTTCACCCTGACTAATACTTCTATTAGTGCACTCCTCGCACTTTGTGGCAGTAACTTGTGGTAACAGTCAATAAAGGAGACCACAATCCCTCGAGGAAGAGATCATGTCTTATCTTTGTATCCTTAGCGTCTAGCCCAGTCTCCAGCCTGAGTAGAATGCTCAAATAAATGGTCATTGAATTAAAATGATATGAATTTAACAGGTGAAATGAATTTCCATTAGGGGTGTCTGGGGAGGCTTTGAGAATGGAGTGACAGGTGAGCTGGGACCCACGGACATTTGGATATTTATGTGAGAGTATTTTCTGCACACACGTGTGAAAGGCAGCTTGTGTCATAAGGAAAAGTACCAGAGCCTCTAATAGCCACACTAGCCAGTATTCATACTACAATTTATTTTCTCTAAACAAACTTGAAGAGATTGAAGTAACAATTGCACCTAACTTGGGGCTGAAGATGAATCCAGAAAGGATCCTGTTTTATAATCTTTAGAAAATGGATTTGTTATATAAGAGAAAACATTTTAAACAAGTTAGAGCATTCTTTCATCTAAGTTATCTCATTTGACCTTCACATGAACACTATAAGGATTATTCTTACTCCCATTTTATTGATGCATAAACTGGGGCTCAGAGAGGTTAATTTCCTTGCCTAGAGTCACACAGCCAGGAAGAACACAGGACTGTCCTACTGCACAACATCAGAGCTATACCCATTGTTGCATAGTAGGCAGAGGATTGTTATTGTGGTTTAGAGAATTTCCACTAAGTCAAACTATTTCTTGCAGTTAGAAAAATAAAGCTAAATACAAATACAGGACCATGCAGAGAAACTTACAGGATTTCAGCAGCCAGAGCCCCGGTAGGTTACTTTGCTCAACTCCCTCCCTATGGTCACTTCCACCTTGATGCCACAGGCTGCATCCGCAGGGCCATGGTCGAGGCAGAGAGCAGATGGCTGCACACACTCTCCACCCATCCCCAGGTGGCGGGGGGCCTGGTTGAAGCCCGAACCTCAGTAGAAACAAAACACAAAAGAGAAAGTAATTACCAACAGTTTGCCCTGGTCTGTTAATTGGTTATCTGAGGGGAAGCTGCGAGAATTTATGTAATCATTGTTGTTTTGGTTTTGGCAAAAACTGAGGGCAGAGTGTGTCCTGACAGCTGTCTGGTCACAAACCTTTCCACCTTTCCACTTCTGCCATCATGGGTATAGAAATGGGCAGCTTCCAAGAGATGATGTTCCTCGAGTTTGGGAGAAATTACCTTTAACTCAACAAACTTTTTACTGAGCACATTCTATGTGCAGAGGTGTTACAGTTTAGCTGAACTCGGAGTATGGGCTGTGCACCAATGGTAGTTTGTTTGTTGTTGTTTTTTTCCCTGAGACAGAGTCTTACTGTGTCACCTAGGCTGGAGTGCAGTGACACGATCTTGGCTCACCGCAGCCTCAATCTCCCAGGCTCAGGTGATCCTCCTAACTCAGCATCCGCCCTTCCTTGAGTAGCTGGGACTACACATGAACAACACTATGTCTGGCTAATTTTTGTATTTTCAGAAGAGACGGGGTTTCCCCATGTTGCCTGGGCTGGTCTCAAACTCCTGACCTCAAGTGATCCGCCTGCCTGGGCCTCTCACAGTGCTGGGATTACAGGTGTGAGCCACTGCACCTGGCCCCAAACTGTTTCTTAAACACAGGAAGATAAGGATTTTGTGGCAGGATATAAATCAAGCCAGTCTGAAAACATTCTGTTTAGTTCAGCTGACATTTTTTTTGGAGCAAAACTTTGTGACCGGGCGCAGTGGCTCAAGCCTGTAATCCCAGCACTTTGGGAGGCCAAGACGGGCGGATCACGAGGTCAGGAGATCGAGACCATCCTGGCTAACACGGTAAAACCCCATCTCTACTAAAAAAATACAAAAAAACTAACTGGGCGAGGTGGCAGGTGCCTGTAGTCCCAGCTACTCGGGAGGCTGGGGCAGGAGAATGGCATGAACCCGGGAGGCAGAGCTTGCAGTGAGCTGAGATCCAGCCACTGCACTCCAGCCCGCGTGACAGAGCGAGACTCCGTCTCAAAAAAAAAAAAACTTTGTGAGCGAAGGAAGCTGTGTGCGGTTCACATTGCAGCATGGCTACTTGTCTCATTGCAGGCCAGCAGCAAGCAGTTCACAGGACAACTACTTGAATGGCACAGCTATAGGGAATACAGAGGGCTATCAGACACTAATCTAGCAAACACAAATCCATCATACATACAAAGTAGTCAAGCCAAACAATCAGGGTCCATCATGAAAGGAGAAGGGAAACAGCGAGGAGAAGACAACCCACAGATGTCTACACCCCAACACAGGTGCTGGAGGCGTGGGGGCAACAGGGGCCCTGGCATGGAGCCATGACCTTGCTCATCCTATGACCTTGATGGAAGGAGTGGAAAGGTAGAAGGGTTTGTGATCTGACAACTGACAGGACGTGTTGTGTGTAAAGCATGGAGAGGCTAAGGATGGTCTTTCAAAGCTTGAAAATCAGTCTATCGTGTGAATGTGAGCCAAGAAGCAACCTGGGAAACTGGAAAGAGATTGAATTGGATATCAGAAAATATAGCTTCAAGTACAGGCACCACCTCTAGGAAACGGGGCCGGCAGCAGCTGTTTACTTAGCCCATCTGAGCCTGAGCTGCTTCATCTGTAAAATGGGGTAATGATACCAACCTCACAGGGGCTTTAGTTGTTGGGTTGTTTCTTTTTTTTTTTTTAACTTATAGAAGATAGAGTTTATGAAAGTGTTTGTAAACTATGAAGTGCGAGACATACGTGGGACATGAGGTCATTCAGCCTCTTTGGGTCATGATTTTCTCATCTGTCTGATGTTCCTGGGTATTTCCAGCTTGTTGCCTCTTGGAAGATACATGTGTTTAGGGAAGCTTAATGTGACTTAGAGTAAATTATATGTATGTCGAATGTTTGCAGTTGGCGTACACTGAATTGGTAGTCTCTTGGAGCGGTCTCTGTGGTTGAAAATCCAAACAAGATGAAGCACATTCCTTCCCATTCACTGGAAGCTGTAACTTTTCCTGTCTGCCCGTTATTATCGGTAAAACGTAATGAGCATCTTGTTGGACAGAATTATTGTAAACCAGTTAATCAACAAGTATTTGTTGTCCAGGTCTGTGAGGTGCCATGATGGGTTCAGAAAGAATATAAGAAACATCTATGTCCTAAGGAGCAGACTAGACATGCCTGTTGGCAGCATTTAAAGAAGGCAGGATGAGTGCCAAGCTGCTGGCTTGGGTGGTGCAGGAGCTCAGGGAACAGTGGCTAAGGGGCCATAGTAGTCAGTGAGGATGCCTGGCTCCGGCCTGAGTACAGAATTTGGAAAGTGGTGGTAGAACAGAAAGCCAACTTCTCCCCTCCCTCTCCCTTCCTCTCCTAGCTCTCCATCCTGCAGCGTGTTACTGAACGCTCTCTACCTCTGGTTCCTTACCTACAAAAATAGAGTATCGCAAAGTGTGAAATTCAAGTGAGATAAAAATGTTAGACACTTAGCACATGTCTGGCATAACATGAGTGTTCAATAAATGGTAACCACTTTCATCGTCATTGTCATTGTCATCATCATCAGTGCTAGTAACAAGAGGGAAGACATTCCAGGGAGAGAAAATGGCACAGGCTGAGACCGGAGGGAACGAGGACAGTGAAGAACCCACCCTGGCCAAAACAAAAACGACCCTTGGAAGTGATGGGGTAAAGTTAGCTGCCTGGGGCCAGTGTGATCTGGAACGGCTGTCCACACCAGAGAGTAGTGGGGCAGTTGGAAGCTCTTGTTGGTTCTTAAGCAGGAAAGTGGCTGGTCCATAACAGACAGATAGGCAGGCAGGGCAGACAACAGGACTGATTCTGCCTGCCCCAGGTGGGCCAGACCCTCTGGCTGAAGCTGATTCATGCATAGGAATGTCCTAACCCTTTGGCTGTTTCTCAGATTTTGCGAAGGTCTCTAGCCAAAAGAATGGGAAACCAAGTTCAGCGCTTGTAGCTGCTTGGCAGCATGTCACTTGTCTCTCTTTCTGCATCTTCTTTTCTGTGTCCTTTCTGTCACTATCAGGGAAAATCATTAGTATGCTAATCTAGCTAGCCATCATTTTAACACTGACCTTTGCTAACCTGCCTTTGCAATTTCAGGAACTATGTTTGACTTCTCTAAAAGTAACCTTAAATTGTAGTCTTGTAAGAATTCCAGAGCTGTATCCTTCACTCCTTCTTCTAATGAGGTTATGACCAAATGCTCATTATAATTGCTTTAGACTCCTTTTAATTTTCAAGCTTATTAATCATAAGAAGAGTTATTTAAAATTGCATAAATTAATCTTAGATTAAAAGCCCATCAAAGCCTCGAAACAATTAAGAATAAGTAGGATTTCCCTGGGGCAGCAAGTTTTATTTTAATATTGTAGTCAGGTGGATATCAGAACCTTGAAGTATGGTAGTGATTAATGTATGCAAAATTTAAATGAGATTTTTTAAATGGCAAATCTAAATCACATATTGACCTAACGGTAGGCCTTAACTGCATTGTCTGTCATATATTTAAACTGTTTACTAATCAACATTGTAATTACAGCATGTGCTGGCAGACCCTAGGACAAATACAATTTAGCATTTAAAAATGTTACTACAGTCTATTATCCAAAAATAATAAGGCTCTTAATAAAATTGGGGAAAACGGAGGAATGAGAAGACAGTCGACTTTCTTGGCCCAGCACCGTCCTAAGGTGTGGAGACTGCTGTGGATACTTCTCAGCCCCTGCTCTCACCTTGAAATTCTGCTGATCTGAGACAGCGTCCTCTTCATGGAACTGCGCGTGTGTTGCCTTTGATATTAATTTATATTTAATGAGGGAACTACTCACTTTATGTATTTGAGTCCCTGGTTGCAAGCATTATTTACTTAAACCATGTATAGCTCTGGGGTCCCCAGGACTTCTCCCCGTTTTTTATATGGAGATAAGATGTTTCCAGAAATTTGATTTGGCCTCAGCCAGTCAGCAGCCTTTTGTCCTGCCTTCCCCTCACCTCCTTGAATCATTGCCGGGTTGTGCAGGCTGTCCCCAGGAAGGTGGCCTCAGGCTGTCTTAAGTTTGCAAAGTATTTCTCTATTTTGTAAATACTCTGCTTCATTGTTGAAGGTGGATGGGTAAGAGAGTCACCTTGAGCAAGTTACTTCACCCCTGGAAACTTTAGTACCCACTACATGGAAAGGGGGATAATAGTGACCAATTTACTGTTTCTGTTTTTGTGAAAAGGCAAATAAGGTGAAGCACATAAGCACTTAACATAGTAGTTGAAAAATAATAGGTTCATAAGCAATGTTTATTCCTGCCATCATCATCATTTGTTTGCTAAAACTAGTTTTTAAATTATGATTAAAAATTTGGCCAGACATAGTAGAACATGCTTATAATTCTAGCTCTTAGGGGACTGAGGCAGGAGGATCACTTTATCCCAGGAGTTCAAGACCCACCTGGGCAACATAGTGAGACCCTGTCTCTACAAAGATTTAAAAATTAGTTGGGCATGGTGGCACTGCCTGTAGTCTCAACTTCTCAGGATGCTGAGGTGAGAGGATCACTTGAGCCCATGAGGTCGAGGATGCAGTGAGCCATGATCATACCACTGCACTCCAGCATGGGGGACAAAGGGAGACCCTGTCTCAAAAAAAAAAAAAAAAAAATACACAGTACAGAAAGATATACAGTAAGAAGTTAGTCTCCTTCCAATCCTCCATATCCTCCAGCCCCAATCTCTAGAGATAAGTATTGTTAATAGTAGCTTGTGTATCCTTCTAGAATTTTTAATTCTTTTTATTCTGCACCTTGCTTTTTTACTTAGTATGTCATTGAGGTCTTTCCATATAATATAAAGATCAACCTCATTCTTAACGGCTGCATAGTATTCCATACTATGGATGTATCATATTTATTTATCCAGGACCCTGTCATAGAATATTTTGACCATTTCCAGAATTTTTTTTTTATTAAGACAGTGACCATGTCTCTATGTATACATCTTTGTATACTGGATATGAGAATGTTAACTCTTCTTCATTTCTTCTGATACGAAATTATCAGATTTTAATCTTTGCCAACCTAATCAGTGGTAAAATGGTATCTAGTTGGCCAGGCGTGGTGGCTCATGCCTGTAATCCCAGCACTTTGGGAGGCTGGGCGGATCGCCTGAGGTCAGGAGTTCAAGACCAGCCTGGCCAACATGGTGAAACCCCATCTCTACTAAAAATACAAAAATTAGCCGGGCGTGGTGGGGGCACCCTGTAATCCCAGCTACTCTGGAGACTGAGGCAGGAGAATCTCTTAAACCGGGAGGCAGAGGTTGCAGTCAGCTGAGATCGCGCCATTGCACTCCAGCCTGGGCAATAAGAGTGAAACTCTGTTTCAAAAAAAAAAAAAGGAACTAGTAGTTGTTTTAATTTACATTTATTAAGTATGAGGATTAACACTTCTTTCATATGTTTATTGGCCACGTGTATTTTTTTCACATTCTTTGCCTGTTTTTCTGTTGAATGTGTTGTCTCTTCCTTCATCTTATTGAAGATTGATTTTTCCATCTAGACAGTGAAGGGAGTGGACACACAATTTCCAAGGCCCCTTCCCACTTCTGCAGTCTGTGGTCCAGGCCCAAGTGTCCTTTGGGCAGCTTTTACACTACCAAGGTGCTGTTTGCTGATGACCTTGTCGAGCAACATTGAGGTTGAATAGCCAGTAGCTGGGGGTAAACTACAAGAGAGTCATTTTCTTTTCCCTTTGTTTAGTTGTGTATCTTTCTTCCAGTCTTAAAAAAGCAGGCTTGGAAATTGCAAGGCAGAGCTGGATTGAACTTCCTTTAAAGCAGCCTGTAGACATCAGGAATATTTATTTTTTCTATTTGTTTTAAGCCTGGGAAGACTGTGTGGTTTTCTCAACACTGTCCTGATGGAGCCCTGACCAGCAAGCGTGCAATGCCCCTAGCCCTAATGTGCCATTAATGATAGGTTAATGTACAGTATAATGTTTTTGGGACTACGGGTTCATTACACTTCTGAGTGTGAGGTCTTTCCACAGAGCGCCCAAGGTCCCATTGCATTATATCATGCAATAAAAATACCCTTTTCATATCACACACTAATAAACTGTATTTGAAATGCTGTCTGAGGGCACTGCCGTCTTGTCTATAGGCTGTGCACAAGTGCAACAGTTGGGATTCCTTTTTCCTATTTTGTGGTTTAGTTACATGGAATTCTAAACCCAGAGGTCTGGTCATTCTTGTTTTAAATGGGGAGCAAGTTGGGTCTTTAGGGCTGAGGGTCAGAGGAGGGGCTGCTTACTGAGTGGTGAGGGTCCTTAAGATGTGGAAAGCAGGGCCTTTAATTCTCTACTGCAGCTGTCAGGAGAGCCAGTCACATTTAAAAAAAAAAAAAAAGACAAAAAACAAAACAAAACCTATGTCCTAATGTCTGCCACACTTAGTGCTGAACATGTGTTAGGTGTTATAAAAATTTCCTTAGAAAAGGAGTATGAAAAGTACTGCAAAATTTAGGCCATTGGTAGTCATGACTATGGAACTGCCTCCGGGCTAGGAATTTCACACACACTGTCCTCCTGTGAGGTTGATGCTGTTCTCCATATTTTGCAGAAGACAGAGTCAGAGCTAGGGGGAATAAGCTGTGTTGTAGAGAATGAAATCCACAGGACTCCTGGAAACCACAGGTAAATTATTACCTGTCTACTCAGAGCCCCTCACGCCACGAATAGTCCACCTGTGAGATATCTGAGCTACAGCTGGGCAGGAGCCAAGCATCTTCTTTTCAAATGCACGTGGCCCTAGTGCCCTTCTTAAGTTATTCATACTTTCCTGTGAATTGGCTTAATGTCAGCAGTTAGCTGGCATCAGATGATTTTGAAGCTTTGGAAGAGGAGACTCTTCTGCATTAAACAGGAAAAGGGGCACTGGAGTTGAGGGATGAGGCAAAGACTGAAGGATCAAAGGGCTTCAAATCACCTGTTTCATATTTTCTCTAGGGCAGACTCTGTGACTTTGTTATGCAGGGGCTTGTATTGACCACTTGTGGAGTGGAGTGTAGGGAAAGACTGACCTGTGAAGGCCAAGAACCTCAAGAAACTTGGGCTCAGGCGTCATTAACACCTTAGAGTGCAGTGTCCTTGTTTATAAAATAGGTTATCATTTACTTTCTGATAGGGCTTTTGGAGATCACGTGAACTAATGTCAGTGAAAGCACCTAATGAGCACCTGGCACAGGGTAAGTGCTCACAACTGGCTGCTATTATATTGCACATCATCACAAAAGGCACAGATTTGGGAGCTGACATCCAGTGCAAATCCCAACTCTACCTTGGCAAAATCCACAAATTGAAGGAAGTAACAGTAATGCCATCCAGCTACTTCATGGGGTTGTTGTGACACTGAAATAAGATAATGAGCTCGAAAGCCAGTTGGAGAATCAAAACCCCTACTCAAATGCTGGTATCAGTAAATATAAGTATTTCTGTCTCCAAATCAACATATTCAAACTGGGTTGTCTTTAAATAAATATCCTTACAGCAAAGGCAATAGGGGGAGCTATTAGGAAGATTCACTGATCTGTTCCCCTCACCACCAGGGAGAATGTCATAGCTGCAACAAAGACTTAAAATAGCACAAAGCATATAAAAGGGCAGTTCTTACCTCCTACCTCTTCATAACGACAAAGCACCCGGCAGAGGAGGGGCAGGGCCAGGTCTCTGCTCACCTGCATTGGTGAGAAGAGAGCCAGTACCTGCTCAATGTGGACAGTATTGCTTAGAACAGTGGTTGGAGGTCATGTTTGCAAAAGGAGGTTGAGATCAAAGGAACTGTGTTGAAGGTTGAGTTGGTCTGGTGGAAAGAAAAAACTAGGACGTTGCTAAGACCCTCCTGCAAAGGACTGGACCTTTTGGCTGTAGGCAAAGTTCCCTTAATTGTTATGAGAAGAGTATTTAAATTTCAAGGATAATTAGTTTTTCTTTCAAGGGGTATAGGGTTAGACTAAACCTTTTGTTTTCGGATGTGAGGACTTTGAAACACTTGGATACACCTCTCAGGGGTTAAATCTGTCTTTGGGCCTACCAGGACTTGAAAAATGTTGCTCTGTATCAAGAAAACCAGAAGTGACAAGTTCATTTAAAAAGCCTGGTTTGTCATTGTTTATCTAATTTTCGGGGTTGACACAGAAAATTAAACCAGCTGACACTCACTCTCTGACCGTCTCTCTGGCTCATTTCCCTGGTCCTTTCCTACCTGACCTTACAACTACAAAATGCTCCAGACCCTAAAATATAAAACTTCCCACTGAGTTTCTGAGTCACCCTGCAGTCATTCCAAGATTATGTCATAGGATGTCATCCCTAATGGTATTAAAAATCAAGATGAAGTTATAAATCTGCTCTGTGAGGTATTTCCTTTTTCACCCCGCTTTGACCATAAATCTTAAAAGTAATCAAACTCTCTGCAAAGAAGCCAAGGTAAACTTGGGCCCAAAGCGGCCCCATATGTCTTGACTGAATTCAGAGGATCGGCAGCCTTGTCTGTCCCGGTGAGAGAGCATGGTGCTTCATGGCAGACTTACAGAAAAGCGGGCAAAGTGAGAGCCTTCATTGTGTTTAATGTGGATTTTCTAAATCTCACATGGCAACATCATAGGTGGATGAGCTGCTCCATGTAAGAAAATTATTCAGATAACTCTAGTGTATTCTTTATAAAATCAAACTTTAAACAATTACAAGCCAGAGGTCTTAAATGTATTATAACACTTCTCTATCCTCTTAAACAGCTTACATGCATCAGGATTTAATTTTTTTTTAAATTAAATTTACTTCCAGCTACTCGGGAAACTGAAACAAGAGGATCGTTTGAGCCCAGGAGTTCAAGGGTGTAGTGTGCAATGATTGTGCTTGTAAATAGCCACTGTGCTCCAGTCAGGGCAACACTGTGAGACCTCATCTCTAAAAAAACCAAAAAATTCTTAAGCTCATTGTTATGGTCATTGTCTATTTGCCATGTTCTATACCAGTATCTCCTGATATTGACACGAGTAGGGCCATTCGTCCCTAGGCTGGTTGACCCCAAGCTGGTTTTTTGTTTTTGTTGTATAGTTTTGCTAGTAGATGTCATTTCTTGCTGCTGTTCTTGTTCCTCCCTTTAACAGACCTTCCTCTTCCCCTTCTGTTTGGCTGTTTCTCTTGTGCTTTCAATTGGGAAATCAGATACTAAGCTTGTTAGAATCAAGTCTAAAATACAAGAAAATTGGCTTAAGGAAAAGCTTGAGGGACTACCTGAAATTAAAATGTTCAAGTTCTAACTTCCAGATTCTTAGTCTAAGAAAAGGGTGTCAAAGTATAGTGGCCTATAGATTGTAAAGTGCCCCTAAGTTTGGAAACTGGCCATTTCACTGCATAGAAAATATACTCTTTGATCATGTTGTATATAAATGTCCAAGTTTGAAGCAATATGATTATTTTCATCTTGAATCAGTAATTAAGGTGGACTTCAAACTACTGAGGTTTTATTTTCTGAGAGGACCAAAGAGTCCTGAATGTGCCAAGGAAAAGTCCTTGGATTCTAAAACCAGGCTTAGATCTAGGCACATAGAAGCCGCTCCCCACGTCCATAGTGAATCTTATTGAATTAAAGACCCTCGGTAAAATAGACACAGCTACCATAAGAAGGAAGCTTGCAACTAAATAACTTTCTTAACAGTGAAAATAGACTTTTCATGAGGCTCCGCAGTGAAGGTGGCCAGCTTATTTGTAACCAATGTGTGCTCCCTCAGTCTTTCTTTCTGCGCATGACCAGCGACACCACCTTGGAAAACACGGGTCACACCACTCACCACCATGGAAAACACATTTCAGCCTTCTGTACATTTAATTTTCTTCAGCGTTACCTTGCAAACCACAGTAAATCAATAACAGAATAGTTAAATACCACAGGTTCTTTGTGTTTTGTTTTAGAAAATATTGCTCAAGGCTAAGAGTGAGTTCTGTTGATGGTTTTTATTTGCTGCTGGGATGCAAAATGATCTGAATTTTCTAACAGTTTGCTTCCTTTTGTGTATTTCCTTTTTTATAAAAGGGCGTGGTCTTTTATGGAAAACATTAGTTGCTAATAGCAGAAACTTGAGAATAATTGGTAATTTTCAATCCTGTAGAAAACTAGACTAGGTCTGATGACTTTGACCTTTGTTATGCTCTTCTTCCAAATTTTCCCCAGCCAGCTCCCTGCACTCCTGACCCTCAGCAGCCCATTCCACTGAACTGAGTGAGGGTCAGATAACGCTGGAACATCACAGCTGAAAATAGTAAAAAAAAAAAAAAAAAAGATACTTCATTTAAGGTTATTTACCCAAAGTTTTGATGTCCAGTGTCTTTAGCAATTTTTTCCTCTTTATTGTTTGTTGATTTGATAGCAGCAAAAATTTTCCACTTTGGCTCAGTCTTTGTGTAAATGGTTTGTTTCTCCCTGTTAAGGAACTAGAAAAGCTGTTACTAAGATTTTAAGGGGGTAGCAGCCTTTACTTAATTGACTGCTTCTTGAAATAAGATGAGACAATGGATATGAAGTGCTTTGAAAAGTTAAAACTATGATCCTAGGACTCTGAAACCTCTGACGCCCCTGCGGGGGGTGATGTTTTGTCAGCACTCATTGGCACCTTGCCAGCCACCGCCATTATCACTTCTCCACTTATCTCACACTCCCTTTCTGCTGTTGAGTTGTCACTCTCAGCATTTTTCAAATGTTGGCTTCATATCATTCATACGGTAGGCCCTTATTCTTTTTCAATTTTGACTGGATTTGTGGTTACGTGTCTTTTTTCCCTTCTTGATATTTACTTGTTTTCCCTTTACCAATGTTGATCATCTTCATGACATCTTTCTATTTAATTCCTTCATATTCTTTACTATTTGCCATCTTATTATTTCTTTAGACATACTTTTTGTTCTTTTTATAATGTATTAAACACTTAGCTCATAAATTTTCAATATTTTTTCCTAACATATGCCTATAAAGCTATGAAGTTGCCTGCTGATATTGCTTTAGCTGCATTCAACAAGTATTTACATGCAGTGTTTTCATTGTCATTCAATTCTAAGTAATTTTCAATTTCTTTTTTTTTTTTTTTTTTTTTTTTTGAGACGGAGTCTGGTCTGTCGCCCCGGCTGGAGTGCAGTGGCCGGATCTCAGCTCACTGCAAGCTACGCCTCCCGGGTTCACGCCATTCTCCTGCCTCAGCCTCCCGAGTAGCTAGGACTACAGGCGCCCGCCACCTCGCCCGGCTAGTTTTTTGTATTTTTTTAGTAGAGACAGGGTTTCACCGTGTTAGCCAGGATGGTCTCGATCTCCTGACCTCGTGATCCGCCCGTCTCGGCCTCCCAAAGTGCTGGGATTACAGGCTTGAGCCACCGCACCCGGCCTTCAATTTCAATTAGGATTTTTTTTACACCAGATTATTTAGAAGTATTTTTTATCTCCAAATAGTGAAAGATGTTTTGTTATCTTGTGGTTATTATCTAATTTTAATCCACTGTGGCCAGAGAGCATGCTATGTATAACATCAGATCTTTGTTATTTGTTTAGACTCCCTTAGAACATGGTCATTTGGTTTGTCCCCCCAGTGTTCTCTCTGCTTGAAAAGAGTATATGTTCTCGGCCGGGCGTGGCGGCTGACGCCTATAAGCCCAGCACTTTGGGAGGCTGAGGTGGGCAGATCACAAGATCAGGAGATCAAGACCATCCTGGCTAACACGGTGAAACCCCATCTCTGCTAAAAAAGTACAAAAAATTAGCCGGGCGTAGTGGTGGGCACCTGTAGTCCCAGCTAACCAGGAGGCTGAGCCAGGAGAATGGTGTGAACCCGGGAGGCAGAGCTTGCAGTGAGCCAAGATCACGCCACTGAACTCCAGCCTGGGTAACAGAGTGAGACTCCATCTCAGAAAAAAATAAAAGAGTATATATTCTCTAATTGTTGAATGCAATGTCCTATGGATGTACTTTAGATCAACTTTATTGTGTTTCTCAAATATTTTGTGACTGTACTGATTTCCTACCTGCATTATATCTATCAATTTCTAGGAGAGGTATGCTACAATCTCCCACTACTACTGTGGCTTTGTCTGTTTCTCCTTGCATTCCTGTCCATTTTTGCTTTATATGTTTTAAGGCAGTAATGTTAAGTTGCATATGTCAAAATATTGTGTCTTCATTTCAAAGTATGTCTTTTGTCTTTATGAGGTGATTCTATCTGTAATATATTTTCCTTCAAATTTTATTTTTGGTTGTTATTAATAGAGCTATGCCATCTTCTTTTGGTTAGTATTTGCTATGTTTGATTATCCTTTACTTCTGTGTTCTTTTACATGAATCTCTGCATTTCATTGTTGATGTTTTAAATTTTAACTAAGGCTCTATTAATTGATTAATCATGTATATTTATTGTTTGTTAATATACTTGAGGTTTTTTTTCCCTACAGTCCTATTTTGTACTTTCTGTCTACTTTTTTGATTTCTTTTTTCTTCTTTGTCTGTTCTATTGGAGTGAGGTTTCTTTTTTTTTTTTTTTTTTTTTTTTTTTTTGAGACAGAGTCTTGCTCTGTCGCCCAGGCTGGAGTGCAGTGGCCGGATCTCAGCTCACTGCAAGCTCTGCCTCCCGGGTTCACACCATTCTCCTGCCTCAGCCTCCCGAGTAGCTGGGACTACAGGCACCCGCCACCTTGCCCGGCTAGTTTTTTTGTATTTTTTTAGTAGAGACGGGGTTTTACCGTGTTAGCTAGGATGGTCTCGATCTCCTGACCTCGTGATCCACCCGTCTCGGCCTCCCAAAGTGCTAGGATTACAGGCTTGAGCCACCACGCCTGGCCGGAGTGAAGTTTCTTTAGGCCATTCTTGCATTAATACAAAGAAACACCTGAGACTGAGTAACCTGAAAAGCAGTTTAGTTGGCTCACAGTTCTGCAGGCTGTACAGGAAGCATGGCTCCAGGCATCTGTTCAGCTTCTGATAAGGCCTCAGGAAGTTGACAGTCATGGCAGAAGGCAAGGGGGGAGCTGGCACATCACATGGCAAAAACATGGGCAAGAGAGACAGTGGGTAGTGGGGAGGTGCCACACACTTTTAAAGGACCAGATCTCGTGAGAACTCATTCCATTCTTGAGAACCCCACTCCCCGATCCAGTCACCTCTCACCAGACCCCATCCCCAACACTGGGGATTACATTTCAACATGAGATTTGAGTGAGGTCAAATATCCAAACTATTTAATATATCCGGTTTTTTCCTTCACATTTAGTTTTACGTTGGTTTGGAAATCATATTCTGTTTCTGGCCTCTAATTGCTTATCCCTAAGTTAGCTTCAATTGTATATAATGAAAAACAAATAGCAGCTTAAACAAGATAGGAGGGTGTTTCTTACTCATGTAAAAGCAGACAGGAAGTAGGGTGCCTAGCCTGATCTGGCAGCTCCTTAAAGGACATTCAAGCTCCAGCCAGCAGGATAGGAGGAAAGGGTGTAGAAATGCTTGCCCCTTCTTTTAAGAACAGATTTTCTAGGAACTGGTACACAGTGTATCTGTTCACATGGTGTTGGCCAAAACTGAGCCCCAGGGAGGCTGGGAGTGCTGCTGTTCTGCTAGGTGACAGTGTCTCCTGCTAAAATCAGAACTCTTACCACAGTGAAGAAAGAGAGAATGGATACCAGCGGCAACTAGCAGTCCTTACCACAGCCCCTTTCCCCCCAGACTTCGGGGTTTTAGAGTTTCTCATCACTCCCTTCTTACACGTTATCACAGTCCAGAATTTCATTTCCCCTTGTTTTTAGATCTTCAAAATCATTACTGCGGTTGTGGCTTTATATCGTTACTGCTTGTTCACATTTATCCACATGCTTGCCAGTTATTCCTCATTGTGATTGCATTCCTTCGGAGGTTTCTTTTCCTTTCTGAAGTACATCAAGAGTTCTGTCAGTATGGTCTGTGAGTGGTAAAACAGTCTGAGTTTTTGTTCTAGGACTGGCTTCCCTTTGCCCTAACTCTTAAGTGTTAGTTTAATCGGGTTTAAAAGCTTAGGTGGATAATTTCTCCCGAGTACCTTGGAGATACTCTGTTGTCCTCTAACTTCTACTGTTGGTGGTAAGAATCTACTGACTGCCAAATTGCTACCCTTTCTAGGCAATATGTGTTTCTCTTTGGCGCTTTCATTTTCACTATAGTTTTTCTAGGTATAGATTTTATATTTATTTTACTTGGAAATCACTGTGGTTTTTTTAATCTGAGAATTCACATCTTTCATTGTTTTTGTTTGTTTGTTTGTTTTTGTTTGGTTTTTTTTTTTTTTTTTTTTTGAGACAGAGTCTCGCCCTATGGCCCAGGTTAGAGTGCAGTGGCATAATGTCGGCTCACTGCAACCTCTGCCTCCCAGGTTCAAGCAGTTCTCCTGCCTCAGCCTCTGGAGTAGCTAGGATTACAGGCCACCACACCTGGCTAATTTTTGTATTTTTAGTACAGATGGGGTTTCACCATATTGGGCAAGCTGGTCTCGAACTCCTGACCTCAGGTGATCCACCCACCTCTGCCTCCCAAAGTGCTGGGATTACAAGCATGAGCCACCATGCCCGGCCTAAAATGTTTTCTTACTCAAGAGGTAAGGAAAGGAGAGGACAAGGGAGAATCTATCCTTGTAAGCATTGTGTCTTTAAACCTGCATCACCACACAGCCATCACCCCCAGAGACAAACCTTGAGCATCTAGACACTTGTCACTGGCCCCATATTCAAGGCATGGACATGCTGCAGACTCCGCCTTTCAGGGGAGTCCTTAGTATCATCTGGAGCAGGATGCCCACTCTCCTCTGGCATCCTCCCTCCTGATTCCTCTGGGCATCTGCATGGCCCAAAACTGCCGGAGGCAGCCAGCATGTCCCCCACTGTACAGCCTGCCCAGTCCTTTCCGAGGCCCCTCCCAGAGCAGCCACCACAGCCCCCTTTAAACAGGCCAGTGGCATCATCCTGCCATTCACAAGGATCAGCTTCCTCAGACAAACTCATGAGTGGCAGCACCCCAAGTGTCTACTCACCTCACCATGGCTCACTGGAGTCGTCCTGTGCCCCACCCAACACTGTGCGACACTGGTCCTGCAGCTGCTCTGTAAGGACAGGCCCTAGAATAACTCACGGATACCTCTGGAAACATTTTGTTCTCCCAGTGGGCCATTTCTGGTGTGTTACTCTGTGTAGGAACACAGATCTGCTCAGATGAAAAGTGGAGAGCTTCTTGACCCCCTTAGATGCCTGTGTACTGTCCAGGATGGCTAGAGGTATGCAATTTGCTGCTAATAATGGAATATTTGGGGGAAAACATCTATTTCTGTAGCAATTATGAAGAATAAACTCAGGAAAGTTGATTGAAGTGACATGTCACAGCTGCACACCACTTCCCAGGTCTTAAAAGGAAATGAAAGGCTGGCAAGGAACCCGCACCCCCAACCATGGAAAAGCTTTAGAAATCAGAGGCCGAGAAAGCATGTTCTCAGAACAAATGCCTTGTGTGGAAAGCTCTGCATTCATGGCATTTGCCCAGGTATGCTCGCTGGGTGGACAGGAAGACTTCACATCTTTGGTGCAAGCACCTCCTCTCACCACTGTGCCCCCAAGTGCAGGACCTGCGCTCTGTGTGGAGGAATAACCATCACGTGCCCAGAGTGTATCTGTGAAGCACTGCCTCAGGGTCAGGTGATTTCATTTGGTCCTTGGAACCCACTCCGGGAGGAAGAGAGAGCAGGTGGTATTCGGTGTGGGTAAGGAAGCTGCAGACAGCTGCCTAGTGTTCAAAACCAGCTGACAGATGAGACCCAGAAATGATGGAGATAAAGTATCAGCTTTACTTCTATACAAATCTGGATTGGAGGATGTATTTACAAGTGTGGCCCCGGTGGCCTCGGTAAGCAGAGGTGAACAACTGCAGGCCTCCTGCAGGCTTAGAGCCTGCCTGGAGGCACGGCATGAGATGGCAGGCCAGCCGGACCCACCCGGTGGGCCCACCCGCCCGGTGTTGCCACTCCCTCCCTGGGGACAGGGCTCAGGAGTGTTACAACAGCAGCAGTCCTTCCACATAGAATGAAGCCAGGGGAAGGGAGGCCCCCTCCACTCTTTAGTATTACCTCTTTTATAGGCGAGGCCTTAGTGGGATGGCGAGGGGAGAGCTGACCGACTCTTAGCCAGGAGCCCTTGCAGTCACCCCACACAGGGTGCGGGGCGGTGGGGAGATTGTTATTGTGATGCTTTGGCTTCCTCTTGTGGAGTCACTTATCAGGGACCCTCCTTCCCTGACCACTCCTGTTGATTAGCCTGGCCATGCCCAGCCTGGAAGGAAGAGTTGGCCCCAGGGATAGTTATGATTTATTATCACATGTAATTAATATGATCAGGCTGCCAACTGTCCTGCCACTTGTCAGCAATTCAGCAGACATTGGAAATCTGTACATCCTTCCATAAATTATTTAACTTCTCTAATCTGAACTTCTCTGTGGGGTAAGTAGAGATCAGACTGGTAGCTTTAAAACTTTAACAGTGGAACATGTTTTATTATGTAAAATTAATGCAAGACTTCAAAATTAATGTAGAAGTGGGGTTTTTTTAGCATGAATGTATTAGTATCCATTGTAGACACTTCTTTTTAAAGTCATCCATGGGACTTCTCTTAAAGGACGCAAATTCTGAGAGCCAGGGTCACAGGGGCTAGTGGCAATCTCATATCTACACTCAGCTTATTTCTGTATATTGTCTCGGTAGCGCAGTGTTGAGGAAATCCGCAGTCACCCAGTTGCCTTCCCAACTTAGGCATCCGTCAAACCAATGTAGATGCTTAAGAGAGGAATAGCAGAAACGTTTTATTTTACAGTTAGTCACTGACAGCAATGACCAACTGTTCATGTGAATTGCTTATGGTAAATATATTGGTCAGACAAATGGTAGTCAAAACTTTTGGGAACTGACAGCATTAGAAACTCAGAGCCATGGACCACACTGCATCCCCCACCCCGATGTACGTAATGGGGCTCAGTGTACCTGGGCTCTGGTGCACTCACACAGCTTTACACATGCATGCGTATGTCCTGAGTGGACATCTTTTTTCGAATGACCAGTATGCCACAGCAGCCCTCCCAGCCCATGCTTGCCATATAAGAAGTTGGATAATATGCACAGATCTAAGTGGACTCTAAGAGCTGCAAAAAGTAACACCACAGTATGAGGTAACGGTATTCAGTGTAACTCTTTGACCATAGTTGAGTGTATGTTATTTTTTTAAATCAGTTTTTAAAACCGTAGCTAAAAAAATTCTTAACAGAATTTGAAATAGCTGCAGAGCCCCCAAAACACATCACACGCTGTGGCTCCGCTGGACTGAGATCCCATCTAGTCCTAACACTCCATTAGCGTGAGAAGGGACAGAAGGGTTACCACAGCCAAGCAGGCTGGAATCCTAAAGGGAGATGCATAGAACCTTCAAGCAAGGTTCACAGGTCCAAAGACAAAGGGATGGGCAGTGGGTTGGCCTTTGGAGGTCCCTTCAGCCTCTCAGATCACCATTTACAGGGCAGTCACCTGATCACAGGGCTGCCCTGTCCAATGGCAGTTTGTTGGACTCTTTACTAGGCCAGGCTTACTGCTTCAACAGGTTCATGGGTCCTTGGCCTCCTATCCCATGCAGCATCCTTGGTGGGAGAGGAGGTGCTTGGTGCTCACCCTGAAGGAGAAGTCCTGTGGTCCAGAGAGCCACCAAATGTCTAGAGCAGCCACAGCTTATGGAGGCATCTCCCCAGAGAGACACCACCAGTAGGCAGGCAGTGTGGTGTCTTCCATGGTAGAAGAGTGTCCTGGGTTTAAACTCGAACTCTGCTACTTTCTCCATGACCTTGCCCCATATCATCAAGTTTTCCTAGAGCTGTAGTTTCCTTTATAAAATGGGGGTGCCAGGAGGATTCAAGAGAGCTGTATGCAGATGTAAGGCATTCAGCCAGTGCCTGTACACAGCAAGTGCTCAGTGAGTAGATGTATACGTACAGAATATATAAGTCACCTTTTCATGAGGGCCTACCACATGCAGGCATTGCACCAGGCCCTGCAGCCACACCAGCAAGTTAATAAATTCTTCAAATGCATGATATTCTCTAAAAAGTTACAGAAAGAGACAAAAGTATGGGGACCCCAAATAGGTACATTCCTATTTCGGAAGAAGCTCAAAGCCCAACTAAGGGCAGACAGAGAGGTGTCACTAAATGAGCACTGGACTGGAAGTCCAGCCCCACAAGCCTCAGGCAGCACTCACACACTACGGCAGGCTCGGAGCCTCCATTCTTGTCCACACGACCAGCACACCACGCCCTGCCCCCCTGCCTCCACGTGGGAAGGGCCCGGGAGTGTCCTGCTGTCAGTCTCTCAGGAAGGCATCTCACCACAGGGGATTAGGGACGTTAGTACAGAGGCAAAGAGTCAAACTAGTGACACACTGACTAATGCCCAGGTGGAAGAGGGAGTGGTGAGCAACCACAATTCATCTTCATGACTGTGATGTTTTCACCAATGTCCCTCATTGTGCTTCTCAGCCCCTTTGGTGAGGGTGTCTGCCCAGATGATGCCGGCACCTCCCCGACTCTCCCCCGTGTCCCACTTTTGGAGTCATCGTGCCTCTGGCAGCCCTATTCTTTTCCCTTCATTGTGTCTCCATCTTTTGTGGCAAAGTCTGTGGACCATAATAACTTCAACCCTCGTCAGTTTAATTGTTGCAATTGGCCCTGAGAGAATCCAGGGAATGAGAGTGGCTCTCACTGCCTGGTGATGAGGCAGCAAGATCTTTCAGCCTTTCCAGCCTGGCACTGCCAGGCTCCACAGACATGACTGTGCAGAAATGGTGCTAACATGCTTTCTGCATGAAGGACAGAGGTGTAGATGCCTGGGGCGGTCACCATGGGTGGAAGATGCTCTTGACAAGCGTGTGTATTGATGCCTGTGCTTCCATTGTTCCTTGTAGCCTGATGGGACTGCAAGAGCTTGCCTGCACTTGAATTCCTCTGCCTGGGTGGGATGTACGTTTCACCCAAGCCCAGAGGAGGGACCAGCCGCAGGGTGGTCTGCAAGAAGCTTCTCTGCAAGAAGCTTCGAGGTTGGCTCTCTGATTGCAGGCACAGGAGAGCAAGGCATTTGGAGTCAGGAGACCCGTGTTCTGGTTCTAGCCCAACTGCCTAGTTGGTTGCCCTTGGGCAATTTCTACACACTGAGTGTCAGTTTAGTCTTTGGCGCAATGGAGATACGTAGCTGTGTGTGGGCCACAGTGAGCGTGGGAACCAGTGGGCACATCAGGACAAACCTTTGGCAGGTGCCCAGCACGCAGCACTCCTTGTCCAAGTCAGTCTGTTGCAGGGTGGTGTAAAGCATCACGGATACAATGTGTCTCATCAGTAATACGAAGGAGGTGGGGTCGCCTCCCAGCTGGATTTGGTATTATTTGGTCTGCTATCTCCATCCATCTCTAGGAGTCTGGCCTTGCCAGGATGCCTGGAGCATCTGGCTGTGTGGAACTCGGGCACCTCTGGGTGGCCAAGTGAGTTTTGTGCTTCCAAATTCTCCATCAGATTTTGTTTGCTTGCTAAACTCATGAGGAATGCCTGCATTGTGCATGTCACAGGGTTAAGGGCATCAGTTACAGTCTAGGAGGAAGGAGAGAACCACACCGGCCAGGGTCCCAGGGGAGCCAGGCCAGCCCCGAGAATACTCCAGAATAGAAACCAGGAGACACGAGCTCAGTGCCAGCTCCTAACCCCCCTCTTCCCTCCCTGGGCCTCAGTGTCCTCTCCTCTAAAGTGGGGGTCATGGTGTATTTTCCCTGAATCCCATGCAGGGCTGATGGGAGGAGGGGGAGCCATTGACTCTCCCAGTATGTCCAAGGGACAGTGCTGATAGAGGTCAAGACCTGGGATGGTCTAGGCTTGCAGCCTGCAGCCCTGGTGGTACCTCTGGCTAGGCAGGCTTGAGTCGCCAAGGTAAAAACAAGATGGGGGGAATTGCAATCTGAATACTGATTCTCCCTCCTCTATCCAGGAAGAGCCCAGGGCAGTGGGTTTGGGTTACAGACTTGTGGTTCAGTCCCACACCTGGGAGCTCAGGCAGGTCAGCTGTGACCCTGCAGCCTCCATCAGTAAAGTGGAGGCGATTGTGCCCACCTATGTGAGTTAACACTTCTTTGGCTGCAAATAACAGAAACCAGCCCCAGCCTGTGAGGTGCCTCACAGGATCCTGTGACCGTGTGGACCCTGCAGGCAGAGTCGCTGCCAGGCTCTGGGTATAATGACCCCAGGGTCTCTAGTGCCGTCAGGACCCCCTCCTGCCTGCCTCTGGACAGCATCTCCTGCTCTTGGGCCTGCACACTGGCTTTTTCTGTGTGTCCAGTCAAATTGTGGTGAACGGCTGCCAGCAGCTACCAGGTCCACAGGCCACAGCCTAGGACGCTGGGTCCCCTCCATGTCTGTCTGCCCCCTGTGATTCTCTCTCTCAGGCAACCACCCTAAACCAATCAACAGTGGCTGGGGACAAAACCATTGGGTCCAGGTCGCTTCCCTTGCAGGTGGGGTAAAGTGTCAGAAATACCATGTGCCTCAGCAGCAGCAGGAGACGAGGTCACCTCCCAGCCGAGGAGGGCAGGAGAGGCTGGCGTCTCCACCAGAGCCGAGGATGGGGCAGCCGAGCAGCCCTCTCCCCTCGCCTACCGGGGCACTTGGGCAAACTGCCTCCCCGCAGTGCGGCCATCCGCCCTTCTGTAACGTGGAGGAATGCCTCCACGCCCCCTCCTGCTGTTCCGCTCTGCTTGTTCCAGAACAGATGATAACAGAGATGGAGCATATGGGCCCCAAAGTCACCCGGCATTCTGGGAAAGTGACACTGTGTTACCCGGGGCTTGGGGGGAGGGGCCTGTCACTCGTGAGCACAGCTTCTCCCTTTGTTCTTTAGAAGGGCACGAGGTCGCCCCTCCCGAGCCTCCTGAGAGGAAGTGTGCATGCTTGGACTTTGGGAAGGATTTCCTCTGTCTGGGCAGCAATTTGGGAAAGCAGCCATGGGGTGGGCATATATATGGGGAGGAGAACATATGGAAGCCAAAATCCAGTCCTTCCTGGGCCTCTCCTGCCTCAGGCCCCAGGCCAAGCCTCTGCCACCCACAGGGCCACACCCAGCCTGGCCTCCATGGCCCCTGCGCCCTTAGGGGTCCCGCAGATGTGTCAGGAGCCTCCAAGAGTGCTATGAGCAGATTATGGGAAGTGCCCAGCTGGGCTCCAGGCCTAGCTCCACCCCAGCCTCAGCAGGTCCCTGCCTGGGGTTGGGTGCTTTGGCACCTTCGAAGCCAAGTTTCCTCCTCCTCACAGCTCTGACTGCTCTGTGTGCCTCTGAGCTAGACTCACACAGGGTGTCCCCAGGGCAGGTTTCCCAACCTCGATTGGGAAGGTTGGGGGCAGGCACTGCATCAGCCTAGGGTGAGGCGGCCTGGGCATTCTTCTCCTGTCCCCCACAGGTCTGACCTGTGGTCCAGAGGGGCCATGCCATCCCCTGCTCTACTGAGACCTGGTCCTTGACAGCCCCTGCAGACACTGAGGTTGGGACAGCCAGGGTCCACATCCCTCCTGGCTTTGTGATGAGCTCATGGCAAGGCTGTGTGGCTCTTTAAGCAGCCTCTCCAGGGCTGCAGTCAAGGCTGGGGTGTGTTGGGAAAGCAGCCCTGAAAGCCCAGCCCACCCTGTGCAGGCGGAGGACAGGCCCAAGAGGGGCTGAGAAAGCTGGAGGGAGAAGAGCTGGAGGGATCGAGGAAGCGGCCGCTAGACGGGGAGGGAGAAGAGCTAGGGGGAGACACAGGGTGCCCTCATCTTCCCAATTCTCTCTCCTCACTATGGCTCCCCGAGTCTCACCATGCAAGCTGCACAGTTTTGGGTGGGAGAGGAAGCCACCAGTTGTAAGTTCCTAGGCAAGAAGCCGCTTGGTGAAGAGGAGGAAAGAGAAGGCTTTTCACTTTTCCTTTCACCTCTGACTTGTGCCCTGGCGACCCTGGGGTTGTCCCTGCTTTTTTCTGACCTTCCCTGGGAATTCCCAGGAGGCCCTAAGATTGTGGATGTAAATCTTTGTGCTTCAGGACAGCAGAGAAGAGAACTGGCTAAATAGAACCTGGCCTGCCTGTGTGATAAGAGGGTTAGAACCAGAGGCAGGCCACAGGGCAACAGGGCCGGCCCCTCCAGAGTCCAGCCCCCACTGGAACTTCTCACCAGGAACCCAGTGATCCTGTGCACAGCCCAGCACATTCCTCCCCATCCCCCCTTCCCCTGACATGTTTGCCTTCCCTCCAATTACAGGTAGTGAGTTCTTTATAGGAGAGCTGTAGACAAAGGAGAAAGCTAAAAGGGATTGACATCTCTGACGAGATGATTCTTTGGTCTCTGGGCAGCAACTGAACCGGAAAGCTGGCAACAGTGCCAGGCCTTGGCCGACAGGCCATGCGAGTGATGCTGGGCAGAGGAAGGGCCAGGCAGAGTGTGCAGTGAAGATAGGCCCTCCCTGTTAAGCACCTTCCAGGCTAGTGCAAGCCTCAGGAAGAGGTGGCAGAGTCTGAGATGTGCCAGCCAGCACTCCAGACGGTTGGTACTGACTAGTATGTCACTGCCCGTCCCTGGGCCTCAGTTATCTAGGCCATGAAATGGAGCTGATAGCCTCCCTCGTTACCTCACAGGGTTACTGGGGAAAGATCAGATCCAGGCTGAGGGCCCTGGAAAGTGCAATGAGCACTGGAGTCCGAGGACTGCCTGTCACAGCCTCCTCTCTTTCCTGCAGGGCCACCCGTTCATCGTGCAGTTCAATGATGGAAACGCCGCTGTGGTGTCCATGTGGGTGTGCCGGGCGCTGGAGGAGAGGCGGAGCCAGCAGGGGCCCCCGTGAGGCCGCCGCAGGGCGCTGAAAGCCCCGACCAGTCACCAAGGAGAACAACCCACCTGTCCCCCCTCTCCGTACGCTGCCTGCGCCAGAAGAGCTTTGCTGGGCCCTGGCTTCCCTGCCTTCGCCTTCACCCCTGCCAGCAGGTGGCCTTGCCTGGGGAGCCCCACGTGTGGCCCGCCCCACCAGGCCATCCCCATATCTTCTGGTCTGAAGGCGCTGACGCTGGCAAGGGAAGTAAAGGGTGGGGCATCGAGAATGGAGGCTCCTAGGGTCCCTGCCCACTTCTGTTTTCCTAACGTTTTTCTCTGTAAAGGGTCAGGCCCATCAGCATCACTGATGGGAATAAAAGTATTACTGCTTTGTGACAACCTCTGCCATAAGAGTTGTGTTGTCCAGTGGGTCTGTCACCCCCCAGGGTCATAGCAGAGACATCTAGCCATGGAAGGTTGACACTCCCTCCATAGGGTGCCGCATTGCTAGGGAGCCGCTGCCAGCTGGGCTTCCATCTCATGGGTGGGATTGCTGCTATTACAAAGGGTGAGTTTGGGGCCAGGCACAAAGGCTGTCGCCTGTAACCCCAGCACATTGGGAGGTCGAGGCAGGAGGACTGCTTCAGCCCAGGAGTTCAAGACCAGCCTGAGCCAACATAGTGAGACCCTGTCTCTACCAAAACTTAAAAAATTAGCAGGGTGTGGTGGTGCATGCCTGTGGCCCCAGCTACTTGAGAGGCTGAGGTGGGAGGATCCCTTGAGCTCAGAAGATCAAGGCTAAATGAGCTGTGATGGCACCACTGCACTCCAGACTGGGTGACAGTGAGACCCTGTCTCAAAAATAAATAAAAATAGCGACCTGGGAGTCAATTATTTTGATAGGGGTTTTATATGTTACTAGCAGCTAGTATTATGCCAACTAATGTAGGCCTTTGCATTTGGTGCCTGGAGCACACTTCCCCCGTGCATCCACATGGCTCACCTCTACACCCTTCAGGTCTCGGCTCAAATGGCATCTCAGTGAAACCTACCTAACCACTCTAAAATCGCAACCCTCCTACACCTGCCCTGGGCCAGCATGTGCCCCTCACTTGCACCATTTTCCTCTACTGCATTCAGAACTGTGTGACACATCACTAATTTTACTTATTTTCTCTTCTGTCTCCTTCCCCTGCCCTCCATTAGAATGCGGTCTCCACAAGGGCAGAGATTCTGGTCTTTTTCACACTGTATCCCCAGTACAAAGAACAGGGCCTTGGCTGTGCACAATAAATGTGTGTGGGTCAAATGGCCAAAATGGTGGAGCTGTGACTTCCAGTCCATGCGCAGTCCAGTGCCCCATGGAAGGGCACCCTATGTGAGGCATCACATGCTTCCCAGGGCAGAGTCGGCTCATCATCTTCTTAGCAACGCTTTTCAAGGCACAGGCCCCCAGCTTTCTCTGAGCACCTGCCATTTCCCTGGGGTTAGGAAGGTCACAGAATTGGATGGGGCCCCTGGCGGGAAGACCCTGGCCCAGTACTCAGGGCAGGGAGAACTGCAGGCAGCGTGCATGATGGACTTTCAGGAAGAGGCCCTCAGAGAATGGAGAAAGCTCAGTGGCTCCCACACGGGGCTGACTACCCTGGAATGTGAATCAGCCGCCACCCAGACTAACGCGCATCCTCATTTTGAGAAGATCCATCCAGCAAGCCTGTCAGCCCCAAATCCCAAGTCAAGGGCAGTAGGAAAAGTGAGCAGGTACCTTGCTGGGCAGTGTGCTTAGGGCTTACTGTATCAACTCGTTTAATCCCCACCATGATCCCAGGAGGGAGGTAGTGATACAATTATTCTGCCTATTTTACAGATGAAGAAACTGAAACAGAGAGACCAGGTGACCTACCCAAGGTCACCCAACAAGTAGCAAAGCACTGTCGGGATCCAGAGCCCCACTCTTAGCCACGGCTCTGATAGTCAACTCCACACACACAGCACACATACGTGCACACATGAACACACACACACATGCCCTGTCCTGTAACACAGAGGCTCCCAAACCGTGGTTTGCCGAGATAATGTTGGTACCTTTGGGAAGGTACAGGTGCAGAGCGCCCCAGGGATACAGGTGCGGAGCGCCACAGCACTGAGAAACACTGCTCCAGACCCATGCTTTGGCCTGGAGGCCAACTTTCAGGATGATCTTGAACAAAGCACGTCTCCTGTCTAAGTCTGTTTCCTCATCTGTCAGTGCAGGGGTTGATCTCACTGTGTCCTGGAGCTCCTACAGCCCTGATGTCCCAGAGCAGAGTTCTCACCATTTGGGTTCATCCTGTGAACATTCTTGCCCCCAAATTGCATTACCCACATACATGCACGCACAGAATTTTGTTCACAACTTTAGGGTTTGTGGAGACCCTGGAGCCCTCTCACTCATGACCACCTGTCAGGGGCCCCTGCTTTGGGGCAGCCCCCAACTATAAATTCCCCTCTGGCTTGAAGCCCAGAAGATGGGCAGCTGAGTGACCCCTGAGGGGTTCTCCTGCTAAGACTCCTCTGGCCGGAGGCAGGTCCCTCTTTGGCCTGTTGAAGTGATTCCTCCAGTCACCCTTGGGGGCCAGAGACGAAGTTGCCCCTGCCCTCAGAGGTCGCGGGAGGGCTAAGACCTAGAACACTGCAGTGCTGGAGACTGGCCTAGGCAGCACGAGCCCTTCCCCTGCTGGAAAGCCACCCCAGCCCGCCCTCACCCCATCCATGTGGCTAATTCCTATTCTTCCTTTCAGGCCCGTCTCAAACGGCACCTCTTTGCTGCCTTTTTTTTTTTTTTTTTTTTTGAGATGGAGTTTTGCTCTTGTTTTCCAGGCTGGAGTGCAATGATACACTCTCAGCTCACCACAACCTCCGCCTCCCAGGTTCAAGCGATTCTCCCCCCTCAGCCTCCCGAGTAGCTGGGATTACAGACATGCACCACCACACCCAGCTAATTTATGTATTTTTAGTAGAGACGGGGTTTCACCGTGTTGGTCAGGCTGGTCTCAAATGCCTGACCTCAAGTGATCCGCCCTCCTCAGCCTCCCAAAGTGCTTGGATTACACTCGTGAGCTACCGCGCCCAGCTGGCAGCTTCTTTATTTCCTTCTCTGAATATAGACTGTAAGCCCCTTGAGGGCAGGGTTGAGGCTGACTCACCTCTATCCCAGAACCTGGCCCAGGGCCTGCACAGGGAGGGTGCCTGTGGTGTGGGAGGGTAGGAGGGAGGGAAGGTAGGGTGCAGGGATGGGACCCTCAGACTTGAGACCCTTGGGGCCTGTCACTGTCCTGCTTGAATCTCTTGCTCCAATCCTCAATATCGCCCACTCACTTTCTAACTGGAGCCTCTGAAAGACCAGACCCTCACTAGAGGCAGCCCCAGGCCTCTCAGACCTTCAGGGGAGCCTAGAAGGAAGTGTTTCCGGGACAGGAGGATCCTCGCAGGGCCCCAGCTGACAATGACAGGGAGGTGCCTCCTCTGCTTCTAGGGCCCTGGCTTGAAGGCCAAGAGGCCCCCTCACACTCAGCCCATTGTCCCTGCTTCTGTCTTTGGTTTTCCCATGAGGGGGAATGCAGGATACAGAATCCCAGGGCCTTGGAGATGTTCCAAGATGTCCATTGGGGCAGAGGGAGGAGAGGTGGAACCCTCTTCTCCAGATGTGGTGGGGGCCTTGTGGTCCAAAGCAGTGTGACCCAGAGCCCCTACCCAAGACCCAGCCCAGTGAAGGGGGTGGTCAGGCCAGTGTGAAGTGAACTGGATGGTACGGCCTCACTGAGGGAAGCTGTGGGTGCCCTGCCTGAACAGACCCACATCTTTGGGGAGGCATATACTTCCAGGTGTCTGCACACTCAGGCCAGGGTGGAACCTCCAGGTGAAGCCTCGGGATGATGCTGGGTCTGCAGGCTGGCAGTCCCCGGGCCCCCATCGCACAAGGTGGTTCAGAAGGGACTGGACAGCTGCTTCCACATGGGATGGAGCCCAGAGAGGGCCACAATGCCACATCGAAGATGTCTTCTGTCCCCCTGACTGCTGCCCAGACTTCCCCTTGGAGCTTCAACCTTTAGCTAAGTCTGGCCCCTATTAGAATGGGAGCCTGGCCGGGCGCGGTGGCGCTTGCCTATAATCCCAGCACTTTGGGAGGCCGGGGCAGGCAGATCATTTGAGCTCAGGAGTTTGAGACCAGCCTGGGCAACATGACGAAACCCTGTCTCTACAAAAATTAGCCAGGCATGGTGGCACATGCCTGTAGTCCCAGCTACTCAGGAGGCTGGGGTGGGAGGCCCACCTGAGCCTGGGAGGGGGAGGTTGCAGTGAGCTGTGATCATGCCACTGCAATGCAGCATGGGCGACAGAGTAAGACCCTGTCTCAAAAAAAAAAAAAAAAAAAGGAAAAACGGAATGGGAGCCTGTTCTCAGTCACAGAAATGTCCTTGAGAAAGAGGGTCATAGAGGGAGGATGGAGGGAGGGAAAGACGGCCCCAAGTCCCAGGGTGAGGGAGGGAGGTAGTGCCCAGTAGGTGGACAGGAGGGCGAGGAGAGGGGAGCTGCACCGATGGTTCTCAGCAGCCCAACTCCATTCCTGGGGCCAGGTGGACCCCCAGGACTGCATCTCGACCGGGTCCCAGCTTCTACTTTGGGGGATCGGGTGTTTTCACTTCATGAGGCCAGAGGAAGCAGTTAAATCCAAGCACAGGTGAGAGGCACAAAGCAGGAGGCTGAGGCTGGCATCAGCTCCAAGGTGCTATGGCAAAGGCAATAGGTGTGGCGATGTGGGGTCAGGAATGGGGAGGAGCAAAGAGGTCTGCGGGGGGAACCAGGCCAGGGGAAGCAGTAAACAGCTCAGGACGTCTGCCCTAAGTCTGGTCCTTGGTGGGTGCTGGCTGCTCATATAGGATGTGGGACGAGGTCAGTGGCCTCCATGGCAGAGCACGGCTGCCGTGGCGCTTGCCGGCTTTGTCATCATCACTCCTTTCCGCCTTGGCAGAAATCACATCCCCAACCCAGCAGACATGCTCTTCAACTAGTAGGTAGGCAGGGCGGGCTGTGGCTGGCAGTGGGTGGAGCCCCTGAGACAGCCTGGGCTGGCACGAGCCACAGGAGTGGATTATTATGTGGGGCAGGGGAGGCAGCAGAGCCCAGACCTCATAATGACAAATTTTCTGCTGAACGACCACAAATATTCGCTGTGACTTTGGACAGAGTCTGAAAAAGACTTTGTTTCCTCCCTTGGCGGTATCATTTGTCTTGTTTTGAAGCCACGAGATTGCAGGCACGAACTTACAGACTCAAGTTTGTCTTAATTGCTGTGGTGTCACCACCTCTCTGGCAGATAACAGCACAATGAACGAGTCGATGGGGCTGAGCCCTCCAGGTCCTTCTTCTAAAGTGAGACAAATGTCCCTCCTTTGAGCCCAACAGTCCATCGGCAGCTCTGTCATTTATTTATCTCCCTAACAGTTTGCATTAACTTGCAAGGGATAAGGAGTCTCTCCTGCCTGCAGACTTAGTTAAAAGCATCCAGTCAAACTGTGCTGGGCCTTCCTAGGAATTTGCTCTTTTTATCTTTTCTTCCTGCTCTGGGGAAGAGGGGTTGTAGGGAGAGCAACAGGGCACACACTGGGAGCAATAATGAGGGCAGAAGCATGAGAATAAAGTTTTGAGATAGAAAAGAAATCCTATTTGTCTTGTAATATGAGTTGCACGTGGCAAACTGCCTTCACACTGGTCTCATTGGTCTCCCAGTGTCCCTGCAAGGGCAGCAGGCAGCAGGGTCGTCCCCACCTCTCTGTCTTCCACTCTATGTTCCCGTCATAGGGGATGATGCTCTGCTCCCTGAATGTCCAGAGCCCTCTCTGCCTCTGAGTCATGGCATAGGCTATTCCCTCAGCCTGGGACACCTTCCTCCCATCCTCTGCCTCCTGCCTAATTTCTGTTCATCCTCCAAGATTCAGCTGAAATGCAGTTCCTATGGGGAGGTCTTTTCCAATACCCAACCTGACCTGGCCCACCTGTGGGTATAGGATCCCAGCCCACAGGCTACCGTCACCCTGGAGCTCCTCTGTCACTGCCTGACCTCTCTATATTGTCCTTCTGTGTTTTCTTACATCATCTCTCTGCCTCACCTCAGTGAGAGCCCCAGGAAGACAGGAGCTGGCTCAGGGCCTGGCATTCAGGAGATGCTCAAGAAACAATGGTTAAATAAATGAAGGGGAAGACAGGGTGGGAGGGGCTTCGGGAAACCAGTGATCTGCCCCTCCCTGCCTCCAGCCATCTGGGAACAAGTTATTTACTTACTTATTTATTTGAGATGGGGCCTCACTCTGTCACCCATGCTGGAGTGCAGTGGCACAATCTCGGCTCACTGCAGCCTCAGCCTCGCGAGCTCAAGTGATCCTCTCCCTTCAGCCTCCCAAGTAGCTGGGACTACAGGCATGGACCACCATGCACAGCTTGTTTTTAAAGTTTATATAGAGATGAGGGCTCACTATGTTGTCCAGCCTGGTCTTGAACCCCTGGCCTCAAGCAATCCTCTCACTTCAGCCTCTCAAAGTGCTGGAATTACAGGCATGAGCCATTGCACCCAGCTGGGAAGAAGACATTTATAAAAGCATCTGATGGGATTGTGGCTGCTCTTTCATTTTCTATTACTCTGCATTTTTCAAATGTAACTCAATAAACATATATTATTTTGTAATAATAATAATTTGTTTTAGAAAATGTTAAATCTCTTGGTCAGAGTCCCAGCAAGGCAGTGGGGGAAGCGGGATTCAATGCAAGTCTCCTGATACCCAAATCGAACCCTTCTTTTCTACCCCATGGCCTCCTGGGTCTTTTTTGGCAATCCTGTGGGGGAGGCAGACGAATGTAGCTATGAAGGCCGGGCGCGGTGGCTCATGCTTGTAATCTCAGCACTTTGGGAGGCCAAGGCAGGTGGATCACCTGAGGTCGGGAGTTTGAGACCAGGCTGACCAACATGGAGAAACCCCATCTCTACTAAAAATACAAAATTAGCCAGGCGTGGTGGCTCATGCCTGTAATCCCAGCTGCTTGGGAGGCTGAGGCAGGATAATCACTTGAACCCAGGAGGCAGAGGTTGCAGTGAGCCAAGATCATGCCATTGCACTCCAGCCTGGGCAATAAGAACAGAACTCAGTCTCAAAAAAAAAAAAAAAAAAAAAAAAAAAATGTAGCTATGAAGGGCATGGGCTTGGAGTCACACAGACCTGGGTTCAAGTCTTGGGTCCTCCATTGACTCACTGTGTGACCCTAGGCAAGATGCCTAACCTCTCTGAACCTCAGTTTCCTCAATGGCAGAGTGGGTAATTACAGTAGTGGATATTGTTGATGTCATTATTAAATCATCCCTGCTACAGGCCATGATAAGCACAAAACACTTCTAAAGGGCTGGTTTCTGTCCCCTTCCTCCCACCAGGCACCACTGCCCCACATGCACACAGACCCGCATACAACCACTGAAGTCCTGGTGACTCCCCACTTCTGAAATATTCCTTCCCCAGGAGAAATGGGGCCTCCTTCCTCTGTGATGCAGTGGCAGCTCACGGTGACGCTCAGGGACCATCATTCTCCAGCAAATATTGTTGAGGCTTTTCCCCTTCCTCCTCCCCCACCCAATGGTGATTCACTTCACCCTCTGCATTTCGATGCAAGAGATGCATGGGGCATGTGCCGCTGCTGCACGCCAGCCTTGGTGGAGTGACTGCGAGGAGGTGTTCTGTCCCCCTTACTGGAGTGAGAGTCCCAGGAGAACACAGCCTGCACCTTACAGGGAGGCAGCTGTTGCTGAAGAAACAGCTTTCACTTCAGACAGGTCTGGGTTTGAGTCTTATAGCTACTACTTCCTGGCTGTGTGGCTTTGGGCAAATCACTTCACCTCTCTGAACCTCAGCTTCCTCAGCTGTGAAATGGGTATGCTGGCATCATAAGATTCTTAGGAAAACAAAATGAGATGAGAGATGCCAAGAGGGCAGCACAGTGTCTGGTGCACAGTGGGGACCCAACTTCCTTAGCTGGTGTCAATGGAAATAGAAAAGCAACTCTCCTCCTAAAACACTGCCACCACCAGCCCTAATCCTGTCCCTCTCTAACCCCTTACCCTGCTTTACTTCCTTTTCACAGCAATTGTCACCACTTGGAATTACAGTAATCTTTCTTGTCCATCTCCCTGCTGGAGTGTAAACTCTAGAGAGGAGGGACTAGCTTGCCTTAATCCCCCACTGTATCCTCAGCTCCTGACACACAGGAGGTACTGAGTAAGTGTTTGATGAATTCATGGTGTCTCTAGCACCTATGCTGGGCCTTGCTGAGGTTTCAGAGAAGTCCTGGGGAGTCTCCCTGCCCCAGTGGGGGCTTCCTGCTTGTTCACTAAAAATCCCAGCAAAGCTGGTACCGTCTCTCCTGGGGGAGGGAGGATACTCATTTCTCCAGACCAGAAAAGCCAGCAAGGGGTCAAGGCAATTTAAAGGAGAGAGAATAATCTTTCAACACATAGTGCTGAGGCAACTGGATATCCACATGCAAAAGAATGAATTTGGATCCCTATCTCACATCATACACAAATGTTAACTCCAAATAGATGGGTTAATCATAGACTAAAAGTAAAGAGCTGAAGCTATAAAAGTTCTTAGAGGAAAATATAGAAGTAAATCTCACAGCACAGCCTTCTTAGATATGAGGCCAAAGCACAAGCAGCCAAAAACAAACAAACAAACAAAAAACACAATAAATTGGATGCCACAAAAATTAAAAATGTGTGTGCTTCAAAGGACACCATTAAGAAAATACTATGAGTAAAAAGAAAACTCATAGAATGGGAGAATTTACTTTCAAATCATGCATTTGATAAGGGACTTATATCTAGAATATATAAATAACTCTTACAACTCAATAATAAAAGTACAAATAACCCAGTTGAAAAAATAGGGAAATTATATAAATAGACATTTCTCAGCAAATGACTAATAAGCACATAAAAGATGTTTAACATCATTTTATCAGGGAAATGCAAATCAAAACCACAATAATGTATTATTTCATACCCAGCAGGAAGGCCATAATAAAAAAGACAAATAATTACAAGTGTTTTTGAGGATGTAGAAAGATCAGAACCTTCATCCATTGCTGATGTGAATGTAAAATGGTGCCATTCTTTGGAAAAGTAATCTGGCATTTCTTTACAAGGTTAACTATAGAGTCATGGTATCACCCACCAATTCCACACTTCGATATATACCCAAGATAAAATAAAATATGCAATCACACAAAAATGTGTGCATGAATGCTTATAGCAGCATTATTCATACTCGCCAAAAAGGGGGAACAACCCAAATATCTATTGATGGATGAATGGATAAACAATGTGGTATATCCATATGATGGAATAGTATTTGGCAATAAAAAGGAATGAAGTGCTGATACATGCTACAACATGGGTGAACCTTGAAAACATTACGCCGGGCCGGGCGCGGTGGCTCACGCCTGTAATCCCAGCACTTTGGGAGGCCGAGACGGGCGGATCACGAGGTCAGGAGATCGAGACCATCCTGGCTAACACAGTGAAACCCCGTCTCTACTAAAAAATACAAAAAAAAAACTAGCCGGGCGAGGTGGCGGGCGCCGGTAGTCCCAGCTACTCGGGAGGCTGAGGCAGGAGAATGGCGTGAACCCGGGAGGCGGAGCTTGCAGTGAGCTGAGATCCGGCCACCGCACTCCAGCCTGGGTGACAGAGCGAGACTCCGTCTAAAAAAAAAAAAAAAAGAAAAAAGAAAACATTACGCCAAGTGAAAGAAGCCAGTCACAAAAGACCAATATTATATTATCCCATTTATAGGAAATGTCCAGAAGAAGCAAATCTGTAGAACAGAAAGTAGACTGGTAGCTGCCTAGGGCTTGGCGGGGAGTAGGGACATGAGGGATGATAACTAATAAGTAAAGAGTTTCTCTTTGGGGTGCTGGAAATATTCAAGCATTGATGGGGTGATGGTTGCACAACTCTGTGAATTACAAAAGAAAATCATTGAGTTGTAGACTTTAAGTGGATGGAGTATATGGTATGTGCATGATATCTCAACTCAGGTTCCCTTGGGGTCATTGGAGTCCGGGAGACTGTGAGGAACTGTATGACATGCCTGGAACTCAAGTCCTTCCTCTGACTGATGTGGCATCCTGTGAATTTCCCACATCCCAGAACCTGGGCTCAGAGATGCCTCAATCTGTCCCAGCATGCAGACCCGACTCCACCAATGTTTAGGCAGCCATCTTGAAGTGATTGGAGGCTATCAGGGAAGGAGGAGCTCACATGTGCTGAGCGCCTACTCTGCCATGTGATTTGTGCATGACTGGGACTAGAGGGAGGATTTCAGGACCCCCGAGACTGAGTGACTTCTTAAATTTTTCACCCAAGGTATATTACTCTAGTCCCATCCCTGGCTGTGTTCCATATTCCCAGCACCTTAGTTCATCATTGTGACATCAGGCCACGTGCTGTGGCTCATGCCTGTAATCCCAGCACTTTGAGAGGTCAAGTTGGGTGGATTGTTTGAAGCCAGGAGTTCAAGACCAGCCTGGCCAACATGATGAAACTCTGTCTCTACTAAAAATACAAAAATCAGCTGAGTGTGGTGGAGGGCGCCTGTAATCCCAGATACTTGGAAGGCTGAGACAGGAAAATTCCTTGAACACGGGAGACAGAGGTTGCAGTGAGCCAGGATCATTCCACTGCACTCCAGCCTGGGTGACAGAGTGAGCAAGATTCCATTTCAAAAAAAAAAAAATGACATCCCTGTGAAGCCCACATGAGTACGTTACAGTTGCGGGTTTAGAGACTCAAACAGAGCAAGTCTTGCTGGCTCCAGAGCCTGTTTTCTTTCCAGCCCTTTATCCATGATGCTGATGGAAGAATCCCTGGGGAAGCCTCTTGCAACCAGGGAAAGCTTGGCAAGCCTGTCAGCAGCTCCCCACCTCCCAAGAACAAGTGTTTTGGAGGTATCTGTCTGGATAGCTTTGAGTCTGTGTGGAGGGTGGGAATCCCAAGACCTCCTAAACATCACTAGGGAGCAGAAAACCTTCTCTTGAAGAACCACATTGGCCACTAGACCCCAACAGGATCAATAACTGTGGCCAGCAAGTCAAGTGGGACGTGGGCTGGAGCTCACAACCCTCATTCTCAAATGCTCATTTCGTCCACCAAACATGCCGAGTACCTACTAAGTGCCAGGTCCTGGGTATGCAACTGCAAACACAACATTCCAGTGGGAGAGAGAGAAACACAAAAAAAGTGACCAGAAAATATTAACCCATGAACAATCCAATGATGAAAATAAAACAGCCATGGACAGAGGGGGATGAAGGCCGGCACGAAGGCAGACTTAGAGGAGGCTCAGGAGAGGTGGACGCAGGGAGGGAGAAGGTAAGGCAGCCTGCTCTGTGGGGTGGAAGCCTCCAGTGACACTGAGTTTTCTCAATGTGTTTTCACGGGTTCATTGGAAACTTCTAAGTGTCCACACAGTCTCCCCCATGCTGAAAAGACCTTGGAAAGAGGCTGTGGCTAAGCTGGAGCTGATAGGAGGTGAGCCTCTCACCTCTGGGACCAGCCAGGATGCAGGCAGGGACCCAAGCTAGAGATTCGGGAGAGAATACTCATGGGAAAACCTGGGGCCAGCTGGAGCTGCTCAGCCACCCTCTTTTCCTTTAAGAGATGTTTTGTTTTGTTTTGTTTTGTTTTGTTTTGTTTTGTTTTGTTTAACAGACAGAGTCTCCTTCTGTTGCCCAGGCTGGAGTGCAGTGGTGCAATCATAGCTCACTGCAGCCTCCCTCTCCTGGGCTCAAGTGATCCTCCTGCCTCAGTCTCCCAAGTAGCTGGGGCCACAGCTGAGCACCACCATGCCCCAGCCCTCTCTCTCTCTCTCTCTCTCTCTCTCTCTCTCTCTCTCTCTCTCTCCCTCTCTTCCTCTCTCCCTCTCTATGTATACATATATGTATATATGTATATATATGTATGTGCGTGTGTATGTGTGTGTGTATATATATACACATATATATATATAATTTTTTTTTTTTTTTTTTTTTTTTTTTTTTTTTTTTGTAGAGATGGGATCTATGTTGCCCCAGCTCTTCTTTTTCTAACACCTGTGCTCAGGCCTGGGAGGCTTCTCTGTCTTGTTCGGGCAAAGAAGGCTGGTCCAGGGTTCCCTCCTTAGTCTCTGCCAGCCTAACTTGCATACCCAGGTGAGAGAGCCTCAGGAGGGCAGAGCCGGGCCCCAAGACCTTCAAACCATTCCCGAGGCCTCCTGGCTCTCCCTCTCCCCAGAAGCTTAAGCGTCCTACACCTAAGTAGGGCCACCAAGCTCCACCCACTTGCAGGGCTCTAGAAGAGAGGTGTTCATGAGCCCCTGGACTCTGGATCAATCCTTCACTCTCCTTCACTCCTGCAAAGTGGGGGTCCATGTGCCCATCCTACAGATGCAGATATGCAGGCCCAGGCAAAGTCCAGGGCCCTTCCTGGAGTCAGCAGAGGAATCGGGTCTGGGCCCACCAGGACTGCGGTTGTTCTCCCTCCTTTCGATGTTCCCAAGAACAGGGAGTATCCTGCCGTGAGGAGCGCTGGTCTCACCTATGATCCCAAAGAGCCTGGTCCAGGCAGCGGAAATCCAGAGGGTGCGGCCTCCCGCCAAGTCTGGGCCCTCTCCAGCCTCAGTCTCTGGTCCGCAACCGGAGTGAGGTGGGCCCGGAGCTCTGAGCACCTTCTCACGGGCTCCGAGGCCCCCGCCTTCTCCTCACATTTGCTCTCGGGTTGGTGCCCGGCAGGCCCCGCCCAACCTCTTTCACTTGCTTGGGCAAGGGCAGCCGCCGCGCCGGGCTCTGCCCTATGTGGCCGTCGGATTAATATCCAGATATTAAGTAAACAATAAATTAGCAAAACTACAAGAAAATTTTACAGCCCTTTGCATTTGGCAATCATTGAGTGTTAATTAGAAATTCATTACAATTAAAACCCTGCCTAAACAGGGCCTGCGCGCCTTAATTACATCTGATTTTTAATTCAGAATACGTGTTTACACAGTAAGCGCTACGTACCCCGTGATTATCCCCAATCCTCTTTATACTGTACTAATTATGTAAATTAAACCTAATTAACTGACGAAAACTGCCGTTAATTCAACTAGTAAAAGATATGTGCTTGCGGAGGAAGCGCGTCCGCCCAGCCCCAGCCCAAGCCGGAGCCCAAATGGACGCCACACCCGGGACACGGAGGCAGCGCGGACCCCGCCAGTGGGAGGAGAAGTGCGCAAGGCACAGCTCGCATCCAGAGTCCGGCTCTTCGACCCCTGGTGCCACCCGGCAGCGGATAAAAGAGAGAGAATCTTCAATAATGGGGGTCAGGATGGCCAAGGGCAGCGACGACTGCGGGCTCTGGACGAGGCCGCAGGACCCAGAGCCCACTGAGGAAGAGGGGTCCCGCCCATCCCGTCGGAGCCTGGGTTGCGGTCCCAGCTCTGCCACTCACTGCCTGCCTGAACCTGAGCAAGTGCCCTGGCTGTGCCAGGCCTTCCTCCTCTGCATCGTGTAGTGAGGGCGATACTGAAACGCAGCGCTGCGCCCTCCTTACCGTCCCTCCTTCAAGCTAGGCCCTTTCTGCAGCATGCCAGGCACCACTTTTTGAGTCTAGAGATCAGCCTGCGTTCCTTATGGGCTGAGGGCCTTGGTTGAGGAGAAGGTCAGGGGTTGGCTTCTACTGCCGGATCCTCAGTTTCCTCCTGTAAAATGGGAATAAGTGGTTCCTATCTATTCCCAGGGCCCCTGTAAGAACCGGCTCTTCAATCAGTAAAGTGCGGTCCGCGGTGATATTAACCCGCCGGACGCCGGCCCATCGTAAAGCCCCAGCTCCTACCCCCACGACCTGCTCCCCGGTGCCCAGCCCTGAACAGCGGGGCTTCCCCAGCCTCTGTCCACGAGCCTTCAGTCCTTCTCCAACTTAGATCAGGGACAGGAGCTGGGTGGGTCTCCTGGCATTGGCCAGAGCGCGGGGAGCTGTCCGTAGCTTGGTGCTGAACGGGGACGCAGAGTCGACGCTGCACGCCCCCTGGTGCGGGGCGGTACCCTTTGTCTAAGAGGTCCCGGGGGCCCCCGCGGCCGGGCTGTTGGAAACGGAGGCGTCTTTGGCCCTCGCTGTACAACAGAGGCAGGACAGGCAGGCCCTGCTCAGGGGGACCCAGCCTATCCTCTGTTCACTCCCACCCCCCAACACCCTGGGGGCGTCCTGGCTCCAGGATCCTTGTCGCGACCACGCCGAATTCTGAGATGCCTTTTAAAAAATCATTAGGAGGCTAAGAATAATTACCGAACGGGATTGTAATTATGGGGTGGGGGAGCCTGGGCCGAGGGAGGGAGAATGAGCTGGCGGGGACTTGGGGGCAGCTCACGGACTGGGACGGAAAATAGGTTCCTATGTTCTCCCTAGGGAAGGTGTGGGAGGAAAGACAGCGGGGAGTTGGAGCGGGACAGAGGCACAGCCTGGGAAAGACGCCCGAATGGAGGGGCCAGAGGCAGAAAGAAAGGGGCTGAGCAGGTTCCAGGACTGCTCTGGGAGAAAAGGGAAAGGCAGGGAGATGAGAGACAGAAAGACTGGAACTGAGGAGGGGGAAGAGGGCAAGAACCCGATCTAAAAGAGATCCTCAGAGGAGACAGAGCCCACAAATTTGGGAGAGGTTTTCGGGGCCTAGGAGAACGGCACCCTACGTCAGCCAGCGTAGCCGGGAAGAAGGCAAAGGAGTCCGTGGGCTGGGCCTGCCCCCTCCTCAGTCCCTGCTCCAGGCCTCAGCGATCGGTTCGCGCTTCCAGAGCCCCTTCCCAGGGTCTCTGAGAGCCAGGAGGGAAAAGAAGAGAGGGGAGAAGTGGAGGAAAAGGAGAGACACGCCCCAGAGGAGTTGGGACGCAGGAGAGAAGGGGGCCCATACCCGGTAGCCCAAGGGAAAAACGAGGCGAGGGGGGCGAGGGCGACCCCGCGCCGCTACCCGCGAAAGATTTATGGCGCCTCCCGGGTTCCAAGGACAGGCTGCGTTTGTCGCTACTGCCACTGCCGGTAGTCGCCGTGGCCGCTGCGCCCCCTGCCCAGGCGGCCTGCCGAGCCCCAGGCCATCCCTGCCATTATTAACTTCTGTTTGATTAGGGTAATTGTTCAAACTTAGGCCGGACAGTATGATTAATTACAGTTTAATTAACGTGTCCATTAAGGACACTTAATGCCAGGGGGGCAGGGAGGGGGTGGTGGAAGCGGCCGACGGGGCGCCCGGGTGCGGGCAAAGAGGGGCGGGGTGCGACTGGTAACTCAAACGAAGAAGTAGAGACAGATTGAGAGAGGAAGAGAAGGGGACCCAATGGGGCATTAGGGGAAAGAATGGTGAAGACGGACAGACCGATTGAGAGAGACAGGAGAGGGGTGGAGAGAAACGGAGCTTTGAGCAGAGAGAGGAGGTACCCAGGGGCGTCCGTAGCATCAGGGGACTGGACCTACCCCATGGGGAAACTGGGTTAGCAGCGCTGAGAGAGTAGCTGACCTCAGATCACTCCCAGTGATAACTTGGCTCCTGCCCTGAGCCTGCTGGTGACGGCGAGGGGAGGCATTCAAGGCCAAGGGCTCCCCAAACCTAGTTCCCAAGTCGCCTGCCCAGGGACGGAAACAGGAGAACGCCCCTCCTCAGGTTAGAGCTCTCCTGATACCTCCCACCGAAGTCAGGAGCATGGGGGAGGCAGATCTGCTCCTTCCCGGCTGCCATCCTCGCTGCCTGGCACCCAGGTCCCTGTCCCGGACTCTGGTGACCTTACTGGTTCCCCAGGGCCACTGTAGGCTCCGCCACCTAGGCCCTTGCCTGCAGCCCGAAAGTGAAGTACTCCTCCCTGCGCCCATTCCTCTTGAGTCCCCCTTAGCCCCATCACCCGGTCCTGGCCCAGACCAAAACTGGCTCGTTGGCCAGGAGCACTGGGCCTTCTCCACTTCATTCTTGGGGACAAACTTTTTGGCCCAGGGGCCTTTCCTCCTTCTTGGCCTCTTCAGCTAGAGCGGGACTCAGGTGCAGGGCGCTGGACGCAGGTGTGCGGTCGCTTACCTGGGGAGTGCAGGCCCTGGGGCTGCGGGGAGGCGGCGGGCGCCGCGCGTGGCCCGCGGGCGGGCGGACCCGGGGAGGTCGCTAGCGACTGCGCGGGCGGTGGGTGTGGCGCCTCGGCTCGCAGCTGTCAGGCGCGCCTGCCCCGCCACTCGGGCTGTGACCGCGCTGTCCCCGCCGCCGCGCCATGCGCTCCAGGCTTCGGCCTCTAATTCCGGCCAGTCCCCGGCCTCGGGGTCAACAGCTCAGGGTTCGCATCTCCGAGCCCGGGGCCCCGGCGCCCCGCGCCCGCTGAGAGCGGGAGGGGCCGCGGGTGGGAGCGCGGAGAACCAGGGAGCGCGGCTGTGCGCGCGCGCGGGGAGGGGCCGCGCCGTCACCCGGAGAGCCCGGTGGATCCCGGACTCCCGCCTGCCGCTCCTCCCGCCGCGCACCTCCGCGCACCGCTCGCCCGGCTCCAGCCGCCGCCGCACTGTGAGTACCCACGTCCGATAGCCTGTCGCCCCGGTGCTCTGCCCCTGCAGCTTTTTTTTTCGTTTAGTTCTGATTTGGGCTCCTGTGGCTGTTGTTTTTATGATTATACCTAACGACACCACCGCCTCGCTCCCACCATTGCCAGTCTCTCGCTTCGCTGCCCTCCCCAAGCTCGTCCCTCAAGCTCCGGGAGCCGACGAGTGTTCCCCAAGCTGCTCTGGCTGCTGCTCCTTGTCGCTGCATATGGCCCTTCGCCTGTGCTTTCCGCTTTGGCCCCCGAAATTCCGTTCCTTTCCTAGGGACCCCCTTCTTCTGACTCCGGGCCCGGACTCCCTCCTCTCATTCAGGGAAAACCGCGCAGGGACCCAGGACCCTCAGCTGGGGTACGCTCTCGGCTCGGGCGCTCTCTTCACTGTATGCGGGCCAGGCACAGTTGCCGATTTCGAGAAACCGAGAAGCTGTCATTTCCCAGCCCTGCGCGCCCTCCAGCCACCTCCAGGAAGGCGCGGGGCTTGTCAGCCCGGGAGTTAGGACAGTGTTTTTGCCTCCTAAAATGATATAAAGGACTTCAACCCGAAATGAGGGTCAACTTATTTTAGTTCGATCCTCGGAGATAAAGATGAAACAGACAGATAATACATAAATAGCTTGATACTTGAAGAAGGTACAAAACAGATGAAAGAAAGAGGAGCGAGCTGGCAGAGACAGCTCAGGGACAGATAAGATCGACAAATGAGGGGCTCCTAGACAAATAGAGAAGAAGGGAGAGAGACAGATAAACAGAAGATTCCAGTCTCCTTGCTGAAGGCTTTTGAACTGGGATCCCCTGTCTGTCTGGAGTTGCCCCTCTGAAAATGGATTTACCTTCAGGGCCGACTGCAGGGGAGGAGCCCTCAGGGTTGGGCTGCCCTGGCCGCAGGCTGCAGGCGCTCTGATGGGAGCTTGGCTTGTCTGAGGACATGTGGCTGGGTCAGGCGACCTAGAGGGCCCCAAACATCAGTCCCCAAGTGTCCCCGCTGCTGAGGTCTGCCTGCACAGCTCCCTCCCTGCCTCAGCCAGAGAGCAAAGTGCAGGACCAGCAGCAACTTTTGTACCTGGAGCCTTGCAATGGCTACGAAGATGGCCGAGATTCCTTCCAGCCCATATGAACCAGGACAGCGAGGCATGAAGGATGCTCAGAGAGGTGATGCCCCTGAAAGAGGAAGCTCAGAGCCCCGGAGCCTGCAGTTGGCCCGAGTGGGAAAGACATATATGAAGGAGGAAAGCTCAGGGAGTGGGCGACTGGAAGCTAAGAAGTGGATCCCAACAAAGTTCCTTGAGAACCTCTCTGTCCCACGCGTTGACCTCGGTGGAAACCAGCTTTGGTCTGGAATACAGCTAAAAATGCAGAAAATGTGGTGAGAACTGCAGGATCCTGGTCTCAGTAATAGCTGGAAAGAAAAAGGTTTATATATCCAGCCGAAATCTTTCTGCTCAACGAACGTGGGAGCCAGGCGTGAGAGGAGAAGCTCGGGTTTGTGGAAACTGGCAATGCTGTCCCCGGAAGCCGGCTCGGCACCGAGCTGGGTGCGGTGGGGGCCGCGCTAGGTCCGGGCGCGCACCGAGCGCTTCGGAGAGGGTCGGGTTCAGCACCGCGAACAGCGGTAGCCTCCGCCTCTCTCCTTCCCGGGCAGACCCGGTTCCCTCCTCCTTCTCCCCACCCCCCTCCACCCCCTGCTGTCTGGAGATGGGCAGTGACCGCCCCTCCCCCTCCTCCCCATCCCTCCTCTCACTGCCCCCGCCCGCCCGCGTGCATGCGCGACTGAGCAGAGGGGCGGCCGGTCCCCGAAGTCCGGGCTTCAGGACCCAGGCCGGCAGCACCGGCTGCGAGGGTTGCCGAAGGCGCACAGATTTGGGCGCTGAAAAAGCCTGGATTTGGCAATGGCTTTGCTGTGTGGCCTTGGGCAAGTCACTCTGCGTATCTGGGTTTCACTTCCTTCCCAATCCGAAAACGGGATTGGGTTCCTTGCAGACCGGGCATTCCTGAGGTCTCCATTACCCCTTCTCCTCCCCCAAACCCCGGGGGCTTTTGTTAACGGCGCCAACATGGGTCTGAATAACAAAAGACGCCTGTCCAGGGGGTGAATGAGTTTGGACTCCCCACTGCCAAGTATCCCCCGCGCGCCCAACTCGGCGCGCCCCACTGGGCGGGCCCGAGACTCGGCGGCGGAGCTGAAAATGGCTTATCTGCTCTCTGCTTTCTCTATTTCGCAGGAGCGGCGGCATGGAAGCTCTCACCACTCAGCTGGGGCCGGGGCGCGAGGGCAGTTCCTCGCCCAACTCCAAGCAGGAGCTGCAGCCGTACTCGGGCTCCAGCGCTCTCAAACCCAACCAGGTGGGCGAGACTTCGCTGTACGGGGTGCCCATTGTGTCGCTGGTCATCGACGGCCAGGAGCGCCTGTGCCTGGCGCAGATCTCCAACACCCTCCTCAAGAACTACAGCTACAATGAGATCCACAACCGCCGCGTGGCCCTGGGCATCACGTGCGTGCAGTGCACGCCGGTACAGCTGGAGATTCTGCGTCGGGCCGGGGCCATGCCCATCTCGTCGCGCCGCTGCGGCATGATCACCAAGCGAGAGGCCGAACGCCTGTGCAAGTCGTTCCTGGGCGAGCACAAACCACCCAAGCTGCCCGAGAACTTCGCCTTCGATGTGGTGCACGAGTGTGCGTGGGGCTCGCGTGGTAGTTTCATCCCTGCGCGTTACAACAGCTCTCGTGCCAAGTGCATCAAGTGCGGTTACTGCAGCATGTACTTCTCGCCCAACAAGTTCATCTTCCACTCGCACCGCACACCCGACGCCAAGTACACGCAGCCCGATGCCGCCAACTTCAACTCCTGGCGTCGTCACCTCAAACTCAGTGATAAGTCGGCCACAGACGAACTGAGCCATGCTTGGGAGGACGTCAAGGCCATGTTTAATGGCGGCACGCGCAAGCGGACCTTCTCCCTACAAGGAGGCGGCGGAGGCGGTGCTAATGGCGGGTCGGGTGGGCAGGGGAAGGGTGGTGCTGGCGGCGGTGGAGGCGGCGGCCCAGGGTGCAGTGCGGAGATGGCCCCAGGCCCGCCGCCCCACAAAAGCCTGCGATGTGGTGAAGATGAGGCAGCTGGGCCTCCGGGGCCACCTCCACCCCACCCGCAGCGCGGACTTGGCCTGGCGACGGGAGCTAGTGGCCCGGCGGGCCCAGGAGGGCCTGGTGGCGGCGCAGGCGTACGAAGCTACCCGGTGATCCCGGTTCCCAGCAAAGGCTTTGGGCTCCTGCAAAAGCTGCCCCCACCACTTTTCCCCCATCCTTACGGCTTCCCTACGGCCTTCGGCCTATGCCCCAAAAAGGACGACCCGGTTTTAGGCGCGGGCGAGCCAAAGGGCGGTCCTGGCACTGGGAGCGGCGGCGGCGGCGCGGGGACTGGCGGGGGTGCGGGAGGCCCGGGAGCCAGCCACTTGCCCCCGGGGGCAGGAGCGGGCCCGGGCGGTGGCGCCATGTTCTGGGGGCATCAACCCTCCGGGGCAGCCAAGGACGCAGCGGCAGTGGCTGCAGCGGCCGCCGCCGCCACTGTGTACCCGACGTTTCCCATGTTCTGGCCAGCAGCAGGTAGCCTCCCGGTACCGTCCTACCCCGCTGCTCAGAGCCAAGCCAAGGCCGTGGCGGCAGCCGTGGCGGCGGCAGCGGCGGCGGCGGCGGCAGCTGCTAGCAGCGGTGGCCCAGAGCCCCTGGACGGTGCCGAGCCAGCCAAAGAGGGCGGCCTCGGCGCGGAGGAGCGCTGCCCGAGCGCTCTGTCCCGCGGGCCCTTGGACGAAGACGGCGCGGACGAGGCGCTGCCACCGCCCCTGGCCCCACTGCCCCCGCCGCCCCCGCCGCCCGCACGCAAAGGCTCCTATGTGTCGGCCTTCCGGCCGGTGGTCAAAGACACTGAGAGCATCGCTAAGCTCTACGGGAGCGCCCGGGAGGCGTACGGCGCGGGGCCTGCTCGCGGGCCGGGACCCGGCGCTGGGAGCGGCGGCTACGTGAGCCCGGACTTTCTGAGCGAGGGCAGCTCCAGCTACCATTCCGCTTCGCCCGACGTGGACACCGCGGACGAACCCGAGGTGGACGTGGAATCCAACCGCTTCCCCGATGACGAGGGCGCACAGGACGAGACCGAGCCCTGCGCACCCAGCGCAGGGGGTGGCCCAGACGGTGAACAGCCCACTGGACCCCCTTCCGCCACCTCCTCTGGAGCGGACGGTCCCGCAGACTCTCCCGACGGCGGCAGCCCCCGCCACCGGCGCCGCCTCGGGCCACCCCCAGCTGGCCGGCCCTCATTTGGGGACTTGGCGGCCGACGACGTGGTGCGGAGACCTGAGAGGAGCCCACCAAGCGGCGGCGGCTACGAGCTGCGAGAGCCTTGCGGGACCCTAGGAGGCCCCGCGCCGGCCAAGGTGAGCCCCGCGCCCGCCCCGCAGGTGGCGCCTTCCCACTTACCCTGTGCCTGGCGGGGCTGCGGGGCCGGGCGGAGGACGGGAATTTTGTTCCGCGCAGGCGTGGGAGCAGCAGGCCCAGGCCACTCTCTGCAGGCCCAGCCTCTGGCGCGCTGCGAAACTGGGCCCACCCGCACCCTCCAGTGAGGGTTTCGAAGGGAAGGGAAGTTGGGGGCGGGGGAAGGACTGGGGAACGTGTGTGCTTTGTTTTTGTTGATGGGAATGGGGAGGAGACCGGCAGAGACTGCCAGATACAGAGACAGAAAAGGGGTGTGGAGGAAGAAAGACGAGGTAAGAAAGGAACTCAGAGCCAGAGAAAAGCGCTCGCCCGGGTGGGCATCAGAGCCCCAAGGAAGAGGAGAAGAGAGGACAGTGTGGCCTTTCCCTGAGTCCGGCCCCAGCAGTACCCGGTCCCTGGAATCTCCCACCACCCCAACTCGCAGTTTTCCGAGTCTCTTCGCACTCCCGCCTTGGGAACCACAGGGTTCGTTGCTGGGAAGCTGTCTCCGGACCGCGTGCGGGGCGGGAGGGGGGCTCTCAAGTTGGCAGGGCCGGGGCTTGAGGGGCAGGATGCAGCCAGGCTGGAGTCGTTGGCCATTTTGAAAGTGAGTGCGCATACCTGTACATTCGGTTCATTAAAACACGAATCATTAACCGGATGCGAAAGGCGTCATTTGTGCCGGGGACGGGGTACCGGCGGGAGAGAAAGTGCCTAAAAGAAGCCGGGTGCAGAGGGTGGAGGACACTTTGAACGGCCTTTGGCTTGGAAGCCGCTTTGTGTTTAGAGTAATTTTCCCGCGGGGGCTAATAATTATCCTGAATCCACAAGGGCGCAAGGGTGCGTCGCGTGCGTAGCTGTGCCGGCTCAAGTCCTGCGGACGCACCAACCTCTGCCACCCCCTCGGCTTTTCCTCTTGGCCGCGGGGTAGGGCTGGGCGTCTTCGGGCCGCCGCAGGGCGCCCCCCTAATCGCCTGTCATTTCTCGGCCGCCGCAGGTGTACGCGCCCGAGAGAGATGAGCACGTGAAGAGCGCGGCGGTGGCGCTGGGGCCCGCGGCCTCCTACCTCTGCACCCCCGAGGCCCACGGTAACGCCTGTCGCGGCCGCTGGCCACTGTAATGGGGGGACCGCAGACAGAGGGCCCGGGTCAAGGAAAGCCTGTGAAGAAAGACAAGGAGAGAGACGCAGAGAAAGAGGGAGAGGGAAAGAAAAATAATGAAAACAAGGAAGCTAAGCTAATACTCCCAACAACTTTCAACCTTTGGTTACTTAAAAACAACAATGACAACACGCCCTCTGCACCACGCGCGCACACATGCTGCAGTACACCCAGACACGGAGTTAAACCCTTAACAAAATCACGCCCGACACCCCTGCAAGGCCTCTCATTTATTCAGCAAGTGTGTTTAGCCGCGGGGTCCCCTTTGGCTAGGCCGGATCCGGGCGGAGGATGGGGGCACATGGCCGCGCGCTTGGGTACCCCAGAAGCGCCAGGGTAGCTGAGGCCCAACGCCGGGTGGTGGGGGCCGCCCTGCACTTGCGCGCCTTACCAGGTTCCTCGCAGAGGAGGGGTTGGGGGCCGCGGAAATTCGGGCAGGTCGAGGCAGCCGAACCCCGGACGATGTCCCCCTACCCACCCCGAAGGTCGCAGCCTGGGTCGCGTTCTCGGCAAGAGTCGCGCGGACAGACCGGGCGGCCACGCGCGCTCGCGGTGCCCCAGTATCTGCGCGCGATGTAGGTCGCTGGTCCCTGGTGGGCTCGGCTGCTCATCTTTCTCTTTTCCAAGGGGCTGGGGCGGGGGCGTGAAGCCCGGAGATGAGCAGACCACGCGCGGGGGTGGGGGTGGGGGTGCCCGGCCCAAAGCCTCAGGGCGCGCGCCTGGGCGCACAGCCGGGAACCAGAGGCGGCCACGACGCTTTTAATTAGGGCTCGGGTGCCCCGACCGCGGCAGCTCCGGCAGTATCGGGGTCACGGTTTCTTTGCCTCCCCTTGAAACTCGGTTTATTGCCTTCAAGAGCCAGATAAAGAAGACAATCACTCGCCCGCCGATGATTTGGAAACGAGGAAATCCTATCCAGACCAAAGGAGTATCTCCCAGCCAAGTCCTGCAAATACAGACAGAGGTGAGCCAACCCTTGAACCCATCGCTCCCCACCGCACCCGGGAGCTGGGACCCAGGTCGCCCACGTTCCCAGAGGCTTGCGAGAAAGGCTTTTAATCAAGTGTAAGTGGCTGCCAGTTTTCTTCCTCGGCGAGCAGATAAATATTTAATGCGAGCAGGGTGCAGGCCAGGTTTTCTGCCTCCTTGATGGATTTGAGGTTTTTTCAGGTAAGGGCAGAGGATGTACTGAAAGGAAATGGAGGGACATCCTCACCCACATAAAATAGGTCAAAGGGCACTTCCTGCCCTTAGATGGCCCATCTTCCCTGGGCCGTCTCCTCCAGGGGTCACTCTTCTACTCCCTACCATGATGTCTTAGAAGGTGGGTAGTACCGGATGCCTGTAACTGTCTCCTCTAAAGCAGAGGGTCTAGGGTAGGTCCCTGACTCGATGTGGTTCCTGAGAAGCCCACCCCTCCCCTCTCAAGGGCTCTCCCAGAACAGAACCCCTCTTATCTGCCCTTGTATCCCAGGCGAAGATGGGCTTACCTTGGATGTCACAGGAACTCAGCTGGTGGAGAAAGATATCGAGAACCTGGCCAGAGGTGAGGCTAAATTTGTGAAAAAGGTGTACACTGTGCCTGAGGGTGATGGGTCATTCCTGTAGAGGGGTGTTATCCGTGTAGGGGGTGAGTGTGGAAAGACATGGCCTTGGGGGGATCAGTTTTCCTTTCTTTGGGTGGAAAGTATGATCCTCTGGACACATTACCCTGGCACAGAGGTATGTATGTGTGGGTGGAGCATGGGAGTAAAACAAACCCCCAGAAGTTTATTGGAAGTTTGGTTCCCAAGGCCCAGGTCTGTCTGAATAGCCTTGCAAGAAAGAGAAATGAATAACGATGATGAGAACTTTTGATGCCTGTGGACAATCAGACAGGACAGTCTGAGTCCTCTAAACTCAATGGAAAACAGGACTTCAATGCAAGATTGCAGGGAAGCATTTATTTTAGGAATGTGAGAGGTGTTTTTCTTTCTCCTGGAATTGACGTATAACCACCTCCACCTTACCCTAAATGGAGTGAGGATGGAGCTTGTTTGCAGAATGGGGATCCCTGGGGGTTACTGCTCAGCCTGTAAGGAGGAGACTATGGTTTGAGGTGCAGAGTAGGGGAGTCTCTAGCCCCACTTTGCCCTTCTACCTTTCATTCTTGCATTTCAAAGGAGCCTCTTCTGGTGGAGGGCCCAGATACCCATGACCTCATGGTCAGGGCAGGTGCCACATCTATCCCTCTGGAGTTGGTTCTGAGGGTACTCACAGAGGCCTCTACACCTAGCTCCCTGTCCCTCAACTAGCCCATAGATGGTCTTCAGAATTGGTGGCAGGAGGAAGACAAGCATTGGTGGTCTTCCATTCTTCCTAGTTACAGAATTACAGGAAATGCCATTACCTTCAAAAGCATTGGTGCTTTATAGTGAGGGTTCTTAGCATGGATTTGGCAGTCTTCAGACCTCCTGAAATTGTAGGCAAACTGTTGTATGTGTATTTTTCTGGGAAAGGTGTCCAAGGCTCTGACCAAAGCCTCCCTGATTTATATGGAAAGGGTGGGGGTGGGGGAGGGTCTGTCACTTGAAGTGGGAAATCAAGTTTCTGTGGGCCAGCTTCTTAGATTAGGGAGTTAGGAACAAGTTAAAGCAGTTGCCCAGCTGCATAGTTCCTGGAGCCAGGGCTTAGATTCCACCATCCTGAATTTACTCTCCTGGGATCCTATCCCACAGCCCAGTTTCTTCACCCAAATCCTTTGAATGCAGTTGGTAAAGCCAGAGAGTGGAGGGCCTCCACCTACTGGTCATCCTCCTCAACTCTCCTCTCAGGGTTGTTGGCCAAGGCAGAACCTGGGTGCTTTCTAGGTCCCCTGAGCTCCAAATAACCCTGCTTTACCTCCCCCTTTACCTCCCACTTTTCCCCTTTCCCAGACGAATTGCAAAAACTGCTCCTGGAACAAATGGAGCTCCGCAAGAAGCTGGAACGGGAATTTCAGAGTCTCAAAGGTACCCACTGCCATCCTGCCTCATCCCACCTCATCACCGAGCCTTCCACCAGGGTGCCCCAACCTACTCCGAAAGCCAGGTGCCAGGCAACTGGCACTAGGCGCCCTGCAGGAGCCAAGAAACTGTCCTTTTCCAGGGTTGTCGGCGAATGGCTGGGTGGGAGTGGGGGTAGGGGTGAAAGCGGGGGGAGGGGGGCAGGGAGTGAGGAAGTGGAGCTGGGGGAGGGGGCTGTGCGTAACAGCTCTCACTTAATCAATTTGCACAGATAATTTTCAGGATCAAATGAAGAGGGAATTGGCTTATCGAGAAGAAATGGTGCAACAGCTGCAAATTGTCAGAGGTAAGACGGGAGTCAGGTGAGCGCGTGCACGGGCCGTAACTGCCTCTCGTCTGGCAGGAGCCGCAATGTTGGCTCAGTCATTTGGATTTAAATTGAAGGTAATTTAACAATTATTTTTTTTATTTAATATCCTTTGTATACTCTGATTAGCCTCAGAATGGCAAGCGAGCCCAGCAAACGGCTTGCAGGCATCATTACATGGAGTGATTGAACTTCTTATCGCGGCAATTTCCATGGTTTCTAAATTAAAAATCGAGGCGTAAAATTACCTGGGAAGTAATGCCTAAGTTTGCTTTAATTTTGGTTAGATCCGTCTGCCTCTAAGCGCCATCCCAGGCCATTTCCTTCCTCCGCCAGTCTGCAGTTAGGAGCTCCGGTACCCCCTCCCCCGTCCCTGGAGTTGTGTCTGCGCGGAGCTGCGCCCTGGGGAGAGGAGGAAGCTCGGGCTGTGACCCCGGCCTTTCGGAGGGTGGTCTGCGTTTCCTGACTGGCCCCTCCTCTTGTCTTCCAGATACCCTGTGTAACGAACTCGACCAGGAGCGGAAGGCGCGCTACGCCATCCAGCAGAAATTGAAAGGTGCGGAAGCCAGGAAACAAAAAATAGGAGGGGTGCTGGGTGCCGGCCGTGCTGTCGAGTGAATGAATGAATAGTGGGACTAGTGAGGAAGGCCACGATCCACATGGATCAGAATCTGAGAGGGAGAAAAGTGGAAACTGATTTTAACGGGAAGATTATTCTACGATGGTGGGGTAAAGAAAGCCACTTGGGCTTTGGGCGCCAGAAAATCTGCCTTCTAGTACCAATTCTGGCTTTGAGCAGGCTGACCCCTCTCTTACTGTGCCTCAGTTTCCTCTTCTGTAAAATGGGGCTACTGAACCAGAGCAGTGGTTCTAAATCACCAGCCTTTGTCCTACCTTCCTGCCTTCTCCTGATCCGCTGCATTGAGATTCCCTGACCCCAAAGGGTTGGGTAAGGTCGGGGAGGGGAAAGGGTGGACTGCGCGGTGAGGTCAGCCAGGAGAGGAGCCCAGAGTGACCCTCGCGACTCTCTCCCCAGAAGCCCACGACGCCCTGCACCACTTCTCCTGCAAGATGCTGACGCCCCGCCACTGCACTGGCAACTGCTCCTTCAAGCCCCCGCTGTTGCCCTAGGGCCGGCCTGGCCGCACCCCTGCGCCCTCAAGCCATGCTGCTCCTTGTAAATACCCGCTGTCGCGGCGGCCCTGAGCGAGGAACAAGCCATTCGGACCCGACCGATGTAAATACAGCCGCCCGTCCGCCCGCCTTCCTCCCGGGCTCCCCGACCTTGCCCGCCCCCTCCCGGGCGTCCCAGTCCAGGGCGCCGGCTTGGTTTCCAAGTGTAAATACCGCCTCGCACCTCAAATCCCCCTACCCCGTTTGAACTCTAGGGCATCGGACCTCAAGGGGTTAAAACTGGACAGACGGGGGCGGGAGGGGAGAGAGCCCCCTCCCTTTGTATAGCCTTGAACCGGATTGTGAATACAATGTAGCAACTTTGCTGGCGCCTGCCCCGCACTCCCCGTCCCCTCCACTTCTGAAACTCCTGTTCCTAATGACAAAGTGGCTATGTGCAATGGATATAAATGTACTGTGAGTCTCTCGGTTCAGTATTAGGTTCACTTTAATTTATTTATGCTGTAAGTTATTTTTGCTTCCTTCTCCTGGACCCACTTCCAGTCCCGTTTTGCATTCCCCTTTGGATTTTGCTTTGTCTATTTTTTTGTTGTAACCTCTTGATGTAACAGCACTTTAAAAGGGCGACAACTGACTCACGAGATGGCAACCACCTGGAGCCTGTTTGGGGAGACCACCCTATACCCTTGACTTTCGTTTTTAATAATTATAATAAAAAAAAAAAGATGTCACTTCTGGGGCTACGGAGATGGGAGTGCATCGGCGCAGAGGGGCGGGCGGAGCACTGTCCAACAGGTGGGGGTGGGAGCAGCCTCGCGGGTTCTGGGGCGCCCGGGGTCAGAATCGGGCCTGCTCAGGTGGGCAGCAGCGAGCACTCAACCTCTCCACTGTCCCCTCCAGACACACTCAATTTTACCCCACAGAGCACTCCCTCGCCGCGTTTAGGACCCTCCCTTGGGCCCGTGATGGAGGAGGGGCATTATGTCATGGTCCTTAGAGCAGAGGTCCCCGGCCCTTTCTTCAAGCGCTGGAAGGCGCCGAAGGTTCATCCATGCCCATTTCCACGCCTGCCACATCGGGGAAGTTACTTCCGGGGCGCTCACAGACAGGGCTCCCTGCCCGGAATCCTAGGTTCAACCAGAATTGTCCCTTTAAATGGCGCGGGCACCGCCGGCCTGGCCTGGGGGCGCTGGGGCGGGGTGGAGGTCGCAGCGCGTAAGGTGGGTCTACGCCCGGCAGGCCTGGAAAGGAAGGCGGGACTTGGAGAGCTCGGTCACAGGCGGCCTCCCGTCTGCCCTGCCGCTACCCGAAAGGAGGGACCCCGGTCCGCATTTTCTGTTCGGTCCATTTTAGTCCGAGAAGGGCTAAGGACTTTCCAGGCCTCCGCTGGGGCGTCCGACATCCGGGTCGCGGTTGGCAAGGCCTCCCAGCGGCCTCAGTTTCCACAGCGCACCTCCCGCTTGGGCTAGAGACGATGTTGCAAACTGCAGAACACTCTTTTTGCGGGGAGGAGAGTGTGGATGGAGTGGGAGAGAGCGCACGGCACTGGGAATCATTCAGCCTTGGCTTCCATTTCTCGCCCTCGGCTGGCTAGTGGGGGTCCCGGGTTGCGCCCTTCTTTTATCTTTCCTGGGTCTCTGTTTCGGCCTCTGTGAAATAACACGCAGGCCTCCGTCCATGCGGCTCGTAGAAAGCGGACGGCAGGCCCCGTGCCACCGGCCAGCGGCTCGGGACCGGGAGCCCTGGGCTGCAGGGACCGGGAAGTTTTGTGGCGGGTAGTCTTGGTGGGCTTCGGACGTAGCCGGCGAGTAGGGGCGCGCTCTGGGCCTCCCCGAAGCTGCGCAGACGGGGAGTCCGGCTGCGCGGTACAGCCGGGAAGCCAATACCTGGAGTCCTTTGCCCTGGGGGTCGGAGGCTTGGCGTCCCAGAATGTTCCAATGGCTAAGCCCAGAGCGGACACCAAGGAGGTAACAATGTTGAGGGCGCCCGGCACACCGCGAGGCAACGCCTCCGGACATACCGTCCCTGGGCAGGGTCCCTCTAGGGAGCGGGAACGTTTCATATGCATGGGACCCAGCAGATCCGTTCTCCGCTGGACCCATGGCGAAACTGAGGTCCAGAGAGGAAGAGACTGGAGACCCCAGGGCGCGCCAGGTCCCGTGGAACTGCGACAGGGCGGGACAGCGCTGGTGTGGGAGTTTGCCGGCGCCTTTCCCCACCGCGGATTGCACCTTTGGAAGCCGCACTTTTCTTCCCTGTAAAATGGGCATAACCATTACCACCCAGGCAGGAAGTTCCGTGGCTGAGGCCCGACAGAGGAGCCTGGCAAATGCTCCTTCCCACCCTTCCTTCCCAATTCCCCCCAAAGTGGAAAAACTCCTAGGCGGCTGGGGCCTTCCGGAAGGGACGCCCCATTTGGGCCGGAATCTCTGCGGACTGGAGTCGTAGGCGGATCCGACCCAGAAAGCTCAGTCGCAAAAATCCTCCTGGGCTTCGCGTCCCTTTAGAAGTGGTTTGTTCCCCCCAAAATGTTAATAACCAAACGATTGGTATGGATGTAATTATCAATAATTATACGAATTATTGCTGATTGCGGGGCTCGTAGCTACTTTAATTAGTTTACCAGATTCTAATTAAGTTAAATGAAACATTAATAGGGAAAATATGCTTTAAAAAAAAAAAACCGGGATTTTAAAAAAAGTCTATTTCTCGCCACAATGTTGCCACCTTGCGACAGATTTTAGGCATTACAGCCAACGCCCGAATGCCCAGACTAGGGTGCCTGGGCTCCCAGGGAGAACAAGTGGGGCCTGGAAGTTGGGAGGAGGCAGTTGAGCACAGAATGTCCTCCGGGCTGTTCTCCTGGGGTGTTTGGTTTGGCCTGGTCCCCAGCGGTGCCTACAGGAGGTCTGGCTCTGGAGTCCTAGGTCTGGGATAAGGGACCAGAGCGCACGGAAGCCGGGAGCCCTCTTATTCAGAGGAAACCGGGACCCCTCTTGGGCGCCGCAGTGGGACAGATGATCTCTATCCTCACCTGTCCTGGCAAATCCAGAGTGAGAGACTGAGTAAAGCTGGAGCCACCGTTGGAGACAGCATCAAGTGGTTTTATTTTTCACCCCCATGGGAGAAAGCAATAAGTTCCTTCCCATCTCCATTTCCTCTGCAAATCAGGGTAACCTGTGTGCTAAAGCACCACTTATTAGACCCCTCAGCTCCTGGAACACAGGTGACTCCGTGTTCTAGTGGCACTCTGTTCATGAGGCTAGCAGGGCACTCACCTCCCTTTGTTATTCTTGGTTGTTTAAGTGTCTGTTGCCCTAAGAAAGTAAGTTGACAGCAGGGGTCACACCTTGCTCTTCCTTGCAATCTACAACGCAGGGCCCAGGACTCCACAGGCACACAACACATGTCTAGATGAATGGCTTCCAACTTTGTGGTTCATCTAGGTGCTGAAAATGTCTAAGGGAAGGAATCCCTAGGTGCTTCTGGACAACAGCCACTGAGAAGCAATTAAGCTCATTTGCATAAGTTTAATTAAACAGGTTTACTGCTCAGAAAGAAGATCCTTCATCAATAGGATTAGTTTTGGGAGCACGTGTCAGGTAAGTGATTGTCAACCTAGAAAAGGAAAACTTTGTTTCTATTCCAACTATGTCCTAAAGAGGATACTCCTTCACTCCGTCATATTTTTCCAGGTCACTGGCACACAGGTCCACCCATTCCTAGCTAGCCTGCTCTAAAGTCTTGATCCATTGCAAACATGTGACTCCTGCCTTGAATTCAGAATACCAACAAAAGCAGAAGTGGATCTGCATGCTCTTCCCATGAATTCTAAACAGCCTCATCTCCTCTCTTCATCCTCAGATGTTTGGCTAAGAGTACAAACTCTGGAGCCAGATTTACTGAGGTCTCAATGCTGCCCTGCCATTGATGAACGACACTGGGCAAGTTGTTGAATCTCTCTGTGCCTCAGCTTCCTCATCTATAACATAGGGAGATGAACAGTACCTACTTCATAGAACTGTTTTCTGTTAATATGTGTAAAGCACTGAGAACAGCTCCTGGCATACAAGAAGTGCTATTGTATAGATGTTTGCGAAGATTACAATTCCCTCTGAGTTCACTTTTCTGAGACTCAAGCCACGAGTGCTTTTAAAGAGTCCTAGAATGGACCCCAGGCTGTTACCTTCCTCTCCTCCAGAGGCCCAGAAAGGAGGACAAACCAGTGCTTTTTCAAGCCTGGACTATTGAGCTTTCTGGAGACACGTTCATAAGAATCTGCAAGCACGCAGGTTGGAAAGGCATCCTGCAATGCCAATGCATTGACTCTATGTGTCCAAAGAGGCTAAGACTTGCCCAAGTTCCCTCAGCAGGTGAGTGTAGGGTGAGTGCAGAGGAAAGAAAGTCAGCCAGGTCTCTGGATTTTCTGGGACTAGGAACTGCCTGTGTCTTTCAGAATTTCTGTTATGAGACAAGTTTCTTTTCTTTCTTTTTTTTTTTCCCAGGAGAGACGGGGCTTCACCTTGTTGGTCAGGCTGGCCTCGAACCCCTGACCTCGGGATCCTTTCACCTCAGCCTCCCAAAGTGCTAGGATTACAGGCGTGAGCCACCGCGTCCAGACAATTTCTTTTCTTTTCTTTTCTTTTCTTTTCTTTTCTTTTCTTTTCTTTTCTTTTCTTTTCTTTTCTTTTCTTTTCCTTCCTTCCTTCCTTCCTTCCTTCCTTCCTTCCTTCCTTCCTTCCTTCTTTTTTTCTTTTCTTTTCTTTTCTTTTCTTTTCTTTTCTTTTCTTTTCTTTTCTTTTTTTTTTTTTTGAGACGGAGTCTGGCTCTGTCTCCCAGTGCAGTGGCCGGATCTCAGCTCACTGCAAGCTCCGCCTCCCGGGTTTACGCCATTCTCCTGCCTCAGCCTCCCGAGTGGCTGGGACTACAGGCGCCCGCCACCTCGCGCGGCTAGTTTCTTGTATTTTTTTTTTAGTAGAGACGGGGTTTCACCGTGTTAGCCAGGATGGTCTCGATCTCCTGACCTCGTGATCCGCCCATCTCGGCCTCCCAAAGTGCTGGGATTAGAACAAAGTGAACAGTCCTTTTTGGGCCAAGTCCTTCACTTTTGGATTCTATTTTACTCCCCATAACACCCCCTTCCACATACATAGACTAATAATATTCCAGTCTGATGGATTGTCTGTGCTGAAGGAGAGGGAGTCACACCGACGTTGGTCGTTTTCTTATTTGGCATCCCTAGGGAGACATTTAAAACTACTCACCCAATTGCCCAAGTAGCCTCCAAAGAACGAGGTTATCTCTAGGGGAAGAACAGAAATCCAGTCACCAAAGATTGTCCTCTAACGCCTTACATCGAAGGCCCTGAGCCAAGGAAGAGGCGGAGATGTCCCGCGGTCCCCTATTCTCGGCTGTTACCTGGAAAGGATCATTTCACCTCCACTGAAGAGAAAAGGAATGGGTTCTGAATGGAACGCTGCCCGGCAGCTCCCAGCTTCCGCTGGTAGAGTACCCGCCGCTGTCCCTGGGTGGCTCCGGGGCTTCGCGCCTGACCGTCCTCTTGCGGCGCGCCTGGAGGCTGGGAGCTGTGCGACCGCTCGAGGCAGATCGACTGAGGTCCCAGTGGCCGCAGGGCCCACGAGATGGACTACGTGCATGCTCAAGCACTAGCAAAGCTGATGCACCATTTCTCTGTTGGAAAGATATTTCAGAAAACATTCACTAAGTCGTCGAAGGAAATCTGAATGTGGTTGGACTTTGTTTCCTCCTTATCTTACCACTTAGGACTGTGTTTTTGCAATTCAATTACCTGAGGACTGGGTCCCGATTTTTTCAGGGTCTGTGCCTCTATAAGTCTTATCAGGCTTTACCTCTCAGTGACTGGGGTAAAATGATGACAGTAAAACAGTAAAACCCACAGGGTGGGGCAGTCTGGAATTTTTAAAACATTATTTTATTTTTCTGCCCTCTCCCCCCCATTTTCTTTTTTCTTTTCTTTTATTATTTATTTATTTGGTCAGGAATATTTCAATGAAATATTGGTGAAGCCCTTGACAAATGGTAGATATTCATTAACTGGTGGCTTTTTTTTTTTTTTTCCCAAAGGATTCGGTCACTCTTGTTGCAAGTTCCTCATACGTTTGTCGTTGCACTAGGTCCTGTTATGTTTCGGAGCTGAAATGGATCAACTCTGGCAAGACGAAATTTCCTTAAGTGTAAGGTACTGCAATACTCAGGATTGTGCAGAGGGAAGCAGAGACAAGATAGGAAAGATCGCAAACTGGGGCCGGAGAGCCAGATGCAAAATGCACCGCAGAGATGAGTCTGCCTACGCCCCACCTCCTTCTATTCCGTCTCCTAGGACTACTGCATTTTATTTGTGTTAAACAAAAGATATAGCCTGTAGATGAAAGATGTTTTCAGTGGTAAACCGTGCACCGGCGTATAAACGTGGTGTAAAACAAACAAACAAAAACAAACCTGGGGCGAAAAATATGGAACGCTTCACGAATTTGCGTGTCATCCTTGCGCAGGGGCCATGCTAATCTTCTCTGTATCGTTCCAATTTTAGTATATGTGCTGCCGAAGCGAGCACGGTGTTGGTAACTTGCCAGAAGATATATAAAGGCAAGAAATAGAAATACTTTACACTTACGGTAAGTATGTCATGGTCCATTTTAAAACATAGTTTTAAAATTACAAACTACCCATGAAATTATTACTTTCTGCATCAATATTTTGTACTAATATCTTTATGTTTACAGCCAAATTAATTCTAATTATCTCTCTAACATTCTTGCATCGTATATGCAAATATGAAGGACTCATGGGAAATAGGCCCTCTTCCCGCCCGACCTTTGCGCGCTCCCGGCGGACGGTCACGCTCCGTCACGTGGTGCGTGCTGTCTACGCGTCTTTCTGCCGGGGCAGAGGAGGCGCGGAGGGATCAGAACCGGGTTTTTAGTCGAACGCTGCGCGGGGGTGATGCAACACCGACCCTCGAAACTACCGAGCAGCGTCTGCGCGGCGCGAATTCATTTTTGGAGCCAGGGGCCATGGTGCCCATGGGGTCCGCACGGGTGTTGGAGACCCCATGGGCACCATGTTGTTGTTCGACTCGGGACCCCGAAGAGGTTGCGAGTCGCTGCTTGGACCCTTCCCTGCGCCGGGACCCGAGAGGCGTGACCCTAGCAAGACCTGGGGCCACCCACTGGGGGCCGGAAGGGGCCGACAGGGGCTGCGGCGGGGGTTCGTGGGGAGGGTGGGCCAGGGCGCGCCTTCATTTTCCCCTGGGCTTCTCTGGACTCGTTCCCTGCATTCGGAGCCAAGGGGATGAGGGTGTCTGCTTTGGGACCCAAACTTCCAGTAGTGATGGAAGTCTGGGAAGGGTCACCACCGTTTGAGCCAACATTTAGAAAGAGCCAGGCGCTTAACTTAATTGGTGTCATTTCCTCCGTTTTCCGGTTTAGCAAACAGGCTCTGGGAGGTTAAACCATCTGCCCCAATGATCCTGCCACTGGTTAAAGTAGTTGGGATTTGGATGCAAGTCTGATTTCAAAGACTGATTTTTTTTTTTTTTTTTTTTTTTAAAAGCACAGTTTGGAAAAGATTTGAGACAAGTGCAGCCTCCACTTTCCGTGTGAGACTTACTCCAGAAGCCCTGAGCAGCTCAGACTTTCCTTCCTACTTCCATTCCTTCAACAAATCAATTGAACACCTTTGGTGTCAGCACCGGGGCTTCAGGGGTGCATGAGTGGTCAGGGTTGCTGTGGTCATGGAGCTCGGTTCCAGCAAGGGAGCCAGGCAGACACGAAAGAGCCCTCTGGATGCTGAGACGTGCTATGAAAGTGTGGCATAGAAAGTGCCCGGTTGATGATGGCCACTTCATTGGGGGACAAGAGAGAAGGTGACATTGGAGCTGTCATTGATGATAACTGCAGCAGCGCTGGGAGGACGGGGACCGAGATCCAGGCAGAGGACCTTGCAGCCACCTGAGTTAGTGTCACCCATCTGGGCCAGCCCTTCAGGGGAGGCCACTGTGGTGGTAGTTGCTGCTCCCAGCAGTGCTGTGGCTCGGGGGGCCGCTGCCAGGGAGTTCCGCCTTTAGGGCCTTGAGTTCTCCCCACTCGCTACCCCTCTTCAGTGAAATGGAAGTCATTTGACTAGCTTCTCATCTGACCTTATTAAATAAGAAGTAGGCAAACGCAAACCTCAGAATGCTAATATGGCGTTTATTGAGTGAAAAGAGCTAATTTGGACAATAATGTTTCCCCCAGATTTACAAAAAGGAATTGCAAATAACCAAAAAGCATATTAACATTGATGGCAGATGATGCTAATCTTCAATTAGCATCCACATTTTTATTCAGTTATTTAGAACAGGTAGGTCTGGTGGTTTCATAAATGCCTTGTTGTGGAAACTAGCATGAGATAGACCTAGTTATTAGTTCAGAATTTCTGGCTACATGAGCATGTGTTACTTTGAGCCAGAGGTAGATTTTTTTTGTTGTTTGTTTTTTTTTGAGATGGAGTCACTCAGGCTGAAGTGCAATGGTGCAGTCTCAGCTCACTGCAACCTCTGCCTCCTGGGTTCAAGCAATTCTGCCTCAGCTACCATGCCAGGCTAATTTTTGTATTTTTAGTAGAGATGGGGTTTCACCATGTTAGCCAGGCTGGTCTTGAACTCCTGACCTCAGGTGATCCACCTGCCTTGGCTTCCCAAAGTGCTGGGATTACAGGCGTGAGCCACCATGCCTGGACTTTTTTTTTTTGATGGCGTCTCATTCTGTCACCCAAGCTGTACTGCAGTGGTGCGATCTTGGCTCACTGCAACTTCTGCCTCCTGAGTTCAAGAGATTCTCCTGCCTCAGCCTCCCAAGTAGCTGCGACTACAGGCTCACTTGTTAAAATTAGACTATGCTGGGCAAATTTTTATTTTTATTTTTATTTATGTTATTTATTTATTTATTTTTGAGACAGAGTCTCAGTCCCTTCCCCAGGCTGGAGTGTAGTGGGGTCATCTTGGCTCACTGCAAACCCCTCCCCCCGGGTTCAAGCGATTCCCCTGCCTCGCCTCCTGAGTAGCTGGAACTACAGGCGTGTGCCATCGCCCACAGTTAATGTCTGTATTTTCAGTAGAGACAGAGTTTCGCCATGTTGGCTAGGCTGGTCTGAAACTCCTGACCTCAAGTGGTCTGCGTGCCTCAGCCTTCCAAAGTGCTGGGATTAAAGGTGTGAGTCACAGCGCCCTGCCAATTTTTCGTTTGTCTGTTTTTTCTTGTCGAGCAATTTTGCAGAGGAGAAAGATCTGAGTTAGTTCTCATTCCACCTGAAACTGTTTGTGACCTTGGCCTGCTCCCTGTACCTCTCTGTCTCTGGTTCTGTTTTATCTTCTGCAAAGTGAGGAAACTACCCTAGAGATGATCCTTGACATTTTTCAGCATTGAAATGCTGTCATTCTTGCAACTGGATAACTGAAGGATGTTTTTGGATAATTATAATTTTCTGATATTCTGCATTCTCCAAGTACCATGAAAAAAATAATAATTAGCAAGATGTAAAAATTCAAGAGGGTTTGTGTTTTCTCTTTTAGAAGGGTGAAGCAAGCTGGTCATCCTGGAGCCATGGAGGGCCCCAGGAACAGACCACAGGGGCGGCCTAAGACCTGCTGAACCGTATCACAACACGCTTCTAAGCTCCAAAGGCCAGTGCAGAGGAAGCGGGAGGCGGGTGAAGGGGAGGGGATACACTGGATGTAGCATGGAGGTGGAGAGGAGGCAGCACGGAGGGGCTTAGGGAGGGGAGAGCCGAGTGCACCATGACTTCGTGGGAAGTCCCAAGCCCCCACAGACCTTGAGGGAATAGGCATTGCAGGCAAGGAGAGTGTAGGTGCCAGAGAGGACTGGACTGGTGGGCAGGCTTGGAGTTGAGGTGGGGGCCGGCTCCTGCCGCCTTCAGAATTGCTGGCTTCTCTTCACTCTGCAGGCCTGAAAAGAACTGAGTCCTGGCAATCTTCCCTGAATGTTCTGGACTACAGAACCCCAAGAGATGAGGAGTGGTCCCCCTATCCTGTCTGAGGTGGTACTTCCCACTACCCTGAGGAGAGGGCAGAGCCAAGTTTATTTTGAGTAATTAAGAAATGGGCTGTTTCATATGGAAAAAATGTCAGTGAAGACATGAACTTTAGGATTCTCTAAAATTATGTAGTGTTTCCTTTACAGACATAGAGCATTGCGTGTTTTCGTGTATCATTTTATTTGAAGCAGGAAGGACTGGGGACTCCCATCAGCCCCACCGGAGGGAGGGAGGAAGGAGCGGGGATGTGGAGAGAGGCCCCTGTGGCTTTGTTGATGTGCAGGCCTGGGAGGAATGGCATTAGTGGTTTCAGGAGGTGTTGCCCTGGGATTGTAGCACGGGGACAATGCGCTGTTCACATGCCTGACCCTGAAGCTCCAAAGGCCCCAGACACAGAGCATGGCCAGAGCGGGGTTGGAGGGGGCCTGAGAGTGGGGGAGGACCCACTCCCCCAGGCTGCCAGAAATTCCTTTGAGCTCCTCATGCTCTGAGTCAAGCCTTGTTCTTATAACATCTCTTTTGAAGTGCACTCTGCCACCTAATTCACCTCAATGGGAATGAGTTTTTCCAAAGTTAGGCTGAAGGAGGGTGGAGTAGGCAAATTGGTTTGTGTGCCCACAGCTCAGAGGGTGGCCTGGAGGAAGAGGCAGGGTCAGCTGCGGCCAGCTGACCTCTCAGAGGGAGTTTCTTTCAAGCCTTCTCAGCCTGGTGTGCCCAGAGCTCTTGCTCTGCTGGTGTGGCCCCTGGTGTGTTGAGATCAGTTCTAATCCATCCCAGATGCTAGGCCTCAGTGGAGCCCTCTGGTCCCGCCTGTCCCCCTGCACAGCCCAGGCTGCCCCTTTTACTCTCCCCCAGATCTCATATTTGTGCCCAGAATGTCTTAAAAGATGTTTCCTCACCTGTGGGATGGTGATTGTGCTGCCTGCTTTGCGGGGTCATTTCAAGGTTAAACGCAGGATTGGGTGTGAAAGGCCCTAGCGTGTTGGATGAGCTGATTGATGCCAAGTGTTTACAATAGTACTGGGCTATTCTAATGCTCAATACATAACCACTTCCTTACCCTTCTTCTTTCCTTTATCTTGCAACTATCTGCATGAAATAAACTTTCTTTAAGGTAAAAGTCTCAGGGTAGAGGGGAGTCCCTAAGTTTTGCTCCTTTTAGCCACGACGGGGAGTATTTTCGCCCAGATGTCTTTAATCCTTTAGATTTGAGTTACCAAAGGCCCTGGTTGATATGCAGTTATGCTTTGAGACAGGACACTACATAGACTCAGTAATACCTGTTTACTTAGCTTAGTACGATTCCTTGCCCTTTAAGACCAGCACAGAGTCTTCTGGCGTCCTATTTCATGTGAGTATCTCTGAGACATAAGCATGGGGGCGCGGGGGTGGTGCTGGTTATTATTCCTCTTTTACTGATAGGGAAAGCCTAGAGAGGTTAGGTGACCTATCTAAGGACACAGCTAGTTAGTGACAGTCCTGGAATTTGCTCTCGGATCGCTCTGACTCCAAGGGCTCACTTTACAACAAGATGTAATATGGGAGTACAGTTTGAGGGGTTCTGGGGTGCTCTCTCCAAATAATCTCTTACTCTTGCCTTAAATCCTGCCACTGATGCATCGTTATTTTGAGCTGTTGCTCTATCGAGGGTTCACTGTGATTTATTTCATCAAGACCTTTTTCTCTGGCAGTCCCAGGATAGCCTAAGGGCATAAGGTTCTTAGGTTTAGGGTGTGGAGGACGTGCTCAGAAAGAAGGTTCAGGGCCGGGCGCGGTGGCTCAAGCCTGTAATCCCAGCACTTTGGGAGGCCGAGACGGGCGGATCACGAGGTCAGGAGATCGAGACCATCCTGGCTAACACGGTGAAACCCCGTCTCTACTAAAAAATACAAAAATCTAGCCGGGCGAGGTGGCGGGCGCCTGTAGTCCCAGCTGCTCGGGAGGCTGAGGCAGGAGAATGGCGTAAACCCGGGAGGCGGAGCTTGCAGTGAGCTGAGATCCGGCCACTGCAGTCCAGCCTGGGCAACAGAGCAAGACTCCGTCTCAAAAAAAAAAAAAAAAAAAAAAAAAAAAAAAAGAAAGAAGGTTCAAAAAGAGGAATTGCCAAGTCTGAGCACGGGGTCTGCCGCTTCTCTCTAGCTCTCGGTTTCCCTATGTGGGTTTGCAAGGATGGGAGGAAAAGTGTCACACCTCCTCCAAATCCTGGCTGCCCTGGAGTCCAGACATCGCTCCCTACCAAGGCTGCAGTGACTATAGCAGTGATACGGGGGAAAACTGCAATGACTTTCAGCCAAGAAGGTCCGTATTTATGTCTCATCAACTGTGACTAGCTGGGTCACCAGTCTCTTCCAGTTGCTGATTCTGTTTTCTCATCTCTAAAATGGAAGTGATGATTTTTCTACTTACCATACAGGGTAGTGAGGCTCCATGAGAAATGCCACTGTCAATTGCTATACAACAAAAGACAGGAATATCTAGTATTGTGAGACACCCAGTGGAGCCTCAGGTGGCTCAGCATTCCCCTTACCTGGTGAGTGAGGCATTTGTGCCTTAGGAACAGACCTACAAAATCAGAGCACCAAGATGAACCATCACATTGTATTAATATTTTCACACCACTTAGCTCTCATTAAAATGTACTTTGCTGAATTTAATATGTGATTTCAAATGACACAACATATTAAGTGCTTAATATACTAGAAATTATGAAACTATTATAGTCGATGCCATATGAAATAATTACACTGAATTAAACTTTAGCAGCCAAGTGAAGGAAAGACTTCAACTCAAAATGTCTTAAAGAAGCTTAAGCTGCCACTGTAATCCCCAAAATAAATGTCCAGAAATTAGGATCTTTAAATAAAAACTGGAACTTAATCTGTACTTACACCGGGAAGCTCTTCTGGGCTTTGGTGATATGGAGCATTGTTCCCTTGGGGAGGTGACAGGCCCTGGGACCCACCGCAGGCCAGGGTGTTGGAGTCGGGGCTTCAGTGGGCTCGCTCCATGGGCCTGGCTGGGGGTTGGCTCAAACGGCCTGGAGTAAAGCCTTCTGCCGAAGTGACAGATTAGTCTTTGCTCCAGATTAGCGTACTGACAAGTTAAAAACAAACCCACCTTATGGAACATCTATTGAGTGCTTCCTTTGTGCCAGCCATTTTATATGCAGTTCCTCATTTGATCCTCACAATACATCTGTTTTAAGAGCCACTGTTTTTCAGATGAGGACACAGGCTCAGAAAGATTAAGTGGATCATCCAGGGCCTTAAATCAGAATCCGTAGTGTTCGCCCCTGCATCACATTGCCTTCCTCTAAACTCTTCAACCTCCTCATTAGTGTGTGTGTATGTGTGTGTGTGTATGCATGCATGTATGTACTACTCCCTATTTTAATAATGATTCAGTGAGTGATACGATTTGGCTATGTCTCCACCCAAAATCTCATCTTGAATTGTAATCCCCATAATTCTCATGTGGCAAGAGAGAGACCAGGTGGAGGTAATTGAATCATGGGGGCAGTTTCCCCCATGCTGTTCTTGTGATAGTGAGTTCTCATGAGATCTGATGGTTTTATAAATGTTTAGTAGTTTCTCCTGCATTCATTCTCCTTCCTGCCACCTTGGGAAGAAGGTGCTTGCTTCCTCTTTGCCTTCCGCCATGATCGTAAGTTTCCTGAGGCCTCACAGCCATGCAGAACTGTGAGTCAATTAGACCTCTTTATGAATTTCCCAATCTCAGGCAGTTCTTTGTAGCAATGTGAAAATGGACTAACACAGTAACCAAACACATTAGCTTGCTATATGACAGTGACATGACCTATATCTTTATCACATTCCAGTCATGGAGACTAGGGACCATGGCTTGAGAATTTCACCTTGAACTCTCTTGATACACTCAGCCTGACTAACTTACACAGGAAGTGCTCTATGGATACTTGCTGTTAATTCAATTCAAGAAGAACTAATTCATTACCTCCTCAGTATCCTGACATATACCTTTGTGTGCTTGGTTAAACAAGATATCCTCTTATAAAGAGCAAGGATGCTTTCTCTCATAGGGGATACCAGTGTCTTAGCTACTTAAGGTGCTATGTCCCAATTACTTATATCACATGAAAATACCCAATGGGCTGTTTGAAAAATATAAATTTTGTGTGGACATTTAAATGTATTATTTACTGACCAGCAAAAATGATTTTCATGGAGACAGGAAAATTTGGCTCAACCAAACACATGTTTGTAATGAACTGAAAACATCTATTTCTCATAACTATCAGGATTAGGCTGTCTTGTATCATAGAAAAGCAAATAACAGTGACTTTAAGATGATAGAGGTTTATTTCTCTTTCACATGAAACAAGTTGTCTTTTAAGGACTTGTCTGGTGGCTCCATTGTGGCAGACAGCCGGGCTTTTTTATCCTTTAGGGCCATAATTCATGGTCCAAGATGCTTGCTGGAGCTCCAAGTTCCAGGCAGGAAAGGCAAGGGGGGCCGTTACTACCCCGAGTGAAATCCATAACTCAGCATACCACCTAGCACTCAGGAGCACTCAGTACATGGTACTCTTGGCTGTTGCCCATTTTCCATTCCACACAGCAACAAGAAGGGGGAAGAGAAGTCATATTTACTAATACCATACAGGGTTCTCAGGACCATGCTGGACATTTACACATGATTGCATTCAATTTTCATAATCCAGTGAGGGTGGTGTAGCAGCAGGTTAAGTAGGAAGTGAGGCTCTATCCACATGTGGAGGTAGGAAATTGGAGGGAAAGGGTGGAATGTCTCCATAAGAAGTCCAAGGGCTTTCAAGAAGGAAGTGATGAAGCCTCCAACACTTGCTCTCTGAGATTCAAGCTAATACACATTTTCAGTGTGGATCAAATGGTTCTAAGGTGCAGTGGCAGGAAAGTGTTAATTATGCCCTTAAAATAAAATTGCTGTGAGCATAGAAAGTGAAGAGATTAAAATTTTAATAAGACATTAGAAAAGCTAGCAAAAGACATGAACAGGTATGTCACAAATTAGGAGCTCCAAATGGTGAATGTGAAAGTGTACTCAACATCTTTAATCATCAGGGAAATACAAAACCACCTCACAATTAACACTGAGAAGTGTGATAATGCTGTTAACTAAAAACTCAATATATAAATTTGGAAAGGAGAGCTTTGTTTCTTATAAAGGGTTATAGCCAGCAAGGTGGCCATTCTGACAGGCTGGGAAGTGTTAGCCTTGGTCGAAGCCCAGAAACACACACTCCGAGGGAGAGAGGGAAGGGTAAGACAGGAATTTAAGTTGAATGGTTGGCCAAGCGTAGGTATGCAACAGGATACAGGAGGAGCTATGAATATTCATGTAAGTGGTCCTAATCCTTGCATACTTGAATAAATATGCACGTTACATATGACCCATGTTCTCTTTGCAATGGAGACTTTTAAGTGTAACATTTAAATGTAGTACAGTTAGGCTTTATATGTCAAAAGGCCTTTTCAGGACACAAAGGCACTCAAGTGTGCAGCCTCTGTAAACCAGCCAGACCAGTCCATGGTTGGTGGTCTTCTCATCAGGAGAAAGTTAACTGAAATAACTCTTGTCCAATCAGAGCTGTAGTTATGCAGCCTGTGGAACAGGGAGTCAGTTAGGTAGCATCTGGCAGTGGATTGAGTTGCAGCTTATTTTAATATTGTTTATTTCAAGGACAGTGCTTGTTTAGCTGCTAGAGAAGAAGAAAAACCTTGTGGCAGTTAGAACAGAGTTTATTTTTTAAGTGCAGGGGAGCATAGTGACTTAACCCTAGCATTGCATGGCCTTAGGTGTTGTATATAGTTTGATATAAAGAGTCCATTCTATCAGTCTTGTGATCTCTATTTTAACATTAAAGCTGATCAGTTGGGCCGGATGCAGTGGCTCACACCTGTAATCCCAGCACTTTGAGAGGCGGAGGTGAGAGGATTGCTTGAGCCCAGGACTTGGAGACTGCAGGGAGTTATGGTCATGCAACTTCACTCCAGCCTGGGTGACAGAGCGAGACACTGTCTCTAAAAAATAAATAAATAAATACAATGCTGCTCGGTTGTTGTGTCCAAATTGCGATCTGACCTCCTGTCTCGTCAAGGCCAGGAACTCAGTTTTTAAGTACTGCTGGCCAAGAGTCCATTCAAGGGGGTCCATTCAGTCAGTTGCAGGGCTTAGAATTTTATTTTTAGTTTACAATGCCAAGTGCTGAGGAGGAAGTAGAGCAACCAAGATATGAGAATATATGGCTGGGGCGTGGGGAAATTGGTACGCCCACTTTGGAAAATTGCATAGCTCCTAAAATTGAAGATAAGTATACCTTATGACTCAGTTGTTCCTTTCCAGTTACATACCCTAGAGAAACTCGTGCACATGAGCACAAGTTACAGGTAAAAGAATGTTCAAGTTAGCATTGTCTGTAATGGTCCCAAACTGGAAACAACTCAAGTGCCCATCAACAGGAAAATGGATAACTACACTGTGGTATATTCATGAAATAGAATATTATGCAGTCATGAAGACGAATCAACTACAGTTATTAGGTTGGTGCAAAAGAAACTGTGTTTTTTGCCATTGAGAGTAATGGCAAAAACCGCAATTACTTTTGCACCAACCAATACCTCCAGTGTTAGGGGCTGAATTATATCCCCCACTCCTACCTCCAAATTTGTATGTTGAAATCCCAGCCCCTAGTACTGCAAAGTGTGACCATATTGGAGATTGGGTCTTTAAAGGGGTAATTAAATTAAAATGAGGTTATTGGACGGACCCTAATCCAATATGGCTGATGTCCTTATTAGAAGAGGAAATCTGGACACAGACATGCACAGAGAAAAGACCATGTAAAGATACAGAGAAAGAGTAGCTGTCGCCAAGCCAAGGAGAGGACCTGAGAGGAAACCAACCCTGCCAACACCTTGATCTTGGGCGTCTAGCTTCCAGAACAGTGAGAGAATTAATTTCTGTTGTTTAAGCCACCCAGTCTGTTGAACTTTGTTAGGCCCCACCAACCCTCCAGCAGACTAACACACCAGCAATGTCGACAGGTCTTGTAAACATGATACCGAGTGGAAGAAGAAAGGCACTAATAATAGATACAGAAATATACCATTTATTTAAAGTTCAAAATTAGGCAAGACCAAACTATTGTTTAAGGAAGTGTATACAAATGGTAAAACGATGAAATCAAGGAAGCTACCAAAAATAAGAAAATGGGAGGCAACACATAAAGGCTTCTGGGAGTGGTGGCAATATCCTGTTTCTTCACTTGGGTGCTGGTTACTCGGGTGTTCTCCCTAGAGTTGTGCACTGAAGTGAACCTTTATGTGTTGTAGATGTTGCAGTATTTATAATAAAATGCTTTAAAAGGAAGACAGAAGCAGGTAGGGGAAGAGAAGAAGCAGAGAGAGAAGGAACGAGGAGGGGGAAAAGGAGGGAAAGGAGGAAGGATGAGAAAGGGGAGGGGAAGAAATAAAGAAATCAGTGGGCTGGCCCCATACCAAGTGGGGTGTTCTAAGAGGTGTGAGACCATAGCTGTCAGTTAAAGGTGAGTCCAAAGCTCAGGTGCTGCCTCTGAGTGTGAACCTAAGCCCAGAATCTCTCCATTAGAAAAGGGCTTAGATACTTTGTAACCTTGGGAAAACCAGAGTATTTTTCTGAGATTTGTTTCTTCATCTTTAGACTGGGGAAGACAAATGCCTCTCAATTAATGTTGTAAGGTTCTTCCTTTTACTAATTCAGGTCTCTGCTCTGATGTCACCTCCTCCAGGAAGCCTTCCCTAATGATCTTTTGAAAATAGCACCTCTTGGCTGAGTGAAGTGGGCATGCACCTGTGGTCCCAGCTACTTGGGAGGCTGAGGCAGGAGAATCTCCTGAGCCCAGGAGGCTGGGGCTGCTATGAGTCATGATTGCACCACTGCATTCCAGCCTTGGCAGCAGAGCAAAACCCTGTCAAAAAAAAAAGGGAAAAATAGCACCTTACTTGGCTCTGTGTCCTCACCCAAATCTCATCTCAAATTGTAATCCCCACATGTTGTGGGTGGGGCCTGATGGGAGGTGATTGGATCATGGTCGGACATCCCCCTTGTTATTCTCCTAATAGTGAGTCAGTTCTCATGAGATCTGGTTGTTTGAGAGTGTGTGGCACTTCCCCCTTTGCTCTCGCTCTCTCTGCTGCTCTGCCATGGTCAGATGTGCTTGCTTCTGCTTCACCTTCCAGGATTGTAAGTTTCCTGAGGCCTTCTAGTCATGCTTCCTGTTAAGCCTACAGAACTGTGAGTCAGTAGAACTTTTTTTCTTCATAAATTACCCAGTTTCAGATAGTTTTTTTTTTTTTTTTTTTTTTTTTTTTTTTGAGACAGAGTTTCCCTCTGTCGCCCAAGCTGGAGTGCAGTGATGCAATCTTGGCTCACTGCAACCTCCGCCTCCTGGATTCAAGTGATTCTTCTGCCTCAGCCTCCTGAGTAGCTGGGATTACAGGTGCCCACCACCATGCCTGGCTAATTTTTGTATTTTTAGTAGAGATGGGGTTTCACCATGTTGGCCAGGCTGGTCTTGATCTCCTGACCTCAAGTGATCCACCCACCTCAGCCTCCCAAAGTGCTAAGATTACAGGCATGAGCCACCATGACTGGCCTCAGGTAGTTCTTTACAGCATTGTGAAATGGACTGATGTACCTCCTTTCATTCTTTTTCCATTTATTTTTCTTTACAGTACTTAATACTATTGATTAGTATTTATCTCTGAAATTATGTCAAATATTTGTTTGTGCATGAGGAGCAGGATTTTTGTTTTGCTCCCCACTGTATTCCTACTGCCTGAAACAGTATCTGATACATAGTAGATGCTCAATAAATATTTGCAGTTAGTTTGGGTGCGGTGGCTCACATGTGTAATCCTAGCACTTTGGGAAGCCAAGGCAGGAGGATAACTTGAGGTCAGAAGTTCGAGACCAGCATGGCCAACATGGCAAAACCCTGTCTCTACTAAAATATAAAAATTAGCCAGTGTAATGCTGCACGCCTGTAATCCCAGCTACTCCAGAGGCTGAGGCATGAGAATTATCTGAACCTGGGAGACAGAGGCTGCAGTGAGCCAAGACTGCACCACTGCACTCCAGCCTGGGGGATAAGAGCAAGACTTTATCTCAAAAAGAAAAAAAGAAAAGAAAAGAAAAGAAAAAGTTTGCAGTTACAAACATTAGATAATGCTTCTGTGATGCCAGGCACTTGAGGCACTCAATCAATGCTGGTTCTCTCCTCCCCTTTTAGCTGAGACCCCCACCCTCATTTCCTGAGGCTGGTGGCCCCTTATCTTTTTCCTGCCCCCCTCCAACCTGGGACTGAGAAAGTGCCCACAACTCACACCTCTGATCAGTAGCAACACTTCAACCCCTGGGGCCAATCTAATCTGTCATCTGTCCCCTCCCCATGCCCTTGCCAAGGGTCACAGTCACCCTCCCTCCCTGAGGGTCCCTTTCCCTCAGAGGGGTCAAGCTACCCCTGGGTGACCCAGGCTCCAAGTGCTTACAGCACTTTGGGTGCATGGGCTGTTGCCTCCATTGATAGTTCACTGTTTTGGGCTAAGAGTGAGGCCCTGAAAACCCTCCATAAAGGCTTCTCTCATTCCTTCACCCTCATTAGTTGCTCCCTCCTCCCTGTTCTTCCCACCCAGATGCCTATATTTAGTGCTGATTTTCTTCTGCCTTGTGTTAGAGTTAGTTGTTTACTTGTTTGCTTCCCCTACCCCCTCCCAGACCATGAGCCCACCTGTGAGGGGCCAGACTTTATTCATTGCTGTACTCCCAGTGAAGTGGCATCATTCGTCTGGGATGATACCCGAGGTTCATTGTCTCATGCTAGGGAAATCAAGGACGTGGACACACAAGGAGTAAGGTTAAGAGCAGAGGTTTAATAGAAAAAGGAGGCCCAGCGTGGTAGCTCACGCCTGTAATCCTTGCACTTTGGGAAGCCGAGGTGGGGGAATCATGAGGTCAAGAGATCGAGACCATCCTGGCCAACATGGTGAAATCTCATCTCTACTAAAACTACAAAAATTAGCTGGGCATGGTGGCACGCACATGTAATGCCAGCTACTTGGGAGGCTGAGGCAGGAGAATTGCTTAAACCCAGGAGGCGGAGGTTGCAGTGAGGCGAGATTGTGCCACTGCACTCCAGTCTGGCAACAAAGCAAGATTCCGTCTCAAAAAAAAAAAAAAAAAAAGGCAAAGGAAAGAGAAAAGCTTTCTCCTACAGAGAGGGGTCCTGAAAGGGTTTCCAGTCCATGGTAAAATGCAGGGGTTTTATAGATGAGCTTGAGAACATAGTGTCTGTTTACATAGGGCATGAAAGATTGGTTGGACCAGGTGTGCAATTTGCATAAGGCATGAAAAAGTGGTTAGGACTAGGTATGCTATTTGCATAGTGTGCAAAAATCTGGCCACCCCCACCCTAATCTTTTATTATGCAGATGAACTTTCTACCTGGCTGGCACCATGTTGCCTGTTCCTTTACTGTACACATGGTGACAGAAGGGAAGTTGAAGCTTCTATGTTGAGCATACCTGGCCCTCAGGTAGCCCTTTTCTATTGGCACAACTGCTGGCATTCACCTGTGCAAGCTTCCAGCTTGCTTATCTGTTTGCAGCTCGATTTTTCAGGCTGCTCTTTGTTAGAGAAGCAATGATTTGGGGGCTGCTTTTTGTTAAAAGGGAATTTCTGCCGAGGACTCTTACCCTCACTATCTGCCTAAATAACTTCCTTCTATCTCCTGTGTCACCAGCACCTAGCACAGCACCTGATTTTTAAATCTTATTTATTTATTTATAGAGACAGGTTCTTGCTCTGTCGCCTAGGCTGCAGTGCAGTGGTGTGATCATACCTCACTATAACATCAACCTCCTGGCCTCAAGTGATCCTCCCACCTTGGCCTCCCAACGTGTTGAGATTATAGGTGTGAGCCACCACACCTGGCCTTAATAGACTTTTTTTTTTTAAAGCTTCTGTTACAAAGGACAGATAGTAGGACTTCAAGAGTTAAGATGAGCACAGACCAAACTTCCTAGATGTGCCATCTTCCAACTTAAATTCGAAAGTTCCTTGAGACATAGAGAAGGACAAAAACTGAGAACCATTCAGAAAACTTAGTGGTAAATTGTTGGCCAGAGTCCAAGATGGAATTTTCCCTAATGACCTGCCAGTGGGGCTGGGTGAAGTCATATGGTAGGAGGCCTGTGCATAGCTCACCCTCTAAAGTGGCCCAGAACCTGCAGGCAGGAAACTTGCAGGGAGAAGCTTAGGCCCTCATCCACTGTACAGGGCTGCACTCACCAGCAAATGGGCAGCACACTCCTAACACTCAGGTATGGTTTTCTCAGGCAGTCACTTCTGTCCACCTTTGCCCCTTCCATTAGACTGTCTCTGCCTGTAGTCTGTGGGGACACTGTGGCACTCAGTACCTATGAGCAGGGAGGGAGCAGGGCGGGATTGATGAGGAGGTGGCCTAGAAGCCACGCTCGCCTAATGCAGGGACCCTACAGATGGAAAGCGTGGAGGTTTATTTCGCAATATCTGATAGACAGTAATATAAATACATTGTAGTAATTAAATTGTATTAACCCAGTTTGAGGGTCTTTGGCTTTTAGTATCGTGCATTTATTTTTATTCTGGTGTGTTTGGTCTTATTTCTTTTATTTTGGTTTATGCCTTCTCTTTTCCATGTTTGTTTTTGTTTTTGCCTTCTGTGATAGGCAAGATTGCATGATGATGGATTTCTTAGAGTCATGGTCTCACTATATTGCCAGGCTGGACTTGAACTCCTGGTCTCAAATGATTCTCCAGTCTCAGCTTCCTGAGTAGCTAGGAGTACAGGTGCACCACTGTGCCTGGCTGATGATTTGTTTTTATCTTCTGTAATTTGGAAAGTATATAGCCTATTGTTTTAATTCTGCCAACACCTTGAAGATTTTTAAAAACTTTCTTGAACCCATGTAATATAGTTTGGACTTCCCCTGCAAATCTCATGTTGAGATGTAATCCCCAGTGTCAGAGGTGGGGTCTGGTGGGAGGTGTTTGGGTCATGGGGGCAAATCCCTCCTGGCTTGATGCTTTCCCAGAGATAGTGAGTTCTCGTGAGATCTGGTTGTTGTAAAGTGTGACGCCTCCCCACACTCTCTCTTGCTCGTGCTCTGCCATGTGAAACCCCGGCTCTCCCTTTGCCATCTACCATGAGTAAAAGCTTCCTGAGACCTTCCGAGAAGCCAAACAGATGCCTAGCACCAGGCTTCCTGTACAGCCTATAGAACCACGAGCCATTTAAACCTCTTTTCTTTATAAATTACCCAGTCTCAGGTGCTTATTTGTGCAATGCAAGAAAAGCCTAACACACCATGTTTCTCTATCAGACTGAAACTAAATCTACCTTGTTTGCCTCCCTTCCAATAGAAAGTGAGAAGTTTCTCAGGCCCTCCTTCCATATCTCTTCATTAGCGGCCTAGGTGATCACACCTCTCTTTTTAAAAATGACATAGGTCTTCTTTTTGCAAAAATTGGTTTTAAATTTGGGATCCAAATTTTGGCCTTTTTTTTTTTTTTTTTTTTTTGAGACAGAGTCTTGCTGTGTCACCCAGGCTGGAGTGCAGTGGCACGAACTCGGCTCACTGCAAACTCCACCTCCTGTTTCACTCCATTCTCCTGCCTCAGCCTCTGGAGTAGCTGGGACTACGGGCGCCCACCATCACGCCCGGGTAATTTTTTGTGTGTTTTTTAGTAGAGACAGGGTTTCACTGTGTTAGCCAGGATGGTCCCGATCTCCTGACCTCATGATCCACCCACCTTGGCCTCCCAAAATGCTGGGATTACAGCGTGAGCCACCGTGCCCAGCCAGTCATGTTTATAATTATTTATTTGATTCTCTATATTTACATGGTTTCCACATTTCCTGCAGGCTCCACTTACTATGGCTGCACAACAAATTATCCCCAAACAGTGGCTGGGTGCAATGGCTCATGCCTGTAATCCCAGCACTTTAGGAAAGGCCGAGGCAGGCCAAGCACTTTAGGCCAGGAGTTCGAGACCAGCCTGGTCAACATGGCGAAACCCCGTCTCTACTGAAAACACAAAAATTATCCAGGCAAGGTGGTGTATGCCTGTAGTACCAGCTACTTGGGAGACTGAGGCAGGAGAATTGCTTGAACCCAGAAAGCAGAGGTTGCAATGAGCCAAGATTGTGCCACTGGGTGACAGAATGAGACTGTCTCAAAAAATAAAATAGACCAGGTTCAGCAGCTCACGCCTGTAATCCCAGCACTTTGGTAGGTCAAGGTGGGCGGATCACCTGAGATCAGGAGTTCAAGACCAGCCTGGCCAACATGGTGAAACCCTGCCTCTACTAAAAATACAAAAATTAGCTGGGTGTGGTGGCACGTGCCTGTAATCCCAGCTACTCGGGAGGCTGAAACAGGAGAATTACTTGAACGCGGGAGGCAGAGGTTGCAGTGAGCTGAGACCACACCACTGCACTCCAGCCTGGGTGACAGAGTGAGACTCTGTCTCAAAAAACATAAATAAAATAAATAAAATAAAAATAAAAATAAATTATCCCAAAGCTTAATGCTTAACACAATAATCATTTGTTACCTCTTGCTCTTTCTGTGCATTACAGTTTAGACAAGGTATAACAGGGATGGCTTATCTCTCCTCCAAAGGAGACGTGAAATGTCTGAGGCCTCAGCAGTAAAACTCCAAAGTTGAGCCTCCAGCTTGGCTAGAATCATCTGAAGGCTTGCTTACCTGCAGGTGGTGCTGGCTGTCACTCAGCGGAAGGCCTGGCTGGGGCTATTGACCAGAACACCCACACATGGCCTCTGGTGTGCCTGGCCTCCCTCACAACATAGTAGCTGAGTTCCAAGGGCAAGCATCCAGAGAGAGCGAGCCAGGTGGAAGCCATTGCCTTTTATGACCTAGCCTCAGAAATCATTCAGTGTCACTTCTGCTGCATCCTGTTGGTTGGGACAGTTACAAAGTTCTGCCCAAGTTCCATGGAAGTGTGTCAAGATCACTTTGTAAGACAAACACGTGGAGGTGCCCACATATGTACACACGTGTGTGCATGTATACACATGTACATACATACATATGTATATGCTGATACGGTCGTCTTTGAAAAAAGACCATCAGCCATACTGTATTTTCTTAAATTCTTGATTTTCAACTTATGTTTTAGGCAGTTGCAGAGTGTATTTGAGTAACTCTTTCAGGAAGATTGCATGAATAGATACCTGAAAGTGTCTATGAGTCTCAATGTGCAGTAAGTAAAACGGTTGTCTTCTTTCTTATTTTAAAATTCATAGCCAGGTGTGGTAGCTCACCCCTGTAATCCCAGCACTTTGGGAGGCCGAGGCCGGTGGATCACCTGAGGTCAGTCTCTACTAAAAATATAAAAATTAGCTGGGGGGTGGTAGGGGTGTAGGAATGGCACATGCCTGTAGTCCCAGCTACTGGGGAGGCTGAGGCAGGAGAATTGCTTGAACCCAGCAGGTGGAGGTTGCAGTGAGCCGAGATCACGTCATTTCACTCCAGCCTGGGCAACAGAGTGAGACTCTGTCTCAAAAAAAAAAAAAAAAATCATAAGGCCAGGCATGATGCTTCATGCCTGTAATCCCAGCACTTTGGGAGGGCAAGGTGAGAGGATCGCTTGAAGCCAGTGGATGCTCAATGCACTGGCCTCCCCCACTGTGGAAGAAGCCAGTTTTGTCTCCATTTGCATAGGCATTTCAGTCTTCCCCATCTATACGTGTGTCTGTTCTTTGCATCTCATTAGAACTGGTTGTAGGCGCCTACTGGTCCCCTCATTAATAATGCGTTAGATGAAATCCAGAACACATGTACGTTTTATATCTGCATGAGAATCATCATCTTTTATGAAATTATCCTTTAACATTCCTTTCCTGAAAAGTTGAAATGATGTATTCAACACTATCTATGACAGTGTAACAGCCATGATTTAATGATACTGATGGACAGTAGAATGCACATATGCAGATAGAGTGTGGTTAGAACTACATTTAATATTAATAAGAAAAAAACTCAAAGATATATAACAGAATGTGTTGAACTGTTTAATATTTTTCTTCATTATATTTTCCAAAAATTTAAAAATACAGGCTGATGCAACCTTGGTAGAGAAATCCAGTGAAGCTAAACTCTAAGCCTCTGTTTTATTGAGGGATTAGTAATTGTTTTATGGTTCTTGAAGGGCTGGGAGGGGCTTCCTGGTCTCTGTATGTCACTGGGGTCAGTGGGAGTGCTGCTGGAAAGTGAGGGAACATATGATGATTAATATAATCATAATAAATCAGTAGTTGTAGTGTCCCAGGAATTGTGTCAGGCAGTATCTCATTTAACCTTTACAACAGCCCTTTGAAGTAGATAGTGGTAGATGGTATTCCCATTGGCTAGGTGCAGTGGCTCACGACTGTAAACCCAGCACTTTGGAAGGCTGGGGTGGGAGGATTGCACCATGAGACCAGCCTGGCAACATGGTGAGACCTCATCTCTACAAAAAATAAAAAAAATTAGCCGGGCATGGTGGCGTGCACTCCTATAATCGCAGCTGCTGGGGAGGCTGAGGCAGGAGGATCCTTTGAGCCCAGGAGGTAGAGTTTGAAGTAAGTTGTGATCACACCACTGCACTCCAGGCTGGGCGACAGAGCGAGACTCTGTCTCAAAAAAAAAAAAAAAAAAAAAAAAAAAAAAAAATAGTATGCCCATTTTATAGATGAGGAAAACTAAGGTTAGGAAACTTAGGTTAAGTGACTTGCCCAACTAGTATATGGTGGAACGGAGACTGAGACATGGGCTTTTAACCCCTCTGCTACTGTGTGTCATGTGAGAAATGTTGGAGAGGAAGTCCTGAGGATCTCCTCCTGAAGAATTGTCCCCCCTACTGGATCCAAGCCCTCAGAATCAATTCATCCGTGAAACATTCACTGAGCCTCCTCTGTGTTCCAGGCCCTGAGGATAAAACGTGGTCTGAGTCTTCAAGTAACTCAGGAGCCAGGGTGAGCAGCCAGGGATGGGAGTTGGCCAAAGGAGGGGCCCTGGCTGGGGTGGAGAGGGTGAGGAGGTGCTTCCAGAAGGAGGCAGAAGCCCACTTGAGTCTTAAAAGATGGGAAGAGCCAGCCTAGTAAAGGGGTGAGGGTTGGGAAAGGGCATTGAGGGCAGAAGAAGGGCTTGAGCAGAGAGGGGAAAGAAACCTCCGAGAAGCACCATCAGCACACTCACTCCAGCTCTGCGGTTCACCTGCCTCCACTGTCCCCCCTTCTGCTGCTGCCCTGGTTACCAGAAGCCGTTTTGTTCGGTGGGAAGGTGGGCAGGCACAGTGCATTGCTAGGGGTGGGTACCTGAACATGCCAACAGAGCCTCCTTTTTCCAGGATGTTTGAACGTGGGTCAGATGGTCTCTCCCCAGGGCCTGACGGTGAGAGGTGCATCCTGCAGAAGGCCTTGGCAGTGGGTGTGCAGAGGGCACAGCAAGAGTGGGCAGACCAGGCTGTCTGAGTAAGGACTCAACACACCTCTAAAGTCCCGCCGCATGCTCAGCATGGGTTCCAGGACACATGCCAGGGCCGCCTTAACACATTTCTTGTTTCCTTTAGATTGTCCAAATTGGGTTTCTGTCACCTGTAACCAAAGATCCCTGCTGACACAGCCCCTGAGTTCCTCAGACTCAGGAGAGGGACCTTTAAACTAAGAGAGGCTAACCTATAGATCAGGAAGTCAACCGACTCATTTCCCGTGAGAAATGTCACTGCTCATTGGGTCAGCCTTTCACATCATTACTGCCGGTGTCTCCTTTCCCCGGAGAAAAGCCACCTGCATTGACACCTGGCCTCTTGGAGCAGGCCACAGGCCCAGCGAGGATCTATAGCTAGAGGCATCAAGCAAGGACTGCCCAAGGGTCAAAAAACTGTTTCTGTTAAGGTCCAGACAGTAAATATTGTAGACTTTGCAGTCTCTGTTGAAACCATTCAACTCTACTACTGCAGTGTGAAAACAGCCAAAGACAGCACATAAATACATGAGCATAGCTGTGTTCCAATAAAACTTTACTTATAAACATTGAAATTTGAATTTCATACAATTTTCATGTGTCCTGACATACTACTCTTTTTTTTTTTTTTGAGACGGGAGTCTTGCTCTGTTGCCCAGGCTGGAGTGCAGTGGCGTCATCTTGGCTCACTGCAACCTCTGCCTCCTGAGTTCAAGTGATTCTCCTGCCTCAGCCCCCTGAATAGCTGGGATTACAGGCACACAACACCATGCCCAGCTAATTTTTGTATTTTTAGTAGAGACAAGGTTTCACCATGTTGGCCAGGCTGGTCTTGAACTACTGACCTCAGGTGATCCGCCTGCCTCGGCCTCCCAAAGTGCTGGAATTACAGGTGTGAGCCACCATGCCTGGCCAATATATTACTCTTCTTTCAACTTTTTCCAGTTGTTTAGGAATATAAAAGCCATTCTTAGCTCTCAGACCAAGCAGAAACCAGTGGTAAGGGACCAGATTTAGCTTTGCAGCCTGCAGTCTGCCTACTGTTGGCCTAGGACATGAACACTTATGCCAAGAAAGAAGATGGTTGACAAGGAAGCTGGACAACTGGGTCCATGGGCCAGGCCAGGGACACTGCTGAGGCTGCTATCTAGGCTTGTCACTCTAACTGCTGCTTCTCGAGCCATTCAGACCACCCTCTTCAGTTTACACCTTCCTGAAGAAGCAACTCAAGACCCATGAGTGGGCTTAAGTGCTTGGAGATGATGACATGTCTAGTCTTGCCTCCCAAAATTTAGCCTCGGACCACCTTGATGCAGCCGCTCCTGACACTTCTATGGGCAGTTGTCCTGCCCCCATCCCCTGTGAGAAGCAGATTATGAAAGCCCACTCCTCCCACCCCACACAACCCAGGACCCAGAGGCCAGGAGGGAATAGGCTGGCTGTAGCCGCTGACTCGTGCCCTGGCATGAAGGCATGAGCTCTTTTGAGAGGGATCTTAAAAGACACAGTGGGAAGCTGCAGTTACAAGCTGGCTCTGTGGCTGGGCACAGTAGCTCACACCTGTAATCCCAGCACTTTGGGAGGCTGAGGCAGGTGGATCACTTGAGGTCAGGAGTTCAAGACCAGTCTGGCCAATATGGGGAAAACCCATCTTTCCTAAAAATACAAAAATTGGGGAGGCATGGAGGCATGTGCTTATAGTCCCAGCTACTCAGGAGACTGAGGCAGGAGAATTGCTTGAACCCGGGAGGTGGAGGTTGCAGTGAGCCGAGATTGTGCCACTACACTCCAGCCTGAGGAACAGAGTGAGACTCTATCTAAAAAAAAAAAAAAAAAAAAAGTGGGCTCTGTGCTGGAAGATTGAGTAGACTCAGGGGCCAGGGTGGTTGTAGGAGGCCAGATGTCAGTGGAAGTTGGGGGAATGGAGATTGGTGGAAGAGATAACAGTGGGTATCCTGGAGACAGAGATAGATCGACTGACTGGCTGAAAGAGAGACAGACAGTAGGTGAGTCCCAGACCTGTCCCATTTCTGGCCCTTCCTGAGGCTTGACTAGGGGGTCTTCACTGTAACTTCATAGCCCCCTCACCCTATACCTGGGGTAATCTGGGTAATTTCAATGCTTCTCTGATACATTCTATCAAACCAGAAGCTGTGGAGCAGGTAATTTCTTTTTATTTATTTTAAATTTGTATAAATTTATGGGATACAAGTGTAATTTTGTTACATGCACAGAATTCATAGTGGTGATGTCAGGCTTTTAGGGTATCCATCACCCAAATAACATACGTTGTACCCATTAACTGAATTCTCATCATCCATCCCCCCATCCCCTTCTCTGCGTCCACTATTATTCCATACTCACACCCACGTGTATACATTATTCAGTTCCCACTTGTAAGTGAGAACGTGAGTATTTGTCTTTCTGTGTCTGACTTGTTTCACCTAAGATAATGACGTCCAGTTCCATCCATATTGCGGCAGAAGACACGATTTCATTCATTTTTGTGTCTGAACACGATTCCACTGGGTATACGGACCATATTTTATTTATCTGATCGTCTGTTGATGGAGACGTAGGTTGATTCTGTGTCTTGGAGGAGGTCATTTCCGCTGTTGGCCGAGGTCATCCTGAGTTTCTGATCTTACTCTCCCAGGGAACTCTGCACTTCACGTTGGGGACTTTTTGCTGTCTTGGTGTCTGCAGGTTGGAATCTTGCTTCAGCCACAAAAATTCACAGTTGGGTGGTCTGGGTCTCACTTCCCTCATCTCTTAAATGGCTGTCCTGCATCAGGCACCGTTTACTATGACAATGTTGAACTTTATCTGAGCCCTGTGCCGCCAGAAGGCAGCGACAGTAAAGTTCTCCAACCTCTTTAAGTTCCGAGGAAAGAGCTAGCCACAAAGGACCACCTTAAGCTAGCATCCCGAGGAAAGACGGATCCTCACCCTTTCTTACTATTCCGTAAGACTCGCCGATGACGCCTTTGTTTACCTGCCTCTCTAAAACCCCAGTCCCCTTCGAGATGCTCCTCATTAATGAACGTTCTCCCTATTGCAATGACCTGAATGAAATCTTAACTGTCTGGGGCCTTTTGCGTTCACAATGACCATAATTGTGTTGTTGTAAGCGTCAATCGGGGGCGCAGCCGGAGTCCCAGGTCCCAGTCCTGGCTCCCCCACGTCAGGCTTCCCCTTTGGGCCGGTTTCAGGTCTCAGTTGGGAGCTCCCTAAGGGCCCCTAGCTTAGAATATGTGTGAGTGGCAACCCAATCCCTCAACCCCTGAGCGGGGAGTCCGGGCAGAGCGAGCTGCTGTAACTTTTGCCCGCCGCCACCAGAGGGCGGCGGCTCCGCGGAGGAGGGCCCCAGCCTCTGCGCTCGCTCGCGCCCACGGTGCCTTTAAAACGTGCGTTGGAAGTGGACGCCACGCAGCCTGCTTTCCAGAGCCCCGGCGCTTCCCTTCTTCCTTCGCTGCACTCCAGGCGCTTTCCTTACGCGTCCGCGCGCGGCGAGTCCTTCCGCTCCGCAGGGCGCGCCTCAGGACTCTTGAGTGGGCGGGAGGGCTGGAAGGCCAGGCTGGAGCTTCGGGTCTCTAGCGCTGTGCAGGGCACAAGGTCCCTGCCCCTCTCACGGTCGCTGGCCTCTCTACTTAAATCTCGAAGGATTTCTGAGGCAGCGGGAAATGGGGAGGAGGGACGAGAGCCCAAGACCACTGTCTTGGGTGCGGGGTTTAACCAGTCACACCCATCAGCCCCTTAGAACGTCACAGCGTTTCCTTAAAGTGGGCAAGACAGGAACTGTTGCCTCTTCTGAAAGATGGGCAAACGGGCTCCCAAAGAAAAAAGTTGATTAGCAGAACTAGTAAATGGCAGAATTAGGACAGGAACTCAGTTCTCCTAGGCCCAGACCCGGAGCTTTTGGGGTGGGGTGGCACAGAGATGGCTCCTTGCCTGGCGTAAGTGAACTGGTCGCTCCAGCCGAAAGGGGCGCCGCACATCCTCTCCCGCAGGACGGCCACCGCTGGACATCAAAATGCAGCCGCTTTTGGACTCAAATTGTAGAGTTCTTTTTGTTGTTGTTTGTTGTTTATTTATTTATTTACTGAGACAGAGTCTAGCTCTGTCACCCAGACTGGAGGGCTGTGGCACGATCTCGGCTCATTGCAACCACTGCCTTCCGGGTTCAAGCGATTCTCTTGCTTCAGCCTCCCAAGTAGCTGGGATTACAGGCGCCCGCCACCACGCCCGGCTAATTTTTGTATTTTTAGTAGAGAAGGGATTTCACCATGTTGATCAGGCTGGTCTTGATCTGCTGACCTTGTGATCTTCCCGCCTTGGCCTCCCACAGTGTTGGGATTACAGGCGTGAGCCACCGCGCCCAGCATGTTTGCTTTTTAAAGTGCTTATGTCCACCTACACATTTTAGAGGAAAATAGAAATACTAAAGCCAAACTGTCCACAGTGACCGTCTGTGGCAGTTGAAGTAGCAGTAATGGAAATTGCGTTTTATCTGTATTGTTCAAAATATTCACTACTAGCATATATAAATCAGAAAGAGGAGCAATGATTCAGGACTTCTGTTTGACAAAATGATAATAATACTTCCTCTTTAAATAATTGGAAAATACAGGCTGGGTGCAGTGGCTCATGCCTGTAATCCTAGCACTTTGGGAGGCCGAGGTGGGAGGATCCCTTGAGCCCAGGAATTTGAGACCAACCTGGGCAACATGTCAAAACCCCATCTCTACAAAATAAAAAATTAAAATGTAAACACTGGAAAATAAAGAGAATGAAGAAAATAAAATTCATCAGTACCTCCTCCCAGATATTGGTATTTTTCTTTCTGGTTGGTTTCTTTCTGTACAAAATGTGAATAACAGTATTAACTGTACAGGAATGTTGTGAGGATTGAGCGAGAGAACGTATGTAATAGTTAACATTCCAGAAGTGTTAGCTATTTTTATATGCAACAAAATCAGCACCAGACTGTATCTACCACTTCTATGCTGCTGTCTTCACATCCAGCATTGCTTCATGAACGGTTTCCCATTCAATTCTTCTTTTAAAATTGTATTTTTAGTGATGGTACGGTATTTTATTACATGTAAGTACAATTTATTTAAGTTATCCCCTATTGTTAATCCTTTAGAATGTTTCCAATTTTTGCTGTTAAAATAACAGAGAGATTAACATCTTTAAACATCTACCTTTGTCAGCATTTCTGATTATTTCCTTAGATGAATTTTTAGAGGTAGGATTACTGGGACAAAGGGTGCAGATATTTTTCAGGCTTTTGACTCAGGTTACCAAATTGCTTCCCAGAAAGATCTTGCCAGTTTACACTCCCACCTGCAGTGCGTGAGAATGTCTGCCTCACGGCACACAAAGGAGTGATTTTTTGGGGGGGATGGGTGAGATTTGGGTCTGTTGCTGAACTGAGGAAAATAAGCCCCCCAAGCCCCATATAGCGAGGTAGAGTTTAAACTTCGGGGCAGAGAAGGGATGTCAAAACAGACAAAGTCCATGGGAGAAAGGGAAGGGATGTGGAGCAGCTTTACAGAGATTGTCTTGGATTTAAGAAGAGATACCTCATGTTTGGAGACTGGTGGAAAGAGGTGTGATTGGGTGTCGACAAAGTCATTGTAAGGAGGTAGGTGAATTCAAGAGGCTAGTCCCTAGGGGCCACCTTTTCTCAGTCAAGTAGGAGGCTGGGTCATCTATCCCAAAGGTAATAGGTGAGCCCGAGAAGGGGACTTGAGGATAGAGGTGCAACCCTTTAACTTGAGGACAATAAAAGAGTTGACTGTCCAGTTGAGGGTGATGACTTTGAGTTGTCATGGCACCATTCATGGCACCATTCTGCAGGGCTGTGGGTACTTTCTCTACAGCATGCAGTTACCTGGGGAAAGAAAAACTGTATATATGAATTTAAACCAAATCTTTCAAAATGTGGTAAACAGTAGAAAACTCTTTTTGGGGAGCTGGAGGGATTCATGGTAATGAAAAGCCTGTAGGTTTCTGGAGTTGTACCAAACTTTCAAGGAACAGTTAATTTCTATCTTATATAAGTTGTTAAAGAAATTGCCCAGATCATTTGATGAAACCAGTATAATCTTGATTCCAAAATCGGTGAGGACAAAGCAATAAATAAATATATCAAGTTCATTTCAGCTGTGAACGCATGTATAAAAATCCTGGCCAGGCACGGTGGCTTACACCTGTAATCCCAGCACTTTGGGAGGCCGAGGCAGGCAGATCACTTGAGGTCGGGAGTTCAAGACCAGCCTGGCCAACATGGTGAAACCCTGTCTCTACTAAAAATACAAAAAATTAGCTGGGCATGGTGGCATGCACCTGTAATACCAGCTACTTGGGAGGCTGAGGCGGGAGAAATGCTTGAGCCCAGGAGACAGAAGTTACAGTGAGCCGAGATTGCTCCACTGCACTCCAGCCTGGGCAACAGAGTGAGACTCTGTTTAAAAAAAAAAACAAAAACAAAAAAAAACTTAAATAAAATATCAACTAATCTAGTTAAATGTTTTTTGAAAGTAGGTTTATCCCAGGAATTCCAGCTCAACATTGAAAATCACCCCACTTTAATAAAGGACAAAAATCACATGAAAAAAATCACATGAGTATCTCAAATGGTAAAGAAAAAGTAGCATATTGATAAAGTTTTTCACCTATTTTTTAATTTGTGAGTAACTCAGCATATGACTTCCTTGGACTTATGAAAATGAAAAAAAAAAAACTTAGCAAACTGGAAATAGGAAAGATATCTTTAATTTGGTAAAGGTTATATAGGGCCAGGTGCAGTGGCTCACACCTGTAGCCCCAGCACTGTGGGAGGCCAAGGCAGGAGGATTGCTTGAGCCCAGGAGTTTGAGATTAGCTTGGGCAACATAATGAGACCCCATTTCTATCAAAAATACAAAAATTAGCCAGGGGTGGTGGCACATGCCTATAGTCCTAACTACTTAGGAGGCTGAGGTGGGAGGATGGATTGAGCCTCGGAGGTCGAGGTTGCAGTGAGCCATTATTGCACCACTTCACTCCAGCCTGGGAGACACAGCAAGACCCTGTCTCAAAAAAAACCGGTTATATAGCAAAAACTTAAAGCAAACACTACGATTAATGAGCATTCACTTTGAGATCTGGAACAAAATAAGGCATCCAACTGTACAGATATCAACTATATAATAATAGAAGTTCTAGACAAAGCTATGAGCGAAGAAAAATATAAGACATACAAGATGAGAAGAGATAAAACTATCACTATGTGAAGATATTTTCATTTGTCTTGAAAAGCAAAGAGAATCAGCATAGACTTTTAAAATTAAGATAATTCAGTAATTTAGTAGATAGAAGATTGACCAAAAATAAATCCTTAACATTTGTCTTCACCCCAAACAACCAACATCTAGTCACAATAGCAGCAACAAAGTATAAAAAAATCTAGTAATGAACTTAATTAAAAATATCTATGGAGAAAACATTAAAATTCTAAAAAGGATATAGAAAATAACCTGACTAAATGGAGATAAATTTTAGGTTCTTGCATGACATGATTGAATATTATATAGAAATCAGATCTTTATGAATTAATCTATACATTCAATGAAATCCCAATAAAAATTCCAGCTCTATTTTCCAGGAACTTGATAAACTCACTCTCAAATTTGTGTTGACAAACAGGACTAAGTCAACCTCAAAAAAATAAAGAGCTGGAATTTATCCTACCAGATATTAAGTACACTACAAAGCTATGTCAAACCAAACCAAACCAAACAACATTGTTTTGGCACCAAAACAGACCAATAGACCATGGAATGGAATAGAAAACTGAAAGTCAGACCATAGTATACAGGTTGGGGGCATCACAAATCAATGAAGAAAGCAGATTAAACTCGTTCACTATATGGGGGAAAAATTCAGAATCCCTGCCTTACACCGAAGGGAAAGGAATACACCGTGTGGTGTTCTGATATATATATTGGTTTTCATCCATATATTGGCTCCTAACTCCCATAGCCCTTGTTACAGTCTTGGCTCCTAACTCCCATAGCCCTTGTTACAGTCTTGTTATAATGTTCAGCGTGTGAGGCCTCAGGAAACAGAATCTCTCTTCTGCCCTCCTTTCACCTGCTCCAAGGCAGACATCTAATCTACCCCCACCTTTCTGATTGTGGGTCTTAAGGTCCTCCCTGAGAGGATTCCACCTCATACCCTGAAGGGCAAGAATGCTTCCATAAAAATCCAAGAGGACTGGGTTCAGAGAGATCCAGATAGCTGAACACATGCAGGCTGACAGGAGGAACTCATTTGCGGGCCTGGAGGGTGGTGTACCCCAACTCCATGGGGACAGAAGCTCCTGTGCTGGAGACCCTTCCAGAACTCGCTAGAAGTCTCTTTATCTGGCTGTTTATTTGTATCCTTTAAAATATCTTCCTTAGTAAACTGGTAAATGTGTTTCCCTGAGTTCCGTGAGCTGCTCTAGCAAATTAATCAAGCGTAAAGAGACAGGCATGGGAACCCCAACTTGAAGTCAGTTGGTCCGAAGTTCTGAGGCCTGGAGTTGTGGCTGCGGGGAAGGAGGGAGAAGTTTTAGGGACTGAGCCCTCAACCTGTGGGATCTGACACTATCTCCGGGTAGATAGTATCAGAAATGAATTGGAAGACACCAGCTAGGTGTCTGCTGCTTGGTGGTGGGGGAAACCCACACACATTTGGTCACAGCAGGTTCTTCTGTGTTGATGATTGTTGCTGTATGATGTAAAACACTAAGTGATGTAAAACTTTAAGGTGAGAAATAAAACCAAAGTTGATAGATGAAAATGTAAGAGACTATCTTTGAAACTTGGGTTGGGAGAGGGACTCATTAAACAAAACTTCAAAGCACAAACCAAAAGGCAAAAAATGCATTAGTTTGATGACATCCAAATTAAGTATTTCTGTACAAAAGAGGATACTATGGACAATAGGTGACAGAATAGGTGAAGATATCTGTAAATCTAAAAATGATAAGGGATTAATAGATAGAATATGCAAGTACCATTGACACAGGCTTTTATTCTCAGTCTCTTTGCAAGCCAGGAACCACCAGCCAGCAATGCCACACACAGGCCTCGCTTGACCATGCTACCTGTTGCAGGAGATGGCCTGCCCACTTGGCCCACCCAAGCTAAGTATGGCTTGAGCACCTGTTCCTGAGTTCTTGTCCTGTGCCCAAGAAGAATGAGGATGCACTGACAATCAAAGAATGAGCAAGGCAGGGAGTTTTATTGAGTGATGAAACAGCTTTCAGCGGAGAGGGGATGCAAGGGTTGTCCCCCTACCTGAAAGCTGGAAAGTGCCCATAATATGGCTGAGTCCAGGGCTTTTTACAAGCTCAGAATGGGGGAGAGGCAGGCCACAGGTAGTATTGGAGAAAGCAACATTCTATTGGTTAATAGGCATTCAGAAAGAATCAGTCGGGAAACGGAAGCAGAAAGAACAGAAGTTCTCACTCTGGGTTGTGGTTTCATCCAGGACCAGCAGTCTGGTCTTTCAGCCTTCAAGCTGTTTTTGGCTTGAAGGTGGGGTTTCGCTGGGGACCTGCCCCTATTTGCCTAGGCTGCCACCTGTTGCTATCACTCTCATCTCTCCATATACATTGGGGATAGGTTCTAGGCTCCCCCTTGGATACCAAAATCCAAGACTGCTCAAGTCCCTTATTAAAAATGGCATAGTATTTGCACAAAACTTGTGCACAAGTCCTGGATACTTTAAATCATCTCTAGATTGCTCATAGTATCTAATACAATGTAAATGCTATGGAAATAGTTGTTATACTGTATTCTTAAAAAATCATTGTATTGTTGTTGAGACAAGGTCTCACTCTGTTGCCTGGGCCTAAGTGCAGTGGTGCAATCACAGCTCACTGTAGCCTCCACCTCCTGGGGTCAATCGATCTTCCCACATTAGCTTCTTGAGTAGCCAGGTCTACAGGCACACACCCTGACACCAAACTCATTTTTTAATTTTTTGTAGAGACAAGGCCTCACCGTGTTGCCAAGGCTGGTTTCAAACTTCTGTTCTCAAGCGATCCTCCCGCCTCAGACTTCCAAAGTGTGGGGATTACAGATGTGAGCCATTGTGCCTGGCCTAAATGTTGTATTGCTATTTTCTTCATTTTTATTTATTAAAAAATATTTTCAATCCATGGTTGGTTGAATCTGAGGATCTGGGACCTGTGGATATGGATGGCCAACTGTAACTCATGCAAACCAATAAGCAAAAGGGGTATTCCTGGTTTCCCATCCAACAAGTAAGAAGCTTAGAAGTCATCACTCTGTCCTAACAATTAAAAAGCTGAACAAACGAAAATCAACAACTCTTCTTAGATCCATCAAAGAATTAGGTCATGGGGAAAATCATTACCTCCCAAGTTGAAGGCAGATGGATACTTCCAACTTACTGGAACAGAAAATCACGAGCGGAAACCTCCCTGGGAACCAGTACTAGGATAAGAAAACCTGACCTGTAATTGATGAATTGCTGGAGGCCTCGTTGTGGACAAATCTGACAGTTGAAAGCTTCAGCAGGATCCCAATCTTAGCAGAGACCCACATTTTTGTGATTGTAGCCCCCAGAGCTCTATCAGGTTCTCACAGTGAATATCAGAGAAAAATCTTTAGCTTCTGGCAAGGGGGAGAGGAAATGTAACCATTTGAAATAGCTAGAGGGTTCTGATCTTCTTGACAAGGCCTTCCCTCAGGAGAAATTATTTCACCAGAGCCTGACCAACCAAGATAAGGGAAATACCCAAATCCAGTTCCCTCTAGCCTTCCTGTCCTACCTAAGGAGTGAAACAACCCCAAAACACAAGAAAAACACAAGACAAAACACAGAAAACACAAGACAAAACAATGGAACAGGATATCCAAGAACTGTGGGACAATTGAAAATGATGTAACATACATGTAATGAGAGTATCAGAAGAAGAATAAGAAGGAACAGAAATATTTGAAGCAATAATGACTGAGAATTTCTTCTAATTAATGTCAGATACTAACATACAGATCCAGGAAGCTCAGAGAACACCAAGCTGAATAAATGTCAAAAACCTATACTAGGCATATCATATTCAAACTGCAGAAAATCATAGATTAAGAAAAAAAATTGAAAGAGACCAGAGCAAAATAACAGCTTACATATAGAGAAGCATAGATAAAAATTACATCTGGGCCAGACATGGTGGCTCATACCTGTAATCCTTTGGGAGGCTGAGGGAAGGCAGGTTGCTTGAGCTCAGGAGTGTGAGAGCAACCTAGGAAACATGGTAAACCCTGTCTCCACAAAAAATTTAAAAATTATCTGGGGCTGGGTGTGGTGGCTCATGCCTGTAATCCCAGCACTTTGGTAGGCTGAGGTGAGTGAATCATTTGAGATCAGGAGTTTGAGACCAGCCTGACCAACATGGTGAAACCCCATTTCTACTAAAAATACAAAAAATTAGCCAGGCATAGTGGTGGGCGCCTGTAATCCCAGGGACTCAGAGGGTGAGGTATGAGAATTGCTTGAGCCTGGGAGGTAGAGGTTACAGTGATCTGAGATCATGCCACTGCACTCCAGCCTGGTTAACAGCATGAGACTCTGTCACAAAAAAGCAAATAAAAATCAGATGGGCATGGTGGTGGGTGCCTGTAGATCCAACTATTTGAGTGGTTGAGATGGGAGGATTTCTTGAGCCTAGGAGGTCAGGGCTGCAGTGAGCTGTGATTGAGACACTGCACCCTAGCACTCTAGCCTGGGTGACAGAGCAAGACTGTATCTCAAAAAAAAAAAAAAAAAAAAAAAAGACTCAAGTATATTGTTGTCTACAATATACCCACTTTAAATATAAAGATCCATATAGACTAAAAGTAAATAGATGGAGAAGGATAAGAAAGATATACCATGCTAACACTAATCAAAGAAAGCTGGAGTAGCTATATTCAGACAGAGCAGACTTCAGAGCAAGCAAATTAAACAGGGATAAGAGGGGCATTACATCATGACAAAGGGGTTGATTCTCCAGGAAGACATAATCTTTAATGTGTATGTCCCTAACAACAGAACATTAAAATACATGAGGCAAAAACTGATAGAACTGCAAGGAGAAATAGATGAATTCACTATTTTAGTTGGAGACTTCAATACCCCTTTGTTGAAAATGGACTGATCCAACAGTCAGAACATCAGTAAGGATTTGATGAACTCAACAGCACCATCAATCAACAGGATATAATTGACATCTATAGACTACTTCATTCAAAACAGCATAATACACATTCCTCACATGCACCACTCAGCAAGGTAGACCACATTCTGGGCCACAACCTGCACCCTAACTAATTCAAAAGAACAGAAATATTACAATGTATGCTCTCAGTCTACAATGGAATTAAACAGAAAGATAGCTGGAAAATCCTCCAAATACTTGGAGACTAAACAACATACTTCCAAATAACATATGGGCTGAAAAAGAAATCTCAAGAGAAACCAAAAAATATTTGGAACTAAATGAAAATGAAAACTCAAATTTTCAAAATTTGAGGGATGCAGTAAAAGTGCTTAGAGGGATATTTATGACATTGAATGCATATATTAGAAAAAAAAATCTAACATTATAACTCAAACTTTCACCTTAGAAAAAGAACAGCAAATTAAATGCAAGGCAAGGAAAAGGTAGCAGATCCCATAGAAGGATGGACAGTTTATCAAGAGAAAACTTAAACTTATAAAAGTGGTAACCCAAATAGGCAAGTTAAGAGAATTATTAAAAATTAAAATCATTAGTAATCAAAGAAGTTCAATTTTAAACAACAATGAAATATCAACCTTACACCTAGCAGACTGGCAAAAATTGGAAAGCTGGAAAATGCCAAGTGTTAGCAGGTAAGTGGAGATATAGGTTCCTTCACATGCTGCTAGTGGGAATGCAGGTTGTCAACCATTGTGGAGAGCAGTCTGACACATTAGATATATTAGATAAATTAAATATATGCACAGCTTGGGACCCAGCAAATCTACTCCTGGGTGTATATACACTCAGGATATGTAATCATACAGGTCTATCAGGGAATACAGATTAGAACATTGGCTGCTGTGTCAGTTCTGCTAGTAGGCAATTGGAGACAAGCAGTTGTCCATCTGGAGAGGAATAAATGGGTAAAATGTGAATGATGCATGTAGTAGAGTGCTTTAGTCTGTTTTATGCTGCTGTAACAGATACCACGGATTGGATAATTTGCAATGAACCAAGATTTATTTCTTACATTTCTGGAGATGGGAAGTCCAAGATCATGGTGCCAGCATCTGGCAAGTGCCTTCTTGCTGCTGTGTCATAAGATGGCAGAAAGCATCGGATGGCAGTAGAGCAAAGAGAGGGTTAGAGAGGGCCAAATTCACTCTTTATCTTTCATTTTTGTTTTTTTGAGGCAAGGTTTTGCTCTGCCACCCAGGCTACAGCACAATAGCATGATAATAGCTGACTGCAGCCTTGAACTCCTAGGCTCAAGGGATCCTCCCACCTCAGCCTCCTGAGTAGCTGGGACTACAGGCATACACCACCATACCCAGCTAATTTTTTTCATTTTCTTTTTCTTTCTTTCTTTCTTTTTTTTTTTTTTTTTTAAAGAAGGGGTCTCACAATGTTCCTCAAGCTGGTTTTGAACTCTTGGGCTCAAGCAGTTCTCCCACCTCAGCCTCCCAGAGTGTTGAGATTACAGGCATGAGCCACTGTGCCTAGCCCTTAAACTCACTCTTTTATAATAGCACCAATCCCACTCATGAGATGGAAGCTGTCAATTTCTTAAAGGTTCCACCTCTGAATACTGCTACAATAGCAATTACATTTCAGCATGAGTTTTGGAGGGGACAAACATTCAAACCATAGCAGATGTATACATAGCAACATGAATGAATCTTAAAAACAGCACACAGTGACAAAGGTAAGAAGCATAATGAGATAACTTGATACCATTCATAAATTAAAGTAGATGCATGTATTTTTGTAATTTATTGTATATATTACCAATTTAAAAAATGCATACACACAACATTTGAAATAGATCATAAGCCTAAATCTGGAAGCTGAAACTGTAAAACTTCAAGGAGAAAACATGGGAAGATCTTATGATTTGAGGTTAGGCAAAGATTTTAGGATTAAAAAAGCACGAATGAAAAAAGAAAAATGAATGAATTGGCATCATCAAAATTAAAAGCATCGCTTTTTGAAAGGCACCATTAAGAAAATGAAAAAGACAAGCTGCAGCTTGAGAAAAAATATTTGCAAAACACACAAATGATAAAGGATTTTGTGACAGTCATCAACTTATTGCTTCTTGGCTCCAAATTCACCCTTCTTTACCTGCTCTGTGATAATGGAGGTGGGTTAAATAAATATTTTTCTTTGATATTTGATGTTAAGCCAGTAGTAGACCTGGGAGGAGGAAGAAATTTTCTCTTACTGTTTCCCTTTTCCTGAAGAGGGCAGCTTCTTCAGCTCCCAGTTCTGGCAGTGCATGGTAACCTTCAGTGCCCAGCTGACAGAAGCTTCCCTCAGCGTCTTCTCTAAGTGGTGTGCCACTGGCAAGGCACCTGACCATGAGTGGCTTCCCCCAGCACCCCATCACCTGAAGAATTTGCAGCAAGTTTCAAGGTATGGCACTTCTCTGTGGACAACATCACCTAGTACCCTAAAGGGAACATTCCAGTATTGCACTGTGAGCCACTTCAGTGTCTTCTTCACCATCCAGGATGCCATGCTGTGCTCTTCCCAGCAGGATCTGGAGTTCCTCCTTGGGCACTGTATCCTGCCGGCAGTGGCTGTTCCCCATATTTGCCATTCTTGCATTCATCAGAGTTCTCTGTAACTCTTATGAGTCAATTTCCCATTACTCAAATCTCGTGTTATTTCTTTATGTTAAACTTTACCTGTTTTCTATTTCCTGATTGGACAGTGATACCAAATTCTATCCAGAATATATACAGAAACCTCCCAACTCAATAATAAATAAAACAACACTGACTTAAAATTGTGTTAAAGCTATTCACCGAATAAGATATAAAACAAACACTGACTTAAAAATAAGATTTAAAACAAAAGATTTAAAGCTACTTTTCCAAATAAGATATAAGCACATAAAAAGATTCTCAACACAATTAATCAATAGAGAACTGCATATTAAAACCACAATGAGATACCATTAACATCACAAAATGTTCAAATTTTAAAATCTTGACAATACAAGCTGAGGATGTAGAGCAACTGGAACTTTTACTTCTTTTTCTTTTTACCTTTCCTTTTTTCTTCCCTGGGATGGATCCTGAGCAACTAGAACACTTATATATTGCTGATGGAAATGCAAAATGGGACATCAATTTGGCAATTTCCGATAAAATTAAATATATACTGATGTATATATCTCATTGTTTTAATATGCAATTCCTTAATGACAAATAATGTTGAGCATTTTGTTGTTGTTGTTGTTTTTTGACAGTCTTGCTCTGCTGCCCAGGTTAGTGTGCACTGCTACAATCACAGCTCAGTGCAGCCTCGACCTCCCAGGCTCAAGTGATCCTTCTGCCTCCCAAGTAGCTGGGACTACAAGAGTGTGCTACCACACCAGCTAATTTTTAATTTTTTTTGTAGAGATGGGGACTCACTCTATTGCCCAGGCCAGTCTCAAACTCCTGGGCTCAAGTGATCCTCCTCAGCCTCCCAAAGTGCTAGGATTACAGGTGTGAGCCAACCCACTCAGACATTTTTAAATGCTTATCTGCCATCTGTTTATCTTATTGTTGAGATATCTGTTCAGATGGTTTGTCTATTTTAAAGTTGGGTTCTTTGTTTTTGTTGAGTTTTAAGAGTTCATTGTATATTTTGGATACAAGTACTTTATCAGATACATGTGTTATAAATAATTTCTCTGGTCTGTGGCTTTTTCATTCTCTTAACAGTGTCTTGTGCATAGCAGAAGCTATTAATTTTAATAAAGTTTGACATCAATTTTTTCTTTCATGAATCATGCTTTTGGTGTTGTATCTAAAAATTCATAGCCAAATCCAAAGTCATCTAGTCTTTCTCCTGTTTTCTTCTAGAAGTTTTATAGCTCTGCATTTTACATTTAGGCCTATGACCCATTTTGAATTAATTTTTGTGAAAGTTTGTTTCTCGATCCTTTTTTTTTTTTTTTTTTTTTTGCATATGGGCACCAGAACAATTTGTTGAAAAGATTAACCTTTTCCTATTGAATTGCCTTTGCTCCTTTGTCAAAGATAGGTTGGCTATTACTGAATGTAAATTATACCTCAATAAATTAACATAAGAAATACATATTTTCCAAAAATACAAACAAAAACATTTACTGTAAACATAGTAAAGTGGTTGCCAAGGTATATGGGAGGGTGTATAATATGAATACAAAAGAGAATGGGCTGGGCTCACACCTGTAATCCCAGTACTTTGGGAGGCCGAGGCATTGAATTACCTGAGGTCAGGAGTTTGAGACCATCCTGGCCAACATGGTGAAACCCTGTCTCTACTAAAAATACAAAAATTAGCCGGGCATGGTGGCACATGCCTGTAGTCCCAGCTACTTGGGAGGCTGAGGCAGGAGAATCGCTTGAACCCAGGAGGCAGAGGTTGCAGAGAGCTGAGATCACACCACTTCTCTCCAGCCTGGGTGACAGAGTGAGTGAGACTCCATCTCAAAAAAAAAAAAGAATCAATACAGGGATGGAAACAAGTGAGGGGCCTTGCATGCAATCATAATTTTTTTTTTTTTTGAGACGGAGTCTCGCTCTGTCATCCAGGCTGGAACGCAGTGGATCTCGGCTCACTGCAAGCTCTACCTCCCGGGTTCACACCATTCTCCTGCCTCAGCCTCCCGAGTAGCTGGTACTACAGGCACCCACCACCACACCAGGCTATTTTTTTTGTATTTTTAGTGGAAACGGGGTTTAACTGTGTTAGCCAGGATGGTCTTGATCTCCTGACCTCGTGATCCGCCAGCCTCAGCCTCCCGAAGTGCTGGGATTACAGGCCTGAGCCACCACACCTGGCCGCAATAATTTTTACAGATTGACAGTTGCCACTAAACTGTTCTGTCCTTCCTAAGCACTGGATAACCTAGCTAGAAACTACATTTCTCAGTCCCCCTTGGTACTTGATGTGACTGTATGTCTAAGTTCTTACCAGTGAGATGTGAGCAGAAGTGGTTGTGCTATTTCCATGTTATTTTTGAAAGAGATTTGGTCTGTACTCTGTCCCCCTTGCCTTCCTGCTCATCAGAAATAGTCACAACTGGAGCAGCCTTAAAAACCATCTACTGGGTGGCTTGTGGTGGCTCATGCCTATAATCCTAGCACTTAGGGAGTCCAGGATCAGAGGATCGCTTGAGCTCAGGAGTTTGAGACCAGCCCAGTCAATGTAGTGAGACTCCATCTCTACAAAAAAATTTAAAAAGTAGCTGGGTGTGGTGGTGTGTGCCTGTGGTCTCAGCTACTCAGGAGGCTGAGGTGGGAGGATCCCTGAGCCCAGGTGTTCCAGGCTGCAGTGAGCTATGATCACACCACTGCACTCCAGCCTGGGTGAGACAGTGAGACTCTGTCTTGAAAACAAAACAAAATAAAAACACCATACGTTGAGGATAACAGAACTGCCTTGCTTGTCTGGTCTCTGCATAACTTTGAGGAGCAGAGCATAACATTAAGGAAGTGAGACCATTCTTTCTTGAATAGTCTGTGGTAATTGCCAAAGAGGGGACAGAATAGGGCTGAGTGAGATAAAGAATTTTTCTGCCTGGGGCCAGGAGAGGTGGCTCACACCTGTAATCTCAGCACTTTGGGAGGCTGAGGCAGGTGGATCACTTGAGGTCAGGAGTTCAAGATAAGCCTGGCCAACCTGGTTGTGATGGTTAATACTGAGTGTTAACTTGATTGGATCGAAGGATACAAAGTATTGATCCTGGGTGTGTGTTTGAGGGTGTTGCCAAAGGAGATTAACATTTGAGTTAGTGCACTGGGACAGGCAGAGTCACCCTTAATCTGGGTTGGCACAATTTAATCAGCTGTCAGCATGGCTCGGATATAAGCAGGCAGAAAAATGTGAAAAGAGAGACTGGCCTAGCCTCCCAGCCTACATCTTTCTCCCAGGCTGGATGCTTCCTGCCCTGGAACACTGGACTCCAAGTTCTTCAGTTTTGGAACTCAGACTGGCTCTCGTTGCTCCTCAGCCTGCAGATGGCCTGTTGTAGGACCTTGTGATCATGTAAATTAATAAACTCATATATATATATTTATTTAGTTCTGTTCCTATAGAGAACCCTGACTAATACAGATTTTGGTACCAGGAATGGTTCTAGAGTAACATAATATTAAGGATGGAGTTCTTTCGTTGGTTTTGAGGTTTCTGGAATTGGCTGCTTAATATGATTAGACTCCAAAATGCTAAGGACTCTACTTCAAATAGGATGGAGGACACTGATAGTCCTTGGTGTGAACTGCTTAGAGAGTTATGCAAAATAAATGCATTTGACACTCCTGATTCATCACTCATGAGAGGCAAGGAGTTTAGTGACTCTATACTAATACCTTTGACCATATGTGGGGAACCAAGGAACATAGTGAAGCTGGTTACTTGCTCCTAAGTTCAGCGGACAAAGTGATGAAAGAAAATGATGAACTCAGGGATTCTATCTCCCGGCTTCAGAAGCAGACACCGAGTCTCAAATCTGCTAAGATTGCCCTGAGTGAGAGTCTTATCTCCTGTAGAGAAAAAGCTGAAATTGTGGAAAAACAGACACAAGCTCTTATCATGTGAGTGGCTGACCTGCAATGAAAGATGCATGCACAGCCTCACCAGGTGTCCATTGTTAAAGTGAGGGCATTGACTGGAAAAGAATGAGATCCTGCAACTTGAAATGGGGATGTGTAGGAGGACCCTGATGAAGCTGGGGACACTGAGTTTGTAAACTCTGATGAACCTTTTTTTGCCAGAAGAAATATCTTTCCCATCCTGAGTAGTGGCAACATCCCCTCCCTGACCCATGCTGCCATCAGCCTTTCCACTTTTGTCTGAGGAGATAAATCCTGTGCTGCCTGAGGCAGCAGTGATGGCCTCCCCTGAGGCAGTTGCTAGGCAAGACAATGTTGATTCTCCTCAAGAGGCACCCCCAACACCCCCTTTTGCTTCCAGACCTATAACTAGACTAAAGTCCTGGCAGGTCCCTAGAGGTGAGGTTGGGAGTGTGACCCATGAGGAAGTACGCTACACTCAAAAAGAACTGCTTGGGGCTGGGAGCAATGGCTCACACCTGTAATTTCAGCACTTTGGGAGGCCAAAGTGGGTGGCTCACTTGAGGTCAGGAGTTCAAGACCAGCCTAGTCTACATGGTGAAACCCTGTCTCTACTGAAAATATAAACATTAGCTGGGCATGGTGGTGCACACCTATAATCCCAGCTACTTGGGAGGCCAAGGCAAGAGAATCACTTGAACCTGGGAGACAGAGGTTGCAGTGCGCTGAGATCATGCCACTGCACTCCAGCCTAGACAACAGAGTGAGACTCCATCTCAGAAAAAAAGAACTTCTAATTTATATAAACGGAAATCTGGGAGAACAGGCATGGGAATGGATATTAAGGGTGTGGATTAATGGTGGAAGGAACATAGAGTTGGATCAGGCTGAATTTATTGATTTGGGCAACAAGAGTGAAAACTCTGTCTCAAAAAAAAAAAAAAAAAAAAAAGGTTCTAACAGTTTATTACCTGAAATATGGATTAAAAGATGGTCCACTGTGAGCGAGTTGGAAGTGCCTGATCTCCTTGGTTTAATGTGGAGGAAGGGATCCAGAGGCTTAGGGAGATTGGGATGGTAAAGTGGATTAGTCACATTACACCTACTCATTCCAGCTGGGAGGGTCCAGAAAATATTCCCTTGACCAATGCCTTGCAAAATAGATTTGTGAGGGCAGCATGTGCATCTTTGAAGAGCCCTGTAATTGCTCTTCTTTGTATGTCAGATTTCACAGTGGGAACTGCAGTCACTCAACTACAAAATTTAAATATAATGGGAATAATTGGATCCCTAGGTGGCAGGGCACAAGTGGCAGCACTCAATTGTCAAAGGCAAGGTTGGCATAGCTCCCATAATGGACAGCGGAGGCAAGCAGCAATCAGAATAGTCTAATTTGTGTAGAGCTCTCACATTGGCTAATTAATCACAGTGTTCCTAGAAGTGAAATTGATAGGAAGCCTACTGCATTCCTACTTAATTTATATAAGCAGAAAACTTCTACGTCGAATGGATAAAAGACTAATTTGAATTATAAAGTTTTAAAAACAGAGAATCACAGCCCCTCAATCAATTTCCAGACTTGAGCCAGTTTATAGACCCAGAACCCCTTGAATGAAGGGGTATGCCGAGTCCCCTTGAGGAAAGACCCCACTACATTACCGATAATGTATACAGCGAATCTTTCTCCCGTCCTTCCCCAAAGATACCTACCGCCTTTTACCAGGATAACTGTGCATTGGGGAAAGGGAAATGATCAGACATTTAAGGGACTACTGGACACTGGTTCTGAGCTGACATTGATTCCAGGGGACCCAAAACATCATTGCGGTCCTCCAGTTAAAGTAGGGACTTGTGGAGGTCAGGTAATTAATGGAGTTTTAGCTCAGGTCTGACTTAGAGTGGGTTTGGTCCCCGGACTCCAACTTACAGTGGGTTGGGTCCCCGGACTCATCCTGTGGTCTTTTCACCAGTGCCAGAATGCATAATTGGCATAGACATACTTAGCAGCTAGCAGAAGCCCCACATTGACTCCTGACTGGTAGGGTGAAGGGTATTAGGGTGGGAAAGGCCAAATGGAAGCCATTTGAGCTGCCTCTACCTAGAAAAATAGTATATCAAAACCAATATCACATCCCTGGAGGAATAGTGGAGATTAGTGCCACCATCAAGGATTTGAAATATGCAGGGGAGGTGATTCCCACCACATCCCCACTCAACTCTCCCATTTGGCCTGTGCAAAAGACAGATGGATCTTGGAGAATGACAGTGGATTATCATAAGCTTAAACAAGTGGTGACTCCAATTGCAGCTGTTGTACCAGATGTGGTTTCATTGCTTGGGCAAATGAACACATCTCCTGGTACCTGGTATGCAACCATTGACTTGGCAAATGCCTTTTTCCCCATTCCTGTTCATAAGGCCCACCAGAAGCAACTTGCCTTCAGCTGGCAAGGCCAGAAATACACCTTTACTGTCCTATCTCAGGAGTATATCAGCTCTCCGGCTTTGGGTCATAATCTTATTCAGAGAGAACTTGATTGCTTTTTGCTTCTGCAAGATATCACACCGGTCCATTACATTGATGAAAGTATGCCGATTGGATCCAGTGAACAAGAAGCAGCAAACACACTGGACTTATTGGTGAGACATTTTCATGCCAGAAGATGGGAAATAAATCTGAGTAAAATTCAGGGACCTTCTACTTCAGTACAATTTCTAGGAGTCCAGTGGTATGTGGTCTGCCAAGAATTCCTTCTAAGGTGAAGGATAAGTTGTTACATTTGGCCCTCACTAAGAAAGAGGCACAAAGGCTAGTGGACCTATTTGGATTTGAGCCAACACATTCCTCATTTGAGTGTGATACTCTGGCCCATTTATTGACTGACCCAAAAAGCTGCCAGTTTTGAGAGGGATCTAGAACAGGGGAAGGCTCTGCAACAGGTCCAGGCTGCTGTGCAAGCTGCTCTCCCACTTGGGCCATATGACCCAGCAGGTCCAGTGGTGCTTGAGGTGTCAGTGGCACATAGGGATGCTGTTTGGAGCCTTTGGCAGGCCCCCGTAGGCGAATCACAGCAGACGCCTCTAAGATTGTGGAGCAAGGTCCTGCCATCTGCATCTTCTACTCTCCTTTTGAGAGACAGCTCTCGGCCTGTTACTGGGCGTTGGTGGAAACTGAACTTTTGACTATGGGTCATCAAGTCACCATGTGACCTGAACTGCCTATCATGAACTGGGTGCTTTCTGGCTCATCTAGCCATAAAGTGGGTTGTGCACAGCAGCATTCCATCATCAAATGGAAGTGTTATATATGTGACTCTGAACAAGCAGAGCCTGAAGGCACAAGTAAGTTACATGAGAAAGTGGCTCAAATGCCCAAGGTCTGCACTCTTGCCACCCTGCCTTCTCTCCCCCAGCCTGCACTGATGGCCTCATGGGGAGTTCCCTATCATCAGTTGTCAAAGGAAGCAAAGACTAGGGCCTGGTTCACAGATGTTCTGCATGATATGCAGGCACCACCCAAAAGTGGACAGCTGTAACACCACAGCCCCTTTCTAGGACGTTCATAAAGGACAGCGGTGAAGGGAAATATTCCCAGTGGGCAGAACTTTGAGAAATGCATCTGGTTGTGCACTTCACATGGAAGGAGAAATGGCCAGATGTGTGATTATATACCGATTCATGGGCTATAGCTAATGGTTTGGCTGGATGGTCAGGCACTTGGAAGAAGCATGATTGGAAATTTGATGACAAAGAAATTTGGGGAAGAGGTATGTGGGTGGACCTCTCTGAGTGGTCAAAAAGTGTGAAGATATTTGTATCTCATGTGAGTGCTCACCAATGGGTGACCTCAGCAGAGGAAGATTTTAATAATCAAGTGAATAGGATGACCCGTTCTGTGGACACCACTCAGCCTCTTTCGCCAGCCACCCCTGTGTCATCACCCAATGCGCCCATGAACAGCCTGGCCATGGTGGCAGGGAGGGAGGTTATGCATGGGCTCAGCAACATGGACTTCCACTCACCATGGCCACTGCTGAATGCCCAGTTTGTCAGCAGCAGAGACCAACATTGAGCCCTCAATATGGCACCTTTCCTCGGGGTGATCAGCCAGCTACCTGGTGGCAGGTTGATTATATTGGACCTCTTCAATCATGGAAAGGGCAGAGGTTGTACTTACTGGAATAGACACTTACTCCAGTTATGGGTTTGCCCATCCTGCATGCAATGCTCCTGCCAAGACTACCATCTGTGGACTCACAGAATGCCTCATCCACCATCATGGTATTTCACACAGCACTGCCTCTGACCAAGGCACTCACTTTATGGCTAAAGAAATGTGGCAGTGGGCTCATGCTCATGGAATTCACTGGTCTTACCATGTTCCCCATCACCCTGAAGCAGCTGAATTGATAGAACAGTTGAATGGCCTTTTGAAGTCATAATTACAATGCCAAGTAGGTGACAATTCTTTGCAGGGCTAGGGCAAAGTTTTCCAGAAGGCCGTGTATACTCTGAATCAGTGTCCAGTATATGGTACTGTTTCTTTCATAGCCAGGATTCATGGGTCCAGGAATCAAAGTGTGTAATTGGAAGTGGCACCACTCACCATCACCCCTAGTGATCCAATTGCAAAATTTTTGCTTACTGTTCCCACGACGTTATGTTCTGCTGGCCTAGAGGCCTTAGTTCCAGAGGGAGGAACGCTGCCACCAGGAAACACAACAATGATTCCATTATACTGGAAGTTAAGATTGCCACCTGTACACTTTGGGCTCCTCCTACCTTTAAGTCAACAGGCTAAGAAGGGAGTTACAGTGTTGGCTGGGGTGATTGACCCAGACTATCAAGATGAAATCAGTCTACTACTCCACAAAGGAGGTAAGGAAGAGTACACATGGAATAAAGGAGATCCGTTAGGGCATCTCTTAGTATTACTATGCCAATGGGAAACTACAACAACCCAGTCCAGGAAGGACTACAAATGGCCCAGACCCTTCAGGAATGAAGGTTTAGGTCACTCCACTAGGAAAAAAACCATGACCTGCTGAGGTGCTTGCTGAAGGCAAAGGGAATACAGAATGGATAGGAGAAGAAGGTAATCATTAATACCAGTTACAACCACGTGACCAGTTGCACAAACGAGGACTGTAATTGCTATAAGTATTTCCTCCTTCTTTTGTTAAAAACATATTTGTGCATGTATACACTTGTATGAAGAAAATATCTTCATTTTAATTCCTTTCTCCTTTATCATATGACATAAGATTTATTGACTTCACATCAGCATTTAAGTGTTGCTAACTTTATGTAATAGTATTTGGGTTGGGGATTGGTGCATTTGCAGTTGTACAAAGCATAGTCGTATTATGTTAGGTGTAATTATGACCTTATTATTGTCTTTATTTGAAGATTATGATTTCAGGTGATGTGTATGCGTTCAAGTTGACAAGGGGTGGACTTGTGATAATTAATACTGAGTGTTAACTTGATTGGATTGAAGGATACAAAGTATTGATCCTGGGTGTGTCTGTGAGGGTGTTGCCAAAGGAGATTAACATTTGAGTCAGTGGGCTGGGAAAGGCAGACCCACCTTTAATCTGGGTGGGCACAATCTAATCAGCTGCCAGTGCGACTAGAATATAAGCAGGCAGAAAAATGTGAAAAGAGAGACTGACCTAGCCTCCCAGCCTACATCTTTCTCCCATGTTGGATGTTTCCTGCCCTTGAACATCAGGCTCCAAGTTCTTCAGTTTTGGAACTCGGACTGGCTCTCCTTGCTCCTCAGCCTGCAGACAGCCTATTGTGGGACCTTGTGATCGTGTGAGTTAATACTTAATAAACTCTCCTTTATATACATATCTATTCCATTAGTTCTGTCCATCTAGATAACGCTAATACAATGGTGAAACCCCGTCTCTACTAAAAGTACAAAAAATTAGCTGGGCATGGTGGCAGGTGCCTGTAATCCCAGCTATTCGGGAGGCTGAGGCAGGAGAATCTCTTGAACCCAAGAGGCGAAGGTTGCAGTGAGCTCTCAGGGACTTCAGGCTGAGCAACCAAGCAAGACTCTGTCTCAACAAAACAAACAAACAAAAAACCAATTGTTCTGCCCTGAAAAACCGTCCTTCCCACCTAATCCTCCCATGATCTTCACTCTTAATGGCTATGACAATAGTTCTCTTCCTGATGTCCCACCAATCTATTCTAGAACAGCCTGCATTGGCACTTGTGGCTTTCTCTGGGCAAATATGTTTCCAAGTACTGGTTGTGGTGCAAAAGACAAGGTGATTGGCACCCTCCCATGCACCCCCTTCACCATCCACCTGCACACGCAACACAAACACTGGACTTCTGGGCGTGTAAAAGAGGGGAGGGCAGTGTTAAAGGAGTGAGAAGATTAGCCTAAACGTTTTGCTAATACAGACAGGTCCATACTTAATCATTGTATTCTGGCATGCTATTAGAAGTTATTTATACCTCACCACCCCAAACAGAAAAGTAACTACCACAGTTACATTTATAATTCACATGAAGTTAGGGTTAATATTTTGCATTGTGTTCTTTTGGGTGTGTCTCTTGTAAAAGGCATTAAAAACATCAATGTGATTGATATTTTTTAAACCCAAATTGTGAATATTTGTCTTTTAGCAGGGAAGTTTAATTTGTTTGCATGTATTGTTTTGCTATATGTATTTTATTTTTGGTAATCTTGCTTACAGTTCATGCTTGTTTATGATTCTATTTACTTGCTGATGTGGCTTGGCTGCATCCCCATTCAAATCTCATCTTGAATTATACTTCCCATAATCCCCAGGGGTCATGGGAGGGACCCAGGGGCAGGTAATTGAATCATGGGGCCGGTTACCGCCATGCTATTCTTGTGATAGTGAGTGAGTTCTCACTAGATCTGATGGTTTTATAAAGGGCTTTTCCCCCTTTGCTGGGCACTCATTCTCTTTCTTGCTGCCCTATGAAGAGGTGCCTTCCACCATGATTATAAGTTTCCTGGGGCCTGACCAGCCATGCGGAACTGTGAGTCAATTAAACCTCTTCCCTTTATAAATTACCCAGTTTTGGGCATTTCTTCATAGCAGGGTGAGAACGGACTAATACAGTTGCTATTTCCTTTTTTCCTGTGTTTTGTCATGCAGACTTTAGTTTGCTTTTATTTTGCTATTATTTTGGAGACAGTTATCCTATTTTAAAAATTCTACTAGAATTTATGAAGTTAAAAATTCTTTTATTTCAATAAGATCCACATGCCTTTATTCTTAATCTAATCAGGCAATATGTAACCTCACAAAAATATCAGTGTTCCTCTAAGATACATATTTCTTTGTATCTGTACCCTAGTAAGCCACCTCCATGTGGGATAGTATAAATTTTTTGTTTCTTTGCTTGTTTTGCTTGGGAGCAGTATGGTAAAGATCTTGGACTTGGTGTAGAATAAATATGTAATTCATCACATACACTGTTACTCAGAAGTCCAGCTTAGGTCTTCTTTAGTGTCCAGTTTGAATTGCAGTTGATTCTATTACTAGTTTTATTAGAATTTATTGATGATTTGCTGATTTTCTTTTGTTTATCAGCCCTTTTCACCCCAGCAACTTATATGATTAACAGCATTTACACATAAGGCACATTCTCCCGGCCATAACCATTTTTCATGGAATATTAAACATTTTATGGAGAAGTAAGGTGAATAGCCCCTCAGACTTTTTGTGGCATGAGATTTATTAAAGCATTTTATAAACATATTAGTGGTGTAAAATCAGCCCTTTAAAGAACTTTTAAAAGCTCTGTCATTTTATAAGAAAAAGTACATAAATATAACCAATCTAATTTTTTAAAACATAAAGCTTTATTTAAACTAAAATTTCTCTTAACAAGTTTAATATTTTTCCATGTCTTCCTAATACGATAGATAACATCAGGAAAGGAACAAGTATGCACTGTTGCAGAATAAACATGAATTAATCTTATTTTACTATTTAAAACTGTAACAGAATTTATGTATATATATCAATATGACCATGATTATGAGAAATAGCACTTAACCACTAGTTTCTCTCCTTTTGATTTGGTAATCATTGCTGTTGTGTGGTTTATAACAGAAATTATCCCTGGGTCATGCTCTCTCCTGTGTGTCCTAGATGTGGGTGTAATCTTTGTGTCTGATTTGTCTCCCCTGCCTCCTTCCATATTAAGAATTCATCTATGGGTACGATTAAGAAGAAAATTAAAGTAAGTATAAAAATCATGCTGGGCACAGTTCCTCACACCTGTAATCCCAGCACTTTGGGAGACCAAGGCAAAAGGATTAGGATTGCTTGAGTTCAGGAGTTTGAGACTAGCCTGGGCAACATAGTGAGACCCAGTCTCTACAAAAAAAAAAAAAAAATCAAAAATTTGCTGGGCATGGTGGCGCATGTATTTTTAGTCCCAGCTAGTCAGGAGGCTGAAGTGGGAGGATGGCTTGAACCCAGGAGATCAAGGCTCCAGTGAGCTGTGATTGTGCCACTGCACTCCAGCCTGGGTGACAGAGCAAAATATCGTCTCAAAAAATACATACATAAATTAAAAACCATAAAAATCATGACTCCCAGGCAGCAAGTTTTTAAATTTATTTGTGGTACAGCTGTCAGGGGGTACTAGCTACTAGCTGAAGCAGAGATAAGCTGTGGGTCAGGTGAAAGTCTGGGTAACTCATTGTACCAGCCGTATCTCTGCTTCTCAAGAAAGCAGACTGTAATTCAAAGGAGTGAGAGCGCCTTATTATATTTTAATGCACTCTAATTTTTCACAGTTAGTGATATGGTTTAGGTCTGTGTCCCTGCCCAAATCTCATGTCCAATTGTAATCCCCAAAGTTGGAGATGGGGCCTGGCAGGAGGTGATTGGATCATGGAGGTGGATTTATTCTTTGGTGCTGTTCTCATGATATTGAGTAAGTTACTGTGAGAGCTGATTTTTTTTTTTTTTTTTTTTGAGACAGAATCTCACTCTGTCACCCAGGCTGGAGTGCAGTGGTGCAATCTCAGCTCACTGCAACCTCTGCCTCCTGGGTTCAAGTGATTCTCTTGCCTCAGCCTCCTGAGTAGCTGGGATTACAGGTGTGTGACACCATGCCTGGCTAGTTTTTTTGTATTTTTAGTAGAGACATGGTTTTGCTATGTTGGGCAGGCTGGTTTTGAAATTTTGACCTCGTGATCTGCCTGCCTTGGCCTCCCAAAGTGCTGGGATTACAGGTGTGAGCCACCACTCCTGGCCAATCTGATTGTTTAACGGTGTGTGGCACCTTCCCTTTTCCTCCTCCTGCTATGGCGACTTAAGACGTGACTGCTTTCCCTTTGCCATTGTAAATTTCCCGAGGCCTCCCCAGCCATGCTTCCTGTACAATCTGCAGAACCGTGAGCCAATTAAACCTCTTTAATTTATAAATTACCCAGTCTTAGGTATTTCTTTATAGCAGTGTGAGAAGGGACTAATATAGTTAATTAATTTCAAATTAGGAAATAGTTTGGGCAATCAACAAAACAGTATACTCACCTAGCTTAAGAGAGAAAACACTAGGCCGGGTGCAGTGGTTCATGCCTGTAATCCCAGCATTTTGGCAGGTCAAGGTGGGCAGATTGCTTGAGCTTAGGCACTCAGGAGACCAGCCTGGGCAACATGGAAAAACCCTGTCTCTACCAAAAATACAAAAAATTAGCCGGCCATAGTGGAGCATGCCTGTGGTCCCAGCTACTTGGGAGGCTGAGGCAGGAGGATCACCTGAGCTGGAGAAGTCAAGGCTGCAGTAAGCTGAGATCATGCCACTGCACTCCAGCCTGAGTGACAGTGTGAGACCCCAACTCAAAAAAAAAAAAAAAAAAACAGAAAAACCCATTAGAGATACAACGAAACTTTCCTTAAAACACATCCCCAACTCCATTATTGAGGTATAGCATAGAAGGTTAATTTATTTTTAACAAATACTGTTCAAAATTCAGTTAGTGAAGCATGATTTATGATTTATTTCTTGAGACAACTTTGCCTTTGATGATGAGATAACAAGGTGTTGTAACAGCAGGACTGTTGGAAAATGTATTTCTCGAACCATCAAATTCATGAAGGAAACAGTCTCTTTTGAGTTTCCCCATTGAAATGTAACTTCACCAGACCAATCTGGTTCAACTTTTCTGTAACAAAGGTTAAGTAACTTGAGCACACCCAGCCTGCCTGAACCAAGCGTGCAATCACCGGGGGAACCTCAGTGCTCAAACCCAAGGAACAGGGAGTGAATTAAGAAGTGGACACCACATGGCAGGATCCAGGATCCAATCAGATCAATCCCTGCTGTCACCTCATGGCAGGATCCAGTCAGATCATGCCTCCCAGCATCACTTCATTGCAAGATCCAATCAGATAACACCTATTACCCTACACTTATAAAACCCAGCCCAGCCCCCCAGCTGGGGGGAGACAGATTTGAGCATTTTCCCATCTCCTTGCCAGTTGACTCAATAAACATTTCTTGCTGCAAAAGCTCAGTCCTTCAGTGTTTGCCTTTCCATTGTATGAGGGCAAACGGACCTGGTTTGGTGATGTAATATGCCATTTCCACACTTTTTTTGTTGCATATATAAATGTAAATTCAGTATTCAAAAATATAGATGACTACAAATGAAAAGCAAGTCTCTTGTCCAGTGCTGTCCTTAAGTCGCTCATAATTTGTCCTCCCAGGAGGCCGCTAAGACTACGGTTTCTTGTGTGTACTTCCTGAGATATTCTATGTATTCAACGAGTTTTCACAGTATAAGTATCTCTCATAAAACAGAAACGCAACTATCCTGACTTACCCAAGCAGGAGTTTGGATTTCTCACTAATGAGAGGTTTGGGGTGGGTGGAGCATCTCCACTGTATCATCAATGTCCCGGCTTCTTTCCTTCTTTCTATTCAGTTACTCTTAATATAACTGAGTAGTTACATTATCTCACTTATGAAGCCTTATGGTCAAGAGTTGACTGCTCCACCTTCACTCTCACATCTGCATTTCAGAAATCAAGAAGTAGGAGGGAAGAGGGAAAGGTGGTTCCTGTATTAAAGCAGAAATGTCCTCAGATCTCCAGCTGTCTCCCATTAATATCTCTGTGGCCACGGTGGTGTCACATAGCCACTTGGAGGGAGCCTGGGGAGTGAACTATTTTATCTAGGCCCATTCCACTCTCAACAAAATTTCTCTTAGTAAAGAATGACAGCAAATAATTGTATACTGTATATTAATCCTGCCTTGCTTTTTTCACTTACCTACAGTATGTGACTCAGCATATGTGTCCTTCTCAGAAAACAATGTCATTTATTTATTTATTTCAATTTATTTATTTATTTCAATGCCATTTATTTATTTATTTGAGACATGGTCTCACTCTCCAGGCTGGAGTGCAGTGACATGATCATGGTTCACTGCAACCTCGACCTCCTGGGCTGAAGCAGTCCTACCACCTTAGCCTCCCAAGTAGCTGAGATGATAGGCACATGCCACTAAGCCCAGCTAAGTTTTCTATTTTTTGTGCAGACGGGGTTTTGTCATGTTGCCCACGCTGGTCTCAAACTCCTGGGCTCAAGTGATCTACCTGCCTTGGCCTCCTAAAGTGTTGGGATTATAGGTGTGAGCCATCACGGTCCGGCCTCATTTATTTATTCATTCATTTAACATAAGAATCTGTTGCTAATTTATGTAGTGGAGAGTAACTGCCTTATATCTGTTTCTGCTGGGGTTTTTTTGTTTTAAGACAAGGTCTCGCTCTGTTGTCCAGGCTAGAGTGCAGTCATGCAATCATGGCTCACTACAACCTTAACCTCCCATGCTCAAGTGATCTTCCTGCCTCAGCCTCCTGAGGAGCTAGTGCTACAGGCATGCATCACCATTCTGAGCTAATTTTTTTTTTTTTAATCAAGACAGGGTCTCATTATGTTGCCCAGGCTGGTCTCAAACTCTGGAGCTCAAGTGATCCTCCCACCTTGGCCTCCCAAAGTATTGAGATTACAGGCATGAGCCACCATGCCCAGCCTGTTTCTGCTGTTTTTAGAACCACAGATTTTTAACTGGACACAGGCACCCAGAATAAGACTAAATTTCCAAGCATGCTTCTGACTAGATGTGGCCATGTGACTAAGTTCTGGCCTATGGGATGAGAACAGAAGTAAAATGTGCCTTTGAAGAGGATGTGTGCCTTCCCCTTCCTCTTTTTTCCCTTCCTGCTGGCTGCATTGTGCACTTGGCATTGCTCCATCATGCAGATGAGAGGTTGTATGTAATAGCAGCCAAATCTACATCCTGACTAATACCTCCGTTAATGGGCCAGACACTACACTAGGGGCTCAGGATACAAACAAACAAACAAACAAACAATTAAATTTCTACATTCCGGGAGCTCAAAATCTTGGGGAGAAGACCAAAGGGTAAGCAAACACTTTTGAAGTCAGTGCTGTGGTAGCTCCAGGGCCCCTGGAGCCTGGCATAACCAATCACCTACCATGTCTATCTATCCATTTGTGCATCTCTTTAGCCATCCGTGCGTTTCTTAATTTACCCACCTACCCATAGATCAGTTCCTCTGTCGTCCATCTGTTCATGCTTGCATTCATTCATCCATCCCTCCCACATAGCTCACGAGGATCCTGCAGGGTTTTTTGTTGGTGGTTGTTTTATGAGACAAGGTCTCTGTCGCCTAGGCTGGAGTGCAGTGGTGTGATCATGGCTCACTGCAGCCTTGACCTTCTGGGTTTAAGCGATCCTCTCATCTCAGCCCCCTGAGTAGCTGGGACCACAGGTGCAAGCCACTGCACGGGCCTCATTTAAAATTTTTTTTTTGTAGAGACCAGGACTCACTAGGTTGCTCAGGCTGATCTTGAACTCCTGGGCTCAAGTAATCCTTCTGCCTCAGCTTCCCAAAGTGCTGGGATTACAGGCGTGAGCCACCTTACCAAGCCTCTGCATTTATTTTTGTTGAGAATTATATAGGGCCCGTTCAATTGTATTTTTCTCAAATTCAAGCGAATCAGAATGGCACCCTTCGCCTCAATTTTAACAGATACCAGGCACTAAGATCACCACACACATGCAATATAATGATGAAATTTCATGTTCAAATCACATAACTAAATGCTGATTTGTGAACAGTTTTAGACTTTCCTAGGTAATGAAAATGATACAGTCATTCGTTTTTTTCAAGGACTGCCTCCCACTTCTCCTGAGTTGGATGTGCCACCAGCCCACCTTACAGCCAGCCCTGGGGAAATGTAGAGGGAGACACAGGGCAAATTCGGTGTTTGTTATAATCATTTGTGATGCTACGTAAGAGCTATCCTTAGCTGTGTACCTCCCTTATTCTCGAGGAACAGAGTAAGGTGGGGTGACCACCAAATGAAGCCAGCAGGCTTCATTCACCTCCAGGGAATGAGACTCCTTATCTCCCTCTCTTTCTTACTTTGGCCACTGAAATTTCTCCAAAACTCTTCTTAGGAATGAGGAAAAAATCAAGGGTGCAGATTATGGCAAGGACATAGTTAAGGTATGCAGTTTTGTTTCATTTAATGAGAAAATATAATGGTTGTGTTAAGAAATTAAATGGCTCACAGATTGATCCCCATTAATATATATTGAATATTATTTGTCAAAAACACTGTGAATTTATTTGGTTTAAAACAAACATCAAACTTCAAATCAAACTTAAGTAGTAAGTCTAATATTAATGGAGATGAACTAGGAGTAGAACTGAGCAAGGTGGGGAAAGGGATGAAGGAGGGAGGAATGTTTTCTTTTTAAAATATAAGGAGCCCTGGAACTTATAGAAATTCAGCCCTGTTTTTGGTACTAGGGAGATAAAAAGATCAGATCTCTTCTGCCCCTGCCTGTAAGGCAGGAAATTTTCTGTCTACTCAAGTAGATGAGACACACATCTGCAAAGTCATACAGCAGAACAGGAGGCTACTGTCAAGAGCTGTTACAAAGGGGTGGGGGAGAGTAGGGAGTTGAGGTGGCGGGTAAGGATATGCCAAGTGTCGAGTAGATAGTGCAGGAAAGAAATGCACAGAATGGGAGAAAATTTTTGCAATCTACTCATCTGACAAAGGGCTAATATCCAGAACCTACAAAGAACTCAAACAAATTTATGAGAAAAAAACAACCCCATCAAAAAGTGGGCAACGGATATGAATAGACATTTCTCAAAAGAAGACATGCATACAGCCAACAGGCACATGAAAAAAAATGCTCGTCATCACTGGCCATCAGAGAAATGCAAATCAAAACCACAATGAGATACCATCTCACACCAGTTAGAATGGCGATCATTAAAAAGTCAGGAAACAACAGGTGCTGGAGAGGATGTGGAGAAATAGGAACACTTACACTGTTGGTGGGATTGTAAACTAGTTCAACCATTGTGGAAAACAGTATGGCAATTCCTCAAGGATCTAGAACTAGAAATACCATATGACCCAGCCATCCCATTACTGGGTATATACCCAAAGGATTATAAATCATGCTGCTATAAAGACACATGCATACGTATGTTCATTGTGGCACTATTCACAATAGCAAAGACTTGGAATCAACCCAAATGTCCATCAGTGACAGACTGGATTAAGAAAATGTGGCACATATACACCATGGAATACTATGCAGCCATAAAAAAGGATGAGTTCGTGTCCTTTGTAGGGACATGGATGCAGCTGGAAACCATCATTCTCAGCAAACTATTGCAAGAACAGAAAACCAAACACCGCATGTTCTCACTCATAGGTGGGAATTGAACAATGAGATCACTTGGACTCTGGAAGGGGAACATCATACACTGGGGCCTATTATGGGGAGGGGGGAAGGGGAGGGATGGCGTTGGGAGTTATACCTGATGTAAATGACAAGTTGATGGGTGCTGACGAGTTGATGGGTGCAGCACACCAATATGGCACAGGTATACATATGTAACAAACATTGTGCACATGTACCCTAGAACTTAAAGTATAATAAAGAAAAAAAAAATGCACATTTCTCCAAGGGAGTAGTATCCATAATGGGTTGGAATGGCCAGGGAAGCTATTCTCTCCCCTTCCCTTCCTTCCTCCCAGTTCTAGACATTGAGGGATACAGTGGTGAAGAAAACAGAAAGAAATCCTGTCCTCCTGGAATTTACATTCCAATGGGGGTAAGACAGACAACAAACAAAATAAATACAAATAACAGTGTGTAGGACAGTGATACATGCTATGGAAAAAATAAAACAGGGAAAAGGAATCAGGACTATTGGGAGAGTGTAATTTAAATATGGTGATCAGGGAAGGCCCCACAGAAAAGGCGACTTGAGTAAAAACTAAAGGAGAAGAGGGAGAGAACCATGTCAGTATCCAGAGGAAGAACATTCAGAACAGAGGGAGCAAATATGCAAAGTACTTATTCGGCACCTACTGCATGCCCACGTGACAGCAATAGGAATATGTGGCTATTTGCCAAACTGTCTTCATTTGTGAAACATTTAAGCTTACTACAGAAAATGAGAGTTTTTTTTCTTTCCCACGAGGCTGAGAATATATGGAGGATGGGTTGCACAGAAGCAGCAGCAACCTTTGCATTAAAAGAAGGCAGCTTTTTAACCCGAGGAGGAGGCTGAGAATCCAATCATGACTTTTCTGTCATATGATTGAGGGGATAGGAGCCTAGTGATAATGGGACACGGAGCTTTGGCTGCAGAGCTCTCCTTTGTCCACAATTTAGGGCAATTGTCCTGCACTCTGCCTCCATCCTTCGGGGAGACTCAGTGGAGGAGACGTTTCCACAAGCACCAGGCAACCGGGATCCTGGAAGCGGCAGACCCGGTAGAGGAGAGCAACTCCCCAGCTCGGTGTTAGATATCATCTGAGACTCCTTACACCCTCGCAGCTTAGAAGCTCCTCAGATTACCAGGCAAAGTTGGTTTTGACAATGTCTGGGGAAGGAAAGGCTGCGCTTCCTGGCTGACCGGCATAATCAGGCTCTAGAGGAGTAGGCTTGCCTATCAAAGGAGGTGAGAGCTAAGTTGTTGCTGCGTTTCCGCTTCAGGATGAATGAATTCCACCCCATTGAACTGAAGGGACCTGGTGCCTGAATTCTTTCATCTCTAAAATGGGAAAAATAATTGTTGCACATATAGGGTGTTGAAATTATAGCCCTCAATTGGTGATAATTATCATTACTTAGTATTAATAATTATTATTTGTAAAACGTCTCCCAGAGTTGTTGCATGGATTGCAATATCCGAATAAGCATATAGTGGGCTTCCAGACACTAGCAGTAAGGACGCAGTTTCTGTAGAGGTTGAGTGGCGGCTCTTCACCGACTAACTGGGTTTGCATCCCCCGCCTTTTTGTTTCCCTTTTTTAAAATATATTTTTTAAATATCAGGGAGTGTCACTGTGTTGCCCCAGGTTAGTGTTGAACTCCAGAGCTCAAGGGATCCTCCCACTTTGGCTTCCCAAAGTGCTAGGTTTGCATCCTGGATGGCCACTTAGGAGCTGTGTGTCCGTGGGCAAGTTGCTTAACCTTCCTGAGCGCCTGTGTCCCTATCTTTAAAGTAAAAATAATAATAGCACGTTTTACTACTTGGAAGGAGGCTGGACCAGGTTTTCTACAGCCAGAGCATCTATGCTTTCCAAAGGGCCTGGGCAGCAGGTATGTATTAGTCTACTAAGAGTGTAATTATGTTATATTAACAGCGCCTACCTCCAAGGGTTGCTGGCAGCAGAGAGCACTTCACAGTGCTTTACAGCAGTGCCCGGCTAGAACTATGCTTGCATTGTTATTAATGTGATTAGCCTCATTTTGCAGATGAGGAAATACAGGCCCAGAGAGGTTAAGAGACCCCACGCAGGGACCTGCAGCTAGTCGGTGGCAGGGATGGCCCTGGAATCCGGGGGTTCCGTCCAGCACCCCACAGCGGCCCATGCTGAAAACCAGACAACGTCCGCCCCCGCCAGAAGGCACCCTGGGAACGGAAAGCTGGCCGCCTTCCAAGTGCCAGGCCGCCCTGGGGCCCTGCCCCCGCTCCACCCTCCCCCATCCCTGGAACAAAGTACACTTCTGCCGCAGGAACATTCCAGCAAACTGAAGGCATCGCGGGCGCGGCCGCCGCCCCCGCCTCCCCACAGCTGCACGGAGCGTCCACGGCCCCAGGCCGAGCCCCACTGTTCCCCCTGCCGACCCCGCCCGCCCTGCCGGCTCCTCGTCGCCTGCCGCGTGTGCAGACGCAATTGCACCGGAGGAATTCTCTGGTCTCTTTGCTAACCTCGGGACCCACAGTTGCAAAGGCTGAGGGGCGGGGTGGGCGGAGCAGATGCTGAGGACTGCGGTGCCCTTAGGGGCACTGAGTCGCTTGGCAGCAACCGCTCCTGGGCCCGCTGGGTCCTGGTCTCGGGCAACCCCCACTGCCCCACTTTACTCCTTTATAGGATAAACGCGTGCTGTTGCTAAGAAAATAAAACAAGTAGAACTGGGAGAAAGATCTCTATTAATCCCACCAGGCTGAGGCAACTGCTACTAATTCTGGTTATGTCCTTCCTGACTCTTTGTATACACAAAAAACACAGATGTACATTAACACGAAATGTCCTACGATGATACTGTTTGTTTCTAAATTAACGAACTTTAGTTGTTAGAGCAGTTTTCAGTTGACAGAAAATTGGGAAGCTAGTCCAGCGTTCCCATATAACTTCCCACCGCTCCCTCAGTTTCCCCTATTGTTAATATCTTGCATTTGTCACAATTGATAAACCAGTATTGATATATTAGTATTCACTACATTTCATGGCTTACATTAAGGCTCACTCTTTGTGGTGTAAAGTTCTTTGCATTTTGACAAATGCATAATGTCGCATATCCACCATTACAGTATCATACAGAACAATTTGACTGCCCAAAAAAATCCCCTGTGATCCCCTTGTTCCCTCTCACCCTCTAATCCTATGCAGTCACTGATCTTTTTACTGTTTCTATGGTTTGGCCTTTTCCAGAATGTCATATAGTTGGAATCATATAGTCTGTTGCCTTTTCAGACTGGCTTCCTTCACAAAATAATATGCCTTTTAAGGTTCCTTCATGTCTTTTTGTGGCTTGATGGCTCATTTCTTATTTATAGCCGAATAATATTCCGTAGCACGGATGTACCACAATTTGTTTATCCCTTCACCTTTTGAATTGCCTCCAGTTTTTGGCAGTTATGCAAAAGATGCTATAAACATTTGTGTGCAGGTTAATTTTACTGCTTTTTGGATTGCCTTTAAGAATTATTTCAGTCCAGGTGAGGTATGGAGTAAAGAAACAAACAAGTCATGAATGTCATTCAATATAAATATAGATCTATATCATCATTTTAATGGCTACATAAGATACTATCATAGTTTATTTAACCAGTCCCAATTGTACAACATAGATTGCTGTCTTCTTTGATTCTGACCTCATAAACCTGTAACAACTTGGTCTACACTTGATAGTATCTTATAGTTGTTAAGGCTTAGTTGCTTGTGTCCTGTGTTCAAATCCCAGCTACTCCACTTAATTACTTGGTGTCCCTGGATAAAGTATTTAATTCCTTATGAGTCAGTTTCCTGTTTGTGAAGTGGAAATAATAATGGTACTTATTGTGAGGATTACATGAGCTGATACATGTAAGATGTTTAGAACAGTTTAGAACCTGGAGCAATACAAACTCATAATAAAATTTAGCTCTTTTGATTATTTCTTTAGTTTTTTAGAGATAGGATCTCACTCTTTTGCCCAGGCTGCAGTACAGTGGGGCAATCATGGCTCACTGTAACCTCCACCTCAAGCAATCGTCCTGCCTCAGCATCCCACATACAGGTGCGCACCACCACGCCTGGGAGTTTAGCCATGTTCCCCAGGCTGGTCTTGAACTCCTGAGCTTAACAAAGTGATCCACCCACCTCAGCCTCCCAAAGTGCTGGAATTACAGGCATGAGCCACTGTGCCCAGCTAAATTTTTATTTTTATTTATTTTATTTGCTTGAGACGGAGTTTTGCTCTTGTCGCCCAGGCTGGAGTGCGGTGGCGCAATCTCAGCTCACTGCAACCTCCGCCTCCCAGGTTTAAGCAATTCTCCTGCCTCAGCCTCCTGAGTAGCTGGGACAACAGGTGCGTGCCACCATGCCTGGCTGATTTTTGTATTTTTTGTAGAGATGGGTTTTCACCGTGTTAGCCAAGAAGTTTTCGATCTCCTGATCTTGTGATCCACTCGGCTTGGCCTCCCAAAGGCTGGGATTACAGGCATGAGCCACTGTGTCCAGCCTGTTTTTATTTTATTTATTTTACTTATTGTTTTTGGAGACAGAATTTTGCTCTGTTGCCCAGACTGTAGTGCAGTGGTGCAATCTTGGCTCACTACAACCTCCGCCTCCTGGGTTCAAGTGGTTCTCGTGCCTCAGCCTCTTGGATTGGCTGGGATTACAGGTGTGTGCCGTCACACCCAGCTCATTTTTTGTATTTTTAGTAGAGACGGGGTTTTGCCATGTTGCCCATGCTGGTCTCGAACTCCTGGGCTTAGGCAACCTGCTGGCCTCGGTCTCCCAAAGTGCTAGGATTACAGGTGTGAGCCACAATGCCCGTATTGCCTAGGCTGATCTTGAACTCCTGGGCTCAAGGGATCCTCCCACCTTGGCCTCCCAAAGTGCTAGGATTACAGACATGAGCCACTGCACTCAGCGCTCTTATTTATTGTCTATTGAGCATCTACGTTGTGTCCTGAGCTAGGCTTGGGGAAGTTATCAAATTCTAAATCCTATGTGTAGTTTTTTTTTAATTAAAAAAATATTAATTTATAGAGACGAGGTCTCAGTATGTTGCCCAGGTTGGTCTTGAATTCCTGAGCTCAAGCAATCCTCTTGCCTTGGCCTCCTAAAGTGCTAGGATTACAAGCGTGAGCCACCGTTCCTGGTCACATGTGTAATGTTACCCTCAAAACACTTTAGTTTGGCTTGTGCTGGGGGATAATGCAAAGCACAGTAGTACTAACTCTTTTTGTTGTTTTATCTGCGCCAGGCACTGTTCTGGACTCTGGGAGTAGCAGGGTTGGAATTTGAACACAGGGGTCTGGTTCTAACCACCCTGCCTCTCTATACAAGTAATCCCAGTACAAAAGACAAAGCAAGATGTGTTCTAATAAAGGGGAGATGAAGAACTGTGAGAATTCAGAGGACCCAGTGATGGCTTCCAGCTGGGCATACCAGGGAATGCTCTTTGTTAAACTTCATTTAGTGAACACCTATGGAGCTTTTATAGACAAGACACAGCCCTAAGCACTGGGGGAATAAAGAAGCAAATAAAACCAACGGGAAGCATATAATTTGGTGGGAGAGACAGAAAACAGACTCAACAAGCAAATGTCAAATGGCAGGTTTTGACACAAGCTACAAAGGAAACACAGGCTTCCTTGATGATAATACTTGGGGTGTGGTAGGGATTGGCACCTTGGTCAGGATGGCCTTGGAGGAGGCAGCTCTGAAGCACTGAGCACTGTGAGACAAGGAGCCAGACATGGGAGGAATGTGGGGGATAGTCTAGGTGCCAGAATGAGTAAAAGTCTGGAGGCAGAAGGTGTCTTGGTATTATATGTTTTAAATACCATCAGAAGCTGATATGGAAGGGACACAGGGGGCAAGGGGCAAGTGGTTAAGGATGAAGTTGCAGAGTAGATACAGGCCAGTTTCTAAGAATTTTCTAACCTAAAAGAACTTCCTGAAAGTGACTGAACAGCCTGGAGGTAAGGACAAGAACATCCACTCCGCGTGCATTTATGATGGACCAGGCTCTATACATGCTCTTCACACAGTGTTGTATTCAACCTTGCCAACGACTTACTTGGCAAGGTAGGGAGCTGAGGCTTGGGTTTTATTCCCAGTGTGTAGGGAAGCCACTGAAGGGTTTTAAGCAAGGAAGTAGCAAGGCTAGATTGATATTGCAGAAAGATTCTGTGGGCTACTTGGTGGGGAATGGGGTGGATGTTTGCAAGGGAGAAATGGGGGTACCAATTATGAGACTACTGCAGTCACCTGGGCAAGAGACAGAATGGAGATTTGGCTAGAATGATGGCAGCAGACAGGAAGAGAGATGGATTTGAATTATATTTCAGAGGTGAGGCTGAGAGAAGAGGTTGATGGATTAGATTAGGGTGGAGTAGGGAGAGGAAGGAAACGGACATATGCTCATTTTAAGTGACCCAAACAATTCAGAAAAGTATAATGAAGAAACCATTTAAAATCCTCTGAAATCCACTCGCCCAGAGAGTACTATTAACCTGATGGAGACACCCTGCCAGACAGCTTTCTATGCCCAAACATAGGGAATAAATGGGCTCCTTCAGTTGAAAACCACAGAGATCCACTCAAGCTGACTTATATACCAGATACTTTGTTTTGAGGCCTCAGGGGTGTCTCCTGGAATTGCGGACCAGTCAGCTTCATGAAGAGCTGGAAGCAATGCAGAAAGCCGGAAACACAGGAGCCTCTCTTTTCTCTCTGGGGCCCACCATCTGCTTCTCCCTGCCTCCTCTAGTCTTCTCTTTTTTGGCCAATTGACCTTGGTGTGCACACTCCACGTGGCTGCCCTCACTTGCTTTGTATCACTCCCCAACTCCAGCTTCTAACAAGATGAGCTGATGGCCTTGAGAAATGGGATCCAGCACACTGACGATGAAGTGGTCCATTCTTTGTGTATTGGTCTGTTTTCACGTTGCTGTAAAAAATTACCTGAAACTAAGTAATTTGTAAAGGAAAGAGGTTTAATTGACTCACAGCTCTGCATGGCAGGGGAGACCTCAGGAAACTTACAGTCATGGTGGAAGGCAAAAGAGAAGCAAGGTACGTCTTACATGGTGGCAGGAGAGAGAAAATGAGCAGGAAACTGCCAAACACTTTTAAACCATCAGATCCAGATCTCTTGAGAACTCACTCACTATCATGAGAACAGTATGAGGGAAACTACCCTCATGATCCAATCACCTCCCAACAGGTTCCTCCCCTGACACACAGGGATTACAATTTGATGTGAGATTTGGGTGGGGACACAGAGTCAAAGCACATCACTTTGCAGGATGGAAAAAGGTCACTGGTACAGATGCAGGTAGGCTGTTTCCTTTGGTGGTGGGAAGATGAGGTGGCTCTCCTGGTTGCTTCTTTTATTTCAAAGGAATGGGTGAGGTTGTCAGGTGAGAAGCTGAGAGTGGATTGGGGATGGGATGGGATGTTTTCTAAAAAACAAGAATATATGAAATAATTTGTGTTTGAGAGTAGAGACAAGAATGAGTGCCGATGGCCCACTTGAGGTTTGTGGTCATAAATGTAGAGAGATATTAGTGGACAGAGTTGTTTTCTTCCAGCCACATCTAGCTGCTCAGGTGAAGGGAATTTGCTCTGACCATTTTTCAGGACAATAGAATGAGGAAGAGAGAGGCCAGGAGTGGTTATTGTGTTAGAATCTAAAGGGATAATTAAGAAAGTGAGAAGATAAGTGGGTGAAAATGTTAGGAACTCTGGCTGGGATTGAAGAGTTATTGAGTCAGGATACTAGAGTGAGAGAGCTGGAAATATTGGAAGGGTTGGCCAAAGAGTAGGGTGAGGTGCTAAAAATGATTTTAAGGTGGTGAAGCAATCATTGCTGACAGTCCAGGGCCTGACCATGGGAGCAGGAGACTGAGGCCATAATGAGTACAAGACAGCTGGAGGGGAGGAGATCAAGAGTCTGGGCAGCCAGCCTCCAACCTGGACCTAGTGGTTCTCATGAGGTGTATTCACTCCCCTCGACTAGTCCCTCCTGCACTCATTGGGGCTGGCATGTGTAATAACGACTGTGTGTCTTCCGAGGCTGTGTTCTAAAATCATTGCAGCTTCTGTCTTTGCTCTCTTGGATTGTCTCAGGGAAGCCGGCCACCATGCCATGAGGACACTCAAGCAGCCCTGTGGAAAGACCTACCTAGTTGACCAACCAGCACGAATTTGTCAGGCATGTGAGGGAGCCACGTTGGAAGCTAATACCCCAGCCCCAGTCAAGCCTTCAGATGATTGTGGCAGCCCCAGGAGATAGGCTACAGCAGCATCAGAGACTCTCAGCCAGAATCAACTGTCTCTGGCTCTCCAAAGCCTGCCCATAGAAACTGTATGAGATCATAAGTGCATATTGAGTTGTTTTGTTAATTTGGTTTTTGTTTGTTGTTGTCATTGTTGAAACAGAGTCTTGCTCTGTTGTTAAGGCTGGAGTGCAGTGGTGTGACCTTGGCTTACTGCAACCTCCACCTCCTGGGTTCAAGCAATTCCCCTGCCTAAGCCTTGCTGCCTCAGCTGGGATTACAGGTATGCACCACCACACCCAACTAATTTTTGTACTTTTTTTTTTTTCCTTTTTTTAGTACAGACAGGGTTTCACCATGTTGGCCAGGCTGGTCTTGTACTCCTAACCTCAAGTGATCCACTTGTCTTGGCCTCCCAAAGTGCTGGGATTACAGGTGTGAGCCACTGTGCCTGGCCTATTTTGTTAATTTGTAAATTGTTACACAATAGATAAGTAATACAGAACCTGAAAATCTAGGGTGTCGGATGGGTTTTTGATATCAGTGTTGGTTGAAATCACAAAATGGTGAGTACCGCTGATGGTGAGAGAGGCTAAGAGGCCAGGGTCTAAAATCTTCAGGGAGTAAGGGAGAGTATCCAGGAGGCTTCAATGAGAACAGCGAGTGGTATAGCCTAAGGACACGGACTTCAAGGGAACAGAATTTTGTAGAGAAAAGGAAGGATAATTAGTCTAGGAAAGGCAATGAAGAGCTGGGAGGGTACCAACCCCTCCTCCAGGTCTGTAGTATATGGGGTGTAGGAGAAAAACCAGCCCCTGCTTTAAAGGGCCACAAAAAAGCAACGTCCTTAGGCACAACCAGATTTTAATGAAAGCAGGAAGGGGAAATGAATGTTTGGAGAAGAGGTTGAGGATTTAGGACATTTTCCCGAGGGTGGACCATGAGTTTCAGGGTCACAGTGGAAGAATGGAGGAAGTAGGGAAGGGTGGGAAACTGATTAGATTAAGGGATATGATAAGAGTCTGGGTGATGATGGATTACCTGAGAATCTTGGATATGGGGCGGATATTGAGATAAATAGGGATTTGAGGCATGCGGGTGAGTCTGGAGGGTCTCAGAGAGGAAAATGGGTAATTAGTTTCTTCTCAGGGTTCATGCTGTATGCAGTTTCCAATGGTGAGACAAAGGAGAGCTGGTCTTCCCAGGAACACTAAAGATCTCTTTTTTTTGACAGGGTCTGACTCTGTTGCCCAAGCTGGAGTCCAGTGGCATGATCTTGGCTCACTGCAGTCTCGACCTCCTGGGCTCAAGTGACCCTCCCATTTCAGCCTCCCAAGTAGCTGAGACTCCAGGCATGTGCCACCATGCCTGGAGCCTTTAGCAGGCATGTCCTGCTAAAATTTTGGTTATATTTTGTATATTTCCCAGTGTAGGTCTTGAACCTCTGAGCTCAAGCAATCCTCCTGCCTTGGCCTCCAAAGTACTGGGATTAAAGGTGTGAGCCACCAAGCCCAGCCAAAGACCTCTTATAAATGCTGTTATAGGTAGTGTAGGGGTCATGAAAAGAGTTTTGCAAAAAGAAAAATTGTTCATATTTGGGAAGAAGCTCTTTGTCTTTTTTTTTTTTTTTTTTTGAGACAAGAGTCTTGCTCTGTTGCCCAGACTGGAATGCAGTGGCGTGATCTTAGCTCACTGCAACCTCCACCTCCCAGGTTCAAGCAATTCTCATGTCTCAGCCTCCTGAGTAGCTGGGATTACAGGCTGCACCACCACACGCAGCTAATTTTTGTACTTTTAGTAGAGACAGGGTTTCACCATGTTGGCCAGGCTGGTCTCCAACTCCTGACCTCGAGTAATCTGCCTGCCTTAGCCTCCCAAAGTGCTAGGATTACAGGCCTGAGCCAATGCGCCTGGCCTGTTGGATCCTTTTATCTTTTTCTTACTGCTTTATAAATGATTTATATATTCTGGCTATAAGCCCTTTGTCAGTTCTATGTGTTGCAAATAGCTTCTCCCATTTCATGACTTGCATTTTCTCTATCTTAATGCTGTCTTGAAAAACAGAAGCTCCAATTTACCAATCTTTTCCTTTATAATTAGTGCTTTTGTATATCTTGACCAAGAAATCGTTCTTTACTCCAAAGTCTGAAAAATGTTCTGCTATATTTTCATCTAAGTTTTATTGGTTTGCCTTTCATATTTAGACCTGTAATACATCTGAAATGTATTATTTTGCATAGTGTGAAATAAAGATAATTTTCCTTTTTCCTATATAAATATCTAGTTGACCTAGTACCATGTACTGAAAAGACTTTCCTTTCCCTATTGCAGTACAGTGCCACCTTTGTGGTAAATCATATGACAACAAGTTCATGTGTCTGATTCTGGGCTTTCCAATCTGTTCTGTGGTCTATTTGTTTATTCCTGTTCCAATACTACACTGTTTTAATTACCATGGCTTCATGAGTCTTGTTCATTGTTTGTAACTCTTCCCACTTTGTTCGCCTTCTTTAATAATGTCTTGGCTATTTTATGCTCTGTTTTATTAAATGTATTTTCAGATACATTTTAGAATCAATTTGAAAATCTTGGCTTGGCTTGGAGGCTCTTGCCTGTAATCCCAGCACATTGGGAGGGTAAGGCAGGAAGATTGCTTGAACCCAGGAGATTGAGACTAGCGTGGGCTACATAGGGACACCCCATCTCTACAAAAAATATAACAATTAGCCTGGTGTGGTGGCACATGCCTGTGGTCCCAGCTACTCAGGAGGCTGAGGTGGGAGGATTACATGAGCCCAGAAGGTCGAGGTTGCAGTGAGCTGTGATTGAGCCACTGCACTCCAGCCTGGGTGACAGGGCAAGACCCTGTCTCAAAAAATAAAAAATAAAAAAATAAAATCTCCACAATAACAGCCTATTAAGATTGGCACTGGGGTTGCATTGGCCCTGTAAATTGACTGGGGGAGAATTGACCTCTTTATGGTATTCAGTAGCCAATCCATGAATATCCAGTCTATAAACATCCTACATCTTTTTGTATAGAAATGTAAGTGATGTTTGTAAATTGATTTTATACCTAGCATCCTTGCTAAATTCACTTATTCTAATAATGACAGTTTTGTTTCTTTCTATCCAGTCCTCATATCTCTCATGGTTTTTTTTTTTTTTTTGCGTTATTATACTAGCTATGACCTCTGGTACAATGTATTAAGTAGCCTCATTCCTGGTCGCAAAGGGAACACTTTAAACATTTCACAGGTAAGATTGATATTTGGAAGCCGAGGATTGCCTGTAGTCTCAGCTACTTGCAGCTACTTGGGAGGCTGAGATGGGAGGATTGCTTGAGCCCAGGAAGCAAAGGTTGCAGTGAGCCAAGATTGCCCCACTGCACTCCAGCCTGGGGGACACAGCGAGACAAAACAAAAAAATTAATTTGCTGACATTTTTCTTACTTCCTGAGGTATACACTTAGGTAATTGATTTTCAGCCTTTCTTGTTTTGGGATATATGTGTTTATAAGTCTATACATTTCTCTCTAAGCACAGGAAGTTCTGATATGTCATACTTTTGTTATCATTCATCTCAAAATATTTTCTGATTTCCACCATGACTTGTTCTTTAACCATTCTGGTTCAATTAAGAATCATTCTTAGGCCATGCATAGTGGCTCACGCCTATAATCCCAGCACTTTGGGAGGCCAAGGCAGGCGAATCATTTGAAGTCAGGAGTTTGAGACCAGTCTGGTCAACATGGCGAAACCCTGTTTCCACTAAAAATACAAAAATTAGCTGGATGTGGTGGTGCAGCCTGTAATCCCAGCTACTCGGGAGGCTGAGGAACGAGGATCGTTTGAACCTGGAAGGCAGAGGTTGCAGTGAGCCAGGATTGCACCATTGTACTCCAGCCTGGGCCACAGAGCAAGACTTTGTCTCAAAAAAAAAAAAAAAAAAAAGAAGCATTCTCAGTTTCCAGACATATGGGAATATTCCAATTTCCTTTTTGTTATTAGTTTCTAGCTTAATTGAACTGTAGTCAAATTTACTGCTTATGATTTCAATGTTTTGATTGTTAACACTTACTTTATTGCTCAGCATATAGTAAGTTTTAGTAAATGTTCTTTGTATTCAATTATATGATTCCATCTTGTTTTTGGGTACAGTGTTCTACAGTTGTCAATTAGGTCAAGTTTGCTAATCATGTGCAAATTTTCTATATCCTTCTAACTTTTAACAGCTTGTTCTATCAGTTAAGGAGAGAAGTGTTTTATTTTTTTTTAATTTAATTTAATTTTTTTTTTTTTTTGAGACGGAGTCTCGCTCTGTCGCCCAGGCTGGAGTGCAGTGGCCGGATCTCAGCTCACTGCAAGCTCCGCCTCCCGGGTTCACGCCATTCTCCTGCCTCAGCCTCCCGAGTAGCTGGGACTACAGGCGTCCACCACATCGCCCGGCTAGTTTTTTGTATTTTTTAGTAGAGACGGGGTTTCACCGTGTTAGCCAGGATGGTCTCAATCTCCTGACCTCGTGATCCACCCGTCTCGGCCTCCCAAAGTGCTGGGATTACAGGCTTGAGCCACCGCGCCCGGCGAGAAGTGTTTTAAAGTAGCCTGTGTGAATACGTCTTTTCTCCTTTTTGTTTCTATTTTTGCTTTAAGTATTTTGAGGCTAAATATTAAGTATAAATAAAGTTAGATGTATTTTATCTTTCTAGAATCAAATTTTTTATCATTATGGAATGTTCCTCTTTATTTAGTAATGCTTTTTTGCTTTGAAGACAATTTTGTCAGTTTTAACTTTCAAGCTTTCTGTATTCTTATATCTTACAGCTGTTTCTTGTAAACATACAGTAGGGTTTGTTGTTTTTTATATAACCTGGCAATCTTTGTCATTTAATTGGGGCATTTAGTCCATTTACTTTTAATATAATGTAAATGGTCATTGATTTTCAACATTTCTTGTTACTTATTATTTTTATTTAATTCTAACATTTTTTATTTGCTTGCAACTTGTTTCTCTATTTTATGTTATTTTCCCCCCTCCTTATTCTGTTCCGTTGAAATGGCTTTTAAAACTGTTAATAGAACTATAACGTATGTACAGAAAAAGGCCTAAATCTTAAGTGCATACTTTGAGGAATTTCATCAAGAGAGCTTCATAAACTGAGCAGACATAAAAGACCACATAAACTGAGCACATGTGTATAACTGAGGCAGGAGAATAGGGAATTAAGGTAGCCAAGGATTGGGGCATAAGCAAAGCAATTAGGGTAGCCAAGGGTTGGCGCATAAGCAAAGAAATAGCAGGTGCAGCCAGTTCACAGAAGCAAGAGAACAGCAGGTGCAGCCAGTTCTAGGCAAGACTGGGCAGCATACAGGCCACCTCTTTACTCCTGTGATAAGACAGAAGTTTCCACTTCAGCCTCTAATTGACTGTGGTCCAAGCCTCCACTTCGGCCTCTGAATAGTCACAGGCCAATCCTTCATAGGTTGGAACCACCTGGAGGCCTCTAAAAGCACCTAGGGGTGTTGCCAATTTCCTTTGGCTTCATAAAAACCCTGGGGAGCGTTGTGGTGAAGAAGCGCTTGAGCTGCTTGTTTGAGCTTTCTCCCACTCTGTGAGTTGTACTTTTGCTTCTTCGAATCTGTGCCTTTATTACTCTGTTCTTTTGTTGTTCTGTTTGTGGATTTGTTGCTTCTTTTGTTGCTTCATGTGTTTTGTTCATTCTTTGCACAACACACCAAGAACCAGGACAACTCACAGTCAAGATCTTCTATCCAGTAGCATATTTTGGTGGGCCAGCCAGGAGGTAAGCCCAAATTTTGGGATTTGTTTTTCCTTTTCTTTGTCAAAGCTGTCATTTGTGGGCACGAGTTGGACGGATATAAGCCAGTAGGGTGCCCGTCGCTTGAAGTCTTCCGTGACAGGATAACTTGGTCATAGAACAGGACATTTAGGTCCTGCTGAGATCAAGACAAATTCATGCAACAGACAGGTTTTTGTTTGTATGGCAAAATGTCTTTGAGGAGGTTAGACCACTCAGGCCCGGCACGGTGGCTCATGCCTATAATCCCAGTACTTTGATAGGCCGAGGTGGGTGGATCTCTTGAGGTCAGGAGTTTGAGACCAGCCTAGCCAACGTGGTGAAACCTCATCTCTACTAAAAATACAAAACTTAGCCAGGTGTGGTAGCACATGTCTATAGTCCCAGCTACTTGGGAGGCTGAGGTAGAATAGCTTGAACCAGGGGGCAAAGGCTGCAGTGAGCTGAGATGGCGCCACTGCACTCCAGGCTGGGTGACAGAATGAGACTGTCTCAAACAAACAAACAAACAAACAACAAAAAAAGGTTAGACCCTTCATTTTCTGATTCCTGTATTCATCTTGTTGATTATTTGTCCGGCAGTAGTAGTGCAGAATTACTTTCCACCCATTTATATTCCTCTTTTAAGAGTGGGGAAAGAGACTGCTGTTTCATGAATTTTTTATATTTCTCTTAGAGTGGGGCAAGGGATTCCTGTTTTATGCAGAATTCTTTTTTCATGAGAACCTGGAATTTTTAATGGTTTGTAGGGATACATCCCTGACTTTATCGTTAATAGTTTTAAGGTACATTACAATATCTCTTGTTTCATGAGGGTTACAGGCTGAAGAAGGATCGCATGAGTCCAGGAATTCAAGACTAGATTGGGCAAAATGGTGAAACCCCATCTCTATTTTTTTTAACAAAAGTAAATAAAGATAATAAAATAATCATGTGCCGGGTGCGGTGGCTCACACCTGTAATCCCAGCACTTTGGGAGGCCAAGGTGGGCAGATCACTTAAGGCCAGAAGTTTGAGACCAGCCTGGCCAATATGGTGAAACCCCATCTCTACTAAAAATGCAAAAATTAGGCAGGTGTGGTGACGTGTGCCTCTAGTCCCAGCTACTCAGGAGGCTGAGGCAGGAGAATTGCTTGAACCTGGTTGCAGAGGTTGCAGTGAGCTGAGATCATGCCATTGCACTCCAGTCTGGGCAACAGAGCAAGACTGTCTCAAAAAACAAACAACAACAAAATAAAATAATTAGAAACATGTTTGTGTCTGTCTCATTTTGCTCAAAATTATTTGTAAAATTAATCCATGTTTGTATTAGTCTGTAAGTCTGCCATAGCAAAGTATTAGACTTAGGTGGCTTAAACAATAAAAATTAGTTGTTCTGTAGGCAAGAAGTGCAAAATCAAGGTCTATCAGGGTGGTTTCTGGTGAGGCTTCTCTTCCTGGCTTGCAGACAGCTGCCTCCTTGCTGTTTCCTCAAGTGACTTTTCCTTTGCATGTGTAGAGAAAGAGATTTCTGGTCTCTTCCTCCTATAAGGACACCAGTCCTATTGGATTAGGGCCCCATCCTTATGACCTCATTTGGCCTCAATTACCTTATTCAGGGTCCTATCCCCAAATACAGTCACACTGGAGGTTAAGGCTTACAAATATACATATACATTTGGGAGTTGGGTAGTGGTGACATAATTCAGTCCAGAACAATATTATTGCATGTTTGTTACTTTTCATAGCTGTATAGAAATTCTTCATTTACATATACTATAGTATGTATATGTATACGTGGTATGCATATACTATGTTTTATTTGTACTACTATCAATGGGTATTTGACCAGTTTCCAGTTTGAGGTTATTATGAATAGTCTTCTGTGAACATTATCTGTGTTGTAGGTGAATATTAAAGATTTCTGTTTGGTATATACCTAAGAATTGCTAGGTTCATAAAATATTCTTGTTTTCAGCATTACTGGACACTGACAGTTTTCCCATAAATCAGTTTACATTCCCACCAGCAGTTACACAGAGTTCTTTTTGGTCCACATCTTTGTAAATATTTGTTATTATCTGACTTTATTTCTTCATTTTAAATAATTCTGGAGGTTGTGTGGAATATCTCATGATTTTAATTTATATTTCCTTCATAACTAATGAAGTTAAGTAACTTTTCTATGTTTATTGGCCATTTGGATGTGATTTATTGATTTATATTTAAATATAAATTATGAGACAGGGTCTTACTGTGTTGCCCAGGCTGGAGTGCAGTGGTGCAATCACAGCTTATTGTAGCCTTAACCTCCCAGGCACAAACAATTCTCCCACTTCAGCTTCCTGAGTAACTGGGACTACAGGCATGCACCACCATGCCTGGCGATATTTTTCTTTTTTGTAAAGATAGGGATTCACTATATTGCCCAGGCTGATCTTGAACTCCTGGCCTCATGCAATCCTCCCACCTTGGCCTCCCAAAATGCTGGGATTATAGACTTGAGTCACCACGCCCGGCCTATTTAATAATTTGTATGATTATTGTGAAGTGCTTGTTCAAATCTTTTGCCCAGTATTCCATTGTTTTGTCATTCTGTTATTGTAGGAGTTTTAAATATATTCTTGCCACATGAATATAGACTTGTAACTATAACAGATTTGTCGCCTCATGCATACAGCAAGTCAATATGCCAAGACACTGGCTTGCAGCAGAGAAAGAGGTTTAATCATAAGGTCACCAAAGGGCTGGGCGCAGTGGCTCAAGCCTGTAATCCCAGCACTTTGCAAGGCCAAGGCAGGCTGATCACTTGAGGCCAGGAGTTCAATACCAGCCTGGTCAACATGGTGAAACCACCTTTCTACTAAAAATACAAAAATTATCCTGGTGCTGTGGTACGCGCCTGTAATCCCAGCTACTTGGGAGGCTGAGGCAGGAGAATTGCTTGACTTGAGAGGCAGAGGTGGCAGTGAGCTGAAATCACACCACTGCAAGTAACTCAGTCTCAAAAAAAAAAAAAGTTACCAAACAAGGTAACTTTGGGAGGAAACCTCAAATCCATCTCCCTGAAGGAATTTGGAGGTAAAGTTTTTAAGGGTTTTGGAGTGGGCCAAAGTGTGGAAATTGTTCATTGGTCAAAGAGGCAGAGTGAAGACATGCTGATCCCATTCCTCTGTGGGAGTCTTCTAACTGGTGTCAGCTGTTTTACTAGAATTTCAGGCAACCCTTAAACAAAAGCCTTAAGATTCTAATGTCAGAGATCCTGTCATAGGAACAGTGCAAATAAATTATTAAACATTATTATGACCCTACTGTCAGAAATCCTGTCTGTAGGAACAACGGGGATGTAAATGGTCAGGAGCTAGTGCTATGTGACTTTTAGCAACAAGGAAGTGGACCAAAGGTCAGCCTGATTAATGCTTAATTAGAACTATATTTCTGTCTAGAACCCAGCATTCAATTCTTAACCCTGTGGGGCGGTTTCAGCCTCTGTTGCAAATATCTTATACTCGGTGATTTTGTTATCGGAAAGGGATTACACCTTTTGTTAAAGGTGGTTTTGTTGTCCTGATCCAGACCCCAAGAGAGGGTTCTTGGATCTTCTCCAAGAAAGAATTCAGGGTGAGTCCACAGAGTAAAGTGAAAGCAAGTTATAGAAGTAAGGAAATAAAAGAATGGGTATTCTATAGACAGAGCAACAACATGGGCTGCTTGACTAAGTTATACTTATGGTTATTTCTTGATTTTTTTTTTTTTTTTTTGAGACGAAGTCTCGCTCTTGTCCCCCAGGTTGGAGTGTGATGCTGTGAGCTCAGCTCACTGCAACCTCCACCTCCTGGGTTCAAGTGACTCTCCTACCTCGGCCCCCCAAGTAGCTGGGATTACAGGTGTGTGGCACCACGCCTGGCTAATTTTTGTGTTTTTAGTAGAGATGGGGTTTCACCACGTTGGCCAGGCCAGTCTAGAACTCCTGACCTCAGGTGATCCACCCGCCTTGGCCTCCCAAAGTGATTACAGGTGTGAGCCACCATACCCGGCCTATTTCTTGATTCTTGTTTTGACAAGGGGTGGATTATTCATGACTTTTTCAGAAAAAGGGCAGGGATTTCCTGGAGCTGAGGGTTTCTTCTCTTTTAGACTGTATAGGGTAACTTCTGGACATTGCCATGGCATTTGTAAACAGTCACGGCGCTGGTGGGAGTGTCTTTTAGCATACTAATGTATTATCATAATGAGCAGTGAGGACAACCAGAGATCACTTTTGCTACCATCTTGGTTTTGGTGGGTTTGGGCTGGCTTCTTTACCGCATTCTGTTTCATCAGCAGGTTCTTTATGACTTGTATCTTGTGATACCAGTCCTGCTGACCTCCTATTTCATCCTGTGACTAAGAATGCCTAACCTAGGAATGCAGCCCAATAGGCCTCATCCTCATTTTATCTAGGTGCTATTCAAGATGGAGTTGCTGTCATTCCAGTGCTTCTGACAATTTGGCAATTTACTGTCTTTCAACAAGCAGACATTTTAAATCTTAATAGAGTCCAATTTATTATTTTCCTTTACATAGTTGGCCTGTTTTTGGAGTCTTGTTTAAGAAACTTGCATACTACAAAGTTGTGAAGATATTTTCTTATGTTTGCTTCAAAAAGCTCTATTGTTTTTCTATTCATATTTAGATCTACTGTCTGGTGGATTTATTTCTTATGTGTGATGGGATATAGGGACCAGAATTCTTTTTTTCGTATGGACATTCATATAATCCAACACCATATATTTGTTTAAAAAAAAAAACATAAAACCTTAAACAAATTCAATTTAACAGATTTTATTTATTTATTTATTTATTTATTTATTTATTTGATAGAGTTTTGCTCTGTTGCCCAGGCTGGAGTGCAGTGGTGCAATCTCAGCTCACTGCAGCCTTGACCTCCCAGACTCAGGTGATCCTCCCACCTCAGCCTCCAGAGTAACTGGAACTGCACGTGCTCTCCACTAAGACTAGCTAATTTTTGTATTTTTAGTAGAGATGGGGTTTCACTATGTTACCCAGGCTGCTCTCAAACTCCCAGGTTCAAGCAATCCACACACCTTGGCCTCCCAAAGTGTTGGGATTACAGGCGTGAGCCATCATGCCTGGCTAATTTAACAGATTTTAATTGAGCAAAGAACAAGAACCTAGCAGCCTCTTAACAAGAATAACTCCAGAAAGGTTCTAGTGCTGCCTTGAGGTGGAAGATTTATGGACAGAGAAAGGAAAGTGACATATAGAAAACTAAAGTAGGGTGCAGAAACAGCTGGATTGGTTACAGCTCAGTGAGTTTGCCTTATTAGAGCATAGTTTGAACAGCTGACCACCTTTGATTGGCTGAAACTTGGTTATTGGCACTGGAGTAGGTTACAGTTTATTTATTTACACATCCAGTTAGGTTGCAGTTCACTATGTATGGAGAAGGCTTTAGGCAGAACTTAAAATATGAAAGAAGGCAGCTTTAGGTGAAACTTAATTGAACATATTAAAAGATCTTTTTTCCACATGGTCTTAAAACATACCTATTTAGTCTTTGTTCCCAGTTCCTGGTACAGAGCTACTAAATGGAATTTCCTGAGTGACAGGAATATCTTGTTATTCAGATCAAGCCCTTTCTATCACACCTAAGTTTATGCTACTAAGGTGACAGGGTGGGGCCTATAGATAGCATCAGAATGGGGCTGGTCACTAGAAAACCCAGTGATTAGAGTGTTGGAACTTTCAACCCCACCCATCAACCTCCAGGAATGAGGGGAAGTAGAGATTAAGTAATGAGAGTTGACAAACTTCCAGGCTGGTGAATGAATCTACTTGCTGGGAGAGTGTCGCACCCCAACTCTGAAACCACCATTACAAAATTATAACTGAGACAGCAAAAGAGATCTGACCTAACCAACTCTATCTTGCTTGAAACCTCCAAGCCGTCCTTGTTTATTTCTGGGTATAGACTGAACTAACTCTGGGAAGAACTTAGTTTATAGTTTAAAACAAAGACAATAACAGCCCTTTCCCAAAACAAACCCCCTTCTTGCCTTGGGGATAGACTGCTTTTGTAGGACTAACAAATTAGCTAAAAGATTAGCTTAGGAGTCATGCAGCAGGAGGCTACAAGATTCTGACCTTCTCCTGGGGATAACATTACTATTGTAAGGCTAAGATCAGTGCTTGAGATATTTTGCAGACCTTGCACTTGATGGATCAGCTGGCACCACCCAGATCGATAAACTGGCTCATCCAATGTTGTGGCTGTCACCCAGAAACTGACTCAACGAAAGAGGACAGCATCTACTTCCTGCAAGTTCATCTTTGACCTGACCAATCAGCACTCCCAACTCACTGCCCCCCCCAACCCACCAAATGAACGTTTAAAAACTCTGATCCCCCAGTGCTCGAGGAGACTGATTTGAGTAATAATAGGATTTGAGTAATAACAGCCGGCTCCATGTGAATTACTTTCTCTATTGCAAATCTGCTCTGTCTCTGCAGCAGGCAAGGTGAGCCAGCTGGGCAGTTACAAATTCAAGAGTAAGCTCCTGAAGTCAGGACCCTTCCAGGCCTCACCTGTGTGCTTCTTCATCTGTGTGATAATGAACCAGCAAACATAAGTGTTTCCCTGAGTTCTGTGAGAAATACTAGCAAATTATCAAACCCAAGGACAGGGCTCATGGAAACCCAAATTTATAGCCAGTCTGTCTGAAGCATGGGTCACAGCTTGGAATTTGTTCTTGGCATCTGAATTGGGGGCAGTCTTGTGGGACTGAACCTTTCCCCTGTGGGATCTGATGCTGTCTCCAGTTAGATTATGTCAGAATTGAACTGAAATACAGGACATGAAGATAGTGTCTGCTGGAAAATTGCTTGGTGTGTGTGTGGGAAAACCCCACACATCTGGTACAGAAATGTTCTGTGTTGTGAGAGTACAGTAAGAGAAAAAAGTGTTTTTCTCACCCCAATGTATTGCAGTGTTAATTTTGTTATAAATTAGTGACTAAATATGGGTCTAACTTTATTGGTTTGTCTGTTAGGGTTGATATGTTTTTGTTTTTCTATTTCCACCCTCTATTTGAAAAGTATATGCTTTTTTGTTCTGTTAGCTCACTGCAGCCTCAGCCTCCCGCACTTAAGCAATTCTCCCACCTCAACCTCCTAAGTAGCTGGGACCACAGGCATGTGCCAATGTACCCAGTTAGATTTTTTTTTTGTATTTTTTTGTAGAGACATTTCAAGAGCCATGTTTCCCAGGCTGGTCTTGAACCCCTGGGCTCAAGCAATCCACCTAGCTTGGCCTCCCAAGGTGTTGGGATTACAGGTGTGAGCCACAGCATCAGTCCTGAATCTGTGACTTATTAAAGTTTAACATTATTTGGTAGTTTTACCTCCTTCCTAGGTGTAAGAGAGAGAGGAAAGAAACACAAAATGCAGCTCATCAGTAAAGACAGGTTTACTTTAGATAAAACATGAGAGGGGCTTCTGGCCGATTTCGGTCAAAAGTGCTTTCTCTTACAGACTAAGAGTACATATTGGTTTTAGGGTGAGGGGGCTTATCACAAGCTTGGAATGTTTCTATGTGAAGAAGATGTTTTATGGCAGGGTTGGAATGTCTCTGGGAAGAGGGGAGTTCATCCTGGGGCAGACATCTTTCTGGTCAGTGGGGGGTTACCTCGAGGCTGGCATATTCCTGGCTGGAAGGAGGTTATCTCAGAGCTAGCATGTCTCTGGTTGGGGAGGAGTTTGGAATGTTTCTGGTTGGAGATGTTATTTGTGGTTTATGGTCATGTTGAGCTTAGCCATTAGGCTGATGCCCTTTGGGTTTAGGTGGTTTTTTATTAAGGTGAACTTTAGAATGAAGGGCTTGTCCAAGATGGCAATACTCCTGCTCTGTCACCAGGAATGCAAGGAACTTAGAATACTAACTTCATCTATTAGCCTCCTCAACTTAGATGCAATCTTTAAAAATGTATTTTAGTTTTGTATATACTTTAAACCTCATGAGATATTGTTGTGGTGGTGGTTGTTTTAGCAGTCAATAGTTGATTTGACTATTTGATTAATTCCTAAATTTGCTTATAGTGTTGCTCTTTAATCTTTCCTGCATCTCTTTGCTTTCATCTGGTATCTTTCCCCATTTGTCTGAAGAATACATTTCCTTTGAATCAAATCTATTAATGAATTCTCTTAAATTTCTGTCTTGTTTTTTCTTTTCTTTTCCTTTCTTTCTTTTCCCTTTCTTCCTTTCCTTTCTTTTCTTTTCTTTTCTTTCTTTCTTTCTTTCTGTCTTTCTGTCTTTCTGTCTTTCTGTCTTTCTGTCTTTCTGTCTTTCTGTCTTTCTGTCTTTCTGTCTTTCTTCTTTCTTTCTTTCTTTCTTTCTTTCTTTCTTTCTTTCCCTCTATTTCTCTTTCTCTCTCTTTCTCTCTCTCTCTCTCTCTATCTCTATCTCTTTCTCTTTCTCTCTCATTCTCTGTCTCTCTTTCTTTCTCTTTCTTTCTCTTTCTTTCTCTTTCTTTCTCTGTTCTTTCTCTCTCTTTTTTCTCTCTCTTCCTCTCTTTAGAGACAGGGATCTTACTATGTTGCCCAGGCTGGTCTTGAATTCCTGGGCCCAAGAAATCCTCCTGCCTCAGTCTCCCAAAGTGTTGGGATTACAGGCATGAGCCATCACACCTGGTCAATTCTTTTAATTTTCATTTGTCTTTTTTTTTTTTTTTTTTTAAGAGATTGGGTCTCACTATGTTGCCCAGACCGGACTTTGAAGATGTTCTTATTTTTAAAAGAAGCTTTTATTTCATCTTCCATCTTGAAATGTATCTCTGCTGGGTGTAGGATTTCAGTGTTCTAATATTATATTGTATTTTGAACTCCATTGTTTTGTTCAGACTTTACATGTCATTCTAATTATTGCTCCTTTGAAGGAAATCTGCTTTGCTAAGATATTCGTTGTGTTTGAGTTTGATTTGTCTAGAAGTGGTTTTCTTTTTTTTTCATTCTGTTGGGCATTTGTAAGAATTCTTGTATATGTGGCTTGATGTCTTTAATTTTGGAAAATTCTCAGGCATTATCTCTTCAAATGTTGTTTCTGCACCAATTCTCTCTCCTCTGTGTGGGACTCCACTTACGTATATGTCAGGCCTTCGCAATGTACTGCCTGCCTTTACTTCTATATTTTACTTATTTTTGACTCTCCATGCTTTATTCTGAATTTTTTTCAGATCTATTTTTTAATACATTTCTTCACTCCTCAGATTAACATTATCTGCTGTTAATTACACACACTGAGTTCTTATTTGTTGGTTGTGGTATTTTTTTATATCTAGAATTTCCATTTGGTTATTTTTTATGGTTTCCAGTCATTTGCTGAAGTTCTGGGGGAATACAAATAGTTGCTCAGTGTATTCATGAGGAGGTAGACTCTTTTGCTCTGGGACTGGCTTTGGAATCACTTAAGGAGCTGCCAGAACCTATCGTAACATGGACAGTGCCCTATGAACGCTCTCTACTGATCTACAAAGAACTTCTTAGTTTATGGATGGCAGTTCAAAAGTGAACGGACAGCATCCTGTTCAAAAGGCTGCCACTCTGATTTAAAAAGTAAAAAGAAATTAACTCATCAAACTGAATTGCATACTGTTTACCCCAGTGTTTTACTGACTCATGAGCAGTGGTCAATGTCGTGGCCATACGGTCAGGCAGTAGAGCATTGAAAAAGTGGCCTCTTAAAGAGATGCCCATATGGGGCCCATCTCTATGGAAAGCCTACCTCTATGGGAACTTGAGGGATGCATTAAAGTAGAACATGTTGATGCCCATCTTCTTAGTGTTTGGGTCATAATTCATAAAGGTGACTGAGTAACAGCACCTAGAGGCTAGTTCCACTGAAAGAAGATTTTTATTCACATTTCTTGAAAGGAGGATCATGTTACACCATTCTGGACCACATAGGGAAGCACCAGTATTGATCAGGAGGCAGAAAGGAGTGAGGGGAAGGCATGGACCACAGGATTTATTGGGGCTTCCATGAGAAAGGCAAGACAGGGTAAAGTAAACAGCTCAGGATTGGTTAGTTTGAATAATTCCAGTGGGTTTTGGGGTATTTGGGATTTCTCTAGTTGTTTGGTACCTAGTTCAGGGTTGGTTTAGGGTTGGGAAATATCGGCTTGGTGTGTGAGAATCAGATGAGGAGGATTATCAGAGTAGTAATTCAGGATTGCAGGGGAGATGTAAACAACTTGGCCATTAGTTTGGTCCCTATAATTAATAAGTGCTAAATAGACAAACGCAGGATCTAAAAAAACTCAGTGAGATGCGAAATATCAGAAGTCCCTTTCAGGATAAGGTCATTGGATTAACTGAGTGGATATCTCGATTTGTTCACTTGAGGTGGCCACCTGGGTCATGAAACAAGTGGACATTGTGGGGTGGGGGCAGTAGCAATGCAAAGATGGGCTAAATTTAGGCATATTCCTTTTGCACCCTCTGAGGTGCAAAATGCCAGTAAGTACAGTTCTGTCTGCCAACAAGAGAGACAGAGACTCAGATGGCTATGGGACAGATTCCCTGGGGGGAAGGCCCAGCACATAGCTGGCAAGTGGGAGTGATGCTGGTAGCACTAGAGGCTATAAATGGGACCTTTAAGAAATAGATGCACACACTGGACCAGGTTTTACATACCCAGTGGTGGATGCAAATGCTCAGATACTATAAAAGAACTGGAACAGAAGATACTACACCAATTTGGGCAGTTGAGTCACATTTATTCAGACCAAGGGACACAGTTTCAGCATGTAATACCCAACAATGGACACAGAGATATCCTCCTCAGAATAATAGTTTAATAGAGAATTGGAATGGGCATTTAAAACATTGGTTGGCCAAAACGGAAGGAGAGATAGGCATGAAGGGCTGACTTACATGCCTTCATGAGTGTGTGCTCACACCTAACATCGGAGTGCCACTGGCTAGAATCCTCTGCTATTTTTGTGGATCTGAGGATGAGGGGGTGGGAGATATGCTGCTATAACTATGCAATTCTTCTCACGAAAGGAATGTGCTGGTATGACTATACTTTTTTCTTTCTTCCCTATAGGATCTTAACTGGTTTTTTTAATTTTTATTTTTAATTTTTTAAATAAAAATAGAGACAAGGTCTCACTATATTGCCCAGGCTGGTCTTGAACTTCTGAGCTCAAGCGATCCTCCCACTTCAGTCTCCCAAGCTGTTGGGCTTATAGGCGTGAGCCACCACACCCAGCCTCATCTCAATTTATTTTTCCTACCTAATGCATGGCCCCAGGCACAGGGCTGTAACAAGTGCTGGAAGCAAAGATAATTCCTAAGCAAGAAACTGTAACTATACTTTTAAACCTTTATGTCAGAATTCTTAGGGCCTCATGAAGCAGATTGTACCTTGATCCTAAGTAGCAAAGCTGAGGTTAATAATAGATGTAGCTATATTGCTTAGTGGTAGAAATAGTTGATGAGTTCTGTACCTTTATAACCCTATCCTAGATGAGATGAGTGAACTGAGGGGAAGGCACTTACTAGACTAGTATTGTTGCCTGCAATCTAAACCAGCACTGTAGCTAAAGCTAACCTCCCTTCCAAAGATGGAAAAGTTAGGGCATAAAAAGAAGTAGGAATAGTAGCTGTGAGTAAAGGAATGGATAAATGCATTATGCAATGAGGGAGATTCAATATTACCATTAATACTTTGAAAGAAGCTCCGAGTAAGAGATGGCATTGTCTCTTAGTTCACTTATACCAGATGCCTGAAAGGGTGAAGCCATATATTGCTGAGACCACCCCTCTTTATAGAACCATACAAGATAAAATAGAAGCTTGCAAACCTGAGCAAACTTACCCTGGGAGACATCTGGTCATACAATATGGTAACTGGACTAATCAGTAACTGGGACTCTAGCAAAGTTCCAAATATTTTTATTTTTCAGGTTACATCTACCATAGTATGATAATGATATAACACTGGTATTGTTCACTGGATTATAATACTGATATTGACGGTCAAATATATAAGGAAATTGAGTTAAAAGCCTCCTATCCCTATCCTGTACTGGTGCCTCCACATGTTAGGCATATTCATGTTGGTACTGTGGCTGTGTCAGAGGCATTCGAACCAGAGTGACTCCATCTTGAATAGGGACTGGGTAAAATAAGGCTGAGACCTACTGGGCTGCATTCCCAGGAGGTTAGGCATTCTAAGTCACAGGATGAGACAGGCGATTGGCACAAGGGACGGGTCACAAAGACCTTGCTGGAAAAGAAGCCAGTTAAAACCCACCAAAGACAAGATGGCAACAAAAGTGACCTCTGGTCGTTGTCACGGTTCACTATATGTGAATTATAATGTATTTTAAGCTAAAAGACACTCCTACCAGCACCATGACAGTTTATAAATGCCATGGCGATGTCAGGAAGTTACCTTATATGGTTTAAAAATGGGAGGAACCTTCAATTCGGGAAATTGCCCACCTCTTTCCTGGTAAACTCACGAATAATCCACCCCTTTTTTTTTTTTTAACATATAATCAAGAAATAACCATAAAAATAGCCAACCAGCAGCCCTCAGGGCTACTCTGCCTATAGAGTAGCCATTCTTTATTCTTTTACTTTCTTAATAAACTTGCTTTCAGTTTTCTCTGTGCACTGGTCTGAATTGTCTTGCACAAGATCCAAGAACCCTCTCTTGGGGTCTGGATTGGGACCCCTTTCTGGTAACAGTAGTATGTTATATTAATGCTACATCAAATGTAGGTGCTCAGATAGGTTTGATGGTTTTGCTATAAGATAGCCACGACCAAAGTCCAGGGGTAGCCTGTTGTATAATAATTTGTCTTTGTCCCAGGTTTCTGGCTTCTAAAACCCTGGGCATTTCTCAAGCGATCAGAGTGTCTTTGTTATTCATGAGCCCCTTGGAGCACACCTCAGTTTATGCTAATGAGGTGATATGTGGTGGGCCTCTAGTTAGCTTCAGGACAGGGCCTGTCATGGTTTAAGCCATGTTATATGAGCCTGACCTCCCAACTCCAGGAAGGGGATAGAGCCTGGAGATTGAAGTCAGTCATGTGGTTAATGATTCAATCATTCATGCCTATGTAAGGAAACCCCAGTAAAAACTCTGGTCACTGAGCTCTGAGGAATGTCCTGGTCAGTGAACATGTTGATGTGCCAGGAGGATGATACACCCTGACTCTTTGGGGAGAGGGCACAGAAGCTCTGTTTGGGACCCTCCCAGACCTCACTCTGTAAGTCTCTTCATTTGGCTGGTCCTGACTTGTATTCATCATAAAACTGCAGCCATAAGTATAGGGCTTTCCTGAGTTCTGTGAGTTGTTCTAGTGAATTGTCCAACATGAGGGGTCATGGGAACCCCCAAATTTGTAGCCAGTTAATCAGAAGTGCAGGTGGCCCTTGAAGTGTAGTAGGCATCTGAGGTAAGGATGGTCTTGTTGGGGACCAGCTGTGCCTTTAACCTGTAGAGTTTGAGGCTAATTCCAGATTGTTAGCATCAGAATTGTACAGGTGCTTCTCAACTTACAATGGGGTTATGTCCCAATAAACCCATTGTAAATTGAAAATATTATAAGTCAAAAATGCATTTTAAAAAATTAGCTGGGCATGGTGGTGCATGCCTGTAGTCCCAGCTACTTGGGAGGCTGAGGTAGGAGAATTACTTGAGTTCAGGAGTTTAGGGTTGCAGTGAGCCCTGATTGAGCCACTGCACTCTACCCTGGGTGACAGAATGAGACCACATCTTAAAAAACAAAAGAAAAAAGGAAAATACACTTGACACACCTAACCTACCAAACATCATAGCTTAGTCTAGCCTACCTTAAACATGCTTGGAACACTCACATTAGCCTACAGTTGGGCAAAATCATCCAACACAAAGCCTATTTTATAATGAAGTGTTGAATATCTCATTATATAATTTATTGAATCCTGTACCAAAAGTGAAAAATAAAATGGTTGTATGTACTCAAAGTATGATTTCTACTGAATGTGTATCATCTTTGTACCACGGTGAAGTTGATAAATTGTTAAGCTGAACCATAGAAGGTCAGGGACCATCTATATTTTAGAACAATAATTGGTATCAGAAAAGACTCCAAGTTTTTATCCTTAGCCCCAAAAGGCTGTCGAATACTCTGCTTAGCTTCTCAGCCTTTCAAATGCCTCTTCTAAACTCATCTGATGCCCGCTGGGGAAAGGCAGCACTAAATACTGAGTTTCCTTCTCTAGGTTTTCTTCTGAATTTTCGTTCTATACTTTTTCATTGACTTGTTAGCTCTTCAGTCCTTCCATCAGATGTTTTTCATATTCTGCCCAGATTTTCAAATTGTCCTTAGTAGAAAGTTTGGTCTGAGTATCCAGTCTCCTATTAATAAATCCCTCTTCTCACTGACTTATTTTTCATTGTGGTTATATATATATATATAAAAAACATAAATTTTGTCATGTAAATCATTTTAAAGGCCAATGTGGTGGCTCACACCTGCAATCCCAGCACTTTGGGAGGCCAAGGCAGATAGAATGCTTGAGCCCAGAAATTCAAGGCCAGCCTAGGCAACATGATACCCTGTCTCTACAAAAAATATAAAAATTAGCCAGGTGTGGAGGTATGCTCTGTAGTCCCAGCTACTCCCAGCTACTTGGGAGGCTGAGGTGGGCTGTAGTGAGCTGTGATTATACTACTGCACTTCAGCCTGGGTGACAGAGTGAGCGCCTGTCTCAAAACAAAACAAAAAAAAAAAAAAAAACCATCTTAAAGTATACAGTTCAGTGGCATTTAATACATCCTCAGTGCTGTGCAATAGCCACCACTCTATTTCCAGAACATTTTCATCACCCCAAAAGGAAACTCCATACTCATTAAGCAGTAACTTCCCATTCCCTCTCTCCTCAGCCCCTGGCAACCACTAATCTGCTTTCTGTCTGCATGGATTTGCCTATTCTGGATATCTCATATAAATGGAATCATACAGTATATGGCCTTTTGTGTCTGGTTTCTTTCACTTAGCATGTTTTCAAGGTCACAGATTTTTTTTATATGTGCTGTTTTCTTTGTCTTAATATTCTACAGTTACTGTTTTGATTTCTTGTTTGACTCAAAGCATTTAGGAGATTGTTTTTACGTGTTCTATTTTTATTACTTTCAGTTTTGGTGCACTGTAGTCAATATGACTGATTCTGTTTCAATTTTTTGTAAATTTTCTTTGTGGCCTGTTGTACTATCAAATTTTGAAATGTCTCATGGGAACTTGAAAATAAGATATAGTTTCTATATTCAGAATATAGACTTATGTACTCTATTTACCTGTCCAGCAAGCTAGTTAACTAGCTATCATCTATTATCAGTCTTATTAAAAATCATTCAAAACTTCAATTGTGTTTCCTCTGTTTGATTTGCCATCATCTGAGAGGTGAGTTAAAGCACCTTGTTGCAGTTGATTTCTGTATTTAGTTGATATTTTCATATCAACTAAATATATATTTCAGTGCTATTAACTTATTGTAATACATATTTGCTTGCATGCAGCCTGTTATTGACAAAACTCTTGCCTACTTTTTGTTTGGATTTGCCTGGAATATGTTTACTCCTTCATTAATTTCAACCTTTGTGGGTTCTTTTGTTTTAGGTATATCTCTCGTTGATAACATACCAATGCCTCCTATTTTATTTTCAAAAGTGAGTTTATATCAGTTTTATTCAAGCCTATAACAGACAGGTTTAGTCTACTGTCATATTTTTGTATTCTCAGCTTTGGTTTCTATGTGATCTGTTTTTGTTTGTTGCTTTCAAATATGGAAGGAATTCAAGCCGTTTTTCAGTTCTACTGGTGGATATCTTTGTAATTATAAATATATATTCCAGGCCAGGCACAAGCGGCTTATGCCAATAATTCTAGCACTTTGGGAGACCAAGGCAGGTGGATCACTTGAGCCCAGGAGTTCAAGACCAACCTGGGCAACATAATATGGATTCATTTCTACAAAAATTTAAAAATTACATGGGTGTGATGGCATGTACCTGTGGTCCCAGCTACTCAGAAGGCTAAAGTGAGAGAATTGCCTGAGCCCCGGAGGTTGAGGCTGCAGTGAGCTATGATTGCGTCACTGCACTCTAGCCTGTGTGACAGAGTTAGACCCTGTCTCCAGAAAACAAACAAATAAAAATAATATGTTCAATCAGTATTTCTCAATTTATAATCTTCAAAAAAGAAACAATATCATTTATGCCCTCTAAAAAAAAAATTGAAATTGGTGATTTAAAAAAATCACCCTTGCAGCAGCCACTGTGGAAAACGGTGTGGTGATTCTTCAAGAAATTAAACATAGACCAGGCACAACAGTGCACGCCTGTAGTCCTAGCTACTCAGGAGACTGAGGTGAGACGATGACTTGAGCTCAGGAGTTCAAGGCTGCAGGGAGGTATGATTGTAGCCAGGGCATTACACCTGGTGACAGAGTGAGACCCCCATCTCTAACTAACTAACATTTTAAAAAGGAAATTAAACATAGAATTACCATATGATTCAGCAATTCTACTCAAAAGAAGTGAAAGCAGGGACTCAGGTATTTGCACACCCATGTTCATAGCAGCATTATCCACAACAGTCAAAAGATGGAAGCATCTGTTAACAGATGAGTGGATTAACAAATGTTGTATATACGCATACAATGAAATATTCAGCCTTAAAAGGGGAGGAAATTTCCATAAATGCTATAACATGAATGAACCTTGAGGATGTTATGCTAAGTGAAATAAGACACACACACACACACACACAGTATGAGTCCCCTTATTTGAGATATCTAGAATAGTCAAAAATCATAGAGACAAAAAGTAGAATGGTTGTTGCCAGGGGTTGAGGAAAGAGAATGTGAAGTTAGTGTTTAGTGGGTATAGAGTTTCAGTTTGGGAAGATAAAAGTTCTGGAGATAAATGGTGGTGATCGTTGTGCAGCAGTGTGAATGTACTTAACACCACAGAACTGGTCAATTTGTCCAGGCATGTTGGCTCACACCTGTAACCCCAGCACTTTGGGAGGCCACAGTGGGAGGATTGCTTGAACCTAGGAGTTTGAGACCAGCCTGAGCAACACAGAAAGACCCAATCTCTACAAAAAATTTAAAAATTAGCTGGGCATGCTGGTGCACATCTGTAGACCCAGCTACTTGGGAGGCTGAGATGGGAGGATTACTCAAGTCTGGGAGGTTGAGGATGCAGTGAGCCGTGATTGCATCGCTGCACTCCAGTCTAGGTGACAGAGCAAGACCCTATCTTAAACAGTAAATTTTATGCTACGTATATTTTGCCACCACAAAAACAAGCAAACACCAATGTCCTTTTTGAAGGACATTCCTTCTTTAATTATAGTTTTGGGAATTTCCCCCCATGTTCTATTATCAACAGCAATGATTAACAAACATTTTGTAGGGTATTTTTTTCCCACAATAACTATAACAATTATATTATTTTCCAGCAAATGTGATCATTATGGTTATATAGGCTTTCATGTTCAAATACATTTAATGCTTACCACCAGCCTGTTTATACCTCGGTTTCCTCCTATGTCAGTTCTAAATTTTGATTCATCATCTCTCTCTAACATGTCCTCAAGTAGAGTGATATTTTTCCTGGTGAAATAATGAATGATGAGAAGCTATGTCTTATGTGATGTCTTTAGAGGAAGACCTTCAGGCCTCCTGGTAACAGCTCCCCTGTGGCTGCAGGCTATGGGATGTAGCACCATCCTCTTGGTTTCCCTTAACTCTTGCCTACACCTCGTCAATAATCCCTTTACTAAACTCTCCTCCGTTACCCAGCTTGTGAGTGGCTTGTTTCCAGCTGGGACTATGACTGATACAGCCTCTGCCTCCTCTGCTGTCCATGCGCCCCTTCCTTCCTATCTCCTTTCCCTCTCTTTCTTTTCCTTTTTCCATCTTCCACTCCTGTCCCTCCTTTTTTGCTTCCTCCTCCTCCCTTTTGGAGTGAGGTGACATGTGGGGTATGTAGGTTAGCATATCACGCTCCGCATCTAGCCCCTGGCTGCCCTTGTCCCTGGGTGGTCAAGAACAGAGTATTCTTTCTGAGCCGCTCAGTGTTCTGGCTGCTTTTCAGAATGTGCAGCCCATCCCCCAGGCTCTCAGAAGCCCCACCCCAGCCAGCAGCCTGACAGAGCTCACAATTCTGTTTTAAGCTTACTCCCTTACAACTAGTTTTATTTCCTAATCTGACATCTTGGGAGGATGGGTGAGACCAAATCTGTTACATCAGTGTCTAGATGGAGCATTTGCTAGTTCAGGCCAAGACATGAGTTTCATTTTTATGGCTCTCCCAATCCTTGTGTGTGCAGATTTTATTGAGTTAGGAGTTAAAAATGTAATAAGCAAGGAGAAAAAAAAATTAAGTCCCTTCAGCTAAAGACTACAGCCTAACAAAATCCTTAACAGACCCTTGTTAGTCCTGTTGCTGGGAAGTATTTGTCCAGCAGACCTGGAACAGTTTAAAAAAGGAGTGGGGGTTTGGTTAACATTAAAGAAACACAAAGATTTTTCATCTGGCTCTGGGGGAGAGCAGAGCCACAGAGGGAACAAGAAAAGAAAGAGGGGATTGAGCATTTTTGCAAACAAATGATAAAACTGCCTTTTAAAGAAGGAGGGGGGGGATCCCTTGTCCAAACAAGACTTCTGCCAGGGTAGGAAATCATTTCTGCAATTGTTTACAATGCTCAGGCAGCCGGTCCTAAGTCAACATGGCCTGGGAGCGTTGCCCTGGAGCCTCCTGCCTTTGCCAGCCGCCTGCCATCTCAAGCTCAGCTATTTCTGGGGCTTAGCTCCCTCCCTTGAAAAACAAACCGTGGCCCTCACTGTCATCCCCAATAAACCCCCTGGTTTGTGCAGCCTTAATCATGTTTTCCAGAAGAGTTCTCCAACTGATGGCCTGGATGCAATGTGTTGGGCTCAGGAGAGCCAGTGTGTGTGTGGGGGAAGGGAAGTTCTCATTTGTGGATGCCAAGATGGAAATTTCCATCGCAGTCCAAGATGGCTTCACCTGTGGCCAAGGAAACCTACTTCATCTCAAAGAGGAGAATTTGGCTAATGAACAGCCTGGAATTTATGTCCTTTCCTACAGTTTGTTCTGGAAACCCAGAGCAAAGTTTGCTTTTACTAAAAAGCACCATAATTACTAGTCATAACCCTTCACATCTGGTTGTCACTTAGTGTAGAAGTCTTTTCACTTCTGTTATCTCATTTGTTCTCCACCATGAGAAAGGCATTATTAATCCCATTTATCTACTTTTTTTTTTTTTTAAAAGGGCGATCTCATTATGTTTCCCAGGGTGGTCTTGAACTCCTAAGTTCAAGTGATCATCCTGCCTTGGCCTCTCAAAGTGCTAGGATTATAGGTGTGGACCACTGTACCCGGTCAATCCCATTTATTTAATTAATCCATCTATTTGCTTCCTTATTTGGTGTTAATAATACAGTCACATGGCTTGAAAATTTTAAATTTTAGTGAAAAGATGCCTCTCTTCTACTCTGCCACTATCCTTCTGGTCTCTACCTGCCCAGAGGTAACCACTGTTGTTCATTTTTCTGTATATCTCTCCAGAGATGCTTTATGTATATCCAAGCAACTTGGGGTGGTACAAGGAGAGAGACTATTGCAGGGAGACAGAAGAATCCCAGGCACTAGGCCTAGCTCTGTCTCCAACTGGCTGTTTGACATTGTGCATGCTACTTTCCCTCTCTGAACCTCACTTGTGTTATCTGTGAAAATGAGAATAAAGGCTAACATTCATCAGGCTTATATGTGCCTGCCACTGTGATAAGTGTTTTTATATATATTAGTTGAATTAAGCTCACTACAGCGCTATAAGGAGGCGCTGTAAGCCCCATTTATCCATGGCAAACTGAGGCGCAGAGAAATTAAATATCTTGCCCAGGTCCTAGTTAATTAGAGGGAAAACCTGGGTTTTATGAAGCTAGGTAGTCTAACAGTAGAGCTCATTCACCACTTAAACCCCTGCGCTATATACTGCCACTCATGTATGATATTGACACTACCAAATGATGGCTTGAGACAGGAGGCTGCCCCGGAGTGGTTCCTCCCAATTTCGGTATCTACAATCCTATGTCCAGTTCTCCTAAAACCCTGGCCCGGCAGCGCTGAGTCACTCAGCCCCATTCAGATGGGATGGTGACAGCTGGCAAAGAGCAGGAGACAGCAGGGCAAGGCTCAGGCGTGAACCCTGATGTCAGACCAGCACTTCCCCTGTGTCCCTCCAGGGGCATCAGGACAACTCTGTAATAAGAATTTCTTATTTTTATCAAAAGTAGTAATGTACATAATTTAAAAAGCCAACTCATATTCAGAGACAAAAGACAGCAGCCCAGAACAAACACTTTTAACTCCTTTGGCTAGTTCTGTATATATTTATCTCCCATATTCTTGTCAACATTAAATAATGAGATTCAGAAAGTATGATTAAATATAGAGTTTATCTGAGCCCAAAGCTTGAGGATGGCCACCCAGGAACATGGTGTACCTACAATGGGTTTTTAAAGGAAAAAAAGAAGAGGCAGTTCCTAAGTTGTTTTAACAAGAATTTACATTAAAGTAACATAAGCTATTGATTGGTTATACATTGTTCTTTGTGTCACAAATTCCAGGAACATGAAGATAATGGGTGAGGCCAGCCAGTCAGAAACAAAAATGCCTTTAAACAATTGCCCCCAGGGCATGGGCGGGATGCGGAGGTGGGGGTGAGGGATGAGAGTGGGGCCTGACTGAAGTCCCAGGTCTCTCTGAGCCAAGTAAATTTTGCATACCTCTCATAGCTTACAGCAGTCTGAGTTATTTTTCTTTTATCATTCTAAACCTAGATAGTAAGTATTTTCAGCTTTGTAAGCCATACAGTCTTTGTTGCAATTTCTCAACTCTGCCTTATACCTAGAAAGAAGTCAGGTAATATATACATGAATGAGCATGGCCATCTTCCGATACAACTTTATTTACAGAAGCAGATTTTTCAAGCAAAAAACAGATTTGACCTGTTGATGCAGGATTTTTCTCGGTCATTTTGCCAGCCAGAGACCTCCAGCCAGCAACACCCTTGGCCCAGGCCTTGCTCGGGCCTGGGTCCATCACAGGAGAGGCCCCATCTACCTGGGCCTGCCAGGCTATGCCTGGCTTGCACTCCAGCGTGGGTGCTGTGGCTGCTGCAACTGCGTGCTGGCAGGAGGGGGTGTGTGAGCTAGCAAGAGTAGGGTCCAGCCAGTTGTTCCAAGAGCTGGCACAGGAACGGGATCCGTGCAGGGCTTGTGGCTGGACCAGGTGTGTCACAAGCGACTCCTGTGGTAGACTCTGGTGTCCAGAAGAGGGGAATGTGGTGGCGCCCAGGCAATGGTGCCCTGGACCCTGAAGCCCCAGAGGGTGTGTTACAGTGTGCTAATTAGCTCTTTTAGTCCCATTGTCCACTGCCCAATGGATGGCAGTGTGTTAACAGCTCTGTCAGCCCCATTGACCTGCTCCAGCCCATGGCTCTGAGAGGGCTTGGCCCTGCTGCTGCTTCCTGTCATGTAGGGCAGCTGCCTTCCACTGGCAGAGGGCAGAAGGCCACAGTGTTACAGTAGCCTCTTCTTTGTACCTGCATTTGGTGGGTCCTGAGTTCGTTTCACATCCAAGAAGAATGAGGTTATGCTGACAAAGGGTGAGGAGGCCAAAGAAGAATTTTATTGAGCAACAAAACAGCTCTCAGCAGAGAGGAGACACAAAGTTGGTCCCCCACTTGAAATCGGGTGGTCTTTCAATCAGCGTGGCTGGGTCTGAGGCTTTTATGGGCCCAGAATGGGGGAGTGCATGCTGATTGGTTTGTGAGTATGCAAGAAAGCCTAAAACAAAGGTACCACTCAAAGGTGGGCATGACAGTGTAAAATCCCAATTGAGGAAGGGTAGATACATGTAAAATAGATAAAGGGTAGGGATCAATCAGAGGAAAGCACACCAAATGGGAGGAGAGGGTCTCAATCTGGTTGGAGGATTTACCCAGGACTTGTAGCTAGGGTTCAAACTATCTTTGGCTTGAAGGTCAGGTTTCACTGGGGACCCTTCTCTGTCTGACTAGGATTTGTCTGCTTCCTGTTGCTAATCACTGTGGGATGTAGTTTACTGACATCTGTAGTAAATTCTTAAATTTCTGTTTCTTAATTTATAAATTTTAATTGATTTTCTACTGTGGTCAATAAAATTTTTTTTCTTCATTTTTGTTTTTATTTTTTGAGATAGGTTCTCATTCTGTCACCCAGCTGGGTGACAATCGTTACTGACTGCCTGGTGTGCAGTGGCACAATAATGGCTCACTGTGGCTTCAACATCCTGGGCTCAAGTGATCCTCCTACCTCAGCCTCCCAAGTAGCTGGGACTACAGGTGGACACCACTCCTGGCTAATTTTTTGTATTTGTTTTTGTAGAGAGAGGGTTTCACCATGTTTCCCAGGCTGATCTCAAACTCTTGGGCTAGAGAAATTCTCCTGCCTCTGTCTCCCGAAGTGCTAGAATTATAGGTGTGAGCCATTGTGCCTGGCCCCCAAGAATTTACCTTTCTTAAACAGCTCCCCTCTCTGCAGTTGTTTACCCTCCCAACTCATCCTAATTGAGTTATATTGTAATTATCAGTTACATTAATATTCAATGTTTATATTATAACTAGGTAAATACTGTTCTCTCGAGTCAAACAACATACCATTTCCTTTCTCATACAGCCTTTGTTTTTACCTGGAGTTAACTATTTCATTTTTTTTTTTTTTTCCCATTTGCATAGCGTCTTTGACTTTCAACAGCCTCTCAGAATTTTCTACATGGTTAAACACCTCTTTTTTCCAGTGCTACTGTTTTGCTGGAGCCCCTTCTACAGCCTTCCAGAGACTCCCACTCCAGTGTGGACTGGGATTCCCTGGGCCTGGGCTTATCTCTTATTCTAAAACTTTCTTTCTCTACTATCCTGGAAATCCACTGGATCTCTTCTCTATATTGGATCTGTTTTTCCTAGATCCCATGTTCTCTGATTTACTTCCTTGTTTTCTTTAATCTACTATCACTTTTTTTTTTTTTGGATGGCGTCTTGCTCTGTCACCCAGGCTGGAGTGCAGTGGTGGATCTCAGCTTACTGCAACCTCTGCCTCCCGGGTTCAAGCGATTCTCCTGCCTCAGGCTCCCAAGTAGCTGGGATTACAGGCACCTGCCACCACGCCTGGCTAATTTTTTGTATTTTTAGTAGAGATGGGGTTTCACCATGTTCAAGGCTGGTCTTAAAGTCCTGACCTCAGGTGATCCACTTGCCTTGGCCTCCCAAAGTGCTGGGATTACAGGTGTGAGCCACCACACCTAGCCCACTATCACTCTTGAATGATAGTTTTGGAAGGGGTAGCATTCTAGACAAGAAATAATTTTTTCCTCAATATTTTGAAGCATATAAGTTGTTAAAAGTCTGATACCTTTTTAATTTTTAATCCTTTATATGCAATGTGTTTTTCTTCTCTAGTAGTTTTTATAATCTTCTGTTTCTAATGTTCTGAAATTTCAGCATGATGTTGTCAGAGGCATTTGAAACACAGCAACTCCATCTTGAATAGGACTTGGGTAAAAGAAGGCTGAGACCTATTGGGCTGCATTCCCAGGAGGTTAGGCATCCTAAGTCACAGGATGAGATAGGAGGTCAGCACAAGATATAGGTCATGAAGACCTTGCTGATAAAACAGGTCGTGTAAAGAAGTCAGCCAAAACCCACTGAAACCAAGATGGCAACAAAAATGACCTCTTGTGTTTAGCCTCATATTCATTTTCTGCGTTACCTTGTGCCTCTAGTTACTGAGCCTTTTTGAGTTTCTACAGGGTAAGTTGACTTGCTTCACATGGTATCACCCATGTACAGTCTCATAAGAGCCAGCTGCTTCTAGTCTGATAAGACAGCTTGGATTGTCTATCGGCTTTTCATCCTCCTAGCACATGTTGACAACTCTTTCCCCCATTGTTTCCATTCTTGTCATCTTTGTCCTTGTGAACCTAGTTTGTTCTTATTGCAATGGCCCCTAATTGGTCTTTGTTTCCATCCTTGTTCAATCTTTGTTCTTTTACAAGATATTTTCCACAGAGAAGCAAAGGGGTCTTTTAAAAATGTGAGTCACAAATCCAGAACATTTGTGGACATTCCATAGGACAACTGCACTAACCTCTTTAATAGTCAACAGTATGAAAACACAAGGTAAAGGGATAGGAAGGGACTGTCCTGCATTAAAAATATTTAGGAGGCAGGCCAGGTGTGGTGACTCACGCCTGCAATCCCAGCACTTTGGGGGGCCGAGGTGGGCAGATCACAAGGTCAGGAGTTCGGGACCAGCCTGGCTAGCATAGTGAAACCCCATCTCTACTAAAAACACAAGAATTAGCTGGGCATGTGGCAGGTGCCTATAGTCCAGCTACTCAGGAGGCTGAGGCAGGAGTATCACTTGAATCCGGGAGGTGGAGGTTGCAGTGAGCTGAGATCGTACCACTGCACTCTAGCCTGGGCAACAGAGTAAGACTGTCTAAAGGAAAAAAAAAAAAATTTAGGAGGCATACTAAAAATTGTAATGTGTAGTCACGGTATAAGCAAACCAATTGTAAAAAGACATTTGGGTACTATTGGGGAAATTTGAGTAAAGAAATTTAAAAATTATTAATTTTGTTAGGTGCAATAATAGCATTATGGTTATGTAGGAAATGTATTTTCTAGAGATTCATATTGAATTATGATAAAATATGATGTCTGAAAAATTTGCTTTCAAAAGCTCAGCAAAAATAAAGATGAAGCAAACATAACAAATTTTTTTTCTTTTTTTTGAGATGAAGTCTCACTCTTGTTGCGCAGGCTGGAGTGCAATGGCATGATCTCAGCTCACTGCAACCTCCGCCCCCTAGGTTCAAGTGATTCTCCTGCTTCAGCCTCCCAAGTAGCTGGGATTACAGGCATCTGCCACCACGCCTGGCTCATTTTTGTATTTTTAGTAGAGACAGGATTTCACCACGTTGGCCAGGCTGGTCTTGAACTCCTGACCTCAGGTGATCCGCCCGCCTCGGCCTCCCAAAGTGCTGGGATTACAGGCATGAGCCATTGCACCTGGTCTTTTTTTTTTTTTTTTTTTTTTTTTTTTTTAAAGACAGGATCTCATTCTCTTGCCCAGGTTGGAATGCAGTGGTGAGATCATAGCTCACTGCAGCTTCAACCTCCCAGGCTTAGGAGATCCTCCCACCTCAGCCTCCTTAGTAGCTGGGACTACAGGCACACACCACCATGGCTGGTTAATTCTTAAATTTTTTTGTAGATATGAGGTCTCCTTATGTTGCCCAGGCTGGTCTCGAACTCCTGGGTTTCAATAATCCTCCCGCTTGGCCTCCCAAAGTGCTGGGACAACAGGTGTGAGCCGCCATGCCCAGCATCTACTTTATCTATGTTTGAGATGTTTCCCCAAAAAAGGGGAGCCGGGAGAGTAATATGGCATTCAAAGCCTTTCCCATGGTTTCCCAGCTCCTTAAAGTAAAATCCAAAGCTCTTACTGTAGGTTTCAAGGCCTCATGAGATTTGGAACCAGATGGCCTTGGGCCCTTAACTTCTGATGCTCCTGTTGTCAAGGTCCCAGCCTCCTCACTGTTCTTACCACCCCACTGCCGCCTCAGGGCCAGTGCATTTGCTATTGTCTCTGCCTAGAACATCACCCCATCCCACAATGGCCACTCTACCTCATTTAATTCTCTGCTTCAATGTCAGCTGCTAAAACATAACTTTGCCAAGTCTCCATCTAAAGTAACATTTTCCGGCCGGGCACAGTGGCTTATGCCTGTAATCCCAGCACTTTGGGAGGCTGAGGCAGGCAGATCACTTGAAGTCAGGAGTTCGAGACCAGTCTAACATGGTGAGATCCTGTCTCTACTAAAAATACAAAAATTAGCTTGGTGTGGTAGCAGGTGCCTGTAATCCCAGCTACTCAGGAGGCTGAGGGAGGAGAATGGCTTCAACCTGTGAGGCAGAGGTTGTAGTGAGCCAAGATCATGCCACTGCCCTCCAGCCTAGGCGACATAGCAAGACTCCATCTCAAAATAAATAAATAAAATGAAATAAATAAATAAATAAAATAACATTTTCCTTCATCTCCACAGCATCCTCTGTTTCCCTTTCTCTGCTTTCTTTATTTTTATTTCTTTTTTAGAGACAGGGTCTCGTTCTGTTGCCCAGGCTGGAGTGTGGTGGTGTGATCATAGCTTACTGCAGCCCCGAACTCCTGGACTTGGAGATCTTCCCACTTCAACCTCCAGAGGCACTGGTACTACAGATACACCACATGCCTGGCTAACTACTTTTATTTCTTTATAGCATTTTAAAAATTTTTAATTATTTTTTATTTTTATTTTTTTGATTCAGGGTCTTCCTCTGTCACCCAGGCTGGAGCATAGTGGTGCAATCATGGTTCACTGCAACCTCTGTCTCCTGGGCTCAAGGGGTCAACCTCAGCTTCCCAAGGAGCTGAGACCACAGGCGTGTACCACCATGCCTGGCTAATTTTTGTATTTTCTGTAGAGACAGGGTTTCACTGTGTTGCCCAGGCTGGTCTTGGAACTCCTCCCAAATACATATTTATACATTTATACAAATATACATTTACCTTTTCATCCTTTTTTTTTTTTTCTGAGACCGAGTCTCGCTCTGTCGCCCAGGCTGGAGTGCAGTGGCACAATCTCAGCTCACTGCAACCTCTGCCTCTTGGGTTCAAGCAATTCTCCTACCTCAGCTTCCTCAGTAGCTAGGATCACAGGTGTGCACCACCACGCCCAGCTAATTTTTGTATTTTTAGTAGAGGGTTTCACCATGTTGGTCAGGCTGATCTCAAACTCCTGACCTTGTGATCTGCCCACCTCGGCCTCCAAAAGTACTGTTTAACCATTTTTAACCACACATTTAATTGGTACTAAGTACATTTACATTATTGTGCAACCACCACTATTATCTATTTCCAGAACTTTTTTTATCATACCCTACTGAAACTCTGTACTCAATAAACAATAACACCGTGTTCCTCTCCCCAGCCCCTGGCAACCATCATTCCACTTTGTGCTTATATGTATTTGACCACTCTTAGTACCTCATATAAGTAAAATCATGATAGTTGTCCCTTTGTCTCTGGTTTACTTCATTAGCATAATGAATGTCTTCAAGCTTCACCCATGTTGTAGCATGTGTCAGAACTGCATATCACCTGCCATTTTATATATTTGGTCATTTGCTTATTAACATCTGCTACCCCCACAGCCCAAAAGGTAAGGTCCTTGGGGGCAAGAGCTTTGTTTTGCTTGTTCATCTAGAACAGTGCCTGGACACAGAATAAGTACTCAAATATTTGTTGAGTAATTTGCCTCCTGTTGGGACAATCTCCTTTTTTTGCATAGAGTTGGCCTTCTTTTCTGAACACGATGTGTCCATTTAGAAAGCAATTTTCAGCTCCCACTGTGCAAAACACTCTGGGGGACAGAAAGATAAGGTAGTGAAGCGGGTTAGAGTGGTAGAGTAGACATCTGTTTTTATTGATTTTTTTTTTTTTTTTTTTCCCCTGCCCAACATTTACTCCCCTTCTTCTAATATTAGCAATGGGATTTTCCTTTGGGATGTCTCCCTTCCCCCTTCTCAGTCTGTGTGGTTCTAAAGGATCCATCTTATCCTCTGGCTTCAAGGCAAGATAAGTAACCCAGGCCTGCCAATAAGACCCAGGCCTGAGACTTCTGTTGCAACCATGACACTGAGCCTACAAAACTGGGAGACAGTGAGCCTAGAGTTCTGATACCTCACTATGTTGAAAGCTTATGTTCGAGAATGAAGACAACATAGAAGAAAGTAGAGTTCAGAGATGGACAAAAGGGAATAGAGCCCTGATCACATTGTTTGAGCTCCTGAAACCAGCCATGCCCAAAATCAGAGATCAATTTCCTGGACTTTTCAGCTTTGTGAGCCAATCATTTCTCAACCCCTTCCCCTTCATTTGTTTATTTCATCTTATTTTGATTTGAATTGGATTTCTATCACCCAGTGCCAAAATATTCCCGACGAATATAAGGGAGATAGACAAAAAGCAGGTAGAGAGACTCAACTTGTGGGGTTAGGAGGCTCAGCTGTCATCCAGGAAAAGCATAAAAGATTTAAGATGTTTACCTCAAGGAAGAGAAGCCCCTGGAAGACAGGGCTACATCTTTAGATATATAAAGAGCTGTCATACAGGAGAAGAATCAAATTTGCTGTAGATAATGCAAGAGGAAATACCAGGACTAGCAGCTAAATATTTTTAGGAAAAAGTTAATTCAGGAGGAAGGAAAATGTGGAGGCCCCAGAAGTAGCCTAGAGGTATAGTAGGGAAGTGGGAGTAAGTGAATAAGCCCAAAGTGGGGAGACACAAATGGTATGCAATGGTGAGAAAAAGGGCAGCCCTGCATGGGGCCTCGTTGTAGATAACCCTCAAGGTCCCTCTCTTGGGAACTCTCCACTTGTGCTGACTGATGTAAGCAGAGAATGAGTTTGTCACCTGAAGACATTAGACACATGGCCCCTCCTTCTCAGCCCTGGGCTTCCTACTCACATGCCAGAAGCTAAGTACAAAGTTGCTCAAAAACACAGTTGATATGGGCTGACCATTAAGTTCACCCATGGAGTATAAGATATGTTAGTCTGTTCTTGCGTTGCTATAAAGGAATACCTGAGGTGGGGTAAATTTTAAAGAAAAGAGGTTTATTTTGGTTCATGTTTCTGCAGGCTGTACAGGAAGCGTGGTTCCAGCATCTGCTTCTGGTGAGAGTTTCAGGAGGCTTACAATCATGGTGGAAGGCAAAGGGGGAGCAGGCTTGTCACATGGTGAGAGAGAGAAGGAGGTGTCAGTTTCCTTTTAAACAATCAGATCTCAAGGTAACAGAGTGAGAACTCACTCCTTTCCATGGGAAGGGCACCAACACATTCATGAGGGGTCCACCCCAATGACCAAAGCAGCTCCCACTAGGCCCCCTTCCAACATTGGGGATTACACTTCAACTTGAGTTTTGGAGGGGACAAATATCCAAACTATATCATGGGAGAAGTGAGCTTTCTCAAGGAATTTGAAAAAAGTTTTTCTCGTTAGCCTCTTCTGTAAAAGAGTATCTGGCACCAAAGCATGTACTGTGGTTTTGTTAAAAATTGTTTTGTAATTTGATGAGTCTGGGTCACAGCCCCAGAAAGATTCTGGATGGCAACTGTATCGCAGTCCTGAAATAAAAGATGCTCTCAGTATGCTGCCATCCGGTGCCCACACCACCCTTTCCCGTGGCAATGTAGGAAGTCTAGAAAGACTTCGCCTGCCTCCCCTTCCAGGCCTTCCCTCTTTACCTACCGGATATCTTCCTTTCTTGCCTTTTCCTGTCCCCAGATCTTGCTCTTGGACCAGTGCCTAATTTTCAGAAGGTATTTCCAGATAAGAAGAAAAGCTACAGTGACAAAGAAAATGCATCAGTCTGGGGTCACTGTGGTGGCAGAGGGAGTTTGGGCTTTGGGATCCGAAATGAGTTTTTTACTTTTTAAAAATTATTTATTTTTTAAAAGCTTTTTTCTGGTTTGTTTTTAAATGAGATGTAGATATGCCTTAGAAGTCAAAGAACCAAGTTTAAGTTCTGACTCTACCTTACAAGGAAAATTCAATTTTCTACAGTCTTAATCCCCTCATGTATAAAGGAAGGATAATGATACTTTATTTTTGGGAGTCTTGCTTTGTCTCCCAGGCTGGATTGCAGTGGCGTGATCTCGGCTCACTGCAACCCCTGCCTCCCAGGTTCAAGCAATTCTGGTGCCTCAGCCTCCCGAGTAGCTAGGATTACAGGCGTGCATCACCACGTCCAACTAATCTTTTTTTTTTTTTTTTTTTTTTTTTTGTATTTTTAGTAGAGACGGGTTTCACCATGTTGGCCAGGCTGGTCTCGAACACCTGACCTCAAGTGATCTGCCTGCCTTGGCCTCCCACAGTGCTGGGATTACACGAGTGAGCCACCACGCCTGGCGAGAGGTGTTTTCTTAAGAGGAGGTCGAGGAGATATGCTTGGAGATTGTCAAGGCTTTGTGTTGGAGGTTCTGCTACTACCTGCCATAGTCTTTCTCCCTTCTTTCCTGGATTTATAGCTAAGATTATATTTTCCAGCTCCCCTTTCAGTTCAGGGTGGCCGTGTGACCACATTATCTCCAGTGGAGTGTAAGTGATGCAATGACATGTGGCATTCAAGGGCCTAGGGCTTAAGATTCTCCTTCTCTTTTTCCTTCCCATCAGCAGCAACCCAGATATGGCTGCTAACCCAGCATCAACCATGCAGATGAGAACTGGGCTCTTGGAATGGCAGAACAATAACTTGGAAAGAGCCTGGGTCTTAAGGGACTGTGTGCAGCAGAGCTGCCAGCCTTCAAGGACTATACTGTGCAGGAAAAATACATTCCTTTGCTCCCTAAGCCATGGTTTAGTTGGATCTCTTTATTACAGCAGCTGAGCCTTACCCTAAATGGTATGTCAGATATGGACCATCTTGCGATAGGGCATCCGGTTTCTCAAACCTGGGTTCCTTTTAATAAACAATAGGCAGTTGTGGTAGACTGGAAAAAGCCCTGGACTCAAAGTTAACAAATTTGACTGCTCAGTGAAAATAATTAACATTTTGTGCTTTGCATCGTAGTTGAGATTTCCTCTGTGAGACCTAATTTCTTTTCTTTTCTTTTTTTTTTTTTTTGAGACAGAGTCTCTCTGTCACCCAGGCTGGAATGCAGTGGTGCCGTCTTGGCTCACTACAACCTCCACTTCCCGGGTTTAAGCCATTCTCATGCTTCAGCCTCCTGAGAAGGTGGGACTACACGTGTATGCCACCACGCCTGGCTAATTTTTGTATTTTTAGTAGAGACAGGATTTTGCCATGTTGACCAGGCTGGTCTCAAACTCCTAACCTCAAGTGAACCACCCACCTCAGCCTCCCAAAATGCTGGGATTACAGATGTAATTTCGTTATCTATAAAATGGCAACCACAGAGGTATGAGGAGTATAAGTGAAACTTTTAAGTTGTCAAGTGTCATGCAAACATGAGGGCCTCTCAGCGTCTGGGGCATTGGAGGGCACTAGACGTGTTCTGTCTCAGCTGAGAGGCAAGGTGGGGTCCTCTGAAGGAGGGGCCAGAGAGCAAAAGTGGGCACAGTCTGCTGCCTCGTCTCTTGGACAGATTGACATGCAAGAGGCCCATGGTGGAATGTATTCCTAGCCAACTAATTGTAAAAACACGCAGAATTATAGACACAGAGAGAGCCTATAGAATACCCCACATGACTGAGAACAATCTCTGCAGAGGAGCACTGCATTAAAATAACAGCCACGGCAGGAATGAGGCCGCCTTCAGAGATAAGTGCTGGAGTTTGGCTCTAAATGCCAACATCCTTAGCTAATCTAAGTAATGCATGAGCAGGAAGAATTCCGTGGCTGGGAGCCCAAGTGGAGTTGTATAAAGAACTCTTAAGAACAGCTAGTAACCTCCAAGCGGTAGGCCCAAGTGCATGATGGGGAATGTAACATTTAATAGAATCTGAGGGGTGAGGGGCTGCTGAGAGGGCTGGGGGTGGGGGCTTGGATCTCGATGAGAGGCACGCTGTTAGGGGCTTCTGGCAGCGCCTCCACCACGCCACAGATGGTTTCTGTCTCTGGTTCATTTGTTTTGTACAAGATCAACTCGAGTCAGGAATCCCAGGTAAGAAAGTCCACCATCCTCTCATTAAAGAGGCCGGGAAGGGCTTGGCCAAAAAGTTACGGGGAAAGATGTCACTCCTGTTGAGAAGGGAGGCAGCCTCCTACCTCTGACATGATGGCTCCATGATTTTTGGAACTGGAACATTCTCCTAGAGATTGTCTCATATATTCTCCACCTCCCCACCCCCATCGCCAACTCTCATGTTATAGTTGGGGAAACTGAGGCCCAGCACGGGGGAGCAAAGCTCCCAAAAACACACAGTGAGTCCAGGGCTGCGGCGATCACCTCCTCCAATCCGAACCACTCCCTACTTCCCACCCACCCCATTATTTCACAAATGCAGATGAGTGCAGAGGGAGAAAGTGACAAGGTCAAGGTTTCATTCATTTCAGGGCAGAAGGAGGAATGGTAGCTAGGCTACCTGGTCCAAAACCAGAACATTTTGACCACCACATTTCAGTATCTTATCAGCTGAGAGTGATGACTAGCAAAGGTCTCTCTCCTGGTCTGGGACACCAGGACTTTCTGCAGCTGTTGCACTGAGATGGGCTTCCAACCTCACCCCCGAGGTTGCTGTGGCAGAATTCAGGTTCTGGGGAGTTGTTGGACTGAGCAGGCTCCTCTCAGGTCCTTGCCTCATGGGCCTCTCCTACACGCTGATGGGGAAACAGAGCATGCAAGCCAAGTTGGATGTCCCTGGCTTTCATAACCTCCTCTCGGAAGAGATAGCCTATCACTTTTGTATTCTTTTTTGAGATGAGGTCTCACTTTGTCACCCAGGCTGGAGTGCAGAGGTGCTATCACAGCTCACTGCAACCTCCACCTCTCGGGTTCAAGTGATCCTCCTGCCTCAGACCCCAAGTAGCTGGGTAAGTGGGACCACAGGTGCATACCATTACACCTAGCTAATTGTTGTATTTTTTGTAGGGACGGTGTTTCTCCATGTTGCCCAGGCTGATCTTGAACTCCTGGGCTCAAGCAATCTGCCCTCCTCAGCCTCCCAAAGTGCTACCATTACAGGCATGAGCCACCATGCCCCACTCACTTTTGTTACATTCTAGTTCTCAGCAGCATTAGGTCCAGGTCCCCCACCCCATACTCCTAACCATTACACAGATGTGTGCACACACACACAAGGAGAGGTCTACACAGGGCCTGAATACCAGGTGGCGGAGGTCACCAGGTGCTTTTCAGAAGCTGTTGACTGTAATTCTCTAGCAGTACATAAAAAGCATCCTGGTCTTGTAGTAGCCTCCCATCATATGAAGGGCCCTCGTCCCTTCAACCAGGGCTCTCCTGCTAGGTTCATGACTTCATGTCTTTGACCTCCACTGGCTGGGAGGCTCATGGGGGCAGGGGAGTCATTGCCTATGGTGCATGGAACAGGCCCTCCGCTAATACTGTGCTCTTTAGAGTAAGTGGAGGGTAGAGAAAGGTTTCTCAGTTCTGCCTTAATTCAGGAGTGCCCCAGACAGCAAATTGTTGCTTCTTATGGAATGGCGGGTGCTTTGGACAAATGTTTTGGAAGATTTTTGGAATTCCAGAGTACTGCAGAGAGTACTTTCAGACATGGTTGTCAGTTGGAAGAGAAACTGTGAAAAGGGCCTGGACCAGGCTGGGCTGGACACATTATATATCCACAATATCCTGGACTGAACTTGAGCCATTCTGTATTTATGTGATTGTCCTGCTGTTGACAAAGAGCAAGTCCAAGCCTGAGGAGTGTTTTGTCTATTACTACTATTAATAGACACAAAGACTAAATATCAATAAAGGCCAAAAGAAGCGAAGAAAGTGGCAGCCCTTTTATTTGCAAATATGCACGCACTCTCGGGCGAGGGTCACTGGTCCGCGGGAAAGGGCCAGGGAAGTCGTGCCGGCCTCTCAGATGAGGTTCTCCAGTCCACGAATGTGGGAGCTGAAGAAGTCAATCCAGCTCCTGCCGGCAGCGGACTTTTATGCATTGGTACTGGAAGGGGGAGGGCAGTGGGCAGGATAAGGGCGTGATAGGGGCGTCTCCATAGGCGTGGCCGGGTAAGTTTCGATCGGATTGACGTCACCTGGCGCATGCTCGGTTGATTTGCATCTTCCGGGCGCGGGCTGCATTTCCCCCCGCGGGAAAGTTGGTGAGGAAGAACCCGGAAGCAACATGGATTGTGCCTTCTTGTTCACCTTCCTCCATCTTGTCCTTTCTCCCTCACCCAAACAAGGAGTAGGGTAGATTCCACTGAAGAAATGTTCCCATGCCAGTCGTCTTGAGAGGAAGTTTGTCCTGGGTAGAAATTGAGAACTCAAGATGTGGACCTTCGGGGTGAGAAAGAAGTGTGTTCTCTCTCTCTCAACAAAGTTGGGTCTGCCCTACAAGGGAAGACATGTTCCGAGCAACCCCAGACAAAGGGCTGGGCTGGACTCTGCTGATGGGGGATAAGCTGGGGCTGGACAGCTAGGTGGCCCTGTAAGGTTATCTGGGCACCAGCCTGGGCTCTATAGACTCTGAGAAAATCCACATTGGTCACCGTGTTGAGCATGTCTTTACATTTTATTCTTTTTCCATGGTGTCCACATTTAGTCAGTGATTTGTTTTGTGCGACCACCAGAGCAGGCGCCAGAGAAAAGGCAAGCAGGCAAGGTAAAAAGAAACTTTATTAGCTAGCCAAAGTGAAAGAAGAAAGAGCGAAGGTCACTGGTCTCCGGCGGTGGAGGCCGAGGAAGTCGCTCTGGCGTTCTCGGGCGAAGTTCTTGAGTCCGCATATGAGGAGGGGCCGAGGAAGTTCGCGCCGCGTGTGTGCCCGGAGCGGCTCTATGTCTTGGGCCTGGGAGTGGGAGGGCAGTAGGCCGGACATGGGCGGGTCGGGGGGCCGTGTGGTAGGCGCGGCCAGGTAGGTTTCGGTTTCCTCAGTCGGACGTCAGGTTGCGTCTGCGCAGTTGACCTGTGTCTTTCCCCGGGCGCGGGAAAGTTGGTGATGAAGAACCCGGAAATACGCCATCTTAGTCCCTTTTGTTCTTTGCTTCCCTCCTCCTTCCGTCCAGACAGTCAGCTCCTGCTAGACACTGCATCTGGGTTCTGTTGAGTGTCATGCACTGAGGGGAAGGCCCCCGCCATGCTTGGGGCTGAGTGGTCACCATACCTGGCCTCAACATTTTAATAGAACTTTTCACTTTACAAAACAATTTCGCACTCAGAGTGCTGGGCTCGGTGCGGGGACAGCCATGCTCAGCAGGGCGGGAAATCACAGCAGGTGTGCAGACTACTGAGGAAGCAGGACAGGGAGAACATAAGGGCAAGCTCTGGGGCAGTGGAAACCTAGCACCTGGGGGCTCTCCAGAATCGCTAGGGATGCTCTGCAGGGACTGAGTTCCTATGTGGGCCAGTAGGGTTCAAAGGAAATTGTAATTTGAGCATTAAATGGAGATAAGGCAGTTTATTTTCATTGGCTGGGGAGGCCTGAACATAGCTGTTCTATTAAATGTTGTGGTAGTAAAAATAGATAACAGCAATAATCTAGTATGTTAACGTGTGAGGTTTTTTTGTTTGTTTTTTGAGACAGGGTCTTGCTCTGTCACCCAGGCTGTAGTACAGTGGAACATTGCAGCTCACATAATCATTGAACTCCAAGGCTAAAGTGATCCTTTCACCTCAGCCTCCTGAGTAGCTGGGACTACGGATGTGCCCCATCATGCCTGGCTAATTTGTGTGTTTTTTGTGCACATGGGATCTTATTATGTTGCCTAAACTGGTCTTGAACTCATGGGCTCAAGTGATCCTCCTGCCTCTGCCTCCCAAAGTAGTGTGATTACAAGTGTGAGCCACCATGCCTGGCCTCAACATTTTAATAGAACTTTTCACTTTACAAAATAGTTTCCCATATATCCATTTCTAGTTGATCCTCAGAATAATCTTATATATAGAACAGGCATCAGATTGTTAATTGTTCTTATTAATTACAAGGTTAAACTATATGAAATTGCCATATTAATAAGTCAAACACTGTTAATGTAAACAACTTTGTATGGTTTATTCTCATATTACATAAATCATAACTATTATAAATAATAGTAGTGTCTTAGTCCATTTTGTGTTGCTATAACAGAGTAACATAGACTGGGTAATTTATTTTAAAAAGAAATGTATTTCTTACAGTTCTAGAGGCTGGGAAGTCTAAGATCAAGGGGCTCACATCTGGCAAGTGCCTTCATTCTGTGTCAATCTGTGGCAGAAGTGGAAGGGCAAAAGAGCCTGAGAAAGCAAGAGGGGAAGGAGGGCAAATTCATTCCTTTTATCAAAAACCAACTCCTGAGATCATGAACCCACTCCTTCAATAGCAGCATTAATCCATTCATGAGGGCTGACCCCACGTGACATATTACCTCTTTTTTTTTTTTTTTTTTTTTTTGCTAGAGGCATGACACACTCTGTTGCCCAGACTGAAGTGCAATGGCACAGTCATAGCTCTCTGCAGCCTTGACCTCCCAGGCTCAAGTGATCCTCCTACCTCAGCCTCCTTAGTAGCTGGGACTTCAGACATGCACCACCACACACAGCTGTTTTTTAAATTATCTTTTGTAGATACAGGGTCTCCATATGTTGCCCAGGCTGGTCTTGAACTCCCGGGCTCAAGCAGTCCTCCCACCTTGGCCTCCCAAAGTGCTGGAATTATAGGCATGAGCCTTCATGCCTGGCCACTAATCACCTCCTAAAGCTCTAACCTCTCAAAACTGCTGCACTGGGGACTAAGTTTTCAACACATGAACTTTGAGGGACACGTTCAAGCCCTCAAAGACATGTAAGAACTTTAAAAAAAAATCATGTACCTGGCATATTGTTAAGCTCTCTTCACACATTTTATCTCCGTCAGTTCTCAGGAGAACGTGATGAGGTGCATATTCTAGTGGATATAGAAATGTTCCTTTCAGGTTCCTCTTCAGAGCCCCCACACTCATTCCCAGCTGCGGGGAATATTGGCTACTTCCCTCACTGGGAATTTCCCTTGGCCACAAGTCACTGCTTTTACTAAGGTGATGCCCAGACCCTGGGGGTAGTCATTAGGCCGTGACTGGCTGATGTGAGGATATGAAGACTGGGCCTCTTGCCTCCATTCGGGACCCTCTGAAGGGCCATGTAGCTCAGAGCTCTCTGTAGGATTGACTCTTCCTGGTTGCAAACACATTGGGGGTCATCTCCCTCTTCTCAATCCTGCCCTCTCACTTACTTTCAGATGTGTGTCCCAAAATTACTATCTAAGAAACCTTCTGCGGACAGAAACCACCTCCATCTCAGAGTCTGCTTCCAGGAAACCCAAACTTAGGACAGTTGGTGTCAGAGGGGTTCAAGGTGGCAGACTCTAAAGTAGGCGTTTAGAGAGGGATCACGTGCTAGTTAGGTCTCTGTGAACTGGTGTAGGAGAGGTAAGGATAGTCCCTGACATGCTGTAACTGCATGATGGCTAAAACTTGCATTTCTGGTGAACTGGGGTGTGATAGGGTGCAGAAAATTCGACTTCAAAAAATAACACCTTAGGAATTGGGAAAACGTTAGAAACAGGAAGGCTACTGTCACCTTCCCCTCTCCCTTCTTCCCTGAAGCAGGCCATAAAACTTAGGAAGGTCACAATCTGACCTTCTCCCACCCTTCTCTCCTGAAAACCCTCAGGTGACAGATGTCCTGCCCTATACCTTGAGGGAATGTCACACAAGAATGACAAGAATCTAAACAAAGAGGCCTTGTGAAGATCCCCCTCTACAGTTTATTACTATTAGATCATCACCCCTTTGTCTAGTTAGACTTCTGCAGGACTGTTCATTCTTCATCAAAGCCAAGTATAAGGATACACAGGTTTCCCTGTTTCTTTGAGCCTTCATTTCTGAAGCCTCCTGTGTCATGTAAAACCAATATTAAATACATATGTATGCTTTTCTCTTGTTAACCTGTCTTTTTTTGAGACGAGTCTCACTCTGTCACCCAGGCTGGAGTGCAGTGGTGTGATCTTGGCTCACTGCAAGCTCTTCCTCCCCAGTTCACACCATTCTCCTGCCTCAGCCTCCCGATTAACTGGGACTACAGACACCTGCCACCACACCCAGCTTTTTTTGCATTTTTTAGTAGATACGGGTTTCACTGTGTTAGCCAGGATGGTCTCGATCTCCTGACCTCATGATCTGCCCGCCTTGGCCTCCCAAAGTGCTGGGATTACAGGCGTGAGCCACCGCGCCCAGCTGAACCTGTCTTTTGTTACAGAGTCTCAGCCAAGAACCTAGCAATGAGTAGGAAGATAAATCTTTTCTCCTCTACATATGGTATATGGGTGGAAGGGATCACACTCATTGGTGTAGTATCTCTGGCAACTGGGGGCCATAGTGACTATAAGGACTATGGAAATGAGTGACTGTTGCTGAGTCTATTTACTTGCTAAAGAGACTTCATGATAGTCTCAGAGTGAATAATCACCAAGGTAAAATGTGAAAGCCAGATGGCCTCCTGGGCAACTGTTAAGGAAATCCCTCCTACAAAAGGAGGATCAGGCATAGGATTTAATGGTAAAAATAGCAGAGCTTTGGAGAAGGTATGATTTTTTAGCCCTGACAGGCCTCCAATGCCAGGGTCAGAGCCCTAATAGTGGGAACCTGAGATTTGGGTTGGGGATATATGAGTAGATGCAGTCAAGCACCTTGAATTCTCAGGTCCTTCTGAACCCACTGGGTTTGCAGAAGTGACACACTTCTTGTTGGCAAACAGTGGTGTCCCTTGTTTGAAGATTGCATTAGTCTGTTCTCACACTGCTATAAAGAACTACCCAAGACTGGGTAATTTACAAAGAAAAGAGGTTTAATTGGCTCACAGTTCCACAGGCTATACGGGTCTGAGAGGCCTCAGGAAACTTACAATCATGGCAGAAGGTGAAGAGGAAGCTGGCACATCCTACGTGACTGGAGCAGGAGGAAGAAAAAGATGGGGGAGGTGCTACACACTGTCAACTAGATCTCATGAGAACTCACTCACTAGCATGAAAACAGTAAGGGGAAATCTGCCCCCATGATCCAATCACCTCCCATCAGGCTCCTCCCCTAACACTGTGGATTACAATTCAACATGAGATTTGGGTGGGGACACAGAGCCAAACTCTATCAAAGATCATACAAGGTTTCCAGTGAGGCAGGTGCCATACATGAGGATGCTTGTCCTCCTCAGAACCTAACTTCACTTCCTTCCTGGCAGTCTAATAAACAACGAAAGTCAAATCCCAGCTGTGCTGAGCGTGCTGAGGTTAGGAGAGGCACTATATGCTGCAGAAGCCACGGGATCCGGCTAATACATTTAAGCAAGCACAGCACAGAACTGGGTCCTAAGTAGGCTGGATCAACAGGGGAGGAAGGTAAAGGTGGATACGAGCAGGTATTAATATGGGAGTACTCTCCATGATACAGAATTTAACACTTCGGCAACTCAGGATAAGCTAGTGAACACACTTCAAAGATGGATTTTAGAAGCTTAGGAAAAGCAATGGTTCACACTAAGTGAAGCAGAAATATTAGAACTGCTGTGGCAGATGATGAAGGAGAAGTTCAAGTCTTGGAGAAGTAGTCCGGGCATGGTGGCTCGTGCATGTAATCCCAGCACTTTGGGAGGCTGAGGTGGGCGGATCACTTGAGGACAGGAGTTGGAGACCAGCCTGGCCAACATGGCAAAACCCTGTCTCTACTAAAAAATACAAAATAAATAAATAAATAAGCCAGGTGGGGTGGCCTGTACCTATAACCCCAGCTACTCAGGAGTCTGAGGCATGAGAATCACTTGAACCTGGGCCAATATTTTGCCACTGCACTCCAGTCTGGGCAACAGAGAGAGATTCTATCTTAAAAAAAAAAAGAAAAGAAAAAAAGTCTCAGACAAGTGGGCCTGCTAGAGTGTTTGCAGTGCCTCAAGCCAGAAAACCCATCAGCCAACTCTGTTCTGTGGGAGGCCCTGGAGAACACTGTATTTACTGAAGCAATAAGGAATGTGTCTGTGGGGACTGGAGGTGGCACCAGCTTCACTGACAGTAGGAGGTGCTGTTACAGAACTGGGCTCCCTGATGCCCATGGATATGTTAGAATCCTAAAATAACAGAGGTCAGGTGGTGGTGCTTGACCTTTAAACCAAAGTGAGTGCAATTGCAATGAACAGCAAAATTGGATCCTGACCCGCAGAGCACTATGGAGATGGCTAATAGAACACAGTGTTCCTAGAAGCAAGATAGAGGGGTGGCCAACAGTGCATTGCTTAATTTAGACAGTCAAAAGAAATCAAGGATGGATGATCAGGGGGCTGAAGGTAGCCACCCCCAGTAATACATCATGATTTCTTATCCTGTTTTTGGACCTGAGCCATTGATTAAAAGAGAGGCTAGGTCCCTGTGAGGAAGGATCATGTAATATCATGGCAAATGTGTTCAGTAGTAATGCCCCAGACCTTTCTTGAAAGAATCTATGGTCATTTGCTGTGTATTACCATGAGAAAGGGGGAATTCTGAGAGCTTTGAAGGACTATTAGCCATGAGATCTAACTCGACACTGATAGCTAGTGACCCAAAGTGCTTTTATATCCCTCCCTCCCATCAGAATGAGGGAGTATGGATTCCAGGTGACAATGAAGCCCTGATCCTGTTCCAGTTCACAGTGAGTCCATTGGGCGGGTCTACCAACCCACTGTGGTCATATCCCTGATTCCTGAATGCTTTGGAATGGACATACATGGTAGTTGGTAGAACCCTAGCATTGGTTCCTTGAGTCTCTAAAAGTGCTGCCTCTCCTTTGCCAAAATAGTAAATCAAATACAAGATTGTTTATTATTCCAGGAGGAATGGCAGGAAGTAGTTCCACCTTCAAACATTAAGGAAATACAGGGATGGTGGTTTTTGTTGTATCCCCATTTAATTCACCAATCTGGTCCCTACAAAAATTGCATAATCATGGAGACTGAGAGTACACTCCCACAAACTTAACCAGGTAGTATCCCTACTTGTGGTTGTTGTGCTACATATGGCATCTTCTTGGAGCAGATGAATACACGCTTCAAACAAGGTACATGACCAATCATGTCCTTATTGCCTTCTTTTCTATCCCTGTCAGAAAGGAGAATCAGAAGTAGCTCACATTCACATGGAACAGACAATTGTATACATTTGCATGTTGCCTCAGGGCCATGTTAACTTTGCTGCCTTTATCATAATGTCCAAAAGGATCTGGCCCATCTGGATTTTTCATGGAATATCTCATTAGTCCAACATATCAATAACATCATGCTAATGAGACCAAATGAGCAAGAAATGACAAGTACATTAAAGACCGTGGCATGACACATTCACTCCAGAAGGTGGGAAACAACTCCTACCCAGATTCAGGGCCCAGACATATCACTGAAATGCATAAAGGTCTAGTGGTCTGGGGATAAAGGTAAAGGAGCGCTGGAGCTCTGAGGTAAAGAATGTAAAGAACAGGGCAACCCGCTCGGGTCCCCTTCCATGCTGTGGAAGCTTTGTTCTTTTGCTCTCCGCAATAAATCTTGCTATTGAAAAAATAAAATGATTAAAGAACAAATGGTGAGCCATCACATTTGTACATCAGTACAAGGATGGCATGAAACTGTCCTCCACAGCTGCAGCTGATACCACAGGGAGGCTGAGGGGATGTGATGCAGGGCACTGGCAGTGTCTACCCCATTTTACAGATGAGAAACTAAGTCTCTGAGAGGTTAAATAAATTGCCCAAAAACACAGTCCTGGCAAGTGGTGGATCTAAGATTAAAACCTAGATCTATCTGACTGGAAAGCCCATGTTCTTTAATACGTATGTTGTATAGATAAGGAGGCTGGGAACAGAGAGATTAAGTGGCCTCTTGTTGCATCTTGGGCTCCCTGGGAGGCAGATTCCGAGACAGATTGGCATGCAGGAAGAGTATTGGGAAGTGTTCCCGGGATTGACACCCTGAGGGGGAGTGGAGAAGGCAGGGCCGGGCAGAGGGAGGGGCTGGGCTGTGATGCCATCACTATACCTCTGGAGTGCTCTGCACAGGTGTCGCCTGTTGGCAGGAGGGGGTGGAGCCTTGATATTCCGGCACAGAGGCAGTCCTTGGGCTGCCCCAGGAAGAGGACATCACCTTGAGAGAGAAGGTCCTCTTCAGCCAAGGGCAGTTCCCCTGGGACACTCTGCCTACCACTGTCAGCCTTTGATACTTCCAGCTGCTGGGGCGAATGACTGCTTCAGGCCTGGTAGAGCGGATCTGGGGTGATGTACCCCAGCATCCACTCTACCTCTTTAGGGTCCTGCAGCTAGTGGGCAGCACAAAAGTAGGTCCTCTGACTCCAAAACTAACATAGTCCTGCTTTGCCAGCTCCATAATGGGTCCCCTATCTCAGAGTGAACAACCAAGACTGTGGGATCATTGATTGGAAAAGAACTGTAATCCACTCAAACTTGATCAAATTAGAAGGAGAGAGTGTTGGTCATAGGAATCTTAGCTGAGGAGAGGGAAAAGATTTCATTCATTCAAAAATATATATTGAATGATGACCATATACCAAGCTCCGTTCTCAGTGTTGGAGAGACAACAAGAAAGTAATCAAAGCTCCTGCTCACGGAAAACCCTTTCTAATGGAGGAGGTGTCGGGGAAGGCCCAGTCCTCCTGGAGACCGGGAACAACCTGCCTCCTTAAGAGACAGAGGAGCCAAATGTGTGTCTCGTCTTTTCGTAAACTGTCTATAGGAGAATAATACTGGGTTAATTTCTCATCTGCTTATCAGCCATATACAAGTAAATGCATAGGGAAAGGTTGGTAACAGTTGTTACCTCTGGGGAGGGAGTAAAATGGGGAGCTTGAATTTTCTCTTTCTCTTTCCTGCCGTTCCTTCCTTTTCGCTAGTTCCTCATTTTGCTAGTGTACCCACGGTCTAACTGCTGCGTATAAAGCCAGTGTCAGAGACGGCCCCTGCTTTCTTCCCAGTTCTAGTTTCAGGCCTGAAACAGCAGCTGGAATTTCCCTGCCCTGTCTCCTCTTTTCTTCCTCTCTAGAGACTCTTGCTGTCAGCTGAGAAGGGGGAAGCAGGCACCTGGAGATTCTATAAAATGGGCCACACATTTGGGAGATTTGGGAAAACAGAAGAGAGTCGTTTTGCAGGCTTTAGTCCTTTATATATTTCTGCATTACTTGAAGGTTTCATAGCAAGTGTGATTTGTGTATTACACGTCTAGCTGTTGCTGTTGTGGAGGTTTTTTGTTTTTTAGGATTTTTTTTTTTTTTTTTTTTGAGGTGGAGTCTCTCTGTCACCCAGGCTGGAGTGTAGTGGCACGACCTCGGCTCACTGCAACCACTATCCCCTGGGTTCTGGCTCAGCCTCCCGAGTAGTTGGGTGGGATTACAGTGTGTGCCACCACGCCTGGATAACTTTTGTATTTTTAGTAGAGGGGTTTCACCATGTTGGCCAGGCTGGTCTCGAACTCCTGACCTCAGGTGATCCACCTGCCTCAGCCTCCCAAAGTGCTGGGATTACAATCATGAACCACCATGCCCAGCCAGTTGTGGAAGTTTTGTCTGTTTGCTTCTGCATTTTGACGTTACAGATGGAAGACTCTGGCTGACAAACCAGGCCTGGCTCGGAACTTTCTTTTCTTTCTTTCTTTTTATTTTTTTTTCATACTTTGAGTTCTAGGGTACATGTGCACAACGTGCAGATTTGTTACATATGTATACATATGCCATGTTGGTGTGCTGCACCCATTAACTCATCATTTACATTAGGTATATCTCCTAATGCTATCCCTCCCCCCTCCTCCCACCCCATGACAGGTCCCGGTGTGTGATGTTCCCCACCCTGTGTCCAAGTGTTCTCATTGTTCAGTTCCCGCCTATGAGTGAGAGCATGAGGTGTTTGGTTTTCTGTCCTTGCGATAGTTTGCTGAGAATGATGGTTTCCAGCTTTATCCATGTCCCTACAAAGGACATGAACTCATCTTTTTTTATGGCTACATAGTATTCCATGATGTATATGTGCCACATTTTCTTAATCCAATCTATCATTGATGGACATTCGGGTTGGTTCCAAGTCTTTGCTATTGTGAATAGTGCCGCAATAAACATACATGTGCATGTGTCTTTATAGCAGCATGATTTATAATCCTTTGGGTATATACCCAGTAATGGAATGGCTGGGTCAAATGGTATTTCTAGTTCTAGATCCTTGAGGAATCGCCACACTGTCTTCCACAATGGTTGAATTAGTTTACAGTCCACCAAAGTGTAAAAGTGTTCCTATTTCTCTACATCTTCTCCAGCACCTGTTGTTTCCTGACTTTTTAATAATTGCCATTCTAACTGGTGTAAGATGGTATCTCATTGTGGTTTTGATTTGCATTTATCTGATGACCAGTGATGATGAGCATGTGTCTGTTGGCTACATAAATGTCTTCTTTTGAGAAGTGTCTGTTCATATCCTTTGCCCACTTTTTGATGGGGTTGTTTGATTTTTTCTTGTAAGTTTGTTTCAGTTCTTTGTAGATTCTGGATATTAGCCCTTTGTCAGATGGGTAGATTGTAAAAATTTTCTCCCATTCTGTAGGTTGCCTATTCACTCTGATGGTAGTTTCTTTTGCTGTGCAGAAGTTCTTTAGTTTAGTTAGATCCCATTTGTCAATTTTGGCTTTCAGGACTTTCTATAGTAAAGACCTCTAGGCCTGGCACCTGCTTGTGGCAACATTGTGAAAGTGGTCAGGCTGCCTATGGGAACCCTTTGTGACCACGCCCCCTCCTGTTCTCCTGAACGGTTCTGATTCTGACTCTGGGTTATCCCACAGAGGTGAGGACTAAGCTCTGATTTGTGATCTTGCCCACATTGCTATCTAAGGGGTCTGGGGAATCATGTCCTCCAAACCATAAATTCTTATCAGATGGGTTTTATTTAACCCTGTATATCATGACTTACTTTCCGATCTGACTCTCGTATAACAAGAAAGAAAATCCAAAGAGTTAACCCCAAAATGTATTTCCTTGCCATGTCTTGAAATTGTCCTGCAAAGTCTCTTGTGGGAAAAATCCACATTCTATAGAGAATCCCCTTTCCCCTTTGTTTTCTTTCCAGATCCAGGAGATAATCAGCTAGAACCAGACACCCTTTTAGGTCTGATAAGAAACATTTTACAACCTGCTCTCTCTGAAGTCTGCTATCTGAGAGCTTCCTCTATACAATAAAACTTGGTTTCCACAGTCCTTTATGTTAACCTGAACATTTCCTTTCTATTGATCCCAGATCTTCAGATAAACTCAACCAGTTGTCAACCAGAAAATGTTTACATTTACCTATAGCTTGTAAGCCCCCACCTTGAGTTGTCCCTCCTTTCTGAACCAAACCAACGTATTTCTTAAATGTATTTGATTGATATTTCATATCTCCCTAAAATATATAAAACCAAGCTGTACCCTGACCACCTTGGGCACATGTTCTCAGGACCTCCTGAGGGTTGTGTCACTGGCCATGGTCACTCATATTTGGCTCAGAATAAATCTCTAAAAATACTTTACAGAGTTTGACTTTTTTTGTCAACAGAGGACCAGGGTGTCTCCAGGTAGGCTTTCTCCCCTTGGGCTTTTGAACTTCACAGTGGACCTTCTTGCTTGGGGTGAGAGGCCTGTGTCCTGAGGAAGGAACAGGCAGTAGCAGCTGGTGATGCTGGTGATCTGGTGATGGCACATTCTCCCTAGAGATGACCTGTGAGTCCCTTGGGGAGAGCGAGGCTGGCTTTGGACACAAGTCATGGGATCCATAGTGGATAGGCATGAACTGCTGTTGCTCAGCACTCAATGGCCACTTTTCTGATGACAGCACTACAATTTTGCTTTAGTGATTGACCTCTCTTGCATTTAATACAGCCTTGGTGAGGTTGCCATTCAAGGGACCCCACTGCCCTGGGCCAGGAAATGGGCCATGTGACCTAAGTTAGGTCAATTGGATGCTGTCTTCTAGGAACTTGAATTTTGAGGGACTGATACAAAAACAGAAAATGTTTGGGGCCAAGTCATCCTTGTTCTGGCAGTCTAAGGCAACAGACCTTTGGTTCCTGCTTTCCAGATTCCTCAAACTGCCCTCCTGCGTGTTCTTCTGAAGCATAGGGCTTCAGCTTTTCCTTCAGCTTTCTGTTGCCTCACATCTTCTAATTAAGAACTTTTGGAGTAAGTTACCCAGAATTGATTTCTGTTGCTTACTACCTAAGACCCCTGACTAATATAGCATCCATACCACCTAGGCCTTTGAAGACCTATCACCTCCCTAAAAAGCTCATGCTTTTCAGGTGTGCTGTGTGTGTTTCGTGGTGTTTTATGTATGCTGTGGATATGGAGTGGGCAGGGGATGAGCAGGGCAGGTTGGGTGTTAGGGACTAAGAGAGAGATCAGCATCAGCCAGGTTCATATCCCACATTCCTGAGCCGTGCTGTCAGACTGGGAGGTGCACACCCACGGGAGGGATCCAGAGCTGAGTACAGGCAGAGCATGAAGCCACAGGCTGAACACACTACGTTTTCTGGAGGTGCCAATTGGAAGGTTTTATGGCAGGTGGGGAGACACGGTTTTTTTTTTTTTTAAATTTAAAATTGAGTATGTATATATTTTGGCATAGAATACAAGAATCTGTGGGGATTTTTATGAGAACACAAGCATGTTCTAAGAAATTTCCATCTGGCAGAAAGTCAATTCCATATACGTATCTAGACCTCTTGGCAGTACACATTTGCTCTGCAACTATAAAGGGTTCTTTGGTGGAAATTTAGAGAAACACAGACCCATGGTATTGGGAGCTTTAACTAAACCACAGACTGTTCTAATCTAGGTCCCTCTTCTGTCTGCCCTCAGATTCCTTTTAGGGTCGGACTACAAGTGGGGCCTCTCAGTCCTGTTAGCTTTGGTATCTTCTTCACAGACCCTAGTTACTGCTGCTCTCATGTACAACCTTGTTAAAAATCATTCACCAAGGAAAGACATCCCCTGTCTCTGTGGGCAAATGCAAGAAGCTTAAAATCAGGGAGGTGGTTCTCATGATGGAGGAGAAGGAAGTCAGTAAAGAAAACCTGATCTCGCCGAGCGCAGTGGCTCACGCCTGTAATCTCAGCACTTTGGGAGGCCGAGGCAGGTGGATCACGCGGTCAGGAGATCAAGACCATCCTGGCTAACACAGTGAAACCCTGTCTCTATTTTAAAAAAATTAGCCGGGCGTGGTGGTGGGCGCCTGTAGTCCCAGCTACTCGGGAGGCTGAGGCAGGAGAATGGCGTGAACCTGGGAGGCGGAGCTTGCAGTGAGCTGAGATCGTGCCACTGCACTCCAGCCTGGGCGGCAGAGCGAGACTCCGTCTCAAAAAAAAAAAAAAAAAAAAAAAAAAGAAAAGAAAACCTGATCTCTCTTTTGGCATGTGTGAGATTCCAAATATATGGATTTCTATTACGTGCCAGGTATTTGTAATGTTTCATCATTTTAACCCCAAGCCAAAGATGGTATTATAATATCATGGTATGGATGATGATTGTTACGAACTGGAAGCTTGCATCTCCCCAAAATTTATGTGTAGAAATCTTAACCCCCAATGCGATGATATTAGGAGGTGGGGCCTTTGGGAGATGATTAGGTCATGAGGGCAAAGCCCTCAAGAATGGGATTAGTTCCCTTATAAAATGGACCTCCAAAGAGCTCTCTGGGTCTCTTTCTGCCACGTATGGATATCAGAGGTTGGCAGTCTGCAACCCCGAAGAGAGCGCTCACCAGAACCCAACCATGCTGGTACCCTGATTTCAGACTTCTGCTCTCCAGAACTGTGAGAAATAAATCCCTGTTGTTGTTAAGCCACGCAGCTTATTGTGCTTTGCGATAGCAGCCTGCATTGACTAACACAACGATCCCAGGGCCCAGTGAGGCTGAGTAACTCATCCACAGTCACACAGGTATTTAGGCCATTTATTGTAGACATCATTCTTGTTCCAGGTCCCCTTTTGAGATTGCTCTCCTGACCTGAATACAGAATAAATCAGATCCACAAGACTCTAGTCTGAACGGGTTTATTGTCTGCGTCCCTCCTCCTAATGGAGAGGCCTCTCCTCACCAAGAGGGTCCTGACCACCTGGGGCTAGGGGTGCTGGAGAGGAGCACAGAGAGGAGGAAGGGCCTGAAGATGATTTCCCTAACAACTCTGTACTGTGGGAATTAAGATCGTGGGCTCTGAGGGTAAACAGAGCTGGATTTGAAGCCCGCTCTCCTCCTACTCATGGTATAGATAAGAGGGAAGGAGGGGGTAGAGTGGGAGGGAAACCACCAACCCCAGCAAGCCACAGACTCCAGGAGGTCACCATTGGGTCCTGAACCATGTTCCTAGTGTCTTTACAAAGAGGAATGGCAGCTGCTCCACCTCCCACAACATCCAATCAAGCGTCCTGCAGACAGTGGCAAATTACAGAGAAGCAATGGCAAAGGGGCTGTGGATGGGCCTGACCGTCTGGACCTGGTCAAATCTGCTGCCCGGTCGCTTGCTCTTGTAACCTCATCCTGACCCGAAGTGTCTGCCTACAGGTGCTCCTGCCTCTCCCCTGGCCCAGCAAGAACCTCAGGACGCCCTTCCTTAACTCCTGGGTAGGAGCCCACAGTGGTGACTGATCCACGTGAGGTCCCTTTGGTGGTAAAAGCATCTCCACCCCCAGCCTTCCCGGGACGTCCTGTGCAGCAGGAGTTGATAACGCCGTGTACAGGCTCGTGGGGGTAGACACGCTCTTGTTGCCAGGCCCTGAATGCTCTGAACCCCAGCCTGGGCTCCTGGCCTTAATGGGGCAGGGAGGAGACCACCGGGGCACGGAGCCAGGGATCCTGTTACTCTCTACATACAGGTGCCAAGTAGGCTACTTTATTGCCAAGTTTTCTTTTTTCAAAAACTTTCTTTCCATTCTATGACGCTTTAAGGGAAGAAATTCCATTGTGCACCGTAACACTGAGGACTTTTACACCAGAGAGTCTCACAGGGAATATTCAGGCCTTGAAGAAACTACTAGAGTTTCTGTTGCTGGAGGACAGGGGCCCTGTCTTTGATTCTCTTGCTCAGGCCTGGAAAGGTTCTTAGGGATGGTCTAGTTCAGTCTGAGTCAGTGTGAGCCTGGCTTCATCCCAGACAGACAACCATCTCCCTACAAACAGCACTATGATGCCTTGTTGACTTCGTGGTCCCGCCTGCTCCAAGGTACTGCTGGATGATCAAAATAAAGCTCCTTTCTCCTACGTGCTATGAGTCTTCAAGGGGGTGAGGAAGTCAGGCACTGAGTGGGGAGTACACCTGGAGGTGCAGTGTCAACTGAGCTGTGTGTCAAAGTCTGTTATGTGTCTCCTGGGTGACCCTTAACAAATTACTTGGCCTCTCTGGGCCTTTGTTAGCTCACCTAGTATTAATAATATAACAAGCCAGGCGCAGTGGCTCACACCTGTAATCCCAGCACTTTGGGAGGCTGAGGCAGAAGGATTGCTTGAAGCCAGCAGTTCAAGACCAGCCTGGGCAACATAGAGAGACCCTATTTCTACAAAACTTAAAAAAAAAAAAAAATTAGCCAGATGTGGTGGTGCATGCCTGCAGTCCCAGGTACTCAGGAGGCTGAGGTGGGAGGATGGATTGAGCCCAGGAGGTTGAGGCTGCAGTGAGTCATGATTGTCCACTACTACACTCTGGCCTGGGTGACAGAGTGAGACCCTGTCTCTCAAATAATGATAACAACAATGTTATAATAGTAATAATAATACAATAGTGTTAAGTCCTTACGGCTGCAATACACTTTGTAGTTTATAAATCATGTTTGCATACCTGGAGTCTCAGAGCTTCCCTACAGGCTACTCAAAGCAGATATTTTTAGCCTTATTTTTGAGTTGAAACTGAGCTCTAGAGAGGACTAGTGACTTCATCAAGATCGCTAGTGACCCAGAAGCACCAGCATGGAATCTTTATCCTGATGTTTTTGAGCCACGCCCAGCTCTCCTCCAGGCTCCGGCTTTTGTGAATTACAGTGAAGAAAATGCAGACCAGGTGACTTGCTGAGTGACACGGTCATATTTGATGGGGAATCATCTAATACCTTTAAAAATATTTTTTTGAAGGAAAAGTGTGTTTCTTCATTCATTTCTTTATCCATCTGTTCATCAAAGTTTTGTGAGGCAATAAATATGTGCCAGACATGATGCAAGGAGTGGGGACGAAATGGAACCAGCCATGACTCCTGCCCTTGAGGAAGTCACAGTAGGCAGGAAGAGGAACATCGAGACACAAGCACAACAGAAAGTCATTTATTTATTCCTGTCATTTGTGAACCCTTTTCCATCTTCCAATAGTCCTTATGGAAAAAGCAAATACCCATAAAAAGATCTCTTAAGGTGGTTGGGGACACACACGGGGTGGGGGTGGGAGTTTGGGGGACAAACTTCAGCACCTCACGCAGTCTTGTGGTGGGGCCTGCATGCCTATGTGGGTGCGGCAGGAGGGGAGCACGTGTTCTTAAAGCTCAGCGTCCCTCCCACCACATTCCCCTGTGCGTTGCCCCAGGCACAGGAACTTTGTAATCACATCCAGGCTGAGACTATAACCAAACACAGCATTCCACCACCCTCTGCAACCTCTTTGTTTGATCTTCCCCCTGGAGACACAGGTCATGAGGAAGAGAAGGGGAAGGGGGGCAAACTGCAGGGAGAGTGTGTGGGGAGCTTCCTTTGAATTGTCTTTTAATTCAGAAACTGAAAACAAAGATGCCATTTCCCAAGTCCTGAGATACCGCTGCTCTGCATTAAAGGAATTCAGTTTCAGAATCCTGGAGCAGGGTCCACCTTGAAGGTCACTAGTCCAACCCACTTGGTTTATTACAGAGCCTGGGAAGGGACCATAACTTCTTTGATGTCCACAGCAGAGAGGGGCAGCGTTGCGGTGTGATGTCACAGCAAAGGGGGTAGCTACTCATGGGGAATGACTCAAGAAGCCTGGGGGAAAGCCTTTCCCACCAGTTGCTCAATAACACCTAAACTGCCTTGCCTGTGGACCCAGCCTTGTATTGCATCATCAGAGATCAGCCTAACAAGCAAATGCACCAGGGAGGAAGCGTGGTAATGGAGGCTCATTTATGCTAGGGTGTAGATGACTGATATCAGGGTCTTTCGCACCAAGAGGCTTAGCTGGAGGCAGAGGAGAGGAGATCAGAAAGGCATTGGATCTTGCAAGGGCAAGAGGTGACTGGGGCTAAGCCTGCAGGGAAGAGGGCACAGAGCTGAGAGGCTTCAGGCACCGAAGGGAAACTTAATACCTGCTTTGTAGGCCCCAGGTCCTGTGCCTGATTTTCTCTTTCCTATGGGAAGGAAGCTGTGAGATTTCTGAAGTGTCAAGTCACTCTTCATGTCTAATCCTGTTGCTTTTTAGAGAGGGTGTGTTTTAGATTTATGTCTGAACTGCATCTAAAGGTATCAGCAAGGTCATTAATTTCAGCCACCTGAATGTGGTGGCTGCCTCTGCTTACGCACAGCGACACTTCCTTCCTCCAGTCCTGTGGGAAATAAGGTATTTCTTCAGGTGAGGTTTTTGTTTTGTCTTGTTTTTTTAATAATTTAAGCTCCTTGTTTTATGTATCTAATCTCTTCATATTTTCAGTATGAGAGTACCACTAAGGGGCATTTTGCATTCTCGGAGTATGTTGTAATTGTTGTTTATAATTTAAATTTAATCTTTTTCTTTAGTGTTTTTAATTACTTAAGAAATACATACTTATTGTAAAGGATTCAAAAAATAGAAAGGTACATGAAATAACAAGCATCACTTTATCACTTTCTACTGCTAAAGGTAGACACTGTTAACATTTTGGTTTTCTTGGCCGGGCGCGGTGGCTCACGCCTGTAATCCCAGCACTTTGGGAGGCCGAGACGGGCGGATCACGAGGTCAGGAGATCGAGACCATCCTGGCTAACACGGTGAAACCCTGTCTCTACTAAAAAATACAAAAAACTAGGCAGGCGAGGTGGCGGGCGCCTGTAGTCCCAGCTACTCGGGAGGCTGAGGCAGGAGAATGGCGTAAACCCGGGAGGCGGAGCTTGCAGTGAGCTGAGATCCGGCCACTGCACTCCAGCCTGGGCGACAGAGCAAGACTCCATCTCAAAAAAAAAACAAAAAACCAAAAAAAAACAAAAACATTTTGGTTTTCTTTCTTTCTGTCTTTTCTTTTTTTCTTTTTTTTCAGCAGAAGAGGAATTATATGCTACATTAGCAGGTCTGTGAATTCGTGAAGATCCCTGAGACCATTTCAGGGGTCCACAAGGCCAAAGCTATCTTTATAATAACACTAAGACAAAGTTTGCGTTTTTTCCCCACAGTGTTGACATTTGCACTGATGTTGCAAAAAGCAAAAGTGGGTAAAAACTGCTAGTGCCTTAGATCAAGGAGGTGGCACCAAACTTTCCTGGTGTATGGTGTTGTGTCCTTCACTACTATACTCTCAGAGGAGCCGAAATGCCAGTTTCCTGAATAATGTCCTTAATGAAGTAAAGATAATAAATTGTATTAAATTTCAACCCTGCCATACCTGCCTTTTTAAGATTCTGCATAAAGAGATGAGAAGTATGCTTAAGCCCTGCTGCATTCCAAAGTCCACTGACCATCTCACAAAACACTTGTGCAGCTGTTTGAGTTGCAAGTTGAATTCTCTGTCCCCCTGTCCCCCACCACAGGGAACATCATTTTCACTCGAAATAATGACAGACAGACAAACCGTGGCTGTTCAGATTTGGGAATTTTCAGACATTTTCTCAAAAAATGAATGAAATGAACCTGTAACTTCAAGGAAAACTGACAGTGTTTGTTACTAATGATGAAGTTTTAGCTTTCTTTTCTTTTCTTTTCTTTTTAACTTTTAAGTTCAGGGGTATCAGTGTAGGTTTGTTACATAGGTAAACTTATAGGGGTTTGTTGTACAGATTATTTTGTCTCCCAGGTATTAAGCAAAGGACCTACTAGTTATTTTTCCTGATCCTCTCCCTCCTGCCACCCTCCATCCTCCTACAGGCCCCAGTGTGTGGTATTCCCCTCTATGTGTCCTTGTGTTCTCATCATTTAGCTCCCACTTATAAGCGAGAACACGCAGTATTTGGTTTTCTGTTCCTGTGTTAGTTTTCTAAGGATAATGACCTCCAGCTCCATCCATGTCCCTGCAAATGACATAATCCCACATTTTTTAATGGCTGCATAGTACTCCATGGTGTATATGTAACATGTTTTTTTATCCAGACTATCATCGATGGGCAAGTTTAAGCATTCAAACAAACATTAGAATTTTCAAAGACTTGTATTTGCCACTGTGAGCTGGACAACTTCCCAACACTTAAAGACTTTAGTGATGAGATGGGTGGTGATATTAAATGTGATTTTTGATATTGTTAATAAAATATGTTAATATTAGAAAGAGCTACATAACTTAGTGAACTAATATTTTTCAAAGACTAATGCATAATATTATAAAATCATTTGTGGCAGATAAACCAATGGATTTTAATGTAACAGAGTGTAGATAGTTCATTGATATGACTTTTTAATTTTTTATTTATTTATTTTTGAGATGGAATCTCACTCTGCTGCCCAAGCTGGAGTACAGGGGTGTGATGTTGGCTCACTGCAACCCCTGCCTCAGCCTCCTGAGTAGCTGGGATTATAGGCACGTGTCACCACACCCGGCTAATTTTTGTATTTTTAGTAGAGACAGGGTTTCACCATTTTGGCTGGGCTGGTCTCGAACTCCTGACCTCAAGTGATCTGCCCACCTTGGCTTTCCAAAGTGCTGGGATTACAGGCGTGAGCCACCGCACCCGGCCTCATTGATATGGTTTAGAATCCACGTTGCCACTAACCTTTCAGAAACTACCACTTGTCAAATTTTGGTAAACAATCAAAGAATAGCCATAATAATCTGGAAAGGCTATTAAAACAATCCTGCTTTTTCAACTACGTATCTTTGTGAGACCAGATTTCCTTCACGTACTTCAACCAAAACAACATATCGCAATAGATTTAATGCCAAAGCAGATATGAGAATGCAGCTGTCTTATATTAAACCAGATGTTAAAACACATTTGCAAAAATGTGAGACAATGCCAGTCTTCTCACTAAATGATGTTTTGATATAGTTAACTTTCATAAAAAGGATATGATTTATAGTAACATGCGATGAGTTTATTATCATTATTTAAAATTAATAAACTCATTTTTTGAAATTATCTTAGTCTTAAAGTTTAATGCAATAACTATTGATAGACATAGCCTACATAAGAAAAGCTCCAGCCAGATGCGGTGGCTCACACCTGTAATCCCAACACTTTGGGAGGCCGAGACGGGAGGATCACAAGGTCAAGAGATCAAGACCATCCTGGCCAACATGGTGAAACCCCGTCTCTACTGAAAATACAAAAATTAGCTGGGTGTGGTGGCGCATGCCTGTAGTTTCAGCTACTCAAGAAGCTGAGGCAGGAGAATCACTTAAATCTGGGAGGTGGAGGTTGCAGTGAGCTGAGATTGTGCCACTGCACTCCACCCTGCACCCTGGTGACAGAGTGAGACTCTGTCTAAAAAAAAAAAAAAAAAGAAAAGTTCCTTGGGATTTTCAGTTAATTTATAAAAGTATTAAGAGGGTACTGAGACCAAAAAGCTTGAGAGCAGCAGCTCTACATATTATTCCATACTTGATCACTCTTACTTGTAGGCCCCAGGTCCTCTGCATGCTTTTTTCAAAACTTAACCTCTCCCCTATTCATGGATATTTAGATTAGTTATTTTTCGTTATTGTTTATAATGCACAACAAATATCTTTTGTACTTCTTACACAATTTTGCAAGTGTTTCTGTCAGACAAATGACTAGAAGAACTATTGAATCAAAGACTATTCATATTTGAAAACTTAATACTTTCAAATTACATCCTAAAAATATGATATCATTTTAAACTTCTGCCAAAAATGTGTAAGAGGTGGGGCATGGTGGCTTGTGCCTATAATCCCAATGCTTTGGGAGGTCGAGGCGGGAGGATCCATTGAGGCCGGGAGGAGTTTGAGACCAGCCTAGGCAACAGAGCAAGACCCTGTCTCTACAAAAAAAAATTTTTTTAATTAGCTGGGCATGGTGGTGCATGCCTGCAGTCCTAGCTACTCAAGAGGCTGAGGAGGGAGGATCTCCTCAGCCCAGGAGGTTGAGCCTGCAGTGATCCATGATCTCACAACCTCACTCAAGCCTGGGCAACAGAGTGAGACCCTGTCTCTTAAAAAAAAAAAAGTGGAAGTGTCCATTTTCTCATCATCTTTTTTTCCCGTCTTCTTAAATTAAATATTTTATGACTTTTTTCTCCTCCTTTTTTTTTTTACTCTTTTGCCCCAAAAAGCATTAGAGTGAGCTTAAAATGAAATTCGGGAACATGGATAAATTAACAAAATCCAGGTAAGGAGGGTTATACTAAAAATCTAAACAAATGGAAGACATGTAGCTAAGCACTACATTTAACTCTATGCTTTCAGGCAACCAAGGCAAAAAAACAAACAAATAAACAGTGATTTACATATCTATGACTATCTACTAGCAGGAAGTCAATGAGTACCCAGAAAGAGACCAATATCTATGATTTTTTTTGTTTGTTTGTTTTTGGTGAGAAATGGGATCTTACCATCTTGCCCAGGCTGGTGTCAAACTCCTGGATTCAAGCAATTCTCTCATCTTGGTCTCCCGAAGTGCAGAGATTACGGGTGTGCAACACCAACCACTTCCATCTAATTTTTAAAAGTTTTGTAGAGATGGGATCTTGCTATGTTGCTCAGGCTTGTCTCAAACTCCTGGCCTCAAGTGATTCCTCCCACCTTGGCCTCCCAAAGTGCTGGGATTATAGGCATGGGCCACCATGCCTGGCCTATATGAGACACTTAGTCAAATTTATAGAAACAACAAGTAGAATGGTGGTTATCAAAGACTTAGGGGAGGGGGCGAAAGGTGGGGGGAGATTGTTTAATGGTGATATGGTTTAGCTGTGTCCCTACGCAAATCTCATCTTGAATTGTAGCTTCCACAGTTCTCACGTGTCATGGAGGGACCCGGTGGGAGGTAATTGAATCATGAGGATGGGTCTTTCCCGTGCTGTTCTTGTGATAGTGAATAAGTCTCAAGAGATCTGATGGTTTTATAAAGGGGAGTTTCCCTGCACAAATTCTCTCTTGTCTGCAATCATGTAAGACATGGCTTTCACCTTCTGCCTTGATAGTGGAGCTTCCCCAGCCACATGGAACTGTGAGTCCATTAAACCTCTTTTTCTTTATAAATTACCCAGTCTCAGGTATGTCTTTATCAGCAGTGTGAAAATGGACTAATAGAAATGGGTATCAAATTTCAGATTTGCAAGATGAAGAAGTTCAGAAGATCTGTTTCACAGTAATGCAACTATACTTAACATCACTGAACTAGACACCTAAAAATGGCTAATATTTTTCAAAAAACAGTCCTGGAACAATTGGATATCCACATGCAGAAAATGAATCTAGACACAGACTTTACACTCTTCCCCAAAATTAATTCAAAATAGATCATAGACTGAAATGTAAAATGTAAAACTACACGACTCCCAGAAGATAACAGGAGAAAACCTAGGTGGCCAGGGCTATGGTCATGACTTTTTAGATACACCAAAGGCACAATCCATGAAATAAATAATTGATTTGCTGGATTTCATTAAAATTTAGAACTGCTCAGCAAAAGATAATGTCAAAAGAATGAGACTACAAGCCATAGGTTGGGAGAAAAGATATGCAAAAGATATAACTGATAAAGGACTATTACCCAAAATATACAAAGAACTCTTAGCACTCAACAAGGAAACAAACAACTTGATTAAAAAATAGACCAAAGACCTGAAAGACATCTCACCAAAGGAGATCTACAGATGGCAAGTAAGCACATGAAAATATATTAAACATCATACATCATCAGGAAATTACAAATTAAAACAACAGCGAGGTACCATTACATACCTATTAGAATGGCCAAAATCCAAAATACTGACAACACCAAAAGCTGATGAGGGTGTGGAACGGCAGGAACTCTCATTCATTGCTGGTGGGAATACAAAATGGTACAGCCACTTTGGAAGACCTTTTGACAGTTTCTCACAAAACTATATATACTCTTACCATATAATCAATCAATTACACGCCTTGTTATTTACCCAAATGATCTGAAAACTTACATCCACACAAAAACCTGCACACAGATGTTTATAGTAGTGGGCAGCTTTATTAATAATTGCTAATACTTGGAAGCAATCAAGATGTCCTTTCACAGGTAAATGGACAAATAACCTTTGGTACATGCAGACTATGTGTCACATGATTCAACTCTAAAAAGAAATGAGCTACAATGCCATGAAAAGACATAGAGGAACTTTAAATTCACATTACTAATGCATTTACTATTCTGAAAAGGTTGCACATTGTATAGTACCAACTGTAGAGCATTCTGGAAAAGCCAAAACTATGGAGACAGTAAAAAGATTAGTGGCTGCCAGGGGTTAGGAGGGAGAGAGGAATGAATAGCCAGAGCATGGAGGATTTTTAGGTCAGTGAAACTATTCTGTGTGATGCATGTCATTATACATACATCATTATACATGTATATAATGGTAGATACATGTCATTATATGTATGTCAAAATCCATAGAACGTATACCACCAAGAGTGAATCCTAATGTAAACTATGAACTTTGGGTAATAATGCTGTATGAATGTAGGTTCACTGCTTGTAACAAAGGTACCACTGTGGTATGGGATGTTGATAGTGGGAGGCTGTGCGTATGTGGAGACAGGGAGTGAGGATGGGAACTCTCTGTACTTTCCACTCAATTTTGCTGTGAACCCAAGACTGTCCTAAGATGCTACATTTTATGTTATTTTTATTTATTTCTTTCTTTTACCACAATTTAAAGAATCTAGAACTGGGCATGGTGGCTTGCGCCTATAATCCCAGCACTTTGGGAGGCTAAGGTGGGAGAATCACTTGAGCCCAGGCATTCGAGACTACCCTGGGCAACATGGTGAAAACTCCATCTCTAAAAAAAAAAATACAAAAATTATCCGGGCTTGGTGGTGCATGCCACCAGCTAGTCAGGAGCTGAGGCAGGAGGAGCCTGGGAGGTTGAGGCTGCAGTGAGCCATGATCGGACCGCTGCACTCCAGCCTGAGTGACTAAGCGAGACCCTGTCTCAAAAAAAAAAAAAAAAAAAAAAGGTAAATTAAAATTTAAAAAAAAGACCACACATACACTACAAACTCTCATTTTCATTCCATCCTGTTCTTGTCTAAGAAGCAACCATTTAAATTTATCCTTTCAGTGTTTTTATGCAAGTTCCACCAATATAAGTGATGCATATGTTTTCCTCCTCTTCTTTTTTTTTTTTTTTTTTTTTTTTTTTTTTTTTTTTTTTGAGACAGAGTCTCGCTCTGTTGCGGCCCAGGCTGGAGCGCAGTGGCCAGATCTCAGCTCACTGCAAGCTCCGCCTCCCGGGTTCACACCATTCTCCGGCCTCAGCCTCCCGAGTAGCTGGGGCTACAGGTGCCCACCACCTCGCCCGGCTAGTTTTTTGCATTTTTCAGTAGAGACGGGGTTTCACCGTGTTAGCCAGGATGGTCTCGATCTCCTGACCTCATGATCCACCTGTCTCAGCCTCCCAAAGTGCTGGGATTACAGGCTTGAGCCACCGCACCCGGCCTTCCTCTTCCTTTCATTTACAAAAAGTAACATCCTATAGACACCAGTCTACGCTTCCTGTATATTGTGTTTTCACTTAACAATCTATCCTGGAGATCTGTATTAAGTGGCGCTGTCCAATAAAATAGTCACTACCCACATATGGCTATTAAACAAAAATTAAATGCAATTAAAATTTAGCTGGGCGTGGTGGCTCACGCCTGTAATCCCAGCACTTTGGGAGGCTGAGGCAAGCGGATCACTTGAGGCCAGGAGTTGGAAACCAGCCTGGCCAACATGGCAAAACCCCATCTCTACTAAAAATACAAAAATTAGCCAAGTGTGGTGGCACATACCTATAATCCCAGCGACTGGGGAGGCTGAGGCACAAGAATGGCTTGAACACAGCAGGCAGGGGTCGCAGTGAGCCAAGATAGTAGTACTACTGCGCTCCAGCCTGGGTGACAGAGTGAGACTCTGTCTAAAAAAAAAAAAAAAAATCCGTTGCTGAACTATTCACATTTCAAGCACTCAATAGCCACGTGTGGCTGGCGGCTACCATTTGTCCAAGAATAGAATATGTCCATTATCACAGAAATTTCTTTCAGAAAGCACTGATTATAAACATCTTCCTCCTCCTTTTTTTACAGCCAAATAATACTCCACTGTGTGACAGTTTATTCTACCAATCCCTTCCTGGAGACATATGAGTTATTTGCACTATTTTGCTGTCATAAGCAGTGCCCTCTCATCACATGAATTTTTGTGGAATAGGTTCTGCAATAACAAAAGGCATGGTAAGATAAGGCTGTGACCCGAGGCAGTGATTGCTCTGCAGGAAGGCCATACCAGGGTGGGACTTCTACTTTCATGGATCTACTCAGTCCTTAGCTATGCAAACCTGGAAATGTTCAGGCTGATGTCACATTCACCACACTCATAAGACACTAGTGAGTATCCAAAATGATCCATTACTTGATATTAAATGGAGGTAATTCTTTAGATTTAGTGAAGCCCTCGTGTCTGCTGCCTAAGACATTGCCTTCCCAGAAGGCAAGCCATGCCCAGGGGAAATGGATAATTCTGACACATATTTCATCCAGACATGACAGGTTCCTGTTCCTAAACCAAGTATGCCTCTCCTTTTATCGGAAAGCTTGTGTTCACTGGGTTCACCATTTCCTGTGCAGCATTTTCCCCTGGGCCATCTTTGCACAGATGCCTGGGAAACTAGCCCTCTTCTGCCAGCTTTTTCTTCAGGCAGTACACATTGTGCTCGGGAGGTTTCACCTTGTTTGGTGATGGTCATGTTTCAGTGCAGTTTCAAGTCCTCCCCAAATTCTTTAGTTATATAACCACAATGTCTTCAATCTTGCTATTGTGACATATGGTGATTTTAAAATATGCCTAAAAATTCTTTACTACTCTGCTCTTCAAGCGATGAAACTAGCTGAGCATGGTGGCATGCACCTGTAGTCCTAGCTACTCAGGAGGCTGAGGCAGGAGGATCACCCGAGTCCGGGAGTTCAGGTCCGCAGTAAGCTATGACCATGCCACTGCACTCCAGCCTGGGCCACAGAGCAAGACCTAGTCTCTTAAAAAGAAAAAAAGATGGAACTTAATTCCCTTCATGTTGAGGGTGGACCGGACTTCGTGACATACTTACAATGAATAGCATGTGGCAGAAGTAAGTGTGTGCAGCTTGTGTGACTAGGTCTTAAAACGGAATGTGGCTTCCTCCCTGTCTGGCTCTCTTGAATCATTCACTCAGGGTAGGCCAACTGCCATTTCATGAAAACACTCAACCAGTCCTGTGGAGAGGTCCACGTGGTGGAAACTGAGGTTTCCTGCTAAAACCCAGCACTAACTTGCAGGGTGAGTGTCTTCATGCATTTTGTGCTGCTCTGACAGAATACCTGAGACTGGGTAATTTATAAAGCACAGAAATTTATTTCTTCACAGTTCTACACACTAGGATGTCCAAGATTAAGACACCAGCGTCTGGTGAGGGCCTTCTTGCTGTGTCATCACATGGCAGCAAGGCAAAGAGAGAGAAAAAGGGGAGATGAACTGATCCTTTTGTAACAGTATTAATCCCACCTCTGAAGGCAGAGCCATTATGACCTAATAATCTCTTATATGTTCCACCTCTTAATACTATGACAATGTCAGTTAAATTTAAAGACAAATATTCAAATCACGGTGCCAGGTGCATGAGCCATCTAGGAAGTGGATTCTCCAGCCCTCACCCAGCATTCAGATGATTGCAGCCGTGGTCAAGTTCTTGAAAATCTCATAGGAGACTGAGTTAGAACCACCCAGCAAAGCTGTTCCTGACCCACAGAGACCATGTGAAATACTAAGTGTTTATTGTTTTATGCTGCTAAATTTGGGGAAAATTCATTAGCAGCAACAGATAGCTTTATACTCTAGATGACTGAGATCATCCTTTTTTGTTTTGATTCTTATTAATTTCCCTCTTAGAGGGTTATCTTAACTTCTAATCTACAGGGACACTCAAGAACACTAACCTGTGAACCATCATTTTCTTATCTGTAAAATGTAAGATTGGTATGAAGGACACAAAGCAGGGACTCAAATGGAAATGATTAATATTGTTGTCGTTGCTCATTAATAATGGAAGCGTTGGGCATCTTCCATTTGCCCCTCCATGTACATGTCCATTTCCAATCTTTTCTCACCCTACTCTGTGCCCCAGGAGGGGCTGACTTCCATGGACTGTGTCAGTGGCCTCTCTGGTTCTCAGTGGCCTCTCTGGTTCTCAGGCTTCTGGTAGAGTTTGGCAAATGAGAAATACCGGCAGGAGATAGGAGGGCCAGAGGAAAGGGATGTATTTCCTTGGTTTCCTCCCTGCCAAGTCACCCTGCTTCATCTTCATTCCTCTACCTAAGGCCACCCTGTCCTGGTACAGGTAACTACTGTCTCCCCTCTCCCCTCCAGGCCTCTGAATGATAACTGCTCCCCTCTGTTGCTAGCCCCAGGGTGCATCCATGTCCTTTAGTGGGTTCCCTAAGCTCTGTCTGCACACCTTTGTAAATAGTCCCTGTATTAAATTCACCTCAAATTATACAGATCCCCTGCAGGGATCCTGAATGAGAATGGCTAGTTTTGGTTGCTTTTAATAATGATCCTGGATTTAAAAAAACAAACAAACAAACAAACATGGTATAACCAGAAAGATTTCTGAGAATCCAAATAGATACAAGATTGAGCTTAGAAAAATCTAAAGAAATGGTTGTTTAGAATATCCCAACTTGAATTATCTGTCAAAGGTACATATCACAGATATGAAAGGAACCTTGTTTCCCTCCTGAGAGCAAAACCCAGGACCTCCAAGCAAAACCCAGAACCTCCAAAGTAGTCTGTGGAAGGAGGATAGCTGGAGTAAGACAGCAGGGAGAGCCGGGCGCGGTGGCTCATGCCTGTAATCCCAGCACTTTGGAACGCTGAGGTTGGCGGACTACTTGAGATCAGGAATTTGAGACCAGCCTGGCCAACATGGTGAAACCTATCTCTACTGAAAACACAAAATTTGCCTGGTGTGGTGGCACATGTCTGTAATTCCAGCTACTTGGGAGGCTGAGGCAGGAGAATCACTTGAATCTGGGAGGTGGAGGTTGCAGTGAGCCAAGATCTCGCCACTGCACTCCAGCCTGGGAGACAAGAGCAAGACTCCATCTCAAAAAGAGAGCAGGAAGACCCAGTGGGAGAGGGCGGTTGGCCAGCCTTGACAGTGTTTCCTGAGAGGACACTTCTCACCCTGAGTGCTACTGCTTCCTGCCCACAGGGTGCTGCTACTTCTCTTTCATGCTTTCCCTAGAACTTCAACAACAGCAACAAAAGCTTTATAGGTATTTAAGGAGACCAAAAAGGAGAACGCCTGAGGAAGAGCCATCCATCTAGGCTGCTCCTCATCCTGCTGGAATGAGGAAATGTATCTTGGATTCCCAGCCTGGCTAACTTCTCAAAGCATTGACATCTGTGCCACCCCATGGGGCCAACACACCTTCCCAGGCACCTGCCTGAGCTTCTCATCTTCAAAGTGGGTATAATACCATATTGAGAGGGTTCATCTATGTAAAGTGCCTGGGACAGTGTTGACAACCAGTATGTGCTAATTTTAATAGCAGCAGCAGCAGCAGCAACTGTAGTCATTAGTGAAGATAATGGGTGTGGAACATGAACATTTGTTTTGACATGTAGGGTTGAAATTTATGCCAAGAGCCTGTGCCTAAACTCAAGAGTCCCAAGAGTGTCTGGGATAGACTATGAAAAAGCATTAAAAGCCTGATGTCTGTACAGAGATCACACAAATTGGCCTGTAGATGATTTTTGTTGAAGGGGTGATGACAGAGCAGTAATAAAAAACCTAAGTTGTTCTTACCCACTGAGTTGAGTCTTTAGAACCCAGCTTAATATGTTCATGACTCAGATTTATTTTGAATCTTAGCTTTTATTTAGTACTTTAAAATGGGAGCAGATCGGGCTTACAAAAGGGTGCAAAACTTGCCCTGATATTAAATGGCCCCAATTGCTAGCCTTTTGAGTTCTTATATCTCAATTATAATTTTCTAGTATTATAATTGTTGGCCTGCTTCCTCATGCTATGCTTTTAGCAGCCAGATCTTATTGCTTAGAAAGTGACTAATAAATGTTGGTTCATTAGTAATGTTTGGTTAATGACTGTAAATGCTTTCTCATTTTCTATTTTCCCTCTTTATTGTTAATTGCTTCTAATCTATAAACTGGGAAGACAGATGTCAAATCTCGTAGTTGTGTAGGCAGCTGGAAGGACTCAGTATTGGGAAACAGATTATTTTACTCTTGGGGCCTTAATGCCCATGTAGAGCTCCTTTGGAGGAAAGCCTACCATTTGGCAAGGCTACTTGCCACCATGGAGCAGAGGTAGACAGCAAACCCAACAACAGTTGGCTATAGACTGACAGCCAATGAGTCAGTCTCCAAAGAACATCAGAAACCAAGGGAACCAATCAAATCCTCCCTTTTGGAGAGTTTGAATGTGAATCTCAAGAGGGCATTCCCTGCTGAGGAGGCTGAGGCTAACCCATGCAGCGTAAGGCAGCAAGCAAGCCCCTAGGTAGGAGGAGTAGCCGTGGAGGCAGAGTGGCTTTGTTGCCTGATGGTGGAACCTCAGGGTCAGGGACCACTGGGCAATGCTCCCAGCATGGAGCTACAGTAATTCCAAATGACTCTTAAACCATGTCCTGCTGACTTCCATGACTGTTAGAAGGAAAGTTGGTGCTACATGGTTGCTCCCTTGCATGTGGCTGTGCGGGCTGTTTTGGCTTATTTGTTTAAGAGGGGAACTGTGGACAGGTAAAGAACTTTCACCTACTCTAACCAGAGTATCCTTATTTTCTAGAACGCTTGAAAAAAATGTAAGCATTTGATATATGGAACCTGGTATAGATATTAAAATGCACTCAAGAGGAAACATGCTTTTCAGCTGAGGTCCTATCTTCCAGCTTCTTTTTTTTTTTTTTTTTTTTTTTTTTTTTGCACTCTGTCACCCAGGCTGGAGTGCAGTGGCGCAATCTCACCTCACTGCAACCTCCCCCTCCCGGCTTCAAGCGATTCTCCTGCCTCAGCCTCCGGAGTAGCTGGGATTACAGGCGTGTGCCACCACGCCCAGCTAATTTTTGTACTTTTAGTAGAGACGGGTTTTCACCATGTTGGTCAGGCTGGTCTCGAACTCCTGACCTCGTAATCCACCCGCCTCAGGCTCCCAAAGTGCTGGGATTGCAGTCGTGAGCCACCATGCCTGGCCAGTTTCTTTTCCTTTTATTTTGGGTCTGGCAGGAGACTTTTATATTGTCTCCCAGGTGTGACAACTAGTCACTGTATCGTGCTTGTAAAGAATGAAATGGGTTTGGAAAAAGAAACAAAAAATTTCTTTTCAAGTTGCTACTGGCTTTACAAATCCTACTCAGAGTATCAGCCAGCACACCTTTTAGATGCTCAGGTCAAGGTCATGGCATCTCTCTCTTTCCTCTACTTTCTTGACTCTTCAGGTACACAGACCCCCATCCACTTCTTCCGCTGACTTCCCAGACCGTCTTCCCTCCTTTACTCTTTCCATTCTCTGTGTTCTTCTGACACAATGTAATACTTTCCAGCACCAAACATGATTACACTGTGTTGATGGATAAGGAACCCAAGGTGCTGGCCTGAGAGACAAAGCCAGGCTCAGTGAGGACATTCATTGCCAGCTGTCATGGGGGAGTGGATGGAGATTGTAGCAATGGGTTCAAGAAAGTCAGAAAACAAAGGCTTTCTAAACAAGTGGAGGAGAAATCTAGAAGTCATAAAGGAAAAATGAAAACATCTGACTACATAAAATATCTTAAAACTATATGTGGAGAAAGATACCATAAACAAAGTCAGAAGGCAAATGACAGAGTGGACAAAAATATTTGCAACACATGTAACAGAAAAAGGTAAATGTCCTTCCTATACAAAGAGTGCTCTACAATTTAAAAGGAAATATGAAAGGTCCAATAGAAAAATGGTTTGAGGTTTGAATAGACAATTCACATAGGAGAAAATGCATACCTCCAGAAGACATAAAATGATGCTTAGCATTACTTTAGTCAAAGATATATGATATAAAAAAATCAGGTTTTTGTCTATCAGATTGGATAAAACTTAAATGACAGATAAGAGTAAGGAAATGGCTACATCGATACAGTTAGTGGAGGGTGCATCACACAACCTTTTGAAATAGAGTTTGGCCATGTCAATCAACATTACCATGTGCCATACTCAGTGATCCAGCAGATCTACTTCTAGAAATCTGGCATACAGAAAAACTCATGCACATGCATAAAGATATATAGATGAGATTTTCATTGTAGCTCTGGGACATAATAGCAAAAATGGAAAACTGAAATGTTAATAAGGGAATGTTTAAATAAACCATGAATGGTGCATCTATTAACCTAGGCAGTTGATAAAAAGAATGAGGTGGCTCTATAGATACTAACCTACAAAAATGTTCATGGTATATTAAGTGAAAAAAGCCCATTGACAAATTAAACAGCATGATTCAATTTCTACACTTTTTCTAAAGCATGAAGAAATAGTGATTTACGGGTAGGTATGCAGGGATAAATACAGAGCAAATTGTTAATAGCAGTTTAATCTGAGAAGTGGAAAGTGGGGTCTTGTGAGACTTTATAGTTCTTTCTAAGCACAGCTGAGTTATGGGAGGTTTTGCTTTACGTGTTTTTCACTAACTTTCTAAAGTATGATCTCAATGACAACATGATACAATTGTAAGGGGATTTGTGATAACTGATCGATCTGTTATATGCCTATTTTACTTTAGGCACTGTAGTAGAGTGATTCCACAAGTTAATTTTATCTTCATCACTCCCTATGCAATACATATTATTATTAGAACCATTTTTGCAGGTGAAGAATATGAAACTTAAACAGCTGAAGCTCCTTGTGCACAGACTTTGGCCATGGTTATGGCTTAAAGGCAATTTGAAGCAAAGATGTTGGCAATAATGTAACGCCCAGGGTGCTATAAGGACTAGGTTGAAAGTCTGCCATCTGAGGAACTCCCTTTAAAGCACATGAATAGTCCTTAAAAACTGGGTCTCAATAGATCCTTCCCCATCTGGGGTCAAGTCCCCCTTCTTTTGGCTTTTGATGTCCTGGCTTTGTAGGCTTTCCATACTCTAGACAAGGAATGCAAATGAGTGTTGAATGAGAGTAGGGGTTTGAAGTCCCAAGCACTAGAAGGCAAATTTATCTCCCCTGACTTAATCCCGGGTAAGCAAAACTGAATGATGGTCCAGGTGTGTCAGCTGCCCACATTCTCAGCAACACTTCCAATTCCTTTTCTACTTCTTTCACAGGACAAATCTCCAGCTGTGAAGTCCCCAGAGTCCCCCTTCCACAAACCTGGCAGCCTTTGCCCAGGGCTGTGGCAATTACTCCAAATGTTTGGAGAGTCCAAACCTCCTCTTCTAACTTTGTGTATAGGCGACCTCTGTCTTCCATGCTGGGGGATGGGAGAAAGGGGCTGAGTCTGTGTAGGGCTAAAGTTGCCAGCAAGAGCTGGGACCCAGGAGAGCAGGTGAGAAGGGAGGGGTCCGGGGAACCAGAAAACCTGTGGTTCTGAAATGAATCTGCATGAGTCATTTGTTTAAAAATGGCGGAGTTTCTGGAGCCCCAAAATAATCTTGGGGGATAGAGTAGACCAGAAAAGACAAAATAAAATGAAAGGATTAAGGGACAGCTAAATGCCTGAGATAGGCCCTTGGCTTGTGCTTAAATGATCCATGTAGGTGTGGGTGTGTGTGTTTAGTGAAGTCTGCCAAGCTCTCATGACTGGATTCAAGTATCAGGTCACCTGTCCAACCAATCAAATATCCTTATCTTTCAGTTGGAGAATCTTCCCTCCTCCCTGATTCCAGTCCCCAATCAGGCCACTGTCCCAGCTTTGTTAGGGGATAGGCAAATTGCTCAAGATCATTCAGTCTCACCTACCAAGTCAGGACTGCTTTCCTAGAGCAGTCAGCACTCCTCAGCTTAGCTTAGCTCAGGTGGCCTTTGGAAAATGCCTGGCTGTTACCAGATCATGGCCTTCAATTTTTTTTTTTTTGACTGCAACCCTTAGTAAGAAATAAATGTCATATCACAACCCAGTTCATAGGTATGCATGCCCACACATACACACAAACTGAAACAGAAGTTTCAACAAACAGTACTTACTTCTTAGCCCAATTATCTCATTATTTTCCATTCTATTCTTTTTCATTTAAAGAAATGTTTGTAGGCTGGGCAAGGTGGCTCACGCCTGTAATCCCAGCACTTTGGGAGGCCGAGGTAGGTGAGCCCCGGAGTTTGAGATCAGCCTGGACAGCATGGTGAAACCCTGTCTCTACAAAAAATACAAAAATTAGCCAGGTGTGGTGATGTGTGCCTGTAGTCCCAGCTCCCAGCTACTCAAGAAGCTGAGGTGGAAGGATTGCTTGAGACCCAGGAGGTCAAGGTTTTAGTGAGCCCTGATCACATCGGTGCACTCCAGCCTGGGCAACAGAGTGAGACTTTGTCTCAAAAAAAACAAAAAACAAAAAAAACAAAACGAACCAAACAAAAGTAACAACTTGCAATTCATTCAGTTAATTTCAATACTTGTGGGTTAAGACAAGCAGATTGAAATACACATTCAAGCCTAATCTCTGAATTATGCAGAGATTTTGAGAATATTCCTTCATTAGCCACAGCCATGTGTACCACACAGGAGAAACCAGGTTGAAGGGCAAGTCGTGGTCCAAGGTTCATCCATGGACCCTCAGATACTTCGTCACCAGAGGGTTGAATGTATTGAGTCATATGATGAATGGGGCCACTGTAGTTTTAGAATAAATACAAGATTTTCTTGCTTTCTTGCTTGCTCTTTCTTTTCTTTCTTTGTTTTGAGACAAAGTCTGGTTCTGTCACCCAGGCTGGAGTACAGTGGCACAATCACAGCTTAACTGCAGCCTCAACCTCTGGACTGAAGCGATCCTCCCACTTCAGCTTCCCGAATAGGTAGGACTGCAGGCATGCAGCAACACACCTGACTAATTTTGGTACTTTTTGTAGAGACGGGGGTCTCATCGTTTGCCCAGGCTGGTCTGGAACTCCCAGGCTCAAGTGATCCACCCACCTCAGCCTCCCAAAGTTCTGGGATTACAGGCTTGAGCCTCCCTGCCCAGCCAAGATTAGCTATTGAGAGCTTTCTATGTGCCAAGCACAGTTCTAAGCACTTTATACCAATTAACACATTTAATCCTCACAATACCACCATGTCGTATGTAGTATTATTAATCCCTGATATATGGACAGTTTGAGAATTTAACATCCAGAAAATAGCTATTAAGTATGGATCCAGGTATCAAAGCCAGGAAGACTGGCTCCAGAGCCCCCAGCTCTTACACACCACGTGTACCTCCTCCCTACAGTAGAGCTTCTCGGACCTTCCATGACTGGTTCACTTTGCTGTCTTTTCCAAGGATAATGTCCAGTGCTGAGCTCAGCAAGCTGGCCAGAATTACATAAAGGACTTAGACTAGAGCTGGAGCTTCGGTGTGGTCACCAATCCAGGTGATCATTTCATTAGATCAGTCCAGCAGAGCATTTGTTCAATACCCACTTACCAAGCCCTCGAACCCAGAAGGTCAGGGCTGGAAGACACTCCAGAAACTTCCAGCTACTTAGGGACTTTCATACAGGGTAAAAGGGACACAGGGACCTCACTACTCCAAGACTTCACTTTTATCTGTTTCAGAGAGAGAGTTTCTGCATAAACTTATACTTGAACAAAATAGTCTTGCTGTTAAAACAAGTTTATTTATTTTGGGGGAGGTGAGTGAAATCTTTAAGGAATTAGCAGTCTTTTAGGAAATAATTGATTAAATGATTTTTAGTGTGGTAAAATACATATAATGTAAAATTTACCATGAATGGCAGTGCATTCACAGTATTGTACAATATTCACCACTAACTAGTTCCAGCACATTTTCATCTCCCCTATAGGAAATCCCATATCCCCTAGGCAGTGATTCCCCATTACCTTTTCTCCCCAGTTCTGGAAACCACTAATTTACCTTCCGTGTTTGCAAAATTGCCTCTTCTGGGCATTTCACATAAACAGAATCATGTAAAATGTGGCCTTTTATGACTTGTTCTTTCATTTAGTATAATGTTTTTCTTTTTCTTTTCTTTCTTTTTTTTTGAGACAGAGTCTCACTCTGTTACCCAGGAGGCTGGAGTGCAGAGGCACAATCTTGGCTAACTACAACCTCTGCCTCCCCAGTTCAAGCAATTCTCATGCCTCAGCTTCCCTAGTAGCTGGGATTACAGGTGCACGCCACCACACCCAGCCTCACTTAGAATAAGTTTTCAACGCTGTAGCATGTATCTGTACTTCATTCTTTGTTATGGCTGAATAATATTCCATTGTTTGAGTACATGTTTGTTTATCTGTTTATCAGTTGATGGGTGATTGGATTGTTTCCACCTTTTGGCTGTTGTGAATAATGCTGCTTGCTATGAACATTTGTGGACACATTTTTGCTTGAGCACCTGTTTCAATTCTTTCAGTTATATTATTTCTATTTATTTTTTATTGAGACAGGGTCTCAATCTCTCACCCAGGCTGGAGTGCAATGGCACAATCTCAGCTCACTGCAACCTCAGCCTCCTGGGCTCAAGTAATCCTCCTGCCTCAGCCTCCTGAGTAGCTGGGACTACAGGCATACACTACTATGCCTGGCTTATTTTTGTATTTTTTGCAGAAAGGGGTTTCACCGTGTCGCCCAGGCTGGTCTTGTACTCCCGGGCTCAAGTGATCTGCCCTCCTCAGCTTCCCAAAGTGCTGGGATTACAGGCGTGAGCCACTGGATGTGGCTAATTCTTTCAGTTATATACCCAGGAGAGGAACGACTGGGATCACAGGGCAATTCTTGTTTAAGTTATTGAAGAAGTGCCAAATTGCTTTCTACAGTGGATGCACCATTTTACATTTCCACCAGCAACATATGAGGGTTCTAATTGCTCCACATCCTTGACAACACTTGTTATTTTCCTTTATAAAAAAATTATAACCATTCTAGTGGGTGCAAAAATTGTCTTATTGTGTTTTTTTTAATTTGAATTTCCCTAATGACAATGATACTAAGCATCTTTTATGTGCTTCTTGGCCACTGTATAACTTCTTTAGAGAAATGTCTATTCATGTCCGTTGCCCATTTAAAAATTGGGTTGTCTTTTTGTTGTTGAGTTGTAGGAGCTTTTCACATATTCTGGATACAAGTCCTTATCAGATATATGATTTGCAAATATTTTCTTCCATTCTGTGTGTTGTCATTTCACTCTCTTAAAAGCATCTTTTGATGTTTTTCATTTTGATGAAATCCAATTTATCTAATTTTTTCTTTTCTTTCTTTCTTTTTTTTTTTTTTTTTTTGAGACAGAGCTGCTCTGTTGCTCGGGCTGGAGTGCAATGGTACAACCCTGGCTCACTGCAACCTCTGCCTTCTGAGTTCAAGTGATTCTCCCGCCTCGGTCTCCCGAGTAGCTGGGTCTACAGGTGCGTGCCACCACCCCCAGCTAATTTTTGTATTGTTAGTAGAGACAAGGTTTCACCGTGTTGGCCAGGTTGGTCTTGAACTGCTGACCTCAAGTGATCTGCCCGCCTCAGCCTCCCAAAGTGCTGGGATTACAGACATGAGCCACCACGCCCAGCCTCTAATTTTTTCTTTAGTTGCTTGTGTTTTTTGTGTCATTTCTTAAACCAATGCCAAATCTGAGGTCATGGACATTTACCTTTATATGTTCATCTAAAAGTTGTATGGTTTTAGCTCTTACATTTAGGTCTTTTATCCATTTTGAATTAGTTTTTGTATATGGTGCAAAGTAGGGTTCCAACTTCATTCTTTTGTGTGTAGATATCTAGGTTTGCCATCTTAATTTGTTGAAGAGACTCTTCTTTCCCATTGAATGGTCGTAGTAGCCTTTGAAAATCAGTTGACCATGGATGTATGAATTTATTTCTAGACTCTTAATTCTATCTCATTTATCTTATGTCTATCCTTATGCCAGTACATGTACATGACGATTACTGTAGCTTTGTAGAAAGTTTTGAAATCAGGAAGGCTAAGTCCTCCAACTCAGTTCTTTTTCATGATTGTTTTGGCTATTCATGGTCCCTTACAATTCCCTATGAATTTTAGGATGATCTTGTCTATTTCTGCAAAAAGGCCTTTGGGATTTTGCTAGAGATTGCATTGAATCTGTAGATTGCTTTGTGTAGTATTGCCATTTTGATATTAAGTCTTCAAATCCACAAACTCAGGATGTTTTTCCATTTATTTAGATTTTCTTTGTTTTAACAATGTTTTCATTGTATTAGTCTCACATCTTCTCGGTTAAATATATGTTAAGTATTCTATTTTTTAAAATTGTTTGAAGTTTTTTTTTTTTTTGAGACAGGGTCTCATTGTTTGCTTGAGACAGGGTCTCATTCTGTCACCCAGGCTAGAGTGCAATGGCACGATCTGGGATCACTGCAGCCTCCACCTCCCAGGTTCAGGTGACCCTCCCACCTCAGCCTCCTGAGTAGCTGGGACCACTGGCATGCCCCAGTACGTCTGGCTAATTTTTGTATTTTTTTGTAGAGACAGAGTTTCACCGTGTTGGCCAGGCTGGTCTCAAATTCCTGGGTTCAAGCCATCCACCTGCCTCTGCCTCCCAAAATGCTGGGATTACAAGCATGTGCCAAGGTGCCTGGCATATTCTATTTTCCACCCCAGCAAAGTAATAAATCTTATTTTGGGAGGGCAATTTTACGTTTACATAAAAATTAAGCAGAAAGTTCCAGTATATATCTTTAAAAAAAAATTTTTTTTGATGCTATTATACACGAAATTGTTTTCTTAATTTTCTTTTTTGGATTGTTCATTGCCTTACATGTACAGAAACACAGCTGATTTTTGTGTGTTGATCTTGCACTCTGCAACTTTGCTGAATCCTTCTATTAGTTCTAATTGCTGTTAATATTTGACGCTTGCCCTTGTCCATATACCGTCTCCCTGCCATTTAATTGTTGAAGAAACTAAGTGGCTAGGACTTGCCCAGGGTCCTGCTGCCTTTTATGACTGAGCTTGGGGCAGGCTTAGCACTTTTTCCCTTCAGAGCTCCAACTCACTCCTTAAATTGAACCCCATTTTTTCAGTGTAATTTGTAGGTACAAATTTCAGCCAGGTGCCTCTACAAAGCCCCTGTCCACCCCTTCCAATTCCCTTATCTCTTCCCTCTCTTCCCATTCATTTGCCCCCATGTGCCCATTATCATGAGCCCAGCGTGGACTCCCACCTGGACCCTGGCCCCCCGGCCCCCAGCCCTGGCCACAAGGTCACAGAGATAACTCCGTAGGAAATTATACCCCGGGGCCCTTTGCTCCTGACTCCCTGCGTGGAGCAGAGAACCACTCAGATAGGTGCATGCAGCTGTCCCCCTCTCACGGCTGTTTGCCCGGGCATTCTAGGATGCTCTGGTATTAGAGCACCCTGCCTGTTACTGGCCCCCTGAGCACCAACAAGCCCGTCTCAGGCCTCCGAAGCCAGGCAAATCTAGCATGCAAACCAGGATCATTTTCGGGCGTTGGCCCCCGCCCCCCCGCTTGAAATCTGGTTTCCATGTTCACAAAACGCAGCCCTACTGGTGGAACTCGCGACTCCAGACGCAGAGAAGCTGTGGGCAGAGGCGGAGGCAGAGGGTGGGAATGCAGCCTGGCGTTGGAGTGGGGAGAAAGGGGAGGGAGGAACCGTGAGCCCAGGCCCCGCCCGGTTGCCTAGGTGACAGGGGAGCGCGAGGGAGAAGTGGGGGCTGAGCTGATCCGAGCACTTCAGATCTTAATACCGAACAGCTCAGCCCCCATGAGGGAGGAGGACGAATCCCCAAGCCAAGGGAGTCATCTTCATTATTTTACCTTAGTACCTAGTGTTCTGCTTTCCATAGTGAAACAGAATGTCAGTCCTGGAAAAGAGCTTGCGAAGTCTCTTTGCCCAGTGGTTTTCAAGCAGGTTTGTAGCTAAAGATTCTTGTTTCAAATAAACCTTACCCAGAACCTCAGTTTGCAAAACAGACCTGTAGGGAGCTAGTCACCCCACTCCACCTTCCCACATTGTGGAAAAGCTCTGGTCTGGGCCCAAACCCTCCTTGTAGAGATGGGAAAACTGAGGTCCCCAGACAGGCACCGCATTGCCCACGGGCACCCAGGACGTAAATTCGCTGCAGAACCAGGATTGGAAACGGTCTCCCAGTGATCACCATAGAGCAAGCATGAAGAAGGTAATCCCTTAAAGTAGCTGGGAAGAGAACAGGCACACAGGATGTTTTAGGAACCTGGAATTTCCAGACCTGCTGAGACAACACAATCCCCTTATTTTACAGACGAGGAAACTGAGGCCCAGAAAGGCGGCAATGGCAAGTTAGTAGAGTGGTCCTAAGCGGAGTAATATTCTCTTAGAAGATGAATCTGAGCATTTGGCTTTTTGGCTAGCTTAAGCAATAAATCTTTGCTGAAATTCTGAGGTGCCAGATGGCGCAGGGGAGGAGCACCGGCCTGGGAGTTTCATCCCCCTCTGTTACTGACGAACCCGTGACCTTGGGAGATTTATTTTAAAGAGTCAAAGGGATCATCCCCCGGTTTGTAAGAGGTCCAGAAGAGTAATAGGATTAAATGGTGCTTCAGAGTGTTTTATATTGTTTCTAAATGTCAGGGCCTCTTTGGGGGAAGGGAAGTAAGCATACTGCTCTTTAAAGACTGAATTTGACAGTGGGTTTTTTAAACGTTCTTTATTTTTCTTTTTCAATTTTCATAGCTAATTATAAAGTAACACATGGCCATTTCAGAAAATGTGTAAAGTACAGAAAATGAAAGGAAAAAACAGCAGAAAGAAAAATCACCCATAAACATCACCCAGAGGCAACCATTGCTATACTTTGCTGTACATTTCCTTTCAGTCTTTTTTCTACAATTTTTTTCCTTGTACAGCATAGATTGTATTTTATGTTGTAATTTTTAATAATTTCATTTAATTATTTCATGATTAATATTTAACTTAGAATATTAAAGCTAAAGACCTGTCTGATCACCACCCACAGCCCTGGATTCTTTGATGTATTAATCTTCCAGAGCATTTAATTTTTTTCCCACTTATTTACACTCACTTGTCATTTATTTATAGCCATTTCATTTATGTAAAACCACAGGAAATGTATAGTGTAATAATAAATGTGTATATGTATTATATTGTATATGTGTTTTACACATGGTATATGTTTTCTCTGCAATTTGCTTTTTTCTTTTTTGCTCATTTGACACCTATATTAGTCCATCTTATGTATAAGCCACTTTATATCTACCCATTTTGTTCTTGATGAGCATATACATTGGTTCCAATTTTTTGCTACTGTGATAAATTCTACCATGAATAACCTTTGCAAATTCCTCTGCAGAGGGGCTAATGTTTCTCTGGTGGTAGATGCATGAAAGTAGAATTGCTGGATATGCATTTATTTACTTTTAATCCACACTGCCAAATTGCCCTCTAAAGCTAGTGTGTATAATGAGCATCCTTATTAGCTTATAACACTGCTTTGCTTGATTATAGAACTTCACTTTAAAATATATATATATTTTTTAGAATCTACTGAGTGAAAATAATTTATTTTTCTATGATTTTCCTGATTATTAGTATGACTAAGCATATTGTTTACTGGCTATTTAAAAAATTAGTTTATAGAGTTGCTTTGTATATTTAGGCCACTATTTTTTTTCTATATCTATCACAAACATTTTCCTCACTCTGCTGATTATCTTTTAATCTTGTTTGCAATGTCTTTTGACATGCAGAATTTTAAATATTTAATATAGCAAAATTTATATATTTTCCTTTATAGATTTTTGTTTTTTGTTCAAAAAGATCTATGTTTTTTGCTAATAATTATAAGTATCTATTTACTTATCTTTTTTTTAAACATTAAAACATTGACTCCATCTGGATTTATTTCGGTGTATGTATGTGATAGGAATCTAATTTTGTTGCTTTGCATATGGATAGTTAATTGCTTTGATACCAATTATTGTATAGTCTATTTTCCACTGATTTCGAATACCAACCCTATCGTATACCAAATCCCCATATAAACACAGATCTATTTCCTGACCCCTTACTCTTTTCCATTTATCCATTTATCTCCTTTTCTATTTTTATGCGAATACTACACTGTTTTGATTACTATTGATTTATAAGGTATCTTAACAGCTGATGGGCAAGTTACCCACTTTTTCTGTTTCATTGCCTTGGTCCTTCCTGTACATTTATTCTTCCATATGAATTCATTTATGAAGGTCTGTGAAAAGTCTTTTTAGTAATTTGATTGTTATTGCATTGAATTCATACCTAGATTTTGAGAAATGTATCTAGACTATAGTGTCTTTCTATCCAAGAATTTGACATGTTGATTTATTGGGTCTTTTAAAATGTGTTTTAGTCAAGTTTAAAATCACCTTCATAAAGATCTTATTTCTCTCTCTTTTTTTTTTTTTTTTTTTTTGAGACAGGGTCTTGTTCTGTCGCCCAGGCTGGAGTACAGAGGCCTGATCTCGGCTCACCGCAACCTCCATCTCCCAGGTTCAAGCAATTCTCCTGCCTCAGCCTCCTGAGTAGCTGGGATTACAGGCGCGCACCACCATGCCTGGCTAATTTTTGTATTTTTAGTAGAGATGGGGTTTCATCATGTTGGTCAGGCTGGTCTTGAACTCCTGACCTCGTGATCCACCCGCCCCGGCCTACCAAAGTGCTGGGATTACAGGCGTGAGCCACCGTGCCTGGCCGATCTTATTTATCTTTTACTAAAATTTTTCCTAAAGACTTTATAGTCTTTGTTACTATTGTTTGTTTCCAATTACATTTTCTTATTGCTTATACTTGTATGTAGAAAGGCAATTAATTTTGGTACATTGGTACTATTAATTCTAACAGTTTGTTCATTGGTTCTTTTAGGTCTTCTAGATAAGACAACCAAATCTCATCTGTATATAATTAATGCTTTGCTTTGTCTTCTTCCCTTCTAATATTTATATCTCTATTTTGGAGATAATCTTACTGAAATTGGGTATGTTCAAGAAGGGGAATAGTGGGTATTCTAATCTTGCTCTTGACATTAATGAGACTACATCTAATGATGTACCTTGTTAGTAGGCTCAATACTGTAACAGAAAACTCCAATACCTCAATGGCCAAACACACAGTGGCTCCAACTTGCATAACGTCTAATGCAAATGCTGCACATCAAACAATTGTCCTTCAAGGGTGACTTGGGAATCCAGAATCATTCCATCTTGTAATGATGCCACATTCAATGTATCACCTCCAAATTTGCTGCAGAAGAAGAAGAAAATGTGGGGAACACCAGATCTTTAACCACCTTGACCTGGGAATAACTTCCATTCAGTTTTCTAGAATAGTTATGTAGCCCCATGTATATGCAAAGGGTCTGAAAAATATAGTTCCTGACAAGCCAGCCATTTCCTAGAATCTGTGCATAATATTGTTTAGTAGTCTCATAACTTTAAAACCTCTTCTGAATCAGTAGTTTGATCATTTTGCAATCTAGATAAGGTTAATTTGCACTCCCTTTTGTTTCACTTGATCAGGCTTGAAAACATTTGTCTATTTGTCTTTTCAAATTCTTTTTTCTTGTCTGTTTTATTGTTTTGTACTTCCGTCTACTATTTTTCTTTATTCTACTTTCTTTACCTATATTTTGCATTTCCCCCCGGTTTGTTTTTGTTGAAAGCTATACTGGGTTGAATAGTGTCCCGCTAAAATTGATGTCTACCCAGAATCTATAAACAAGGCCTTATTTGGAAATAGGATTTTTGCAGAGGTAATCAAATTAAGATGATGTCATACTGGATTAAGGTGGGCCCTAAATCCAATATGACTGGTGTCCTTATAAGAAAAGAGAAATTTGAACCCTGAGACAGACACACAGGGAGAATGCCATGTGACGACTGAAGCAGAGATTGGAGTGATGTATCTGTAAGCCAAAGATTGCTGGCAATCACCAGAAGACAAAGAGGTCTAGGAAGCCACCTCCTTCAATGAGAACATGGTGTTGCCAACACTTTGATTTCAGTTCTAGCCTCCAAAACTATTAGACAATAAATGTCTATTGTGTTAAGCCACACAGTGTGTGGTAATTTGTTATGGCAGCCCTAGGGAACCAATGCAAAAGCTAAGTTTATTCAACATTAGTCTTCCCTGCTTTATAATAAGTACAAGTAAGTTTATATATTTCCCTGAAGACTACTTTAACGTCACCTTAAAGTAGTACTTCAGTTAATTCTAATTTTATCGTAGTTTTTTCATCAACCCATTAATTATTTAGACCTGTGTTTTAAAACTTCTCGATGTGTACAAGTTTCTAGCCATCTTCCTGTTGTTGTTGACATAAAATTTTATCATTAAATGTTTTGTATTATTTTACTTTACTTACTTACTTATTTTTAGAGATTGGGTCTTGCTATGTTGCTCAGGCTGGACTCAAACTCCTGGGCTCAAGCAATCATCCCACCTCCTCCTCCTAAGTAGCTGGGACTATGCCCAGCTATATTACTTAAAAAATTTTTTTGGAACTTACTGTGCAGTTGAATACTTAGTCAATACTTAGTTAAATTTTATAAATGTTCCATTTGTATTTGTGAAGAATGTACACTTTCTATTCAAAGTTCTACATATATCAATTACATTCACAGGTTGTCTGATCATTGCTGTGTTAAAGACTAGCTAATTGATGAACAAACTTGTTCCCCTTCCTCCTGGGCACACAATTAGGCTACATTTCCTGGACTTTTTTGCAATTAGATGTGGTCTTGTACTGAGTTTTGGCCAATGGAGCATGAGCAGAAATTATGTGTGTCACTTCCAGGCACAGCTCACATGTGATTCTCCTTTCTGTCTGTCACTATGAATGCCAAGATCTCAACACTCAGAGTGACCTTGGAAACTACATATTGAAGGTGGCAGAGTATCTATCAGCTTGAATTCCTCGCAGAGACCCTTCCTCCATGCCCCACAACCAAACACTGAACTTAACATGAAAAAGATATTAACTTCGATTGTCTAAGTGTTCAGCTACTGATAGTTAAGAGTTTATTTGTTACAGTTGCTAGTGTGACTTAAACTAATACTGTTTTGCTCTTCAGATACTCTATACTTTATACTTTTTTTGTCTTCTTGTTTTGTCAGTGTCTGATGAATGTGTGTGAGTCTCTTGATATAAATATAGGTCTAGGCTGGGCACAGCGGCTCATGCCTATAATCTCAGCACTTTGGGAGGCAGAGATGAGAGGATCACTTGAACCCAGGAGTTTGAGACCAGACTGGGTAACAAAGTGAGACCCATCTTTACAAAAACTAAAAAAAATTAGCCAGGTGCAGTAGTCTGTGCTTGTAGTCCCATCTACTCAGGAGGCTAAGGCAGGAGGACCCCTTGAGCCCAGGAGTTCAAGGTTATAGTGAGCTATGGTCATGCCACTGTACTCCAGACTGGGTGACAGAGCAAGAGCCTGCCGGAAAAAAAAAAAAAAAAAAAAAAAAAGGCTGGGCACCGTGGCTCACACCTGTAATCCCAGCACTTTGGGTGGCCAAGGTGGGTGGATTACCTCAGGTCAGGAGTTCAAGACTAGCCTGGCCAACATGGTGGAACCCTATCTCTACTAAAAATACAAAAATTATTCGGGTGTGGTGGTGTGTGCCTGTAATTCCAGCCACTCGGGAGGCTGAGGCAGGATAATCACTTGAACCTGGGAAGTGGAGGTTGCAGTGAGCCGAGATTGCACCACTGCACTCCAGCCTGGGTGACGGAGCGAGACTCCATCTCAAAAAAAAAAAAAAAAAAATACACAATCACACACACACACACACACACACACACACAGAGCTATATGATTCCAGATGTATACAAATTATAAATTACTTTTAGTAATCCATAAAATCTTGCTGTATATTTCAAAGCTATGTTGTTAGATATATGAACTCGTGTTATAATTTTTTGGAAAAGCATTCCTTTTATCAGTATGAAAATTATTTTTGCTGATATTTGCCAGGTTTTAACCATTTTATTTATTCATGTTTTGGAAGCACCAGAGTCCATTGAGACATTTTATTTGTAGGTATGTATTACACCCCTAGAAAAAGAATCCCAGGATTTTCCCTCCTATGTGTTTTTTGTCTCGCTTTTTTTATGGTCCATGATACCAGCTGAGATTGTTAGTACAATGAATTGAAACTGGGGGGATGAAAGCAAGTTATTCTGCCATTTTTCTAGATCTTTGAGTTGGACATTGATATGGTTTGGATGCGTGTCCCCTCCAAATCTCATGTTGAAATGTGATCCCCAATGTTGAAGGTAAGGCCCAGTGGGAGGTGTTTGAGTCACGGGGGCAGATGACTTAAGAATGGCTTGGTGCCCTCCTTGCCATAATGAGTGAGTTCTCGCTCTGAGAGTTCACCGAGATCAGGTTGTTTAAAGGAGTGCGGCCCTCTCCCTCCATCCCTTGCTTCCATTCTTGCCATGTGATGTTCCTGCATCCCCTTCACCTTGAGCCATGAGTGGAAGCTTCCTGAGGCCTTCACCAGAAGCAGATGCCAGTGCTGTGCTTCCTGTATGGCTTGCAGAACTGTGAGCCAAAATACATCTCTTTTCTTATACATTACCCAGCCTTAAGTATTTCTTTATAGCAATGTGAAATGGACCAACACACATGAAATCTGGGGCTGATCACTCCACACTTGTTTAACCTGCCTGTGAGGTTCACTATTTTCTCAGCTCTGTGATCATTAATGGTTTCAAATCACCAATGTAGCCATGCTTCATCATCACAGTTAGAAACTGGATGATGACTTTGGAGCATGGCCTAATGTGAACCTGGCATTTGCCCCTCTTCTCAGCATTGTTGATTCTCTTGAGAGTATCAGCCAGGACATTAATGTGCACCATTATGGCTGCTGGGTAGCCTCACCCTCCCAAGCTCCCAGTAAAGCCCCAGCAATGAGAAGCTGCACCGCCTACCTGGCCACAAATCCCCAGTGCTACCTTCCCCAGGCCAAGGCACTGCCTTAGTTGCTAAGAGGAGCCAGGCACTGCGGTGTGAGCCTGGACTACCGCCTCTCTGGGTGGCTGAAAGTTCCGGCTCTCACCAGCGCTGCAGCCTGCACCTCATGGACCTGGGTCCTCAGAATGTGGAGCATGGGGTGTCTGGACATGGCTCTCCTCTATGCCTGTCCAGAACACTGCAAGGCCAGGATTCCTGCCTAGTGGGGCTCAGTGTCCTCGAAGAGCACTGAACCAGAGCCTTAGACTGCAGGATGGTGCCAATGACTGATGATCTCAACCGTTTTGAAGTGTGCAGTTTAGTGGCATTAAATACATAAGCATTGTTGCACAACCATTACTACCATCATTTCCAGAATGTTTTCATCTTCCCCATCTGAAACTCTGTACCCATTGAATGCTAATTCCCCATTCTCCCCCTCCAGCCCCTCCCAATTGCCATTTTACTTTTTGTCTCTATGAATTGACTAAGTACCACATATAGATGGAATCATACAATATGTAGTCTTTTGTGACTGGCTTATTTCACTTAGCATAAAGTCTTCAAATTTCATTCATGTTGTAGCATGTGCCAGTTCTTCATTTTTTTACTGAATAATATTCTAACATTCTTTTTTTTTAAAAAAAGCAACAGGTTGGACTGGGCGTGGTGGCTCACACCTGTAATCCCAGCACTTTGGGAGGCCAAGGCAGGGGGATCACAAGGTCAGGAGTTCGAGACCAGCCTGACCAACATGGTGAAACCCCATCTCTACTAAAAATACAAAAATTAGCCAGGTGTGGTGGCGCATGCCTGTAATCCCAGCTACTCAGGAGGCTGAGGCAGGAGAATCGCTTGAACCTGGGAGGTGGAGGTTGCTGTGAGTTGAGATCATGCCACTGCACTCCAGCCTGGGCAACTGAGTGAGACTCCATCTCAAAAAAAAAAAAAAAAAAAAAAAAGAAAGAAAGAAAAATAAGTAAAATATAATTCACATACCATAAAATTCACCCTTTTAAAGTATCTAATGATGGCCAGGCACAATGGCTCATGCCTGTAATCCCAGCACTTTAGGAGGCTGAGACCTGCAGATCACATGAGCCCAGGAGTTTGAGACCCAGCAACATGGAGAAACCCCATCTCTACCAAAAATACAAAAAAATTAGCCAGGTGTGCTGGTGTGCACCTGTAGTCCCAGCTACTTGGGAGTCTGAAGTGGGAGGATTGCTTGAGCCCATAAGGCAGAGGTTGCAATGAGCCTCAATCGAGCCGCTGCACTTCAGCCTGGATGACAGAGTGAAACCATGTCTCAAAAAAAATAAATAAAATTTTAAAATTAAGTATAGGGCATTTTTCATATGTTTACAGAGTTGTCCAACCATTACCACTCTCTAATTTCAGGATGTTTTCATCAGCCCTGCAGCCATTAGCAGTCACTCCTCATTTCCCCCTCCCTCCAGGACCTGGCAATCATTAATGTATTTTCTGTCTTTATGGATTTGCCCCTTCTGGACATTTCATATAAATGGAATCATACAGAGCTGGGCATGGTAGTGTGCACTGATTGTCCCAGCTGAGGCAGGCAGATCCTTGGAGCCCCAGAATTTCCATGCTGTAGAGTGTGATGATCATGCCTGTGAATAGACACTGCACTCTAGCCACGGCAACACGGTGAGACACCGTCTCCGAAATAAGTAAATAAATAAGATCATACAATATGTGGTCTGTTGTGTTTGACTTCTTTTGCTTATAATGTTCCCAAGGTTTACTTGTTATAGCATGTATCAGTACCTCATTCCTTTTTATTGTTGAATAATATTCCATTGTATGAGTATACCACATTTTGTGTATCCATCTATCAGTCGATGGACATTTTAGTTGTTTCTAATTTTTAGCTATTATGAATAGTGCTGCTATGAACATTTGTATGCAGATTTTTGTGTGAACATATGTTTTCACTTTTCTTGGGTATGTACCAGGAGTAGAATTGCTGGATTATATAGTAACTCTATGTTTAACATTTTGAGGAACCGCCAAATAGTTTTCCAAAGTGGCTGTACTATTTTACAATTCCATCAGCAATGTATGAGGGTTCCAATTTTTCCACATCCTTGCCAAAACTTATTATTGTCTTTTTTATTATAGCAAGCCTGGTGGGTGTGATGAGGTGTCTCATTGTGGTTTTTATTTGCATTTCCCTAATGACTAATGTTGAATTCTTTTCATGTGCTTATTAACATTCATTTTTAATGCACATATGCAAGTATATTTTAAAGAACTAATTGGTATCTATGTCTTCACTGTCAAAAGACAAAATTACAACAAATTTAGTTTAAACATCTTAATTGGCTTTATTCTCATTTCTAGAATCGGGCAACACTTTATTCCACAAAATAGAATATGTATTCCGATGAGCTGAGCAGAAGAGGTTGGTTTTTATAGCCAGAGAAGAGCTGAAGAAAGCAGAAACAAAGAATGAAAAGCGGACTGGTAATTTCAAAGTTACTTTTTTTGTAAGGCAGGGACAGAGAGAAAGAATAATGGAAAGATAACTGATTGGTTAACATCAGGTTACTTTTTTGGTAGGGATTAAAGCAGAGGGAACTTCATTATCATGCTGATTATAATTGGCCTATTTGAGGAATTGGCTGTTATCTCTCTCCTCTTGTTACCAAAACACCAGGGGTTTGGTCTAGGTCCTGCTGCTCACAGCACAGAAAGCCAATCACTGAGGCAACAAGTGTTGCCAAGAAAGAAGAATTTAATTGAGTGCTTCAGCTGAGGAGAAAGGAGATCAGTCTCAAATCCATCTCCCTGATTGACTAAAATTAGGGGTTTATATAGCAGGGAAGAAATGTAACTACAGGTGGGAAAACAGGAACTTGGGTTAAGAACACAATCATGATGAGTGAGGGGCCTGTCATCTCATTGTCTGAATACTATGATCTCTTGAGTTTCGTTTATCTGATACTTTTTGAGAAGCCAGGGGTTTTTTTCCCTAAGGAAGGAACTCAGATAAAACAAATGTAAGTTTCAAGCTTTAAGACAAGAAGTGTCCATTTCTATGTTTATAAAAAAAAAAAAAATCTATGGGACTGTTGGGTTGGTTTCATCCTGATTTCTCAGAAGGTCAGAAAACAACTTACTTTCTGTTTGGTGAGGTGGAACTTTAGCATGGGTGACTCCATTTTGGTTTTTAGCCTGGTCTGTTGGGGCCTAGGGCAGGAGCTTTGTTCAAAACAATGGCCTCCCATAATTATTTTTTACCATCCTCCAAACAAGGCAAAAGTATTAACAGGAAGCTTTATTTCATTACTTCCACTTTTTGTGGAATGTTCCTATGCTCACTCAGTATGCTAACCTCAAATTTATTTCCAGGTTGTTATAACTTTTCAGGGAGTTATTTAGATAAAAATAAGATTTATTCAATCATTTTAAGAAATTCACAGCTGGGTGTGGTGGCTCATGCCTATAATCCCAGCACTTTGGGAGGCCAAGGCAGGAGGATTGCTTGAGTCAGGGAGTTCAAGACCAGCATGGACAACATGGTGAGACCCTGTCTCAACAAAAAATAAAAAATAGCTGGGCATGGTGGTGCACACCTGTGGTCCCAGCTACTTGAGAGGCTCCCAGCTACACCCAGAATCACTTGAGCCCAGGAGTTCAAGGTTGCAGTGAGCCATGTTTGTGCCACTATACTCTAGTCTGGGCAACAGAGAGAGACCTTGCCTCAAAAAAAGAAATTCATCTTTGTTTTTTGTTTTTTGTTTTCTTTTAACTAGAGTACAACATCTAATTGCTTTTCTTTTCTCCCAAAAAGGATCTGGAAGGGAAGGAGTGAGTAAATTTTCTGAATATTTTTATGTTTGAAAATACCTCTATTTCATCCTCACATTTAAATATAATTTGGCTATAAAATAATAAACTGAAATATCCCTTACTTTAGCATTTTGAAGGTATTGAATTTGTGTTGCTAAAAATGTCTGATATCACTCTTTTCTAGTGAGTATATCTAATTTTTTTCTCTGAGCGTTTAGAATTTTTTCTTTATCTTTGATGTTGTGCAGTTTCACTATGATGAGTCCAGATGTGGGTTAAAAATTTATTTTATTGGTACCTAGTGAGCCCTTTCAATCTGAGAACCTACTTTTTAAAAAATACTGGGAAATCTCTAGTTATTATTTCTTCAAATGATACTTTCTCCCTGTTATCTCTGGCCTGTAATTCTAGAATTCTTATTAGATGAATATTGAATCTATTCCCTATATCTTTACCTTTTGTTTCTTTTTAAAATCAATCTCTCTTACTTTGTGTTGCATTCTGAAAGAATTCCCATACCTCATCTTCCGGTTCCCTGATTCACCCTTTAACAGTGTTCATTCTGCTACTAGCCTATGTATTTTTTATTTCAATAATTGTATCTATTACAAAATTTCTGTTTCTTGTTTACAATCAGCTATGCCTGTATCATGAATAAAATACTCTTTCTTATCTCTCTGAGTATTTATAATCACATTTATTTGTTGTTGTTGTTGTTGTTGTTGTTGTTGTTGTTTTGAGATGGAGTCTCGCTCTATCCCCAGGCCGGAGTGCAGTGGCACGACCTCCACTCACTGCAAGCTCCGCCTCCAAGGTTCACGCCATTCTTCTGCCTCAGCTTCCCATGTAGCTGGGACTATAGGCGCCCGCCACCACGCCTGACTAATTTTTTGTATTTTTAGTAGAGATGGGGTTTCACAGTGTTAGCCAGGATGGTCTTGATCTCCTGACCTCGTGATCCGCCTGTCTCGGCCTCCCAAAGTGCTGGGATTACAGGCGTGAGCCACCGTGCCCGGCCAATCACATTTATTTTTAAGTCTAGTTCTGGTTTTCCTTATTAACTCTCTTTCTTCAGGTGTGCATTTGTCTGTCTGTTGGATCTGTGATCTCTTTTTTATAGTATTTCACTCCTCATGCATTTGGTGATCCTTGACTGTGTGCATTTTTGAAGTTGCAATGTCTTGTTAGGCTGACAGCTGCCTTTGGTTGAGCTCTCTGTGTATAGAGAAGAGCAAAACAGCTGCTGATCTTGTGCTCCGTACAATGTTGATAAGCAGGACCTGCTGCTAGGTGGGAAGCTCAGCAGCTGGTCTTTTAGGCTTGGATGTTTGTCATTCCTCCCAGATTTTGACAGCCGCTCAAAACATGACCCCTTCTTATTAATCCAAGTCCTTGCCCCTTAAACTCTTACCTGCAGGGTAGGTGGAGAAATGCAAGGTTGATAGGCCTGGCTGCTCCTGCTACAGGTCCCCAGTTAATTCCCTTGTCAATTTCCCTGGAGTATCTTTTGTTCCAACTTTCTTCCATCACCTCTGGATATGGGATATCTTAGTATTGCTCCTCCTTTTGGGGTGGTTCACTGCGCCTATTTTATCCTGGATTAGAAGAAAAATTTTTCCTTTTGCTGTAAAAGATATTATTAGGACAATAGTGAGTGTATGTCTATGGATTAAGTAATGGTGTCATAGAATCATTAATTTCCTGATTTTGATTACTTTTAGGTTTAAAAAGTCTCTATTTTTAGAAAAAACACATTAAAATATTCAGGGATAAACAAACCAAAACACAAACACATGTACATATTTTTATGTCATTAAAAACTCTTCCATAAACATCCATTGTAAGGCCTGCCTAAGAGTCCACTGGCTGGGTACATTATAAACGGCTTAATCATGACCTTCGTTTTGCCATTTTTGTTATTTCTCATTTGTCTGTATGACAAGTAATCCTGAAATGAACACTCATATTTAATCCTTTGTCTACATTCCAGATTTTCTTCCTTTGAATAAATCCATAGAAATGTTAACTACCGTCTAGGGGTATGAACATAGTAAGATTCTTGGGTCAGGTGTGGTGGCTCACACCTGTAATCCTAACACATTGGGAGGCCAAGTGGGGAGGATTTCTCGAGCCTAGGAATTCGAGACAGGCCTGGGCAACATGATGACACCTCATCTCCACAAAAAATACAAAAACTAGCCAGGTTTGGTGGTGTGTGCTTGTGGTCCCAGCTACTCAGGAGGCTGAGGTAGAAGGACTGGTTGAGCCCAGGAGGTTGAGGCTGCAGTGAGCTGTCATCACACCACTGCATTCAAGCCTGGGTGACAGAGGGAGACTCTGTCTCCAAAAAAAAAAAAAAAAAAAAAAAAAAAATCCTTAATACGTACTTGATTCATGTGAATTGGAATAACTCAATTGCGTTATGCATATTCTCACTGATTTCATTTAAAAGTTTGCTAATTTGAGGAGGAAAAGGGAAATTATATTTCAGGTTGTTTTAATTGACATTTGCTTTATCCCTACGGAGGGTGATTTTTTTTTTTCTCTTAAAGTAGTGGATTTTGTAAGTGTCTGCTCCTGGTTCCTGAGGGGATTTGTGATAGTCACATATTTCTCTCAGGGTGGAAACAGCAAAGCTGTTTGTAACTTCTAAGAAGTAATACATGGTGATTATCATACTAGAACATGCAGTCAAATCACTTGTGACATATCCACATTATAGCACAAGATTGAATTGACAATTTATTTAGACTCCTAGAATTAGAAAACACAATATCCCCAGGGAAGGATAAAGAGTGGGTGACAGGAGGAGGTAATTTCTTTGCCTGCTTGTTTACCTACTCCCCTTTTTTCTTCCTCCCATCTCTCTCCCTTATATTCTATATGCATATATAATATATATAGATATACATCTAATGTGTACATTCTCATATAATATATAATTATAACATAATGAAATTATAAACAATCCATGATCATATAATATATGCATGACGTTTCCAGGCATCAAGAAGATTTAGAGCTATAAAGCCAGCTGTCTTTTCCTCTGGGGCATATGCTCTAGTAAGGCAAGAAGACACGTGCCTCATGATTGCAATACAAGGGGGCTAAGCCTGGCTCCAGCACCTTTACAAGCATTCTCACCTTATCTACCAACCTGAGCTCCACCTTTTCTCTGAAACCCTCCTTGCTTTTCTTGCTCAGCACACTGCTGTGCCTGGAATTCCCTTATCTTATTACCTCTCATCTAACCTAATCATCCTTCAAGGACTGCTCAGTTGCCACCTCCTCCAGGAAGCTTCTGTGATCCCCCACTCTTAGATACAAAGCGTCTCTTTCTGCACGCTCCGCCTCTCCAATGGGACTTCGCACTTTAGACTTGGCATGGTGGCTGTTGCTGTACTTGTCTTGTGTCCTCAATTAGTTGTAAACTCCTAGAGGGCAGGACCTGATCTGACGCAGCTCTGTATCCGCATGTTACCTACCTCGGCTCCTGGCATAGAAAAGGCACACTCTAAACCTTCTGATAAAGGAGAGAATGAACACATCTATACAGTGTCCTTCGATTTCACAGTTTTCCCACATCATCTGCAATGTGTGCCTTGTGTGTACCTAATTGGGACTAAACGTTAAATGAGCACCCCTCGGTGACTGCACAGAGGTTGGTCCTTGGGCAAGTTCCCAAAATGAAAGCAGGAACTGGGCATGTGAATGTAGAATGGGTACAGGACCGGGAATCAGGAAGGCGTCTGGTTTCTACCCCAGCTCAGCCTCTACCCAGCTGTGTGACCTTGGAAGTTCATTGCCTCCTCTCTGGGCTTTGATCTACCCATCTGTAGAATGGGACTTGGGGGTGATCTCCGGTGCAAGGGCCTTTCCTTCTCACACATCCACCCTTCTGGCACAGAGTGTGTGTCAACTGCCCTGGCAGCCCCTGAAGGCTCAGTATTCAGAAAAGAGAAAGTAGCTGGGAGATACCAGGGCTGACATGTGCTCTCTATTTTCTAGAAGGCTGCGGAGCTTCCATAAAGATATATTTCATGTGAAACCTTTCCCCTTTTAGATTTCATAAGTTATTTTATTTACATACACTTATATACATGTGGCCTGTCTTAAAAAGTAACATGAACGAACGGCAACCCTCAGGCACAGCCCAGAAGATCAACTGTCAAAATATAAAGATGAATTCATTTTCTATGGAAAAAAAAAGTAAATGCATAAGAAAGGACAGAGAAATTTCCATACCTAACTAATAATAATGGTCTCCTTTGGGGAGGTGGGGAGGAAACCGAGGTTAGGGGCTCCAAAAAAACTTTAGTTTTATTAATATTCATTTTTTAAGCAGGATATACATATAATTCTATGATTAAAAAATAATGAATAAGTTAAAAGGCCCAAGTGGTATTTAATGCTGCACTAACATAATTTTGAGTCTTGATACCCATATGGATATTTATCTTTATTTTTATTTCCCCAGTTCCCTCTCTCTCCTGTCTAAATGTGAGGATTGGAAATCATTTCTAGCAAGGAGAGCTTGATTAAATAAAGGTGCTTGATACAGTTTGAGTCTGTGTCCCCACCTAAATCTCATGTCAAATTACAATCCCCAATGTTGGAGGTGGGGCCTGGTAGGAGGTGTGATTGGATCATGGGGGTGGATTTCCCATTTGGTGCTGTTCTTGTGATAGTGAGTGAGTTATAAGATCTGGCTTTTTGTTTGTTTGTTTGACACAGGGTCTCACTCTGTCACCCAGGCTGGAGTGCAGTGGTGCGATCTTGGCTCACTGCAACATCCACCTCCCAGATTCAAGTGATTCTCATGCCTCAGCCTCCCAAGTAGCTGGATTACAGGTGTGCGGCACCACACCCAGCTAATATTTATGTTTTCAGTAGAGACGGGGTCTTGCCATGTTGGCCAGGCTGGTCTCAAACTCCTGGCCTCAAGTGATCCACCCACCTTGGTCTCCCAAAGTGCTGCCATTAGAGGCATGAGCCACCATGCCCAGCCAAGATCTGGTTGTTTAGAAGTGTGTAGCACCTCTGCCGTCTTTTTCTGCCTCCTGCTCCAGTCCTGTAAGACGTACCTGCTTCTCCTTCACCTTCCCTCATCATTGTAAGTTTCCTGAGGCCTCCCCAGTCATGCTTTCTGTACAGCCTGTGGAACCATGAGTCAATTAAACCTCTTTTCTTTATAAATTACCCAGTTTCAGATACCTCTTTATAGCAGCGCAAGAATGGACTAATACACTGCTTTAATTTACAAGAACACTTTGCAAGAATTAGAACTCCTGTCTCCTAAGATTATACTTTTGCATGGAAAAGAAGCAGGTTGCTTACAGAAAAGAATCAAGAATCAAAACTTTGCAATGAAGGATAAACTTAAAGTAAGAGCAATAAAATGGAGAATGTGGCCAGGCACGGTGGCTCATGCCTGTAATCCCAGCACTTTGGGAGGCTGAGGCGGGCAGATCACAAGGTCAGGAGATCTAGACCATCCTGGCTAACATGGTGAAACATCGTCTCTACTAAAAATACAAAAAATTAGCCAGGCGTGGTGGCAGGCGCCTGTGGTCCCAGCTACTCAGGAGGCTGAGGCGGGACAATGGTGTGAACCTGGGAGGCGGAGCTTGCAGTGAGCCGATCACACCACTGCACTCCAATTCCAGCCTGGGTGACAGAGTGAGACTCCGTCTCAAAAAAAAAAAAAAAAAAAAAAAAAAGAATGCAGTTCAGGAAGAGGAGGTTGCAGACACACTTAGAGAAGAGGCACCATGCTTTCTGGGACTGGGCATCAAGCCTGCTTCTGAAAGTCCTGGCAACCAGGGAGGGAGAAAGAAAAATGCAATTTCTTCCATAATGCTTCTCATCAGAAAGAATAATGCATTACAATTACACTGAGGGGCAAAGCTTGCCATGAAATGCTAAAAGAATTTTATGTAGGTATCATTATTATTGTCCCATGAAGGAATTGAGGCTCAGAATGATTTAGCATCTTGCCTAATATCCCCTAGCCAGCAAGTGGGATGGCAAGATATTAACCTGGTGCTTTTCCATGAATTATCTTTTTCAATCCTAGTGACAGCAGTAAGAAATAAGCATTGTTGTCCCTGTTTTAGAGATAAGAACAAAGTAGCTTCCAAAGGTTGACGTGCCCAAGGGCACATAGGGAAAAGGCAAACCTGGATGCAGGCCCACAGCTTAAGACTTCAGTGCCAAGAGGCCACAAAAGGCCTCTGCAGCACCTCCTCTCCCATTATCATTCCCTCTCCACCCCTCCAAGCCCCTATGTCTAAATACTCAACTGCTTGTTATTCTGCAGACACACAGTCCTTTTTGCCTACAATTCCCCGTCACTGGAGTGCCCTTCATCACTGCCCTTCTTGGAAGAGCCTTCTCATTCTTCAACATCTCAATCAAATTTCATTCTTTCTTTGCTCTTCCTTGTATTCATGATCATAACATCATTTGAGCACTTCTCGGTATGCACTGTAATTTTATATTTAAAAAGTATTGTTAGCTGGGGGAGGTAGCTTAGGCCTTGTAATCCCAGCATTTTGGAAGGCCAAGGTGGGAGGACTGCTTGAGTCTTGGAGTTTGAGGCCAGCCTGGGCAACATAGCAAGATCCCCATCTTTACAAAACATTTAAAAATAAACCAGGTGTGGTGGTGCATGCCTGTGGTCCCAGCTGCTCTGGAGGCTGAGGTGGAAGGATCACTTGAGTCTGGGAGGTAGGTGCTGTAGTGAGCTGTGACCACACCATTGCACTCCAGCCTGGGTGACAGAGCGAGACCCTATCTTAAAACCATTTTCCTGCTTTTTGAGTTGCCATCTGCAATGGAACAATCACCGAAATGCAGATTTTCACAAAAAGTTTTACAGAGAAGACCATCACTCTTGAGGCTGAACCCTCAGATATGATGAAACATGCAAAGGTCGAGATCAGGAGAAAGAAGGAATTCCTTCTGATCAGCCTTTGCTGGCAAGCAACTGGGAGATTGTATTCATCCGTTCTCATGCTGCTGTAAAGACATACCTGAGACTGGGTAATTTATAAATGAAAGAGGTTTAACTGACTCACAGTTCCACAGGGCTAGGGAGGCCTCAGGAAACTTATAATCATGGCAGAAGGGGAAGCAAACACGTCCTTCTTCATACGGCGCAGCAAGACGTGCAGAGCAAAGGGTAGGAAAAGCCCCTTAAAAAACCATCAGATCTCATGAGAGCTCACTATCATAAGAACAGCATGGAGTTAACCGCCCCCATGATTCAATTACCTCCCACTGGGTCCCTACTATGACACGTGGGGATTTATTGGGACTACAGTTCAAGATGAGATTTGGATGGGGTCACAGCCAAACCATATCAGAGATTAACATGCTTTGCCTGTCTACCACATTTCCAAGGAGTCCACTCTCCACCTTGTGTTGAGATTTCATAGTGGTGTTAAGAAAATGAAGTCTTGTCGGCCGGGCACGGTGGTTCACGCCTGTAATCCCAGCACTTTGGGAGGCCAAGGCGGGCGGATCACGAGGTCAGGAGATCAAGACCATCCTGGCTAACACGGTGAAACCCCATCTCTACTAAAAATACAACAGATTAGCTGCACATGGTGGCAGGCACCTGTAGTCCCAGCTACTCGGGAGGCTGAAGCTGGAGAATGGCATGAACCCGGGAGGCGGAGCTTGCAGTGAGCTGAGATCATAGGCCACTGCACTCCAGCCTGGGCAATAGAGCGAGACTCCCTCTCAAAAAAAAAAAGAAGTCTTACGCAACTTCCATGGAGACCAAAGAGAAAAAAGATTAAGCTGGCTGTTCTGAAATACCATAAGTAGATGAAAATGGTAAAATTAGCTCTCTTTGTAGGGAGTCCCCTTCAGATAAATGTGGTGGTGACATTTTTAAGGCCAGCCACTTTGACAGACATTATTGTGGGAAATGTTGTCTGACTTATTGCTTCAACAAACCAGAAGACAAGTAATTGTGTATGAGTTAATAAAAGATATGAACTAAGAATAAAACAAAATAAATAAAATCTATTGTCCCCTCTAGATTCTGAGTTCTGTGAAGATCTGGATTTTGTCTGAATCATCTTTATATGCCCAGTGCCTAGCATTGTGTCTGGCACACAGTAGGTATTCAACAAATGTTTGCTGAATAGATATGTAATATATATGAAACTGCCCTTGTCCTGGATGGTGAAGGGCACACAATGACATTTGACAGCATGCCTATCCCAGAATAATTTATAATTTCATTGAAAATATAAGAAATGACACCCTTGAAGAAATTAGAGAACAAAATAGGTGTAGTCAGATGCCAAATTGTGTGGTTTAAATTCTGAGTGCTGAGGGGGAAAAGAAGGATGACATCTTTGGGATGCTAGAGGGGGCTTTGGGGATGTGAACCCCCAAGGTGTGGGATGAAGTTCCCCCTTTTAGTAAGTTCCACAATAGCTGTTATGCAACAGCATTAGTTGGTCAAAGAAATTGAAGAAATGCTGTGCCTTTGATATATTCATGGGCAGAGTGACTCTCAATGGGGCCATGGAATCTTATTTAGTAAGAAGGATAATAAAAATTGTTTTGCCAAACAAAAAAGGAAGGGGAAGCCGAGAGAAATTCGCCTCTGTTGATTTCAACCAATGTTCTTTTTGTAAAATTTAATTTGTGTAAAATGTTTAAAGTACCTTAATGCATTATTTAAATTTTAATAATTAATAACTTTAATGTCTATGATTGAAGGTTAAAATTTGATAAGCAATTTAATTTCTAAGCCTGATATTTGTATTTTCTCATAAAGTAAACTATGATGGGATTAAAGGCAGGACAGACTCACCCTTCCTGGTTTGTGATTGAGAAGGTCACTGATGGTCATAATTGCCTCCTTTTTTATGTGCTATTGCCCTGCTGAGACATTTCTTGAAACACTTCATACTGTACTCACCCAAGGTTTCTAAAGCTGTCAATGTCAATTGCTTTTGTTCTTACCCTAACACATGTTGTCACATGAGAAACATAAAGCCTTTCTTGTGAAGATAAGGGGAGCTATTATGGGTGCCTACAAAGACTTGGAGATTAAGGATACCCTCTATGACAGTCAGGTCATGGCAAGAAGCAGAATGCACCCCAGATGGATCAAATGAAGACACTTGAAAGAAAGAGATACTTACAGACACATGAGCAGAGAATAGGGCACCAACAGTGGATGTTAGGGCACTCAGAGGCTAGCATCTGAGGACAGGGGAAGGGAAGCTGTTATTACCCTTAAATCTGAAGGGACAAGGAGAGTAAACAGTGTTACTGGAGCCCAGTATGAGCTGCACCAGGAAGAAAGGAACCACCCAAGAGGAGCTGTAGGTATGGAGGGTGGCAAATGCTGCCAAAGACAGGCCATGGCATCAGGGAGACAGGGAGAAGAAAAAAATTTGATCTCACTCTCTTCCTGTCCCCAGTCTCCCGTTAATGTTCCTGCTGGCCATACCCAAACAGAAATGAGCTGTCAAGGGAGGCCAGGAGGTGCATCCACAGAGGTCAGACTTTGTGGCATGGAGTAGGGCAGAGAAGCGCAGAGAATAGATCTGAGGAGGATGTGTGTGTGTGTTGCCAGGGAGCAGGGGTTGGCCGGCCAGGATGTTCTGAGAGTCCAGCTAGAAAAACCCGCACATGATGGATGCCATCAGCTACTCTGAAGCAACCCTTGTCAGGTAACCAAAGGGTTGAGCAGACCCAGACTCCACTCACAGTGCTTTGGATATTATTCTTGGGAAGCAGAACTGGAATATGATTTTAGTGAAGGAATTCTGATTGAAAATTAATTGCATTGTACCCAATCCGGGAGTTGTAAGAACTCTCAGTCGGAGTGTGGACAGCTGGGGTGAGAAGGCTTGGAGAGCAAGAATTTGGCCATGTGTCTCCAACACTATCCAGGGGAGAAGGTAGGCTCACCATAAATCCCCTTCAAGCCTGCCCTCAAAGGGGAGTGAATGCGTTAGACTGTCATAGCTCAGTGATATCTGCCATGAAGATCATTCGTTTCCTCCCATGGCTCTGATTCCAGAGTCCCCAGAAGCCTTGTGTTTCACATTTGACTTCTCATAAAGCTCTGTGCTGATTAGCCTATAAGGGGTTCTGATTCTCTGGACAGCTATAGCTCATTGTAAATTAATAAAATTGGTATCTGGTGTATCTGATGAACTAGAGCATTCTGAATCAGGGATTTACATCTCCTCAGTCACCTTCTGCTTCATCTTCAGGGACCAGTCACCCCCAGAGTCAATAACTCAGTGTCTGAAGCTCTGATGAGGACTACCAGATTCTGAAGCGAGGACTTTGCCTTTCTGCACAACCTCACCAGGCAGCCTCACCAGAACATGTCTACCTAACTTTTCCAGCTGCAGTGGGAAGCTCACAAGTCATACTCCACCTGCCTTTTCAATGCTTGTTCCTAGCAGACTTTGGAACCCAAGGTTGTAAGGGGACTGTGAGAGTAGACATTCCACTCCCCCCTATCCTCCACCCAAATCACGTTTTAGAATAGGAAGGAGCATGATGAGTGGATGAACACATGCATGAACGATGCATGGATGGAGACAGTGCATGGATAGAGACACGGCTGCATGGCTGCACAGATGAAGGTGTGGATGCATAGATGTTGCATGGATGTATGGACGGTGCTGTGGCCAGGGCTGCTCTTCAACACACACTCTGTTCTTGTTGTGGCAGAGGCTTGGGTGCCCTGTGCCACCGCTGCAGCCATGTTGTATATTTCCATGCATATTAATAGTGCCTGCCTCAGGCATCTCCTTTTTCTGCTTCAAGTCTTTCTCCAAAGCTGCAGAAACTCGCCCAGCCTAAGTGCAGAGCAAGCAGGAAGTGCAGAGGAGTCAACATCCTCAGGGGTAACCCTCAACCAATGGTGGATGAAAATCCATGCTTAAATGTTCCAGCCTCCCATCCTTCAAAGGAACAATTCTGAGATGCATTCTATATAATTCCTCAGAGGTTCCCTAGCAGGACTGACTTGCCCACAACAGTCACCAACTCAGCATCGTGTCCTTTACTGGCTTTTCCTCCTTCACTGCCTTACTCTCCCCATTCCCTCACTCCTGCTTCCTGGGATCATCTCCCCGCAAATGCTCAAATCCTTGTCTAAGGCTCTGCTTCCAGGAGAAATTAAACACTGGTCAAACTGGTCTATTTCTCTTCCTCTGGAAGGAAGATGCTGGTATTTATTCATGCGTATATGCATTCCTCCTTTCCAGATGAGCAAATTAAGACTGAGAAAGATTAAGGAACTTTCCCAACTTCACAAGACAATAAGTGACATTGCTGCACTAGATGGATACCAACCTGTAGGACAATCCTCAGTTGTGGGCCTGCAGAATCTCAAGCTGGAAGGACTCAGGACTCAGAATCACGTAGTGCAGTGTTTCTCAACCTCGTGTGACCTTCCCAAAGAGCCTTTTTAGACTTTTTTTTCCTAATTACCTCCATGACATTTTAATACTAAAACTGTATTACCTATCTATCTGTGGACTCTCTCTCTCTCTCTTTCTGTCTCTCTCTGTGTGTGTGTGTGTGTGTGTGTGTGTGTGTGCTGAGCTAGATATTCTTTGTAATGTTGATAATTTTAAATAATTTTCAGCAGTTGACATAATTACTGATGGGTGGACTCACTTAGCAGAATGAAATAGTAAAATATACATTATTTGTATTTATTTCTCAAGGCTTAACTTACACACAAAAGCACTGAGGATCAAACACAAGCAACACCCACAAGGCAGCTAATTGCAGCCCATAGGCACACACAAACCAGCTGTCATGATGTAACTTTCTCATGCAGCAAGCAATGAAAAAGTCACCGCATCCCAACCATCTATTCACCATAGCTTTGCAGCACTGATCTTGCATGCACTTTGCGTATCTCCCACGAACTTAACATCGATGCTGTTCATTTAATACCCAAGAAAATCCAATTAGAGAAATAAGTACTAAGGAATAAGGTTTTTTTGCCTCGTGTGTTGCACTTTGGCAGGCTGTAAACTATTGTAATATCTAAGATTTTTTTTTTTTTTTTGCCTCCCCAAGAATCATGTTTCATCCCCTTGGGTGAGCTGATATATGATTTAGTCCAACACCATCATTTTCCAGATTAGAGGGACACTGAAGGCTAAGGGTGCGGTCACATGATGAGATGAAGCCAAATGGAGTGAAAATCAGATCTTCAGACTCCAGGTGCAGAGCTCATTTTAAATTACCCAAGAGGCCCGGTGTGGTGGTTCATGCCTGTAATCCCAGCACTTTGGGAGGCGTAGGCAGGCAGATCACCTGAGGTTAGGAGTGCAAGACCAGCTTCGCCAACATGGTGAAACCCTGCCTCTACTAAAAATACAAAAACTAGCCAGGCATGGTGGTGGGCACCTGTAATCCCAGCTACTTGGGAGGCTGAGGCAGGAGAATCGCTTGAATCTGGGAGGCAGAGGTTGCAGAGAGCTGAGATTGCGCCGTTGCACTCCAGCCTGGGCGATAAGAGCAAAATTCCATCTCAAAATAACCCAAGAAGCTTGCTCACCAGTCAATATGAATCAGCCTAGGCTCAGCTACTCTTGGTGCTTTCCAGCCTTCAATTTTTGTTGGGGGGAAAAAAATTTTTCATTTCACTGTAGAAGATATGGTGAGTATTAAGCTGTGTTATGGTGGCTCCCTGACCCCGTTTCCACTGGAGCATACAAAAGCAGAGAGCTAATTATATGACAGTAATTACCTGGAAATTATATGTTTATTGGTTTCCCACTAGTGGATACTACTATTTTTGAACTCTTCATTGTTATGCTCTAGCAACAGGAGTCACACTGTCTCTACTCCAAATGTCCCCTCCAATCTCATGATTAGTAGGCTTTTCACATGGGGCCATTGCTGGCAGCATGGGACACCCCCAGGGTAGGGAAGTGAGGTTTGACTCAGTCCATACAGGAGGCCCCGGAAGTCTCCATCACCCACATTCACAGGCACCTCACTTGACAAGAGCCTTTAATAATAATGTACTCAACATCTTCTGGTCTAAATGAGGCATAATCCTATCTATGCCCTTGGATACCAAGAATAGTATCCAATAGGAAGGGGCCTCCTCTGTCACCAGATATATTTATGTATCCTTCAATTATGTGCCTTGGTTAATTGTCCTTTTCCTTTTTTTTTTTTTTTTTTTTTCTTGAGAAGGGGTCTCATTCTGTCACCCAGGCTGGAGTGCAGTGGCGTGATCTTGGCTCACTGCAACCTCTGCCTCCCGGATTTAAGCAATTCTTTTGCCTCAACCTCCCAAGTATCTGGGACTATAGGCACATGCCACTATGCCCGGCTAATTTTTGTATTTTTAGTAGAGACGAGGTTTCACCATATTGGCCAAGCTGGTCTTGAACTCCTAACCTTGTGATCTGCCCACCTCGGCCTCCCAAAGTGCTGGGATTACAGGCATGAGTCCTCGCCGCTGGCCTAATTGTCCCTTTTCTACCAGCTCTTCTTACAACAGAGAGATCCTGAGCCTCGCCTCTAATTACAGTGAGGAAATATTTCTATGAGCTTTTAAAAAGGGAAGCCTAAACTGGGTCAAAATGTTGAAGGTGAGAGGTCAGGGACCTATCCCTTGTTGAAGGTGATATATCCCTTGTTGAAGGTGAAGGAACCAATCCCTTGTTGAAGGTGATATATCCCTTGTTGAAGGTGATAGGTCAGGGAGCAAGGGTCGCTGATGAGCTCCAAGCTTACTCTGATGAGTTGGTTGCCAGGGGCTGTGAGTGTCTTTTGCCAAACTTGAGGGCCCTCTCCTGGAATTCCACCATCAGCACTTCATCCTACTGTTATTGTTACAGCTGAGATTGATAGACATCTGTGGAGGATTTTATAGTCTGCAAAGTGCCTTTTACATGAAGTACATCACTTATCTTCACTGCAAATGCTGAGGGCAAGTTAGATGACTCGGCCCTACTTACTGCAGTGTTAAAATGCATCTCTTCACTCCTCCAGAAGGGCCACAGGGCACTTTCCAGTCATATTTACATTTGTTGCGGGTAAAAAGCTAGCTTGGGCTGGGCATGGTGGCTCATGCCTGTAATCCCAGCATTTTGGGATGCCAAGGCAAGAGGCCAGGAGTTTGAGACCAACATGAGCAACACAGCAAGATCCCATGTCTATTTACCAAAAAAAAAAAAAAAAAAAAAAAAAAAGGCTAGCTTACAGTACTAGTAGCTCCTGTCTTATTCACAGGAGAATCTCAGCACCTAGCAAAATGCCCAACGTGGAGAATACAGGAAATGTTTATTGAGAGAAAGAATGCATGCATCTAGCCTAGGAATTTTTTTCCTTTTTTTTTTTTTTATTTCAATAGCTCTTGGGGTACAAGTGGTTTTTGGTTACACAGATGAATTGCATACTGGTGAATTCTGAGATTTTAATAGCATAGGAATTCAAGTGACTACTGCTCACTTATAGGCCCTCTCCCTGTTCAGTACATTCTCACATCCATGACTTTGCAGATTCCACGTACTTGGAACTCCCTCCTATTTATCTAAAAATGTCCATCAGCTTTGGCATGAATGCTCCTAACTTAGAGACCCTCCCAGGGCTACTAGCCCACAGTGAACCTTTCTTTTCTGAACTCCTTCAGCCCTCCTCACCCAAATCATCAGTGCCACTCACTTAGCCTTGACATCAGATTGGAACCAATTAATTACCTGCTCAACTACCTCATGGAAGAAACAGGTCTAAAGAGGTAAACAGCCTTGCCCAGTGAGTCAATGGCAGGCAGGGTTGGACCCAGAATCCAGGTCTTTTATTAGCTACCCAGTGTACTTCCCATTACATCAAGAACAGGAAATAGGTTTCACCATGATTATCACCTTTGATCAAGCTATGGTGGCCGCCCAGAGTGATAGACTGAGAACGCCTGTGAGAGAGTAGCCCAGGATGGTGGGAAAGAGTGCTGCCACTGCTTAATCATGTCTGCCAGACTGTGGAAATGAAGTGTTTGGTGTGGAGAGTGACTCACATTGCAAAACTTGGGATGCCCGTTTAACCTGACCCGAATCCTCCACTGCAGTGATGTTGTTGGCTATGCCTTCACTCTCCCAACTCCAAGAGAATTGATTCAGGGAAACTCCCTTTTGCTCATATTGAAAAGAAATCATAAGCTTTTTTCTTTTTCTTCTGAGACAGAGTCTCGCTCTGTTTCCCAGGCTGCAGTGCAGTGGTGCAATCTTGACTCAGTGCAACCTCCGCCTCCCGGGTTCAAGCAATTCTCCTGCCTCAGCCTCCCAAGTAGCTGGGACTACAGGCATGTGCCACCATGCCTGGCTAATTTTTGTATTTTTAGTAGAGATGGGGTTTCACCATGTTGGCCAGTCTGGTCTCGAACTCCTGAACTCAAGTGATCTGCTGACCTCAGCCTCCTAAAGTGCTGGGACTACAGGCAGGAGCCACCACACCCTGCCAAGAAAGCATAATCTGAAGGTCAGTCCTGAGGTTAGGTCAGAACTCCCCTCCTACCCAGCTTGGAGTTAAGGATACAGTGTTTGTTACTTGTCCCCCAACTCCAGAGTCAGCTTCAAAGATTTGACTGTGTATTTGTACAATTAGAAGAGTAACCTTTAGGAAACAAGAAGCTCAGTAATGAAATTTTACAATCCCAGCAGGGCCAAGCAAGCCTATTGTGGTGCTTTCAAGGCAGAAGAAGGCTTAAGGAAAGGATCAAGCACGTTGCTGCTGAGAATGTGCAATACCAACTCCACTGAGAGGGAAGCACGTTTGCAAACTAGGGGACAATTAGATGTTTTCCTTCTTCTTTGTGGATTTGGAAGAGTGATTGCAAACACAGACACCTCTAAGGGCAACACAGATAATATAAATAAGTGAATCAGCCTGGGTGTAGGGCAGCAGGGAGCAGTGGGGACTGTGGCTGAGAGTGCCTGTCCTACCTAAAGGATTTCCAATTCTCAGGTGTTTTTAAAAACATAGTACTGGTCAAATAGAAGATGTTTGCAGGCTTCGTTTGGCTTTAGGACTTTAGACTGAAAACATTAGAGATGTATGTGTATCCAATCTATCTAATCTATCCATTACTTAATGGCAAAAACTGAAATTACTTTTGCACCAACCTAATAAATGTTATGTACTGGTGGCTGGGTACGGTGGCTCACATCTGTAATCCCAGCACTTTGAGAGGCTGAGGCAAGCAGATCACTTGAGGTCAGGAGTTCAAGACTAGCCTGGCCAACATGATGAAACCTTGTCTCTACTAAAAATGCAAAAATTAGCCAGGTGTGGTGGCAGGCACCTGTAATCCCAGCTACTTGGGAGGCTGAGGCAGGAGAATCGCTTGAACCCGGGAAGCAAAGCTTGCAGTAAGCTGAGATTGCACCACTGTACTCCAGCCTGGGTGACAGAGTGACATTCCATCTCAAAGTAAAATAAAATAAAATAAAAGTGATGCGCTGGTTAATCAGAAAAACAAGCATACCTGATCCTCTGGATGGCAGTTCTGTTTTAGGGAACAGTGTACTTCTACTCACTGTGATCAGTCCTTCTGACTGTGGATATCATCTCAGACTTAAAGAATGGTACTGAGGAGAAGGGGATGCATTGGGGTAAAATCAAGTCCTAAACTTTGAAGGTGAGATTTCCTGAAAAGTGGGAGAAGATTTGCAAGCCAGAGTAAAAAGATGTGCTAGTCAGATCTATAAGGCAGAAGTACAAAGGAGGAAGCTTTCTCAGAGAAGCCTTAGGGTTAGGGACTGGTAGGGGCACAGGGTTAGGGACTGGTAGGGTCCCAGGTAGGACTGAGTTGTGCAACGTGGCAGCCCTGGGGAGGGTTTAACTTATTGATGTGCTCTGTCAAACTATGAAAAAACCATAATATTTAGCACACAAGCTTAAAATGTTTCCCACTACTACACAGAGATTCCCCTAAATATCTTATCCTCCTAGTTTCGTCTCGTATGACATTTGCTGTGGAGATAAAGAGGCCGGGCAGAGGTGGAGGGTGGCCTTTCCCTCCTGTGCGAGGAAGCACTTGCTCTCAAGAAGATCAGGAGTGAGGACTCAGGTGGTCCTCACAAGCCGTCAGGGGGAGCACGTGGTGGTGAAGAGACCCTGCCATGCAAACCCCCTTGCTTGTAATACACACTGCAGGACTGCAACCCCTGAAGGGGAAGCAGCTGAGTCTTGGGCCAGCTCTGGTGAAGCATGCTGGCTGGCCTCTGCCCTAATCCTCAGAAGGAGCTGGTGTTAAGAAATGCTCCCACTCTCTCACTGGAGGGCTGGAAGACCCAGTTCAGCGGGAACTGTAAAATGCTTGGGAAAACAGAGACCCCTATTAATGCAAAATATTATTATGAACTCTGCCCCCCCACACACTTTTCAACCTCATGAGGTGTTGTCTTTAAGGACCAGTCTGGTTTAAATTATAAGATGATGAAACTCACCTGACCTGACAAGTCAATGTTCCGCTGGAAACGCAGAACCTCGGAAAAAGCAGCCTTTGCCTCTTCTCCCGCTTAGGAGGCGCAATCTTGTGGGCCAGTGGGAGTCGCGCGGACTGGGTGTCTGGCAGGTCTGGGTTTGAAACTCAGTTTCACGAGCAGTGGGCCTTGGCCTCGCTGCGCCTCATTTTCTCCCCTCATAGGGCTGTGTCGAGGCTGGGTGGAGTAGTCCTCTGGAAGCCCCGAAGCTTTGACCATTCTAAAGCAGTGTTTCAGGTGAATTTATACAATGATGGGAAGGAAAGTCTGTTGGATTTTTAGACAATGCTTACGCTTTGGATACACTCAAGCTATTTCCCCAAGGGCCAGACCAGGGACAAATGAACTGTGTCCCTAGTAAGCTAGCATTCTTTTATTTTTTTTTTTAATTTATTATTTTTTTTTTTTTTTGAGAAGGAGTCCATTCTGTCGCCCAGGCTGGAGTGCAGTGGCGCGATCTCGGCTCACTGCAAGCTCCGCCTCCCAGGTTCACATCATTCTCCTGGCTCAGCCTCTGGAGTAGCTGGGACTACAGGCGCCCGCCACCATGCGCAGCTAATTTTTTGTATTTTTTTAGTAGAGACGGGGTTTCACCGTGTTAGCCAGGATGGTCTCGATCTCCTGACCTCATGATCCGCCCATCTCAGCCTCCCAGAGTGCTGGGATTACAGGCTTGAGCCACCGCGCCCGGCCGCTAGCATTCTTTTAATATGAGGATGCGTTATTTGTCACAAGGGACAAATGTGAAAACTACCTCTTGATCAGTCACAGACGGTCGGCCTCTTGGGAGTCTGGGAGGTCACAGGTCAAGGCCTAGAGAAATGGCTGTATCCCAGGATTAGGGACAGTGGAACTGCTTTCCCTCCTGAGGCCCCTCTGCTTTGGTAATGGGGTGCTGCTGATGTCTGCAGCACTCTGGGCATTCTCTCAAAGCTACCCTGTAGCTGGAACATCTATCTGCATCCCTACTCAGCACAGAGGCAGTGAAATGGCAGCAACAACTCCCTTCTATTTCCTGGTGGCTTGTTCTCTGGGACACAGAGAAGAGCACGGTGACTGCCAGGTTTCAGGCCTACCTAGCAGGGCAATGAGCGCTCCTGGGCACCTGAAGATTCAGAACTACTTCTTTTTCTTTTTTATTTATTTATTTTATTTATTTATTTATTTATTTTTTTGAGAAGTCTCACTCTGTCACCAGGCTAGAGGGCAGTGGTGCAATCTTGGCTCACTGCAACCTCCACCTCCCGGATTCAAGCACTTCTCCTGCCTCAGCCTCGCGAGTATCTGGGATTACAGGCACCTGCCACCACGCCCAGATAATTTTTGTATTTTCAATAGAGACGGGGTTTCACCATGTTGGCCAGGATGGTCTTGATCTCTTGACCTCATGATCCGCCTGCCCCGGCCTCCCAAAATGCTGGAATTACAGGCATGAGCCACCATGCCCGGCCCAGAACCACTTAATTGAAGAGAACATCTTCCTTCTCTTTGTCTATAGGATAAAGTCCTACACCTGTAACCAAGGCCCTACCCAAGGCTCCCCCAAATGGCTCAACACCACTGGCTGATGCTCATGGGCAGCCATGACCCCTCCAGCCCATTGCCCAGCCTGTCACACGCTTCCTGCCTTTATACATGCCACTCCCTCACTCCCTATTTCTACCAGATAAACACCTGCCTGTTTATCAGTGTCTCTGAGAAAACGTCCCCGCTTCCCACCAAGAGCAAGAGCAAGAGCAAGGCTCTCCCTTCATTGCATCCCTAGCCCTCCAATCTGGCTGATCTACTCTCACATCACACCCCTGACCAGTGTGTAGTAGCAATCCACACAGAAGCAGGCCTGGCATGAAGCATGGTCCTGGGGCCCCTGCTGGACCATCTTAATCCATGGTTGCTTGATCATGAGGTGGGGCCCAGAGGAGTGACAGGGCTGCTGGGACTGAGGAAATTACTTAGGCAGTTGATGCGGACTCTACCTTTTCGTGATCAATCTGGTCTCCTTGGTTCCAGGATTTGGAGCTCTGTGCTCCAGCAGTGCAAGCTGCTTCTGCACCATTTGTCTTGTCCTCCTGTCCTAGGACTTTCCTTCTGGCTTTGACTTTAATTTTCTGCATGGATCCTGGACGTGGTTCAAATTTCTGGTTCTAGTGGTCCAACTCTCTATGAAGAGGAATTCCCCGCCTCGGCCCCAGAACCTCAGGTCCTCACCCAGCTTGCTATCCTCAAGGAACAAGTCAGACTCTTTCCTCTCTGCATCCCATCTTTTTGTTCTATAACTTATTTTGGGTTTTGCTTGTTTGTTTTTTGAGACAGGGTCTCGCTCTGTTGCCCAGGTTGGGGTAGAATAGCATGATCATGGCTCACTGTAGCCTCGACTTTCTGGGCTTAAGTAATCCTTCCGCCTTAGCCTTCCTAGTAGCTGGGACCACAGGTGTGTGCCACCACACTCGGCTAATGTATTTTTATTTTTTTGTAAAGGCAAGGTCTCACTATGTTGCCCAGGCTGGTCTTGAACTCCTGGGCTCAAGTGATCCTCCTACCTTGGCCTCCCAAAGGGCTGGGATTATAGGCATGACCCATCATGCCTGACCTAACTTATCATTTTGTCTTCTAACTATTTGTTTTTATGACTAAGCCCCTCCCTGGACTGTCGCTGCTCTGGGCCCCACCTCATGAATAAGCAACCAACGGGTTAAGATGGCCCAGCAGGGGCCCTAGGACCACACTTCATGCCAGGCCTGCTTCTGATGGGGAGAGTGGGTGTCAAAACATATTTCATAAATTAATGCATGAATAAATTATGATCAGTGTCTGATGATAATTGCTATGATATTATAGCCCTATGAATTACATAGAAAATCATTTTTATCATCCGTGACCTCCATTTCAAGTCTCCCAAGAGGGAAGAAACAGAATCTCCGCCTGTCTGGCCCCACGTGGAGTCCAAGGAATATTTTAGTTCTTTTCCTTGTATTTTTCTAACACCACTACCTTTTGGGGGACTTATCCACCTTAGTACCTACTAAGTTCGAATTTGGACTAAGTCTGTTGCTCGGTTGTACATTTTGAACTTCATCTTAAATTAGTCATGGCCCATTGCTACTGCTTCACATTTCATCTGCCGTGTTTTCTCTTTTATTGCTTCTATAGGTTGTGAGTTAGGATAATAAAGTCAAGATAAAATCGCTCCAAGCCATTTGCAGCTCCGAGAAGCTGGCACAGGGCTGCCAGAAGCTGGCTGGGTGCCACCAAGAGGAAAAAATACTCTTCTGTGTTGCCAGCCTTATCAGGACTCCTCACAGTTTCTTGCCAAAATTTTAGGAAGACGATGATCTACTCCCCTGCAGCTATTCCGTGTGTTTCTATAGGTGGGGAGTCTTTCAACAAGGATTTTCACTAAAAATACCTCTCATGTTTCTTCCCTGGATTAAGACTGTAACTTGAGCTCCATATTGTGAAATACTGACATTGAGATATTAATCACTGTGCATAGTTGAGGCATCATTGTCATCATCATCAGCCACTCACACTAACTGAAAGTTTGTAAGCGATGGAATCCCACTCAGGACGTGCTCATGAAAGAATAATTGGAATTTTTTTTTCAACTGTGAAAAATGTTCTTTTGGAGGAATGAGGAGTTGGGAAAATAGGAACAGATTATAGAAAGCTGGTAGGAAATCGCAATTCTATTCTTTTATTTTCTTTCTGTTTGTTTTTCCAAGATAAGGGTCTCCTTATGGTGCCAATGCTGGCCTTGACCTGGGCTCAAGCGATCCTCCCACCTAGTCTGCCAAAGTGCTGGGATTATAGGCATGAGCCACTCTGCCTAGCCTAAAATTTTCAGTTTTTTTATGGCGGTGTGGTCTCACTATGTTGTCCAGGCTGTTCTTGAACTCCTCCCACCTTGGCCTCCCCAAGTGTTGGGATTACAAGCGTGGGCCACTGTGCCCAGTCCACACAACTCTATTCTTTTAAATATTTGCTCTACATCTGTTTGATGCCACAACAATGACTCAATTCTGACAATTCAATTTATATGGGTGTGGCTTTTCTTCTTATTTGATGGGGGAGTTTGTCTATCTGGCATAGACAGACAAGCCAAATTTCAAATTCTTGTTTAAGTGTTGAGAAGATATGGCCATAAGCATGACTTTACTTAGTCAATCAGTTGAACTTCAATCAACAGTGCCTACTGAGCACCGACTATGTGCATGCCCAGTCCTGTGTTTGGAAGGATGCAGAGAAGAATAAGGTACCATTTCTCCCTTTTCTTTATGAATTTATAGTCTAGTCAGAATTTATAGAGTAGTCAGGCAGTCCTGAGCTCAAATCCTAGTGCTGTAACTTAGCAGCAAAGTGGAATTTTGGAAAATGATCTAATATCTCTGCATTTCTGTCTCCTCCTGTCAAACAGGGTGATGATAACACCTAATTCACAGGGCTGCTATAGGAATCAAGGGAGATAGTGGGTATATTCTGTGGGGTGTATCTGTAAGTATTTGCTTTCTTCCCCTTCCCTTAGCCTTTAGCCTGGGGAAACCTCAGTGGAGAGGGTTCCTAGAAGCCCTGTGTGAAAGCCTTCTTCTTAAGGCCAAGGGCCATTACCTCCATGGCCACATGAAAATGGGCCCATGGTGGCTGGCTTTAAGTGGAGGCTGCAAACTGGCTGCCCACTGGCCAAAGCCAGAGTTAGACACTTCCAATTAGTCCTATATGATGTTTAAAAAAAATTAATCCACTAGGCACAATGGCTCATGCCTGTAATACCAGCACGTTGGGATACCGAGGTGGGAGGAAAACTTAAAGTCAGAAGTTTGAGACCAGCCTGGTTAACAAGGTAAAAACCTCGTCTCTACTAAAAACACAAAAATTAGCTGGCATGGTAGCGCACATCTGTAATCCCAGCTCCTCGGGAGGCTGAGGCAGGAGAATTGCTTGAATCTGGGAGGCGGAGGTTGCAGTGAGACTGTACTCCAGCCTGGATGACTGAGACTCTATCAAAAAAAAAAAAAGTCTGTTGCGAGCATTTAAATATCATTAAAACCCCAATTTGGGGATTCTCTTGAAGATCAGAAGATTCTGGCTTTTGACACTTGGATGAAGCTGACCAGAAGCTACTTTCTTTGGATGGGTCAAGTACACTCCAGAGTGCTTGTGACTTCCCACAGGGAGATCAGCTGTGGTAAAAGGACACCATTAGTTCAGATCTAGCCAAAGTTCAAAACTGAAGATTAAGAACCAAGCCAAGAATGATGAGGTAGGGCAGCCCTGATAGGACCCACCAGAACAGTAAAGGCTTAGTTCATTTAGCAAATATTATTGAGCACCTTGATGTGCAAGTCACTGCATAGGCTACAAGTGGGAAAGAGAACATGGGTTGAGAGCCTGCTATGTGTCAGGTTCTGACGTGAGCTCATCTAATCCTCCCATCAACCTTATGAGGTAGGTATTAAGATTTTTTTTTTTTTTTTGGTAAATGAGAAAGTAGGATCAAGTGGTTAAATGGATCAGCTGCTAAGTGCTGGAGTCAGGATCCCCGTACTCTGAGGGCCTGGGTTTGTCCTCTATACCACAAGCCTGCGAGGGCTGGATGGAATGTGTCCTATGTTCCTCTGAACTGTTCCGTGTGCAAACTGGGCACATGACTGTGGATTGTGTGAATTTTCTGGTGAACGATAGGACAGTTTTTCCTCTGGGCTCCTGCTCTCAAGAAGATTCTAGAAGCAAGGGAGACAATGATTGGCAGACAATGACCAACCAAAGGCTGTGGGACTCAAGGCTCTGGGAGGAGGCAGTGTGTGAGCTGGGCCTTAAAAGTCAGGAAGTTTTTGGTAGGCGGAGGAGGCAGGAAAGGATATTCAAGGCATGGGGACAGCCCCAGCAGAGACACGAGGAGTAATCTGGAGTATGTGGAGCACAAGGTGGGGCATGGATGGGGCCCAAAAGTCAGGATGCAGTCAGGTCCTGAATGACCCTGGTGCATCTAAACAATCCAGACTTCCTCCATTTCCTTCCTGGGGCCATTCCTCAGGCCCATCCTTTTCTCTGTCCCTCTTGTCCACTGGATCCTTCTGCTCCCTGCCATGGCTTCTGGAGCACAAGAGAGATGAGGGAACTCAGGCAAATGTATAAATGATTGAAGGCATTGAGAGCTCATGATATCTGATAGGGATCTGTTTTAAAGAACTGAATATCATAAAGTTGACCATCTCATACGAAATGACTCTGAAATGTTACGCCTGGTTATATATTCCAGTCTAGAGAAACTCATGCTCAAAACTAATTATGGCAGCATGACTTGTAATAGCCAAAGAGTAAAAACAACCTGAATGCCCAACAATAGGAAACTGGATAAATAAATGGAGTATAGTCATAGAACAGAATGCTTAACAGCTGTGAAGATAAATGGATTCCAGTTATGGCAGTGGTTCTCAAACAGGGGTGATTTTATCCTCCACTCAGGGGACATTTGGCAATGTCTGGAGACATTTTCAGTTGTTACAACTGGAGGGATGTTACTAGCACCTAATGGGTAAAGGCCAGGGATGCTGTTAAACATCCTACAATGCACTGCACAGCCCCTCATAACAAACAATTATCCAGCCCAAAATGTCATAGCATCCAGGTTAAGAAACCTTGAGTTACAGTCATTAAAATGGATGACCCTAACAATGTTGAACGCAGAAAACAAGTTGCCGAAGAATATATACAGTATAATACTATTTTTTAAATTCAAAAGTAAGCAAAAAAGAAAGAATACATTGTTTAGGAATTACATCTATACAGTAAAATTATGCTGTGGTTTCAGAATCCACATTGCAACTAACCTTTAAGAAAGTACCATTTAAAGAGTTTTAGTGTGGTATCAAAGAGGAATATCCACAATTATTTGAAAAAGCTGTTAAAATACTCCTCCTTGTCCCTCTACAGATCTCTGTGAGGCTGGATTGTCTTCATGTACTTCAACTAAAACAAGATGTAGAAACAAATTGAAAGCAGAAGCAGATAGGAGAATTCAGCTTTCTTCTGTTAGCCAGACATTGAAGATATTTGCAAAAATCTAAAACAATGCCACTCTTCTCACTATTTTTTTTGTGGAAAATATAGTTATTTTCCATAAAATATGTTATTTATGTTTAACATGTAATGAGTTTGTTGTTTTTCAAAGAATAAATAATAAATGTTTAAAGTTCTGTTTTAATTTCTGATACTGTAAATATTGACAGATACAGCCCACATAAAGTTTCTAGGATCCTTAATAAATTTTAAGAGTTTAAAAGGATCCTGAGACCAAAATTTTCAGAACAGTTGCCCTAGTCTAAGACAGTTCTATTTCCTTTATCTCCTTTCCCATTTTGTTCTCTGGAAGAGTTCTGTTTATTGAGTGCCATATTAAGTTTGCTCTCCATTAATACCTCAGTTATGGCTCATTTGTAAGTAACATGAAACAGTTATGAAATTCACATGGCTTGATACCTCAGCCTTTGACTCCTGGGCTCTACCTCCAGCAAATAACTAACAGATTTTTTCCAAATTTACTTTCTTCCTCCTTTCTTTGTATTTACTTGTCATTTCATAAACATCATAGAACACCCTTTAATAATAGATAAAATTAGTTAATTTTAGTCAAATATTTACCTTACCAAGACACTGTACTTTACATGAGTTATCTCATTTAAGCCCTCTGAGGCAGATATTATTTCTACTTTTTTTTTTTTTTAAGAGACACAGTCTTGCTCCACCACCCAAGGCTGGAGTGCAGTGGCGTAATCATAGCTCACTGCAGCCTTGAACTCCAGGGCCCAAGCAATGCTCCTGTCCCAGCCTTTTGAGTAGCTAGAGCTACAGGCATGCACCAGCATGCCCGGCTAATTTTTAACATTTTTTGGTAGAGGCAAGGTCTCACTATATTGACCAAGCTGGTCTCAAAATCCTGGCCTCAAGCAATGCTCTCGCCTCAGCTTTCCAAAATGCTAGGATTACAGGCATGAGCCACCACGCCTAGCATTTATTCTCATTTTACAAGTGAAAAACTGAAAGTTAAGTGAGTGAATTGACTTGCTCAAGGTTGTGCAGGTAGCAGGGATGGAATCAAGACGTGACCCCAGGCATAGTGGACGGCAGACCTGGCGGGTTTAGCCCCTATCCTGCAATCGTGATCATGCTTGAGAGGGATATGAATACACTGATAAGATATACTCACTGTTGTTGAGGAGCTTATAATCTAATGGCAAGAATTAAACAATTTTGTGAACATTTGGTAATTTCAAATTTACTTTTTATCCTGTCTTCTTCAAGAAAAACAATTTTTTTTAAATGAAACTGATCAGTACCAAAGGGAAAAACACATTTTAAAGAGCTTTAGTAATTTGTATTCACTAGGAGAATACTGTCTGATTCTCCCAAGGATTTGAGAATATTATCAATCATTCACGAAGGGTTGAGCAGAGCATTGGAGGAAAAAAAAAAAAAAAACAAACACAAAAATAGGCTTAGTACTTCAAGAGCATATGGGTGGGAGATGGCAAGGCTCACAAATAGCTACAATGTTAGGGAGAATGAGGTGAATTCAATACAAGACGCATACCATCTTTACCAGGTGGATAGAACACATCTGAATGGGGCAACTAGGAAAGGCTTCTTAGAAGAGGTGGTGTCTGAAGGTTGGGCTGGATTGGGGCAGAAAGAGTTGGTAGGAGACGGGAAATCTAGGTGGGCAGAAGGATATGTTCCATTTCCTAAGCTTGGCTTCTCTGGAAGCAGACCATGAGAAAGAGTTTATGAGGGATCAATAGCCATGAAAGGAAGGGAGAGAAAGGAGGATGAACAAAGGAAGAAGTAAAATTGCAATCCAGGCTTGATAAAGCCTCTGCCAACCTGGGGGGGACCTCTGTAGGAAGTAGTGCCTGGCAGAGTTGTTCCAGATCAGGTTAAAATGGTCAGGCCCTGATATAGTTTGGATATGTGTCCCCTCTAAATTTCATGCTAAATTGTAATCCCCAGTGTTGGAGGTGGGGCTTGGTGGGAAGTGATTGGATTATGGGGATGGATTTCTCAGGAATGGTTTAGCACCATCCATTTGGTGCTGTCCTTATGGCAGTGCATGAGGGTTTTTTTTTTTTTTTTTGGTGTTGTTTTTTCTTTTTCTTTTCTTTTCTTTTTTTTTCTTTTTTGAAATGGAGTCTTGCTCTGTCGCCCAGGCTGGAGTGCACTGGTGCAATCTCAGCTCACTGCAAGTTCCACTTCCTGGGTTTACACCATTCTCCTGCCTCAGCCTCCTGAGTAGCTGGGACTACAGGCACCCGCCACCATGCCTGGCTAATTTTTTGTATTTTTAGTAGAGACAGGATTTCACTGTGTTAGCCAGGATGGTCTCAATCTCCTGACCTCATGATCTGCCTGCCTTGGCCTCCCACAGTGCTGGGATTACAGGCATGAGCCACCACGCCCAGCTGACAGTGAGTGAGTTCTTACAAGATCTGATTGTTTAAAAGTGTGTGCCACCTTCCTCCCCAACTCTCTCTCTTGTTCCTGCTCTGCTATGTGAGATACCTCCTTCTGCTTTGCCTTCTGCCATGAGTAAAAGCTCTTTGAGTCCTTCCCAGAAACTGAGAAGCTGCTGGCATCATGCTTCCTGTATAGCCCACAGAAGAATAAGCTGATGAAACTCCTTTTCTCTGTAAGTTACCCAGTCTCAGGTATTTCTTTATAGCGATGCAAGAATGGCCTAACACAGAATATTGATAGTAAGGAGTTGAGGTATTGCTATAAAGATACTTGAAAATGTAGAAGCAACTTTGGAACTGGGTATCAGGCAGAAGTTGGAAGAGTTTGGAGGGCTCAGAAGAAGACAGGAAGATGAAGGAAAATGAGGAACTTACTGGGAAGAGGAGCAAAGGTCCCCCTTGTTATGCCTTAGTGAAGACTTTGGCTGCATTCTATTCATGCCCTAGGGATCTGTGGAAGGTTGAGCTTCTGAGCGATGATTTAGGGTATCTGGTGGAAGAAGTTTCTAAGCAACAAAGTGTTCAATATGTGGCATGGCTGCTTCTAACAACCCACACTCAGATGCAGGAGCAAAGAAATGACTTAAAGTTGGAAGATATATATTTTAAAGGAAAGCAGAGCATAAAAGTTTGGAAAATTGATAGCCTGGCCATGTGGCAAAGTAAGAAAAACTCTTTTAGGGGAGGAATTCAAGCAGGCTGTGGAACTACTTGCTAGAGATATTTGCCTAACTAAAAGGAAGACAAGAGCTAATATCCAATAAAATGGGGGAAAGGTCTCAAAGGCATTTCAGAGATCTTCATGGCAGCCCCTCCTATCACAGGCCCAGAGACCTAGGAAGGAAGAATGTTTTCATGGACCAGGCCCAAGGCCCCACTGTGCTGCACAGCCTTGGAACACTGCTCCCCACCTTCAACACCAGCCATGGCTCAAAGGGGCTCAGGTACATCTCAGGCTACCACTTTGAATAATGCAAGCTGTAAGCCTTGGTGGCTTCCACGTGGTGTTAAGGCTGCAGTAGAACAGAGTGCAAGAGTGTTGGAAGCTTGGTGGCCTCTGCCTAGATTTCAGAGGATGTATGGAAAAGCTTGGGCATCCAGGCAGCAGCCTACTGCAGGAGTGGAGCCCTCACAGAGAACCTTTTCTAGGGCAGTGTCAAGAGGAAATGTAGGATGGGAGGCCCCACACAAAGTCCCTGCTAGGGCACTGACTAGTGGAACTGTGGGAGGAGGGCCACAGTCTTCCAGACCCCAGAATGGTAGATCCACCCACAGCTTGCACTCTCAGCTTAGAAAAGCCACAGGCACTCAACTCTAGCCCATGAGAACAGCCTCAGAGCTGAACCCTGCAAAGCCACAGGGGCAGAGTTGCCCAAGGCCTTGGGAGCCTATCCCTCATATCAGTGTGCCCTGGATATAGTACATAGAGTCAAAAAGAGATTAGTTTGGAACTTTAAGATTTAATGGCTGCCCTTCTGAGTTCTGGATTTATGTGGGGCCTGTAGCCCTTTTCTTCTGGCTGATTTCTCCCCTTTGGAATGAGAATGTTTACCCAATGCCTATATCCCCATTGTATCTTGGAAGTAAATAACTTGTTTTTTTATTTTACAGGCTCATAGGTAGAAGGGGCTTGCCTTGTCTCAGATGAGACTTTGGACTTTGGACTTTTGAGTTAATGCTGGAATGAGTTAAGACTTTGGGGGACTGTTGGGAAGGCATGACTGTATTTTACAATGTGAAAACAACATGAGATTTGAGGGTCCAGAAGTGGAATGATATAATTTGAATATGTATGTGTCCCTCTAAATTTCACATGAAACTGTAATCCCTAAGGTTGATGGTGGGCCTGGTGGGAAATGGTTGGATCACGAGGCCAGATTTCTTATGAATGATTTAGCACCATCCCCTTGGTGCTGTCCTTCAGATAGTTAGTGGGTTCTCATGAGATCTGGTTGTTTAAAAGTGTGTGACACCTTTCCCCTGACTCTGCTCTGCTCCTGCTCTGGCATGTGAGGGTGCCTGCTCCCACTTCACCTTCCTCCCTAAGTAAAAGCTCCTTGAAGCCTCCCCAGAAATGGAGCAGATGCTGGCATCATTCGTCCTGTGCAACCGACAGAACTGTGAGCCTATTAAATCCAGCCAAACCATATCAGTTACCCAGTCTCATGTATTTCTTTAGAGCAATGTAAGTATGGCCTAACACAGGCTCTTACCCCCATCTCACCCAGTTTAACCATAGGGCAGCTATAAGCCACCACAGGGCATGACCACAGTTGAGGTGACTCTCTGCAGCTGAGGCAAGAACTCTGCTTTGGGAAGAATAACTCTGGCAGCCTGTAGGACAGATTCGAGGCCAAAGGTGTGTAGGTTTATCCTCGTTTTTTGTTTGGTTGGTTGGTTGGTTTTTGTTTTTTGTCTTTTTTTTTTTTTTTTTTGGTCTAGCTCCTCTTCTCTGAGAATGGCCCTGCCTCTTCCACATGGTAGTGATGCTCATTCAGAGGTAGGAGACTGACACACTGGGCAAGTCAGAGTCCCTTACATGGGGATTTGTAATTGAGCCAAGGAGATTTCAGCCCCTATCAGGTCTGTTCTCTTGAATGCAGGTGTAAAACTTTATGGAGTAATGACCATATTGTCTACCATGGGGTCTGAGTAACAGGAGAAAGAGGTACAGACTAAAATCACTGAGGACGCAGAGAGATGCACCAAAAGAGCTGGAGTGACTTTCTTGTCCTTGACTCCAGCATTTTTTTTTGAAGTTTCATAGGTCATCCCTGAAATCTTTCAATAAATCTTTCCGGCCAGACTTTTTTCTTTCTCTTTCTCTCTTTTAAAAAAATTGGTCCATTTCCATTACTGGCTTCTGTTTCCAAAAAAGTCCTGATTGAGAGATTAGTTAGGAACTATCAGACTAAGAAATGCTGGGTGCCTTAACATAGGGGCCAGCAATGGGAATGGAAGGAGGATTGATTTGAGAAGTGTTTAGTTTAGCAGCAAATTAAATATGGAGGGAGCAAAAAAGAGAAAAAAGGAAGAGCTTTGGTGCCTTGTGAATGTGAGCACGGCAGTCCTAGAAACTGAAAGAGGGAAGTCCAGAAGAAGAGCTGGTTTGGAAGTAGGGCGGGGCATGGCGATTTCAGAGTGGCTTCTGCTGGTGGGTGCTCCACTAGTGTCTGGCATCACTCCAGCCTTCCTCCTGTCTGAATACAATGCTGCTTCTTCTTCATTTTTTTTTTTTTTTTTTTTTTTTTGTTTGTTTGTTTGAGATGGAGTTTCACTCTTGTTGCCCAGGCTGGAGCGCAGTGGTGCAATCTCGGCTCACCGCAACCTCCGCCTCCCAGGTTCAAGCGATTCTCCTGCCTCAGCCTCCCGAGTAGCTGGGATTACAGGCATGCGCCACTGCGCCTGGCTAATTTTTAAATACAATGCTTCTAAACGACCTCCCTACCTCCAATAGACTCTCTAGTGCCTTCCAAACTTTCATAACTCCATTTATAACTCCATTCTGGGCTAACTCCATCTAGCCCAAGGAAGGATCTTATAACCCTTACAGTCTGAGAGAATTGAAGACAGTTCTATCCATTCATGTATTTAATCATTTATTCCATAACATTCTACAAACACTTGTGTGCCAGATCCTGGGACCCAAAGAAGATGAAGGAAATGTCCCTGGATCACAGTATAACAAGACAGATAAGCCAGCTATGATAGAGTGATACACGAAGACCGGTGGGAACTCTCAGGAGAGGCATCTAACTGGGAGGAATCAGCGCAGGCTTCATAGAGAAAGCACATTTTAAATCAGATTTTAAAGACTAGGAAAGACTTGGAGAAGCAGGAAATGACATTCCAGATGGAAAGAAGCATGGAGGAAGTAGTTCAGTGTGGCTAGAGCTCAGGATAGATGAGAGGAGGCATGAGGCTGGAAAGGCTCCGTTGGGCTAAGGAAGCTGGCTTTGATCTTGTATGTGGTGGGAAAATGCAAATGATTTTGATCTGGACTGTATCGTGATCAGGGACACTTTCATTTTTAAATAAACTTTTATTTAAATATAACATATAGATGGAAAAGTACACAAATCATAGTGTACATCTTTTTTTTTTTTTTGAGACAGAGTCTCGCTCTGTCGCCCAGGCTGGAGTGCAGTGGCGCAATCTCAGCTCACTGCAAACTCTGCCTCCCGGGTTCATGCCATTCTCCTGCCTCAGCCTCCTGAGTAGCTGGGATTACAGGTGCCCACCACCACACCTGGCTAATTCTTTGTATTTTTAGTAGAGATGGGGTTTCACCGTGTTAGCCAGGATGGTCTTGATCTCCTGACCTCGTGATCCACCCACCTCGGCCTCCCAAAGTGCTGGGATTACATGTGTGAGCCACCGTGCCTGGCCCATAATCTACATCTTGATGAATTTTCACAAAGTCAACACATTCACATACCTAAGAACCCAAATCAAGAAATAGAACAAGGCCAACCTCCCAGAAGCTCCTTTTGGTCACTACCCCTTCCCAAGGACACATGTGTTTACAAAAGCCTTCTCTAGTAACAGCACAAAGGAAGGGTTGGAGAGGTTGGAACTAAAGATGGAAATGTTCTAGGAGGCAACAGCAATAGCCCACCCGAAAGAGGCTGAGGCCTGAACCCAGGCAGTGATGGCAGACAAGGAGAACAAAGGACTGTGAATGTGATAGAATGACAATATTCCCTCCCAGGAATTTACAATATGCATTTACTCCTCCAGGCAATTGTGATCTGACCCTGAGAATTCCCAGTAGCTTCCCTTGTAATTTAAAAATGCCCAAGACTTGGCCAGCCCATTGGCTCACGCCTGTAATCTCAGGACCTTGGGAGGCTGAGGTGGGCAGATCACCTGAGGTCAGGAGTTCGAGACCAGCCAGGCCAACATGGTGGAACTCCCGTCTCTACTAAAGTTATACAAAAATTAGCTGAGCGTGGTGGTGCATGCCTGTAATCCCAGCTACTTGGGAGGCTGAGGCAGGAGAATTGCTTGAATGCAGGAGGTGGAGGTTGCAGTGAGCTAAGATGCAGTCACTGCACTCCAGGCTGGGTGAGCAAGACTCAGTCTCAAAAAAATAAAAATAAAAATGCCCAAGACTTGATATATACAGCCATGCATCACTGAACCACCAAGATACATTTCGAGAAAGGTGTCAGTTAGATGACTTTGTCCTTGTGCAAACATCATAGACAAACCTAGATGGTCTAGCCTACTACGCACCTAGATTAGACGGTCTAGCCTATTGTTCCTAGGACACAAACCTGTACAGCATGCTACACTGAATATTGTAGGCAACTGTAACACAGTGATAAGTATTTGTGTATCTAAACATAGAAACAGTACTGTAAAAGTGTAGTTTTATAATTTTAATGGACCGCCATTGTGTATGTGGTCCATTGTTGACTGAAACGTCATCATGCAGCATGTGACTATAATGGGCAACTTTCCAGCATTGTTTAAAAACAACAACAAAAACCCAACTGGACCATGTAATGAGAGACTACAAATCCTTCCTGGGGATTGTTAGCCTGGAAGTCTTTTTGCAGGTTGGAACTGCTCACTGAGGCACACTGGCAGAGCTATGTGGCACCAACTCAAGTCATTCAGCTTCACAAACACCCACACAATATTAGAGGGAAAGAAATTTTAAAAGCAAAAAAAATCCGGTTAATTGCCATACATGTTTTTGCAATCCTGACACAGTAATAACTTGCCTGTACACACCTCCCTCGAAGAATTGGCTAATAGGATGTACAGTACATGGCAAAGGAAGTTGTTTATTATACGAAGACTTTCAAAAGGGGCTGTTGATTCTTCTTATGAATTTGTGATGACTCTATAAGATTGGAGAGGATAAAGGCACAATTTTCTGTTTATTTGTTTTTTGAGATGGAGTCTCGCTCTATCGCCCAGGCTGGAGTGCAGTGGTGCGATCTCGCCTCACTGCAACCTCTGCCTCCCAGGTTCAAGCGATTCTGCTGCCTCAGCCTCCTGAGTAGCTGGGATTGCAGGCGAGCGCCACCACACCCAGCTAATTTTTGTATTTTTGGTAGAGACGGGGTTTCATTATGTCGGCCAGGCTGGTCTTGAACTCCTGACCTCAGGTGATCTGCCCACCTCAGCCTCCCAAAGTGCTGGGATTACAGGTGTGAGCCACCGTGCCTGGCCAAAGGGACAACTTTCTAAGGCTGTAGAGTGGAATAGATTTATGTGAAATAGAAATGTCCTGTGGCTTTCGTGGTTTTATCTATAAAATGAAGGCACTGGGATAGACCTGTGATTTTTTATTTTGACCTGTAGAAGTGGGTCCCTAGACCTCTCTTGACACCACATCCTCCCGGCTTTAACTAGAGTGCCTCTGCTCTCACCTGCTTTTTGTGTTGTTGTTTGAAAAGAGGGATTGCAGAAATGAAACAAGAGTTGGAAAACCACTGGATGAGATGACTTCCAAGGTCCCCTATTGCTCTAAAATTGTAGAAATTCATCTCATGTCTGACTTGTGGAAGGTGCTGAAAATACAAAGATTTAAAAAAACAATTCCTATCCACAGCAAATTCAGCAGTGTAAGATATGCATGTTGATTGGGTGGGGGGGGGCGGGGGTGTGAAACAACATCTATAGTATCAGTGATAGTAACATGGTAAGACCTAAAATGAAGGTATGACTCAAGCATTTGGGGGAGATGATTTTGGAAAGTTTTTGGAGAAGGTGACATTTAAGTGGCTATTAAATGGATGATAGGAGCTCACCAGGTATAGAAAGCGGGAGAAGAAGGTATTGGAGACAGAGAGATCAGCATGAGCAAAGTCACAGAGGCCATAAAATGGTGCATGGTTAGGGAATTAACTATATTCATTGTCATGCGTGTCCGTGTGAAGAGACCACCAAACAGGCTTTGTGTGAGCAACATGGCTGTTTATTTCACCTGGGTACAGGCGGGCTGAGTCCAAAAAGAGAGTCAGCTAAGGGAGATAAGGGTGGGGCTGTTTTATAGGATTTGGGTAGGTAAAGGAAAATTACAGTCAAAGGGGGGGTTGTTCTCTGGCGGGCAGGAGTGGGGGTTACAAGGTGCTCAGTGGGGGAACTTTTTGAGCCAGGATGAGCCAGGAAAAGGAATTTCACAAGATAATATCATCCCTTAAGGCAAGGACTGGCCATTCTCACTTCTTTTGTGGTGGAATGTCATTGGTTAAGGGTTAAGGCGAGGCAGGGCATTTGCACTTCTTTTGTTATTCTTCAGTTGCAAGTCACAGGGGATGTGATGGCTTGGCTTGGGCTCAGAGGCCTGACATTCATGATGCTCATTATGTTGTCTGCATACCCATGGAGCATAGCTAGAAGTTGCCAAGAGGGATGCTGAGTGACACTGAATAGACTAGAGGAGCTCCTCCCGAACTCTCACCTTCTATGAGCTCTTTGGGAGTTGATGCTGGTTTCTGCAACTATGTGACAAACTAACAATAAGATTGTTTAATCATTGACTGCACCACACCTTACTTCTATTATTTTGTAACTGCACTGGGTTAAATAATCAAGGAGTGTGTTGATAAGATGATGGGTGGGGCCGCAAGAAAAGCCTAGAATAAGAGAAGTCATAGCTACCTGCCCTGGTGGCCAGGGCCAGGGCCAGGACTCTCCTCTAGGCCAACAGGATTGCTTCAGGCTGCAGACCAGGTGCCCTTCTGCTAATAAGACTTTGTGTTTAGCTCTCAAGCCCATTGTCAGGGAGAGGGAAGACTTCCAGTATGATGAGGGAGAGTCAGTTTCTCCAAGATTGGGAAGGGACTGAGTATTTAGGGGTAGTGCATCCATGGGTGGTGGATTCCTGAACATCCATTGACACACAATGCCCCAGACTGAGGGTAGCTACGTGCTGAGCCTAAGAAAACTGGACCTCAGACGCTGTGGAATGAAAGTGTGAACAAAAGATCTTTGGGCCCTGCTTGAGTTGGAGAGAATGGAGCTACCTCACAAGTTGGACAAGGAACATCTCGGTAGTGACCAACATGGACCCAGAGGGGCGTTTCCTAAACCTTCTGGCCTTTTTATCCTCTTGGGATTCCTGTACAATTCTAGGAAGGAAAACCCTCAATAATCTGCTCTCCTGAAAAAATGGATGCTCAAAACCCATTTAATTTGATTTAGAAAGAGAATGAGATGTGATGTTTCTTGCATCTAAATATTGTGGAGCAAATGCTTGCCACTATAATGGTTTTTCAATGGGTGTCAGACACGACCAGACCTGTATTTTGGAAAGATCACTCTGGCAGCTGAAGAAGGATGTGCTGCGAGGCAGAGACTGACTGCGGGGGCACGAGCCACAAAACCATTATGGCAGTGCAGGTGAGGCGGGGAAGGAGCAAGGGCAGTAGAGATGGAGATTCACAGTTGGTTGGGGACACATTTTGGAGGCAGAATGCACTGGTCTTGGCAACCAATTAAAATAATAAATGCTAGGAGGGAGCATTTATCTAGTCTATAACAGTGGTTTGCAACTTGACGGTGCATTAGAATCACCTGGGACTCTTTTAATCCTCCCCTCCCCACAAAGCTCAGGCCACACCTCAGACCAATTAAGTGTGAATCGCAGCCTGTGGTACCCAGCCACACATTTCCCTTCCCACATCCCCCCACTCTGTTGCTCAGGCTGGAGTGCAGTGGAGCAATCATGGCTCACTGCAGCCTCAACCTCCCATGGTCAAGCAATCCTCCCACCTGAGCCTCCTGAGTAGCTGGGAATATATGCATGTGCCACTACACCTGGCTAATTTTTTTTTTTTTTGGTAGAGTCATGGTCTCACTATGTTGCCCAGGCTTGCATGTATTTTTGAATGAAGCCAAGATTGAGAACCAATTAAGAGGTCAAACTTGGCAAGCAGAGTGAATTGGGATGCTATTAAATGAGATAGGGAACAAATAGTTCTTTGTGGTTAGGCTGTAAAATAGAAGAGAAGCGGGAGGAAGAGCAAGTTCAGGCAGGAAATAATGAATTCAGTTTGGGATGTACTGACTGCAGTTAAAGGTCTGAGGTCCTAGAGGGGATGGCCAAGAGCCACAGATAGGGGGTTGGGGAGAAGGGGCTTGGAGAGGAGCGGGTCATCACTTCCTCTGAAGTGAGGATGAGTAAAGATTTGGAGCAGCTGCCATGGGGACTGAAATGGTTCTAAGTTGAGGAATAGAAATAGAACAGAAATGTATGCATCAAGGGCTAGCAATGAGGGGTTAGGTGAGATTGCTCTATATTAACTCTAATATTAACCCTGTATTTGAATTTGACTGACAAACATTCATCTTAATCAGTGGTATGCTGGAGCCAGCATGTACCAGTTTGCAAAAGCAGAGGATCAAATTTACAGAAATTTTGCCAGACAGTTATGAAACACAGTCATTAGTAAAATTAAATTACATAAATATAAATGTATTAAAAATAAAGGTAATAAATAATCCCTTATTTCTCATCCCCTCATTCTTTCCTTTTTTTCTGATTACATTCTGGCTTTCTTTGCTTCCCAGACAAGGTGGCAGAAATCACCATTCCCAGATCCTGAGTTTGTAAGTTCTGTGTATAAACCAGCCACACCGAAACCGCAGTCTCTCAGTCTTGATTCCAGATTCCCAGGGAAGGAGCTCATTGGCTCAGCTTGCTCCAGATACTCAGCTCTGGTCTTATCAAAGATTTTTCTATAAAATAAAGATTTGGGAGATATGGAAGCCAGACCAAAATAAAAAGCCTACATCTCTAGGTCCATTTTTTCCTTACGGCAAAAAAATACATCATTTGTGCCCAGAGTGCACTGGGTATTGAAGAGATGACAACTGTCTTCTGCCACCAGCCATCCAAAACTTTATAGGAGACCTCTTGTTCTTACTTCAGCCTAAGACAAAACCCAGATAGCACTCATCTCTGGCAGAGAGATGAACAGCTCCAGAGCGTGTCAGGCAAACAAAATACATTAGCCTAAGTGGCAATTTATAATTTTAATGGCCCAGCTGCTTGTCATGGGAGGGTGGGATATATTTTAAGTTAGTACTGTTTACTGTGAATAAGGCTAAATCTCCCCCATCGTTCATTGCAAAATGTCCATGGCCCACAGGTCTCATCAATGTTTAGGGCAGTTGCTGGCTTAGGGCTTGGCTGACTTCTTAGTTCATTAACTTCTCATTGACCAGCTTGAGGTAAAAAGGGGAGCACAAAACAAATCTGTAGAATTGAGCAAAAGCGAGGGTTAGGGTTAGGACTGGCGCACTGTTTATTATTTCCCTTTTCTTTCTGTTTTTCTTATTTTTTTAATTTTTATTTTTTAATAGAGACAGGGTCTCACTATGTTGCCAAGGCTGGTCTTGAACTCAGGGGCTCAAGCAGTCCTCCTGTCTTGGCGTCCCAAGGCGTTGGGATTACAGGAGTGAAACACAAAACCTGACCTATTATTGCACATCATTACACTGTGAGCAATTGAAGGCAGGGCCCTCTAGAACCTAGACTCCAGATTATCTTGGCCATCCCATAGCTCCTGGTATCAGGCCTCGGGATATGGTTTGGATGTGTGCCCCTGTCAAATCTCATGTTGAAGTGTAATCCCTGGCCGGGCACGGTGGCTCAAGCCTGTAATCCCAGCACTTTAGGAGATGGAGGTGGGCTGATCACTTGTGATCAGGAGTTCGAGACCAATCTGGCCTACATGGCGAAACCCCATCTCTACTAAAAATACAAAAACTAGCTGGGCACTGTGATGTGCGCCTGTAGTCCCAGCTACTTGGGAGGCTGAGGCAGAATTGTTTGAATGCAAGAGGCAGAGGTTGCAGGGAGTCGAGATTATGCCACTACACTCCAGCCTGGGCAATAGAGCGAGACTCCGTCTCCAAAAAAAGAAAAACGTAATCCCAAATATTGGAGGTGGGGCCTGGTGGGAGGTGATTGGATCATGGGGGTGGTCTCTAATTATTTAACACCATCCCCCTTGGTTCCCGTGAGATCTGGTTGTTTAAAAATGTGTAGCACTTCCTGCCTCTCTCTCTTCCTCCTGCTCTGGCCATGTCAAGTGCTGGCTCCTCCTTCACCTTTTGCCGTGATCATAAGCTCCCTGAGGACTCCCAGAAGCAGATGCCACCAAGCTTCCTATTCAGCCTGCAGAACCATGAGCCACAATTAAACATCTTTTCTTTATAAATTAGCCAGTCTCAGGTATTTCCTTAGAGCAATGTGAGAACAGAGAACAGACTGATACACCTCACATAGATTGGTCCTTGATTTTTTTATTTTTTATATTTTTAAAGTCAGGGTCTCACTCAGCCACCCAGGCTGGAGTGCAGTCATGAGATCATAGAACACTGTAACTTTGAAGTCCTGTGCCCAAGTGATCCTCCTGCCTCAGCCTCTCGAGTAGCTCGGCCTACAGTTGTGTCTCCTAGCCAACTACATCTGGCTAGTTTTAAAAATTTTTGTAGAAATAGGTCTCACTGTGTTTCCCAGGCTGATCTCGAACTCCTGGGCTCAAGTGATCCTCCTTCCTCAACCTCCTGAGTAGCTTGGACCACAGATGTATGCTACCACACCCAGCAAATTTTTTAAATTTTTGGTAGAAACAGGAGTCTCACTATTTCTCAGGCTGGTCTTGAACTCCTAGCTGTAACAAACCACAGGCTCTTTGCCTCCCCATGCAATGAAAGTTAACATGGACCAAGCAGATTTCCCAGACAAGGCTTTTATTTCAGGGCTTGTGCTCAAGCACAAGGGAGACAGTGAAACTGGAAAGGATCTGTCAGCTGGCTACCAGAAAAAGCTGGTGGGGATTTTTTTATTAGACCAAGAGTGGGAATCGCATCAGGGGTAAGGTATGCAGGCTGGGCTGGGCAGTGCACATGACGGTATGGTATGCAGGTCACCATATCTGATTGTGATGGTTATCTTGAGTAATGGGTCACCTGATGGTATGGCCAGAGGCAACAAGGCTATAAATCAATTGTTCAGCATTCCTGCCCTAGGTGGGACTTGGCCAACTTTGATGAGATACCTGGGTCTTCTGAGGCCAGTTTCTGGAATTCTTTGAGTAAAAGAAATGGTTAAACATGGAAGCACAGAAGAATGGCTATTTTCTTTGTATGACTGAAGCCTCAGGGTTAGGCGGTATATCATCAGTGAGATAGTGGTGTCGGGTTTTGTGCTCAGTGGGACAACAGAAGGAAAAAGAAAAAAAGGAGGCTGAGGTGGGAGGATTGCTTGAGCCTGGGAGGTTGAGGCTGTAGTGAACCATGATCACTCCACTGCACTCCAGCCTGAGTGACAGAGCGAGACCCTGCCTTAAAAAAAAAAAAAAAAAAAAGGAAGAAAAAAAAAGAAACCGGCCAGGCGCCATGGCTCACGCCTGTAATTCCAGCACTTTGGGCAGCTGAGGCGGGCAGATCACAAGATCAGGAGTTCGAGACCAGCCTGGCCAATATGGCGAAACCCCATCTCTACTAAAAATACAAAAAAATTAGCCAGGCGTGGTGGTGAGCGCCTGTAGTCCCAGCTACTCAAGAGGCTGAAGCAGAAGAATCCCTTGAACCTAGGAGGCAGAGGTTGCAGTGAGCCGAGATCGCGCCCTGCACTCCAGCCTGGGCAACAGAGAAAGATTCCATCTCAAAAAAAAAAAAAAGAAAAAAAAAGAAACTATTAGAGTCATGAATGAATCTGACTTTGATGACTCAGAGAGCGTAAGAATATGTGAAGGAAGAACTCTGTCCCATTCCTACATGGCGTCAAGGGATCCTCCCCCTTTGGCCTCCTTACATGCTGGGATTACAGGCGTGAGCCACCATGCCTGGCCCTTGATATTTTTTCAAGAGGTAAAGATTTGTTCCTTATAAAATCCTATATTTTATTAAACATAGAACACCCCTCACTCTGGCTCATGGTAAAAAAAATAAGACTTTAACGCAGTTAATTTTGTCCCCACTCTGGTCAAGGAAATGTATATTATGTTTACCAGTTACTCAGCAAATGTTTCTCAAGAACTGTCTTAGGCACAGTGAAGCCAGTCAAAGAATTATCAAGCCTGTTGAGGAGGGCTTGATCATTCAGTCATGTACTTGCAGGTGGTTGGTGCAAGCTGTGTTATATTTAAGCTGTATTTGGATTACCAATTTTCAGGAAATTAAGATAGAATGAAATATGCTTGGTCTTGAAACTATTTTGGGCCAGACATGGTAGCTCATACCTGTAATCCAAGCACTTCAGGAGGCCAAGGTGAGAAGATTGCTTGAGCCTAGGAGTTCGAGACCAGCCTGGGCAACATGACAAGACCCTGTCTCTACAAAAAAATGTTTTTCTAATTAGCCAGGAGTGGTGGTTCACGCCTGTAGTCCCGGTTACTCAGGAAGCTGAGGTGGGAGGATTGCTGAGCCTGGGAGGTCGAGGCTGCAGTGAACCACAATCACTCCACTGCACTCCAGCCTGAGCAACAGAGTGAGAAGACCCTGTCAAAAGAAAGAAAGAAAAAGAAAAGGAAGGAAGGAAGGAAGGAAGGAAGGAAGGAAGGAAGGAAGGAAGGAAGGAAGGAAGGAAGGAAGGAAGGAAGGAAGGAAGGAAGGGAGGGAGGGAGGGAGGGAGGGAGGGAGGGAGGGAGGGAGGGAGGGAGGGAGGGAGGGAAAGAGAGAAAGAAAAAGAGAGAGAAAGAAAAGGAAGGAAAGGAAAGAAAAAAAAAGAAATAAAGAAAAGGAAAGAAAAAACTACTAGGGCCATAAATGAATCTGTTTTTGATGACTCAGAGGGCATATTTGTTCCTTTCTTCATTTAACAAATATTAAAATACTGAATGTTCCTTATGCATCAGGTCCTGTTCTAGAGCTTAGAAATATAACCATAAACAAGACACAGCCCCCACCCTCAATGAGGTCTCTAGTGTAGTTGGGGGAAGTCCGCAGCAGGAGAGGAGTGGGCTGATGGGCTGGTGAGTGGGGATTTCAGTGTTCAAGGAGCAGTGCATGTCGGGATTGCCTAGAGAAGGGGTGTGTCACTCAGATGTTTGGGTGGGGCATGGCCCCAGAAGGCCCTCCAGAGGAGGTGACGTCTTTTGAGACCAGAAGATCAGTAAGAGTTTGCAAAGGGAAAGTAGGGAGGGGAGGGTGGGGCAAGATATTCCAGGTAACGGAACAGACTGTGCACAGGCTGGGACCAGAGAGCTTAGCCTCCAGGAACGAACCACACTCAAAGTTCCAAGAGGGCCTCAGGACTGTGGTTGAAGTGCTAGTTGTTAATGTTCTTCTTCCTGACTGTATTGCTAAACTGGGACACTTGTACATTACAGTTTATTTCATCTCCATCATCTGCCCACCATGAGCTCTATGAGTTGGGTAGGTGTTGTACCTCCATTTCACAGACAAGGAACCTGAGGTTTGGCATTGTTGTAAGGCTCTGCGAGTATGGGGAAGTCTTGGGGAGTTGGAGGTTGTGCCTGCCTACCCTGGCCTCTGTCACTCCACAACTGCCTTGGATGAAAGATCACTCGAAAGGGTATCTGATCTACCTTCATACCTCTGGGCAAAAAAGTGTCATTTGCTCCTCTGGGAGCTGATGGAGGTACGAAGGCACAGAATTTCTGCAATCCTGCAGCGTAATTAAACACATGGATGCTAACACAGGCAGACCTGGCCCAGCTCTGCCACTTGTTAGTAGCTGTGTGCCTTGGGCAAGTTATTTAACTGAGTCTCAGCAATGCCTCCATCCAGCTGAGACTTGACCTGAGTTCTTCTCCCACTTCAGCAGCAGGGGTGGTGTGACACAGCTCCAGGGTCTCAGCTAGTGCCAAGATCACTGTTGGGGAGAGGGATAGCAGGGAGGTGGCAATGTGCCCCTCATCAGACATGTGGTGCCTCTGAGACAACCATCGGCCCTGCCCACATGGTCCCTTTGGGCCCAGTAATGCTGTTATCTTCATGTTATGTTTGGGATTCAGGCACTGTTTGTGAGTCTGCTTGTAGTCACAAGCCAGCTCAGATTCCTTCCTGGGGACGTGCCACCTCTCAGGAAGCAGAACCATGCTCCCGGCTGATCAGAGACCCTCAGGCCTCTCTCTTCTTCTTCCCCACCAAGAAGCTCTATTTTTGTCCCTAAACACCATCAATACCTGCAAACCCGCTTCTTCCCTTCATTCCTTAGCAAACTCCCTAATTTTCCCTCAGGCTCCTTGGGTTTTTGGCAAACAAAAGCCAGAAAGCTTTGCCTCCTTCTGCCTTCTGCTGTGCCTGAGACCTTTTTCAAGGTTTCATAGTTCAGAGATAACTCTCTGTTTAAATGAGAGGAATGGGGAGGAGCAAATGAGGGATGGAGGCAACCTATTAAAATCTCAATATATAAAATCTAGCTTTATAGGCAAGAGACAACTGAGGTTCCCAACCTCGAGAAGCAAGGGGTACATAGAAGGAGACAGATCCAAGGGATGGGCAGAAGAGAGAATCATTGACACTTATAGACCAGTTCAATGTGGGAGGCCCACCATGCTTGCCTGAATTAGCACTCTGACCCAGGTCAATCAAACAAAGCAATCAGGAGTTGTCATTTTAAGTTGACCTTCAGTTACCTGCAAGTAAATGAGTTGATTCACTGTCTGTTGACTCCTCTCAGTCAACTGAACACAGTAGAAATAAACACATACGTTTTAGGTTGATTGGGCTAGATGAAGGGTATAAGGGGCTTCATATGATTTTGTGTGTAAATGTTTAAATTTTTGCATCATAAAAATATTTAAATAAGTAAATCCATTTAAAAGCCAACTTTTATGATTCATCAACTTTTACATTATAAAAAGAAATAGTTGAGCTAATATTTCAGACTCAATATGAACACCTCATGCTACTCTTGAGATGTTCTCTATAACCCTTAGTTCAGATCTAATGAACGTTTGAAACTTGAGAAGATCTCTTGCTAAAGAATGAAAGAAACATGCAGAGCAAGAAAGCAAGAAATGAGGGTTGAAAACCCTAAGGCCATAGGAGCCAAGTCTGTATTTTGTCTTGTTTTCTTTTTTTAATTTTTTTGAGACAGAGTTTCACTCTTGTTGCCCAGGCTGGAGTGCAATGGTGTGATCTCCGCTCCCTGCAACCTCCAACTCCTGAGTTCAAGTGATTCTCCTGCCTCAGCCTCCTGAGCAGCTGGGATTACAGGCATGCACCACCACACTCAGCTAATTTTGTATTTTTAGTAGAGACGGGGTTTCTCCATGTTGGTCAAGCTGGTTTCGAACTCCCAACCTCAGGTGATCCGCCCACCTCAGCCTCCCAAAGTGCTGGGATTACAGGTGTGAGCCACCACACCTGGCCCATGTCCGTATTTTCTTAGAGGTGAAAGTAAAGCCAGAAAGGAAAAGGAGAGTATCACAACATGAGTGAACTTGGCCTTACCCTCAGCATCCTGGGTTAACAGGGAGAGCAAGGGGGCTGGAGTCTGCAGGTACAGAGCAAGAGAAAATGACCCCACCTCAAACTATGCCCCAGGGCAGCCAGCAGAGGTCAAGACACAGTGTCCAAAGAACATGTTGTACTCGGAGTCAAACAGGAGGAAGCACCTTTGTTCTAGGTCATCAATGTATTCAGAACAAGGCTGCAGCCAGAAGTTGGGAGTTTAGAGAACTTTGGCCAATTCCTCAAAGGGAGAGGCTGACAATTGTAGGCAGAGTGTCCCTGTCACTGGTCCAAGGGTCAAGGTGGGAAGTGGAAAGACAAGACAGACATGAGGCAGATGCCCAGCTCTGGTGCCTGGCTGAGTGTGGTCCTGAGGCTCTTTCCGATTGGCAGGAAGGGAAAACAACTTCTCATTACTTCAATTGATGTTCAGGATACATTGAGGAAGTGACTTGACCCCGTCTACTTTTTTTTTTTTTCTCATTTTTCTGTGGTTCCTGACCTCGGAATGACTTCTGTGAGACCGTAGTGTCTGGTACCTCATGGCTTTTGCTCACCGTTTTCTCAGATGGTCTCCAGGCTTCAGCTTCCCTCTCTGCTCCACACTGTCTTAGGATGAGTTCTCTCAGAAAAAGCCTCTGAGGTGCCTATTTGTATGCTGGAAGTTTACTGGGGAGAACTCTCAGGATCAATGCCTGTAAGGAGAGAGGGATGAGGGCCTCAGCCAACCTTGGGGGGAGTTCTGGAGTTGGGATGGCTTTTCAGAGTTGCCTCCAATGAAGGCAATGTAATCACCTGATGGGTTCTACCTGCCCCCTGCACAGATAAAACCAATTCACTGAGACCATAGTATTGCAGTAAAGAAAGAGTTTAATTAATGCAAGACTAGCCGAGTGGAAGATGGAGTTATTACTCAAATCAGTCTCCCTGAAGACTTGGAGGTTAGGGTTTTTCACGGATGGTTGGGTGGGCAGGGGCCTAGAGAATGAGTGCTGCTGATTGGTTGAGGATGCAATCACAGGAGTGTGGAAAACGGTCCTTGTGTGGTGAGTCCACCTCTGGGTGGGGGCCGCAGCACCGGTTGAGTCATGAGTCATGAGTCCAGGTGGGGTCAGTCAGTTACCAGAATGCAAAAGTCTGAAAAATATCTCAAAAGACCAATCTTAGGTTCTATAACAGTGATGTTATCTATAGGAGCAGTTGGGGAAGCCACAAATCTTGTGACCTCTGGCTACATGACTCCTGAGCAGTAAAGGATGATAAAAACTATGCCTACACTTCAGCAGATTTCAGGCCCTTCTCATAGTCCTAATCTTATGGCCTTTCATGAGTCTTACAAAGGCTGTTTCAGCCTCCAAATGAGGAGGGGACCCATCTTAGGGAGGGACTGTTATCATCTTTGCTTCAAAGTTAAACCATAAATTAAATTCCTCCCACGGTTAGCTTAGCCTATGCACAGGAATGAGCAAGGACAGCCAGCCTGTGAGACTAAAAGCAAGATGGAGTCAGCCATGCTAGATTTCTCTTGTTTTCATAATATTTACAAAGTCTGTGGCAATGACAGCAAGGAGCCAGGGCTTTGTCCTCCCACTAGGCATTGGATACTATCTGCTCCTCAGGAAGGGACATAACTCGGCTGAGGGCAATCTTCAGAGACAGAGACTTAGCTATGGGTAGTCCATAGCCAATAATGCCAACGGCTGGGCAAATAGCACCTGCATCCTGAAGGGGATATGGTGGCACAACACAGCATCCCTTACATCTTCTGTCTGACTCTTTCCTAAAGAGTGACTCTTGTGGGGCCCGCTGGTCACTCTGCAGTAGAAGAGGTGTCCATTTGTGAGTGTCATCATGTCCTGTCACCCTACAGGCTTCCCTCATTTCCATCCTATAAAGATGGCCACCACTGGCCAGGCGCGGTGGCTCACGCTCGCAATCCCAGCACTTTGGGAGGCCAAGGCAGGTGGATCATGTAAGGTCAGGAGTTTGAGACCAGCCTGGCCATTATGGTGAAACCCTGTCTCCACTGAAAATACAAAAATTAGCCAGGTGTCATGGCGGGTGCCTGTAATCCCAACTACTCTGGAAGGCTGAGGCAGAAGAATCGCTTGAACCCGGGAGGTGAAGGTTGCAATGAGCCAAGATCACGCCACTGCACTCCAGCCTGGATGACAGAGTACAACTCTGTCTCAAAAAAAAAAACCAACCAACCAACCAAACAAAGATGGCCAACATTGACTTGGGCCTGATCCTCTGTCTAATCAGTTGGGGGATAGGTTGCAGAACTACCCCACTCAGAGCAAGACAACTTTTTCAGAAGGGACTGTAAAAAGAATGGTGTCACATGATAGCTGTAACAAAGGTGTTGGGGAAATGTATATCTGGTACCCAGAGGCCCTAACACGATTGCAGAAGCTCACTTAATTCCAAACCCAACTGCTTGAAGGATCGGTGGCTGTTAATACTCTCTCTACCAGGGTCAATATTGGCCTGGAGCCTGTGTGGAGTTGAGGCTGCCCATGGCTAGCTGGCTGGTCTGTAGCTGAGAGGGCTTAAGGAGGAGATAAGTGTTGACAGAGACAACATGGTCTATGGCACATGAAATCTTCATTCTTGGGGAGATAGAGCTATCATAGGAGTGAGGAGAACCTAGGTAACATTGAACTCAGGGTTAAGAGACTTGAATTTGAGTTCTAACTCTGGAACTTGCTAATTACAAGCAAGTCACTGGCCCAAGCTTAGTCAGTCAGCAAATGTTTAGTGAGCACCTATGGCCAGGAACTGTGTTTAGCACTGGAGAGTCCCTCTCTGGCCTCATTGTTCTTCTTTGTAAAATAAAAGTGTGGATGCTGAATGCAATGGCTCATGTCTGTAATCCCAGCACTTTGGGAGGCTGAGGCGGGCAGATCACTTTAGGCCAGAAATTTGAGACCAGCCTGGGAACATGGGGAAACCTGGTCTCTATAAAAAAAAAAAAAAAAAAAAAAAAAAAAAAAAAAAAAAATTAGCTGGGTGTGGTGGCGCACCCTGTGATTCCAGCTAATTGGAACGGTGAGATGGGAGGATCACTTGAGCCTGGGAGGTGGAGGTCGCAGTGAGCCAAGACCACATCACTGCACTCTAGAGTGAGACCCTGTCATATGCGCACACACACACACACACACACAAAACAGGTTTGGGAGATTATCTCAATGAATTAAAATGATGGCCATACTTTTAGAAACAAAAATCCAAGGTGCATAGTCTGCCACTGCCAGAAGATTTGATATTGAGGATAACCCCAGGAAGTTCAGGATGTAGGATCTCATTATATACCTACAGAGACTCTATTTCCCAATCCCCCACTTTTGTTTCCCCCAGACAAATTACATAAGGTGACTTAATCCTTAGAATCATAGTGAGACATTACATAAGTTATATAGTCTCCTATCGTGCTTTTTTTTTTTTTTTTTTGAGGTAGAGTCTCGCTCTGTCGCTTAGGCTGGAGTGTAGTGGCGCGATCTAGGCTCACTACAACCTCCGCCTCCCGGGTTCAAGCAATTCTCCTATCTCAGCCTCCCAAGTAGCTGGGACTGCAGGCGCCCGCCACCACACCTGGCTAATTTTTGTACTTTTAGTAGAGACCGGGATTCCCATATTGGTCAGGCTGGTCTCGAACTCCTGACCTCAGGTGATCCAACTGCCTCAGCTTCCCAAAGTGCTGGGATTGCAGGCATGAGTCACTGGCACCGGTCTTTTACTAATCTTTGAAATCCTTTAAGTGTTTACCTTGATTTTTTGAATTCTTTAGAATTTAAATTGTCTGAGTTTAAATAGTCCTGAACACATTTCTCAAACACTGTTATGTAAACAAAGCCCAGCCATGGTGATTACCTAGCCAGGTTTTTTCCAACCCCGGGAGACTTTTATCACAATTTTACCTCAGGGTCAAGCATCGGTACTGCTGAAGTGGTTTGCATTTGAACGGTCTTTCAGAAGTTGGTGCCAGATTCAGAGTTCCCTGTATAGCAGATCTGGTAAGGTAGGTGTATTAGTCTGTTCTCATGCTGCCGATAAAGACATTTCAGAGACTGGGTAATTTATAAAGAAAAAGAGGTTTAATGGAATCACAGTTCCATGTGGCTGTGGAAGCCTCACAATCATGGCAGAAGGCGAAGGGCATGTCTTACCTGGCGGCAGACAAGAGAGAATGGAAGTCATACAAAAGGGAAAACCCCTTATAAAACCATCAGATGTCATGAGACTTATTCACTAACAGGAGAACTGTATGGAGGAAAACATTCCCATGATTCAATTATCTCCCACTGGGCCCCTCCCACATCACGTGGGATTTATGGGAGCTACAATGCAAGATGAGATTCGGGTGGGGACACAAAGCCTAACCATATCAGTGGGGCCACTAAGGTATATAGGTATAAAGTGTATTAAGGTGGTGTCACCTTAATCACATGTACACTCTACCCCGGTCACAGAGCCCTGGGAGCTGAATATTGAGGAGCAGAGAGGAACAGGGATCAGAGGCACAGAATTTGGCTTGCTCTTGTAGACAGCAATAGAGATGGCACAAGGCTGAGTGAAATCTCATCAGAGTAGTGAGTGCTTAGCACATATAAGGCACCGTCCTTAGTGCCTTAAGAGATATCAAGGGAAGGTAAGGAAGATTAAAATGTGTCGTGTTGGCCGGGCGAGGTGGCTCAAGCCTGTAATCCCAGCACTTTGGGAGGCCGAGATGGGCGGATCATGAGGTCAGGAGATTGAGACCATCCTGGCTAACACGGTGAAACCCCACCTCTACTAAAAAACAATACAAAAAAAACTAGCCAGGCGAGGTGGCGGGCGCCTGTAGTCCCAGCTACTTGGGAGGCTGAGGGGCGAGAATGGTGTAAACCCGGGAGGCGGAGCTTACAGCGAGCTGAGATCCCGCCACTGCACTCCAGCCTGGGCTACAGAGCGAGACTCCGTCTCAAAAAAAAAAAAAAGAAAAGAAAAAGTGTCGTGTTTGTTTTATGTGACTCACTTTATACATACTAACAGTCAATCAATAATAATAACAAAGATAAGTGCTTTGAAGTACCTACTATGGGCCAGGTACTGTGCTTAGTACTTTATATCTTCTTTTCTTTTATTTCATGCATTCATTCAACACATTTGTCTTAAGATCTACTAGGTAGTAAGTGCTGGAAGACACTGATGAATAAAAATCTCTGCCCTGGAGGACTTTTCATTCTGCTGGGAAAGACAGGCCGTAGATGTAGTAAATAAGTAATTAAGTACAGTGTTAGAAGATGACAATTACTGTGGAAAAGAATAGATCTGGGTTAGGTGGATCAGGAATGCCCGCATCGGGGGAGCACAGAAACGGTTTACAATATTAAGTAGATGGTCCAGGTGAAGCAGGACAGTTCCCTGACCCCTTCGTGGGTGGGAACTGGAGTGCACTGGCACTGGTAGGGGTGAACTCCACTCACTCTCTGCTCTACCCGTCATGGGAGGGGGAGCACAGGTGAGCAAGTGCTGGAGCCAGGGTGCGTGCTTTTAGGTGTCGGCAAGAGTGAACTCTGTACTGGCCCATGGCAGCATCTAAGGGAGGGTGCCTGAAGCCCCTGAAGCCCCAGAGGAAGCGTTACAGTGCCCCTTTAGCTCTGCTGTCTGCAGACAGCTTAACAGCTCAGTAGAGGGTCACCGTGACAGCCTTTTGTGCCCACACTCGAGGCACACGAGTTCTTGTCTGGATTCCAGGAGGAATAAGGTCTCACAAACGAATTGAAGGTGGTAAATGTGGGGGATTTTATTGCCAACGAAAGTGGCTCTCAGTGAGAAAGGGAGCTGAAAAGGGGATGGAACGAGAAGGTAATCTTTCCCTAAGTCCAGCTGTCCCTGCCAGACTCCTCTCTGAAGCTATGACATCAAGCTGCCCCTCTCTCTGACATCCAACCATAGTCTCCAATGTCAGCTGCTTCTCCTCTCTCTGCCGGGTGAGCCTGGGGTTTTTATGCATACAGGATGCAGGGCAGGGCAGCCATGGTGGTTTTGGAAAAGGCAACATTCCAGTGGGAAAACGGGGATGTAAGTTCTCGCTTTGGACCATGGTTCCAAGCTTGAGGGTGAGATCCTTGCTGGGGACCCTCCCTCCCAGAATTTTTCTGCCTCCTGTCCCTATCACACATAGTGCTCCGTGGGAAGGTAACATTTGAGCCAACATTCAATGGAAGGTGATGAAGGAGTTAGCTATGCAGATACATGGAGAAGAGCATTCCAGGGTAAAGGAGCAGCCAGGGGAAAGACCTGAGGCCAAGTATAACTGGTATATGGACAGCAGGGAGGCCAGAGTGACTAAGGAGGAGATAGCAAGATGATGAAGTGCTTTTGTCTTTTACTCTGAGAGAGATGGGAAGCCATCAGAATGCTTGTTGTTTGTTCTGCTTTGTTAATCTGTGTTTTAGAGCAGGGCTTGGCAAACTTTTTCTGCAAAGGGCTAGATAGTAAATACTTCGGGCTTTGCTGGCCATATGGTCTCTGTTGCAACTATTTAGTCCTGCCATTGTAACACAAGAGTAGCCATAGACAGTGCGTAAACAAAGGAGCATAGCTGTGTTCCAACAAAACTTTACTCGTGGACACTGTTTGAATTTCACATAATTTTCATGGGTCACAAAATATTGTTCCTCTTTTGTTTCTTTTTTTAACCATCTGAAAATGTGGAAACCATTCTGACCTCATGGGCTGTAGTTACCCTGTGAGCCATAGTTTGTGGACTTCCATTTTAAAGGAGTGTCATGATCCGACTAAGTTTCAACCAGAGCACCCTGGCTATTGCCTTGAGAAGAGTCTGGAGGCTGAAAGCAGGAAGGCCAGGCAGAAGCTGTTGCTGTGAGCCAAGTGAGAGATGATTATGATTGCTCTGACCAGAGAGACCACAGAATTACATTCTGATTGTATCTCCACTCAACCTTTGAAATAGGTATCGTAATGATCCTTCACAAACAGGGGAGGAAATTCAGGCTTACAGACGTGAAGTAACTCGCATAACAACACAGACGCACAAATGGTGAAGCCTGGATGTGAAGTCCAATCCAATCTTGAAGCCTTGTTCTCTCTCTCCCCCTACCCCGTTTTTTTTTTTTCTTTAATGAGATGAAGTCTAGCTCTGTCACCCAGGCTGGGGTGCAGTGGAACGATCTTGGCTCACTGCAACATTCACCTCCCACATTCAAGCTATTCTTCTGCCTCAGCCTCCCGAATAGCTGGGATTACAGGCATGCACCACCACTCCTGGCTAATTTTTGTATTTTTAGTAGATACGGAGTTTCACCATGTTGGCCAGGCTGATCTCGAACTCCTGACCTCAAGTGAACCATCTGCCTCAGCCTCTCAAAGTGCTGCGATTACAGGTGTGAGCCACCACGCCCAGCTGAAGCCTTGTTCTTCAGTGTTATAACTCTGCAGTCGTGTCACATGGGCCTTTTTATCCCAAATTACAGATGAGAACACTGGGGCTCCAAGAAGTCAAGGAACTTGTCCAAGATCAAGTAGGTCTTGATGACTCCAAAGCAGCTATCCTTATTACTAATCTAGGCTAATTCTCAATTTAAAATGGGATTACTGCCCACTAGGTGCTTCTATTCTAGGTAGCAGGATTCTTTATACAATCAGTGCCTCTGAGGTGTCAATAAAGAGCCTAGGGCATTCAGGCTGGGTGTGGTGGCTCATGCCTGTAATCCCAGCACTTTGGGAGGGCGAAGGAGGTGGGCCACCTGAGGTCAGGAGTTCAAGACCAGCTTGGCCAACATGGTGATATGCCATCTCTACTAAAAATACAAAAATTAACTGGGCGTGGTGGCACACTCCCGTAATCCCAGCTACTTGGGAGGTTGAGGCAGGATAATCGCTTGAACCCAGGAGACAGAGGTTGCAGTAAGCTGAGATCACACCATTGCACTCCAGCCTGGGCAACAAGAGTGAAACTCTGTCCAAAAAAAAAAAAAAAAAAAAACCTAGGGCATTCAGAGAAGGTGGGGCGACATTCATCTGGAGGGACAAGGAGAGATTGTTTGCCATGGGCCTTAAAGAATAGCCAGCTGCCTCTAGCTATTTGTGCTGACAGGCTGATTCTTACTGAGATAGGATTGTTTGGTTCTTCTCCCAGATATTTTGTTCTATTTTGTCTTTGGTTTATTTTTTTAAGAAAATATTTTTATACATAGATAATGCTATAGATATTTTTTATTAGATATTTAATATTTTAATTATAAAGCTAATATATTTGTGACAAGTCAAACAATATAGAGATATATACAAAAAAATTAACAATCTCCTCATTACCATCCTCCAATTTCACCAGTCTGTGGTAATTAAGGTGAATCAGGAAAACAGAAAATACATCAGTATGTTGACAGAGATCATTTTGTCTAGGGCAGGGTGGAACATTAAGGCCAGCTGGCCAAATTCTACCCATTGCGTATTTTTGTAACTAAAGCTTTACCGGAACACCGCATGCTCATTCATTTCCATCTTGTCTATGGCTCCTTATATGTTACAACAGCAAAGTTGAGCAGTTGTGACAGACACTTTATGGCCCACAAAGCTTAAAATATTTACTGTCTGGCCCTTCACAGAAAAGTTTCCCAAGCCCTGATCCAGGGGATTGGTGGGGAGGGAGAATAATAATCTCCCAAAGATGTCCATGTCCTAATTCCTGGAACCTGTGAATGTGTTACCTTACATAGCTAAAGGGTTTGCAGATGAGATTAAGATAAAGATCTTGAAATGAGAGATTATCCTAGATTACCCAGGCAGGACCAATGTATTCACCCATTGTAGTCTGTAGTCACACTCTGTAGTCCTCAGAGGTGACAGAGAGAGGCATGAGAATCAGAGGGAGATTTGAAGGTGCTATGCTGCCATCTTTAAAGGTGGAGGAAGAGGCCATGAACCAATGAATGCAGGCAATATTTAGAAGCTGGAAAAGACAAGGAAAAACATTCTCCTCTAGAGCTTCTAGAAGGAATGAAGCTCTGCTGACACCTTGATTTTAATCCCAGGAAAGCCCGTTTTGGATTTACGGCTTCAGAACTGGAAGATAATACATTCGTGTTGTTTTAAGCCACTAAATTTGTGGCAATCTGTTACAGAAGTGACAGTAAATTTATACAGTCAGCTTAACAGTTATCGAAAGATTGAGATGTTGAAAGGGGATACTGAGGTAAGGGAGGAGCTATAGGAGGTGGCTTCCACCCCTAGGGCTGGGAGCAAAGGGAATTAGCCAGGGTCATTTGAACCCAGAAATGTGGAGGACAGACCCTGTGGAGTCAGGACCCAGACCTCTAAGGAGTAGGCACTGGCATACTGGTGCTCTGAGGAGCACCCTGAAGCTGCTTCTGGGAATATGGAAAATACTGGAAACTGGAACCAGCTGCTGCTGCCAGGGTGAAAAATTAGTGAAGCTACTCTGACAGGAACAGGAAGCCTTTAGGAAGCAAACAGGAGATTCCCTCCTCCAACTTCCCTCTCCGCCTCCAGCACCCTCTGTGAACAGAGTGTAACAGAACAGCTGACAAAGCAGAAATGAGGTTTGTGGAGTCTCAGCCCCAGCATCACAAAGCAGAATGCCAAGATTTGGAGCTGAGACTAGTAACAGGTACACAATGTTAACTATGTGTCTGTATCATTATGCTTTTTACTCTATGCTCACACAAATTTACATTTATTCTAGGCTTTCCCCTCTCTTTCCTATTTAGTAAAAATGTGGTCATATACATGTTACTCTGAAGCTTACTTGTGTCATTAAACAATATATCATGCATACCTTTCCATGAAAGCATATTCCAGCAGTCTCATTTTTAAAAAATTACCCAGCAATATCCCATCCAGTCATCAGAAAATTTATCCAGTGACCAAAGATTCATTTCCAGTGACCAAAGATCCTTTGCTTGACTAAACTTTTAGTCAGGCTCCTGAACCTCCTCCTAAGCCCATCTGTGCACTTCCTTGAACAATCCAGTGTCAGCAAAGAACCCTGCTAAGTCAATTTAGCAAGAACCTCCTAACCTATCCAGTCAACCTCAGTATCTGATCTGGTTTCATTTCTTATCCTCTGAAGTCTGATCACCCTGGCCTGTCTTCAAATAGAATCCTGTTAGGTTGGTTTCTCTAGAATCCTCCTACTCCTAATGCTACTTCTTAGTAATTTTCTCCCCACCTACTTTCACCTGCTCCTTGGCTATAAATTCTTCTTGTCCATGCAGTATTCAGAGTTGAGCCCCATCCCTCTTCCTGTTGGATGTGGTCCTTATACCTATCATGATAGGCCTGAATAAAGTCTTCTTTAGGCCAAGCATGGTGGCTCATGCCTGTAATCTCAGCACTTTGGGAGGCCAAGGCAGGTAGCTCACTTGAGGTCAGGAGTTGAAGACCAGCCTGGCCAACATAGTGAAATCCCATCTCTACTAAAAATATAAAAATTAGCCGAGCATGGTGGCGCATGCCTGTAATCCCAGGTACTCCAGAGGCTGAGGCAGGAGAATTGTTTGAACCCAGGGGGAAGGAGTTACAGTGAGCCGAGATTGTGCCACTGCACTCCAGCCTGGGAGACAGAGCAAGACCCTGTCTCTAAATAAATAAATAAATAAATAAATAAAGTTTTCTTTACTATGCGTTAACAAATGTTACTGAATAATTTTTTTTTTCTTTAACATCAGTCCCAGTGATTGGTTCAGGGCTTGGCATGTGACTTAATCCAGTCTGGGCACCCCATAGAGCTGAGAGTGTGGTCAAACCTACATAAACCACATGCCTGAGAATGTGAGAAGGGCGTTCCCCTATGGGAAACCTAGGTGCTTTTGGCAGGAGAAGGAAAAACAATGGTAGAGAAGCAAACAACCAATGTCCACCACAACTTCCTCATATTCTCTGCCCATTGTTTCTACTGGGTTATTAAATATTTGTTGTCAATTTATTGATGGTCTTTGTGTCAAGTCAGTGTTAACCCTTTGCATGTATATGTGTTAAAAATGTTTTGCCCAGCATATAATTTCTTTTAAGTGTGTTTTACTTCACAAAAATTAAAATTTGTATGTAATCTGATGTAACATTTTTTACTTTATGGTTTGTACATTTTTTCCCTGCCCAATGTTTTACTCTACAAAACAAAAATAATGTCTTACTCTACAAATATTAAACATATTAGTCACTAGATAGGTTAGGGGTGGCAGAACACTCTACTGGCCATAGTCACTGAGGGACCCAGGTTGATGGGGACTCCACTTCAAGATGTGTTTCTATCGTCACCCAGACAGAGGGAAGAGGAGAAAAAGGAAATGATGAGTGAGCACTGGCTCTTAAAGCTTCTGCCCCAAAGTGACATACATAATTTCCTTTCACATTTTATTGACCAAATTCAGTCACATGGTCAGGATTAATTTCAAATGGAATAAGGAAGCACAATTTCACCATGTGCTTAGGAGAGAAAAAATACACACATAAGGACTACTGTAATCCACACTTCTAGTCACCAAACATCTTCCCCACACTCAAAATACCCTCACCCACCCCTTCCTAAGGGAGTCAACCCGAAAGTCCCATTCTGGTTGGACCTTTATTCTGAGAACACCTCAGCCTGTTCAGAGATTTTGACCATGAATGTGATGGCAAGAGCCTTGATTAGATCCTTGCTGTGAAGCTGAGTCTTTATTGTTTTATCTTTAATCTGTATTGAGAAGAAACCTGCCTCCCAACCCTGCGAGTCTCTGAATTTCTGGTCTATCTTTTCCTTTCACTCCTACTTGCAAACTAGCTAGCCCTCCCCTGAACTCCTATTTGTTGTCAAATATATTGGCTATTTACACCATTATGTTTTCTAGTTGCTTCCTCTAGAGCTACAAGTTTACTAGGCACATCATCTACCTTCCAAGTAACTTTACCCAACAGCTTTACCAAATGTCTCACCATTGTGTAACATGGCTCACCATCCTTTTCAGTACCACCTGACCACTGAGCCAATGCCACTTTTTTAGGTTTTTGTTCTGGCAGCATCCCATATTAGAGATCGGTCAAGATAAGGTAGATTATGCTGCAATAACAAACTCCAAAGTCTCAATGACTAAAAAATGTATCAGTTCATTTCTTGCCTATATTACATGTCCAGTGTGCATCAGCAAGGGCATCTGCTTGTTGTAGTCACTCAGGAACCTTGGTGATGAAAGCTGTACTTCAACATATGCTTCCACGGTTATCACAGCAGCAAGAGGACGGACATGGCACAAATCCATAGCTCTGCCTAAAAGTGACACATCTTCCCCCTGCTAACGCTTTCTTATTTAAAGCAAAACCAATGGATATGCCTAACTTCAAAAGTGTGGGAAAGTGTCATCTTATCAGATTCACAGAAAAGAGAACCTGGGTATTTGAGAACAAACTTAGTGACTATCACAGGCATTTTTGTTTTGAGGACATATTGCAGTGAAATAGAATGAAGGTAACAACAATAAAAACCTTTGATTATCCATATCCCAGGATCTATTTTTAACTCCAAGCAGGGCTTCTGCTACCCTGATTTTATGGTCCTGAGGGTAGACCACAATATTTTGACCCCATTAATTGAAATTTAATGTTGCTTTAAAACTGAATAAAAAAATCTAATCCTTGAGATTGAGTTCCTTCCACTAAGCCACACTCACTCACAATAAGATACAATTGGAATATTTCCTTATTCTTTCCCCCTTCGTTACCTAATGTTTCTTATTTCTTTTCTTTTCCTTTATTTCTTTCTGTTTCTTTCTTTCTTTCCTTCTTTCTTTCCTTCCTTCTTTCTTTTTCTTTCTCTCTTTCTTTCCTCTTCCTTTCTTTTTCTTTCTCTTTCTCTCTTTCTTTCTCTTTCTTTCTTTCTCCCTTCCTTCCTTCCTTCTTTCCTTCTTTCCTGCCTTTCTTCCTCTCTCTCTTTCTGTCTCTCTCTTCCTCCCTTTCCTTCCTCCCTCCCTCTGTCTCCCTTTCTCTTTCTCTTTTTCTCTTTCTTCCTTTCTTTCTTTCTTTGCTTTCTTTTCTTTCTTTCTTCTTTTTTGAGACAGGGTCTCACTTTGTCACCCAAGCTGGAGGGCAGTGGCACCATCTCAGCTCACTGTAGCCTTGCCTTCCCAGGCTCAAGCAGATCCTCCTACCTCAGCCTCCCAAGGAGCTGGGACTACAGTTGCGAGCCACCATGTTCAGCTACCATGTTTTTATTTTTTTGTGGAGACTGGATCTCCCTATGTTGCCCAGGCTGGCTGGGCTGAACTGATCCTCCCTCCTCTGTCTCCCAAAGTGCTGAGATTACAGGCATGAGTCACCATGCTCATGCCTGTAATCCCAGGCATATTTCATTCTACTATTCTACTGAAGACTGAAAACTACAGTTAATAATGTGGAGTTTTTTAATTTTTAAAAGTTACTCATTTGTGGGGTTTTTTTTTTTTTTTTTTGAGACAGGGTCTCATTTTATTGCCCAGACTAGAGTGTAGTGGCATGATTATGGCTCACTGCAGCCTCAGCCTTCTGGGCTCAAGCGATCCTCCCACCTCAGTCTCCCAAGTAGCTAGGACTACAGCTGTGCACCATTACATTTGGCTTTTTTTTTTTTTGTAGACACAGGGTCTCATTGTGTTGCCCAGGCTTGCTTTGAACTCCTGACCTCAAGTGATCCTCCTGTCTCAGCCTCCCAAAGCATTGGGATTATTATCCAGGCATTAGCCATTGTGCCTGGATATTAATATTCTTAAAGTTATAATACCAAGAATGTTAGTGAGAAAGAAAATTGAACTGCTTTTTAATGACTAAAAAGATAAGCTTTCATGCTGAAAATAGATCCGATCTTCAATCTAGGCTTACTAAATGGTGGTTTCTTAATCATTGGTTTAAAATGCCCTGACTAGGAAATATGCCTAGTTAAACATTAAAGTGAAGATGGTGAGAGGCTTCAAGATGGCTGACTAGAAGCATCTGTAGTCGCCTCCTCCACTAAGAACGAAAATAGTGAGTAGGTAATTACACTTCAAATAGATCATCCAAGAGAGAACACTGAAATTTTACAGAAACATGACAAGCAACGCTTAAACAAGGAAGGAAAGAGAAGCAAGACAGAGTGCAGGGAAAGGTGGCTTAGAGACCCCCAGCAGACCAAATTTCCACTGTGTACTTCTGCAATCCTAGCCTCGGGAGAGCCCCAGAGCCTTGAGGGCCCAGAAACTAACACAGTGATGTGCCTGGAGAACCCGTGATGGTATTGATCCAGGGAGGGAGATTGCTCTGGGTCACACACTCCTCCTGAGTCCTAGGCAGCTTACAGGAAGGTGTCATTTTGAGATCCCAGCCACAACAGACTGCGCACTGTCCTGGGGCCCAGTGGTACCAGGTGTGAGGTATAAGCAAGGAGCAGGCTGTTGTTGCTGGGGCTGAGGCACAAGTAAGGCATGGGCCACTGCCACCAGGGCTGAGGTACAAGCAAGTCATGCATTCCCCATCTGTCAGCCTAGGCTGCCACCACTAAAAGCAACCATGCCCTCCCCAGTGGCAGGGCCAATGCATGGTAACTGCCACTCCTAACCTAAGCATTCCACCAGAGGCCTGGAAGTTGCCCTATCTCTGCACACACCACTGGGGAGCCCTGAGGACAAACTCACATGGCACCAGCTTCACCTCACCATTGCCAGAGCATGCAGTTCAGGGCACTGAAGATTGTCCAGTCCACCACCACTGACACCTGACCACTCCTCCCAGGGGCCTACCCACCCTGCCACTACCACAACAGCTGGCAATTACCTGTGCATGTCACCTGCAGGCCTGGAGACTAGCTCACACAGCCCATCACAGCTACCACCAACACCAGTGTACACTGTTTATTTTTGAATAAAATACAAACTACATTTGAAAGCTTCAACAATAGGTAGATCAAGGAGAAGAAAGAATCTCAGAACTCGAAGAACGGTCTTTTGAAATAGCCCAGTGAGACAAAAATAAAGAAAAAAGAAAAAGAATGAACAAACCCTAACTTGACACATGACACACCATAAAGCAACCAAATATGCAAACTTTTGGAGTCCTAGAAGGCAAAGAGAAAACAAAAGAGTTAGAAAACCTATTTAATGAAATAACAGATAAAAACTTCCCAAGTCTGGCAAGAGATTTAGACACCCAGATGCAAGAGGCTTAGAGATCCTCCAACAGATATAATGCAAAGTTCTTCTCCATGACACATTATAGTCAAACTGTCAAAAACAGAGAGAATTCTAAAGACAGCAAGAGAAAAGCATCTGGTTCCCTATAAAGGGACCCCCATCAGACTAATAGTGGACTTCTCTTCAGAAACTTTACAGGCCAGGACAGAATGGAGAGTATATGCAAAGTGCTGAAAGAAAAAAACTGCTGATTAAGGATACTATACCCAGCAAGATTATCCTTTATAAGTGAAGGAGAAATAAAGTCTTTCCCAGACAAGCAAAAACTTCATCACCACCCAGAATCAAAGCCAACACGTCCTATGCAACCAACACTGTAGACACATATTCAGGATAAAGTCCTCCTCTCCCCTCTGCTCCCTGCAAGAAATGCTTGAGGGAGTCCTACAAATGGAAGTGAAATAACAAACCAGAAAAACAATTCAAGATATGAATAAGAAATTTGCCAGAGAAAGAATGTTATTTACCATTATGAAACACATAAGAATGTAAGAACCACTGGTAGAGCAAATGCACAAACAAGGAAGAGAAAAGACTCAAATGTTATCACTACAGAAACTATCAAACCACAATGTTAAATCATAATAAAGAAAGAAACTACTAAAAGACTTATAAAACACCCAGAAATAATTTACTAAAATGATAAGAATAAGCTATCACATATCAATAATAACTTTGCATGTGAATGAATTAAACTTTCCACTTAAAAGATGTAGACTGGCTGAATGGACTTTTTGAAAGACCCAATTATTTACTGCCTATAAGAAACAGACATCATGTAGAAAGACACATATAGACTGAAAGTAAAAAGATGGAAAAAGATATTCCAAGCAAACAAATCAAAAGTGAGCAGGAGTAGCTACACTTAGATAACATAAACTTGAAGTAAAAAACAATAAAAAGGCCGGGCACGGTGGCTCAAGCCTGTAATCCCAGCACTTTGGGAGGCCGAGATGGGCGAATCACGAGGTCAGGAGATCAAGACCATCCTGGCTAACATGGTGAAACCCCATCTCTACTAAAAAATAAAAAAAAAAAACTAGCCGGGCGAGGTGGCGGGCGCCTGTAGTCCCAGCTACTTGGGAAGCTGAGGCAGGAGAATGGCGTAAACCCGGGAGGCGGAGCTTGCAGTGAGCTGAGATCCGGCCACCACACTCCAGCCCGGGCGACAGAGCGAGACTCCGTTTCAAATAAATAAATAAACAAATAAAGTTAAAAAAAACCAAAAACAATAAAAAGAGACAAGTTATATTAGTCAGCATTATCTACAGGGACAGAACTAATAGGATATATAAAGGGAAGTTCATTGAGTATTAACTCACAAGATCACAAGGTCCCACAATAGGCCATCTGCAAGCTGAGGAGCAAGGAGAGCCAGCATGAGTCCCAAAACTGAAGAACTTGGAGTCTGATGTTCAAGGGCAGGAAACATCCAGCATGGGAGAAAGACGTAGGCTGGGAGTCTAGGCCAGTCTAGTCTTTTCGCATTTTTTTTTTTCCGCCTGCTTTGTATTCTAGCTGTGCTGGCAGCTGATTAGATGGTGCCCACCCAAATTAAAGGTGGGTCCGCCTTTCCCAGTCCACTGACTCAAATGTTAATCTCCTTTAGCAACACCCTCACAGACACACCCAGGATAAATACTTTGTATCCTTCAATTCAATCAAGTTTATACTCACTATTAACCATCACGGAAGGTCATTGTATAATGATAAAGGAATCAATTTAGCAAGAGGATATAACAATTGTAAATACATATGCACCCAACACTGGAGCACCCAGATATATAAAGCAAATTTTATTAGATTTAAAGGGAGAGACAGAGTGCAATAAAATAATAGTGGGGGGCTTCAATAGCCCACTCTCAGCATTAAACAGATCATCTAGACAGAAAATTGACAAACATTGGATACAAACTACACGTTAGACCAAATGGGTCTGACAGACATTTATAGAACATTTCAGCCAACAGCTACAGAACATACATTCTTCTCATCAGCACACACAACATTCTCCAGGATAGACCATATATTGGGACACAAAACATGTCTCTCAACAAATTTTTGAAAATTGATATATCACAATTTTATCAAACCACCAAAAACCAAGTCAATAACAAGAGGAACTGTGGAAACTGTACAAATACATGAAAATTAAATAACATGCTCCTGAATGACCACTGAGTCAAGGAAGAAATTAAGGAAGAAATAAAAATTTATTGAAACAAATGAAAATCAAAACATAACATTCTAAAATCTATGGGATACAACAAAAGCAGTGCTGAGAGGTAAGTTTGTAGAAATAAGTGCCTACATCAAAACAATAGAAAGATTTAAAGTAAATAATCTAATAATGCACTTCAAGGAACTTGAAAAGCAAGATCAAACCAAAACCAAAATTAGTGGAAGGAAGGAAATAATAAACATTGAGGCAGAACTAAATGAAATTGACACTAAAAAACAATACAAAGGATCAGCCAGGCGCAGAGGCTCACGCCTGTAATCCCAGCACTTTGGGAGGCCAAGGCGGGCAGATCACAAGGTCAGGAGATTGAGACAATCCTGGCTAACATGGTGAAATCTCATCTCTACTAAAAATACAAAATAATAGCCGGGCGTGGTGGCATGAACCTGTAATCCCAGCTACTCGGGAGGCTGAGGCAGGAGAATCACTTGAACCTGGGAAGTGGAGGTTGCAGTGAGCCGAAACTGTGCCACTGCCCTCCAGCCTGGGCAACAGAGTGAGACTCCATCTCAAAATAAATAAATAAATAATAAAAAAAATACAGAGGATCAATAACATGAAGAGTTGGCTTTTTGAAAAGATAAACAAAATTGATAAACCACTTGCTAGACTAAGTAAAAAAAAGATCCAAATAAAATCAGAAATGAAAAAGGAGACATTATAACTGATACTCAGAAATACACAGGATCATCAAATACTTGTAGAAACAACTATACACCAATAAACTGGAAAATCTAGAGAAAATGGAAAAATTCAATATATACAACCTACCAAGATTGAACCAGGAAGAGATAGAAAACCTAAACAGTCCATTAACAAGTAAGGAGATCAAAGAAGTAATAAAAGTCTCCCAACAAAGAAAAGTCCAGGACTAGATGGCTTCACTACTGAATTCCACCTAACTTTCAAAGAAGAGCTAACACCAATTGTCTACAAACTTTTCCAAAAAATTGAAGAGGAGGAGATTCTCCCTAACTCATTCTATGAGGCCAGCATTACCCAGTTGCCAAAACCAGCCAAAGATGCAACAAAAAAGAAAACTATAGACCAATATACCTGATGAACATAGACACAAAAATCCTCAAAAATACTAGCAAATCAAATCCAACAGCATACCACAAAGATAATACACCATGATCAAGTGGGATTCATCCCAGGGATGCAAGGATGGTTCGATGTATGCAAATCAGTAAACAGCATACATCACATCGACAGAATGGAGGACCAAAACCATATGATCTCTCAGCTCATGCAGAAAAAGTGTTTAATAAAACTCAACATCCCTTCATGATAAAAACTCTCAACAAACTAGGCAGAGAAGGCATACCTCACCATAATAAAGAACATGTATGACAAACCCACAGCTAACATCATACTGAATGGGGAAAAGCTGAAAGCCTTTCCTCTAAGAACTGGAACAAGACAAAGATGCCCACTTTCACCACTCTTATTCAACATAATACTGGAAATCGTAGCCAGAGCAAGTAGGCAAGAGAAAGAAATATATGGCATCCAAATTGGAAAAGAGGAAGTCAAACTGTCCCTCTTTGCTGATGATATGATCTATGATCTTATATCTAGAAAAACCTAAAGACTTCACCAAAAAACTCTTTATTGAGAAAATAATTCAGTAATGTTACAGGATAAAAAATTAACATACAAAAATCAGTAGTTTTATTAGTAATAAACTAGCCGAGAGAGAAATAAGAAAGGTAGTTCCATTTACAATAGTGACAAAAAAATATACCTTGGAGTAATTTAACCAAGGAGGTGAAAAATCTCTACAAGGAAAACTACAAAGTACTGTTAAAAGAAATTGAAGAGTACACAACCAAATGGAAAGACATCTCATGCTCATGATTGGAAGAATTAGTATCATTAAAATGACCATACTGTTTAAAGCAATCTACAAATGCAATGCAATCTCTATTAAAATATCAACATCATTTTTTCACACAATTAGACAAAGCAATTCTAAAATTTGTATAGAACCAGGAAAAAAAAAAAAAAAAGCCTAAATAGCCAAAGCAATTATGAGCAAAAAGAGCAAAGTTAGAGGCAGATATAGTAAACAAAACAGGATAGTATCAGTATAAAAACAAACACATAGACCAATGCAACAGAATAGAGAATCCAGAAATAAATTTGCATGTTTACAGACAACTGATTTTCAACAAAGGCACCAAGAGCATACATTGGGGAAAGGTCAGTCTCTCCAACAAATTGTGCTAGTAAAATTGTAAATTCATATGCAGAAGAATGAAACTGGACCCCCGTCTCTCACCGTATAGAAAAATGAACTTAAAATAGATTAAAGACTTAAAGGTAAGATCTGAAACTATTAAAATACTAGAAAAAATATAGAGAAAACACTTCAGGACACTGGTCTAGGCAAAGATTTCATGGCTAAGACCTTGAAAGTACAGGCAACAAAAAGAAAAATAGACAAATGGGACTGTATTAAATTAAAAAGCTTCTACACAGCAAAGGAAACTATCAACAGAGTGAAGAAACAGCCTGTTATAAGGGAAAAAATATTTGCAAACTATTCATTTGTCAAGGGACTAATATCCAGCATATACAAGGAACTCAAATAACAATCCCATTAAAAAGTGGGCATAGGCTGGGTGCAGTGGCTCATGCCTGTAATCCCAGCACTTTGGGAGGCCGAGGCTGGTGGATCACGAGGCCAGGAGATTGAGACCATCCTGGCTAACACAGTGAAACCCCATCTCTACAGAAAATACAAAAAATTAGCTGGGTGTGATGGCACGCACCTGTAGTCCCAGCTACTCAGGAGGCTGAGGCAGGAGAATCACTTGAACCCAGGAGGCAGAGGCTGCAATAAGCCGAGATTGCGCCACTGCACTCCAGCCTGGGCAACAGAGCAAGACTCTGTCTCAAAAAAATAAAATAAAATAAAAAATAAAAAGTGGGCAAAGGACATGAAGAGCCACTTCTCAAAAGAATACATAAAAATGCCCTCTGTCTCAAAAAGAAAAAAAAAAACAGTTACTTTAAAGTCTGTGTCTACTAAGTCTGATGTCTGTGCTGCCTCAGCAATGGTTTCTGTCAATTTATTTTTCCCACTGCTTTCCTACTTCTTTGTACGCTTTGTGGTTTTTTTGTTGTTGTTGTTGTCGTTGTTGAAAACTGGACATTTGAATATTATAATGTGTTATCTCTGGAAAACAGATTATTTACATTCCCTAGAGTTTGCTGTTCTTGATTGTTGATGGCTTAACTTTTGTACAGCCAGGGTTTTTACTGAAATTTCCCTGAACCCTGGGAACTTAAAAAACAAACAAACAAACAAACAAAACTTTTTCCAATCTTTGAGATCTGACTTTTTGCAGGAGCACCCCTTTAACACTTAATAAGGCCATTTGAAATTCTTCTTCAGCATTCATTTCCTGGTTGCACTGAGTCTGTATGTCAATCAGTGGTGCAATCTTAGGCTGTTCTCAGTTCTCTGAACATGCATCCTGTCCCAGACATGTGTGTTGCTTTCTAAGTTGTCCTATATACACAGCACTTTTGAATTTGAATGCCCTAACTTCCCAACAATTATCTCTCCCTGGCTTTTACTCCCAGGCTTTAGGAGGGTTAAAAGATGTACGAACTGTACTCTTCGGCCCCAGGCAGTTGCAGTTTGTTTGTTTGCCTTACAATGTTTAAACAATGCCTGCTGCTTTTCTACAGTGGGTTACAGTGTGAAAACAAAAATGAGCACTTTGCATCAGTTTTTCAGGTAACACCCAGACAGGTTAGAATGGACTTACATAATAATTGTGTATAAAGTTGGCTCTGCTCTCTATAAACAAGTCCCTATAAACGGAGTCCCAAGCTCTCTATAAACGGAGTCCCACCCTGGGAAGGTGGGCTGCCATCTGTAAGACCACTATTGAGTCAGGGAAAGGGTTCATAAAGTTTTCTTTCCATTTTCAAGTTGCCTTAAAAAAAAATTGGCTGGGCATGTTGACTTACCCTATAATCTGAGCACTTTGGGAGGCTAAGGCAGGAGGATCACTTGAGCCCAGGAATTTGAGACCAGACTGGGCAACGTAATGAAACCTTGTCTCTAAAAATAAATAAATAAATAAATAAAGTAATAAATAAATTTTTTAAATGAACATTTGCTTGGTTGCTGTAAATCTTTAACTATTTCCCAAAATTCTGATAAAGTTGCTCTGACAATTTCTGGTTATTTGTTCAATATTTCTGTGGCAGTGTGAAAATTTGTAGCTGCCTACTTCTCCATTTTGATGTCCCTCTCTCCACAAATTTTGACATATTGCATCTTCATTATTCACACACATACACACATCTAAAAAAGTAATAATAGCATAATTATGGAGGTGGAGAACAGGCTAGTAGTTCTCTGGGAATTAGGGATGGGTAGAGAAGATGGGGGTTATCGATGTCAATGTTTTAATATATGCAATGTATATACATACATATATACACAAATACTATATATGTATACACACACAAACACAGGCACATATGTACACTTTTCACATATATACACATACAGATGTTCCTCAGCTTAAGATGGGATTACATTCAAAGAAACCCATCATAAACTGAAACTATCTCAAATTGAAAATGTATTTAATCAACCTAACCTACCAAACATCATAGCCTACCCTAGCCTACCTTAAATGTGCTCAGAACACTTACATTAGCTTATAATTGGGCCAAATTGCCTAACACAAGCCTATTTTATCATAAAGTGTTTAATATCTTATGTATTAATAATTTATTGGATAGTTTTTGAAAGTGAAAACAGAATGGTTGTATAGGTACTTGAAGTATGGTTTCTACTGACTGTGTATTGCTTTTTTTGTTTGTTTGTTTTTTGAGATGGAGTCTCGCTCTGTTGCCCAGGCTAGAGTGCAGTGGCGTGATCTCAACTCAGTGCAACCTCCACCTCCTGGAATTCAAGCAATTCTCCTGCCTCGGCCTCCACAGTAGCTGGGATTACAGGCACATGCCACCGTGCCCAGCTGAGTTTTGTATTTTTAGTAGAGATGGGGTTTCACCGTGTTGCCTAGGCTGATCTTGAACTCCTGATCTCAGGTGATCCACCCGCCTTGGCCTCCCAAAGTGCTAGGATTACAGGCATGAGCCACAGTCACTGCACCTGGTCGAATGTGTATTGCTTTTGCACTGTGGTAAAGTTTTAAAATTGTAGATCAAACCATTGTAAGCTGGGGACAGTCTATATACACCTACTTTTTATTTTGAAATAATTGTAAAGTTACCTGCAAGATAAATGTACAGGGAAGTCACATGTACCTTTCCTCAGTCTCCTGCAATGTTAACATCCTGTACTATAATACAATATCACAACCAAAAAATTAGCATCAACATCACCCATCCTTTCTACCCTTCCCTAATCCCCAGAGAACTACTAGCCTGTTCTCTATCTCAATAATTATGTTACTATGATCATTATTTTTAGACACAGGGGCCTTGCTATGTTGCCCAGGCTGGTCTTGAACTCCTGGGCTCAAGAGATCCACCTGACTCAGCCTCCCAAAGTGCAGGGATTATGGGTGTGAGCCACCAAGACCAGCCTATGTCTATGATTATGTTATTACATGATTGTTACATAAATGCAATAATGTACTATGTGTTCTTTTGAAATTCTTTTTTTCTTAACCCAGCATAATTTCCTAGAGATTTATCCAAGGTGTTATATTGTTTTTTCATTGCTTATTAGTAGTCCATGGTATGTATGTATCACAGTTTTAGCCATTTATTCATTGAAGGAGATTTGGGTAGTTTCCAGTTTTGAACTCATAAATACAGCTGCTATGAACATTCTTCTACAAACTTCTGTATGAAAATGTCATTTCTCTGCCTAATTGCTGAGTTGTATAGTAAGTACATTTTATTTTCAAAGGAAGTACCAAACTATTTTCCACAGTGGTTGTACCTTTCCTACGAACATGTATGTTGGTATTCATATCTAAGTGTGTGTTCCATATCTAAGAAGGCTATGTCTAACTCAATAACATAGGGATTTTCTTCTAAGACTTTTTTAACTTTAATTTTTAAATTCAGGTCTGTGATTCATTTTGAGTTTTTTTTTTTTTTTTTTTTTTTTTTTTGTATTGGGCAAAGGCCACAATAATCCTAGGGTCCCATGAAAATGCTTTAAATATTTTCAGATAATAAGAACAAACTAAATGCAATTGATGGCAGCAGCTGGCTGTCCGTGGCGGCCGCTGTCATCAAGTCAGCTGCTGTGGGGAGGGTGCCAGGAGGAGCAGAGCTGGACTGGAGTAGTGCTGTGCTCCACAAAGCCAGCAGGAGCCAGGGACAAGTGAGAGCCCCCCCACCGAGCCTGCCACCTTGGGTGCCACTGCAATGGGGGCAGGCTGAGCCACCTGCCAGCAGGGAGCAGCGTGGTTGGGCACAGAGGGGCCCAGTGAGGACCTGGAGCTGCAAGGAGGTGTGACCAGGGCTGCCTGCATGCTGCTCCACAGAGTAGGCAGGCAGGAGTCCTACCCTCCCAGGCACAGGACCTGGGCATCTCTGCAGTCTGTACCCTTGGGGTCCTGGGAAAATCCCCCTCCCCCCTCAGGCTTGCTCAGTCTGCTCCTGGTGCCTAGCCTCTCCCTGCTTCTGGTGCCTGCTCCAATCTCAGAGCAGGGTTGGGGTTGAGCTCAGGCACTGTTACAGTCTGGCCAGGTGTGTGCACACTTGGGCCAGCACTGACATACCAGCCCCCTGCCGTCTTGGACCTTTCCAGAATTTGGGCCCCAAGGAGCTCTGGGAGGAAGCTGAGGGGGGTCTGAGGACAACTCAGCACTGGACTACAGGTGCCCTTTGGCAAGGTCAACCTGGGCACCATGGAAGGTGGCAGGAGGCAGACTGGCTCCTGGGTGGAAGAGGTCATGTTACCGGTGAAGCCCCACCTTCAGGCCAGGCTGCTAGTCCTGCTGACTGGAGTGGGAACTTGCGGTGCCTTTTCCAGGCCCTCCCATGGCCACCCATGGATCAATTGGCAGCACTTCCTCCCATCTGAGGCCCATAAAAGCCCTGGGCTCAGCCAGAGCACTGCAGACAATGAGACGACCAGCTGCATAGGGGAGCTACCCTCTCAGCTGATAGTTAAACTCTTGTCAGGATGACTAGCTGCAGAAGGAGCTACCCTCTTTGCTTCTAGAACTCAACACTTGTTGGGATGACTTGCCTAGCAGAGAGGAGCTACCCTCTTCTCGCCACCCTCCAGGCAAAGAGGAGGAAAGAAGAGCTGTGGCCCTTTGGGGAGCTCAGATCAGGGAGCTCTTCAAGCCAGGGCTGTGACTCCCTCTTTGGAGCCCTTAGGTTCTTGGTGTCTCCATGCTTCCAGGCACCACCATGTTCCCTGGTGCCAGGCATGGAAGCTGCTTGTGTGTGCCTGGTCCAGCTGCAGCCTTGCAGAGAACCAGCATGCAAGCTGGCACCCGGAGTTGTTCAACCCACTGTGGCAGCTGGCATGTCTGACTGCACAGTTGGACTCCATGCTCACTCACACACCCCTCACCACTTCATGCAGTCTCCCTTGGCAGGGGTGGGATCCTGGTTGGTAGTGTGAGCCTAGCTCAGCCTGCCAGGCCAAGTGGGCAAAGTGAGCCCAGCAGGCCTGAGCAAAACTTGGACAGAGGCTCCAGCGGCCACAGAAGTTTCCAGCCAGAAAAGCAACACCCTGAAGATCCACTAACATAATTAGCTGGGATTACATTTGTATTTATAGCAACACAGTTTTAAAACATAATTTTTTGGGCTTGGTGGCCTGTGCCTATAATCCCAGCTATTGGGAAGCTGAGGTGGGAGGATCACTTGAGGTCAGGAGGTCTAGACTAGCCTGGGCAACATATGGAGACCCCGTCTTTTAAAAAAAAAAGATGAAATATTAGGCCAGGCACAGTGGCTCATACCTGTAATCTCAGCACTTTGGGAGGCTGAGGCGAGTGGATCACCTGAGGTCAGGAGTTTGAGACCAGCCTGGCTAACATGGTGAAACCCTATTTCTACTAAAAATACAAAATATTAGCCAGGCATGGTGGCGTGTGCCTGTAATCCCAGCTACTCGGGAGGCTGAGGCAGGAGAATCACTTGAACCTGGGAGGCAGAGGTTGCAGTGAGCCTGAGCCGAGATTGTACCATTGCACTCCAGCTTGGGCAACAAGTGTGAAACTGTCTCAAAAGAAAAAGAAATATAATTTTTTTTTTTGGCAGGGTGTGGTGGCTCACTCCTGTAATCCCAGCACTTTGGGAGGCCAAGGCAGGCAGATCACTTGAGGTCAGGAGTTTGAGACATAAGAAGCCTCTTTTCATAACAAGCCTCTTTCAATCACACCTAACGAGGTGACATGGAGTAGGACCCCTAAATGGTTTTAGGATGGGTGCTGGTCCCCATAAAATTAGAAGGTGGAGACGGGGATGGCAAGACCCTGTCTCTACTAAAAATACAAAAATTAACTGGGCATGGTAGTGCACACATATAATCACAGCTACTAGGGAGGCTAATGCAGGAGAACTGCTTCAACCCAGTGGGTGCAGGCTGCAGTGAGCCGATATGGTGCCACCGCACCCCAGCCTGAACGACAGAGTGAGACTCTGTCTCGACAAAGAACAAAGAAACAAACAAAAAAGGAAACATAATTAATTTTTTAAGCAGAAGAATGTACCTCTGATGTTCTTTCTGATACTAAATACATGGTGTCTTTCCACACCAATTCTTCAATTCTCTGTCAGCAACTGGATGACCTACAAGTCATTTCAATCCTGACGTCAACTCCAGGAGTTAGTTCAGACCCCCACAAATTAATGGCTCAGTCCCACAAGGATACTCTCATTCAGACACCAGTCACAAGTTCCTTAGACCACCTGCACTCTGACTGACCAGCTGTAAAGTCAAGGCTTCCTACAATTCCTTCCTCAGCATGAATAATTCACTAAAATGACCACAGAACTGAGGAAAACATGTTACTTACATTTACTAGTTTATTAGGAAGGACGCCACTCAAACAGCTGAATGGAAGAGATGCACAGGGCAATGTAATGGGGGAATATGCAGAGCTTCCATGCCTTGTTGCCCTTCCCCACAGTACTGTCATGTGTTTGCAGCGCAGAACCTCTCCTATCTCTTGTTGAAGAATTTATAGCTCAATCACCAGCCCCTTCTTCTCCCTGGAGGTAGCGGATGGGATGAAGCTGAAAGTTCTCACTTTTCAATTATTTTGGGGGTAGAAGGAGGAAGTCTCTCTCTGTCACCCAGCCTGGTGCTCAATGGTGCAAACACAGCTTACTGCAGCCTTGACTTGCTGTGCTCAAGCGATCCTCCCACCTTGGCCTCCTAAAGTACTGGGATTACAGGTGTGAACCACCATACCCAGCCCCACCTTCTAATTTTGTGGGGACCAGTACCCATCCTGAAGCCATCTAGGGGCCCCACTCCATGTCATCTCATTAGGTATGATTGAAGGAGGCTTGTTATGAAAGCAAAAGATACTTCTGTTAGAAAATTCCATGTGTTTTAGGAGCTCTGTCTCAGGAAGGAGGGACAAAGCCCAAATACAGTTGATCTTTGCACAACCAGGGGATTGGGGAGCTGACACAGTAGAAAATTCTTCACACAGTAGAAAACTTACATATAACTTTCACTCCCCAAAAACTTAACTATTTATAGCTTACTGTTGACAAGAAGCCTTACTAATAACATAGTCAATTAGCACACACATTGTATATTATACGTGTTACGTATTGTAGTCTTATAATAGACTAAGCTAGAGAAAAGAAAATGTTATTACAAAAGTCATAAGGAAGACTGTTCATTAAGCAGACGTGGGCCATTATAAAGATCTTCATCCTTGTCTTCACATTGAGTAGGCTGAGAGAGAGGAGAAAGACCAGGGGTTGGTCTTGCCATTTCAGAGGTGTCACAGGCAGGAAAAAAGTCCACATATGAGTGCATCTGCGTGGTTCAAACTCATGTTGTTCAAGCGTCAACTGTATATATTTCTACTGTAGCACAGAAACCAAGAAAGCAAAAGTGCCTAGGGCAATGGAAGTCATAACGTGGCCCTTTGAGTTAGGTAGTTTTACCAGCAGTTTTGAGACTATGGCAGCTTGTAATGGGTCCAAAAATAAGCATCAATGGATGATGATAGTGGAGATGCAGTGAAATGAACTGGCTTGGGCTTTGATTTAGAGTCAGTTGGACCGGCTGATGGATTCATTTGGGAGGTGAATGAAAGAGAGAAATCAGGATGTTTTTACAGCTTTTAAAATTTGAGGTCAGGTATGGTGGCTCACACCTGTAATCCCTGCACTTTGGGAGGCCAAGGTGGGTGGATCGCTTGAGTTCAGGAATTCAAGACCAGCCTGGGCAACATGAAGAAACCCTGTCTCTACAAAACATACAAAAATTAGCCAGGCATGGTGCTGGGCACCTGTAATCCCAGCTACTCAGGAGGCTGAGGCAAGAGAATCACTTGAATCCTGGAGGCGGAGGTTGCAGTCAGCCAATATTGTGCCACTGTACTCCAGCCTGGGTAAAAGAGCAAGACTCTGTCTCAAAAAAAAAAAAAAAAAAAAAAAAAAAAAAAAAAAAAAAGAAAAGAAAAGAAAAAAGAAAGAAAGAAAAATAAATAAAATTTGAAACCTTGCTGGCTCTCTTTTAATAGGTTTTCTTTTTCAATATTTAAGAAAACCTTTTTTCTTTTAAGCTACTGATAGCTTATAGCAATTTGGTAAGGCATACTTTCGCAAACAAAAATTCAAACATTTGCTTTTCCTTCCTACTTAATTCCTCCAACATTTGTAAACTAATCATGAAGATTCTTATTTTTATGACAATATAGTTATTTGCATAAGTTCAATAAGAAGCTCTTCTCTTTAACAAAATACAACTGGAAATATTGGTTACATTACCAAAGCTTTGATTGCAGTGTCATATTGTATTAGTCTGTTCTCACGCTGCTATGAAGACATACCTGGGACTGGGTAATTTATAAAGAAAAGAGGTTTAATTGACTCAGTTCTGCATGGCTGGGAATGCCTCAGGAAACTTACAATCATGGTAGAAGGTACCTCTTCACAGGGTGGCAGGAGAGAGAATGGTTGCCGAGCAAAGGGGGAAGCCCCTTATAAAACCATAAGATCTCCTGAGAACTCACTATCACAAGCACAGCATGGGGGGATTCCCGCCCCCCCCCCCCCGCCACCAGTGCTGTTCATTCATTCATTATCAATTGAATTGATAATGATTCAATTATATCCACCTAGTCCTGCCCTTGACACCTGGGAATTATTACAATTCAAGGTGACATTTGGTTGGTGACACAGGGCCAAACCATATCATTCATATATATATATTCATATATATATAGCAACGTCATATTTTAAAATGTGCATAGAATCATAGAATGCCAATTTTCAAGGGTTCTCAGCCTTATAGTGAACAACAGTTGTCACTTTCAGGCAGGCCCAGAAACCTCAAGATATTAGATATTGCAGGCAAAGTCTGATGTCTGCCTTGGTTTGACTTCCTAACATCAAGAGGTTTTTAAAAGTCCAATCTGAGACTCGTCGTCACCATTTCCAGCAAAATAAATTTAAAACAAGCTTATGTGGTTATTCTTGCTGCACTTATGTAAATAATCAGGTCAAGTTTGAAACTAAAATCATTTAAAAAAACAAATTGGTCTTACTATGATTATCTTTGGTGGAAACGGGAATGACTGTAGAGAGAAAAATTATGTTTCTGATGAAAACTATAATACACCTGTTATTAGATTGCAGCTTTGTTCATTGTTTTTGAGTTTTTATCATATATCTATAGACTAGACTGGATCCTGAGTTCTCATTGCCTTCAATATCTGACTACAATTCTCCAACCATGAACAAAAACTGCTAAGCTGAACAACTCGATATAAATTTCAAGGGATAAGTCCCATGCTTGATGAGGGAACCACACAGAGGGTTCGGCAGAACACCTGATGCCACAGCCAGAGACATTTAAACTGCAAACCAGGACGAGAAATTGCTGACATCATGTTGTGGACAGTGTTTTCCAAGACTGTCAGAAGAAGACTCGCTACCATAATAAGACTCTTTCCCTTCTTAATTTTTTCTTGCTTTTGCCCACCTGTTCCACTTGGCAGGATAATGCTGTAGTTAAAATTTCACAATCAGTTGTTTTTGTGGGTAAGTTGATAAAGTGTAACACGTCAAACCCAAACCTTTACAGGACCCAAGAGAGCTTTTATTCCACCTAGTGGGTAACTTTAGCAACATCCCTAATGCAACTGTTTGTTCAAATTTTACTAGTGGCCTCTTTTGTAGAGTTAGCACTCTTTGCTTCAATTTAACCAATTCCTGAGATGCTAGATGACAGAATGGCTACCTACTAACCAAACAGGGGGAAATCTGTGCTGTTGCTGACACTTGTTGTTGTACATAATCTGGTATTATAGAGACTCAGTTTCAAAAAGTTAGCAGGCTACTTGGTTAAAACAGGTAGATTTCTCATCTGGCTCATTCTTTGATCTATATGATTTTAGTTGGTTTGGTTTATGGCAACCCTAGCTAAGAAGCATACTCTGAACTCTTGGCATTGTCCACCTGATAGTCATAATTCTCAACTATGTTCTCTCAAAAAGTTTTAAATGTTTGTATACAGCCAACTGTTGAATGTCAAGTGGTCTCTCTTCACCTGCAATGACAGAAATGCATAATCGTGAGGACACTGTAATCTATAAATGATGTGTTGAGACTAGAAAACCAGAATGATGTTAAGTGAGGGTAGTGCTAACGCCCTCCGTCTTAGTGTCACAATTTCACCTAGGTTAATTGTTAAATAAAAATCACAGGATGCCATTGTTTTGAACCAAATTCCTGCATCAGGCCTCCAGACCAGACTAAAAATCAAAATGGTGTCACCCATGTTCACTAAAACAAAACTGAGTTATCTGGTTTTACAAAAAATCATGAGAGAGAGACCAATTTTCTTTTTTTTTTTTTTTTTTTTTTTTTTTTGAGACTGAGTCTGGCTCCGTCGCCCAGGCTGGAGTGCAGTGGCCGGATCTCAGCTCACTGCAAGCTCCGCCTCTTGGGTTCACGCCATTCTCCTGCCTCAGCCTCCCGAGTAGCTGGGACCACAGGCGCCCGCCACTTCGCCCGGCTAGTTTTTTGTATTTTTTAGTAGAGATGGGGTTTCACCGTGTTAGCCAGGATAGTCTCGATCTCCTGACCTCGTGATCCGCCCGTCTCAGCCTCCCAAAGTGCTGGGATTACAGGCTTGAGCCACCGCGCCCGGCGACCAATTTTCTAAACAGAACAGTTTTAATCTTTAACAGCCATGATAATGAAATTTCCTCTGTTTTAATCCTTAAAATAGAATATCTGAAGTAACCCAATGTTAACCAATCCATTTTCTTTCTGTTGTTCTGTCTCCATGTCTCCACCTGAAAGAAAAGTAACTTTGACATGACCAATCTGCTTTTTGTTGTTTCTGCCTTCTTCAGTCTATTTTCTGTCTCTAAAGCTAACATCCTCTGCTTGATTCATTGCAACATTTATTCTATTTTGTGGAATGAAGGGTTATCCAATTCTAGGATTGCAATAATGCCAATGAGATATTTAATCTCAATTTGTTTTAGTTTTGTTTCTTGACAATGGAGTGGTTTAGGCTAGAGAGCATTTTCAAAGTCATGAGCATATAGACTTCAAGTCAACCCGTTAGATAAGATCACCCAGTGATAAAATAGAGAAGAATGCAAGGACCGAGTCCTGGAGCAGTACAACATTTAAAGATTGAGCCAAAGAGGAGAAATCAGCAAATAAAAAGGAGGCCCAGTGAGGGAACAGGACTATCTGTGATGTGTAGGTAAGTTCAGGGAGAAAAGTGTTTCAAATCAAAGGAGCCATGTCAATTATTCACGATTCTACAGAAAGGTCAATTTAGATATGGATAGAGAATTGGCAATTGCCTTTGGAAACAAGATCATTAGTAATCTTGATAAGTGATACTAATGATGGAAGTCAAAGCTGGATCAGGGTAGACTGAGAAGTGAATGTGAAGTGAGAAGTAGGAACAAGCACTATTGGAGAGATCTTGAAAAACCTTTCTGAGAATTTATGAAGATAGCAGAAAAATAGGGCAGTTCCTAGAGGCAATTTTGGAGTCAAAGGAAGTTTATTTTAGATGGGAGAAATTTCAGTATATTTATATGCTGATAGGAGCAATTCAATTGAGAGGGGAAAAACTAATGATGCTGGAGGGCAGGTAATGGTAGGAGCAAAACCCTTAGGAATGTGCGTGAAAAAAATCCAGGTCACTGGTAAAGGTACTGGCCTTCCTAGGCGCAGGGACACTTTATTCATAGTAACCCAGATGTTCTATGCAGATAAGGGTAGTTTTGATGGTGAGAAGGGAGTTTATTTGATATCCTTCATTTTTTCCATGAGGTATGAGGCAAAGTTGATTAGTAAAAAGTGGGGGTTGGGGAGGAGGTATATAGAAGGCTTTTTTTTTTTTTTTTTTTTTTTTTTTGAGACGGAGTCTCTCGCTCTGTCTCCCAGGCTGGAGTGCAGTGGCCGGATCTCAGCTCGCTGCAAGCTCCACCTCCCGGGTTTACACCATTCTCCTGCCTCAGCCTCCCGAGTAGCTGGGACTACAGACGCCCGCCACCTCGCCCGGCTAGTTTTTTGTATTTTTTAGTAGAGACGGGGTGTCACCGTGTTAGCAAGGATGGTCTCGATCTCCTGACCTCGTGATCCGCCCGTCTTGGCCTCCCAAAGTGCTGGGATTACAGGCTTGAGCCACCGCGCCCGGCCCAGAAGGCTTTTAGTAGAGACAAAAAAGAATGAAATAATCCTTCCATCAAGTCTACTTAAATGTCAATTTAGTGGATAAAACTCTCCCAGAATTAAGTACATCTCCCAAACCCTTCTTCTTTCTCAATGGACCGTTTGCTCCCTTCTGGTACTCAAAAAATAACATTTGAAATTGTATCTTTGTTCGTTCACTTGTCTGATTCCCCATTAGAGAACTACAGAAGGGCAGGGACTTTGATTCCCCAATGTATATTTAGCCGTTAGCACAAAGCCAACAGATAGTCACTAAATACATTTTTTTTAAACAAAAATGTTAATGAACACCTTCAAAATTTTGTCTTACGCCACCTCGCAAAAATTCTTGTTTGTGCAAGTCACTTTTCCTTTCTGAGCTTTCATTTCTGAATCTATACCCTGGGAATTATCTCTTCCTTGCCTACCTCACCGCGTTATCAAGAGGAGGATCTGAGCCAATAATGCTACAAATGCTTCATTAAGGGCCCCTTAAATGTAACGGATTTCTATTTTTAGCCCACTGGTAGCCTCGCAAGTAGCAGGTGCTGAAAAAGCCTTGCTTATTAGGGGTTGGAGGACAGCATTGTTTCTGTGACCGTAGGCGTCGAAGCTATGCAGAAGCGTTCCACGGACCGCGGAGAGATGGGGCTCAGGCCAGCATCCCTCTCGCCCCTGCCCTTCCCGGGAGGCGCTGGCCGAGCGAGGATGGGGGGGCTGGGAAGCCGAGGGGGTAGTAACTGTCAAACCTCGCCGCTTGGCGCCATTATTTAAATAGAACGTGCCTGTCTCGCAGTTGTACGTGTCCGGGGCGGGGCTTCGAGCGCCCTAAGCGGGGCGGAGGCCAGAGGCGGGCTGGGAAGGTGGAGGGGCGGGCCGGGGCGGGGCCAGGCCGGCTAGAGGGGCGGGTCTAGCGGCGGCCCCCGGCGAGGTTCACTGCGCTTGCGCTGACAGACGCAAGATGGCGGACAGTGCGGAACTAAAGGTAAAGCGCAGCTCGAATTCACTTCTAATATTCGGCCGCGGAGACGGCGCCTCTGGTGCCTGGGGGGATGGGTCCGACCCTGGGGGGCCGCTCGGGCCTGACTCCACCCGGGCCTGGAGTTGTAGGGAGAGAGGCGCGCCCGGTCTCAGCAGAGGGGGCCCGCCTGCGGCGGGCCGCGGGCCCCGGGTGCCTCGGGGGCGCTGACGGGTCGTCCCCGGCGTGTTATTGTTGTGGGCGCCTCTGGCGGGGGTGGCGGGGGAAGAGATAGGGAGTCGGGAGGTAGGGGCTGCAGCTGTCTCCTGGGCTCGGCTTTTTCACCTTCTAGTTAGCCTCCCCGCCCCCCATGGGGAGCTGGGGCTGGGGGCAGGGTGCTCTTGTAGGGGGGATTGGGAAAGCTCCCCGTGGCCGCTTCCTCTTCCTCCTTTGCAGTCCCGGGCTCCTGTCAGGCGCTCTTCTCAGACCCCCGGGAACTTGGCTCCGGCCGCCCCGCCCCTCCGTGGATCCCTGTCGCCCCCGCCCCGGACTCGGCTCTCCCCGGCTGCTCGCTTTCAGGAAGCGCCTGGGGTGCCCCGCTTGAGGGAAGCGCGATCCCGGGGCGATAGGGTGGGGATCTGGGGGAGAAGCTCTGGTAAAGTTTAGCGAGCCCCGGGCCGGCATTGGGGTTCGGCTGAGAGGTAGCGGGGGAGAGTCAGCCTGGGCGGGACGTTACTCTCTCTCTGATTCCGGGCAGCCGAGGGGAGAAACCCCCTCGAAGAGTGTGTCTTTGGAAGCAGTGTTGGGAGAGGGGGATGTAGCTACCTCTCTCCCTTCTCTTGCCTTGGCTGGTGTGGAGGGTGAGAGGAGCCTTTGGGGGTCTCTGCACACACCATGATGGCGATGCTGTAGCTGATGGAGGTGAATGGTTCGTGTTTATATCCCCCCATTGCCTTTTGTTTGTAGGGACATCTTGCTGGCCATGTTGATTTGAACGAAATTCTCCCCTCATGCTACTCTAACCCCCGATAAATAGAACGTTCCTCTTAACTGTACCAATTACTCACGCCTCACGAAATTAGATGAAAGGGTGCCCCCTTTTCCCCGCTTTTCTCCCACCCCAATCTTTACCTGATGATGGCTTCTTTACCGAAGCAGATATACCACTACACAAGCAGTTGGGGGAGGGGGGGTGGAACCCTTATGATTGGATTGTGACAAATGGGGCTCCGCTTGAATAATTTTGGTTTAGTAGCAGGCAGTTCTTAACTAACGCGTATTATTTCGAGGCTCTGAACGCGATCTTCTCTGTGGCTTCCTGTGTGTGTGAACCCAGCAGCTGGTTATGTCTCGACCCAGAGAACTGACATCTCTGTCAGAGTGGAGATTGGGATATACAATTGTAAATCTTTGGAGAGAGTCTTCTTTTTATAATTAATACAAATTATTTAATTTTTTTCTCCGTTATAATGAAACGACAACTTCTAGAACAACCAAATGCCAGATTTGATTCTGTAGAGTTTTTCCTGTGGAATATCCTCACCGAAAGATCTTTTCTCCTAATAACTTCACAATGTTTACACTCCAAGATTTATGTATTAAAGTATTGGCTTTGAGTGTCATTCATTTAAAATGTACTTATAATTACAACTTTATTTAAGGGAGAGCAGATTTAGAATGGATGGTTTTGGGTTTTCTCCAGTTTCAAACTATTGACTGAAATGAGAAAGCCTTAGGAATTTGAATATTTGGAGATAGTTAACCCTTGAAATAAAAAAAAAAGCACACAACTTTAAGACATGTTTTCTATGATTTTTCTCTTATGATAGAGTCATCATGTTGCTGTGATCTTTGCCTTCTAATATTTATTTTGTTAGGAGTTCTTTTGAATGATAGCTAATCAGTTGTTATACATGGACCATAGAATAAAGCCGAAAAGCTTGTGCAGACTATATTGTCACTCTTGATGCTGTCCAAAGAAACTAGTATGGAAAGCACATGCTGAGAGATTTCCTTCTTTGTTCTTTCTCATTTTAAGAAAGTGCCTTTGGGGATGGATCAGAACCCTGGTGTGAGTCTTGTTAGGTAAAGTTTCTCTTTACGAAAGTGAACCAGTATCAGATAAACACCAAACACTTGAAGAAATGTTATTTTTCTAAAATTAGTCTCGTTTTTTGCTCTCTCCCAAATCTACTTGAGTTTTTCCAGAGGAAGTTTTTTTTTTCTACTTTTATGTTCCTGTTGTATAATTTTTCAAATTATAATAACTGTTTTGACATGTTGGTATGTCATTGTGTGTGTCTGAGACTTTGAGGAGCTGTGTGATAAATTGCTTAGCTGGTGATAACTGCATTAAAAAAATTTGGTTAATACTTTATTGTGGTTAGATTTGCTGTTCTTTTTTTGGGGGGTGGAGGAGGTGATCTCAGGAACGCCTACCATAGTTATTTGAGAATGTGTTAAAAAAGAATGTGTATATATAATTTTCTGTGCAGTAAGGTTTGGCAGATACTCCTTTTGGAAATGATATTTTCGGAAGGCTTTTTGTTTGTGATTTTTTGGAGGTAAATATGCATTCCTAATATACGAAAAATCAGTAAGAAGAAAATCTAGTTTTTTTGAAATTTTAAATGGGAATAGAGTACTTCAACTGTGAAGCTTTGCATAACATTCAGTGACTTTTCATTATCTTAGGTTTCAGCCCCATACTTCATTTTGCTGTGTATTCATAATTATTTTCCTCATGGCTTTTTTAGTGAGTCCTTTTAAATCTATAAGAAATCTGCAAAGATCAGATGGGAAAACGGATAGATCTTTATCCCCTGTAGGAATTGCGCAAGCTGCAACACTTCAAGATATTGCCAATAAAAATTAGATTGTGAATCATACATATCAAAATGAATTCTCTATGCACATTTGTTTATGAAAGGCTTAATTTTTCATTAGGGGAATACCCATAAATGACATTTTAAGAATGTGGAGGGTATTTTGTCATCTTTAGGAACTTAGAAGCAGGAGGGTGTGATGGCCAGATGATCTTGGTGGTTAATAAGCTGACAGCTTCATGCAGCTCCTCTTAAAGTACTTTTAAAAAAAATATGGTTTTTTTTTGGAGTAAAACTCAAACCAAATTATATTGCCATTTTAATTTACAGGAAGAAGAGTGGGAGAGAAGAAGCTCATCGTCATTTTAGTGGAGTAAATAATTAAATTAAATGGAAAGAGAAACCATAATTATAAAAGTTCCTATAAGTGTGTTAGTGAATTCTATTGTTCTTTTCTGCCTCTTTATTTTCAAGAAATAGCCACTTAATTTTGATCCTTACGCTGTAATTTGTCTGCTTTTATTTCAGATAGAGGCAAGTACGTCTGACAGTTTATTCATGGATTTGATTTGAATCTCTGTAACTTGCTTTTGTCAAGTGCCACATTTAGATGGCTTTTGTTTTATGTCATTATTTTTATGAACAGTATTTAAAAAACACTACAGTATAGTTTATAAAATACTACAGTATAGTTTCTAAGTATTTCATATGATTGTTTTGAAATACTGCCTTCTTTTTATCCACCGTTTTCTCCTGGGCGATTGCATTGTCTTTCTCTTCAAAGAGTCTCTTGTAATCCCTGTTGATTGCAGTAGTGCTTGAGTCCATAGCTGATTAACCTTGGGTTTCTCCTGGTGAACTCCATCAGCATGCTGCTCCAGGGTTCTTGCTGAGGCTTTTGAGTTTAGTATAATTTGTACCCTTTCTTGCTGGTAACCAGGGATAAGAAAATAAAGTGGCCAATGGTTGTAGTGGGAACTGGGAAAAAGTATCCAAGTCCCAGAAAAACTGGGTGTTTATGATGAGATGTAGCCTTTAAAAAACAATGACCAAAAACGGATTCATTACTTCATAGAGTTGGCTGTGGTGTTTTCTGAAGTATTTGACCCTGGCATGAAGCATCTTGCTTTTTTAATGTTTGAATAATAATATCTTATTTATATAGTACTTTGCAGTTCATAATATATTGCATTATCTCTTTTGATCTTTCCAGCAGTTCTTTGAGGTAGGAAAGGCGAGTGATAACTAAATCCTTTTTATAGATAGAGAAAGTGAGCCCAGAAAGGGTAAGTGACTATTGCAAGGTCATACAAATAAAAGTGGCAGGGACTTGAGCCTACGTCTTGTGTAGGCCTCCTTAAAGGTACTACAGCAGACCTGGAGTCCTCTAGGGTGCCCAGTTCACAAAAATTTCTACTTATGTTGTTGCTGATACTTTCCCTTTTGGGAAAGCTCTATGCTAGGGTATTTTTGGATATTCCTAGGGCATTTTGCAAGCTTCCTTTCAAAAAGTTTGGAGTTTGTTAGTTGGAATCATACACATTAATTTTTGTAAGTGTCATTTTGCTTGGGAAAATTTCAGAGAATCTGAAAAGTAAGCAGAAAAATAAACAGTACCTGTAACCCCAACACTCAGAAATATCATGGTTAACATCTGGGTATTTATGCATTTAGATTTTCTCTCTGTGAGCATATGTATATGTATATTCATCACAAAAAGATACAACACTATTTTTTATTTATAATCTGCTATTTTCATGTCTATCCAGATTAGTAAATACAGGGCTGTACGATCATTTGAAAGCTTACATTGTATTTTGTTCAAATAGTCCCTATCAGATTAGTCTACCTTTTTTTTTTTGTTTTGTTATTTTGAGACGGAGTCTTGCTCTGTTGCCCAGGCTGGGGTGCAGTGGCATGATCTTGACTCACTGCAAGCTCCACCTGCCGGGTTCACACCATTCTCCTGCCTAAACCTCTGGAGTAGCTGGGACTATAGGCACCCGCCACTACACCCTGCTAATTTTTTTGTATTTTTTTAGTAGAGATGGGGTTTCACCGTGTTAGTCAGGATGGTCTCGATCTCCTGACCTTGTGATTCGTCCATCTTGGCCTCCCAAAGTGCTGGGATTACAGGCGTGAACCACCGTGCCAGGCTTAGATTATTCTACTTTTTTTGCAGTGTCTTTGCAGCCTTGTGCCAAAGTTTGCAGATGTTTTATTTTAACTAAATATATTGATATGACAGATCTTTTTTGTGCTTTAGAAAGCAGTGCAGGCTGGACACCGTGACTCACAGCTCATGCCTGTAATCCCAACACCTTGGGAGGCCAAGGCGGGTGGATCACGAGGTCAGGAGTTCAAGACCAGCCTGACCAACATAGTGAAACCCCATCTCTACTAAAAATACAAACAATTAACTGGGCATGGTGGCAGGCGCCTGTAATCTCAGCTACTCAGGAGGCTGAGGCAGGAGAATTGCTTGAACCTGGGAGACAGAGGTGGCAGCGAGATTGTGCCACTGGACTCCAGCCTGGGCGACAGTGTGAGATTCTGTCTCAAAAAAAAAAGAAAGCAATACAAATGTTTCTTTTATTTTTCTAGAGACAGGGGTCTCGCTGTGTTGCCCAGGCTGGTCTCAAACTCCTGGCCTCAAGCAATGCTGCCTCGGCCTCCCAAAGTGTTGGGATTACAGGTGTGAGGCACTCTGCCACTGTGCTCAGCCTGCAAATGGTTTTTACAGGTGTGAGGCACTGTGCCACTGCGCCCACTCTGCAAGTTAGATAAAATGTTTTCAGAGAAATAAATTAGTCATTCTTGGTTTGTTCATTGTCATAGCTTTATTGTTTATGTTTCTGTAATGTGTGAGATAAGATTATTAAATGATGGCAGATACAGGTTTTACAAAATGTAAGCAAACATTACTTCGGCATCAGAATGTTTGATAAAGTATGAAACTGCTTGTGAAATAGTATTTTATAATCTATTCATACTATTCTATGAATAGTAGAATTTCAAGTATGCAAGTATGTTTGATTTTGGAAATTATATCACAGTGATCAAATATTGCAAGTTTTTGTACCTTATTTAGATGCTTATCAGTTTTTTTTGTTTGTTTGTTTTTTTGAGACGGAGTCTTGCTCTGTGGCCCAGGCTGGAGTGCAGTCACACAGTCTCAGCTCACTGCAAGCTCCGCCTCCCGTGTTCACGCCATTCTCCTCAGCCTCCTGAGTAGCTGGGATTACAGGCACCAGCTACCACGTCCAGCTAATTTTTTGTATTTTTAGTAGAGACGGGGTTTCACCGTGTTAGCCAGGATAGTCTCCATCTCCTGACTTCGTGATCCACCTGCCTCGGCCTCCCAAAGTGCTGGGATTACAGGTGTGAGCTACCACGCCTAGCCGATGCTTGTCAGTTTTTAACTGGCATTTTTTTTTTTTTTTTTGAGATGGAGTCGCACTCTGTCGCCCAGGCTGGAGTGCAATGGCGAGATCTTGGCTCACTGCGATCTCTGCTTCCTTTGTTCAAGTGATTCTCCTGCTTCAGCCTCCCGAGTAGCTGGGACTACAGGTGCCTGCCACCACTCCCGGCTAGTTTTTTGTATTTTTAGTAGAGACGAAGTTTCGCCGTGTTAGCCAGGATGGTCTCGATCTCCTGACCTCGTGATCCGCCCACCTCGGCCTCCCTAAGTGCTGGGATTACAGGCTTGAGCCACGGCGCCCGGCCTTAACTGGCATTTTAAAACTATATTGAATATTGCCAGGCATGGTAATCCCAGCACTTTGGGAGCCAAGGCGGGCGGATCACGAGGTCAGGAGTTCGAGACCAGCCTGACCAACATGGTGAAACCCTGTCACTACTAAAAATACAAAAATTAGCTGGGCATGGTGGTGCGCACCTGTAATCTCAGCTACTCAGGAGGCTGAGGCAGGAGAATTGCTTGAACCCGGGAGGTGGAGGTTGCAGAGAGCCGAGATCGTGCCCCTGTACTCCAGGCTGGGCGACAGAGTAAGACTCTGTCTCAAAAAAAAAAAAAAAAAAAATCCCCCAAAAACCAAACACTATACTGAACATTAATATAGAGAAAATGGAAATAAGACTTTGCTTTACTCATATTTTTAATCTCAAAACAAAGTGTTGCCATAGTATTAAATTGGGAGGTAACATTGTTTCAAGGATCTGCAACCTCTGCCTCCCAGGTTCAAGCAATTCTCCTGCCTCAGCCTCCCAAGTAGCTGGGATTATGGACAGGTGCCACCACGTCCAGCTAATTTTTGTATTTTTAGTAGAGACAGGGTTTCACCATGTTGGCCAGGTTGGTCTCAATCTCTTGACCTTGTGATCCACCTGCCTTGGCCTCCCAAGGTGCCGGGATTATAGGCGTGAGCCACTGCGCCTGGCCCAGGATCTGGTTTTAGAAAGTTATAGGCGTGAGCCACTGCGCCTGGCCCAGGATCTGGTTTTAGAAAGTTAACATAGGCAATGAAAGCATTTTTATTTTTAGTAAAAACCTTTAGGAGTTAAACCGATTAGTAAATGCATATGTGAATTAACATGCTGTTTGTGCAACATCTGAAAAGTAGCGCATGTGGAAGGAACTTGAGGAAATTGATCGTACTCTAAATTTGATTCCTTAGAATTTGGTCTTCACCTAAATCTGCATTTATGTAACATTTTATCATTAGAATTTCTTTGAAATAGGCAGTAGAGACAATTTTTAAGTACTTAGTTGTCATTAACTATCAATTTCAGAAGTAGTACTAATTGCCACTGCACTTTTTGTTAGATGTTTGTGACTATACTTGCCCTTCCATGTTAAAAATTGTGCAACTCCTGTTACTTTTGATTCCCTGTACTCTTGGTTTCAGTAGTGTCACATGAAAAGATAATTCCCTAGAAACGTTCCTTCAGGGTTTTCTGGTAAATCTTCAGTCTTAGCTATGAACTTCTAAAATTCATCAAAATGAAGAAACCACCTTTTTTTTCAGCTTTTCCTTAGATCAAGCAGACAAAACAAACATTAAAATCCTTTGAACATTAATTAGTAATGGAGGTATCAGTAACTCTCACAGGACTGTTGTAAAATGTTCCTATTTTTGAAAACTTCATCTCTTTCTTACCTTTTCTGCTATTCAGTGCTTTCAGTTTCCCCCCTTTGGTTGCTGGGTTAATTTCACCAAAACACTCCTTTCATTCTGTCACTCCTATCTATAAAAACTTTGAATAGCTTTCCATCAAAAACTGGATAAAGTCTTAGTTCTAAGTCTAGTATTCAAGATTTTCTATAGTCTGACCCCAGTCCACTTTGTGTGTGTGTTTTGTCTCTTCAGCTATATAGCAAAAGCCCTTAACTTAAAGCCAGAGCTGTTCGTTTGCGTCTTTTTGTTGGCTTGTGTTCTGTTTTTACCCCCCTCCATTCTCCCATCCCTACTCTGTGGACACAGTAGGTGTTTTTAATATACATGTGTCAGATGAACAAATTATGTTCAAGATTTGTTTCTGTCAGAGAGTGGGGCCTGATGCTGTTGTTTGTAAGACAATCTAAATTGAAAATATTCTTAGGGTCGTATCTTCGCTCTTTTTTCTTGTTGCTGCTTAGATGAACTTGAATAACATTAAATCCAGAATAATTTATGAAGGACTGTTTTAGATTTACCTTTTACATTATTTTACGTTATAGAGATAATAAATGAATACAATTCTCATTGTAATAATCTAACCGTAAATAGGGTAAAAATGGAAAGACCTCATCATCTTCATTCTTAGAGGCAATCACTTTGGTGTATATCTGTGTATTCTTATTTGGGTGGGCAGGGGGAGGTAACAGCCTTATTGAGATAAAATCAACATATCCCATTACAGTTCACCTATTTAAAGTGCACAATCAGGTGGTTTTTGGTATATTCACAAAGTTGTGTAACCATTAACCACAATCAGTTCTAGAATATTTTTTCACCTCAAAAAGCAACTACATCCTTTTAGCATAATCTCCTTCCTAAACCTTACCTCACTCTTAGCCCTAGGCGACTGATAATCTATTTTCAGTCTCTGTAGACTTGCCTATTTTGGACATTTAATATAAATGGAATAAAAATATGTCGCTTTTTGTGTCTGGCCTTGTATTCTTTTTTTTCTCTGCATGGGCATTTAAATGTGTATGTCTGTATAATATTTTTAATTTATTGTGTGTGTGTATGTCTAAATGAGAACAAAACTAGACACACAGAAGGAACTTAAGTGAATGTACATGTACATAAATATCTTTCCTAAAACCATAAGTGAGATCATACTATACATGACATCCTACAATTTGCTTTTTTTCACAATAAATAGTGAAGCTCTTTCCAGGACATGTCCAAACAATGAGATGGTTTCATTCTTTTTAACAGTGCATAATATTCCATATGTATGTTTATAGAGATTTACCGCTTGAATTTATCAATGTATATGGTTAAAAGTTCTTAAGAACTTGTTTTGATGGTTTTGCTATACACTACTGGGTTTTTTAAAAAGATAATTGCCACATTTAATGTAACCTCTATAGTATTAATGCTGGAGTTTCACTTAACAATAGGAATGAAAACATCACAGGTAAGGGTTGTATAGCTTGAGGAGAAATGGAATGCAGCGTCTTTATGCAGTTCTGGCAGTGCACAGCCAAAGCATTTCATTTTGTATTTGGGTTTCTGAATGTGAGCAAGCCTGTTTTTAAAAAAGCTCATGGCATAGTGCTTAAAATAGAACTTAACATGCTATCTTGTGCTTTATGGTGAATTTTAAGACTCTTTCTTGCAGTCATGCAAGTCTAATCTTAAAGATTGGAAAGATTTCAGAGTAAATATTTTTTCTCATATGTTAAAATCATCATTCTGGTCTATGGGCTTCTGTAAGTTACCCAAGAAGGGGACTGAAGAGGCACAAAACTGGCTCAGAAACTGGCTTATAGTAGATTCTCAGTAATTGTTATTTATTCAAGAATTATCACATTCTGTTATTTATTATATTTTTGGGTATCTGCTGTGTATGAGGTACCGGGTTATTGGTGATTTTAGTATATTATCACGTGTGTGTATATTTATTTAAATATTTCTGTTATAGTGGAATGTTTAGTAAAAATTATCTTTTTAAAAATTATACAAGTAATGCATCGGTTATTACAGAGGTTTTCAAAGTCTGTTTCTCAGGCCCCTGGTGGTTCCTGAAGTTTTTCTGGATGTTCTCCAGGTCAAAATGATTTTCCTTATAATAGTAAGGCATTATTTGCTGTGCTGACATTTGCAAAATCATTGGTGGGTAAAACCGCCAGCACCTTGGCACAAATTAAGGCAGTGGCACTAAATCGTGCTAGTAGCAGTGTTGTTCATCACTATGTACTTGGAATTAAAAAAACATGCCAGTTAAACTTTATGTCCTTGATGAAACAATAAAACTTACTAATTTTATTGTATCTCAGTCGTTGAGTACATTTTAAAATATATTTTGTATGATGAAATGAAAAGTACCTGTAAAACACTTTATTGAATATCAAATCTGATGGTTAACTCAGGGAAAAGAACTTCTGGAGTTGAGTTGTGAGCTTTTTAAATGGAATACCATTTTTACTTGAAAAAAATGGCTGGCAAAGTATGGTTATACAGACTTGGGTATTTGGCATACATTTTCATGAAAATAAACAAAGTGCGCCTGTCACTGCAAGGAAAACAACTGACAATATTTGTTACTAATGATAAAATTTAAGCTTTCAAGTGAAAATAGAACTTTGGAAGACGTATTTGCCACTGTGAGCTTGACAGTTTCCCAATACTTGACTTTTTTGATAAGATCAGTGTGATATTAATGAATGTGTTATGTTGAAGTTGCATAGTGAAATATGTCAACATTTGGAAGAACTGCGTAACTCAGTGAACTAATATTTTCCAAATAACCAATGCATGACATTACAAAATCATGCCTGGATGAAAAGATCCATTGGAAATGGAAGATAGACCAATGAATTTCAGTTTATCAGAGTGGGAAATATTCATTGATATGGTTTCAGATTCCTGCATTGCAGCAGCCTTTAAGAACCTGCCATTTGTTGAGTTTCAGTGAAGGATCAAAGAATATCAAAAGTTATCTGAAAAAGCTAGAGCATTTTAATAAAAATACTCTATTTTTTCCAAACTCTATAGAGCTTCATAAGGCTAGACTTCCTTTATATTCTTCAAAGTAATCTAATAAACAGATTGAATGGGAAAGTAGATGTGAGAATCAGGATGTCTTTATTAAGCTAGATGTTAAAGAGATTTGCAAAAATGTAAAACTGTGATAGTCCTCTAATTTTTATTAAAAATATTTTTTAAATACAAGATGTATGTTAACAAGTAATGGATTAATTAATTAATTTATTTTTTGAGATGGGCTTTGCCATGTTGCCCAGGCTGGTCTTGAAGTTGGGGGCTCGAGTGATCGCCTGCCTCGGCCTCCCAAAGTGTTAGGATTACAGGCGTGAGACACCCTGCCCAGCTATTATTATTTTTTTAATGACAAATATTTTAAAGTTTTCTGCTTTAACTGCAAATACAGTAAATATTGATAGATGTAATCAACATAAAGTTTTTTTTTGGGGGGGCAGCGGTCCTCCACTTTCAAGAGTATAAAAGAGTCCCAAGAGCAAAAACTTTGAAAACTTGATCTTTTTTAAATTTAAAATTTACAGTACAGCAGTGCATAATTTAAAATGGGACGATCCCTTTCACCTTCTCACTCGTGGTATTTTTTGTAACTTAAAAAGAAAAATAAGGCTGGGAGCAGTGGCTCACACCTGTAATCCCAGTGCTTTGGGAGGCCAAGGCAGGCAGAGTGATTGAGCTCAGGAGTTCCAGACCAGCCTGGACAACATGGCAAAACCACATCTCTATCAAAATACAAAAAATTAGCTGGGCATGTTGATGCACACCTGTGGTTCCAACTGCTTGGGAGGCTGAAGTGGGAGGATTGCTTGATCCTGGGAGATGGAGGTAGCAGTGAACTGAGATCCACTGCACTCTAACTAGGTGACAGAGTGAGACCCTGTCTCAAGAAAAAAAAAAGAAAAAGTTTACTTCTAGTGATCCTCTTAGAAGGCAGTTTGCTAAGCAGGGTTATTTAATTAGATCCTGTATCTCTCTAAGTAATGCTAAGCGGTAATAGCTTGCATTGTACTGAATGAATGTGCTTGAAGTACTTTTTTTTTTTTTTTTTTTTTTGGATGCAGGGTCTCACTCTCTTGCTCAGGCTGGAGTGCAGTGGTATTATTATGGCTCACTACAGCCTCGAACTCCTGGGCTCAAGTGAGCCTTCCACCTCAGCCTCCTGAGTAGCTAGGACTTCAGGTGCATGCCACCATGCTCAGCTGACTAAAAACTTTTTTTTTTTTTAATAGAGATGGGGTCTTGCCATGTTGCCCAGGCTGCTCTCAAACTCTCAGAATCACGTGATCCTTATGCCTCAGCCTCCCAAAAGTGTTAGAATTCAAGGTGTTGAGCCACCGCACCTGGCTTGAAGTACTTTTAATCAGTAATGGTGTGGGAAATATATATAACTTTTTATTTTTTCAAGGTTATGTTTTTTGGTTTTTTCTTTTTTTTTTTTTGAGATGGAGTCTCACTCTGTTGCCCAGGCCAGATGATCTCGGCTCACCACGAACTCCGCCTCCTGCATTCAAGCAATTCTCCTGCTTCAGCCTCCCGAGTAGCTGGGATTACAGATGCTCACCACTGTGCTCAGCTAATATTTGTGTTTTTAGTAGAGACGGGGTTTCACCATGTTGGCCAGGCTGGTCTTGAACTGTTGACCTCAGGTCATCCACCCGCCTCAGACTTCCAAAGTTCTGGGATTACAGGTGTGAGCCACCATGCCCGGCCTGATTGCTTTTTCTGTAGTAAAATACAAGAATCACATGAATAAATGAAAAATTCCCTAACTTAATGTTAGCCAATAATTTCCTCTCCAGCAGAGCTTAGCTCTTACCAAATATATATGATTGATTTGCATTCTGCCTATTTTGTTTTTTTCCTTTCCCTTTTGTGGGATAAACATGAAACAGGACCTAGAAATTGTAAGACTCTGAATGCTTTTCAGTTTCTTTCTGCATTTCTTTAGAGTGGTGTGTGAAAAACTCCAGCCTCTGTTCCTTAAACATCTTTCCCCAGGGTGTCAGAGTAAGACTGGAAAAGGAATATTTTTGTTCCAGAAGTTACTCTAATATGTGATTTCAAAATCAGGTAGCATCTTAAAGGTTAAAGACCTTTAAAAAAAGTATAGTATTTTGTGTCTAATTGAATCATGATCAGGGAAAAGAACATGAATTTTAGAATTGCCATTAGTCTTCACCTCTGAATTTAGATAGTCCCAGGAATAAGATTAATGGTCTTTTAAGTGTGAGTAGGTCTAGGTCTGTCCATTTGTTCCAGAGAGGAATTTTATAATCTCTTGTTGAGGCTACTTAACCTGGCTGATAATGTTTGGGGAACAAGGCAGGAGAAGGGTGTCCCACTTATGAGTATGCAGACTTTGCTTAATCTCCGCATGTTTAGACTTGTGCCTCACCATTGATTTTAGCTCCCTGCTGGTCTGAGTCTGGAGCCTCTCTGGTTCAGTTGTTCCAGTAAGCCTCTGGGTGACATTTCTCCATAGCAGAAAGTGGAGAGGAAAGTTTTGGAGACCTGAAAATATGTATAGGGTGGACGTGGTGGCTCACACCTGTAGTGCCAGCACTTTGGGAGGCTGAGGTGTGCAGATTGCTTGAGTGCAGGAGTTTGAGACCAGCCTGAGCGATACGGCGAAAACCTGTCTCTACAAAAAAATATAAAAATTAGCTGGCTGAGGCACGTGCCTGTGGCCCAGCTACTCGGGAGGCTGAGGTGGGAAGATCGCTTGAGCCAGGAGGTTGAGGTTGAGGCTCTAGTGAGCTGTGATTGTGCCACTGTACTCCAGCCTGAAGGACAGAGCGTGGCAAATATACATGCTCATAGATTCCAGTAATTACATCTGATGATGTTTGTAGAAGAAGGGACTTAAGTTAATTACCCCAGTGATCTACACGGGCTTAAGTCTTTTTTTTTTTGCGACTGAGTTTGCACTCCTGTCACCCAGGTTGGAGTACAATGGCGCAATCTTGGCTCACTGCAACCTCTGCCTCCTGGGTTCAAGTGATTCGCCACCCTCAGCCTCCCAAGTAGCTGGGATTACAGGCGTCTGCCACCATGCTTGGCCAATTTTTGTATTTTTAGTAGAGAAGGGGTTTTGCCATGTTGGCCAGGCTGGTTTAGAACTCATGACCTCAGGTGATCTGCCCACCTCAGCCTCCCAAAGTGCTGGGATTACAGGTATGAGCCACCGCCTCTCACCTGGGTTAAGTCTTGAAAAGTGCTCAGGTTTGTATGTGTCCATGCTGTCATCCACGAAGAAGTTGAATCATCAGAGTTATGAGAAAAGTCCAGCTTTTTGGCAGAATCATAGACCATTAAATTCTGTATTACACTTTAAATGTTTTTGTCCTTTTTTTTTTTTTTTTTTTTGAGGTGGAGTCTTGCTCTGTCACCCAGGCTGGAGTGCGGTGGCACAATCTCGGCTCACTGCAACCTCCACCTCCTGGGTTCAAGCCATTTTGCTGACTCAGCTGCCCAGTAGCTGGGATTACAGGCGCACACCACTGTGCCCAGCTAATTTTTGTATTTTTAGTAGAAATGGGGTTTCACCATGTTGGCCAGGCTGGTCTGGAACTCCTGACCTCATGATCTGCCCACCTCAGCCTCCCAGAGTGCTGGGATTACAGGCGTGGGCCACTGCACCCGGCCTTGTCCATTATTTTTATGGATACATTTTACAAACTCTCAGTAAAACGTAAAAATAGTTACTCCTTTACTGGCCTATAAGTATTCTTTGCAGCTATAGGTATTCTCTGCTAAATCTTGCAAACAAATAAGCATTCTCCCCTCCTCTCCCCTCCTCCTTCCTTTTGCCTGTTTGGCCTTTGGTATCACATTTACTTAAAGCAAGGTTCTTATCCAGTCATTCCATCAATAAAAGTGAGTGCTGATTTATATGCCAAATCAGCTGCGTTAAATGCTCACACGTCATTTGGGAATGAAATAGTTTTTGCTTTTGTGAAATTACATTCTAGTACTCCTGTAAGTATATGAAAAATAGTTTGGTTCTCTTGTACCTTTTCATATTTGAATTTTTATAGAGAACAGATGTTTTATATAATTAGCAAAAACTTTATTTTGGGAAATGTTTTCTTGAATATGAAATAACAGTGTTAAATGCATTGTTAAAGTTTAATAGTCATTTGTTTTAAACATGCTTCCTAAAGGTAGTTTTTGAAGGAAGGAGATGTGGGAGGAGCAAAGAAAAGATATGAAAGAGTTATTGTAGGAAGTTTGATTGCTGACTCACTGGAAAGTTATTGAGATGCCTGTGCCCATTGAGATTGACAACTGTGGATGTAAAATAACATCCATCTGCATGAGTGCATGCATTCTTTTCTCCTACAAAGTGGGAACTACATGGAGGGACAAGGGAATTTTGCAAAGGAATGTTTGGGGCCAATGAATAGGGCATGACAGCATCAGTGAATTAGACATCTTTATGAAATTGAATTCTTGCAGTGAAGCAAGTAAGAAAAGGAGGTTGTAGTTGGAAAATGGAATGTTCAAATTAGTGATTTTGAAGGTGGTGCAGGTTCTGCTGGAAAAGGTCTAGGATGTGGCCCATGGAGTGGGTAGCTGAGGGGGAAAGTAATGATGAGGAGTTAAGTTGGAGCCTGTATGGCCAAGGCAGGTACTAAAACTTTACCTCAGTGAATGACAGGATGACCTAGAAGATGGGCTGTCCAGTACTATAGCCACTAGTTCTGTGTGGATATTGAGAACTTGAAATGTGGTTAGTCCTAATTAAGATCTGCTGTAAGTGTAAAACGTACTGGATTTCGAAGACAGTATGAAATAAATAATGGAAAATATCTCATTAATAATTGATATTGATTGTATGTTGAAATAATATTTTAGGCTTATTGGATTAAGTAAATATATATCATTAAAATTAATTTTACCTACTTGTAAGTTTTTGAAATAGAAATGTGGTCTCACTATGTTGGCCAGGCTGGTCTTGAGCTCCTGGGCTCAAGTGATCGTCCTATCTCAGCCTCTGAAAGTATTAGGATTACAGGTGTGAGCCACCATGCCTGGCCTTTTTACTTTTTAAAATGTGGCTAGTAGCACGTTTAAAATTACGTATGTGTCTCAACATTTGCAGCTGACATCGTATTTCCTTTGGACAGCACTTTTCTAGAGATATTACTGCCCATAAGTAGAATGGGGATTAGGTGGGAGGACAATTGTAGGGGTCTGTAGAACCCAGTGTCAGAATCCTTTGGGAGAGGGAGTAGACGTTGAGGCTTATTTTTCATTGAGTTCCTGGTGCTTTCTCTTCTGCTGTTCTTTGTGCTTGGAATTAATGACCTTCTTTTCACCCCCGCCCCCCACCCCTGCCTCCCTCCACGGAGTGGCTAACCTCAGGGAGTTTGCTTCATTCCTGTTTTCTTTTTCTTTTTTTTTTTTTTTTTTTTGATGGAGTCTCACTGTGTCGCCCAGGCTAGAGTGCAGTGGCATGATCTTGACTCACTGCAACATTTGCCCCCCAGGTTTAAGCAGTTCTCTGCCTCAGCCTCCTGAGTAGCTGGGATTACAGGCGTGTGCCACCACACCTGGCTAATTTTTTGTATTTTTAGCAGAGATGGGGTTTCACCATCTTGGCCAGGCTGGTCTTGAACTCCTGACCTTGTGATCTACCTGCCTTGGCCTCCCAAAGTGCTGGGATTACAGGCATGAGCCATTGCGCCGGGCCAGCTTCATTGTTTTGAGGAGAATAATGATAAATGATAATAGAAAGCAATACCAACAAAACAACCATGTAAATCTAAGTAGTTAACAATGTATTCATAAGAGGAAGAGGTCACTTCTGGCTAAGCTTATTTCAAACTGGGCCTTAGAAGAGTTTTGGAAGTTGGTGGCCAGGCACAGTGGCTCACACCTATAACCCCAGCACTTTGGGAAGCTGAGGTGGGGCGGAACACTTGAGGCCTGGAGTTCGAGACCAGCTTGGCCAACTCTACAAAAAACAAAAATTAGCCATGGGGAGCAATGTGAATCTGTAGTCGCAGCTACTTGGGAGGCTGAGTTGGGAGGGCTGCTTGAGCCTGGGAGGTCAAGGCTGCAGTGAGCCATGATCATGCTACTGCATTCCAACCTAGGTGACAGAGTGAGACCCTGTCTTTAATAAAAGAAAATTTAAAAAGGGGATTTTAAAGGTAGTAAAGGATTACTGGGATATTTTTTGAAGCAGGGGGAACAGCATGAGCAAAGGTAATGAGGAGAGAAAACACTGAGGTATGTTTGCAGAACAGCTACTAGGTCCACATGTGGATATCTGTGTAAAAGAGTTATGGGAAGTTGGGGCCAGATTGTTACGAGAATTTTCCACTTTGAAACTATGTGAGTCTGAAACTGTGTTGAATGCTATAAAGCAAAGGGACAGAATTCTGTAAGAACATTAACCAGGAAACCTGACTGAGTTAGTGTACTCAAAGAAGACTTCCCTGTTTCTGAATCATCTGAACTACAGACTTCCTCCACATTCAAGTCTTTTCAAATCTTCTTAATGTTATGCCTTCCTTTCCTTCTTGGTTGTTACCATCAATATTTCAGACTCTTGTAGTGTCAATTTGGTATTCATAAAACAGCCTCTAAATTGGTCTATCTTACATCCCCTTTCAAATTATTTACTCTTCATTTAGATTGATTTTTTTATATGTCTGTTTCCTCCCTTTAACATTTTCTGCAGTTGAAAGTGTTTTTATAACTTCTTATTCTTTGTAGGATTAAGTATAAACTTCAGTTTAGCCCTTAAAACTAAAACATTATTGTTTGAACACTAATTGCTGAGTTTGGATGCCAGTATGCTCAGTAGGCACTGGGCACATTTATATAATGTCCTTATTTGTGAGAGGTTACATGTATAATTTCTAATAGGTTTGCATTACCAATATGGTTTGTAATAATTAACAGGTGCCAAACCGTTGTTCCTCATATTTATTGACGATGAACAAGACAGTCTCTATAGACAGAGCATATATTTTGGATCAAGAATTGACAAGTAAACAGGGCCTTTCTACATATGGCATGAGAGTGGTAAACTGAGTTAAAGAGGAGAGCACATAAAAGGGTAAATTTTTTTAATGTTAGTAGTGGATTAAGGAAAATATCCCAAAGGTTGTGACATCAGAGTTGAGAACTGAATGAGTTGGAGTTAGCTAGTAAAAGGCTGGGATGGGAGAGGGGAGGAGAAGAGCTTCCTGGAAGATGGAGAGTTGGTTAAAAGATTGATTACGGTTGTCATGCTAAGGAGTTGGGACCTCTGAGTGCAGTAGGTGATCATGGAAAAGTTTAAGCACAAGTGTGACATCATTAGATTTATATTTTAGAATGATCACTGGCAATAGTGAGGAGAATGACTTGGAGAGGATAATATTGGAGGCAGGGAGAAAAGTTAAGAGTCTCTTGCAGACTCTGAATTAGAGTGGTAATAGGGACTAAGACATTTTAAGGTGTTAAGATTGACAGGACTTAGTAAATAGATTGGATGTGAACAAGAAGATGGTGTAGCAGCTTCTGGCATTGATGGGTGATTAGGTGGATGGAAGGTTTGGAGAGAGTTGATGTGTTAGGTTTGAGTATGTTGAGTTGATGACTCCTGGGACATAAAGGAGAGGTGTTTAGTAGATATGGATTTGGAGTTTAGGAGACCGAGGTTAGGCTGGAAATAAAGATTTGGATATTGTTAATTTAGAGATGGCGTTTTGAAGTTACGAGTGAATGAGATCACTCAGGAAGACAGCTGAATGAAAGCAGGATTGCTTTAGACTTAGGATTCAGTGATACTGTTTCTCTTCTGTCATAGAGTTTATCTCTACTTTTTTTTTCCTTTTTTAAAAAATAAATTAATTTTTTTAATTTTAATTTTTATTTTTAGACAGGGTCATGCTCTTTCACCCAGGCTAGAGGCTTGATCTGCTGGGCTCGAGCCATCCTCCCACCTCAGCCTCCTGAGTAGCCTCCCAAAGTGCTGGGATTACAGGAAGTAAAGTAACTTTTATTTTTAACTTTTAAGAACATTGACTGCATTGAGTAGTTGGAGAAGTACTCTGGAATTTGATTAGGTATATGTTCAAGGAATGGTATTAAGAATGAGTTTTCAGTAATTGTTCTTTTTGACTGATTATGATAAACTCATATTTTATTTCACTTTCTAATGTCCACAAAAGATAGAAGACTTTTTCTAAAAAAAACCATAACCACAGATCATTTCTTCTTTTGGCTAGTTTATGAATTGTCCTTTAGACATGGACAGTTAAACTTTTTTTTCTTTTTGACAGAGTAAGTTGTAGATAGCTAAACTTTGTTTTTCTATTTTTGTGCATTTTAAAAAAATTGGTTCTTATCTGTAACTTTACTATTCTTTTTTTTTTTTTTCTTTTTGCTTTTTTGGTTAATGTTCTGGATATGTTAAAATGGATGCTAAAAAGTATAGTCTGGGTTTTTGGCCTCAGAGTTTTGTGAGTAGCTCATTTTCCTTCTCTTCCATAAATTTCAGGAAGAATGTGTAATATTTTTTCATGGGCCTCACCTTTAATAGGTATTTTTATGCACATTAATGGAATTTTTGAAAGAAAATAAAAACATTTTCTTTCTTTCTTTTTGTTTTTTTTTTTTTTTTTTTTTTGAGGCAGAGTCTCTCTGTTTCACCCAGGCTGGAGTGAAGTGGAGTGAAGCTCACTGCAACCTCTGCGCCCACCCAGCCCCCCGCCCCCCGCCCCGGGTTTGAGCAATTCTCCTGCCTCAGCCTCCTGAGTAGCTGGAATTACAGGTGCCCACCACCACACCCGGCCAATTTTTGTATTTTTAGTAGAGACGGGGTTTCACCGTGTTGGCCAGGCTGGTCTCGACCTCCTGACCTAAGGCGATCTGCCCACCTCGGCTTCCCAAAGTGCTGGGATTATAGGCGTGAGCCACCGTGCCCAGCCAAAACATTTTTTTAAACTTGCTTTTGCTACTGTAGTAACTTTGTAAATGTTACTTTAAATCATAAAACTTAAATTTTAATCATAATAATCTGTTCTGAAGATAATGATCATAATGATCTCTAAGTTTTATGGAAAGTTAGCAGTTTTACTTTACATAGACTAAAGGATGCTTTTGTTGTAAAATTGTTTCTCTTATCTATAACTAGTAGAATAATTAAGTGAAAGTGTTCCATTCTGTGTAGAAAAGAAAGGGTTGCTATCATTAATAGGCTTCTGATGGAATTTTAAAAAATATTTAGGCAAGCTGTCATTGCAAGACTTGAATAACTTTTTGCTGTAACCTATTTTTTTTTTAAGACGACGGAGTTTTTCTCTGTCGTGCAGGCTGGAGTGCAGTGATGCGATCTCTGCTCACTACAACCTCGGCCCCCCGGTGTTCAAGTTATTTTCCTGCTTCAGTCTCCTGAGTAGCTGGGATTACAGGTGCCCACCACCATGCCTGGTTAATTTTTATGTTTTTAGTGGAGACAGGGTTTCACCATGTTGGCCGGACTGGTCTTGAACTCCTGGCCTCAGGTGATCTGCCTGCCGTGGCCTCCCAAAGTATTGAGATTACAGGTGTGAGCCACCGTGCCTGGCCACCTAGGACTTTTAGAACTTTTGTGTACATCTTTTTAAAAACTTGTTTCTGTCTAAAACTTATCAGTCAGGACTGAAATATGATAACCTTAATTTTCTTGTGCCCTCTGGAAGATGTTTATTTTTACCTTAAGATAGGGGAATCAGGCTGGGTGCGATGGCTCACACCTGTAATCCCAGCACTTTGGGAGACCGAGGTGGGTGGATCATGAGGTCAGGAGATTGAGACCATCCTGGCTAACACAGTGAAACCCTGTCTCTACTAAAAATACAAAAAATTAGCTGAGCGTGGTGACATGCACCTGTAGTCCCAGCTACTTGGGAGGCTGAGGCAGGAGAATCGCTTGAACCCAGGAGGCACAGGTTGCTGAGATCGTGCCATTGCACTCCAGCCTGGGCGACAGAGTGAGACTCTGTCTCATAAAAACAAAGAACAACAACAAAAAAGACTGGGGAATCCTAGGAGAAAAGAGCATCCTAGGAGAAAAGGGAATCCTTAAGAAAAGAGACATCTTAATCGCAAATATTGAATAATCTTATTTGTAGCCTTAAATTTTATTGTTACTTGGAGGAGAATCTCTTATGATATTCTCAGGGCCCTAGAGAGTTGACATTGTCATATTCCAAGTTCTTAAGGATGACTTGGGTGAATATTTAAGGTCACAATTCTCAGATTTTATATATGGCACAGAACTGGAAAGGGTGTATTAAGATGATGAAGAGGAATTCATATCATCTGTTGGGCACTTACTTGGTGTCATTAACTATACTTGCATAGGGGATATGGAAATAAGTATTTATCCTTGAAAAACTCAAAGTCTATGAGAGGACATAAACTGGAAAATCAATGATATACCGCATTTTGTGATAATTGTACGATAGAGGGGTATAGGAAACAGTTTTTCAAAAGGGATTTGAAAGGCTGGAATGAAGAGCTGAAAAATATGAAGTTTAGTGGCATGAAACGTTAAGTTCTACTTTTAAATTAACAAAAATTGTATTCGAGGATAAGGTGGTTTGACTTTATACTGTAGCCGTTTATGTGAAAAAGATAGAGTAACGGTTTTAGTTAACATAAGCAACAGGATGATGTGGATGCAGCCCCCTCCCTGCTGAAACGAAAGAATAACACATATCATACATCCCCTCTTGTCCAAATAAAACAAACCTAAAATGTGAATGACTTTTTAGGTTATATTGGTAAAAATATGTTCATATTAGGAGGGATAGTAATACTGCTGTGTTTGGGACTAGTCACACCATATCTAGATTATTTCATTCACTTCTGAGTACTATGAACTGCAGAATGCTTGAGAAGGATCAGGAGTGGGAAGGGGTCTAGCTAGTTGAAGGAAAGGAGTCCTTTTAACACATTTTAAGCATTTTAAGAGTCGATTCTGATATACCAAGAGAACGAAATTTTAGAACCATTGGTCAGACTTTAAAGGGAACTTTCAATTCCTGCCCCAATTTCACTAATGGGGCAGCTTTTAAAGGTTGTGAACTCTTAGAAGTGTTATAGCAGAGGCTGGGGGACCATCAGTCAAGAAAGTTGGAGTAAAACTTCATATATTAGATGGAGTTTTAGACAAGAAGAAGATCTTTAAGTTCATTTATGATACTCTGTTACTGTTATTTCCAAAAACATTTTCATACTATCTGATAGTGTCTCTAGTTGTTATTACTGTGTAGCATTGTGTGACGGTTGGCATTTGCCTTTTGAGTCTGAGCTCCATCCACTACTTGCTAGCTCTGTTACCATCAGTAGGTTACAACTGTTACTCTGAAATAGTTCTGTACCATCCCTCTAGGACTTTTCCTTAATCTCTGTTCTAGGACCCAGACTGAAGCTGTAATTTAGACTGTTTAGTTTAGAGGATGCATTCTTCTCACTTTTTGTTTTGTTAATACATGTTTCTTCTTTTAGGCTTTTCAGCTTTCTCTCAGATAGGGTATACTGTTTCTTTCATTGCCTTTTGTTTTATCTGAAACTTAGATCATCTAATTGCAAATGCAGTGTTTTGTTTGTTTTGGTAAGGGGACAGTTAGGAAAGAATAATCATCTTTTAGAATTTAATAGACTTAAAACTTCTTAAAGCCCTACTTAGTATTTTTAAATTCTAGATTTTATTTGAAAAGTGAATGATATTGTTCTCATGATCAAGTACAGTCTAATTTTTAAAAGACCTACCTGTTTGTAGAATATTGAACATGGCCTGTAGTGTCTCTTTGCAGTATTTCTTGGTCCTGTCTCCTATATTTCCACTGCACAGTTCCTTCTTACCTTACATGTAGATAAATCCTGCTCGTTGCCGTATCTTTTAGCTAGAAGGTTTATTTCTTAGTTTTTTTCTCATTTCAGCCATCCTATTGGTGGTTACTTCAGTAACTTCCTTAAGCACTATTTCAGTTACATCTTTACTGCCTCTAAAATATGCATGTATTCCACTGCCTGCTCACATTATACTGTATGAATTCCTTGACTGTCATTTAGTGCCCCCGTCACCCATTTCCTGTCCCTCAGTTTAACATATACTCAGCCCTGGCTGAGCTTGTGATAAGACGTTGTATTAGTTAGTTGTGAGCTCTGGAGTCAGGTCAGATTTGAGCCCTATCTCCATCACATATTCACTGTGTGATTTTAGATGTAATGTCAGTTTTCTTATCTATACAGTGAGAAAAATAATACTCTGTCTTGTGGGTTCATGTGAGGATTAAATAAGATAATCATGCTTATTAGTATGTTACTGGTACATTATAAGTATTTAATATATATTATGTTTTGTCATTTTTACTCTGTCAACTCATGTAAATGACACTAAAAGTTATGGTTGAAAACATTGCTAATATAGAAAGATTTCACTAACTATATGGATTGTATTTCTTCAACTATAGAAGAGTAGAAGAATGAGAAGAAAATTTCATTTAATACAGTTACAATGTTGAATTCTGAAATTTTAAGGAACCCTGAGAACTTCTAGTTAATCCCTCATTTTTTTTTTTTTTTTTTTTTTTTGAAGTGAGAAAGCAGAACCTGTAAGATTGTAATTTGGTAAATTAGTGGCCATGAATCCAAATTCTGTATATGCCAGTACCATTATATTGTATTGTACATTTACTCAGCATATTTTAGGTATTCAGTAACCTTTGAGAATTGAATTAATATGATGATTACGCGTGTTTCTGAAGACTAGTTTATTTCTATGTATTCGTTGTTCCTTTCTTCTCTTCCTATGCATACTCATTTAGGGCCTGTGCATGGATCCAAAAAGCATTTATTGAACATCTGTGTTCAGAGCAGCCTTTTTCTTAAATAAGAGCCATATTTTCCCACCTCTGCGTAAGAAGTTTGGCAATGTGTTAGGAATTTACACTCTAAATTTTAAAATTAAACTAAGTCCTTAAAAATTTTTTTTCCTTTTTTCTTTTTGAGACAGTGTCTCACTCTGTTGCCTAGACTGGAGTTCAGTGGTGTGATCACAGCTTACCACAGCCTCGAACTCCTGGGCTCAAGGGATCCTGCTGCTTCAGCCTCCTGAATTGCTGGGTCTGTAGGTGTGTGCCACCAATGGGCCTGGCTAATTTTTTTTTTTTTTTTTTTTTTTAAGTACAGATGAGGTCTTGCTGTGTTGCCCAGGCTAGTCTCAAACTCCTGGGCTCAAGTGATCCTCCTGCCTCAGCCTCCCACAGTGCTAGGATTACAGGTGTGAGCCACCACACCTGGCCTAAACTTTTTCTTTTTAGGAAAAATATTATACTCCAATGTTACAATGTTCTGAGTTGGATTTGTTATTTTTATTTTTATTTTTTTTTTTTTTTTGAGACGGAGTCTCACGCTGTTGCCCAGGCTGGAGTGCAGTGGCGCGATCTCGGCTCACGGCAAGCTCCGCCTCCCGGGTTCCCGCCATTCTCCTGCCTCAGCCTCCTGAGTAGCTGGGACTACAGGCGCCCGCCACTGCGCCCGGCTAATTTTTTGTGTTTTTAGTAGAGACGGGGTTTCACTGTGGTCTCGATCTCCTGACCTTGTGATCCGCCCGCCTCGGCCTCCCAAAGTGCTGGGATTACAGGCTTGAGCCACCGCGCCCGGCTATTTTTTGAGGCGGAGTTTTGCTCTTGTTGCCCAGGCTGGAATACAGTGGTGCGATCTCAGCTCACTGCAACCTCCACCTCCTGGGCTCAAGCGATTCTCCTGCCTCAGCCTCCCAAGTAGCTGGTATTAACAGGCATTTGCCACCATGCCCGGCTAATTTTGTATTTTTAGTAGAGAGAGGGTTTCACTATGTTGCTCAGACTGGTCTTGAACTCCTGACTTCAAGTGATCTGCCCGCCTTGGCCTCCCAAAGTGCTGGGATTACAGACGTGGGCCTGTATTTTTTAATGTTTTTGTCGTCGTCGTTGTTGTTCAGGTTATCGTCCAGAAGGAACTTTTTTAAGGATAAAAGTTTCGTGAAATGTGGTAGTACGTAAATAAGGATGATGTTTAAATTATCTAACAAAAATTGAAGCCATGGTGCACCATTTCAACGGTGTTTATACTTTGTTTAAAGGAGAATGGAATCTCTATTTATGTATAATTGCAATATTTTGTCACTTTGTGGGACCTCAGTGCAGCCAATAAGATGGACCTGGAGAGGTGGAAGATAACTAGAGGAGTAGGCACTACCGGTCATTTTCCAGTTATCTTATGCTGTGAAATAAATAAAAGATGAGAAATTAGGTGAAACAAGATTATGGAGAAGTATGTAACCAACCTGATTTGCTGCTTTGAATAGAAACTGTCTAACTAGGTTTTCTGCTTGAATGAGGCGTTGTTGACAGATTGCTAATAGCTGCTTATTAAGAATTTCTAATGAGGAGATTTAGTAGTCATCCAAAAGTAAGCCCCATTAAATGAAGAATCTGAAAATAATAAAATACTTTTGTTGTGTGCAAGATTTAATGTGTGCAGTTATAGAATTTGTGATTATTCATTTGCTTTTGTGGATAAAAGGCAAAAGTATAAATGAAATATTATGACATTATTAAATGCCTATTTTGTCTGTCTTCAGAATTCATTCTGGTTTACAATTCATTATAAATTGATACCAGATAAAGACTCATAATATAGAGTCTGCTTTATGACTAATCCCGTAAACCACTGCAGTGGGATGTGTGAACAAGAGTAATTATGTTGTTCAACAAGAAATACCTAATTCTTATCCACAGTGTAGACATAACCTTCAATAATGGAAGGTCACAGCTAATGATACAATAAAACCAGCACTTTCTGTTCAGTTGCAAAAGCCTGTTTGCTTTTTAACATTTTTTGAGTATTATTGTATTTATCTTTCTCAAAACATGGCCCCTGCCTCTGTGTAGTTGGGACAGAGTTTGCATACATATGTATGTATGTTTTTGCAAAGTTTTACATATCTGAAAAAGGGATTGAGTAAAATATTATTGTCTTGAATGGTGAGGACTTCCCATTCCCCACTACTCTGCCCTTAGAACACTAGAAGCCAGCCTTATACTGCCAAAGCAGGAGATTGGATTGTTCCTCTTTGTCAAAAGTGATCAGACAAAAGGAAGCAAAGGGAATCCAAACAAAATAGCCAGGTTATTGCTCAGTTATTCTAGATGAAGTACCCTGGTCTGCTCACTCACATAGATTTTCCAATCATCTTTTTAGTATCTTACTCTTTTTTTTTTTTTTTTTTTTTTTTTTTGAGACGGAGTCTCGCTCTGTCGCCCAGGCTAGAGTGCAGTGGCCGGATCTCAGCTCACTGCAAGCTCCGCCTCCCGGGTTTACGCCATTCTCCTGCCTTAGCCTCCCGAGTAGCTGGGATTACAGGGGCCCGCCACCTCGCCCGGCTAGTTTTTTGTATTTTTTAGTAGAGACGGGGTTTCACCGGGTTAGCCAGGATGGTCTCGATCTCCTGACCTTGTGATCCACCCGTCTCGGCCTCCCAAAGTGCTGGAATTACAGGCTTGAGCCACCGCGCCCGGCCGTATCTTACTCTTAAATATGTATGCACAGCCCAGGATTGCCTCTCATTTAAGGAAAGCTTCCGGCATGAAAGACAGAGACCAATGTAGGGAGAAGAAGAAAACAACATCAACACCCAATTTATATTCTCAAAAAAGAAAAATAACAAAATGTAGAGGAAAAAGAAAAGAGAAATATACAGAAAATTAAGAGTTCATGGAAATTAAAAATTTAATATAAGTGTTAGGAGATAAAATTGAGGAAAATCCCAGAAGATAGAGCTAAAACACAAGAGATGTAAAAATGCACAAGGAAAAAGAAAACAGAGTAAAGGAAAATTAGATAATCAGTCTAGGAAGACCAGTGTCTGAATAATAAGTATATAAGAAAGAGAATGCAAAGACATGGAAGGAAGATTATTGTAAGAAAACTTCCCAGAACTGAAGGACATACATCTCTAAGTTTAAAAGACTTGACAGTTATCAGTTTATGCAGTTAAAAAAAAGAAAAGACCAACCCCAAGGCACAACATTGTAAAATTTCAGAACACATTAAGACAAGCTTCTGTGATTCCAGATGGGCATATATAGTTGACCATGAAGGATTATGGGTCAGATTGGTACTAGGCTTCTTAACACTGGAAGCCAGAAAACAATAAGGAAAGGCCTTCAAAATATTGACAGAACATGATTTCCTGCCCAGAACTCTGTACTGAGCCAAACTCAGTAGTAAGGGTAAATGAAGATTTTAAAAATACAATGCAAGGAATAAAAACATCGTGCCCCCTTTCTCAGAAAGCTGCTGGAGGAAATACCCCACAAAAAAAGAGAAAACCGAGAAAGGGGAAGTAGTGGGATAAGGAAACGGGATCCAGTATAAAAGAGAGACAAGGGAATTCCCGGGATAAGCTAAAGGGAAATTCCATGACCATAATTGTGTACCAGGCCTAGAGAGCCTACAGTCCAAATTGGAACACGGTGGAGGGCTACAGGAAAGAAATTAAAACTGATTTACCTGATATATTTGAATATATTGAGAAGAAAGTTAATACTTTTAGCTGTTTGCAGATGAATTAGCAGTAGGTACCTAGAAACCTAAGCAAATGGAAAAATCGTGTAATTATTAACTGTAAGGAAAGGAAAGTTATACAGAAAAGGAAGAGTAATCATGATGTACTTTTGACTCAGCTGTGAATATTATTTACAGCCATAGTAATAATGTAAGTACTGACAATTGGTTCAACCAAAAATTATGATAGAAAGATGAGGGAGAAAAGATGTAACAGAACTAAACCATTGTATTTTATAATAGAAAGTCAGTAAAGTCCTCAAAGAAAAAATTAAACAGCTGCATAGACCTACTACATAGAATATAGAGAAAAAAATGCCAGAAGAACTAGCTAAAAAGACTTGAAAGTGGTTGCCTCAGGGATTTGAAAATTGTGGGGTATGTTAAAGGGGGAAGGAACTGCTGTTTTTCTTGTACAACTGTTTGGTTTTTTAAATTGTGTTCATGTCTGTCAGATTAAAAAAATTAGTTTTAAGAGGTTGCTCCTTACAGAATGCTCTTGTGTTCAAAATATATACCGTTCTGAGGCATTCTAAATCCCCTAGGATTCTGAGAACTCTATCAATTGCGGACGTAGAGTCAGCAGAATGCTATGAAATTGCTGAGGAAGTAATGATTTCTAATAGTACTAGTGGTTGATGTAATCCTTACTTGTAAATATTCATTTTGTTGTAGTGCTAACAAATGGAGATTTTTAAACACCTTAAATAAATTCAGATTAAAATATATTTCATTTCAACATCTCAAATGTATTAGTGTTTAGTTTTCTTCAGTGTTGTCAACACTTTTCATTGTGAATTGACTGCTTTATGCTTCTTTGCAGCTTTTCTGTTGAAAGATGCTTCAGCGTTTCCCGCCCGCTTCTTTTATTTCATTTTTAAAAATACTGCATGCTTATCACAGTCCTTAAGAGTATGCAACAGCTGTTCCAATAATAGCAATAGATACCACCTGATTTTTCATTATACCTGATTATAGGTTGCAATGGTTAATTTGAATCCACACACATTCTTTTCTTATCTTAATCACCTGTTTTTAAAAGCCAAAATGTTGAAGCTTGAAATGGAGATTGAGTTACATAAATGGAGATTAAGTTAAATAAATTAATCTTCAAATAGGTTTTTCTGTTTTCCAGTTAAAAGGCATGTGGTTCGTGTCCTCTTAAAGTCAGCATACTATAGCGTGAAAGAAAGCACAGTAGGAGTAGAACCAGTTGCATGACATTCAACAAGTTTCTTCACCTAAGTCTTATTTTCCCACCTGAAAAGCGAGAACAGTACCTGCCTGATAATTATGACAATTGATGATGAATCCTGTAAAAAAACCAAAAACACCCAGTTACTCAGGAGACCGAGGCAGGATCACCTGAGCCTAGACGTTTGAACAGTCTGGGCAACATAGCAAGATCCTGTCTCTTAACAAACAAAACTAAAAAGCTTGGCTTGCTGATCGCAGCTACTATTTGAGTACCTACTATGTACCAAGTATTGTTATTACTGCTGCTATGCTTTGTTTCAGAGAGAGAAAAAATATAATTGAGGGGCTCTCAAGTTTATTGTTGTGTCATAAGCTTTTTTTGGATCGTCAAGCAAGAGATTATATGAGAAATGTCAACATATTCTTCTACAAAAATAGGAAAATAATATATCTGCATTGCATCTAAATCTTTGTAGCTGTAGAATAAAGTCAAAAGCTGCCGTCAATGCAGAGTTTACAGTAGTCACTGAGTTTTGCTGGTTTGTTTTTGATTTAGGATAATGGAGTTGAAATAGTTCTCTTTAAAATTTGTACCTTTTTTCCCTGTAAAATGCAGTACATTTGACCCATGCCAACTTAAATTTATTTTTAACCTCTAATCCTTGAAGTTTCATGTTATTTATTTAAAAGCAGTTTACTTATTAATAGTACATTTCTGTTTGAAGTCCCTGTTCCTTTTTAAATAATAAAAGTCTTTAGAAGTATTTTGTACTCTTTTGGTGAGTAGGGAGAAATTGATATCCTGCTGATATTATAGTTAGTAATTATTTACAATCTTTGATAACATCTAAAAAGAGAAACATTTCTAAGATATGGGTAGCATTTGTTTTTAAGGTTTACATTATATCTTTGTATGCCTCTACAGAACATGAATTTGAGCGTTCATTTGGATAAGTTATCACTCTAGATGCTACCTCCCACCCTTTCTTCTGGTCTCCTTTCTTGTTTGTTCATTTGTTTGTTCATTCATTCATTCATTGTGCAGGCATTTGAAGAGTTTCCACTATAAGGCCCTAGTCTTAGAAGCTGAGGGTAATGTGGTTGTGTACCATGGAGAACCCTGGGTTGGTTATAGAATCACTTGTATAAACAGAAAATTACAGTAAAGCAAGATAAATGCTAAAATACAGATACGAAAAGTGGCCAGTAAAAATAGAGTAAAAATCATCCTACCAGGTCTAATGGGCAAAGGCTAACAAAAGCTGAACCTTGAGGAAAGAGTTTTCCAAGCCAGAGAAGTAGAGGAAGGACTTGTATTTCTTTGATTAACCAGCTGTGTTGCTTATAAAGCTCTTTATATACTTTTCTCCTCAGTATTTTAGTTTTTGCTTAATAGTTTTGCCACTTACAAAGAATTGGCTGGTGTCATCATCGTGAGTGGTGGTGAGTTAGGGAAGGCAGCATAGCTTTTGTGTATTTGGTATGAGGTGAAGGAATCAGTTGGGGAAATAGCAAATGGTAAGCTTACATGTGTCTTTTTATCCTAATACTCCCTGTCAGTGGTGATGCAGTCTTTTAGGATTCTGCTAATAGCTGTGTGATCTTGGGTAAGTGATTTCTTCTCTTTGGATTCCATTTTCCACCACTTTAAAATGGGAGGATTGGTATTAGATGGGCATTTCCTATTAGTAGGTGGGGAAAAAGGAGAAACAGTGACCAAATAAGTTTGTGAACATAGGTAAACAAAGTTAAATAGATTTCTTTACTGCAGCCTCATACATTATGGCATATGAATTGGATTGCTGGACTTCTAACTTGGCCATGCAAGTTAAGTGAGAGTCAGTAATATGAGTCCAGCTCTGTCTTTTTCCTAATGGTTTAGTGGAAAGAGCATGGGCTTTAGAATCAGACATATCTGGGTTTGAATCCTGAGTACTCCTTAGTAGCTTTATGGCTTTATAAATTATCTAACCTTTCTGAACTTGTCTCCTCATATGTAAATCAGGCAGGATAATGCCCTGGGGAGTTGTAAAGATTATGACATTCCATATGAAAATATCAAATCGAGTATCTGATATATAATTGGTCACAAAAGGTATAACTTAAGTCTACAAATTCCAGAGTTAGTATAGAATGTAACACTTGATAATAGCTATTGATATCCTGGCTACATCTGGTGTTTGAGGTGGACTGTTTGTTGTTTCATATATACTTATAATTTTCCCCAAGAAAACAAAATATTCTTGAGGGCACATCATTATGTTTTACCGTCTACATAGCATTCGACATTCTCCTGGAGACTCAATAAGTGCTTGATAAATACCTGACAGTTTCATCAAAACAGTGGAATAAAGTGAGGTGTGGTTTTCCCTGGTGTATAGTTTATCCTATATCTCTTATAACCAAGGGTAGAAGTCAATTTATGAATAATAATTTTAAATTTTTTTGGTTACTTATGTTAAATGATTAAATTTGAAGTTTGAAATAATTAGGATTATAAGTGAACTGGCATTTATTTACTTAAGTAAACCATAGGAAGGGGGTTATAATAAAGTGTCATTTAATAGTGTAAATTATGTTATTGGAATACTAATGTTTTACATTTTGTTTTTTCTCTAAGCAAATGGTTATGAGCCTTAGAGTTTCTGAACTCCAAGTACTGTTGGGCTACGCTGGGAGGAACAAGCACGGACGCAAACACGAACTTCTCACAAAAGCCCTGCATTTGCTAAAGGCTGGCTGTAGTCCTGCTGTACAAATGAAAATTAAGGAACTCTATAGGCGGCGGTTCCCGCAGAAAATCATGACGCCTGCAGACTTGTCCATCCCCAACGTACATTCAAGTCCTATGCCAGCAACTTTGTCTCCATCTACCATTCCACAGCTCACTTACGATGGTCACCCTGCATCATCGCCATTACTCCCTGTTTCTCTTCTGGGACCTAAACATGAACTGGAACTCCCACATCTTACATCAGCTCTTCACCCAGTCCATCCGGATATAAAACTTCAAAAATTACCATTTTATGATTTACTGGATGAACTGATAAAACCCACCAGTCTAGGTAAGATTATTGTATGATGGTATTTGGTTACTTTTGCAGGATGAATTTTCATTTTAGACTTTTACTTTGACCCAGTTTATTATTCATAATGAAATTTTCATTTGATAGTAACAGCTGGATAATAATGAAGATCTTTCAAATTTAGATAAAATCAAATATATAAAAGCTATCTTTCAGAGGAAAAAAGGTAGTAAGTATATTGATGGTTACTGACACAGTAAATATTAAAAAGTTTCAAGAATATAAACTTCCAAAGAGGAGTCTTTTAGAAGATTGATTACTATTTTACAATATCTCTTATAAATTAGAAAATTAAAAGCGAGTAAGTCACTACAAGTCTCTGATTAGTTCTTAATTTTCAGGGATTGATGATCTCTAAAACAAGTCACTTACTAGTTTTGATTATTTAAATGAGTGAATGGTTTTAATGATTGTAAAAGGAGACTTGAGCTTTGATGTGTGTGGTAGTTAAATTTCAGCTGATTTTTTTCAAGTGGAGAAGTGCATGCTTTATAAGCATGCACATGCACACTCTTGATTACAGTTATATAATATAAATGCTTGAAATTTATTTTGCTGTGTTGTTACATCATTTGATTTGTAGTCTAGCATATAGAATTCAATATATTAACTTGTAATTTTAATTGGTATAATGCTACCTTATTTACTTAATGTAGAATAAAACTCAACTGTTGTGACCTCTGACGCCTTTGGTGTAATATATTTAAAATATCAGACTTCTAAATGCTGGTTTGTTGGCATACTATGGCTGGCAAGCTAAATCCAGTCTGTGACCTGTTTTTGTGTGATTCTGAGCTAAGAAATCTGAAAAATATTCCTAAAGAGTTATTAAAAAAAAAAAAAAAGAAAGAAAAACAAAGAATATGTACAGAGACCATCTGTGCCCGCAAAGCGCAAAATATTTACCCGTATAGTGAAAGCTTGTGAATCCCTGTTACAAATCATTGAATGTTTCAGTTTGGGGGATTGGCAAGTGTTGAGAACATTTTTTGCGAATTTTTGAGAACATTTTGAAAATGTTTTACTGAAATTCTATGTTTGAAATATGAGGTGTTTGTTCTTAATTATATGTAGCAGAATTTACCTGAGTACATGAAGATTATAGGAATCATTTGAAACAACATGAGTTTTGTATCACATTATTTCATTTTTTAAGTGGCCATAATAAGAAAACATTTTTTGAGAATCTACTGTATGCTTATAAAACTGATACATGCTCATTGTAAAAAATGGAATTGCCAAAGTCCCTTCCTTGTTAGCTGTTTAGTGTGTATGCATATATAGTACAAGCAAGTTGTTTCTTGTTTTTTTACAGAAGGAATCATATACATAGTATTGTTTAACTTCCCTTTTTTCCCCTTAATAATATATCATAAGCATCTTTTCTTGTCTGTCTGATATATATATCTATCTATCTCCCATTTTAAATTAAAGGCCATATCTGTATCTATCTATATATCTCTATATATGGTCTGTATGTGTACATATATGTATGTGTACATATGTGTTATGTATTGATCAGTTGATGAAAACGTTGTGACCAGGGGCTTGCAGGAACCTAACCTTATACTTCCCCTAGTAGCAGCAATTATATATTCACAAATTCAGTGTTTGTGGTGATTTTATAGAACATAACTGTCACAAATAACAATAATTGACGGATAATTTGATTTGAATGCCAGTTTCCATGAATAAATCTGCTGTTTGTGGTATGTATTCACAGAAAGTCACCAAATGAATAGGTGGTGTAGAATTGCTTAGTGGTATGTAAATAGATTTTCAGTATCTCATTGTTATAGAATTAAAAACAGACCAATTTGAATATGCATAAAAAGATCTCACCAGAAAGTAATCTGTGGAAGTTTATTGGCTCAATAAATATTTGTTGCAGGGGAATGCTTAGTGAATGTGAAAAATATTTATTGAAAAAAGGTTTTATGTAATTAGTCTTCAGGGTTTATTTAGACTGAGTATATTTTAAGGCTCTGTTTTTACAGATTCTTTAACATTATTAAGACTTTTTCTGTAAATGAAGTGGCTACATTTGTCACAGAACTTAGTTTCCTAAATGATTATTTTTGCCAGTGGTTCATTTGTTTTAAATCTTTTAGAAAACCATGTTTTCTGAAAAATTTAATAGCTTCCAGCATTCTCTTTCTTTCTAAACATACATACATTTAAAATCAAGTTTTTAAGAACATAGTTTCGAACACCAGCTGGCTAGTTGATCACAGCTATCACTGAGTCCAGAATGGGACAGGCACATTTAGTTTTTCATTTTTTCCCTTCTGTTGTGGTCTTAAGCACCAGATTTAAAGAAATTTTAAGATGTTCAAATGTAAACTGAATGTTTTCATGCATGGTTTGTATTTCTAACTAAAATGGAAACAGTAGTTCTGATAATTCCCATTTTTTTAGATAATTCTCGTTCATTCTTACAATCATTTTGTTATTTCTTTAAATCAATTAAAAATAATTCTAAGGCCTTTATTTTGGAGCCATAATTAAAGTATTCTTTTCATTGTCCATAATTAACTGTAAGAATTGAGAGGTGAAGTAAAAGGTTGTTGTAAAGTAAGATATTTAATTTATTGTTTACTTTTGCCTGTCATTATCTCAATTCTGTTTTTTTCTATGAGGCTTATTTCAGATGCTCTTTTTCTTTAACCTTTTTCATTTATCTTTCTAGGCTTTCCTCCTTTCATCTGTATATTTCTTCCACAGCCAGAATCAATTTCACTTTCTCCACATGCTCTCATAACATTTATTTTTTATTTTTATTTTTAATTTTTTGAAACAGAGCCCCACTCTGTAGCCCAGGCTGGAGTGCAGTGGCACAATCTGGGCTCACTGCAACCTCCGCCCCACTGGGTTCAAGCGATTCTCATGCCTCATCCTCCCATGTGGCTGGGACGTACAGGCACGTGCTACCATGCCCAGCTAATTTTTTATTTTTAGTAGAGATAGGGTTTCACCATGCTGGCCAGGCTGGTCTTGAACTCCTTAGTTGATCCGCCCACCTCTGCCTCCCAAAGTTCTAGGATTACAGGTGTGAGCCACTGCTCCCGGCCTCATAACATTTATTTTTAAAATTTTATTTTATTTTATTTTATTTTATTATTTGAGACAGGGTCTTGCTCTGTTGCCCAGGCTGGAGCACAGTGGTGCAATCTCAGCTCACTGCAACCTCTGTCTTTCGGGCTGAAACAATTCTCCCACCTCAGCCTCCCCGGTAGCTGAGACTACAGACGTGTGCCACTATACCTGGCTAATTTTAGTATATTTAGTAGAGACAGGGTCTCATCGTGTCGCCCAGGCTGGTCTTGAACTCCTAGACTCAAGTGATCTTCTCACCTTGGCCTCATTCTCACCACACCCAACTTGAATATTTTATTATCATTATTTATTTGTTTGTTTGTTTGTTTATTTATTTTTTGAGACAGATCTCGCTCTGTCACCCAGGCTAGAATGCGGTGGTGAGATCTTGGTTTGCTGTGGCCTTAACCTCCCAGGCTCATGCAGTTTTCCCACCTTAGCCTCCCAAGTAGTTGAGACCACAGGTGTGTGCCACCACACCTGGCTAATTTTTGTTTTTATTTTTTGTAGAGATGAGGTCTCATCATGTTGCCCAGTCTGTCATAACACTTAATTTACCTCTTATTAAGTGTTTTTGTTTTGTTAAAAATGATAAGGCTTCTGAGGCATTTATCTATAAATCCCCATAATAGCTAGATATGAACCTGTTACATGGTTGTTGTTCAGTAAACATTTATTAGCTCTTCAACTAGTTTTAATGCAATAGATGGAATCTTTTATTTCATTTTAATTCAGTGGATTTTAACCATTTTACCTTGCAAACACAGCTGAGCCATACCACACTGTCTCATTACAAACAGTGGCTATGATAGGGATGGGAAATAGAGTAGGGAAAAATGGTATTCTTCCTCTTATTGCCCTATCCTGTCATCTGTTAGGTTAATTGATGTCTTTGAAATTTAATATACTTAATTACAATTTTTTTCCGCTAATTACAAAAATGTCGTGTTTGATGTAGAATCCACAGAAATTATGTGCTTACTTTACAGATAAACTTTAAAAATACTTCTGTGGTGTTCCATTTGTTAGTCATTTATGGGGGGGGGTGTGTGTGTGTGTGTGTGTGTGTATTTCTGGATTCATTTTGAAGGAGAGGAGACCCTCACTAGCTTATTTAACCCGGCAGCTGCATATATGAGGGATCCATATAAATAATGGAAGAAAATTTTAATTTTGATAGTATGTTGAGCACCTGTGTTAAGGGGTTTTTTGAAATACCTTATTGCTTAGTGTGCCAATATTGGTGTTGATGAGCTATGAAATGTACATAATTATGAAAATATAAAGGAAAAATAATTTTGGATTAAAATATCTTGTCCATTCAGGGACAAGATAATTATTTGATATTTCCTCTCAATCTTTTAATAATACCTAATCATTCAAAATAGTTTATAATATTGTTTATAGCTATTGTTTAAATTGGCTTTGTTAGAACATAATGGCAAAAACAGAATACTTTCATGGTGAACAAAATAATAGTTCTTTAGGATACAGTATTTGATTTGAATCAGACTTAAGTATAAACAAATCTATTAATAGATTTATATTTGTTACTCGTTTAGCTATTTATATCTTCCTTGACTCAGGTAAATTTTCAAATAGAAAATACATTTTTAACATAGTGCTTTTAAATATTTTTAATATTTTTACTTATTTCAAAGGCCAACATGTATAGAACAGACAGCTTTGCATTCATTCATTTGGTCTACAGATACTACTCTGGTTATGTCCTAGTAAATCCATCATAAATTGAAAATATCCTAAGACAGAAATGCACTTAATACACTTAACCTACCAAACATGATGGGTTAGCTTAACTTACCTTAAATGTGCCTAAAACACTTACATTAGCCGACATAACATCTAACACAAGTCCTGTTTCATAATTAAGTATTGAATAGCTCATGTAATTTATTGAATATCGTACTGAAGTGAAAAACAGAATGGTTTTGTTACCAACAGAATGGTTGTGTAGGTACTCGAAGTAATTTCTACTGAACACCTATTGTTTTCCTACCACCGTAAAGTCGGAAAATTGTTAAGTCAGCCATCTGTAGTCATCTAAAAGTATGGTGACTCATCTTGTTTGCTTTATATCAGATTGAAGTCAAATTTTACCTTCTCAGGTGATGTCTTTTCAAGTTTTTAAAGATCTTAGGCAGTATATCTGAATAAGTTCCCATCATATGTATTTATTGAAGTTTTTAAAGTTTTTAAAGATCTTAGGCAGTATATCTGAGTAAGTTCCCATCATATGTATTTATGGATTAGAGATTTATCATTGATTGGTATGAGGCATAATAATTATTGACTATGAGTGTTATTTTATTTTATTTTATTTTCCGAGATGGTCTTGCTCTGTTGCCCAGGCTAGAGTGCAGTGGCACGTTCTTGGCTCACTGCAACGTCAGCTTCCTGGCTCAAGCGATCCTCCCACCTCGCCTCCTGAGTAGCTGGGACGACAGGCAGGAATGACCATGCCCGGCTCATTTGTGTATTTTTTGTAGAGATGGAGTTTCGCCATGTTGGCCAGGCTTGTCTTGAACTTCTGATCTCAAAGCAGTCCACCAACCTCAGCCTCCCAAAGTTCTAGGATTACAGGTGTGAGCCACCGCACCCAGCTGACTACGAGTGTTATTTCTAATGTTCTAATTCAGTGTTGTTCTACTTGATTACTGAAGGATAAAATACGTCCTTGATGTGGTCTGAATGTGTCCCTCTCAAATTCATATGTTGAAATCTAATTCCCAGTGCAATAGTATTAAGAGGTGGGGCCTTTAGCAGGTGATTAGGTAATGTCACAGTCCTTATGGATGAGATTAACGGCTCTTATAAAAGAGGCTCCAAGGAACTTGTTTGCCCCCTTTCACCCTGTGAGGACACAGCTAAAAGGTGCTGTCTATGAGGAACAGGCCTCACCAGACACAAAATCTGCAGATGCCTTTGTCTTGGACTTCCCAGCTTCCAGAACTGTGAGAAATAAATTTCTGTTGTTTATAAATTATCCAGTCTGAGGTATTTTGTTATAGCTGCCCGAATGGATTAAGATACTCCTTTTAGCCAATCTAGTTGAAACCAGTAGTGAATTGATTAAAAAAAAAAAGATACATAAGTTAAACATCTTGCTTTAATGTATATTTATTTGCCAGTCTTTGATGTAGGTCAAGGCCTTTTCTTTGAGACTGATGACTTCCCAGATTTAGATTATAGCAAGATGATTTAAAGGCTTTTATGAAGATAAAATTTGAGTATAGAATCTGTTGCGAATGGGGAAAAATCTTTTATAGTTGTCTTCAATGGCATTTTTTAAAAAGCAACTTGGCTTTATCAGGTTTTTCCAGAGCATTTAACTTAGTTTTCATGAAAACAGCAACTTTCTTTTTACAGCGTTTTAGCAGTTTTTGTAATATTTAATTCAGTTTTGTAATTACAATTACCAGTGCAACTAACATAAGCAAGTTTGAGAATAAACCTCTGGTTCTTGGTAAGCACACGACATGGTGTGAGCAGAATTGTGCAGAAGCACTGTAGAGTTGTCAACTGGCCACAAGCAGTTAGCTTGGTAGGGCATTGGTCTGGATGTTCTATAAAGGGAATGGAGAGCATCAGTTAATCATAGTATCGGTTAAGAGGGCTTCTACTGAATTTCTTTTGCGCCATTCTTCTTAAACTCCCCGAAGGCATTGAAATTAGTTCTTTTGTTTTCTTGCCTGAGAATAATTTAAGTAGTTTATTTTGTGGGGGCACAACATGGATAATAATTGTGGTTGCGTTTTAAAAGAAATCATTTAGCTCCCTTTTACCCCTTTGAGAGGGTTATAATGAGGGGAAGGATTGGGAAAAGTAGAGAAGCAAATTAAGTTTTTTATCATACAGTTATATGTTTATAGTCTCTTTTAGAACTTCAGTTTCTTTTCTCATTGAGCACAGTGACAGTAAATAATGAGTACAAAAATGAAATAATTTCCTAGGCATTTTTCCTTAAGTCTCTGTTTTTCACCAAAAATTATTTAAAATTTTGAAATTATCTGTAAAGATCACTGCCTTTTCTTGGTCCTCCTAAATTCTGAAAGTGTCCTAATATTGTTTGGAAAGTGTTTGGATGCTACAGACTGAAGAATCTGAAACATTGAGAAACATTTAAATTGACCACATGGGTGTCCTTCAATTTGTGATTAAACAAACCATGTTTTATTTTTCTCATTTTTAAGCCTGGCTTCTATTAAATTTTGGTGTTCATGAAACAGTCTTTTCCATTAAACACCAAGAATGTCTATTTTCTGGGCTATATATATTTGAATTTTCCAGTGCTCTGTTAAAGGTACAGTTGTTCTTACTTGACATGGGACAGTATACCAATAATTCTGGAGAAGACCTGCAACCTAGATGTGCTGGGTGTGTAGTCTTAGTATTTAAAAAAACTAGATTGACCCTTTTTCCTATTGAAAGTAGAATATTTCTATGTAGATATTTACAACTCTTTTAGGCTTGAGAAGATGTAGAAATAACTTATAGAAAATATTTGAAATATATATATATTTATGTAAACTCGGGTTTTGCTTTAGGAAAAAAGGGAACAGGTGCTTTAACACTCCTAAATAGTTAAAATGATCCATCATGTTTTGTGCAGTGCGGGTAAGGTTTCTGCTATGTCTTAATAACATTGGTTACCAGTGTTTTCTGCCAAGGGCTCCTCTGACATTGGATTATATTTCACAGTTTTCTTCTTTTCTCATTTTTTATAATTGAGTTTCCCTTTTTCCACATGCCTAATAGCCAGTGCCTGGAGATCAGGTGATGCAAATTCAAGGACGCAGGCTCTGATAAGTATTAGAAAGAGCATTCAAAGGTTTTGTGATTCATTCTACTCTGCTTTTTTTTTTTTTTTTTTGAGACGGAGTCTCGCTCTGTCGCCCAGGCTGGAGTGCAGTGGCGCGATCTCGGCTCACTGTAAGCTTCGCCTCCTGGATTCACGCCATTCTCCTGCCTCAGCCTCCTGAGTAGCTGGGACTACAGGCGCCCGCCACTACGCCCGGCTAATTTTTTGTATTTTTAGTAGAGACGGGGTTTCATCGTGTTAGTCAGGATGGTCTCGATCTCCTGACCTCGTGATCCACCCGCCTCGGCCGCCCAGAGTGCTGGGATTACAGGCATGAGCCACCGCGCCCAGCCTCTACTCTGCTTTTAAAATAATTCAGCACAAGCTGTGCTCCTCTATACTTGAATTTTGGGAAATCAAGAGCACTAATTTTTCTGTAGGTGGGTTTCTTTGGAAATTTTTCTTCCTAATTGGCAGCCTGGTTTCTGACCTTCAAAACGAAATCTAACACTTACCTGCTAAGTCGTACATTCCTTTGTAGATAATATTCTATCTCTTTATCTGGTGATTTTAATGTAATAGTCTTGTTTGTATAGTTGTCATGGGGTAGGTAGGATAATGTTAACAAAGGGAGAATCTAATTTTGGGGGATCATTTTTTTCTTTCTTTCTTTTTTCTATTTTTTTTTTTTTGAGACGGAGTCTTGCTCTGTCGCCCAGGCTGGAGTGCAGTGGCTGGATCTCAGCTCACTGCAAGCCCCGCCTCCCGGGTTTCCTGCCTCAGCCTCCCAAGTAGCTGGGACTACAGGCGCCCGCCACCTCGCCTGGCTAGTTTTTTGTATTTTTTAGTAGAGACGGGGTTTCACCGTGTTAGCCAGGATGGTCTCGATCTCCTGACCTCATGATCCGCCCGTCTCAGCCTCCCAAAGTGCTGGGATTACAGGCTTGAGCCACTGTGCCCGGCCCTCTTTATTTTTAAAAAGACGTTTTATTGATACAAAGCTGGGTGTTTGGCAAATAATTTTAAGCCATTCTTTTTTTTTTTTTTTTTTTTTTTGGAGACGGAGTCTCACTGTGTCACCCAGGTTGGAGTGCAGTGGTGGGATCTCGGCTCACTGCAACTTCCGCCTCCCAGGTTCAAGTGATTCTCCTGCCTCAGCCTCCCAAGTAGCTGGGACTACAGGTGCCCACTGCCATGCCTGGCTCATTTTTTGTATTTTAGTAGAGACGGAGTTTCACCGTATTGCCCAGGCTGGTCCCGAAATCCTGAGCTAAGGCAGTCTGCCCCCTCGGCCTCCCAAAGTGCTGGGATTCCAGGCGTGAGCCACCATGCCTGGCCCGTTCTTTTTCTTTGCTTCATTCCTGACAGTGCTTGCGGCAGACCCCAATAGCTCTGGGCAGAGATTAGTTATTGTAATTCTTTGGCACTACTCTTGGCTAAATTTATTAAAACTGAAATGTAAGTAAGCTTTAGATGTGCCAAATACGGAGATATTACAGTACAAAAGAAACTGGATGTTGGATGTAGTACTAGAATTAAATCACTTTAAGATAGGTGAAAATAAAAAGCCTGAATCGTTGAAAAACAAATAGTTTATTATCTCTGTATGTCCTTTCAGGATAATCTGCAGTTCCTAGAATTTTATTTAAAATGTTTATTTTGAAACTGTATTTTTGAATAAAAATTGAAGACTGTCCTTTTTCCATTGTGTGATTTGACAGCCTTGTCAGAGATCATTTGACTATATATGAGTGAGGGTTTGTTTCTGGGCTCACTATTCTGTTCCATTGGTCTATATGTCTTTATGGCAAGACCACACTGTTTCGATTACTGTAGCTTTGTAATATGTTTTGAAATCAGGAAGTGTGAGGCTTGCAGTTTTGTTCTTTTTCAAGATTGTTTTTGCTTTTGGGAGTCCCTTGAGATTTTGTATGAACTTTAGGATTTTTTTTTACTATTTCTGTAAAAGATACCATTGAGATTTTGATAAAGATTACATTAAATCTGTAGATTGCTTTGAGTATTATGGACATTTAAACAATGTTTTTTTCATTCTGTTAATGTGATGTATTATATTGAATTTCATACACTGAGCCATCCTTGCATTCCAGGAATAAATCCCACTTGATCATTATATAAAACTCTTTTCATATGCCATTGAATTTGAAGTGTAGACATTCTTTTCTTGTTCCTTAGGAAAAGCATCTTGTCTTTCACCCTTAAGTATAATGTTAGCTTTGGAGTCTTTCATAGATGCCCTTCCTGTTGAGTTTTTTAATTATAAAAGCATGTTGTAATTAATTAGTTTATTTTTGAGACAGAGTTTTACTCTTGTCACCTAGGCTGGAGTGCAATGGCATGATCTCAGCTCACTGCAACCTCCACCTCCCGGGTTCAAGTGATTCTTCTGCCTTAGCCTCCCGAGTAGCTGGGACTACAGGCGCGCACCACCACGTCTGGCTAATTTTCATATTTTTAGTAGAGATGGGGTTTCTCTGCATTGGCCAGGCTGGTGTCGAACTCCTGAGCTCAGGTGATCCACCTGCCTTGGCCTCCCAAAGTTCTGGGATTACAGGTGTGAACCACCGCGCCCGGCCTGCATGTTGTAATTTATTAAATGCTTTTTCAACATCTGATGAGATGATTGTATAGTTTTTCCCATTATTCTGTTAATATGGTGTATAACACTGATTGCTTTTCATATATTAAACCAGCAGCTGTTGGATTTTGTTTGATTCCAGATGACCTATCCTGCCTCCTAGAGGAGTAAAAAACATTTTCCAGTTCCGACATTTGTGGGGTTTTTTAATCAATTCTGGATTTTATTTTTATTTACATGAGTATAGAGCTCTAATTTTATTTTTTTCCCAAAACTTCCTTTGAATGTTATTCTAGATCTTATTCTGTTCCGTTGGTCTAATTGTATACTTTTCTGCTAACATGGAATTATTGTACAGTTGACCCTTGAACAACAAGGGGATTGGGATGCCACCCCCGCAACAAAAACAGTCAAAAATTCACATGTAACTTTTGACGTCCCCAAAACTTTACTATAACCTACTGTTTACCAGAAGCCTTACCAATAACATAAACAGTTGATTAACACATATTTTGTATATGTATTGTGTACTGTAGTCTTATAGTACAGTAAGCTAGAGAAAAGAAACCGTTACTAAGAAAATCATAAGGAAAGAAAATATATTTACTATTCTGTAAGTGGATCATTTTAAAGGTTTTCATACTTGTTATGTTTGCATTGAGTAGGCTAAAGGGGAGGAGTAATAGAAGGATTTTCATCTTACTGTCTAAGAGGTGGCAGAGGTGGAAGAAAATCTGTGTATAAATGGACCCACACAGTTCAAATCTGTGTAGTTCAAAGGTCAATTATATTTAATTTTTTGATTGTTTTTAAATTTTTAAATAGGTAATACATTGATATACAAAAATCAAAAGTTACAAAAGGGTTTGTAATGAAAAGGAAGTCCCTCTCTCACCCTTATTTCAATCACAGGTGTTGCTTTCAGTTCTTTTTATATCTTTGCTGAGATAGTTCCTGCACATACAAACAAACATATTTGCCTCATTCTTTTTTAGCAGCTACTTAGTAGGCAGTTGATTCGTTGGATTCTGTTATTAAATATTCCCCTGTTGGTTGACATTTGGGTAGTTTCTTGCTGTTGAAAACATTGCTGTAGAGAATATTCTGTGAATATATATCACTATGCACTTGTCTAAATATAGCCAGTAGTTTTATAATTCCTAGAAATAGAAAGCGCATCTAAATATTTTTTGTAGATGTTGCCAAATTTCCCTCTAGAGGAAGGTGTGTGTGCTAATTTGTAATCTTACAGGCTCTGTAAGAGACTGTTTTTTCCTCCTGTGCCTTGAACGATACAGTGTGTTATTAAACTTTTTGATCGTTCCAAATTATCAGCTGAAAATTTATAACTCATTATAGTTTTAACTTGCGCTTCTCTTATGGGTGAGGGTGAAGTTTTTTGTTGTTTTTTAAAAATACGTATTTTTTTTATTATACAAGCATGTTGTTATTTTATTTATTTATGAGACGGAGTTTTACTCTAGTCACCCAGGCTGGGGGGTGACTCACTCTCTCTCTCTCTCTCTCTCTATATATATATATATATGTGTGTGTGTGTATATATATATTTTAACTGTTCAAAGTTCTTTGAACTTTTCATTTTAAAATTTGGTGGTTGGGCTTTTTCACCCTGATTTATAGACTTAAGAAATTTAGCACTTTGTGATATAAATTGCGACTACTTTTTCCCTTGTGATTGTCTTTTGAGTGTTTTTTATTATTGGTGTTGCATGTTAGCTATCAGTTCCTTTTTATTGCTAAGTAGTAATTCATGGTATGGATATATCACAGTTTCTCTAACTATTCAGCCTATTTAAGAGCATTTTGGTTGTTTGCAGTTTTTGGCTATCACAAATAATGTTATCTTGAGTATTCATGTACAGGTGCTTGCATGGACATAAGTTTTTTTTTCTTCTCCAAATACATGCCCCGGAATGGAATTGCTGGGTCATATGTGTAAGTATATGGGTTTTTTCTTTTTTTTTTTTTTTTTTTTTTTTGGGAGAAAATACCAAGTTGTCTCCCTGAGTGGCTGTACCACTTTCTGTTTCTTCTGGTATTGTATGAGAGGTCCAGTTTTTCTCTATCTTTGCCAGCATATTTGTTATTATCACTTTTTTATTTTTAGGTGTTTAAGTATGTATGTAGCGATAACTCATTTTGATTTTAACTTACATTTTCCTAATGACTAATGATGTTGAACATCTTTCCACATACTTATTTGCCATCTGTCCACATACTTATACTCTTTGGTGAAATGTCTGTGCATATTTTTCTCATTCTGTAATTGAATGACTTGCTTTTATACTATTGACTTTTGAGAGTTCCTTTGTATGTTGTAGATACTAGTTTTAGTCAGACATGTAGTTTGCAAATATTTTCTTCCAGTCTGTAGCTTGTATTTCTTTGGGAAAAAAAAACAAACCACCTTTTGATTTTGAAATAATTATAGATTTGTAGGAAGTTGAGAAATGTATAGGAACATCCTGTGTACTCGTCACCTAGCCTTCTCCATTGTTAACATCTTTCTTAATATAGTGCAGTATCCAAACTAGGACATAACATTGGTACAGTACACAGAGCTTTTCAGCTTTTATTAGTTGTATTTGCACTCATGTGTGTATTTGTAGCTCTGTGCAAATTTATCACACGTAACTACTACCACAATAAAAGATACTTAACTGTCCTGTCACCCACGAGACTCAGTCTTGCTAACCTTTTGATAAACTCACCCACTCTCTCTAGCCCCAGAGGTTCATCCGAGTTGCTGTGTATATCAGTAGTTTGTTCCTTTTTTGGCGGGGGGCTGAGAAGTATTCTACCATATAATGTACTTTCATTTGTTTAAACATTTACCCACTGAAGAACATTCACATAGTTTTCTGTGTTTGGCTGTTAATGAATAAAGTTGCTATGAATATTCATATACAATTTTATGTACGAAAATAAGTTTTTATATCTCTGGGGTAAATGCCCAAGGGTTATCAGTTGCTGGGCTGTATGGTAGTTTTAGTTCTAGTTTTAGTTTTAAAAGGTCTGCAAAATTATTTTCCAGAGTGACTGTATCATTTTACATTCCTAGCGGACATGTATGAATGATCCAGTGTTTCTGCATCCTTGTCAGCATTTGGTGTTATCACTATTTTTTAGTTTTGCCATTTTAATAGGAATATAGTGATATCTCTTTGTGTTTTGTTGTTTTTGTTTTGTTTTGTTTTGTTTGAGACAAGGTCTCACTCTGTCACCCAGGGTGGAGGGCAGTGGCACGATCATGTTTCCGTGCAACCTCAACCTCCCTGGCTCAGGTGATCCTCTCACCTCTCAAGCCTCCCAGGTAGTTAGGACTACAGGCACGCACCACCACACCTGGCTAATTCTTTGTATTTTCTGTAGAGACAGGGTTTCACCATGTTGGCCAGGCTGGTCTCAAACTCCTGGAGTCAGGTGATCTTATCCCCTCAACCTCCCAAAGTGCTAGGATTACAGGTGTGAGCCACCATGGCTGGCCTTCATTGTGGTTTTGATTTGCATTTCCCTAGTAGCTAATGATGTTGAACACCCTTTTATTTGTTTATTTGCCATCTGAATATCCTCTTCAGTGAAATATCTTTTTATGTCTTTAGTCTCTTCTAATTGCAGTGTTTTTTGTTTTGTTTTGTTTTTAACTAATGAGTTTTCAGAGTTCTTTCTAGATTCTAGATTCTAGTCCTTCGTTGGGTTTGTGGTTTGCAGATCTTTTCTCTCGTGGTGTCGCTTGTCTTGTTTGTTTGTTTCCTTGTTTGTTGTTGACATGGGGTCTCACTGTGTTGCTCAGGCTGCAGTGCAGTGGCTGTTCACAAGAGTGATTATAGTTTACCTTAATCTCAAATTCCTGGGTTCGAGTAGCCCTCCTGCCTCAGCCTCCTGAGTAGCTGGAACTACAGATGCATGCCACTGCGCCTGGCTTGTCTTCTTAATAGGATTTTTTAACACAGAACAAAATCTTTAATTTTGAGGAAGTCTAATTTATTGATTTCTTTGTTAGATTTGTGTTTTTGGTTTCTAGTCTAAGAGCCCCACTTGCACACTCACCCCGCTTTTTTGACTTGCTCTGTCACCCAGGCTGGAATGCAGTGGCATGTGGTCATAGCTCACTGCAACCTTGAACTCCTGGGCTCAGGCAATCCTCCGGCCTCAGCCTTCTGAGTAGTTGAGACTACAGGGGTGTGCCACCGTGCCCAACTAATTTATTTTTTACTTTTTGTAGAGATGGGATCTCACTGTGTTGCCCAAGCTGGTCTCATACTCCTGGCCTCAAGTGATCCTCCCACCTCAGCCTCCCAAAACACTGAAATTGTGGGCGTGAGCCATAGTGCCCAGCCAAGTCAAAAACCTCTCTGCCTGACTTTAGATTTGGAAGATTTATTTTTTCCCCCCGAGAATTTATATTTTCACATTTTACCTTTAAATCTGTGATCCATTTGTTATTACTTTTTATATATAAGGTGTGAGATTGAGATTGAGATTCATTTATGGAGATCTAACTGTTCTTAGGCCTTTGTTGAAAAGGCCATCCTCCTCCATTGAATTACTTTTGCATCTTTATCAGAAATCATTGTCCATACCTATGTGGGTCTCTTTCTGGGTCCTCTGTTCTGTTCCATTGATCAGTGTTTCTGTCTCCCACCATTACCACATGGTCTTGATTACTGTGTCAGACTCTGTAATAAGTCATAAAATTAGGTGGAGTAATTGCTTTTACTTCATTTAAATATTCTTCTAGTTCTTTTGCCTTTCCACATAAATTTTAGAATTATCTTCTCTTTCTCTACAAATAATCTTGCTGGGATTTTGATAGGAATTGCGTTAAACCTGCATATCAATTTAGGGATGATTAATAATTTTTCTATTTTGAGCCTTCCAGTATATGAACATGGTATGTCTTGCCATTTGTTTAGATCTTTTTAAAATTTTATTCATCAGCATTTTATAGTTTTCAGTAGATAGTTCCCACACTTGTTTTGTTAGATCTATACTTAAATATTTTGTTTTTTTTCTGAGTGATTATATCTTGTGACCTTAGCTCACTTTTAGTTCTAGGAAGTTTTTTGTCAATTTGAGGGGTATTTCTTCGTAGACTACCTTGTTTTCTGCAAACGGACAGTTTTTATTTCTTCCTTTACCATCTGCCTGCTGCCTTCCATTTATTTACTTTGCCTTATTGCTTTATGACTCTAATAGAGGGTTGAATAATAGTGGTGACAGTGAACATTCTTCTTTGATTTTTATTTCTTTTTTTTTGAGACGGGGTCTCATTCTGTTGCCCAGGCTGGAGTATAGTAGCACGGTCTCAGCTCATTGCAACATCCGCCTCCTGGACTCAAGTGATCTTCCTGCCTCAGCCTTCTGAGTAGCTGGGACTATAGGTGCACACCACCACACCCAGCTAATTTTCGTATTTTAATAGAGATGGGGTTTCACCATGTTGGCCAGGCTGGTCTTGAACTCCTAGCCTCAAGTGATCCGCCTGCCTTGCCCACCCAAATAGCTGGGATTACAGGTGTGAGCCACTCTGCCCGACCCCTCTTTGATTTCGATCTTAGGGGGAAAACTAAAATGATTATTTTTTTTTTCTGTTTTTAGACTTTTGCCCTTGAAGTCTACCATGTTTTGTATTATTATCCTTTTTTTTTTAAGCTTTTTGTTAGCATTTGTCTGACATAAACTTTGTTCTTTTGTTTTCAGCCTGGACATAAACTTTGTTCTTTTGTTTTCAACCTTTTGTGGTAGTTATTTTTGGGTTCTTTATGATTTTTGTTTTAAAAATAGCTTTATTGACATACAATTCATATACCATAAAATATATTCCTTTAAAGTATACAATTCATTGGTTTTACTATATCGACAGAGTTGTGCAGCCATCATCACTGTCCATTTTAGAACATTTCCATCACCCAGAAAAGAGACTCTCTACCCTTTATCAATCACTCTTTAGTCCCACCTCTTCCCATCATCCCCTGGAACTACTAATACCGCCTCTGTCTTTATAGATTTTCCTATTTTGGACGTTTCATATAAATGGAATTGTATGGTATATTACCTTCTGTGACTGGCTTTTTCCATTTAGAATGATGTTTTCAAGTTCATAAAGTTGTATGTGCCAAAACTTTCTTTTTAATGGCCAAGTAATATTCTGTTATATGGATATACCACATTTTGTTTATACATTCATCAGTTGATGGGCATCTGAGTTGTCTCCACTTTTTGGCTAATATGAATATTCGTGTATAATTTTTTGTGTGGATATACATTTTCAGTTCTTTTGGTTAAATATCTAGAACTAGAAATGCTGGCTCATATGGTAACTTTGTTTAACCTTTGAAGAACTGCCAGACTGTTTTCTAAAGCAGCTGTACCATTTATATTCCACTAGTAATTTATGAGGATTCTCATTTCTCTCCACATCCTTACCAACACTTGTTATTGTATGTCTTTTTTAATATAGTCATCCTAGTGACATCTCATTGTGGTAGATTTCTCTTACAAATAGCATGTAGCTGGCTTTTTAAAAACTCTAGTCTAAAAATTTAACTTACTCTCATTTTTATGCTAATGTTACATTTGGTCTTTGTTCTACCATCTTAATTTGTTGTCTCTTTTTCATTTTTTTCTGACCTCTGTGATATTAATTATACTTTGTTTCTCTTTTATTTTCTAATGATTTGGGAGTTCTACCTTCTATTTCTCTAAGTAGTTACTATTGAAATTTTACCTAACACATTTAAGCCTAAACTTTACTGCCAACACGGACAACTTTTAAGAGTAATCACTGTGTCTTGCCTCTCCTCCTCTTCACTAATTTATTCTATGAGAAATGTGTTCATATTTGTTTGTTTCTTCAAAATTCATATTAACCACAGAGAGAGAAATATTTCGTGTTCTCACTTATATGTGAGAGCTAAAAACAATTGATCTCACGGAGGTAGAGACTAAAATGGTGGTTACCAGAGGGAGACTATAGTTAATAAGAACTTATTAATGTATTTCAAAATAGCCAGAAGAGAAGATATGATGTGTTCCTAGCACAAAGAAATGATAAATATTTGAGGTGATGGATATCCTAGTTACCCTAATTTAATCATTGCACATTGTATGCATGTACAAAAATATATATTCCATAAATATGTACAGCAGTTATGTAACAAAGTTTACATAAGGGTCTCTGACAGAAGGGGCATTTTGCCACGTTGCATAGTGACAGTCAAAATCTTAATAGGTTCAATAGTTAAATTATGAAACAATTGCTATTGAATGAAGAAAATATTTGTCTTTAGTGCTTTACTTTAGATTATTTTGAGAGGACTATAGTGTATAGCTAAGAAGCAATCATTCAACTCAGGGTAGGTGGGTTAGGTTTAAGAAAATCTGATGACTGCATTGAGAATTGTGTTAAAGCTCCGCCAAGAGAACTGAGCTGTAACAATATTTAATTTGCCACATTGCAGTTTCATCCATCTAGAATTTTAGGAAATTCAGGTTTTCCGGTTCACTCAGGATATGAATTGTTAACTTCCTCTTTAGCAGAGATAGTATATTACTATTTACCAGATAGTCTTAATACGCTAACTTATATTTTTACTTCAGAAGTTTTTCTAGAATTTATCTAGATTACTTTAGATAAGTAAATCAGGCCATTTGTTTGTATTTATTATTGGTATATTTGTGTATAATTTCCTTATGCCTGTGTAGATCGTGGAGTTCTTTTGAAGTCAATTTCAAGTCTAAGATTATATTTATGTATGTGATTTTTTTCTCATATTTCACACTTTCCCACCATATTATCTAGGTTTGCTACATCAGAATTGGAGAATGACATTTAACTTAGTGTTTCCAGATTAAAGAAGCTGGAGCTTTTACTACCTCATGAGTAATCTATTTTAGCCTTTCTAAGTCTGCAGCTTCCTTTCACTTTGCTTTCCAATCTAGTGTTTCACCTAGCTTCTAGTTTTACCCCAGTTATGCTTCTTTAACCCCAGTTATGCTTTATAGATTAAACCTCTGAAATGTGTTTAATCTGTATAAAATGAAATTATAGCTGGGCGCAGTGGTGCACACCTGTAGTCCCAGCTACTTGGGAGGCTGAGCATGAGAGTTGGTTGAGCCCAGGAGTTCCAAAGCAGCCTGGGCAACATAGCAAAACCCCATCTCTAAAAAAATTTAAAAAAACAAAAAAAAAAACAAAAAAACAACCAACCTGGGCAACATAGCAAAACCCTATCTCTAAAAAAATTTTTTTAAAAATAAATAACTAACAATAACCTTAAAATGAAATTGTGGTTCTTAATGATAGTGGCTTGTTAAATCTCTTATAGCCCCACATAGATTAGATTTTCAATATAAAGTTAGAGGATAGGCACATTCTTTCTTTTTAGATGCTTGAGAAATTACCTCACATAAATATTTTACCATTTAAAAAATGATGTTCACCAGTCCATTTCAGTTCTTCAACTGAGGTCCATTATAAAATATACTACTTTTGCTGTATAGCAAGCTATAATTGTAGATACTGATTCAATTAAAGGTGATATTTCCTTTTCCAGTTGATTTTTATACTCTAATTTGTGTATACATACACTTTCACACATGAATATGTATGTGTAAGAGACAGAGTGCATTCGTTTGCACCCAGGGTTGGAGGAAAGAAGAGAAAGAAATGAGAATATGTATATTGGAGATACTTGGCTATTTGTACCTCACCTGCCCATGAAGGCAAAAAATGGATGGTTAAACACCTGTCTCTGTGCCCATGATGAAAATGACCTTTGCAAAAAAAAAAAAAAAAAAAAAAAAACGAAAGAAACGCAAAAACACTTTAGAAAATAACCTTTGCTTCTAGACCTCTAAATTTTTCTGAATGGAGAGTTTTGTGGTTTCCGAAAGATGAAATAGTAGAAGCAGAAAGAAAATATTCTCTTACCTAGGTGAAAACTGGCCCAGGCCAAATTCTAATAGAAAGTTGCCTTTGTCAGTCTCCCAGTTGTCTCTCCTCATGTTTCCCCCACTGTTGTCTGCCCCCTCCTTAGTTGTCTGGTGTGTTCATCTCCTCACTTTGCCATTTTCCTCAGGTCTGTAGATATGCCTCTTATACCCCACAAAATCCCCTCCAGTTTCCTTCTAATATTATCTATAAAGCAGAAGAAAACAGTTTGATCTGTAGAGTGAAGGGGGGGTTAGGCTGTAATGTCAGTGTATTAGACCTATTGCTGAAAATTCCTGAAATTCTTCATCGATTACAATAGTGTTACATACTTAATTACAGCACAGCAAGCTTTTCTCCAGCATTGTGTTGGATCGCTGTTTCTTTGGTTGAACACAGATGAAGTTGAGTTATATTTAGGGGCCACATAGTTTGAAAATAATTCATGGGTGTTTAAAAGACTAGCATATTCAGCATGGTAAGATGCACTCATGAGGAAATGAGACCCTTTGTACTTCCTAGAGTACAAAGAAATAGACTGACCTAGAGAACCATATTCTAAGAAGTCTACTTTTGCTTAAGCATTTTTCTGGGTCAGCTCCAGTAAATGAATCTTGCTATTCATAATAGTTCTTCTTCTGAACCTATAGGTTTTTTACTTAGGGATGAGAGTCCAGGATAGTAGCTATTTGTACATGTTTGCTTATTTGCAATTTATGTGTTTGTTAGGGATTGTCCATTAACTTACAGCTGTTTTCACTCTAATCACTCTGATCATTGTTCTTAGCAAGTATGCTCAGATATGGGCTCACTTCCTATCAACTCACTCTAATGAGTCCTCTTAATCCTTATCAGAAGGAAATTCCATTTCTTCTTAGGGGAAAGTGAACATAATAGTGTATAAGATTGAGTTATCTTAAGTTGTATATTTCAGAAGTATAAATCAATATTTACTCAAATGCCTGGAATTTCTGGTTCATCTGTTGTGAATATAAAACCGCTTATGGGCAAATGTTAAGTGTCTACTATTTATATTAGATATTTATAGTCTTTGGAGCCTTTCCTGGGATCATGAATTTAGGCTGCTACTCAATTTTTAATACTTTACCCTTATACTTTCATTTGAAAAAGAAATGATTGTTTAGAATGGATTTGAAAGTGTCTATTAAACTACATCTAAGAGCAATTATAAAACTAATAATAATGTGTGATGAAAGATAAGGTGGCCATCATTTATAAACAGGAAAAAAGCTGATGGTAAATACTTATGCTTATACTTAGCTAGAGAAAACACACATTTAAAAAAAAAAAAACTCTAAATATATAGTCACTTTGTTTCTATCTCTATCACCAGTAAATGTAATATATGGTTTATAGGTAGTGAAATATTATTTTAAATGATTTTTCTTTCTAGAATTAGAGTCTAACCAGAAACTATTAACTAATCTTGTATAAGAAAACTAGAAAATCAACAGTAAGGAAGAGTTAGAATTAAAATCTACCTAAAACTAGCATAAGCATAAAAGCTAATCCATTAATTTATATAACCAGAGATTAAGGAGCTTGATGCAGAGCTCAATGAACATCACCATAATCTTTTTCTTGACTCTCCATTTCTCTTGCCAGCCCCTGCCACATCACTTTGATCCTCAGTGTGACAAAATTCCATAGATAAGTTTTCTGTAGTCACTCTCTCCAGTTCCTCACCTTTCATTCTCCTGTAAGTCTACTCCAGTCAGGCTTTTGCTTCAGTCAGTCCACTGAAACTTCCCTTGTCAAGAACATCTGTGATGCCAAACCCTACAATCTGTTCTCAGTCATCAGGTTCCTTGATCTATTAGTATTTGACACAGTTTATGAGGTTCTCCTACTTGCGCACTCCCTCACTTGATCTCTAGGATCCCACACTCTCTTGATTTTCGTATCATGCTCGTCATTTCTTCTTGGATGTCTTTCCTCATTCTTCCTCTTCTCTTCCCACACTCACTCCCTTGATGATTTGAACTAGTCTCAAGGCCTTAAATAGTAATTAAACACTGAGGACCCTAAATTTATATCTCAAGACCTCGCTCATGAGTTCTGGAGTTTCCAACTGCCTGCTTCATAGCACCATTCAGATAGCTATCTCACACTTAACATGTCTAAAACAACTTTTTTTCTTCTTCCAAAATGAAATCCAACCTCAGTATTCTCCCTTTCGGTTAAGCGTATCTTCATCCTTTTTGTTGCTGAGGTCAAAAACTCTTGAGTTATCCTGACTCTTCTCTTTTGTTATGTTCCAGTTTCATTAGTTAGGATGTTTTATTGGCTCCACCCTTAAAGTATACCTAGAATCTGACCACTTCTCATGACCTTTACTGCTACTACGCTTATCTGAACCACCATTGTCTCTCACCTGGATTATTATGTTAATCTCTGTGCCTACCTTTGTTCCCTGTGTAATATTCTCAATTTACTAGCCAGAGTGATACTTTTAAATAAAAGCTAATCATGTTACTCTTCTGTTTAAAACTTTACATTTGACTGGCTATCGTTGTTACCTGTCTGATATCATCACCTGTAACTATTCTTTCTGTTACCTTGACTCTAACCACACTGGTCTATTTGCTCTTTCTCAGATACTGTGTATACTCTTGTCTTGGGCCTTGGCATGAGTGTTTTCTTTACCTGGAATACTCATCCCACAAATAATTCACATGGCTATCTGCTTCATCTTCTTGTAGTCAAGGTATTAATATTCCTGATGAGACACCTACCCTGCCTACCCTATTCCTTCCAATTCCCATTACACTGCCCTATTATTTCCATAACATTATCAGCATCTGACATACTTTACTATGTGTATTATTTATTTTCTTTCTCTTCTCATTAGAATGTAAATGCCATAAGGGCAGTGGTTTGGGTCTCTTGTTTATTGAAGTACGCTAAGCACCTAGAATATTATTTTACACATATTAGGTGCTCAGTAAATATTTGTTGAGTAAATATTTGTAGAACAGATTCGTTTCATATTCTCCATTTTGTGGTTCTGCTTCCTTTATGTGAATCCCATTTTTAGGCATTGTATGGGTCCCAGCAGTTCCTGGAAACCCTCCAGATTCAAATCTAGCCAGAAAGAGGGTAAATCTTTGTCCTAGCATTCCCAGGAAAAGGACTGAGGTTCACTATGATTATACTATTTTAAAATGCCTCATTCAGCCCTTGACCAGTCAACCCTGGCCAGGAGAAATGCAAAACTCTTTTTGGCCTAGACTTGAAAGTTGGTCATATGTTTCAAGTCTGAAACTAGAGGTAAAGATACAAACAAAAATGTCTATTCAGGGAATTAAAAGCTACTGAATAAGCATACAAGAAATGTCTACTCACTTTTGTATACCATTGTTTTACAACTGTGATCCTTGGTTATGGCTGCGTGGGATGTTAGTAGGTGCTCTTTGACCATGCCCCATTAAGTTCAGAAACTTAAATTGAAACAATTTTTATTCCTGTGGAATTTCGCAATTTTTAATATGGTAATGTATTTTGTGAATCTCTAAGCCAGAGATATTTTATGCATCAGTTTCCCCAAATTCTTTAAACATGAAACCCTTTTCCCTCCAGAATATCTCAAGGCATATCCTCATGCAGCTCACTATGAGAAATATTGGTATGTCTGCTAAGAATTAGAAAATTGAAGAAAAATCTCATGCAACAATAAAAAAGAAAACAAAAGAATACTTTTCAAATGTACAGGACCTATTTGAAGAAAAAATTTTTTACAGGCCCCAAATATTTTAATATATAGAAAGATAGTCCTTTGAAAGATACTTACAGCTGGGTGCAGTGGCTCATGCCTATAATCCCAGCACTTTGGGAGGCTGAGGTGGGTGGATCACCTGAAGGTCAGGAGTTCGAGACCAGCCTGGCCAACATGGTGAAACCCCGTTTTTACTAAAAATATAAAAAGTTAGCCAGGTGTGGTGGCGGGTGTCTGTAATCCCAGCTACTCAGGAGGCTGAGGCAGGAGAATTCCTTGAACCTGGGAGGCGGAGGTTGCAGTGAGGCAAGATCGCACCATTGCACTCCAGCCTGGGCAACAACAGTGAAACTTCTTCTCTTAGCTGGGCATGGTGGTGCGTGCCTGTAGTCCCAGCTACTCCAGAGGCTGAGGTGCAAGGATCACTTGAGCCTGGGGAGATCAAGGCTGCACTCCAGCACTCCAGCCTGGGTGACAGAGTGGGACCCTGTCTCCAAAAGAAAAAAAAGATATTTCTTCTCAATAAATTTTATGTAGTTGTAGTTTAAAATCTAGTTTAGTAGAGAGGAGTGTGATGGAAAGAGAACTTAATCAAATGATTCTAAAGTTTCATTTTGTTGTAGACTGTTTTTATTGCAAGAAAGAATAATACCTCAGGTCACCCAAGAAAACTTTATTGTATTGAATATATAGGGTTTAAAACCAGTATCAGAAAGTTATGATTATGTACTTTCTCTGGTTGGCTGTGTGCTTTTTTCTTTCCCTCTGTGGCATCCATATATCTTTGTAAGCATCTGTTTTGTTTGCTTCTGGTTACCTGCTCTTAGTCCCCATACTGCATACTCCAAATCTTGAATTAAACTGCTTTGGGTTGATTTTAGTTAATCCGTCGCTAATGGATGGATCCCTTTAGGCCTTGTCATTTTATTGATTGTCCAGAAGGCAGTAGATGGGCCACCCCTGGGAAAATTATGCTCCCTGATCCTATCAGTGTCTGCTCAATGCTACTTCCATGGTCAGAGGTGAGGGTTGGGAAGATTTAACTAGAAGTTGAGTGTGTTAGGCATCCTGACTAAAATAATCTAGAAGAAAAAATAAGAATAGCCAGAGGAATTCTGAAAAGAGAGTATCTCTATATATTGCAGGGGTGTAGTAATTTAAGCTGTGGAACTGTTGCCTGGATAAGCAGTTAATAAAGTAGAAATACAATTTTCAAATAACACAAAAGTGAAATTACTAATTACAGGTATGAATTGGATATTGTTCAGGAGTACCTAATTGGCCATTAAAAAGTAAAATTCCTGTCTTGCAATTTAACAGAGTAATATCAAAATGGTTTAAAGATTTAAATGCTTAAAAATGAAGCAGACAATTTCAGAGGAAAATATAGGTTGCATTGAAATAAATGCATAGATAATATTTAAATAATATTGAAGTGAGGACGGAATTTTCCCTAGAGTAAAACCACAGAGAGATCATTAAGATTTTATTGGGGAGACTCAAAAAGAAAGGTTTATTATACTAAATGGGAAAATGAATAAACTAAGGGGGAATATTTGCAATAGGACCATAGTACATATTTTAATATAGAAAGGACTGTTACAAACAATTTGTGTGTGGATTAGGGGTGCTTAATCCTACCTGGCCTTCATACAGTATTACCCCAGTCCTACACTCTGCCAATTTCTTAGGTGACTTTTGTGTCTTGGTCTCTTACTACATACTTCCAACAACTGTTGTTGAGGCATAACTCTTTGGTGATTACTTTGCGTTTTATTTCTTCCTCACTGAGAAAATGGAACCAGTCAGAAGATAACTTGTAAAGGCTTCCACCAATATATACCTTATGCCCACGTGCCTACATCTCTGCCCATTTACTGTATATGTTTTCTTCTGTAACTGAGGGTGAATGCTCTGGTATCTGTACTGAGACCAGACTCTACACTTGCACATGAGATCCTACTCACTTGCTTACTCAGGGATATTGCTTAGTAATTCTTTCTCTGCTACATCATCAATTTTTTTGCCTCTTTACTAGCTCAGTTCCCCTATCTTCAAAAACTACTTTTCTCCTAATTTCCCTCCAGCTACATCCTTGTTTTCTTTTCCTTCACCACAAAATTCCTTTCCAGGGATGTCTCAATTTACGGTCTTTGATTTCTTTCCTCCTTTTCTCTCATGAACCCTTTCCAGGTAGGTTTTTGACTAGCTCATGCCAAAGAAACTGTTATTATCTAGGTTATCAGTGACCATTATATCACCAAAAACAGTAGTCATTTCCCAGTTTGGAAGAATTAAATCTTTTTTTAAAAAAAAAATGTAAAGAATGCCTACTACAGCCTAATAGGGTGGTGCACAATACAGAAAAAGGCCAATAAAGGTATGAAAAATAGTCAATTTCTAGAAAGTCAAAGAAACGCAAATTTAAGACAATAAGATGTTTCTTATTCACTGTCCAGTGTCAGCAAGAAAATCTAGAACTTTCGTATACCATTTGGTTATGCAAGTGAAAATTGGTACATTTCTGGAAGCGATTTGACAACTTTTACAAGAGCTTTAAAATTGTGTTTATCTTTTGACTTGCCCATTCTATTTCTAAGAGTATGTCCCAGGGAAATAACATACAAATGCATGACACATCCATACACATAAAATCAGGGAGGAAAGGATTCATCAAGGCATTAATTCTGGAAGGGAAACATGAAAATGACCTAAGTGTTTGGCAACAGGAGATTGGTTAAAGTACGGTACATCTATATTGTAGAATACCAAGTAGCTACTTAAAATGATGACATCAATTTGTTTATTTATTTGAAATTATTTTAAACTTTTTTCATATCAAGTTACCATTAAAGATATGTTTTTTTAACATGGAAAGACTTTAATATGTTTTAAGAGGTATATTCAATGCAACTTTTGTGGGGAACAAAGTATATTACATGCATGTGTGGTTATATATTTACACATAAATATGTGCATATGAATGTATGTATAGGAAAATGCCTGGAAGATTATATGCCAAAGTGTTTTTCAGCTGCTGTCAAGTAGTACAATTTTAGATTTTCTTTTAAAACTTGGAATGCTTGTATTAACAACAACAAAAAAAGAAAATGAAAGTTTTGCAAAAGAAAGGAAATCAATATCCCAATTATTGTCTGCTTACTTTTTCTGTTTTTACATTCAAACATTGATCATTAGATTTGGTTCATGGCTGGCTGGCTTGAACTGACCCAGTCCTGTTTCGTAACCCTGTTGGACTTAAAACAGGCTAATGGTCTGCCAGCTGTGAGAGAATAGATGAGCCAGATAAAGTGTATTTACCATCTGAGGAATAACGTAAAGACAGAATATAGGATAGGTAGAGTTAAACTCCAGAGAAAAAAAGATGATGAAAAGCATAGGCAACCTTACTAAGGATGGGTTTATTAGGAACCTGATACAAGGGTGTGATAAAAATGAAATCAAAGAGTTTTATAGTGCTAAAGTTTAATAGTATTACATGTTACAATTGTTTCCTGTTTCTTAGTATAGATAATTTCTGTATGAATGGATAATTCATGTATAACTTCTGTTGTACTCCAAAGAACTTTAGCCAGAATTTATTGTGAAATATTTGCAACCTTGAAAATTCAGAAATCTAGCAATAGGATACATATCTCTCTCTCTCTTTTGCTCTAGCAAACGGCTGTATATATTTCATATACATACACTTATATACATGTATAGTATATTGGTTTGTATAAGATATAAAAAGCAAATTATAAAAGCAATACATATGCTCAATGTGAAGAAATTTGTAAATAAAAATTACAAAGGAATCAATTTTTGCTGCCTTTTTAAATCTTTCAACGCATAATATGTAAATTTGCTTATTTATGCTTTACACTTCACATTTATATCTTGTCTTTTTCACTTAATATTTTATGATTGTATTCTCATATCATTAAGTATTCTTTCCTTAAAAAATTCCCATTTAAAGATAAAGTAGTCAAAGCAATATAAATTTGTTAATGATTTAGTATATGGATTGGATAAAACATATTTTCTGCAGTCTTCTCTCTTAATGGGAGCTGACAGCCTAATGGTGAAACTATATCATTCCAGCTATATTTTTAAAAGTTACATAGTTGTCAGGTTTTTGTTTGAGTAAGCCAGAGGGTTCATTAAAGATTGTAAGGCTGACGTTCGTAGATAGGAACTTTAGTTTCACTTTCCCTAAGATAGCAAGAAATATTCTATAACAGAAAGATGACTATTTTTAGCTTTTATTTCTGCTGGTGAGGTGGAATAGCAAATATTTTTAGAGCAATTGAAAGTACAGCCTCTTAGATTAGCTCAGTGTTTCTATCATCAGAATCTCAATTATTTTATGTATCTATATATTTTTTAACTCCAACGTTTTGAATTTATGTAAACTGCAACACAATTCATCTTTTTATTTTTGATCTAGTTCGTTTCTCTGTGGAACAATATAAAAGATGCAATTTCTAAAAACTTTTCTTTCTGTACTTTTTATGTATTTTGAGTTATAATTATATTCTGCTTATTGTGGGCAATTCTCTTCTTTCTTGGAGATGAAACCTTGATTATTAATACTTACGGGGAGATGGTGTTACAAATCTTCTCTCATATTAGGCTCTTAATATTTGCAAGAGAGATCCCCCATGACCATTGTAAGTACCCTTAATTATGAACACCACTAGAACGTTTCATCTTTCCCCAAAACGATGCCATAGGATAAGTGAAAATTTGAGGGACTTCTATTTTTACCCTTAATGAGAGCTACTGATGACAAGTACACAATTTGGGTCACATTGACTGACTGAGTTACTAGCTGAGGGACACTCATCCCACGGCCCCCAAACAGTCAATATCCAAACTCCTGTCTTAGCAAAATTTGAAATTGCTGTGCATTATAGAACTTTGAGGACCTTCAGGATTGGTGACAATTATTGAAAACACTATAGTAATTAATTCACAAATCTGAGATATTAATATAATTTCCTGTTGCATATATGAAAACAACTAAAGATCTAATATTTAAGTGTTAAAGTCGGTGACTTAATAAACCATTCACACTTGAAACTGTTACAGTCTGTCTTGAGTATCTGCCATTCCACTGAAACAGCTCCAGCTGAGATCACCTATGACTCAGTAGTTCTTAAACCGAGATCTCAGTTCTTACCATAACTGACTTCTGCAGTATATAACACTGTCCATACCTGCTTTGAAATTCTCTCTTTCCTTGGTATCAAGGACACCATTTCCCCCGGCTTTTTCTTCTGTGTTTCTGGCTATCTTTTCCTTTCCTTGACTTGAGCCTTAAACCCCAGGGTTCTGCTGCCCATGCCCCTTACCCTGCCTTTCTTTGCCATTTTGCCTTAGCTGCTTTTTTTTTTTTTCTTTTTAAGGCAGAGTCTTGCTCTGTCTCCCAGGTTGGAGTGCATTGGGGGCCATCTTGGCTCACTGCAATCTCTGCCTCCCAAGTTCAAGTGATTCTCCTGTCTCAGCCTCCTAAGGAGCTGGGACTATAAGCATGTGCCACCATGCCCAGCTTTTTTTTTTTTTTTTAATTTTTAGTAGAGATGGGGTTTCGTCGCCATGTTGACCAGGCTGGGCTCAAACTCCTGACCTCAGGTGGTCCGCTCGTCACAGCCTCCCAGAGTGCTGGGATTACAGGCATGAGCCATCTCACTCGGCCCTGCTATTTTTTAAAACAGATTTATCAAAATATCCCTGACATACCACACAATGCACATATTTACAGTGTACAATTTGATACATTTTGACATTATGTAAAACCATTACCACAATCAAGATAATGGATATATCCTTCATACCCCAACATTTCCTCATGTTTATGAGTCCTCCCTAGATTGGATGTGCTTTCTTTCACTGTAGATTAGTTTACAATTTCTAAAGTTTTATATCATGAAATCATTTAGAGTATATACTCTTGGGTTGCCAGGGGGGTGTGGTCAGGCTTCTTTCACTGAACATTTTAAGATTTGTCCATATTGTTGTTTGTATCAAGAGTTCATTGCTTTTTGTTGTTGAGCAGTATTTCATTGTATGGATATACCACAATTTGTTTAATTTTTCACCTATTGATAGACATTTTGGTTGTTTCCAGTTTTGGGCTATTAAAAATAAAGCTACTGTGACAGTTGGACCCAAACCTTCTTTTTATGGTTGTATGCTTGTATTTTTCTTGGGTAAATTACTTAAGAATGGAATAGGTGGGTCATAATGATAGATACAGGTTTAACTTTTTAAGCAACTGCCAAACTTTTTGAAAGTGTTGGACCATTTTATATTCCTGGTAGCAGTCTATGATCATTGTAATTGTTCTGCATTCTTGTCAACACTTAGTATTGTCATCGTTTTAATGTTAGACGTTGTAATAGGTGTGTAATGGTATTTTGTTGTGGTTTCAATTTGCATTTTTCAGTCTAAAGATGTTGAACATTTTTTAATGTGCTTTTTTGGCCATCCACATATCTTCTTTGTGAAATATCTGTTCATATCTTTTGCTTATTAAAAATTTTTTAGACTGTTTCCTTTCTTGTTAGTGACTTGTAAGAGTTCTTTATATATTCTGGATACAAATCCTTTAATGGATGTGTGATTTGTAAATATTTTCTCTCAGTCTGTGTCTTCTTTTCTTTCCATGTCTTTCCAAGAGCATAAGTTCTTAATTTTAATGAAGTCAATTCATTGATTTTTAAAAAATGGATTGTATTTTTAGTATCGTATCTTAAGAAATCTTTGCCTAATGTATGGTCACAAAGATTTTATGTTTTTATTCCTCTACAAGTTTCATAGTTTTAGGTTCTACATTTGACCTATCTTATTAATTTTTATATTGCGGTGTTATATATACATATATATAAAAATATCATAAATAAAATTTGCCATTTCTACATATACAATTCAGTGGCAGTAATTGCATTCACAATGTTATGCAGACATTATCACTATTTCCAAATGTTTACATTGCCCCAAACAGTAACTTTGTACCCATAGAGCAATAATTCCCCATTCCTCCCTCCCTATCCTAGCCTCTAGTAATCCCTAATCCAGGGGTCTCCCCTGGCCTGTTAGGAGCTGAGCCACACTGGAGGAGGTGAGCAACAGGTGAGCAAGCAGATCCTGTCAGATCAGTGGCAGCATTAGATTCTCATAGGAGCACAAACCCTACTGTGAACTGCACCTGCAAGGATCTAGGTCGTGTGCTTCTTACAAGAAATCTAACTAATGCCTGATTATCTGAGGTGGAACAGTTTCATCCCAAAACCATCCCCGTCCCAGCTGTGGAAAAATTGTCTTCCGTGAAACCGGTCTTTGGTGCCAAATGGTTGGGGACCACTGCTGTAATCTACTTCTTCTCTCTGAATTTGCCTATTCTAGGTATTTCATATAAGTAGAATCATGTAGTATTTGTCCTTTTGTGTCTGACTTATTTCACTTAACCTAATGTTTTTAAGGTTCATCCATGTTGTAGCATGTACCAGAACTTCATTCCTTTTTATAGTGCAATAATATTATTTTGTATGTATATACTACATTTTGTTAATCCATTCATCTGTTAATGAATATTTGGGTGGTTTTCACCTTTTGGCTATTATGAATAGATCTGCTATGAATATTGGTGTACAAATATCTGAGTCCCTGTGTTCACTTCTTTTGGGTAGTATATATAGTACCTAGGAGTAGAATTGCTCTGTCATATGGTAATTTTATATTTAACTTTTTAAGGAACCACCAGACTGTATTCCACAATGGCTGCACTGTTTTATAGTCCCATCAGCAATGTACAAGGGTTCCAGTTTCTCTACATTGTCACCAACGCTTATTTTCTGTTGTTTGTTTGTTTGTTATAGCCATTCAAGTATAGGTGTGAAGTGGTATCTTCTGGTGGTTTTGATTTGCATTTCCCTAATGAATAATGATGTTGAGCATCTTTTCCTGTGTTTATTGACATTTTGTATATACTGTTTGGAGAAATGTCTGTTCAAGTCCTTTGCTCATTTTAAAATTTGATTGTTCTTTTGTTGTTTAGTTGTAGGAATTCTTTTTTTATGCTGGATGTTAACCCATATTAGGTATATGGTTGCAAGTACTTTTTCCCATTCTGTGTATTATCTTTTCACTCTTCTGATAGTGTCCTTTGATGTACACAAGTTTATTTTAATGAAATCTAATTTATCTTTTTTTCCCTGAGGTTTTGGTGTCATATTTAAGAAACTATTACTAAATCCAAGGCTTTAAAGATTGGTTTCTATGTTTTCTTCTAAGCTTTTTCTGTCTTTGACCCGTGTTGAGTTCATTTTTATAGATGATGTAAAGTTCCAACTTCATTCTTTCGCATGTGGATAGTCAAGTGTCCCAGCACCATTTGTTGAAGATACTCTTTTTTCCCCCATTGAATGGTCTTGGTATACTTGTCAAAAATCAATGGATCATAAATATTAGAGTTTATTTCTGGCCTCTCAATTCTGTTCAGTTGGTCTATATGTCTCTTATAATTTTTTGTTGAAAACTGAGCATTTTGAGTATTAGAATATGCTAAAGCTGGAAATCAGATTCTGTCTGTCTTCAGGATTGCTTTTGTTTCTTGTTGAGGGCTACAACTATCCACTTACATGGTGTCTTTTCCACACTAGCTTTGCAGCACCTGTATGTCTTCTTGTGTGTGGCCTGTGATGTTTCTGTTCTGTTATCTCTATGGTCAGCCAGAAACCTGACAGACATTTCCTTTAAACTTTGCATTTTAAAAATTTAAAGTGTGTACATATCTTTAAGTCTTCTGGTATACGATTTTGGGGTAGCTGCTACAGCCCCAAATGGGCCTTGAAACAAAGGCAAATTTCTTCTCTCTGGTTCCTCAGAGAAGCCCCAGATGAGCCAAAATACACAACCCTGAATTTTTGGAAGGTAGGGTCCTTACTGTACGTACTGGCACAGTCAGCAGCTGCTTTAGGAATGTTAAAGCTGTGGTCCCCACAACCTCAGTGGGGCTGAGGAGTGGGGGATAGTTGCTAGATCACTACACTGTCAACTAATTACAGCACCCTTTTATTTCATCAGGCACTCCGTTGGTTGCTATAAGTGTCTGATCAGGTTCCAGAGTTCTGAAATCATTGATCCTGATTGTATTTTTCCAGCTTAATAGTAGTTTTTGTGAAGGAGACTCCTGGAGTTTCCTATTCACCATGTTCCATGATGTCACTTATGACCTATTTTGAGTTAATTTTACTATGTGAATTGAAGTTCTTTTTTTCTTTCTGTGTATGGGTATCTAGTTGTTTCAACACATTTATTGAAAAGATATTTTTTTCCCACTAAATTTCCTTTGCACCTTTGTCAGAAATCAGTTGTTTATATGATGTGTGGATCTATTTTTATACTCTTTTCCATCTCATTGATCTGTTTTTCTGTCTCAACACCAACATTATATTTTGTTAATTACTGTAATTTTATAATGTCTTAAAATCAGTTAGTGTTAGCCCTCTAGCTTTGCTCTTCTGTTTCAAAATTATTTTAACTCTTCTGTTCCCTTTCCACTTCCACATGAATTTTAGCTGCAGCTCGTCAATTTCTACCAAAAAACCTTAGTAGGATTTTGATTAAATTGCACTGAATCTGTAGTTCGATTTGGAAATAACTGGTATCTTAACAGCATTAAGTCTCCTGATTCGTGAACACTGTATATCTCTTTATTTATTGGGTCTTTAATTTCTCTCAGCATTGGTTGTCATTTTGCAATAGATTGCCCTTGTACCTTTTTTTTTTTTGGTCAGATTTATCCTTAAGTATTTCATTTTGAGGGGATGCTGTGGTTAGTAGTGCTTTTTTTGAAAAAAAGACTATTTTTTAGAGTGGTTTTTGCTTCGCAGCAAAATTATGCAGAAGGTACAGAAGTTTTCTCATATACCACATCCCAACACATGCATAGTCTCCTCCACTATCAAATCTCCTGTCAGAGTGGTACATTTATTATAGTTGATGAACCTGCAGTGGCACATTATTGTCACCCAGAGTACATAGTTTATATTATGTTCACTGTTGGTGGCGGTGTACATTTTGGGGCTTTGGACAAATTTATAATATGTACCATACGGAGTACTTTCACTGCTCAGAAAATCCTCTGTGCTCCATCTATTCATCCCTCCTGCCCCCCTTTCTAAGCCTTAGCAACCACGGATCCTTTTATTGTCTCCACAGTTTTACCTTTTCCAGAGTGTCGTATCGTTGAGATCATATAATATGTAGCCTTTTCAGACTGGCTTCTTTCATTTACTAATATGCATTTGTGTTTTCTCCATGGCTTTTCATGGTTAGATAGCTCATTTTACCACTGAATCATATTCCATTGTCTGGATATACTACAGTTTATTTATACATTCACCTACTGAAGGACATCTTGGTTGCTTCCAGGTTTTGGCAGTATAGAAAAAGGTGCTGTAAGCATCCATGTAGAGGGTTTTATGTGGATATATGTTTTCAGCTTCTTTAGGTAAATACTAAGAAGTGTGATTGTGGGACTATATGGTAAGAGTATGTTTAGCTTTGTAAGAAACTGTCAAACTCTCTTCCACAGTACATGGTGCTGTACTGTAAATGGTATTTTTTTAAATTTCAATTTCTGATTGTTTGCTGTTATTATATGGAAATACAACTGGTTTTTGTATAGCATCTTCACCTTGCTAAATTCAGTTGTTCTAAAAGCGTTTTGTAGATTCTATTGAATTTTCTACGTAGGTCATATTTTCTGTGAATAAACAGTTTTACTACTTTTCCAATCCTAATGCATTTTTCTTGCTTTATTATGCTGGCGAGAACCTTCAGTATAATGTTGAATAGAAATGGTGAGAGTGGATGTCACTGCCTCTTTCCTAATTTTTGAGGGAAAACATTGATTCTTTCATCTCTCAGTAAAACGTTTCCTATAAATTTTCATAGCTGTCTGTTATTGAATTGAGGACATGTACTTCTATTCTTGGTTTCTTGAGAGTGTTTATTAGGAATGGTTGTTGGGTTTTTGTCAAATGCATTTTCCTCATCTATTGAGCTGTTAATATGGTGTTTCTTTTTTAGTGTGTTAATATGGTGACTTGATTTTTGAATGGTGAACCAGCCTTCTGTTTTTGGAACAAATCTCCCTTAGTTATGATAAATTATTGTTTTCACATATGGTTGGATTGTATTTGCTAAAGTTTTATAAGAGTGTTTGCATTTATGTTCATGACAGCTAATGGTTGGTAATTTTTTATCTAATAAGGTCTTGGTCTCATTTTGGTACCAAAGTAATACTGGCTTCTAGAATGAGTTAAGAAGCATTTCTGTCTTTTCAAATTTTTTTTGGGGGGGATGGAGAAGACTTTGTGTAGAATCAGTATTTTTTCTTGTCAGGTAGAATTCTTCAGTGTTTTGAAAACATCTATGTAGGGTTGGTATTATTTTTTTCTTAAGTATTTGGTAGAAGTCCCCCGAGAATATACATGGGCCTAGAGTTTTCTTTTGGAGAAGTAATCAAACTCCAAATTCAGATTCTTGTAGGGCTATTCAGGTTACCTATTTTTTCTTCTTAAGTAAGCTTTGGTAGTTTTTTGTCTTTTAAGACATTTGTCCATTCTTGCTGAGTTATGTTTTTGGCATAAAGGTATGCCAAATATTAATAATACTCTCTTAGTATCCATAGAATCTGTAGTGATATAACCTCTTATTCCTGATATTGACAATCTGTGTCTTTTCTTTTTTGTTCTCTTGATTAGTCTTGCTAGAGGTTTATCAATTTTGATTTTCAAGAAGAAACCAGCTTTTGGTGTCACTGATTTTTCTATATTTTTGTTTTTAATTTGATTATCTTCTGCTCTGATCTTTATTATTTTCTTTCTGCTGCTTCCTTCGGGTTTCATTTCTCTTCTCTTTTTTTAGTTTCTTAAGGTATAACCTGAGACCATTGATTTAAGACCATTTTTTTCTAATGTAGGCATTTTAGAGCTATAAATTTCTCTCCAAATACTGCTTTAGCTGTATCCCACAACTTGTGATATTCTTTGTTTTCATTTTCATTCAGTTCAAAATATTTTGTAGCTTTCCTTTTGATATCTTTGACCCAGGGGTTATTTAGAAGTGTAATAGTTTCCAAATATTTGGGCATTTTCCTGATATATTTCTTGTCTTTTAAACTAACACATAACAATTGTACATATTTATTGGGTACAATGTGATGTTTCAATACATGTATAAATTATGTAGTGTTCAGGTCAGAATAATTTGCATGTCTGTAACCTTAAACATTCATTGTCTGTGATGAGGATGTTGAAAAACCTCCCTTCTAGCGTTTTGTTGTTGTTGTTGTTTTTGGGTTTTTTTTTGTTTGTTTGTTTGTTTCTTGAGACAAAGTCTCACTCTGTATCACCCAGGCTGGAGTGCAGTGGCGTGATACTGGCTCACTGCAGCCTCCGCTTCCCAGGTTCAAGCATTTTTCCTGCCTCAGCCTCCCGAGTAGCTGGGACTACAGGTGCGTGCCACCACACCTGGCTAATTTGTATTTTTAGTAGAGATGGGGGTTTCACCATGTTGGTCAGGCTGGTCTCGAACTCCTGACTTCAGGTGATCCACCCGCCTTGGCCTCCCAAAGTGCTGGGATTATAGGTGTAAGCCGCCATGCCTGGCACCTTCTAGCTGTTTTGAAATATGCAGTACACTGTTGCTAACTCTAGTTATGCTACCATGCGTTAGAACACCAGAATTTATTCTATCTAACTGTAGCTTTGTACTCGTGGACCAATCTCTGCCTATTTCTCTCCCCTCTATTCTCCCCAGAGTTCTTGTACCCCTCTTCTATTCTCTACTTCTGTGAGAACAGCCTTTAAGATTCCACATGTGAATGAGATCATGAGATATTTGTGTTTCTATGCATGGCCTATTTCACTTAATGTCCTCCAGGTTTATCCGTGTTGCCACAAAAGACAAGATTTTATTCTTTTGTGGCTCAATCGTATTTTATCATGTCTCCATACCACATTTTCTTATTCATCCACTTGTCTCTCTGTGGACATTTAGGTTGATTTCATATCTTGCGATTGTGAGTAGTGCCACAATAAACATAGAGCTGCAGATATCTTTTTGACATACTGAGTTCATTTCCTTTGGGTGTATATCCAGTAGTGGGATTGCTAGATCACATGGTAGTTCTATTTTTAATTTTTTGAGAAACCTCCATACTGTTTTCAGTAATGACTGTACTAATTAACATTCTCACCATCATTTTGTTAAGGGTTCCCTTTTCTCCATATCCTTACCAACACTTGTCTTTTGGTTTTGTGTGGAGTCAGAGTTGGGCCAGATGCAGTGGCTCACACCTGTAATCCCAGCACTTTGGGAGGCCAAGGGGGTGCGGATCTCAGGAGTTTGGGACCAGCTTGGTCAACATGGTGAAATCCCGTCTCTACAAAAATACAAAAATTAGCCAGATGTGGTGGTGTGTACCTGTAGTCCCAGCTGCTCGGGAGGCTGAGACATGAGAATCACTTGAACCCAGGAGGCGAAAGTTGCAGTGAGCCAAGATTGCGCCACTGCACCCCAGCCTGGATGGCAGAGCAAGACATACATACATTCATACATACATACATAGTCACAGTCTTGCTCTGTCTCCCAGGCTGGAGTGCAGTGGCACAATCATAGCTCACTGCAGCCTTGACCTCCTGGGCTGAAGTGATCCTTCTGCCTCAGCCTCCCAAGTTGCTGAGACTATAGGCATGCACCACCATGTCCTGCTAAGTCTTTTTAATTTGTTTTTGGAAATGGGAGGTCGCTATGTTGTGCAAGCTCATCTCAAACTCCTTGCCTCAAGTGATCCTCCCAGCTCAGTCTCCTGAGTTACTGGAATTGCAGGTGTGATCCACTGTGCCCAGCTGTCTTTTGATTTTTTGAGAGTAGCCATTCTAACTGGAGTGAGGTGATTTCTCATTGTAGTTTTGATTGATTTGCATTTCCCTTATTATTAGTGATGAACATGTCTTCATATATCTGCTAGACATTTGTATGTCTTCTTTTAAGAAATGTCTAAATTCAAAATGGATTAGAGATTTAAATGTAAGATCTGAAACTATGAAAGTATTAGGAAAAAAACATAGGAGAAAAGCTCTGTGACATTGGTCTAGGCAAGGCTTAAACCTTGAAAGCACAGAGAACAAAAGCAAATATAGACAAATGGCATTAAATTAAACTAAAAAGCTTCTGCACAGCAAAGGAAACAACAGAGCACAGACAACCTACAGAATGGGAGATTATAAGGGGTTAATATATAAAGAACTCAAACAACTCAGCAGCAACAAACCAAATAACCCAATTAAAAAATGGACGGGCCTGGCGTGGTGGCTTACACCTGTAATCCCAGCACTTTGGGAGGCCGAGGTGGGTGGATCACTTGAGGTCAGGAGTTTGAGACCAGCCTGGCCAACATGGTGAAACCCCGTCTCTACCAAAAAAAAATTTATATATATATATGCGCCAGACATGGTGGCGCAAACCTGTGATCCCAGCTACTCAGGAGGCTGAGATGGGAGAATCCCTTGAACCCAGGAGGCCGAGGTTGCAGTGAGCCAAGAGCACGCCACTGCACTCCGCCTGGGCAACAGAGCAAGACTCCACCTCAAAAAAATTAAATGGGCGAAAGACCTGAATAGACATTCCTGATATATTTCTGTTTAGTTTAATTGAATTCTACTGTGGGGCAGTATACTTTGTATGACTTCAGTCTTCTTAAGTTAACTGAGATTTGTTTTTGGCTCAGAATATGGTCTATCTTTGTGAATGTTCTGTGTGCATTTGAAAAAATACACATTCTGCTGTTGTTGAGTGGAGTGTTTTTTACATTTCAAAGTTCAGGTTGGTTGGTAGTATTGTTCAAAGTTTTCTGTATTCTTACTGATTTCTTGTCCAGTTGTTCTATCACTTAGAGAGGAATGTTAAAATCTTTGCTCATAATTGTGGATGTTTCTCATTATAGTTCTGTCAGTTTTTGCTTCATGTATTTGGAAGCTCTACTATTAATAATGTACATGTCCTCTTGAGCCCTTTGTCACTATACAGTGACTCTCTCTATCCCTAGTAATATTTTTTGTTCTGAAATCTACTTTCTCTGACAGCTTTGGTTTTTGTTGTTTGCTTTTTGCTTTTGTTTTTGTTTTGTAAAGATGGGGTCTCCTGTGTTGCCCAGGCTGGATTCAAACTCCTGGGCTCAAGCAATCCTCTTGCCTGTGTCCTGCTGTGTAGGTGGGACTACAGGCCCATGCCACCGTGGCCAGGTCATCCAGCTTCGTTTTGGTCATGGTATATCTTATCCTTCTTTGTTACCATGATGTATCTTTTCCATACTTTTACTTTTAACCAGTTTGTGTTCTTATAAAGTGGATTTCTTATAAACAAGCTATAGTTGTCTTTTTTTTTTTAAACTATCTGATATCTGCCAATCTGATAGTATCAGCCTTTTAATTGGGTTATTTAGACTATTTACATTTTATGCTATTGTTGATATGGTTGGTTTTAAATTTACCATCTTGATATTTATTTTCTTTTTGTCCTATATGTTCTGTTATTCCTCTTCCCCTTTTCATATGCCTTCTCTATGATGATTTTTTAATGATTCAATTTTTGTCTCCTTTGTTGGCTTATTAACTATAACTCTTTGTTTTGTTATTTTAGTGGATGCTTTAGGTTTTGTAGTATACATCTTTAATTCATCACAGCCCTCCTTCAGGTGCCATTTTACCACTTTACAACAGTTCATTTTTATTTTCCCCCTCCTGGTCTTTGTGCTATTCTTGTCATACATTTCACGTCTGTATAAGTTTGTTGTTGCTGTTGTTGTTTGAAACAGAGTCATACTGTGTCACCCAGGCTGGAGTGCAGTGGTGTGATCTCAGCTCACTGCAACCCCCACCTCCCAGATTCAAGTGATTCTCCTGCCTCAGACTCCCAAGTAGCTGGAATTACAGGCGCCCGCCACCAGGCCTGGCTAATTTTTGTATTTTTAGTAGAGACAACGTTTCACCATGTTGACCAGTCTGGTCTTGAACTCCTGACCTGGAGTGCTGTGCCCACTCGGCCTCGCAAAGAGCTGGGATTACAGGCATGAGCTGAGCCACTGGGCCTGGCCTACTTCTATACAAGTTTTAAACTGCAGTATGTTGTTATTATTTTTGCTTTAAACAATCAGTTCTCTTTTGCGAATACTGAAATAAGAAACAATTCTGTATATTTATCGATGTTGTTTCCATTTCTGATGTTCTTCATTCTTTTGTGTATATCCAGATTCTAATCTGGTATTGTTTTCCTATTCCTTGAAGGACTTTCTTTGCCATTTCTTTATAATGTAAGGACTGTGTTGAATTCTTTTACCTTTTCTATGTCTCAGAGTTCTTAGTTTACCTTTGTTTTTGTAAGATATTTTTGCTGAGTAAAGTATTAACAGTTGACATGTTTCTTTTTTCTATTGGCACTTCAAAAATTTTACTCCACTTCTTACTCTGTTTTCTCCTTGCATTATTTTTGACAAGAAATCTGCTATTATCTGTATCCTGTTCTTCTATATATTTCCTTTGTCTTTTTTCTTCTGGCTGCTTTGAAGATTTTCTTGTTTTCACTGGGTCTTAAGCAATTTGGTTATGATTTGCTTCGGTGTTGCTTTATTCTTGTTTTTTTTTTGTGCATAGGGTTTATTGATTGTCCTGTCTGAGCACTCCTATTTCTTTTAAATTCTCTCTTCTCCTGCTTTTTCTTCTGTATTTCTGGCCATCTCTTATCTTACTTGACGTTTAAATATTGGTGGTCCTAGGGATTCTGTTGTGTTTTGATTCCACAGGGTATTCTCAGTTCATCTCATTCACTCCCATAACTTAATCTGCTATCTGTGTGAGAGATTTCCTAATTGTTTATCTCCACCCAGACCTCTCTCCAAGCTTCAGGTTTGTATTTCCTTACAGCCATCCCTACTTAAATCCAGAGGAGCCCTAATGAACTTATTTGGAATGAATAGACCTGGAGGATAGCATGGTGGCTTATACCTGTAATCCCAGCACTTTGGGAGGCCAAGGTGGGCAGATTGCTTGATTCTAAGAGTTTGAGACCAGCCTGGGTGACATGGTGAAACTCTGTCTCTACAAAAGATACAAAAAATTAGCCAGGTGTGGTGGTGCACACCTATAGTCCCAGCTACTTAGGAGGCTGAGGCAGGAGGATCCCTTGAGCCTGAAAGGTGGAGGTTGCAGTGAGCCAAGATCGAGCCACTGCACTCCAGCCTGGGTGACAGAGTGAGACCCTGCCTCTAAACAAACAACAAAAAAATAAGAGTAAAGGATAATCTCAGAGTACTTGGGCAAGTTGCTAGAAAACAGTATTCTCAGGGGAAGAATCAAAGGGGAAAATGGCCAAGTTGATATGGTAGTTGACTTCATTGTAGTTCCACCAAAAAGGCAAAAAATAAACAAAACCCTCATATCTGACACTCGCTGGTAACATAGCATTGAATACTGTGGTGAACTAGAAATTGAAACTATAATTCTCAAGGAAGTTAGGCCCTAGAAGAATCACTTGTGAGCCAGAAGGGAGGAGTAAGGACAAGGGAGTCCTAGGTGGCAACTATTGGCTGGTTTAGAACTCTGCCAAGCTAAAAGGATAATGTGAGATTTACCTGAACTCTGAAGTGAAATGCAATCCTAGAGGCTCATGAGCTGCTGCTAGGAAATAACAATGAAAAAAATCCTTTCACAGTGGTTCTAAAACACTTTGTAAATCCTATTTCTTTTAATTATTTAATCATTTTATTTTGGTTGGTTTTATAGGAAGAAAATGATATGCTATTAGCTTAATTTGGTTGCCACACCAGGATGAGTAGACTCTCTTCATAAAGTGGGTAACAAATGAAAGTCTTTGAAACAGGAGTGATATGATCACTGTGCTTACTATATATACCCAAAATACATTTTTGGAAGAGTAATAGTCACTGTTTTTTTCAAAACTTAGCAGTGCGGTATCTGCAGTGATTCCTTTTCATTTAGTTTCTCACCCAACTAAATAAGCCAACTAGAGAAACCCTAAGAAAATAGAATTTTATTTTCTTTCTTGGGAAGTATCTGCAAGAATGGAGAAGCTTGGAAACATTTCTTATAAGGTAAAAGCTTTTTTTTTTTTTTTTTTTTTTTTTAAAGTCTAAATCTCAGAATGTTATACATACAAAATTCTTTTTATTTTTTTCTTTTTCTTTTTGAGAGAGAAGGTCTTATTCTGTCTCCCAGGCTGGAATGCAGTGGTACAAGCATAGCTCACTGCAACCTCAAACTCCTAGGATAAAGCGGTCTTCCTGCCTCATCCTCCCAAGTAGCTAGAATTACCGGTGTGAGCCCCCATGCTTGGCAAATTTTTAAAACTTTTTGTAGAGTGTCTTGCAGTGTTACTCAGGCTGGTCTCAAACTCCTGACCTCAAGCAGTCCTCCCGCCTTGGCCTCCCAGAGTGCTGGGATTACAGGTGTGAGCCACCACACCTGTCCCACAATTCTTATATCCAATTCTAAACACCCTCTCACACACAGACACACCCAAAGTTATGCGTTTACTGTTCTGGGGCATTTTTTAAATGTTAAAATTGCAACTACTGTTTAGTCTCATTTTATCATCTATAAGTCTTGGCATATGTCATGTATCTATTTTAGAAAAGTAATTTTAAAGTTAGTAGATTAAGAAACAACATGGTTGCACTAAAAAGTGCCTTATATAAAAAAATCTTTCCATGGAATACCATGGAGACTATTTTTCCATATGTTAAATAACATGGAAGAGCCTGCATTATAGGAAACTATTTGCTTAGAAGCTGATTTAAAATTACTCAGAACCACATCTAGAAATTTACAGGATTAGTACCTAATTAAGTATATTCTGTGATATTTATAGGAACCTTATTTATAAAAGGAAACTTGAATAATTTCTGTCTTCAGAATGTTTATTGATAAAATAGATATACCTTCACTACTGCTATGCTTCATTGTAAATGATAACGTTGATCTGTATTTGTGCCATGTCCACACATAATTATAGGTGGAGAAAACACAGGCAACAAAGATGTGGACATAATATAAACCTAAATATTAGGTATATGTATACATATGTGTGTGTGTATATATATATGTGTATATACAGATATATACATATATACACATGTATATACATATATACACATACGTGTGTACATATATATACACACATGCACAAATAGATCTGAGAAAGTATATGCTAGTAATACCTTTATCTCTCTATGTCTGTATTGTCTGAATTTTTATAATTGTATAATCTTTATTGAAAATGATGGTGGGAAGTTATTTTTATTTTGAAATGAAAGCAAAACATGTGTATTTCAGAGAATTTGAATCAGGTTATTACTCTTGCATTCTTCAACTACTGATGGCTATAACTGTGTAAAGAAATAAAACATTTCCTATAAAGACAATCAGAAGTTAGGAAGATCTCATCTTTATCCTGTGGACATAGAGATATTTTTTCTTTGGCTCATTTACCGCAGTCGTGACTTCGGCTATTTCTTAGGTTGTGGGGTTTTTTTGTTTGTTTGTTTGTTTGTTTTCAGAGTTGTAAATGAACAGCCAGGTGTGGTGGTTCACTCCTGTAATCCCAGCATTTTGGGAGGCTGAGGCTGGTGGATCACTTAAGGTCAGGAGCTTGAGACCAGCCTGGCCAACATTGTGAAACCCCATCTCTACTAAAACTACAAAATTAGCCGGATGTGGTGGTGCATGCCTGTAATCCCAGCTACTGGGGAGGCTGAGGCAGGAGAATCTCTTGAACTGGGAGACGGAGGTTGCAGTAAGCTGAGATTGCACCACTGCACTCCAGCCTGGGCAGCAGAGAGAGAGACTGGCTCAAACAAACAACAACAACAAAAAAAAAAAAACCACAAAAGTTATAAATGAATATCGTTTAAAATGTCAAATAGGGTCATTTTAAAAATCCCACGTTCTCATATTCTATCATTTCTGTCTTTCTAGGGGTAACTATTTTGATCTCTTTTGGCTTTTAAAAAATGTATAAATAATATGTTTGCATTGCAAATTGTTGCATTTTCAGTTTTAGGCATTATATATTGATTTCCCACCATGGGAAATAGGATTTGGCTTTTTTTCCATTCCTACCATATAATCTATTTGTCACCCTCTCTTGATTATATTGTAATTTTGTTTGGGTCGTCCCATTTATACTTTATTATGACTATATAAACACTGTTTGTAACTGAGTAATGTAGTGAACTATTTTTCATTTGTTGAATACCTTTTCATTTTCCCTGTACCAGTCATTTTCTTTTTTTTTCCCCCCGTGTACTTATTTCTCATTCACTGCCAAAATTTTTTTGCCACTCTGTAAATCTCCAGATGGATAAGATGAATGTCTAAATTCATGTGCATGAGGTAATTCTGTCAATTTCATGTTCTATAAGAATTCCCTACCAGAGCCTTCTGAACTGATACTCTGCTAACCCCAAACACAGGATACTCTGTCGTCTTGAAGTCTTCTTTCATTACATCTCAGATATTATTTTGCCTCTTGCCTGTGTTAATCTCGTATTTCATAGGCCCATGTCCTCTTCTTTCTTAGTTTTCTCCCTCTTTTTAGTGTGGCATATCTCTTAGTAGTTCATAGGAAAAAGCTGCATGGAAGGTAAATTTTTTGAATAAAGCATGCCTGAAAATGTTTTATTCTATACCCATACTTTATTTGATAATTTGGCTGGGTGTAGAATTCAGCATTAGAATAATTTTCCTTTAGAATTTTGAAGGCATTAATTTTTCCATTGCCTTCTATTTATAGTGTTGTTGAAAAGTTCAAATTTATGCTGGTTTCTGATTCTTTTTTTTCTTCTTCTTTTTAGAGACAGGGTCTCACTGTGTCACCCAGGCTAGAGTACAGTGGCATGATTATAGCCCACTGCAGCCTCAAACTCCTGAGCTTAAGCCATCCTCCTACCTCAGCCTCCTGAGTAGCCAAGTCTAAGGCCTGTATTGTCATGCCTGGCTAATATTGTTATTTTTTGTAGAGACAGGTTTGCTGTACTGATCTCAGCTGATCTCAAATTCCTGGACTCAAGCAATCCTCCTGCCCTAGCTTCCCGAAGTGTTGGGATTACAGTTGTGAGCCACTGTGCCCAGACCAGTTTCTGATCTTTTTCTGTAACCTATTCTTTCCCCTACCTCTCCAGAAACATGTAGAATTCTTTTTATGCCCGGTGTTTTGAAATTTTGTTGCCATATGAACCAATTTTAGCCATTATATTGGGAATACAGTGGTAATCTGGAAACTTGTCCTTTACTTGTAGGAACTTTTCTTGAATTATTTCATTAATTATTTCTTATTTCCTTCCTTCTGTTTTCTCTGTTCTCTGTTTGGAACTCCTATTCCCAGACCAACCCTCTAATTTTCATACCTGTTTTCTTCCTCCTTGTCTTTTTGCTTTACTTTCTGGGAGATATCCTGAACTTTATTGTCCAGCCTGTCTATTGAGCTTTTCCTTTGTGCTATCATATTTTTACCCTCCAAGAACTTTGTGTATACATATAAAATACAGATGTTTCTTTTTTTTTTTTTTAAACAATAACTCGTTAATTGTTTTTGTTTTTGTTTTTGAGACAAGGTCTCACTCTGTCACCCAGGCTGGAGTACAATGTTGTGATCTTGGCTCATTGCAACCTCCGCCTCCTGGATTCAGGTGATTCTTATGCCTCAGCCTTCCCAGGTGCTGGGATTGCAGGCGTGTCCCACCACGCCCAGCCAATTTTTGTATTTTTAGTAGAGGCGAGGTTTCACCATGTTGGCCTGACCTCGAGTGATCCACCTGCCGCAGCATCCCAAAATGCTGGAATTACAGGCATGAGCCACCACGCCTAGCCTTGGCAAAATTGTTTTATAGTTGCACCATGGTTATAAATGATAGCTTTTTTCAGAGCCTTTGGAAATTTATCTAATTCCTGCATAATCTCTGCCTGTTCCCAGCTACCTTTTTTTGGGTCATTTTGGTCACCATTATTCCATATTGAAGGCTTTCCTCTGATACTTGGTCGTGTTGGCATGTCTGTTCATTTTTTATTTTTATTTTTAACTTATTTTAATTAATTAATTTATTTATTTATTTTGAGACGAAGTCTTGCTCTGTCACCCAAGCTGGAGTGCAGTGGCGCGATCTCAGCTCACTGCAACCTCTCCTGGGTTCAAGTGATTCTCCTGCCTCAGGCTCCCAAGCAGCTGGGACTACAGGCGCGGGCCAACATGCCAGGCTAATTTTTGTATGTTTAGTAGAGATGGGGTTTCACTTTGTTGGCCAGGCTGATCTCGAACTCCTGATCTTGTGCTCTGCCCACCTCGGCCTCTAAAAGTGCTGCAGTTATAGGCGTGAGCCACCACGCCTGGTCGTTTTTTAAACCTGAATATGCCATCAAGCTTTATAGACCCAGTTCTAGTTTTGAATTTCTTTTTTTGAGCAGTTCTATCTGACTTTTGCAGGATGAAGGAAGGGCGGTTGTCCAGCTAACTAGAGAGGATAAATGGACCTGGGGATCTGGTTACTTCATAAGCAGGTTTTCAAGAATTCCTCTTACTTTAGCTGTATTCTGTTAGCCCCACTTGTACAGGTATTTTGCATTATAAATTAGATCAGTTCTCCTGTTTCTCGCAGCTTCACTGCTAGTTTAGGATGCATTTTTCTTTCGTAACTTTTTTACCATTCATATATTTGCTTTCTAGTTTCTACACTTTTTGTTGCCCTCCTATCCCTTTCTCCTCATCTTATTGGGTTTATTTTATAACACAAAAACAAAACAAGCAAGCAAAGAAAAATCCTTACTGACCTTTTATTGGAATTTTAGAATAGAGTAAAAGTAGCTGATGTGCTGTGCTAAGCTAGCAATCTCTACCAAGACTAATTTTTTTCCTTTTATTTTTATTTTATTTTGTGTATGTATTTATTTATTTTTGAGATAGAGTCTTACTCTGTCGCCCAGGCTGGAGTGCACTGGTGTGACCTCAGCTCACTGCAACCTCCGCCTCCTGGGTTCAAGCAATTCTCCTGCTTCAGCCTCCCAAGTAGCTGGGATTACAGGTGCACGCCACCACGCCCAGCTAATGTTTTTGTATTTTTAGTAGAGATGGGGTTTCACCATGTCGGCCAGGCTGGTTTCGAACTCCTGACTTCAAGTGATCTGCGTGCCTCAGCCTCCTAAAGTGCCAGGATTACAGGCGTGAGCTACCATGCCTGGCCTTTTTCTCCTTTTAGATCTTTGGTTTAGGCAGTTCAACTAGCAGTCTAGAATGGGAATTTTCAAATATGGCTGTCCATTTAGAATCACCTGGAAAACTTGATTGATTGATTGATTGATTGATTGATTGATTAATTGAGACAGGGACTCACTCTGTCGCCCATACTGAAGTGCAGTGGCCCAATCACAGTTCGTTGCAGTCTCAACCTCCCAAGGCTCAGGTGATCCTCCTGCCTCAGCCCTGAGTAATTGGGCTACTGGCGTGTGCCACCACGACCAGCTAATTTTTGTATTTTTAATAGGGACAGGGTTTCGCCATGTTGCCCAGGCTGGTGTCGAACTCCTGGGCTTAAATGATCCACCCACCTCTGCCTCCCAAAGTGCTGGGATTACAGGTGTGAGCTACTGCTCCTGGCCAACCTGGAAAACCTTTAAGAAATATTATATCTGGATCTCACAATTAGTGGGATTGGTTGTTAGCTAGGGTATGGTTTTAGTTCTCCAAGTTATTCTAATGTATAGCCGGATTTGAGAATTCTGATCTAAAAAGAAAATTTTTTTGGAACAAATGAGAAAAAGCAGATTCTAAAAATATGACTGTTTTTTATTAGAACATCATCTGTTAAAACATTCCAGATTCTGCTAGAAGTAATAACCTTTCTCAGTGGTATTAGGAATTGAGAATGAGTTTCTCTGAAGGGTCTGTTCCCATTTGCATTCCAGCAAATGGATGCAGTAGCCAAAATTAAGTCTTCATTGGAAGTGAGAAATAGTATCGTAGAAAATCAAATTAGTAGAACAGAGGACAAACTTGAGAAGCATTCACAGAATGTACAACAAATAATGAAATGTTAGAAAAGATAAACCTTGATAATGAAAATCTAAAATAGAAATAATAAATTTTGTCTTGGAAAACTAAATGACATGGATAAACAGCAGTAACCAGTGGTAAAACAAACAGGAAAAAAAAAAAACTTTTAATATATAATGTGTTATATAACATGTATTTCTTACATTTTGTATCTTATAAATATTAGAGGATACAGTTTATTACTATTTTTTAGAGACAGGGTCTCTCTGTCAGTCTGGCTGGAATGCAGTGGTAGATCATTTTTCACTGTAACCTCGGCCACTGTACCTGGCCCAGTTATTTTTCAAGTGTCTGCAATATTTATAAAGCTATATATATACTTGACCATAAACATAATATCTAATTCAAAACAGCAGAAACTGTAAAAGTTGTTGCTGTGAGTACACTAAAACAAAGATTTTTAAAATGACATTTAAAAAATAGATTATGGAAATAGAGCATTAATGAAAAGCCAAAAGGAAACACTGCATGCTTTTATCGTTTAAAAAGATGAAGAAGCAAGAATTTAGTGTAAAATTTAAGAAAAATAGAAGTAGGAGGGAAAATATATTAAAGATAAAAGTAAAAGTTATTTTAAAATTGTGTTTATATAGTGGATACTTTGCAGACATTGAAGTAGATTAGATAATTTTTATGCTGAAATGAAAACATATCCTCAAAATTTAAAATCTTAATGAAAAAGCAGATTGCAAAATAATTGTACTTACACACTCTCTCTCTCTCACACATAGATTTATGTGTGCTTATAAGTTCTATAGTTGTATACCAAATTTTTCATAATGTTCAGGGGTTTTCTTCATCCTGTGGGGAAGCAGCTAGACTATGAGGTAGACTTTTATTTTGTAATCTCGTGTGGTTTTAATTTTTGTTTTTTACAGTGAGTATTGCATATTTTCTATAATTGGAAATAAAAAACAAAGATATGTTCATTTTGAGGGGGGAAATCAATATTTCATCATATGAAACTAGAAAAAATACTTTATTATGCATTGTATGCCTATATCAAAACATCTCATGTACCCCATAAATACACACACCTGTATACCCACAAAAATTAAAAATAAAGATTTTTAAAAGTAGGAAAAAAGGTGGAATTAATAAACCTAAAAAAAAAGCTTATGAAAGAGGCAAAATATATAAGCTTCTTGCAGATCTGATTAAACAAAAGTAACCATAGAAAGTAGATTTAAATCACATAGAAGGAATATATATATATAAATATTAGGAGCGATACATTAACACAGTTATATGTTAATAAATTTCAGAAACGTCAATGAAATTTCCAAATACATTAAACATTCCAAATGTTTTTTCTAAATGTATATGTAGTGAAAATAATGTATAAAATGTGATATACTGATAACTTGAGAATATTATCAAAGAACTACTTTTTTAAAAGAGAAAAACTCTGGGTTTGATACATTTGCTGGTAAATTCTTCAGAACTTTTTTTGAGGAATAAACAATTTCTGTATACTACAAAATGTTCTCAGTTATTAAAAAGTAAGCAGGCCAAAGAGGAATACAGAGAAACAAAGGTAACAAAAAAAAAAAAAAAAGCTATCATTCAGTGTCACTTTTTGAATATAGTTGTGTTCCTTAAAATATTAACTGGTAGAATTTATCAGAATATTGAAGGAATAATAAGATTTAAATTAGGCTAAGTCTACTGGACTAAAACCTTGTTAGAGATATATCCTCTATCCAGAAGACCTAAGTGGTTCAGTATTAAGAAACACATAAATTCATCAGATTTAATAATAGCTAACATTTATTGATTGCTTACTTTGGGTTAGGTAGGCACTGTTGTAAGTGGTTTTATATTTTTATTTAGTTATCAAAATAATTATAAGGTTTCTCTAGGGTTATATTACCTAGATGAAGAAACTGAAGCATGGAAAGGTCAGACAGTTTGCCCAAGGTCACACAATTACTGCATGACAGAACTGGGGTAAGCACCTGCAGTTCTGACTCCAAGAGTCCATTAGCTTATTTGGAGGTTAAGTAGAAACTTTAAAAGGTTTCATAAAATTAAATACCCATTAATAATTTTTAAAAAATGAAATAGAAAAGGTGTTCTTTAACATTGTAAGGAATCTTTATAGTCAACAGACAGCTTTATATTTATTTATTGAAAAATTATAGGTGTATATATTTATGAGGCACAGTGATGTTATGATCTTCGAATACCATGTGACATGCTCAAATCTAATGTATCAAGCTGATTAACATATCAATTTCCACAAATATTTCACATTTTTTAGGTGATGAGAACATTTGAAATTTACTCTTAGCAATTTTGAAATGTTACTGTGTTCGCTGTGTTGTGCAATAAGATCTTAAAAAAAAAAAAAATAGGCCGGGCGCGGTGGCTCAAGCCTGTAATCCCAGCACTTTGGGAGGCCGAGGCGGGTGGATCACGAGGTCAGGAGATCGAGACTATCCTGGCTAACATGGTGAAACCCCGTCTCTACTAAACATACAAAAAACTAGCCGGGCGTGGTGGCGGGCGCCTGTAGTCTCAGCTACTTGGGAGGCTGAGGTGGGAGAATGGCGTGAACCCGCGAGGCGGAGCTTGCAGTGAGCCGAGATCACGCCACTGCACTCCAGCCTGGGAGACACAGCGAGACTCCGTCTCAAAAAAAAAAATAAAAAAAATAAAAAATAAAAAATAACTTATTTCTCCTGTTTTCTAACCATATCTGGTAACCACCATTCTACTCTTTGTTTCTATAAGTTTGATTGTTTTAGATTCCACATATAAGTGAGAGAATGCAGTATTTGCCTTTCTGTATTTGACTAATTTCACTTAGCATAATATTCTCTAATTCCATTCATTTTTGTCACAAATGACAGAATTTCTCCCTGTTTTAAGGCTGAATGCTTTTCCATTATGTATATATATATTTAGTACCACATTTTCTTTATCCATTCATCTGATGAACACTTAGGTTAATTCAATACTTGGTATTTTGAATAGTGCTGCAATGAATATGGGAGTGCAGACATCTCTTTGATATACTGTTTTCAAATCTTTTGGGTAAATACCTAGAAGTGGGATTGCTGGGTCTTTATTTATTAGTTTTTTAAAAAATCCTAGGCTGGGCGTGGTGGCTCATACCTGTAATCCCAGCACTTTGGGAAGCCAAGGCAAGTGGATTGTCTGAGTTCAGGAGTTTGAGACCAGCCTGGGCAATGTGGCAAAACCCCCTCTAAAAAAAAAAGAACGAAGAACCCTAGATGTAGTTCCTGATAATGGAGGTGCATCAGAATTATTCCCACTGGGGGCTAAACTCCCAGGCATGTATATTTTGAAGCAATTTTGCGGGTGATTGTTAAAAACTGCAATGTTGGCTGGGCCCGGTAGCTCACCACTGTAATCCCAGCACTTTGGGAGGCTGAGGCAGGAGGATCACCAGGTTAGGAGATTGAAACCATCCTGGCTAACGCAGTGAAACCCTGTTTCTACTAAAAATACAAAAAATCAGCTGGGCATGGTGGCCCTTACCTGTAGTCTCAACTACTTGGGAGGCTGAGGCAGGAGAATCGCTTGAACCCGGGAGGCGGAAGTTGCAGTGAGCCAAGATGGCGCCACTGCACTCCAGCCTGGGTGACAGAGTGAGACTCCATCTCCCAGGAAAAAAAAAAAAAAAATACAATGTTAAAGGTACATCAAATTTTACAGCAAAGAAGTAACCCTGGAAGATCTACAAATATTCTTTTAAAAGTTCTGGACTATATAATAAGACATGAATTAGAACTAGAGGTGTAAACGCTAGAAAGGAAGATTAAATTTTTCCTTAGTTGTAGTTAAGGGAAGGTTTATCTGCAAATCCTAAGAAATTGGCTGTAAAACTAGGGTTAAGTTCAATTTGAGTGGCAAAATAGAGCTCAGAAGAACAAAAATTGATATATTGAAATTGTGTAATAACCACTTTGAATAGCAACCAAAGTGAGAGTCCATGCAAAATATCATAAATATTAAAAAGTTAGAAATACTCATTTTTGCTTAATTTTATCTTTTGAATTTGATTTAAAAGTAAAAATTAACTAGAAAACTATATTAAAATTCTTCCTATTTCTTATCCCATTCTCTGTCTGTCATAGGTAATCATTTTTAATTAATTTCAGTTTATCCTTCTGGTTTTCTTTCTTTCTTTTTTTTTTTTTCCAAAAAAGCTAGTAGCTTTATATATTCTTACTTCCTCTCTTACACAGAAAGTAGCATACTGTATTTTTTTAATCTTGTCGTTGTCACTTTAATGATGTATCTTAGAGAGATCACCCCCATACCAACACATAGAAATTGTCTTCATTCTTTCTTTGGTTTTAGAGTATTCTATGAATGTTTATTCAATCATTCTTCTATTGGTAGGTATTTTGCTAAGAATGACATTAATGGGAACAGTGTAACTATGATAGAAATAAAACCTCGAAGATATGAATAAATGGACACAGGTGCAATAGTCCAAGACAGGAAGGTTAAAGATGTAAATATATCAGCTCTCAAAATAATTCATAGGTTTATTGTAATGCTACTCAGAATACTATTGAGCTTTAAAAATCATAACAAAAAGATTTGGAAATTCATCTAGATGAATAAAAAAAAATGGATAGAGAAAAACCTAACTATAAGACAATGAAACATAGTGAAGCTGTAACAAAAAATAGAGTACCAGCACCAGGATAAAAAAGATAATTGGGAATGTGGCCCAGAATGAAACATACAGGACATAAGGATTTAATATATGATAAAAGAAGCACACATATCTATAGGGAAGGGAAAGTTTATTTAACAAATGGTGTTAATGTAACTGTAAGCAATTTGGAGTACTGAAATTTAGATTTTTAAAATATGAACTAAAATTCCAGATATATTAAATATTTACATAGAAACAGTAAGCCAAAAAATTAATTGTGTATTTATTGAATTTATGCAAAGAAACAGCTAAGTTCAGAATTAGCAGAAGAATTTAAAAGGAGATTGTTGACGGATTGGACCACATAAAAATCTTTTATATCATCTAAAAATGTAGCCAAATGAAATTTTAAAAAATATATAGATGACTGGAGGAAATATTTGTAGCAAATTTCCAAGGTTTTAATATTCTTGTATATGAAACCCTTATGCAAATATATAAATAGGCATAGGACAAGACTGGACAATTAGCTAAATAGGAAATTCAACAAATAACAAAACATAAAAATATTTTAGATGTGAATTAAACTACTGAAGAATTACCAGGATCCATTCATTAAATTAGCAGCAATTCCCATGCTGACCAGGGTAGAGTGTTATCACTAGATGCATAAATTGCTGATGGTCTCATATGTAAAATAACCATTTGAAAAGCACTCTTGTGATGTGTCAAGATTCATAAAAATCTTCATACTTTCTGACCCTGAAATCTCACATCTGGGAATTGATCCAAAGAAAATAATAACCTGCCACCCTTCCAAAAAACAAACCTTTAAACCCAAAGATATTCACAGAGTTGTTTCAAATAGTGAAAAATTAGAAATAACCTAAATGACTAATCAGGGGAGTAATTAAAATGTTCATATGTCCCCTGAGAGAATACAATAATTAAAAATGGCAATAGAGACTGCAATTGAAAATGTAATAAGGGTAATTTTTTTAAAGCAAGCTTTCGTATTGTATCTACAGTTTGATGTAAGAATGACTGGAAGGAAATAGATTAAAAGTGATAAGAAGTTATAGTAAGAGGATAATAGGTAATTCTTTTCCAATTTTCTATGATCCAGTGTAATGCAAGGCTGCACTGGTAGAAGTACAGCACCGAGATCAAGAGAGCTAATAAACCTATGTTATGAGAGGAACATGAACTTTGGAGATAGGAGATGTACAGATTGAGTTCCAATTCTGATTTTTCTACTTAAAAATTTGAAGCCCTGACAAGTTAGTAATTACCCTGAACCTCAATTTCTTCATCTGAAAAATGGTCTGATGACATTGTCTTCATGATTATTGTATGGATTAACAATACTAGAAAGTAGTTAATAAAAGTAGTGTTCTTCTGACATCACATCTGGAAGAATATATCAATCAACTTACAAGCAACCTTAGATCTCAATGGCTAACAACTATTAGAAACAACCAAAGATTTGGGCCTGTAATCCCAGGACTTTGGGAGGCCAAGATGGGAGGATTCTTGAGGCCAGGTGTTCCAGTTCAGCCTGGGCAACATAGCAAGACCTCGTCTCTACAAAATAAAAAATAAAAAAAAAATAGCTGGCATGGTGGCACCCACTATTGTAGTGCCAGCTACTGTAGAGGCTGAGGCAGGAGGATTGCTTGAGCACAGGAGTTTGAGGCTGCAGTGAGCTATGATCATGCCACTGCACTCTAGCCTGGGCAACAGAGCAAAACACTGTCTCTAAAAAAGAAAGAAAAAATAAACAACCAAAGAAATAAAGCTTCTTTCCCACTTACGTTACTTAACTAGCTGCAGATTGTGGCTCTGCTATATGTTCTGTTTGCTCCGGGATCAAGGCAGAGGGGAAACAAAGATAGTAAAACCATAGGGTGCCTCTTAAAGAACTGCTTGTAAGTGGTACACTACCAGTCCTATTCATTGGCCAAGGGTAATGTCCATGGCCCTGAACATTATCCTCCCATTGGGATAGGCCAATACAGAAGGGCAACAACACATATTTTGAACAAATAATATGTGCTGTGACAGTGCTGTCCAGTTCTGTCACTTTATTTGTTTATTTATTTATTTATTTATTTATTTATTAATGAATGAGACGGAGTTTCACTCTTGTTACCCAGGCTGGAGTGCAGTGGCGTGATGTGGGCTTTTTGCAGTCTCTGCTTCCCAGGTTCAAACTATTCTCCTGCCTCAGCCTCCCAGGTAGCTGGGATTACAGGCTCTCGCCACCACACCTGGCTAATTTTTGTATTTTTAGTAGAGACAGGGTTTCACCATGTTGGCCAGGTTGGTTTTGAACTCCTGACCTCAGATGATCCGCCTGCCTTGGTCTCCCAAAGTGCTGGGATTACAGGTGTGAGCCACCATGCCCAGCCAGTTCTGTCACCTTAATAAGAGTGTAACAACCTGGGGTACTTCTGGAGGAGGAAGATTTGGACAGTGAGTAATTCTGAAATCTTTACTAAAATACAGTTGGAAGAGTCATTGGAAAGGGAGGGGCATATTAAGTCTCTTCAAATATTTGAAGAATGGCTGTCACTGGATAGTGAGATTAGTTCGGTGCTGTGTGGCATCAGTGGGTGGAAGTTACAGCCTCATATATTTGATTCAGTATAGTGGTAAGAAGAAAAGTGAGAAGAAAAAGAAATTATTGGTTGTTTTCAATATGTTACTTCATTTACATTCTTCAAAATAATCCTATCAGAGTGTGTATGTTTCCGTGTTTAAATATTGGAAGAAAAACTCAGAGTGAATGAATACCCAAGGTCACATGACACATAAGTGGCAAAACCGGTTTGGAATCCAGGTCTGTGTAATCTTGTCCTTTTCTACAATATTCTACTATTCTCTATTGGGCTGCAAGCATTTTTACAATTAAACTGTTCATCACCAGTCATCTTCTGCCTGACAAAGTAAAGGCCACATCTCCCACATGTCTAAAAGGGTTCAAACAGAGAATGAATGGAAAGGTTGAAAGGAAGGTTGAACTCTAGATCAACGATCTGCAAACTTACTTGATCATACTCTTAGCAAAGTACTTGTACATACTATATATGTAGCTTATACATCAACTACTGTACTCATATGTTATAAAACATATAGGACATTCCCAGTACAAAGAAATGATAAACATTTGGGATGATGTATATGCTAATTCCCTTGATCTGATCACTATATACTGTATGTATCAAAACATCACTGCGAACCCCATTAATATGTATAATTGTTGTCAGTTAATTTTTTCAATTATAGGAAAAATAAGAGTTTAGAAAGATTAAGATTTTATATAACATTTTAGTTTTTTTATAAATTAGATTTTAGGTTTTATGTAAAATCTCATCTTTATAAAACTTCTGTTTTGCAGATAGATACTTTTTTATGTATCCCTATGGATTGTCTTTTTTACCCATGGAACTGTATACCCCCAACATTGAAGGTCATTGTTTTGGATGATTTCGTAAGAGTCCTTTCAGTATGAAGATTCTGTAATTTGTCCAGAATTTTTCTGAAAGGGCTAATGGTAGCTTACTTCACTTTCAGAAAGGTTTTTAGATAGTTTTTTCTAAAACCAGAACTATAAAGACTTCACTATCGTTTGTAACAGCAATTAAGCCCAAAAACTACAAAGTGTGAAAGGTGCTCTTCTAGATAAATAGTAGCAACCCCATGAGTGTTACAATGTATATATAAAAGGAGATGGAAGTAGGGGCTATTATTAAGTAAGAAACCTGATTTTTATTTGTGACATAAGAAATAGCCTCATTATTTTAGTTATATCTTCTCTTTCTAAACCTATATATATCCAAAACTTACTGTAGTCATATATTCTAAAATGCATCTGAAATTTTGCCTAGAGAGTAATATGAATTTTTGGACTTGAGAAATTATTTTAGCGCTTTTTAAAAATAGAGCCAAAGATTTAAATTAGGCTAAGTCTACTGGACTAAAATCTTGATAGAGATATATTCTCTAAGAAGCGAAGAAGTTAGTTACTTGCATTACCTGACAGAGGAAAATGTTAGCTGTTTTTCTACATTCTGGGCCTTAGTTATTGGCATTGCCAGGTTGATGCTTCACAATTAAGACAACTTTTTCTGTTAGTGACTGCTCCTTGGTGATAGATTCTTTAAGAAAAAGTCATCCCAGAACACATAAAGCAGAAAGCAAATCTGGCCTTTGAAAGATACTGTTAATGTTGAGATGGAATTCTAGATCAACAGTGCTATTTTCTATTTCTTTCTCAATGATACGTTTGGTATCGACTTTCTGACATGACATACTGCAATTTGGTTGGTAGTTGCAAAGGAAATGTTTCTTGCAAGTATGATCAAACTCAGTTTAAGCAAGAGATTGAAACAACCAACTTCAGCTGCTTATTCAGCACAGGACTTAAGTGCCCCGGAGGCTGGGAGTTTCTTAATAATAACTCCTAGTGATCATTTTGTTCTAGAAAATTACCCTGGAAAAGTAGTATAAATAGTTTAATCTGCTATTTCTTAAATTTTTGTATTCCTTTACTCATTCAACAAATAAATAGTATTCAGTGCCTCCTTGTGCCAAGCACTGAGGACTCATTAGTGAGCAAAAAGGATATTAACCATGTTTTTAAAAAATGTATCTAACATGTACTAAAAGCCAAGGGATGTGGTGATGCATGCATGTAGTTCTACCTACTGAGAAGGTTGAGGCAGGAGGGTCACTTTGAGCCCAGGGGTTTGAGTTTGTGCTATGATGGTGCCACTGTACTCCAGCCTGGGCAACAGAGCAAGACCCTGTCTCTTAAAAAAACAAACAAACAAAAAGTCTAATGAAACTATTGTGGCTCATAACAGCATACTTCAGAAACCCCTGCTCTAGTCTGACTGTGCTTACCTACCTGCTTGCATGTGTTTGTCTTTCTTCCCACATCTCTTCCCCTCCCTCCCTTCCTTCCTTTCTTACTTAATTCTCTTCTTTTTTGTTTTGTTTTTTTTTTTTTTTGAGGCGGAGTCTCGCTCTGTCGCCCAGGCTGGAGTGCAGTGGCCGGATCTCTGCTCGCTGCAAGCTCCGCCTCCCGGGTTCACGCCATTCTCCTGCCTCAGCCTCCTGAGTAGCTGGGACTACAGGCACCCGCCACCGCGCCTGGCTAATTTTTTGTATTTTAGTAGAGACGGGGTTTCACCGTGTTAGCCAGGATAGTCTCGATCTCCTGACCTCGTGATCCGCCCGCCTCGGCCTCCCAAAGTGCAGGGATTACAGGCATGAGCCACCGCAACCGGCCTGCTTCTCTTCTTTTACATCTCTTTTCCTTCTTTGAGTTAGTGACAATAAGCAAATTTTGAACTCATCTAAGATTAGGAGAAAAACTGTACGTGATATTTATTGTATAAAACTTGCATGGTGGAGTTAAACAGGAGATGATAAAATTCTTAATTTACTTTATAAACCAAATGTTACCTCACCTGTGCAGCTCTCAAGGTGGGTATGTTTGTTTCTTCTTCCAGAAACCGTGTCTCTTTAAATGGGTTTATATCATTCTATTTTAAATAAAATTCGTATGTTTTTATACAAGTGTGCTCTTTAGATGCAAATGTTTATATGATTAGAAAGATTTTCATTAGTCTTTCTTTGATTATGTATTGTTTGAATTTGAATCCTGATATGTTATTCTGGAATTAGCCATTTTTGTTTCTATTTCTGTTATGTTACAATTAGTGTATTTCTTATTTTTCAGTGCTTTAATTGCCTTGTTATCTAAACTCTAGAATATATACCAGTTAATTAAAGACATGTGAGTGTGTGGTTTTTTTTTGTTTTTGTTTTTGTTTTTTGCTTTTGTCTTTACTGGCAAATTTAAAGGTAATTGAAAGTATAATTCTTGTCTTCTTTAGCATCAGACAACAGTCAGCGCTTTCGAGAAACCTGTTTTGCGTTTGCCTTGACACCACAACAAGTGCAGCAAATCAGTAGTTCCATGTAAGTTGTCAGCAAGTGTAACTTGCAGTTTGACCTTTGAATCCAGTAGACTAGAATAAATGATTTTAAAAAACAGTGATTGGTGAGTTAGTATTTGTGTGTTGCAAATATTAGTAATGCAAATATAGTGTGTTAATTAAGAACAGTTATGGTAATTTGAAAAACTTTACTAGAGTAACAATGTCTTTGAATGAACTTTCATGCAAATACTTTAAAAGTAATTGTAATTCCTATTCTGTCTCTTCTAGGGACATTTCTGGGACCAAATGTGACTTCACAGTACAGGTCCAGTTAAGGTATAGTGCTGACTATAGAATATATTCAAAGTTTAAAAGATAATATTCCTTATCAGGAAGGGGAGATGGAAAAAAATTTTTAAGGAATAAGAGGAAATCTACCTGATTTTTCAGTAAGTGTATTGAAAGAATTAGGTTTAGATATTTGGGTGAGGGAAAACATTCTCCTGTTACGAGATATTCTAATTTTCATCCAGTTTAGATTTTTTTCTCCCACCTGCCCACCCCCCAATTTAGATTTTAATATAGGAAGTCATGTTCTATATATCTAGCCATATTTGCCCTCAGTTGGTTGAGAAGCTCCTGCTAATGATATCTTACAATATCATATCAAGTTTTATGAAAGCATGGGCGTTATCTCCATAAGAGGCAAAGTACTGTGCATGAGGAATTAGTACTTAAGTCTACAGTATCTCATGGACTAACAAACACCGAAATACTCTAATTTGTTTTGTTCTATATTTTTAATAATTTAAATGTGCTCTAATTTAGGATCCATTTGAGACATCTCTTGAAAATTTTCAAAGACTAATGGGAAATTTTCCAACATGGGTTCACAACCCCTTATTCAGTTTGTTTTCTTAGCCCATTCATTTATTTTAGAATATCTAAGAAATCTTTTGTATTATTTCTCTCCCTTATATATCTCCCTTTTATATACATATATATATATCTCCCTTTATATAAACCGTGCTTATATAAACCATCATATTATGCTTTTATTATTCAATTTCCCACCCTAAATGTCCACAGTGTTGCAATAGGGATGGAAGAGAAAATGTAAAACAGTTGTTTTCCTCAGTAAGCTGTTTTCCCTATAATTGTTGGGAGGATAAATCAAACAGATAGCCTTGTCTCAATAATCAGATACTAAGTTGTACGTACAAATTGCAAATACACTAGGAGGCTAAAAAAGGAATTAATCTAAAACACCTGTTCGGCACTTTATGGAATCCTGTGAAAACCTCTAATCTAAACTTTGAAATAATAAGGTAAAAACAGTGAGAAAGCAGAGTTGAAGTCGAAAGTTGAGTTAAAGATTCTAAAAAGGATATGACTATGCTTAATAGCTTTTATACCATAAAACAGTATGACAGGACCTTACCGCAGTAGACTAGTGATAATCTAAGTTTCAGTTTTGGAAGGCACTGCCGAAGATGATTCTGTATAAAAGGTATATTTTGTTTCGGCCAGATTGTGATAATGACTGAATAAATTAAAGGACAAAAATAAGATGTCTCCATAGTGAATTATGTATTGCTGTAGTCTACTTCCTGCCTCAACAGTTGACATTTTGCTTGTACTGATACTTGACATTATCCTTTAAATCACTGGTTTTCAAACTTGTTGCATGGAGCCACCCTTAGGGCCTCATACTCTTCTGCCATCCTCCCCTTCTCCCTCCTCTTCTCTCCTAAACACATACACAGTCTGAACCAAAGTGGGGCTTCTTTTATCTCTTTTATCTGTTTTGCATGTTTGACTCTGGGTTAGTTTTCACTTGAAGACAGAGTCCCAAGACTAAAACAGAGTTTAAAAACCATAGCTTTAGAATAAAAGATCTAGTTACTAAGTATTTTGTATTAATATACATACATTCTTTAAAGCAGCAACAGGTGTGGTCCACATTTTGAAGTAAGGTTGTCTAGATAGATCAGCTATTATAATTCAGATTCCAAGGGAATCCATGACTGCTATTTTAATTGAAATTTATCTCCAGGACTTGGGGGAAAAAAAAAAAAAAGAACCATGTTGTGTTATATTTGGTCGTTGTTAGGTGGTTCTTTGTGTTTTAATAAAATAGATCATTTCTCTCCCTGCCCCACATTGCTAGGTCTGCAACCATAGTATATTATTTAAGTTAGGAGTGTATGCCTATCTGCTATCCTAATTATAAGTGTTTATCTAAAGCATGAAAATAATTAGTTGAGAATTAGGATCCAAGTTTTCTCTATTAGACACCTAGTCTGTTTTCATTTCTGTTGCGCCTCCCTGCTCCACTCCCTCTCTCTGCCCCATGAACCACTTCACAGAAACTTTCTGCTACTCCTTTTTTTTCTTTTTTCTCTTCAGTTCATTAGGGTGATTTAGATTAGTTGAATAGACACTGACTTGTCATTTAAATTACTCTTTTCCTGTAGGAAAGGGTTCAGGCAGCCAGGGTCCATGTTTTAAATTGATTTATGTGCATTGGAATAATTATTTTAAAACTGTGACATCCTCTTAACTGTTGCAGCATAAAGAATTAGCCTGTAATGGAAGGTTCTGCTGGGGTTAGGAGTGGTCCTGTGAGCTTTGACATCTGTTTGCTAAGTATATTTCTAGAAAATCTTTGTAGATCAGTGAATCTTAACTTTTTTATGGATCCCTGATCCCTTTGAAAATTTGATAGAAGCTGTGGATGGTTTCCCTGTAAAAATGAATATGTATATGTACTCGTAAAAGTTTACATATAAAATTGTTTTATTTTGTGCATTATCCCCATACTCAGATTTCATGGCCAGCAGGTTAAGAACCCCATACCACAGGTGTTGAGAGGAGTTGTTTGCACATGAGGAATATTTCACAGAATTTAGAGATAGGGTTCTCCATACTGTGTAACTCAGGGGTGCTATGAGCATTCTGTAACAGTGCAGTGAGCCTTAGATGTATATTGAGAATAGGAACTAATAAAGAATAAATGCCTTAAATAGCAAAATAATAATAAAAGTGAATAGATTGAGAATTTACGAATTATGTATCTATCCTTGATTTTTCCAAAAGACTGTGCATTTAATTTAGAAATATTTTTATAAGTTTCTAAAATAGTATTCTAAATTCATGTGGATATAACACAAATAATATTCAGTGTCTTCAGTTCTCAAAAAATAAGTAGTACTTTGGTTTACTGATCCTGGGGATGGACTTAAAAGCATTCTCAGTATTTTCTGCTAAGAACCAAGAAAGTGTTTCATAGGCAAATAAATTTAGAAAATACTGCATACAGGTGCTAGGTCTTCCTCTTAGAGATTTATAATGCTTATTAGCCTATTAAAGCTCCGAAAAGTTCTGTATTAAGGAAACTTAATTTAATTGTTTTGATTCAGAATTTCTTAATTTTATTTAACTAACGAGCCTTTCTTTTTTTCTTTTTAACACCTGTTAATCGCTGAAAAAGCTAGTGCTTCTCAGAACATGCTTAACCAAATAATTGGTTACCCAATCAAATAATTGGTTAACCAATATCACGAAGACAACTACAGGGTGATAGTCATGATTATCACAACTTTACATTGACAGAATTATTTATTTTAAGCCTATTTACATATACTTATTAATTGGGTGAAAAGTCCAGTTTTTATAGTTTTCCCTTTTGGTTGTTTTTAAATTTACCATCTTTTAAATTTATCTACTGAACAATAATACTAACGAAGTCATCCTTTAATAAAGGAAATTAAACTTGTCCTTTATTGTTTAGGTTTTGTTTATCAGAAACCAGTTGTCCACAAGAAGATCACTTCCCACCCAATCTTTGTGTGAAAGTGAATACAAAACCTTGCAGCCTTCCAGTAAGTCCTAAAAACTATTTTTTAAAATTCATTGCCAACATAGCTATCAAATAAGTCATCACAGCTGTTGTTAAGTCATAGTTTTTCCTTAAGAAAACATTTTTATTTTGGATATATATTCCTGTGACTGGGTGAAACACTTGTACCAACTATGTACAGTTAGCAGCAGTAACATTAGCTTTGGGGTCATAGGATTTGAAGTTGAGTGTGGTAGCTTTAGTGTTGTACTGGATTTTGGGGAGAAGTTTTTTCAACAGAGTCTCAGCTGTGTTCATGTGAGTCTATAAGCCTGTGGTAGAAAGGAGATTTGAAGAATGCTGTCTTAAACAGGAAGTAGGGGTGAGGACTGTTTCTGGTGCCCTTGAAATACTCCTCATATACCTGTCTAAGCTTGTTATGAATTTGTCCTGATTTTTAAATTTAAGAGACTTTGAATTTTCATCACTAATATTTTTCTCAGGTTTACTACAAGGAGAATATAAGGTTGTTTGGAAAAATAATAACACAAGAAACTTGTAAATGTTTGCTTCTGTGCTTTTTAATGAAAACATTCGTATTTTCTAGTATGTAGTTTGTAAGGGTTTTTTTCTTAAGGAATGGAAGTCAAAATGATTGTGGAAATAATAAGTATAAATAAATTATATTTCATTTTTAGGGTTACCTTCCACCTACAAAAAATGGCGTGGAACCAAAGCGACCCAGCCGACCAATTAATATCACCTCACTTGTCCGACTGTCCACAACAGTACCAAACACCATTGTTGTTTCTTGGACTGCAGAAATTGGAAGAGTAAGGAAATTTTTGTTTCTACCAGATTTTTGTATTATAAGGAGGGGTTAATCACCATGCCTACCTGAATTTATATGTAAATTATGTAAAATGAGCTGCAAAAGGATTTATTTTTGTCTCACAATGAATTTTCAACAGGTTTCCATTTGAAAAATGGGATTATGAAGTATCCAGTATTTTATAACCTGGCCCTTTTACTCAACAATTGATCATAAATGTCCTCCTGTATAATTACATGTTCTTCTGCATTATTTTAAGTGATGATATCATATTCCAATATGAATATGCCATAAATTTGCCTGTTCCCTACTATTGAGCATGTTACTTGATTTATTGATTGATTCATTGGTATGTCAGAGAACATTTTGAAGACCATCTTAGTAGCTATAACTTTGCATACATATATCATAATTTCATTAGGGTAAATTCTCAGAAGTGGGATTGCTGAGTCAAAGAGCATACAGAATTTTAAGAAATTTTGTGTACATTGACAGATTACCTTTTCCAAAGATGATGTACAAATTTATTCTCTGACTTTCAGTGTTTATTTGCGTGCTCATTAACACTATTATCTTCTTTGAAATTTTTACCAATTCTGTTAGGTAAATAATGCCACCACTGTGTTTTAATTAGTACTTTTTTCATTATTACTGAGATTGAATATGTTTTATATTTGTGATTATTTACATTTTAAAACTGTATCCATGTCTATTTCTCTGTTGCTGTTTTTGTTATTGATTATGAGATCTTCATATAGTAAAACTTAATTCTGTTTCATGTTACAAATATTTGTTTCCAGTTTGTTTGCCTTTTATTTTTATCTTGTTATTTAATATGCAGAATATTATTAATATTATTTAATATTGGCTACACAAAGCTTTTGTGTAGCCAAATCTTAACCAGTTATTTCCTTTATATAGTCTTTTCTCATCTCCACCATGCTTTGCCTATCTGTCCTTCCCAATCTATGGAATTATTTGTTTGTTTTCTTCTAGACTTAAGGTTTCATATTTTGCCTTTAAATATTTAGTTCATATTAAATATATGTGTGGTGCAAGGTAAAAATTGCTTTCTTTCACTTTTTAAATAGCCGATTCTAACACCGTTAACCAAATAAATGTTGATTCTGATGCCACCATGGTTGCATATTTGATTTTTACATATCCTGAGTATGTTTCTGACCTTTTTCTATATTGTTTCTTAGTCTAGCATTCTTTTTTGGGACAGTTTTCATGGTATGAACTCATAGGTATCCACCAGTTCATTTGAAATTTATTGAATGCTTACCATGTGCCATATACTGTACTCAAAACTGGCAGTACCATAGGGAGGGAAAAAAGCTCATTTTCATGAGGCCTGTGATCTAGGGGCCTGGTGGACACACACAAAGAATGTGAACCTACTTACAAGTACTATAATAGAGAGGCACATGGTGATTTTACAGTGTGTCAAAGGGCACTTTGAATGAGAGAGAGCAGTCAGGGAGGGCTTCCCTGAGGAAGTAGTGGCTGAGCCAAGAGCTAAGAGAAGAGTAGGAATCAGGTGAAAGGTTCAGAGGAAACTACCCACACAACAGCCCAGTGGTAGGAGTCAGCCTGGTTTTTACAAGAAGCTGAGAGGGATTCACTGACTAGAGTGCAGAGAATGGGGAAGAGCGGTATATGACATGTGGCTAGAGGGGTAAGATAGGACTAAACCATTAGGGCATTGTAGGTAATGTTAAACTTAAGGATTTTCTTTTTCTTTTTTTCTTTTTCTTTTTCTTTTTTTTTTTTTTTTGGAGACAGAGTCTCACTCTGTTGCCCAGGCTGGGGTACAGTGGCGTGATCTCAGCTCATTGCAACCTCCGTCCCCTAGTTTCAAGCGATTCTCCTGCCACAGCCTCCCAAGTAGCTGGGATTACAGGCGCCTGCCATTGCACCCAGCTAATTTTTGTATTTTTAGTAGAGACGGGGCTTCACCATCTTAGCCAGGCTGGTCTTGAGCTCCTGACCTTATGATCCACCTGCCGTGGCCTCCCAAAGTGCTGGGATTACAGGCGCGAGCCACTGCACCTGGCCAGGATTTTCTCTTTTTAAGCAGAAAGTTTATAGTGCTGTATTTCTTTTTAGAAAAGATCACTCTTTGGAGTAGTAAATAGTTTAAATGGAGGCCAGAATCATGCAGAAGGACATCTCTTAGGAGCCAGCTCTTGTGAAAGTATTAGTGAAATAGTATCTTTGTCTAGAGTGGTAGCAGTAGAAATGGAGGTAAGTAGGGGCATCTGCAGGATTAAGTGATGAATTGAAAGTTGAGGGCTAAGAGAAAGGGAGATGTCACTGATGAGTCCTTGGTTTCTTGGTGGGTAGCTAGGCAAATGATACTACTGCTGAGATAGAGGAAACACTGGAAAAGGACTGTGTGGGTGTGTTTTGTTTTGTTTTGCTTTGAAGAATGGGCATTGGCATTGGAGGACGAGATGGAGAAAATAATGAATTTACTTTTGAAACTTTTGAGTTTGAAATGCCTGTGAGACATCCTGAATAGGCAGTGGGGCAGATAGGCTTAAAGGATACATTTGGGATAGAGGGAAAAAATATGTGAGTCATCTGCACATTGATGGTTATTGGAACCACACTGGCAGGGCTGACATTGATTCTCCTGCATTACTTTTTTTTTTTACATTCATTCTTCCAGATAAAGTAGAATTACTTTATCGCATTTTTCCCCTCCCTCCTGTACCCCACTTGCACGTCTTTCTGAGAATTTGGATGAGATTTCTTTAAAGTTATAGTTTAAGTTAGGGAGAATTTATTTACAATGTTTAATATAACCATTCTAGGAACTGTATTTTCAAATCCTCTTTTATGTTCCTCAGCAATTTAATAGGTTTCCTACAATTCCTGCATATTTTTTGCTAATTCCTATGTTGGTTGTTATTATTACTGCTATTATAAAAAGAGATCTTTTTTCTGTTGTATTTTCAAAGAATTTATTTATTGTTGGTTTACTTAAAACTAGTTATTTTAAATATTTATTTCATAGCTAAATTCATATATCAGTTCTGTTGGCTTTTTAGATGATTTATTGGTATTTCTACATTAGCAGTTTTGAGTTTGAGGTATGTCATACAAATTATATTACCTTAATACTTCTGTCATTTATTTCTTGTTCTACTACCTAGAACTTTGTAAACAGTGTTAAACAATGCAGGCACTAGTGGACATATTTGACTTGCTCCTTATGTTAATGAGAATACTGCTACTGTTAAAACATTATTATGATGTTGCTATTAATTTTGATAGAACTTTATTATATCAATGATGTATTTCTATATTTCTCTTTTACTGGATATTTTTGTTAGAAATGGGATTTTGAATTATATCAAAATTCTTTTTGACATCTCTCAGGGTTATATTTTTTTCCTTTAACTCATGTGTCACCATTAGGTTTTTAAAATATTTTAAATATTTTATTTCTAGTGTACCTTGGAGTTCCCTTTTTACCGCTTTTTGAGGAAAGTTTTGTTTTTGTGTATGAAAAGAATAGCTCACTAAGGGAGAAGGGGAGTGTTTTTGGTGAAATAGGAAAGAAGTCAAACTGTAGGAGAGGAGGGGAATATGGCTGCTGATAAATAGCACTAGAGGAGAGGGGGAAATACTCTTCCATAGGAAGGCTTCCAAACTACAAAGATTTGAAGATATTTTTCTGGGGAAGTAAAACACTAAATCAACATTATTTTCCAAAGCCCAGAAAATAACTTAATAGATTGTTTTTAGATTACTGTTTTAATTCAGCTTGTGAAGATATTCTGAATAGTTCCTGTAGAGTATCTTACTATTTTGCAGATACCTTTGTATAGTTGGTTGCCAGTGAGAAATGTTGCAACTATGTCTTTTCAAATGAAATAAATAGGAGAGCTAGTATAGTGCCTGAAAGAAATAAGTGAGTTACATTGTAACTTCTTCCTCTACCTCAGTGTAATCACTGCTTCTAGCATTTGTTAAACTCTCATTATTTGTAGAGAAATTATTTAGATTTAGGTTTAGTATCCCTAATCTGAAAGTCTGAAATCAAGATACTCTAAAATTCAAAACAGGATACTCAAAGGAGATACTTGTTTGAGCATTTCAGACTTCAGATTTTCAGATTAGGGATGCTGAACTGGTAAGGATAATGCAGATATTCTAAAATCTGGAAGAAAAAAAAAATTCAGAGTCCAAAATACTTACAGTCCCAACCATTTCAGATCAGGGATACTCAACTTGTACCAGTGTAAGGGGCACATAATGAATAGAGTATATTTCAATTATAGAGAAAGCATTTCATGAACTTCACAAATAATTTTTAAGACTTTTGAAAAAGCAATAGACAAAAACATCAGTATAATACAATATAATATAATATATATCAGTAGTTGGAATTAGTATTTGAAGGATTAGCAGGAACAATAAAATACTGTCTACCTAGAAAAGAATCTCTGTCACTATTAAGCTTTGGTGGGTTTTTTTGCAGCTGAAGTTCACTCATTCATATGATGTAAAATTTTCATTTTATATTACCGGTACAAGTGGCATTTGTTAGTACCACATTCTTTTTGCTGCTTTTTTTTTCTATTTGGTTACATGTTTCAACTAGAGTGAACATACCTTTTCACTGAACTTGTTGCGGTTTCTGCTTGATCTCTTCTTAAGTGTTTATATAAAGCCTAAGGGTAATTCCAAGTTCTGAAGATTCAAGTTGTCAATACATAGTTTCACATTGTTAATTAACATTTCTCCAGTTTCTATCATGCTTGAAGCATTAAGCAAGTAAATAATAATGGTGAATAAGAGTTTTTTCTAAAAGAAGCTTTTCAGTTGGACCCAGTGACTTACGCCTGTAATCCCAGCACTTTGGGAGGCTGAGGCATGTGGATCACTTGAGGTCAGGCGTTCAAGACCAGCCTAGCCAACATGGTGAAACCCCGTCTCTACTAAAAAAAACCCACAAAAATTAGCCAGGTATGGTGGTGCACACTTGGAGTCCCAGCTACTTGGGAGGCTGAGGCAGGAGAATCATTTGAACCCAGGAGGTGGAGGTTGCAGGGAGCCAAGATTGCGCCAGTGCACTCCAGCCTGGGTGACAGAGCAAGACTCTGTCTCAAGTTAAATAAATAAATAAATAAATAAATAATAAAGCTTGTCAATGCTATATCAGATTAGTATGTTGTATGCTCTAAAACTTAGGAAAGTTTTTTTTTTTTTTTTTTTTGTAGAGTCTTGCTCTGTCACCCAGGCTGGAGTGCAGTGGCACCATCTTGACTCACTGCAAGCTCCGCCTCCCAGGTTCATGCCATTCTCCTGCCTTAGCCTCCCAAGTAGCTGGGACTACAGGCGCATGCCACCACACCTGGCTAGTTTTTTGTATTTTTAGTAGAGACGAGGTTTTACCACGTTAGTCGGAATGGTCCTGATCTCTTGATCTCGTGATCCGCCTGCCTTGGCCTCCCAAAGTGCTGGGATTACAGGTGTGAGTCACTGCTCCTGGCTGGGAAAGTTTTCATGTTTCATGTTACTTGTTCCTCATTAATGTGAAATTTATTAATGAAAGTAAATTAGCTTTTTTGACACTTCTTTTTCCTGCCTCTCAGAAAATGCGTAGCATGTGAACACAGATAGCTTTCTGAACTTTAAATAAAAATATGACCTTTCAGAGAGTATTGTAAGATATTTTCTGTCAAAAGAGGAGAGTGCATTAAGTTCCTTGTCTTAATATTCCCGCCCTTTCCCCTTGGTTTCTAGTGTCTGCTCTGTCATCAAGCAGTTGCCTAATCATGAGCAGATTGCATAATCTTTTTGTGCCTCAGTTTCATCAGCCCTTCACTTAGAAAAAGTCACCTATCCTACCTATATCTTAATAGGCCTTCTGCAAAGTTTAAATGAAGTTGGCAGTGTATGTTAAGAATGCTTTGAAAAGTGTGTGTAGCTATAAAATACAAGATGGCAGCAATTATTTTCCTTTTACTTCTTGTCAAGTCTCTTGATCTTCCTCTTGATCCCAGCACCAAATAGAAAGTGATCCTTCTCATTTAGATCTCCTTCCTACCCTTCATGAACCTCAGCCATCTTTTCTTTCTCTTATCCAACCATGTACCCTTCACATAGCCTTAACTTGTTGGTTAGCTGTTTCTTTGGTTTGGGTTTTTTTTAAATTTTTATATTTTTTTGTCCCCTTCTCCCTCTGTCATCTCTGGGTAGTCCCTCTGCTGGTAATGGATATTCATCTGTTCATTTGCCAAACCAGCAGCTTCTCTTTGAAAACCTTCTTTACTATTCCCTCTGCTTGTTGTGATAATGGCCCAAGTATAATCTTTTCAAGAGCTAGTTGAAGGCATAGAGAAAGGTTAAAAGGTATAAATTAGGAAGTCCATCTCATTTAATTTTTTTTAAAAAATAGATACTATTTTAGATATATCTGTTACCTACTAAATATGGTTTATAACTTTGACATCTTATTGTCTTTGGCTTATACTTAGTCTTAACAGTACTCTTTCATGTAAGTGCCTTAAATTCATTAGCTTCAAGTATAGGTAATATTAAATCCAGGACAGACCTGGGTTTAAATTCTAGGTTTGTTACTTGAAAATTGCAAAATTAGGGCAAGTTCTTTTACTTCTATATACTTCAGTTTCCTCATCCGTAAAACCAGGTTTATGATCATCTCAACAGCTTTTTGATCAGGATTAAATGAATTACTGTTCATGAAAACGCCTAAGACAGTGCTGGACACACAGGTGTTTTAAGAAGTGTTAGTTTTCTTTTCCTATCATGGTGAGATTAAAATAGATGTACTGTTTACTTACATATGTTGTTTGTTTTCTACATCTTTTTTTTTTTCCAGAACTATTCCATGGCAGTATATCTTGTAAAACAGTTGTCCTCAACAGTTCTTCTTCAGAGGTTACGAGCAAAGGGAATAAGGAATCCGGATCATTCTAGAGCTTTAAGTACGTATGATAAACTTATTTCACTTATTCAGCTAACTATTTTGTCAAAGGTTAGAGTAGTATTTTCTCAACTCAAGAAATTTTAGAATTTGTTTTTTCACTGGAACCTGTTGTAGAGGATTAAAAACACTGAGAACCTTCTGGCTTGTAAAACAAGACCTTAGAGTAGTTCTGATATCTTTGTCATGAACTATATTTTATAATCTATATTTTACTAATCTTAAAATTAACTTTGTGAAGTGAGTGCATGAACATGGAAGAATATTTTTCTACAACTTCATAAAATCAATGTTTAAGGAATTCTGGGAAATGGGAAGGGCATCTTGGCATAAATTTCAAGAAAGTTATTTTAGATTGGAGGTTTATCCAGGAAAAATATACAGAGTTGTATCATTGCCTCACTCCTGCATTTACAAAGTGAAGAGAGCCAGTGGGGTGGTAGAAATAATAATGACATGAGTTCTGCCATTAATCAATTATATGACTGTGGACAAGTAACGCTGCTTCTGAGTTTCATCTTCCTCATCTGTAACAAGAAGTTTATGCCATGTGATTTCTAATGCTTCTTCAGAGTCTGAGTTCATATGTGTGAATTACTGGATGGTTTGTTTTGATACGTTGAATTTGAGATTCAAGGTCTACAAATGGAGCTATGCTGACCTCTGTTTTTGAGGGTTAAGGTCAGAGGGTTTGGCCTTTCCAAAGAGGTGAACTAAGTTCTTCGTTTATTCTTTTATTTGTAAGAGGTGGGGGCCGAGTGGATTTAGGGATGAGGGCTGGGGACTTAGGAACAAAACTTATATAGGCAGGTGTTAGATAACTATCCTGAAAGGACTTTTGATGTGAGCTGATTAATGAAGCCCATTATCAGACTTGTACTTAGGAACACTCTGGTGGAAGGAACTAAGATAATAACAGCTTTCCTTTTGTAGCATAGCTTTTATCCCTTTCTGTAACTTATTTCTGTGGCAGAGTAAAAGATCCCACTACCCCTGAATATCAATATACCCTTAATAGTTCATTGAAGAATTTTTCTGTATTAAAATGGTCCTTTAAAAATGCAGCTAATCCTGAATCAATGGGAGCACACTTTGGGCTAATGCCTCTGTAGGCATGCATTGACAGATGATGGAGACCTAGAAGGACAGCACTGATTTGGGATCTGCGGGAGTGGAGGCACCATTTGGCAGGGACAAGAAGATGGTGGGGATCCTGAAAGAAAAGACAGACATCTGCCTTGAAGGAGAGTATAAGATACCTTCTCTTCTATCACAATCTTGCTGAAGTTATTCCTGGTCATTCTACTGAGAATCTTCATATTTGCCTCACAATACCAGAATCTCAGCCCGTCAGAAAGCAAAGAATTATGTGAGCCTGTATGGAAGAGGGAATACCAAGAAATAAGGCAGATAAAGTTATTTAATAGTAACAACAGCAACAACAACGATAGGGCCAACTGTCTTTGCTCAAGCTGTTAACTCTTCTCCACTTGTAGCTATAGCACCACCTGGAGGGAGAGTGGGAATGTGAGTCTGGAATTGAATTATTTTATTTTCTCCGAAAAACCACTATTAGCTACCATTAAGCAGCAAAAACTGTTTAATTCAAAAGCTGTTTCTACTCTGATATACTGATGGATGTGGAGAATACCTGTACACTGGATGAGATTTTTGTGGAAATTGATACCTTACCTTATTGGCCAGAGAAGCCAGTGGAATATTAATTTGGATCCCACCAGTAAGAAATTTGTTGTAATTTACTAAAAAGCAGGTTATCTACCTTTACCTATATGCTGCCTGTAAAAAAAAAAAAAAAAAAAAAAAAAAAAAACTTTCCCAACAAATTATGTAATTAAAATTCTGTTTACAATAACTTGACAAAAGGAAATGTCAGGTATCTCAGGTGTTTTTAAAGAATCAAATTACTTACAAATATGTTCCTTGTAAGTCATTCTTAATAAAATAAGTTCTTCTAGCAAAGTTTTAATAGTCAAGCCAGACACTTATGTTCTTGAAAGAATAAAGTTGCTGTTATTGAGACTTTTCACAGAGAAATCCATTCTCTGATTCATTTGATTTAGTAGGATTTTGTCTTGCTGTTTCTACCTTTGTGTAGAGTTGTCCCCTCACAACTATCAAAACAGTCTTTTACCAACTCTTAATCAAGTTTCTTTCTCCTCTTCCTTCTCCCTTCAGCAGTTATTTCAAGCCTTAGCCATAATCTACTCAAACACTGTCCCCCTCCCTCAGCACTCTGCCAATGCACGAAAATTGGGGCTACAAGATGTGAATTACCTAAACCACCCATTTCTTCCTTAATCTCAGTGCCACCATAATTACTTTCTGGCTTATCTACATTTGTGCCCAGTCCTCACTTTATTTCCTTCAGTGTCAAGAGGAAATGTCCCTTTCCCTGCTCCAAGTTAATCTTTTATTCATTTATTCTTTTCATTCAAGAAATTGTATTAAGAGTCTACTGTGTTCCAGGCACAGGAGAATACAACATTAAACAAGACACATACCATCTCTGCATCCCCCAGAAGTTTGCAGTCTGGTAAGAAAGACAGGCATTAAATAATTGCACAAGTCATTAATGAGTTAAAGTTTTGACATGTGCCTTGAAGAAGATAGACAGGGAACTCTGTAGAGGTACAATAGGGGAACATAGTCCTCTCTGGTGTTGTGATACTTAAGGCAAGATTATAAGTATGAGGAGAAGTTAAGCTCCAAGATAGGAACAGAGTATGTCAGGAGAAAAGGCCAGTGCAGCTGGAATAGAGAGAGCCAAAAAGGGCTGGATGCAGTGGCTCACACCTGTAATCCCAGCACTTTGGGAGGCTGAGGTGGGTAGATCACTTGAGGTCAGGAGTTCAAGACCAGCCTGACCAACATGGTAAAACCCCATCTCTACTAAAAACACACAAAAATTATCCGGGCATGGTGGCATGTGCCTGTAGTCCCAGCTACTTAGAAGGCTGAGGCAGGAGAATCACTTGAACTCGGGAGGCAGAAGTTGTAGTGAGCTGAGATCGCACCACTGCACTCCACCTTGGGCGACAGAGAGAGACTCTGTCTTAAAAAAAAAAAAGAAAAGAGAGCCAAGAAGGAGGGTGACCAGAGAGTTGGACAAGTATAAGTTGACATAGACAATATGAAGATAGATGATAGAAAACCATTAAAAGATTTTTAAGCAGAGGAATAAATGACATGATTACATTTAGACAATCTGATTCTCACTTTGAAGACGAATCAAAGGAAGGCAAAGCTAATGCAGTGAGGCCAGTTTAGAACCTTTTTGTAATAGTATACGTAAGAGATGATAATGTCTTGAACTAAGGTGATAGTGATGGATAGAAGTTGACAGTTTTGAGAAGTATTGAAATGGCATTGACTGTGTGTGTAGAGTGAGGAGTCAAGGAGGAGTGCTAGGCTTCTTACTCAAGCAACAGGTAACATGGTAATGCCATTTACTGAAACAGAAAACTGTTGAAAAGGTCAGATTGCAGGGGGGAGATCAGAGTGCACTCGTAGACTTGTGGTGGTTGAGATGGGATGAGACATCCAGGTAGAGATGCTCAGTAACAGTGATTGTGAGACCTGGCTCCCTCATGTATCTGCTCTTTGTCCTGTGTTTTCAGTTCCTCCCTGTCTGCAGGCTTTTTCTGTCACTCTATGCTGTCAAGGCTCTTTTGCCTTTTAAAAAATAGGAAAACAAGCTCCTCTATGGATAGAGCTCTGTGTTCCTCCCGTTGTTCTCATCCTAATTTCTGTGAGAGTGGTCTACATTTGCTCTTGTTACCTCCTCACTGCATCTTATTATGGTCTTTAACCCTCTATCATTCCACTGAAATTGCTCTTTCAGATGTCACAAATGATGATGTGATTGCTAAATTTAAAGGGTATCTTTTCGGTTTTCATCCTGAATACTTCTGCTGCATTTGATATGAACCACTTTCTCCTTGAAATTCTCTCCTTTTTTCTCTGACCATATCTTCTCAATCATCTGCCTTCAATGGGAAGCATTCTAAATATTGCTGTTCCTTGGAGTTTTATCCTGGGCGCACTTTTCTACACACGCTTATGGCTTAAAACTAACACCCACCCCAAAATACATGTCTTCATCTCAGACCTCTCCCCTGCGTTTCAGACTTATATAGCTAACTAACTTCACCTAAACATTTCACTGGTTCCTCAGATTCAAGTATTTAAAACTGAACTCACCAACTCCTGTCAAACTTACTCCCTAAATATTTCTCAAATGTACCTTCTGTCTATCACTGCTATCATTGCCCTTGTTTAAGCTCTCATATCCTGCTTTTATTTTAAAAACCATTCTTAGATAAAACATCCCTCTCTTTGACTCCTTTATATATCTCCTCTGGTAGCCACGTAAGTGATTTATACAGATCTAAAATCTTACCATCCTCATTCCCTTGCATTTCATGGCTTCTTAACACCTAGGGAATAAAAGCTCCAACTGTGTTAGCATGACACGTAAACTTTCCATGATGTGGCACCTGCTTATTACTTTCCAGGGTCATCTGTATTCACTCTTCTTTTCATACTTCACATTCCAAAAATATGGAACTCTTTTTCTTTAGTGCTTTAGTTTTGTGCTCTATGCCTCAAAACTCCCCTGCTGCCTCCTCTGCTTAATGTTATTATCCTTTGTTTCACTTTTTTCCAGGAAGCATCCCAGAACCCCCAGAATAGATGAGTTGACTTTTGGTTAGCTTCCCAAACATACTTCCATCAGAGTGCATTAGAGATGATCTCACTGAGCATCTTTACCTTCTACTAGATTATGAGTTCTTTGGAGCAGGAATTTAATCTTATTTTTTTGTTGAATTCCTATTGCTCAGCACAGTGCCACATACATAGTAGATCTGCATATTTTTGTTGAAGTAAACTGATGAAAAGACATCTACAGAAAAAAGTCAGATCTCGGTGCCTGTTTCTTTGCTTATAAAATGAAATACTGATCTTAATATGTTTGATTGTTTTCAGCCTTAAAATTTTAAAAGGCTGAATTAAAATAACCTGATATTAATGAAGGATAGAAATTATCTTGAAATAATAACAACCCTAGAACAGCGCTAATAGAACAATCTGTGATGATGGAAGTGTTCGCTATCTGCACTGTCCCATACGGTAGCCACCAGCAACATGTGGCCATTGAGCACTTAAAATGTGGCTAGTGTAACTGATGAGCTGAATTTTTTATTTAAATTTAAATACAGCGTCATGTGAATAGTGACTGACTCCTATAGCTCATGACAACAGGGATTAAAAACAAGATTAATTCTACTCCCCAAATTGACTTATTGGGTAAAACAAGATTAATTTTAAATGTGGCTAGCTGTAACTTTATTATAGTCATATAATAAAATACTGTTACCACTGCAGATCACTGTAACAATGTGAAAACTAACTCCCAGAGAACTTCCTACGTGTTGACTGATTACCACAGAACAAATATTGTATGTCTTATTTTTTTATTCCCTTGCTCACAAGTAATAAGTGCTTTTACTTTTACTTTATTTTTTCTTCATACTTTCTTATGATTAAATATAGCATAGTGCTTTTCCCCTCCATTTTCTGTCTTTCTTTTTGAGAACGTTTATTAAAGTATAATTTATAGGCAATAAAGATTCCTTTGACAGATGTATACAATCATGAACCACTGCCACAATCAAAATATAGAACATCCTTTTCCCCAGAAAGTTCTTCTGTCGTCTTTTGCATTCCATCCCATCCTTTTACCATTGATGTGATTTCTGCTCTGTAGTTTTGTCTTTTCCAGAATGTCAGATAAATGCAGTGCTACAATATGTAGCCTTTTGCGTCTGGCTTCTTTCATTTAGTGTAATGCTTTTGAAGTTCATCCATGTAGTTTGTTCTTTATTGCTGAGTAGTATTTCATTTATATACTATAATTTATCCATTTCTCAGTTGATGGACATTTGGATTATTTCCAGTTTTGCAGCAATATGAATAAAGCTGCTGTAAACATTTACATTTTGCATATGGATACTTCAGTTTTGTAGACATATGTTTTCATTTCTCTTGGGTAAATATCTAAGAGTGGGATTGCTGGGTCATATGATAAGTATATGGAAAACAGTTTGGCAATTTCTTTTAAAGTAAATATACCGTTTTTGCATTCCCACTAACAATATGTGAGATTTCAAGTGGGTCCACATCCTTACCAGCATATGGTGCCATCAGGCTGCTTTATTGTAGCCATTGTGATTGGTATGTAGTGGCATTTCATTGTGCATTTTTCTAATGTCTGAGGATGTTAAGCGTCTTCTTAGGTGCTTATTTGCCATTCCTGTAGCTTCTTTGAAGTATCTGTCAAGTCTTTTACCCATTTTTTAATGTCATGCTTTGCATATATTATGAAATCTGTACCTAAATGAAAGTCACAAACACTCTCTTCTATTTTTCTTCTAGAAGTTTTATTGTTTGAGCTCTTGGATCTAGGTCTGTGATTCATTTTGAGTTAATTTTTATATATGGTGCAAGGTGAGAGTAGAGATTTGTTTTTCCCCCCACATAGATATCAAAATAGTCCAACAACATTTATTGAAAAGACTGTCTTTCCTTCCATTTCATTACCTTGGCACCTTTATCAAAAACCAGTTGACGATAGATGTATAAATCTATTTCCAGATATTATTCTTTTCCATTGACCTGTATGTCTATCCTTATGCCAAATGAGTCTTAATTACTGTAGCTTGATAGTAAGTCTTGAAATCAGTTAGAATTCTCCAACTTTGTTTTTCTTTTTCAGAATTGTTTTGAATATTGTTAGGTCCAATATGTGAGATAATACATGGTGACGAAACAGAATTTATTTCTGTAATATGAGGTTGATTTCAGCATTCAAAAGTCAATATAGTTCACCTTCTCAACAAACTAAAAATGAAAAATCATGTGATCATCTCCAGAGATGCAGAAAAAGCACTTGGCCAAATTCAACATCCATTCATGATAAAACTGTCAGCAAAATAGAGAAGGGAGCTGCCTCAGTGTAATAAAGAGTATTTACAAAAAGTCTACACTACAGCTGATATCATCATTAATGGTTAAAACTTGAATGCTTCACTCCTAGGATTGAGAACAAGGCAAGGATATCTGCCCCTAGCGTTGACCTAGAGATCCTAGGCAGCATAATAAGACAAGGAAAATTTTTAAAAAAGAAACCAACACACAGGTTAGAAATTAAGAAATAATTATTGTCTTTATTTACAGATGACCTTATGGTCTACATAGAAAAAAATCCCGAAGAATCTCCAAAAAAGCTATTAGAAATACTATATGAGTTTAGCAGAGTTAGAGAATGTGTGGTCAGGATACAAAAACAAATTGTATTTCTGTTAGTAATGAATAATTGGAAATTGAAATTCACAAAACAAGATTTTACGGTAACATCCAAAAATATGACACACTTAGGGATACATCACACAAACTAGGTGCAAGATTTGTATGCCGAAAACTACAAAGCATCGTTGAGAAAAACTGAAAGAAGACCTGAATAAACAGATATATCTTGCTAAGAGATCAAAAGATTCAATTGTTGTATGTCAGTTCTCCAAATTAATCTGTAGAATTAATCCAGTCTAATCAAGATCCTGGTAGGACCTTAAAAAATATCTTTACAAGAATAAATGGACTAGGATTGGGTCTGTAATGACAAAAGAGAAGGCATAGGGTTTTTTTGTTTGTTTTGTTTTGTTTTTAATAGAAATTGACAAACATTCTGAAATAATTTCAGAAAATTCTCCCACCTCTGGGAGAAAGTGAATGTACAAATCATGTTTTATTTGTTTTATTGTTAGCTAGTAACAATAGCTAGTATTTATTGAGAATAATATTAGGTTATTTGAAAACTTTTTTTGTGGCTCACGCCTGTAATCCCAACACTTTGGGAGGCCAAGGTGGGCACATCACCTGAGGTTGGGAGTTTGAGACCAGCCTGGCCAATATGGCAAAACCCCATCTCTGCTAAATACAAAAATTAACCGAGCCATGGTGGCGCACACCTCTAATCCCAGCTACTTGGTAGGCTGAGGCAGGAGAATCACTTGAGCCCAGGATGCAGAGCCTGCAGTGAACCAAGTTCTCACCACTGCACTCCAGCCTGGGTGACAGAGTGAGACTGTGTCTCAAAAGAAAAAAAAAAACAAAAAAAAAAACACCTTTTTTTGTTGTTGAGACAGGATCTCACTCTGTCACCCAGGTTGGAGTGCAGTGGCAGCAATTTCAGCTTACTGCAATGTCTGCCTCTCAGGCTCAAGTGTATTTTAAAACTTTTAATGCGTATTAACTCAATCCTTAAAACATTTCTGTGAGGTACTATTATTGTTCCCATTTACCAGATGATGTAACAGGCATAGAGAGGTTAAGTGACTTAGAACTGAGACTTAAATTCTAAGCTAGGCTCTCTAGGTCCTGTGCTCTTAACCACTACTTTATTTCAATTTATTTTCTTATTTCAATTTATTTTCTAAGCGCTAAACACTGAGCTTTGTTTTGTATAAGGCTGATACTGTGATCTATAAGTATTGCTTCATTTAAGTGGAAATTTAAATATGCAAAGTTCAAAGTCAGTTACTATACCCATTGCTTGCTATGTCTATAAAGGGTGCTGGTGGGATGGTTGGTGAAGGCATGCGGAGTGGTTATTAGTCAGGGTTCTCCAGAGAGACTCTAGGAGGGGAAGGAGGAGAGGAGAAGAGAGAGAGAGAGAGAAGAGAGAGAGAGAGTTGAGGGAAGATGTATCAGGGCAATTGGCTGACATGACTGTGAAGGCTGAGAATGCCCACAATAGATAGGCCATCAGCAAGCTGGAGAACCAGCGAAGCCAGTAGTATGACTATTGAAGTCCAAAGGCCACAGATCCAGGAAGCCAATTCTCAGTCTAAGGCCAAAGGCCTAAGAGGGGTGAGGAGAAGGGCTGATATGGTGGTACAAATCCCAGAGTCCCAAGTCCAGAGAACCTGGAATTCTTTCTTTTTAAAGGTGAGGTCTCACTATGTTGCCCAGACTGGTCTCAACTCCTGGCCTCAAGCAGTCCTCCTACCTCAGGCTCCCAAGAGCTAGGATCACAGAATTCCAAAGGCAAGAGAAGAAGGGTGTCCCAGCTCAAGGAAAAAGAGAAAGTGAATTTATTTTCCTTTCCTCTGCCTTTTTGTTCTTTCCGTGCCCTCCAGCTGATTGGATGGTGTCCTCCAAGATTGAGGGCGGATCTTCCTCACTCATCCACAGACTGACACACCAGTCTCCTTTGGAAACACACTCGCAGGCACTTCCAGAAATTATGCCTTGCCAGCTATGTAGGTAGCCCTTCGTTCAGTTAGTTTAGTTGACACCTAAAATTAGCCAACACAGTGAGTAATCACATTAGAATTCTATTTGCATGTTTATTTCGTATGGCGATTATTTGTTGCCTTTAACAAAGATACTACTTTTTAAAATCGTATTTATGAGAAAAGATTGACTAAGATTTGGTGTATAATGACAAAGGCATACTTTTGGTAATTTATATATGGTATGCATTAGCATAGTGTTATAACTATATTTTCCAAACTAAAAACCAGAAGTTGTATGCCTTTTTGTGTGTGTCAGGAGACAGCCTGTGAAGTACATTAAGACTTTGAAAATTTGGAATTTCCAGGGCATGAAATGACTTTTTAGTCTGGCATTAGAATCATATTTGGAGCATTTAAAAAACTACCAATTGGTGTCCCTCTTTTCATTCTGATTCAGGAAGCTCTCTATAGGTAGGTCTGATGTGTACCTTACTTGAGATCCACTAATTAATGGAAATAGTTGGATAGGATATCCAGGATTTGGACCATCTAAAAAAACCCAGACTAAAATCCAGGGCACTGTGTTTCATAAAGGTAGGATTTCTCATAAATGGTTATCAGAACAACAGACTCTGAAATTGTAACTTACCCAAGTACTTGTCCCTCTCTTCATTTTCTTTTCTATATGGTGTCTATCTGGTCACACTTAGTTGTACCACAGCTCAGAAATTCTGTCGACTATGTATACAGCTACTCCACTTACGGCCCCTTTATACAATATAGACTTTAAAGTTATTATGGGACAGTTTCTAAAATTGTTGGAACATTACATCTATGCATTTCCTGTCCCACCCCTATAATGTTTTTTCTTGTTACTGGTTATTGAAGTTTTCAGAGGTAACAGATAGCTCAGGTTTCCAGATGAGAATTATAAGGAGTCTTTTATATCAGACTGAAAGAGAATGAAAGAACAGCCTTGGAAAAGTAAAATTACTAGTGTCTCCTCCTCCCTTAAGAACCAGAAGAAGTTTGAAGTGAAAAGATTAAAGATTATCTAGTGTGGCTTCCAGTTTTACTGTAAGTAAAATTAAGCTGAGAAAGGAGGATTGACTTGCCCAAGAGGGCACAAGTATTTTATAGAGAAATAGATTAAAATTCAAATAATTGTATAGTTAAAAAAAAGAAATAGGACTCTTTTCATAATTTAAAGTTTGAATTAAGCTGTTTTACAGTAAATGTTTTTATTTTCTGAGCTTTCAAAAATGTATAAATGTTATTCTTATTATTAATGTCCTTGAAAATAGAAGAGCCCAAATAATATTAGTCATAGTTTAAAAGAAAGAAAACCTTGATCCAGTATCTTAAGAGTTATAAAAGAAAAAGGGTCTACCATCAGTTGAATATGTCAACATATTAGAGAAATGTCTGTCATATTGCTGCAGGTTTTTGTCCCCTGAGTGAGAAATAGGAAATTTATAGGAAATATAGTCATTCTACAGATAAACTGTTTTCCATCCTTTGCTTATAGAATTAAAAGCCATATGGTTGTTTTTATCTGTGCCATTAATTGGGAAATAATTGAGCAGATTTGTTTTAAGTTTTTTATTCTTTATAGTAATGTTCCAGTAATGTATCTTTAATAAACTTACTCTGTTTGTTTGCTTTTTTTCTTCTTGAATGAATATCAGTTAAAGAGAAGTTGACTGCAGATCCGGACAGTGAAATAGCTACAACCAGCCTAAGGGTTTCTCTACTGTGTCCAGTAAGTGTTAACTATTACTTGCTTTCCAGAAAGTTTAACATACATTTTCTTTTTTTATTAAGTATTTTTACTATTTGAGAAATTCTGTTTACTTCTAAAATATGTCCACCACTGTTACAGTTTATGAAAAGTGGAAAGACATCTAGGCATTGCATTTGGAATCTAAACAAGTCTTTAAAAATGATCTCCTCTTAGTAAGACCTATCTAAATATGGCCTGTGATTAATGACCATCTCTCAGGCTCAATCGTAAAATCTCCAAATAATAAATGTTTATTGTCTCAGTGTATTTATAAAAATTTTACATTTATTTATTTATTTTTATTATTTTTTTTTTTGAGATGGAGTTTCACTCTTGTTGCCCAGACTGGAGTGCAGTGGCGCCATCTCGGCTCACCACAACCTCCACCTCCCGGGTTCAGGCGATTCTTCTGCCTCAGCCTCCCGAGTAGCTGAGATTACAGGCATGTGCCACCACGCCTGGCTAATTTTGTATTTTTAGTAGAGACAGGGTTTCTCCATGTTGGTCAGGCTGGTCTCGAACTCCCAACCTCAGGTGATCCACCCGCCTCGGACTCCCAAAATGCTGGGACTACAGGCGTGAGCCACCATGCCTGGCTAAAAATTTTACTTAAGATAGTACCTTTCTGAGTAAAAATCTAGCCGTGATTACTCACACATCTCATTTAACCGTTTTGCCAACAATGACCACATTATAACAGTTCACCAATTAGAAACTTCTGTTCAGCCTAAATAGCTGAACTTGTTATACATATAAAAAAGCCTTGAGATATTTTAAGCCAGAAAATGAGGTCAGAATCAATAATTTTCATGAAATAAATATATGGTCCCAAGACTTAACCAAATTATTAAACCTGTAAGGGAAAAGGTCTCAAAAACATGTTAAACTGCGGGCCAGTGGCGCAATGGATAACGCGTCTGACTACGGATCAGAAAAACATGTTAAACTAATTTGATGTTAGGCTTATTGGTAGGGATGGTGGTTGAATATGTCCATATGGAAATATGTGAAAAATTAATCATAAATTACCTTGACATTTTGATTACTTTTTGTTCTATAATAATCAAACTAATCATATTTAAATTGGGGAGAAAGAATGAAAGGACACATCTCTTTCCTGCTTTGCCTGATTGTTCAGACAGGCCTGATATTGAAAGCAGTTGATACTGAGATCCTACTAATATCAGATGATGATGAAGTTACTGTATTCTTAAAGAAACAAAGAATTTAAATAGAAATTAAATGTTATTTGTAGTTACAAATATTTTTTGTAATTTATGAAACTTAAAACATAATATGAAAAAATTAGTAGATCATGAATTAGTTTCTGTAAGTTATAGAAAAAAATACAATGAAGTTAATTAAAATCACCAAATTCTATCATTGTGTGTATATCCTTCTATTCCTGTAACGTTTATTTTTATTCCTTTTTATAATAAAGCCAATTTTTTTCTTGCGAAAAATATTTTGACTCCAGGCTTTTTATATTAGTGTTAAAAATTCTTTAAGTAACCAGGTAAATGTTACAACAGCCTAGGTTGTAAAGGAGACTGGTGTGGGGGGGGGGTGGTGTGTGTGTGTGTGTGTGTGTATGTGTGTGTTTCATGCTTAGAAAAATGGTTCACACACTGAGGAAGTAGAGGGTGAGAAAAAGACAAAAAATGTTTTTAAAAGAAAAGGGTAAAAAGATGTATACTTATTCTACCCTCTTTCTCCAAAACCCTGATTTATCCATTCCCCCTCCATTGTTCTTTGCCGCCTCATTTTGTTGTAAAACACCAATTCAGAAAATACAATAAGTTTAGAAAAGTACATACACTTCTTTTTCTATTTAAATCACTGGAAAGAGTAGTGTTTTTCTGCAGTCTCACTTAAAAGTGTTTATAGTTGTACTAATATATACATGAGGCTTTATGTTTAACACACATATGAAGCATTTATTCGTATAAATAAGCACTCCAATATAAATCTTAAAAGTTTTATTTGTGGAACTATGTTTTAATTCTGTAGTTCAGGTGCTCATCTCTATATTATTAGAAACTTAATCACATTTTGCTCTTTGTACCTTTATTTTTCTTTTTTTGAGACAGGGTTTCACTTTGTCACCCAGGCTGGAGTGCAGTGCTGCCATCTCAGGTCACTGCAGCCTCCACCTCCCAGGTTCAAGCAATGCTCCTGCATCAACCCTCCAAGCAGCTGGGACTACCGGCATGTGCCACCACACCCGGCTAATTTTTGTATTTTTTTGTAGAGACAGGGTCTTCATATGTTGCCCAGGCTGGTCGTGGACTTCTGGCCTCAAGCAATCCTCCTGCCTTGGCCTCCCTTGAGATTACAGGCGTGAGCCACCATGCCCAGCCAGCAGTTCATTTTAAATTGACATCTGCTTTAAAAATTCAGAGTATAAAACAAAACAACTATATGTGTATATTGTGTATATGTGTGTATGTATGTGTAAAATACATAATTATAATACTTTCATGGGTTTCTATTTGGCTAAAGGGATAATCCCTCACAGTTATTCTGAAATAGTAAGATCATACATTTTAGGTATGTTTTTACTCAAAAATAAAATTTAGTAATATCTATATATCAAATTTATAGGATAATAAAGGAGATTTGCTCTCTTTGAAATATGTACATATGATGTCTTACTGTGCATTACAATTGCCCTTATTGTGATGTACAGAGCTCCAAATAAATGAGTTTCTGTTGTTTCTGTGCCATTTAGCTAAAGGCAACAAAAATAATTAAAAATGTTTTTACTCTTTGGGAATTTTATGGTTCTGATTTATTAAAAATAGAGGTGGAGGAATCTTTGAAAAACTGCTTTGTAAACCCAAATACAAATGACTTGGAATTGATAGAAGAAGATAAACTCTGGAAATGTATTTATGAAATATTATTGTGAAAAAAACTTGTGAAATTGTTCTTTTTCTTTTTCTTTTTCTTTTTTTTTTTTTTTCAGAGACAGAGTTTTGCTCTGTCACCCAGGCTGGAGTACAGTGACCAGATCTTGGCTCACTGCAACCTCCACCTCCCAGGTTCAAGTGATTCCCCTGCCTCAGCTTCCCAAGTAGCTGGAGCTACAGGTGAGCGCCACCACGCCCAGCTAATTTTTTGTATTTTTAGTAGAGATGGAGTTTCACCATGTTGGCCAGGCTGGTCTCAAACTCCTGACCTCAGGTGATCCACCTGCCTTAGCTTCCCAAAGTGCTGGGATTACAGGTGTGAGCCACCACTCCCAGCCCTTTTAAAATTTTTTTATTTTTTGAGACAGAGTCTTGTTCTGTTGCCTAGGCTGGAGTGCAGTGGTGTGATCTCAGCTCACTGCAACCTCCACCTCCCGGGTTCAAGCAATTCTCCTGCCTCAACCTCCTGAGTAACTGGTATTACAGGTGCCTGCCACCACGCCCGGCTAATTTTTTATTTTTAGTAGAGATGGGGTTTCACCATGTTGGCCAGGCTAGTCTCAAACTCCTGACCTCAAGTGATCCGCCTGCCTTAGCCTCCCAAAGTGCCGGGATTACAGGTGTGAGCCACTGTGCCCAGCCGAAATTGTTTTTAATGTCACACTTTTTCCTTTTGCAAAGAGAAAGCACGTTTTATTGACATTTTTAGGGCTTTTTAAAAATATAAGTTGGTTAAAACTTGTATCTAGAATGTTTTCTCTTGCAGCATCATCAGTTACTAATATAGATAGCACTATTATTGTAAAGTTAGTGGCATTAGAAAACACATTTGGGAGTTAAAGTGTTTATATGCAAATAATTCAAACATAATTTATGTCCTATAAAGGGAAAGGAAGAATTTGTAATCACAAGATGAAGACGTTCAAAGTTCAGCTTCTCTCCTTATACCAAGTTAGAGAAAATCGATATCTGTTTTTCAGATAATTATTTAGAATTTAGTGATTTTTTAAAAAATCACGAATATAAGAATTATCACATAATAGTTATTTTATTATTCTAAGGCATTTATGTGACAGCTAATGATGCATTTGAAAATGAGCTTTTGCTTTTATGTACCCTTTTATGTCTTTCTTGCACCATTTCTGTGTCAGCATTCCTTAAAAACTCTGTAGGTCACCTTGTCAGTATAGCTGAAGATAAAGGCTTGAGAGTTGCTCTCTTGCCTACAAGATATGAACTGACAGCTGGAGATCATGGGGTAAAGATATGTGAGATGAAGGCCTTTGGAAAACAGCTGCTTTTCAGAGTATAAATTTCTTTTTTTTTTTTTGAGACGGAGTCTCGCCCTGTTGCCCAGGTAGGAGTGCAGTGGTGCGATCTGGGCTCACTGCAAGCTCCGCCTCCTGGGTTCATGCCATTCTCCTGCTTCAGCCTCCCAGTGGCTGGGATTACAGGCACTCGCCACCACACCCAGCTAATTTTTTGTATTTTTAGTAGAGACGGGGTTTCACCGTGTTAGCCAGGATGGTCTCGATCTCCTGACCTTGTAATCCACCCACCTCAGCCTCCCAAAGTGCTGGAATTACAGGCGTGAGCCACCGTGCCCGGCCCAGAGTATAAATTTCATTGCCTATGGCTTGGATTCTGAAATAATCTTTATTTCTTACCATCTTATCCGTTTTCATAAACAATCAGTAGTCTGGTAGTTCTACAGTTCATAAACCTTGTGTACTATTACTGTATTTGTCTAGAATTTTTAGTCTGTGGTTTTTCTACTTAGTATTAAGGCAATAGCAAAAGTACCTTATAAAATAGGAATTTGTATTTCATAGATAAGTTAAGGTCTGACATAAGATATAAAAATGTAACTTGGCACCACCAACCAGATTGCTATTTGGAAAATGTTTCTGAACTAATGCCACATGGTATCTTGCCTAATGGTAATTTTTCCGTTATAACTACTTTGTTCTTTTTGGCCTTTTTATCAGGTGCTTATGTAAATCAAATCATAAAAAATTTGTGGGACGGGTGGCTCACGCCTTTAATGCCAGCACTTTGGGAGGCCAGGGTGTGCAGAGCACTTGAGGCCAGGAGTTTGAGACCAGTGTGGCCAACATGGCGAAACCCCGTCTCTACTCAAAATGCAAAAATTAGCGAGGCATGGTGGCACCTGCCTGTAATCCCAGCTACTTGGGAGGCTGAGGCAGGAGAATTGCTTGGGAGACTCTTGCTCAAAAAATAAAAAAATTAAAATTGAGTAGAAGTGCAGTAAGGGAGTCTGGTGAAGCTGTTTAATACTTTGTGAGCCCACAATAAAAGAATTACTAAGCTGAGGTTTGGGTGGGTTTCCTAGTGTACAAAGTGATTTAAAGCAAATATGTTAATTAATACTATTTTTATTTATTGAAAACTTACTATGTGTCACGTACTGTGCAGTAAACGTAATTGAATCCCCACAATCATTTTGTGTAGATCCCATTTTTATCCCCATTTTATAAAACTGAGCCTCTGAGTGATTAAATAAAATAACATTCAGGATTCACACAGTAGGTACGTAGTGGGGCCAGGATTCATTCTAACACCAGAATTCATACTCAGGCTGCACTATAAATTACTGAGTACGACCTGCATGCCTTCCATGAGTGGTGCCTCCTGGAATTGCCCATCATGCACAACTGAAGCTTTATCAGTGCACAGGACTGTCTTACTGCTGTATATTTCCAAGTATGGGGACAAGGAAATTAGTCCAACCTGTTTCTGGTAGGAGGAGACACACGTATAAATAAGTAACATACAGTTGTGCATGCCTTAATGATGGGGATACCTTTTGAGAAATGCATTATTAGGGGATTTTGTTGTTATTCAACAAAAGCAACATAGTTGTGTTATTCAACAAAAGCATCATAGGTGGTGGTGTTCAACAAAAGCATCATAGGTGTGCTTACACAAACCTAGATGGTATAGCTTACTACGTACCTTGGGACTATTGCTCCTAGGCTGCAAAACTGTACAGCATGTTACAAAACTGAATACTGTAGGCAGTTGTAACACAATGCTAAGTATCTGTGTACCTAAACATAGAAAAGGTACAGTAAAAAGTATAAAAGATGAAAACTGGTACACCTGTATGGGGCACTTACTATGAATGGAGCTTACAGGACTGGAAGTTGCTCCAAATAAGTCAGTGAGTGGTGAGCAAATGTGAAGGTTTAGGACATCACTTACATCACTGTAGACTTTATAAACACTGTACACTGCAGCTACAATAAATTTAAAATATTTTTCTTTCTTCAATAATAAACCTTAGCTTACTGTAACTTTGATTTTTGTTTTTTGTTTTTGAGACAGAGTCTCCCTGTGTCACCCAGGCTGGAGTGCAGTAGTGTGATCTCAGCTCACAGCAACCTCTGCCTCCCAGGCTCAAGTGATTCTCCTGCCTCAGCCTCCCAAGTAACTGGGATCCCAGATGTATGCCACCATGCCTGGCTTATTTTTGTATTTTTAGTAGAGACGGAGTTGCGCCACGTCAGCCAGGCTGGTCTCAAACTCCTGAACTCAGGTGATCCTGCCTCCTCGGCCTCCCAAAGTGCTGGGGTTACTGGTGTGAGCCACTGCACCCGGCCACTGTAACTTTTTTATTTTATAAGCTTTTTAATTTTTTAACTTTTGACTCTTGTATTAACACTTAGCTTAAAACACAAGCACGTTGTACAACTGTACAAAAATATTTTCTTTCTTTATATCCTTATTCTATAAGCTTTTTCTATTTTTAACATTTTTTTACTTTTGTTTTCTACTTTTTAAACTTTTTTGTTAAAAACTAAGACACACATTAGCCTAGGCCTACACAGAGTCAGGATCATCAGTATCACTTCCTTCCACCTCCACGTCTTGTCCCACTGGAAGGTCTTCAGTGGCAGTAACAGACATGGAGCTGTTCTCTCCTACCCGCCTGAGGCTGTTTTACAGTTAACTTTTAAAATATATGTAAGTAAAGGGAGTACACTCCAAAATAATGATAAAAAGCATAGTAAATCAGAAACCAGTAACATGGTTGTCTGTTATCAGGTATTATGTACTGTACATAATTTGAAGACCTCCATCATATATGTGGTTCACTGTTGACCAAAATGTTATGTGGTGCTTGATTGTAATCATATGCAGGAGTATAGAGGTGGGAGTACACAGAAGGGAGTTAACCAGTTTTTACTCTAGGTCTCTCCAGGTTATACTTCTGATACTATAAACTGGCATTGCTCTATTCTCAGTAAGTTTATAACATGTTCAGGGTTCTATTTTTATTCATCATGGCTACATCTGGTTGAAGTAAGGAGGAAACAGTGTTACCTTAGAGAAAGTAAAAGGGACCCAGAAAGGTTAAATGCCTTTCTTAGAGACACAGTAAATCATTGGTATCAAAGCAATTATTTTGGGCACCAAATGACAGTTAATTTCCTGGTAGACTAGGAAATTGCACATTTCCCTGAAATTGATCTAAGCCAAGAATCTTTTCCTCATTTAACTCATATTCTTTTCAAGCCTTTATATTTTTCTTTTATATATATACACATATATATAAAAAATACTTTAAGTTCTAGGGCACATGTGCACAATGTGCAGGTTTGTTACATAGGTATATATGTGCCATGTTGGTTTGCTGCACCCATTTACTAACTCGTCATTTACATTAGGTATTTCTCCTAATGCTATCCCGCCCCCCTGCCCGTCACTCCACGACAGGCCCTGGTGTGTGATGTTCCCCTTCCTGTGTCCAAGTGTTCTCATTGTTCAGTTCCCACCTATGAGTGAGAACCTGCGGTGTTTGGTTTTCTGTCCTTGTGATAATTTGCTCAGAATGATGGTTTCCAGCTTCATCCATGTCCCTGCAAAGGATATGAACTCATCTTTTTTTATGACTGCATAGTATTCCATGGTGTATATGTGCCACATTTTCTTAATCCAGTCTATCATTGATGGGCATTTGGGTTGGTTTCAAGTCTTTGCTATTGTGAATAGTGTCGTAATAAACATATGTGTGCAATGTGTCTTTGTAAGTAGTGTGATTTATAATCCTTTGGGTATATACCCCGTAATGGGATGGCTGGGTCAAATGGTATTTCTAGTTCCAGATCCTTGAGGAATCGCCACACTGTCTTCCACAATGGTTGAACTAGTTTACACTCCCACCAACGGTGTAAAAGCATTCCTATTTCTCCACATCCTCTCCAGCACAAGCCTTTGTATTTTTCAAGTTCACAAATCTTTTCCTGGTACTTGGCAAATAATGTGGTTATTGAAAGTAGATAACTTATCTACTATGTGGCCATTGTGCGATCTGGGGACTCTACAGTGGTACAAGCTGGCTTCTGGGGAATGAGATAGTGATATGGTAGCTCCCTATGCAGGTTTCTGGGCGGCTTCTCTGCCTTGGGCTAAAGCTAGCAGCTCAGGGACCAGATGAAGCAGATTTCCTCTTCCTGAATAGACTCACCACATGTCAGCTGAAGCAATATTTGCAGGGCAACAAGTCTCCTAACATGCTGGAGATGCTAGAGGTCCAGGGCTGTAGGCTGAATTGCTCATGATGGTTCCCAGTGAGGAAGCAATGCAGAGTGTGTGCACCTGCCTTCCTCCTCAGAGCTGCCACTTGGCAATTATGCCAAGCATCATGGGGAATGATCACTATTGATTCAGTTTTGTCCTGTGAACTGCTCTTATTCATAGGTAAGACTGATAGCAAATATCAATGGATTTCTGTATTGTGCAGTATTTAATAAGACATTCTCTATTTTCCCTAATCCCTAGTTAGGTGGTTCTTAAATTTTTTTTTTTTTGGATCAAGGACTGCTTTAAGAATTTGAGAAAAGCTGGGCACAGTAGTGTGTGCCTGTATTGCCAGATACTCTGGAGGCTGAGGCAGGAGGATTGCTTGTGCCCAGGAGTTTGAGGCTGTAGAGTGCTACGATTGTGCCTGTGAATAGAGTTGCCACTTCAGCCTGGGCAACATAGCAAGACCCCATCTCTTTTTTAAAAAAACTGGTGAAAGCACTCTCTCCAGAAAAATGCACACACGAAATTTTGGGTGTAATTCAAGGGGTTATGACCCTCTCCACCAAAAGCTGATCTGTGAGCTGTGGATTTTAGTAAATAACCCTTGTAGACTTTCCATAGTCATTTTGTTTGATAGCCAAATAAATGCTGTAATTTTTAAACCTATGGATATTTCACAGGAAATGTATTTAATGTTCTCCTACATTGATGAAAAGTAAACACAGTATGCTTTAAATCAGCATGCCTACCTGTTGTGTTCTAGGAAATTTTTGTCAAAGCTTAAATGTTGAATAGCAATTACCTAATATTTACTTTTTCTCCCTTTTTAAAGCTTGGTAAAATGCGGCTGACAATTCCGTGTCGGGCCCTTACATGTTCTCATCTACAGTGTTTTGACGCAACTCTTTACATTCAGATGAATGAGAAAAAACCAACCTGGGTTTGTCCTGTCTGTGATAAGAAGGCTCCATATGAACACCTTATTATTGATGGGTATGTTACTTTAAGTGTTTTTGGTACCTTGAAATGACCATATATTATCTGGGTTTGTTACACATCAGATTTGGGATGAAAATTCTAAGTTATGTATTTGTAGGATTTTTGTGAATCTGCAAACCAATATTTTCAAAGTAATTTATTTCAAATTAGTGTTATGAATATTTTATCTTTTTAACTCGATGTTCCCTTGTTTTGAAAATACGTGTGTTACTGTCAGTGTCTCCTGGCATTTGTCGTTTAAAGCACTAGTGGTTTTAAGCAGGGTGTGCTTATACCTTTTCTTTTTCCTGTCATTAGTCCATCCATCCCTAGATATGCAGACCATATTGGAAAAAGAATGTATGGGGAAATTTGGGTTAACTCAGGTTCATCCAAAATTGGGCTTTTCAATAGAAGTTAACCTGTTTGTGGAGATTAGATCCAGCTTCAGTCATGGTCTTCTTTTTCTTTTTTGTCTTGTCCACCTATGGCATCACAATAACCAATTGCTTTTAACACCCCTTTGTTTTATCTGTCCTACCAGACATCTTGGAATGTTCCTCTAAATGTTCTCCTCTTCTGCAGCCTCCTTTTTCCCCCCCCTTTTGCCACTAAACAAAAACTATTGTGAAAAGGAGGAATCTACTTGATTTTGCGGGGGGTGGGGGGGCAAAGACAGAGTCTTGCCATTTTGCCCAGGCTGATCTTGAATCCTGGGCTCAAGTGATCCTCCTGCCTTGGCCTCCCAAAGTGCTGAGATTACAGGCGTGTGAGCCACCGCACCCGGCCTGTACTTAATATTTCCTGTACTTTCTAGCAAAAGACTTAAGGCAACTTACCTATAGTATTTAAGAAAACATAGGAGCATAAAGGTGGTAATATCAGAAATTGAGTATATTTAGCAATACAAGTATAACCTGGAGCTTGAAGGATGTCAGACCAGTCATGGGGAAAAAAAAAAGAAAAACATGTAACTTAAATGTTTTATGTTTAATTTTTCAGAAATGATGGTGACCACTTAGTAGTAAATCAGAATTAAATAGTAATATTTTCCAACTTTATATGTAACATAGCTTTAGGTTCTCCCATTTCTTGTTATAAAAGCCATGTACACACATACTGTTTTAAAGAAAAATTGCAAAACACAGGAAAATAAAAAGCTTTTTCGGGTGTATAATTTTCCAGTTTTCGTCTTTCCATAGTTGTGATGGTACACTGTTAATAATTTTTATCCTTTGGTTTCATTTAACATTGTAACCTAAGAATTTGGCCATAGTTAATTTTATGCATTCTTTATACATGTTTTTAAATGTCTGTTACAATATTTTATTAAAGAGATTTAACCTTTAATTACATGTTTGTGTATGTATTGCTTCAGTTTATCAAATAAGACATGCTTATTGTAGGCAATTTAGAATATGCAAAAATGTATAAAGAAGAAAAATAAATACCCATGAAGGTACCACCCAGAGGTAACTACTATCTATATACTACTCACACATAATTTTATTTTTGAAATTAAGCTTTCTTTTGTTGACCTTTTCTCACTTTTTGTCAACATTTTCCCATATGATTAAAAATCTTTGAAAATGTCATTTTTCGTGGTCACATATTTTCTTACATAAATGTGACATAAATTAGGCAGCTATATTCCTATTTAACACTAGATTTTAAGAATAAATATAACTTGAGTTGTTCAACTTTTATTTTCATTTAAAATATGATATTTTAAGGATGAATTGTTTTCTTATAGCTTGTTTATGGAAATCCTAAAGTACTGTACAGACTGTGATGAAATACAATTTAAGGAGGATGGCACTTGGGCACCGATGAGATCGAAAAAGGAAGTACAAGAAGTTTCTGCCTCTTACAATGGAGTCGATGGTGAGTAGTTCTTCACAAGGAAGGGGCAGTCTCCCTACTGCTGTAAGTCTGGTTTTCAATATTAAAATCCATATATTTTTAAAAAACACTGAGCAGTTTGTGGATAGCTTAATGATTCCTATTAACTTATTGATAGAAATCCTTTTAAATTCACTTTTTTGCCAGCTTTAAAAAATTTTCTGATATAAGATTTCAAAGTAATGTAATATAATTAGTCATTTGTAAAGTCATACTTTTGAAACTACCCTTTTTAAATTTTTAACAGATTTGGTACAGAGTAGTAAAGGTTCAGTTTTCATTTATTTATTTTTTCCTGGCTTTTAGTATGTTTTTGCTGGAAAGAGACTATGAGTTTTGAAAATGCTATCATCGTATTTCTGAAGTATGTCAGATACTATGCAGACAAAAATTAATATACAGTCTGTGCTTTCAAATTTTTTTCTTCTGAAGTGGACATAAGACACATTTTGATTGTTTGCTCTAATTCAGTAATTTATTATTATTTTGAAAAATAATTTACTATTATTAAATAATAGTTTTAAACTTAGTAGAACAGAGCCACTGTTGGTTTTCTACTCTCTGGCTCCCAACAATATTGTGAATCTAAACTGTAACTGATAAACTGTAGGGACACTGAGAAAAGAGAGATGTCATAACTCTTTCCTTGCCTTGTATTTTAATCATTCCCATATAGGATGCTTGAGCTCCACATTGGAGCATCAAGTAGCTTCTCACCACCAGTCCTCAAATAAAAACAAGAAAGTAGAAGTGATTGACCTAACCATAGACAGTTCATCTGATGAAGAGGAAGAAGAGCCATCTGCCAAGAGGACCTGTCCTTCCCTTTCTCCCACATCACCACTAAATAATAAAGGGTAAGTGCTGAGACATTAAAAAAAAGTAATCATGAAAATTAACTTGGCAAATAGGGATTAAAGACTTGCCAAATAAAATGATTCTTGATTGTGAAACTTAACTTAGCAATCAAAGAATAGTTTGAATTTTTCCCAGGTTTGTAATACTCTGGAGGGATTTGGGTAGTGCACTAAAAGGCTACTTGGATATAGTATTCTTTATTATCACAAGATGATTCTAGTACTGTGGTTCTCAAACTGGTGTACATACATCAGAATTACCTGAGAGCTTATTAAAATGCACATGTTGCTCCCCTGCGTCTGAGTCAGGAGGAGAGACTAAGAAAATTTGTCTTTCTAGGCCAGGCATGGTATCTCACGCCTGTAATCCTAGGACTTTGGGAGGCTGAGGCAGGTGGATTATCCGAGCTCAGGAGTTTGAGACCAGCCTGGGCAACATGGTGAAACCTCGTCTCTACTAAAATACAAAAATTAGCCAAGCGTGGTGGCGTGTGCCTGTAATCTCAGCTACTCTGGAGGCTGAGGTCGGAGAATTGCTTGAACCCAGGAGGTGGAGGTTGCAGTGAGCCAAGATCTTACCATTGCACTCCAGCCTGGGCAACAGAGTGAGACTGTCTCAAAAAAAAGAAAAAAAGAAAATTCGTATTTCTAGTAAGTTCCCAGGTGATCCTGCTCCTGCTTGCAGGATGTAGAACATTTTTTCAAACTGGAATGTATGCTCTAAAATTCACCCCAAGTTGAATGTTTCAGGTGGAAAGCAGAGGAAGACCGATGATTTAAATCTGCCTCAGAATGTGAATGAGTCTGGCCGTGAATGACTTCTGTTGCAGTACACATTTCCCACTTTGCAGACTTTTCTCCCATATTTTCCGTTAGTCTTATATCAATAACAGTGTACCTAGGTTATGCTTCAGTTCATGAAACATTGTTATCTACTTTGTATAAAACACCCTCAGCTAAGCATGGATGATAATAAAATGAGTAAGTACAGCCTTAACCTTAAAGAGCTTAGCACTTTCTGGGGGGTGGTAAAACAAGTAGCAGACTCCACCTGTACTCCCAAAACAGGCTGTTAGTCCTGTAGACACATCAGGGATTCTGAGCAAGATTTCTAATTGTGCTAAAGCACAATTGTGGCACACTAATTGTAAATCTAGAAATAGATGTGTCGCTTTTTAGGTATAAAGCAGGAGAACCACATGGCCTGTTGTAACTGAATAGAAGCTAACCAGAAACCCTTCCAGCAAGCAGTAGGGACTAAAGAAAGAATGTAAGAGAGAGAAGGAAAGTCCGTAGATGGCATTATTACAACACCAGATCAAGAGCAGGCATTTCTGTGCCTGGAGTCAAATCATTTTCAGGTTTGACAATGTATAATGAGATTAAAGATTTCAATGAGTTCGAGACCAGCCTGGGCAACATGGTAAAACCCTGTCTGTACCAAAAAAATTAGCTAGGTGTGGTGCTCTGTGCCTGTTGTCCCAACTACTCGGAGGGCTGAGGTGGGAGGATCACTTGAAGCTGGGAGGTGGAAGTTGAAGTGAGCTAAGATCATGCCCTGCACTCCCAACCTGGGTGACAAAATGAGACCCTATCTCAAAAAAAATAAGATTTCAATCAAACATATTTCACACATTGGTATTTTCATTCTAGAGTAGTCTGTCTTGGCATAGGGAGAGAAACAAAGACATTAAAAACAGTATCATCATTCTAAACAAAGTAAATAATTTAAACACAAATCCTACTCTTATGAACATGACCTCTGATAAAAGCCTACCTTGATGGCTGTAACCCAGCGAGCCTGACCTTGTTATTACACCAATGTATTTTGTGTCTGAGTAGGAGAAAAGGAAAAGTCAGATTACCTAAAGTTAGAACAAGTATCTATAGAATTTCAATTCCAAGATATTTTATAAATGTCAAACCATAGTATGACCAAATACACATTGTCATGTGATTTTTTTAGGTGCCATAATCACAGTGTTAAAAGATACTTCATAAACCTCTGGATGTATAAATACTTTTGGGCTAAATGCATCGTCATATATATATTAGTTCTATTCTTTAGACTATTAATAGTAGTCATATGTATTTATGTAAACTATTCAATAGTATTAGTGACTATGTATTTTTTCTTTAAAGAAGACATTTGAGTGTTTAGGAATCTAGTATTTCTTCTTTGGATATTTACTTTGCTCTTTCTCCAAAGACATTTGGAGAGAATTAAATAGTGTTTATTATGTTTGGAAAATAACATTAGATGCATTAACTACTTCCTGAATTTCCCAGTGACTAATTGGACCCAGATATAGTATTTGCAAATGCCAGACATTTCTCTATTTGCAGATAAAAATAAGAAATTTGAAAGTTTACATCCTTAGAATAATACCGTAGTCAACACTAGTAGCTATTTTATAATAATGACTAATTGGTAACTGGAAACCTCAGTCCAGCATATTGTGTTTGTTATTGTGCAGTATAAAGGTTGAAATGCATTTCAAAACATTATTACAAATTGAAAGAAAAGCATGCAGCCAGGAATTACAGGCAAAAACTAAATGTAAAACATTTTGTTGTCTTTAGCCACTGAATGCTTAATGTTCATCCAGAAATTGTCTGTGCTGTTTGAGATGTTTTCAAAGACTAGATTTTAAATCCTCTCGTAATCTCTTAGACATTGTGAGAGAACTCAGCTAATGGTAAATGGTACTTTTTCTAGGTATAAGAGGTTTAACCAAGTTTCCATTAGATGAAACATTTTTATGAGGCAGACGAGAGTGTGTTTTATGCTTCATATCCCATTCATTAAAATGTGGTAGATGGTCATAACTGGAACTCTATTCCTAGAAATCCAACCTTGGCATCTTTTGAAATGTTCTTTTTTTGAGACAGAGTTTCACTCTTGTTGCCCACGCTGGAGTGCAATGGCGCCATCTCGGCTCACCGCAACCTCCACCTCCTGGGTTCGAGTGATTCTCCTGCCGCAACCTCCTGAGTAGCTGGGATTACAGGCATGGGCCACCATGCCCAGCTAATTTTTTGTATTTTTTAGTAGAGATGGGGTTTCTCCCTGTTGGTGAGGCTGGTCTCAAACTCCCAACTTCAGGTGATACACCTGCCTCGGCCTCCCAAAGTGCTGGGATTACAGGCATGAGCCACCGTGCCCGGCCCTCTTTTGAAATATTCTATATCACTGAAATTGTATCCCCATGCCCCAGGTACTTTACATGAAGCATTAAAAGCAAAAGACAGCCGCTTTATTGCTTCCTTTCTCTTTATTTTCTATAACACATATACCTTCAGCCTCTTGTATTGGTGGGGTAACGTATAACCCTTATGTTTCCTTCCAAGAGGGCTACTATAATTCTTTTTCTTTTCGAAATTAGTTTTGTTTTTGTTTTTGTTTTTGTTTTGTTTTGAGACAGGCTTTTGCTCTGTCACCCAGGCTTGAGTGCAGTGGTGCAATCACGGCACATGCAGCCTCGACCTCCCGGGCTCAAGCAATCCTCTCACCTGTCTCCCAAGCAGCTGGGACTACAGATACATGCCACCAGGCCTAGCTAAGTTTTTTAAGTTTTCGTAGAGACAGGGTCTCCCTATGTTGCCCAGTCTGGGCAACCTCTGGGCTGAAACTATCCTTCTGCCTCTGCATCCCAAAAGTATGGGGATTACAGGAATGAGCCGCCATGCCTGGCCCTAAAATTAGTTAAATTATTATTTTTTCCTTCTCCTTTTTGCCTTTCCCTTAATTTTTAATAAATTTGAAAAAAAAAGCTACTCAGTTATTTAAACTTTTCACTGTTTTTTAAAGTCCTAATTCTTGTTTTATGTTTTCTTTTTCCAGTTATAGTATTCTCCCTTTAAAAACTCTCCACCACCTATTCATTTTGGAGTATTTCTTTTTTTTTTTTTTTTGAGACGGAATCTCGCTCTGTTGCCCAGGCTGGAGTGCAATGGCGCCATCTCGACTCACTGCAACCTCCACCTCCCGGATTCAAGTGATTCTCCTGCCTCAGCCTCCCAAGTAGCTGGGACTACAGGCATGCACCACCATGCCTGGCTAATTTTTTTATTTTTAGTAGACATGAGGTTTCACCATGCTGGCCAGGCTGGTCTCGAACTCCTGACCTTGTGATCCACCCGCCTCAGCCTCCCAAAGTGCTGGGATTACAGGCGTGAGCTACTGTACCCGGCTTCATTTTGGAGTATTTCTTCTTGTTTCACTCATTAGATTCAGCAGGGCTTTTATGCAAACAACATGCTGATAACTCTACTGGGCATTGGGTATACTAAACAATACCCAGTTTTTGTTCTCCTGAAGACTACAATCCAACTCCAAACCACTCAGATTGCTTCATTCCCTCTTTCTTATTATATGTATTTTCTTTGCTAGGGCATACGTATACTTCTTACTAGCCAATACTTCAGTGTTGTTTTAAAAGGGTTTCCGAATTTCATTTGATGTAGGTATCTTTCACTCATATCCTGGTAAAGTGGCTCAACTGTACCTTTCTCTTGCATTCTGAAAGCGTAGGTGATGATATTCCAAAGGCAATGTGAGGTTTGTGAATGTTGGATACCATTGCATCTGTCCATTTCTTCCTATGGCCTCTGTTAAATGCTATTATGTATACAAATTATTTTCTCATAATTGTGTATAATCTAAATTATACATTACTTTGCTTGGTTTTGTTCTTATTTCCAGCGCAAAACCTAGAGTTCGTTGTGAGATACAACCTCTTTTTTTGTTAACTTTGAGAGTTTAACTGACTAATGAAAACTATGCCAATCTTTCCTTCTTCCAGCATTTTAAGTCTTCCACATCAAGCATCTCCAGTATCCCGCACCCCAAGCCTTCCTGCTGTAGACACAAGCTACATTAATACCTCCCTCATCCAAGACTATAGGCATCCTTTCCACATGACACCCATGCCTTATGACTTACAAGGTGAGTCACTGGTTCTTTTGTATTGTCACATAGCATTATGAATGCCTTTGATTTATCTAGTTCTCTTCTAGGTGAATCTAAGGAAGAACTGGAAGATTGAGCTAACAGGCCTTGAACCCAGGGAACTGAGAGAAATAATATGCTGCTGTTAAAAATACTGACCCACTTTCTGTACTGTCATCAGTAGCCAGTGTTTTACTCCCAGTGGTAGAACTAGTACAATAATCTTTAGATTTTGTGAGCTCCTAAGTACTCCGCAAATTGTTTTTGAATGATCGCTAGTATGTGGGTTTGAATTTTGGTATTTATGAACATTATTTTTTTTTTTTTGCCGTGGAGGATGGAGTCTTGCTCTGTTGCCTGGGCTGAAGTGCAGTGGCGCGATCTCAGCTCACTGCAACCTCCACCTCCCAGGTTCAAACAATTCTCCTGCCTCAGCTTCCCGACGAGTAGCTGGTATTATAGGCGCCCGCTACCACAGCCGGCTAACTTTTTTGTATTTTTAGTAGAGGTGGTGTTTCACTCTTTTGGTCAGGCTGGTCTGAAACTCCTGACCTCGTGGTCCTCCTGCCTTGGCCTCCCAAACTGCTGGCATTACAGGCGTGAGCCACCACGCCCAGCCCTATGAACATTATTTATTGTTCCCTGACTTTAGTTGTAATGCAACAGGCATTGTGGGTAACTATGTTGTATTATGTTTTAATTAATGGTGAGTTGAGACATTTGAAAGTTTTAGTTTTTATTCTAATGAATTTGATCACTTAAAAAGAATTTTTTTTAATTGTGTGGGTACATACTAGGTGTATATATTTATCTGATCCTTCTTTTTAAAAGCAGTTTGAAATGTCAGTATACTCATTTGTATATTTTGAGTTCATAATAATATTATCAAAAAGAATTGTTCTTGTATATCTTTGTAGCATAATAATTTGTATATTAGTCATATAATCTAAGAACTTTTTTTATTAAAAAAGCCATATATGCTCATTGTAGAAAATTCAACACAGAAACATAAAGTGAAAGTTTCCCTCTACCTATCCCCCAACTCCACTCCCCGGAAGTTATAGCTACTCGTGTGTGTGTGTGTGTGTGTGTGTGTGTGTGTCGGAGTTTTGCTCTTATTGCCCAGGCTGGAGTGCCGTGTGTGTGTGTGTGTGTCAGAGTTTTGCTCTTATTGCCGTGTGTGTGTGTGTGTGTGTGTGTGTGTGTCGGAGTTTTGCTCTTATTGCCGTGTGTGTGTGTGTGTGTGTGTGTGTGTGTCGGAGTTTTGCTCTTATTGCCGTGTGTGTGTGTGTGTGTGTGTGTGTGTGTGTGTGTGTGTGTGTCGGAGTTTTGCTCTTATTGCCCAGGCTGGAGTGCAGTGGCACAATCTCGGCTCACTGCAACCTCTGCCTCCCAGGTTCTCCTGCCTCAGCCTCCCAAGTACCTGAGATTACAGGCACGCGCCACCGTGCCTGGCTTGGCTAATTTTGTATTTTTAGTAGAGACGGGATTTCACCATGTTGGTCAGGCTGGTCTCAAAACTCTCGACCTCAGGTGATTCGCCTGCCTTCACCTCCCAAAGTGCTGGGATTATAGGCGTGAGCCACCGCATCTGGACAGTTATAGCTACTCTTAACAGTTGGTTAGATATCTTTCTATACCTTTTTTCTACATGTATGAAACGCACTGTCACTATCAAGAACAACAGTGCTATGCATTTTGTAAGCCCTCATGTTGTAATCGGTTATAATGTAGACAGTGAGTAGATGCCCAGAGTATCTGTGATGTTGTAATATATTTATCTACATCTGCGTGTTTTACTTTTCCCCAAGTTTAGATATCACAATGAAGCATTTAATTCATGCCTGTTTACTTGCTCTTCATCGCATTACACATTGGGTGATCTAGAAAAGAATGTTAATTGGAAGGGGACTGCTTGCAGTGAATCCTCAGCAGCCAGGTATCAGGGCTATTCCTTCTTATGTAATAGCCAGTTTTCAGGCACTCAAATCTCTTCTCCCCTCGTGCCACTGCAGTCTGTCAGTTGAATCTGATAGCAAATGAGCAAAATTTAAGAAAGAAAAATCAGTGCTACAACTTACTTAACCTAACTCTTTCAACTTCAAACTTTCTCACCTGCAAAATGAGGGCAAAAATAATTACATACTTCATGAAGTGCTTGTGAGGAGTAACTCTGAGAGTAGATTGAAAGTTTCCTTAAGAGGAGTCCATGAGAGCATTTGTTAAAAAGTACTATGCCAGTTTAAGGATCAGTGTTAAATCTGACAGAGTGATCATGGCCTCAGTCCCCCAAATGGGGTCACAGAGAAGACAAATCATTGCCAAAGCTTAGTTTTCAGCCTTAGTAATCTAAAGATGGGAGAGACATAAAGCATTTAGCTCAACTCTTCATGTTTAAATAAAATTCTGAGTGACATAGCATTTAAGACTTGTATTTGTTTTTGAAGTATTGGGGCATTTGGAAGAGTTTTTCCTTTTTTTTTTTTAACTGAAATAATTTTTTCTTCCACAGGATTAGATTTCTTTCCTTTCTTATCAGGAGACAATCAGGTATGTTATGAAAAATTTACTGTTACTTTAATTGTACATTAAAAATACAGTCATGTGCCGCATAATGACATTTTGGTCAATGACAGACCATATATGCATTCCATAAGATTATAATGGAATTGAAAAATTCCTACATCAATTATAGCCATGGTAACATCGTAGCACAAGGCATTACTCACGTGTTTGTGGTGATGCTGGTGTGAACAAACCTATGCCACCAGTCATGTAAAAGTATCGCACATACAATTATGTACAATATAATAATAACTATGTTACTGGTTTATGCATTTACTTTATTTTTTATTGTTATTTTAGAGTGTACATCTTCTACTTATTTTTTTTTTTTAAGTTTGCTGTAAAACAGTGTGCAATGTTACTCCAGGACAGCCTCATACATCCCAGTTAGCCATATCTCTTGATTGCATCATTTCCTCTTGTGCTTGATTAAATCTTGTCTTGTTTTGTTCATCATGGCCCCTAAGCATACAAAATCCACAGCTAATGTTGCCAGTAAGAGGCCACATCAGTGATTGACATGGCAAAAAAATTAAAAGTGATTAAGGACAATGAAGGTGGAAGATCAGTGATGGTTATTGCTCACCAGTCAGGCAGTCCCATTCTACCATAGCCACAGTCTTAAAGAACAAGAACAAAGTGACAGAAGCTGTTAAAGGATCTGCTTCATTGAAGGCAACAAGACTAACAAAAATTTGAGAAGGGCCTGTATCAGATATGGAGAAACTTGTAGTGACCTGGATTGAAGACCAGACGAAGAAACATATCCCTCTCAGCACCATAATGATCATGGCCAAAGCAAAAAGTTTGTTTGCAATGTTTAAAGAATTTAAGACTGGACCCAACAACAGTGTTAAATGTACTGCTAGCTCTGGGTGGTTTAAACGATTCAAGAATCATTATTCATTATGTAATATCAAAGTGAGTGGAGAGTCTGCAAATGCAGATGTGAAGGCAGCTGAAGAATTTTTGGAAACTCTAGATAAGCTGATTATGAAGGAAGATTACTTGCCAGACAAATTTTCAATATGCATGAAACCTCCCTATTCTGGAAATGAATCCCTGAAAGGACTTTTATCCATAAAGAAGCCAAGTCAATGCTAGGTTTCAAGGCTTTTAAGGACTAGATAACAGTCTCGCTTGGGGCAGTATTGCAGGCTACAAATTGAAACCCTTTGTGATCTGGTACAGTGAGAACTCCAGAGCCTTCAAGCATGTCAACAAGCACACACTGCCCATGTACTACACAAGCAATAAGAAGTCATGGATGACTCAGCTCTTCTTCCAGGATGTCCTCCTGAATTGCTATGCCAGCAAAATGGAGAAGTACTATTTAGAAAGTAACATACTTTTCAAGATTATGATTTTTGTTGATAATACTCCCACACATCCTCATTTGATTGGTGATCTTCATCCCAATATCACAGTGTTGTGTCTCCTTCCAGGTACCACATCTTTGATCCAACCAGTGAATCAAGGAGTTGTAGCAGCTTTTAAGGCCTATTAAAAGATCCTGAGGAGGATCCTTGCCCAGGCTGTTGCTGCAACTGAAAAACACTGAGAAGACACTGATGCAATTCTGGAAGGTTTACAACAGCTATGACTGCATCAGGAACCTTGCTTGGGCATGGAGTGGTGTCACCAAGGAGTATGTGAATGACATCTAGAAGACACTGAAGAAGTTTGTTCATGACTTCAAAGAATCTGCTAAGGATGAAGAGGTTGCAGAAATCAACAAGGCTGTGGTTGAGATGGCAAACAACTTTAACCTAGATATGGATGAGGATGACATTCAGAAGCTCCTAGAGGTGGTCCCTGAGGAATTGATTAATGAGGATCTGTTGGAACTGGAACAGGAAGACGTAGCTGCAGAAGGTGCAAGAGAAAAGGAAACTGCAGGAGACAAAAAGAAAGAACCTCCAAGAAAATTCACAGTGAAGGGTTTAGCAGAAGCTTTTGCAGACCTCAACAAGCTCCTTAAAAAATTTAAGGCCAGGCGCAGTGGCTCATGCCTATAATCCCAGCACTTTGGGAGGCTGAGGCGGGCAGATCATGAGGTCAAGAGATCGAGACCATCCTGGCTAACACGGTGAAACCCCGTCTCTACTAAAAAATACAAAAAGAAATTAGCCGGGCATGATGGCAGGCACCTGTAGTCCCAGCTACTCGGGAGGCTGAGGCAGGAGAATGGCATGAACCCGGGAGGCGGAGCTTGCAGTGAGCTGAGTTTGTGCCACTGCAGTCTAGCCTGGGCGACAGAGCAAGACTCCATCTCAAAAAAAACAAAAAAAAAAATTTAAAAACACGGGCCCTGGCCAGATGTGGTGGCTCACACCTGTAATCCCAGCACTTTGGGAGGCCAAGGCGGGTGGATCATGAGGTCAGGATTTCGAGACCAGCCTGACCAACATGATGAAACCCCGTCTCTACTAAAAATACAAAAATTAGCTGGGTGTGGTGGCATACACCTGTAATCCCAGCTACTTGGGAGGCTGAGGCAGAAGAATCGCTTGAACCTGGGAAGCGGAGGTCGCAGTGAGCCAAGATCGCACCACTGCACTCCATCCAACCTGGGCGGCAGAGCGAGACTCCATCTCAGGAAAAAAAAAAAAAAAACGGGTCCTAACAATGAAAGGTTTTCATTAATAGAGAGGAATGTTTGTGGTACATTATCTACTTACAAGCAAATCTATGATAAAGAAACCAAGCAAAACACCATGGACATATTTCTGAAAAGAGTGACACCTCCTTAAGAAGAGCCTCACGCAGGTCCTTCAGTGGGTGTGCCAGAAGATTGTTGTCATAGCAAATGACAGCTCCATGCATGCTATTTTCCCTGAAGACCATGCAGTGGGACAAGCTGTGCAGGTGGAAGACAGTGACATCGACAACCCTGATCTCCCTGTGTAGGCTTGGCTAATGTGTGTGTCTTTGTTCTTAACAAAAAAGTTAAAAAGTAAAAAATATTTTAAAATGTTAAAAATGGAAAAAACTTACAGAATAAGGATATAAGGAAGGAAATATTTTTGTACAGCTGTACAATGTACTTGTGTTTTAAATTAAGTGTTGTTACCAAAGTTTTAAAAAATTAAAGTTAATAAAATTAGTTAGCTAACGTTAATTTATTATTGAAGAAGGAAAAATATTTTTAACACATTTAGTGTGGCCATAGTGTACAGTGTTTATAAAGTCTATAGTAGTGTACAGTAATGTCCTAAGTCTTCACATTCACTCACCACTCACTCACTGGCTCACCCAGAGCAACTTCCAGTATTGCAGGCTGCATTCATGGTAAGTGCCCTGTACAGGTGTATTATTTATTTATCTTTTATACCGTATTTTTACTGTACCTTTTCTATGTTTAGATACACACATACTTAGCATTGTGTTACAGTTGCCTATGGCATTCAGCACAGTACCATGCTGTACAGGTTTGTAGCCTGGGAGCAGTAGGCCAGACCACACAGCCTACGTATGTAGTAGGCTCTTACCATCTAGGTTTGTGCGAGCACACTCTGATGTTTTCACAACCACAAAACCACCTAATGATGCATTTCTCAAAACACATCCGTGTCGTTAAGCGACGCATGACTGTATTTAAAAGTATAATGTGTAGCCGAGAGAAAGAATAAATTTCCTTGGAAAACTTCAGAGTAATCATACCCATTATTATGGCTTTAAAATTTAAATAAAAATTCTTTCTTTCAGTGGTGCCTGAGTGTATAGTAAAAACAGTGTCTTGGTTTCCAGTACTGTTTTATAAAGAAACTGGGCAGTGAGTCATATTGACTGATAGATTTCTTGGCTACGTATCTCCTTACTAGCAAAAGGGTGGACTGTCTGCCCCTCCCTCTGCTTCTGAGCATATGCTTCTTAGGAAATAGAACTGATAATTGCTTGCAATACAAACTAAAACAAAAAACAATGAAATTTTTATTTTGTTTTTCTTCCAGTTTCAGATACAAAAATGTCTTCTCAAGATCAATGCTCCAGTCGTTACATAAGATCATTTGATTTTGCAGAATGTCTTAGTAAATATTTCAGAAACCCTAGATACTCAGACTGTCTTAAATGTAGGGCTGTGTTCTGCTGAGGAGAAAATGTTTTAATTTAGAAGTATAATGAACATTTTTGTGTCTTTTGTTTCCCCTCCCTAGCATTACAACACCTCCTTGCTTGCCGCTGCAGCAGCAGCAGTTTCAGATGATCAAGACCTCCTACACTCGTCTCGGTTTTTTCCGTATACCTCTTCACAGATGTTTCTTGATCAGTTAAGTGCAGGAGGCAGTACTTCTCTGCCAACCACCAATGGCAGCAGTAGTGGCAGTAACAGCAGCCTGGTTTCTTCCAACAGCCTAAGGGAGAGCCATAGCCACACCGTCACAAACAGGAGCAGCACGGACACGGCATCCATCTTTGGCATCATACCAGACATTATTTCACTGGACTGATTCCCAGGCCCTGCTGCTTCCATCCCCACCCCAGATCAAATGAACTTGGCAGAAAGAAGAGAACTTTGTGCTCTGTTTTACCTTACTCTGTTTAGAAAAGTATACAAGCGTGTTTTTTTCCTTTTTTTAGGGAAAAAATTAAAAGAAATGTACAGAGAACAAAACTATATTTTCAGTTTTACTTTTGTATATAAATCTAAGACTGCCTGTGTGATAAAAACACTTGTTTAAAAAAAAAAAAGGAAAGAAAAGAAAAAAGAAAAAACAAGCACCCACAAACCACCTTCAGCTCATTTTTTTCTGGATTCTGAAGATTTTTCATCATTTGTCCTATGGTTTTGGTTTTATTTTACTTCAATGGCATTATTTTATTTGCAATAACAGAAAAGGAATTGCATGTATGAAGTTTTAAATTGTGGGCTTTTCTTTGTTGTGGGGAGGGGGTTGGGGGGATAGTTTGATTTCCATTTTCTGAAAACGACAGACTTGGATTCTGTTTGTGTGTGTGTGCATATTTTATCCAGCCTTAAGTTATAAAGCTCATCTGTCCCGCTGCATTCCCTGTGTATTTTCAGGACATGGCTCGTGGGTTGTGTGTTCATTGTGTGCGTCTGTATGTATTTTTCTGTCATCACTGTTCCCTCTTCTCCCGAGTGTGCATTCAGTTAATATAATCAGTTGCTTGCTTCTTTCAAAGTGCTTTGAAGGTCTTGAACTCACGTGTGAGCATCTTTATCAACTATCCCAACTGCATGTTCTCCATCACATATTCTCTTATTTGCTCTGTACCCCGAGAATATGTTTTAGAGATATTGGAATAAAGCTGTCTGGGTAAGGAGTAGGCTTAGCCGAACTATGAATAATACACTTTAGTCTAGTTCTTTATTCTAAATCTGGATTGCCAGTATTGTGTATTTAAACCAAGTCTGTGAATACCTGCTTTTTTGGCCACAGAGTAACAGTTTTTCATGTAAGATCTTCATACCAAAGTAGGAAGTAAAAATAGCTTAGAAAGCCCTGTCAGGTGTTTTGTGCAGCTGACAGAGGTAATGTTACATCACCTCAAAAAGAAAGATAAACAGTCAGTTATTCTAAAAATAAATTGTTTGGAAAGTACAATGCACCACATTTTTGTAGAAGTCTACTATTTGATAAACAGTTGAAATTCAAGATGTGTTTGACCCTTAGTCATTTTTACTCTTTGGTTCTGAGTATACCTATTTTCTTAGCATATCTACCTTGTTTATCTTTTTCTTCACCTTTTAACAAGTATGACATAGGAAAGTCATTTTTTTAGAATTCATGGATCAGTCTGATCTATTCTTATTCATAATGGAACATGTAAATATATTGAAAACTGTTTTTCAGGAGAGAAGTATGAGTTGGAGGGAAGGAAAAGTGGTTCTACTTACGTTCCAAAATCCTCATCAGAGAAGGTATGATGTTCTCAGGTGTGGAAAATATTTTTTAGTTGATTGAGAAGGCAGGTTTAACAGAAAATACAAAGAAGGGGCATAATGATTGCCGTTTTTCCAGACTGGATTTTCTTACCACAACTGTTAATGTTCTCAGAGTTGATGAAGGACCACCTTTGTGTATACACTTGTAGTTTTAAACCTTGCATTGGTAACAAAATGATCTACTTTAATCCAGGTAGAATTCAAGATGGCTGTACTTCAGTTGTATGATAAAATTAATGGTTCTCATGACTGTGTGGCATCTAAAAATAATGTTTTTATAGCATCTCTCTGCCACTAAATTGTTGACTTGAATTTTGGAAAAAAAAGTTGGTGTTGATATGTATATGTGTGTGTGTATATATGTATTTATAAACAAGTGTGTGTGAGTAACAAGTGAGTTTCATAGTCTTCCCCTACACATGTGTATTCCACACACAAATGGCTGAGTTATAGTCATAAAACAATTTGCAATAAAAAAAACAAAACAGATTGTCGGTTAACCAGGAAACAGTTACGTTTTTTAATGAATCTGGTATTACAGTGAGCAAATGTCATATTAATTTAGGCTAATTTCTAATAGTACCACAATTTGTGTCTAAATTTGGACTGGGGTAGAAATTACCAAAATTGTGGGGAGTTTGTTTTCTGATTTTACATTGGTTTAGGAAACATATTTTTACTAATTCAGCTGTCTTAGGTAAAATGAATAGTTTTCTTCCTGTTTTTTTATGTGTCATTGTTAGTGGTCTCAAAATTCTGATCAATAACTTTGTGTATGATGCTGAATTATACAAACTGTTTGAATGATCCAGTGGAAAACATATCCCTCTACGTTCTTCTGTCCAGTTGTAGAGAAGGTTAATTTCCCTCAGTGTCCCACATTTACCAACCTAAGAGAAGAACAGGTAATAGGGAGAAATAAACATAGAGTGGTTTCAGTGGTTTTGGTCATGTGTCCACAGGAGAAACTAGCCATTCAGAAGTTGTCTTAATTATAGTTCATTCCACCCTGTGAGGAGTTTGTTTCCATCAGTTGTTGACTTTCCAAAATGTTGCATTAAGTAATAGTTGTCACTCTGTTGGCCTCATGGTCAATATCAATCACACTTCATGATCTCTACTAATTACTAGTAGAGTCATGTACTATGTCTTTAACTCCTAAGTTTAAAGAAAAGCACAGAGTCACTTCATCTCTTTTTTTCTTAGCCTACCCTCACTCCCCAACCCATGCCAACATTGACATGCTATCTGTGGACAAATAGCAGTTCTCAGAATCTAGTCAAGTTGCCATCATCCCCCTTGCCTTGGCCATTCATAGTAGGTATGCATATGTTTGTTTCTGTACAGTACTGTGTGTGTGTGTATATTTACATCTGTATGCACACATCTTTGATAAAATAGCTATTTGACTAGCAGGGTTAAAGTGGCTTTTAATTACTTTGTGAGCATTATTGGATACATCTTTAAAAAAAAAAAAAAACTGAACCAGAACCATGCCACGCTTGGTTGACTATTTTGAGCATTAAAATTGCTTTACTAATTATGTAGACATTATCACAATTCTGTATCTTTACTGACTTAGGAAAGATTCACGTAAGCTCTGAAAACTCTGATTCCTTGGTAGATTTTCCTTTGAGTCAAGTGTCTGAAATGGAATGAAAAGATATCCTAACTCTTAAGTTAATATGGAAAGAGCATTGTTTTTAAAACAATTTCGATTTTAAATACATAAAACTTTCAAGATCTTCAGGACTTTTTAAAGCACATTTGAAATTATTTTAGTAAGAATTTTGTTTTATCAATATATGTTGAATTCTGTTTTTTAAACATAAAGCTTAGATTTCAGAAAGAGGGAGGGAAAATAGCTGGTGGTCCCAGAGTGTGCTGCTGTTAATTGTTTAACAAAGGGGAAAATGTATATAAACAGATAAAGTTACCATAAATTCCATGAACTTAAATCTGTGATTCATTGCCTTAAAACTTTCTCTCTTAGAATTTCCATACCGCATGCCAAACCAGTAAAATGGCTTTTAAAAATGTATAGTAGACAATGTCAGTTTGTATAAAAGTACCAAGTGAAAATATTTATTACATGCATTGGAAAAAAAATTGTTTACCTATTGAATGTTACCTGTTTATGTAGAGCTCTTTAGATGTAATAAAAGAAAAGCCTTCAGTTAATTTGTCTTCTGTAAAATAACACTGCTGGGTGTTCAAGGGGACAAAATCCCTGTGAGACAAGTGATAATGGTTTGTGCTTCCAAAGCACCTTTCATCCAAAGATTTCAAAGCATGACAAGTAACTAATTTTCTTGCAGCATGCTTTGAGGTAAGTAATGAATATATAGCCATCATTTCCCTCTCTTGTTGAAATATGGCTAGCTCTTTAATAAATCAGAGCATCTGTTCAGCATCTGCAGTTTGAATGCTAAGAGCACCGTGGCCTTCTTGTAAACAACACTAGGTGCTAGAGAAACCAGCTGGAATTTCAGGAATGAGCTTGAAACCAGGACAGGAGTAATATAACAGCCCTTCCTCCGGTAGAGGTTTGAATCGGAACACTTCACAGGATCTTAGGCTCTGGACCACTGGATCCCCTTAATGAGGAGCAGGGAGTCTGTGAAGAGGAGCCCCAGGTTCGAATTCCACACCAGCTGTGTGTTTTTGGCAAGCTATACTTCAGATTCCCGTTAGGCAAATGAGATGCATAAAACTTGCTTTAAAGCCATACTGGGACTATTCAGTGATAAATACAGACATAGAAAAGCTTTGACGGAAAGTACCCTCATTTTTTATAGCCAGAACTTGCTCTTCCTGTTCCATCTAAATCATTGGTATCTATCTCCCATCTAATCTTTGGTATTCCAGGTTGGCTGTGCAGGATTTACTTCCTAATGTCCATGACTGGAGCTCAAAAGAGGTGCCGGCCTAGGACCTTTGAGCCTTGCCTGAAAGTGACAGCAGATCTCTTGGGGGGAGGTGGGGGGTGGGGTGGGCAGCGTCTAACCGGCCCTCTGGTGGATTTACCTTGAAGGTAATGAAATTTAAGCATGAGGACCCCTCACTTGCCCTGGTCCTGGGAGCAGCCCCAGAAATTCTGCATTTCTGTTTTTGTATTCTTAAGGCAGCCAAATCTTATAAACCTCAGATCCCACAAAACATCTGCTTCTACACTGTGCGGACCTGGGCTTCCCAGCCAGATAGTCACAATTTCACCTAGTTGGCATTTCGACCATTTACTTACTCTCACCCCCACAAAACTCTTCTCTGTGGCTCCTAGGAATTCCCACTTACTCCCTTTGCAGTTACGTTTGGGGAAATGAGAGTCTCCTTCCTCAGGGCCTTGTTTGGGTCTGAAGCCACACGGCATTGTTGAGACAGTTGCACTAACACTACAACTCTTGCTCCCTGCAGTTTTCCCTGTGCCCGGTGCCTGGTGGAAGATTTGTGTCTTGTACATCCTCCCAAAAGACACATCCCGTTTGATTTGGTTTTCTTCTGCTTTAGCCTGTGGCACCACTAGTCAAAGCCGCAGCCCAGAGAACCCACTTTTGATACATACATGAAAATCTTTGCACTTGGAGCCCTGCAGCCCCTCCTGTGTTGCTGTGGTACTCCAGCCCTTTTTAGGACTGTGCTGGCACTATGAATGATCCAGATTTGACAAGTGTATGGCACCTCTGAATCTCTGGCAGCACCAACCTGGCACCTTCTGGCTAACTAACTCAAAGCCACTCGAGCTGGATGGACTTCCAGAAAGCCTAGTGCTCCTACTACTGTTTTCCAGGGCTATTGTACCCTGGCCATTGCTGGTTCCATCCCCTTATTTCTCTCCATAAGTCCTGGGGAAGTGGCTTAAGGCTATGACCAGTGTGGGCCACTTAAGCAGACCTCCCTGGAACCTCTCTGCCTGGTAACAGAGCCCAGGGAACAGCTCAGAATTCTCACAGCATTGGAAGCCCCCTTCTTGAGCTCTGCAAGGCCAGTGAATTCAGCCGCTCACATCTGGTTTGCTTTGGTGTGAGGTGTAAAGTAGATCACTCTTCCCGCTCTCAGCTGATGCTGCCTCATTGTAGCATGTGTTTTCACTCTACAATGTTTTCACTCTATACTCTGTGTTTATGAACCAATAGCCTGAGCTTTGTCACTGTATCTATTGAGATAGAAATGAGAATTTGTAAATGGGCCTCTGGCACCGCAAGAATTGTCATAAGTGTTACAGCTTTTTGTTTGTTGCAGCTTCTCAGCTAGCACTGGCTTCATCTTGGAAATATGGAAGATGGTTCTAGCCCCCAAATACAGAGTAAGTCTCTTGGTAGATTACCCTTAAGTCATGAGCTCAATCCTTCCTCAACAGGCTCCATGAGGTAAGAAGTGGGAATCCAGCTTGTGTGAGGGCCCCGAAGTTTTCAGGGGTGAAATGATTTGCCCAAAGTCACAGTGGGAAGCGGAAGAGCCAGGACTGGAACCCAGGCCAGACTCCAAACCACAGGCTCCTTCCATGCTTGAAAGGGCCGGACTCATGGTAGTTAATAAAATCAATACAAATCTTTTATTAAAAAGATCTGCTCATACCACGCATGGCTGAAATCATCTATTATTGTTGCTAGTTAGCCTCTCTTCAGTAGTTGGGTAATGTTGTCTTGCCACTGTGTTTGCCATCTCCCCCAAGTGAAAAGAACACTTTTCTTTTTAAAAATTCATCGCTCCAAGTTTTCAGGCCCAGGGGAGGCTCTCGCATTCTCCTCCTTCAATAGTCCTGTCCAGGAAGGGTGATCTTGTGGATAAATTCATCATACTTCACTTTGCCGTTGGGTTCGATACCTGCTTCCCTGAAAAGATCATCCACTGCAATAAATCACATTAATTTTTCAGTTTGGCTTTAGTGTTCCATTATAAAACAGTGAGTTCTTTGGTGACTGGAGCTCCCCTAAGGTCTTCCCTGAGTGTCCAGTTGACTATTCCTATAGACCAGGAAGTAAACCAGTGAACAGAAAGGGACAACCCACCCCTGCCCTCCTGAGACCACGGATTCCATTTAGAGCTAATCAGGCTTTCTGCAGGGGCAGGGAGTAGGGAGGTGTACTGGTAAGGATTTGGTCACTGATGCCACCCTGGGCTTTTTTTTTTTTTTCTTTTTTGAAACAGAGTTTCGCTCTTGTTGCCCAAGCTGGAGTGCAATGGCGCAATCTCCGCTCACTACAACCTCCGCCTCCCAGGTTGAAGTGATTCTCCTGCCTCAGGCTCCCGAGTAGCTGGGATTACAGGCACGTGCCGCCACACCCAGCTAATTTTTTCTTATTTTTAGTAGAGACAGGGTTTCACCATGTTGGCCAGGCTCGTCTTAAACTCCTGACCTCAGGTGATCCACCCACCTCAGCCTCCCAAAGTGCTGGGATTACAGGCATGAACCACTGTGCCTGGCCCACCCTGTGCTTTTATTTTTATTTTTTCATGAAAATATGACCCCTGTGCCTCTATTTCTAGAAACCTTTGTCCTGGAGTTTTTACCTTCCACCAGCTCAGCCTGCAGGCAGAGCGAACATCCTCGGCAGCCCCAGGCTTCGGCCTGCCCCTCACTTGCCTGCCTTCTCCCCTAAGCCAATGCTCCTCACCACCCCTGCCCCCACCCCAAGAGAGGACTTAGTGAAAAGCACTGTCTGCTACCATCACTTCTAAAAAAAAGTATGTTTGGGGGATGGGTTTTTATGAGAGAAAAATAAATCCAACTGTGTTGAGAGCTCACAGCATACAAAACTGCCATTGTTCTCCGTCGCTCCAGAAAAAAAAAAAAAAAAAAAAAACTTCATTTGCTTGTTTCTTCTGGTTCTGGATTCCTGGGATAAAATACTAGCTTGTCCCAGGTGTTGGCAAGAGCCATTTCAGCTTGTATTCTCCACAATGGCCTCTTGGGGCCAACCTACCATGACTCTTTAGCCCATCCTCATCTCACTGCCCTGTGTCAACTTCCCAGGCCTGGACACCTTCCACACACACACCCCTGTAGTCAGTTAGAAAATATCCTGTGATTCTGTGCTTAACTATCCTTCTCGAAAGTACAATCACCGTGCCTTGTGCCTAAGCTGATGGTAGTTCTGAGTAATGGGAGAATTTGAGGACACTAATTCATCTCATTTTGTGGAGAAGTTTCTACAATCAGCCAGCTGGCTAAAACCATCCTGGGGGGCAGGCCAACATCAGCTCCAGGGCCAGTCACTGCAGCCTCTTCCCATCTGGGCGAGGGACAGCACTTAGCCAGGTGCTGAGGACACCTGAGTAGAATAGCCTTTCACTCCGTCTCACTTCAAAGACCCATAAAAAGCCAGTGCTGAAGTCAGCCCGTCCCAGGCCTCAGGAGGAAAAGGCTTCACCCGCAGCCATTCCAAGGATTTTTTTTAATCAAACTGAAAATTGTCTTTCGATCACCCAGAGAAAGGATTCCTGCTGCTGGTATCATTCTTCCCATCTCCCGTGGCAAGTGAGAGGGAAATCGGTGTCCCTGCTTGTCTGGAACTCACCAGTTTCTGTGAAACATTCCTCTGCTGGTTATGAGAGATGTATGTGAGTCTGCGGCCATGACATTGCTTTAGGACAGAGATCATTAACCACAAAAATAAGGCCCTGCTCCCTCTGCTGACTCCACCTGTTGCCTAGAGGGCTGGGCGGTGTCCTGCGGGGAGTCTGGGAGGGAAGGACGGCCCATGTCTTCCCTGTCTATGTGAAAATAGCCACAAGAGGTGAGCCTGGGAAAGTGGGGTATGGAGACCCAGCCTGCTGTTGGGCGATTGATTATTTATTTATTTATTTACTTTTGGAGATGAAGTCTCATTCTGTTCCCCAGGCTGGAGTGTAGTGGCGCAAGCTCGGCTCTCTGCAACCTCTGCCTCCCAGATTCAAGCTGTTCTCCTGCCTCAGCCTCCCGAGTAGCTGGGGCTACAGGCGTGCGCCACCACGCCTGGCTAAGTTTTATGTCAGGCAATTTTTAAACTCTCTGCACTGTGCCTTAATGGCGGCAGCTAAAATCTGAGCAGACTGATTTGTAGAGTGGTAGCTCAGAGGGACCTGAGGGGTCACCTTTTGTACCCTCATTTCTAGCAAGGAAAGTGAGGTGGGAGAGAGGTCTCCCAGCACCCAGGATTCAAACCACAACCTCAAACCCCTCCTCCAGTGGTTTATGGTGATTTAACCAGGGACGGAAAGTCCATCATTTTGAAGCCTGTTTTCAGCACCCACTTGTGGCCAAGCCCAGCTCTCCTGTCCCAACCACAGGCCAGCAGGGCAGCCTAACTAGAAACCCCAGGCTCTGAGGTCGGGGTCCCTGGCCTTGGGCAGAGGCAGAGCTGGCTGGCTGCTGCTGATGTGGCAGGGCTGGGCAGGAGGGTCCGCAGACTGGAAGAACAAAGGCTGCAAATGGCCCGGCGTGGGGGTCCCTTTGACTGTGTACAAAGGGCTTTCCTAGAAAACCCCAGGCTCTGTCCTGCTCTGAGGCAAGAAGGCCTGCTGGGCTGCAGGAAGGCACAAGGCAGAGAGACCCCTTCTCACGGGGCTCTGGGACCAGGAACCCCGCCTGTCTCGGCAGTTCTCCAAGTGTCCTGGCAAAGTTCCCTGTGGAGCCCCCTTCTGGAAGAGCTTAGAGCAGCCTGAGTTGGAAAGGAAGCAAAGCAGCACCTCAATTCGGAAACTCAACCTCAGCAGCAACTGCAGAGACTGCTGTGATGGGAGGAGGGGCAGGGATGTCTAGACCTGCCTTCACTCCCGCACTGCTGCTCAGGAGCCACTCACTCCCCCGCTTCTTTATCAGTAGAAGTAGGCACTTGTGCTCCCAGGGCTGTCATAGGCACTAGACGAAGCCCCACGGTGAGAGCTTAAACACAGGGGGAGGCCGGACTGCACGCTCCAGCTTCCCTGCCCTGTGGGGTCCAAGCTGGGTTTCCCCCCAGCTGTCCCTTCACCCTGGCAGACTTCTCCCTGCACCCCTCCAGGCCCCCTGGTTCTTCCCCAGGCTCCAGCACCCACCTAGTATGGCATCTGCTCACAGTCTCCTGTGCATGCATCAACAGAGATGGTCTGCACCACCCTGGTGGCATCAGCCGGGCTTTGGTGCCCTCCTCCCAACTTCCTAACCCCCTCTGACTGGTGGGAGACAGGCCCCAGGCTGTTACCTTCCTTGTGGGTGAGCTTCTCCCCAAGGCTCGTAAGTTTTGACCGCAGGTCGGACGCCATGATGTAACCTTTCTTCTCCTTGTCCGCCATCAACATGGCTAGAAGAATTTCTTTCTTTGGGTCTTCTTGTTTTATTTGCATGTGCATAATGGTCAGAAAAGTGGAGAAATCCAGCTCTCCATTTCCATCTAGGAAACCCACAAACACAGCAGAGTGAGCAGAGGGAAAAAGGCTCTTGGGAAGCCAGTTAGCCTCCTGCTGGACCTGCACATCCAGTTCAAGGGTCACTGACCAGGGAACGCCAGGATGTGGCAGTGGTCACAGTGAAGAGGATGCAGCCTCTCCCACCGAGTTCCCACAACGGGCCCCTCACTGGACTGGACATTCTTCATTTCAGCAACGTCCTCAGTGATGATGCTTATCATCACCCCAAAACTCAAGAAAGCGGGGTCCCATCCACAGATGGAGGACTGGGCTCCTCTACTCCCTTCTAGCGCTTCCCTCCTGCCCTGAACTGGAGGGAAACAGGTCCATGTGTCCATTCCACCTTTGACAACCACCACAGCACATCTACCAGGATGGATCAGTGCCCCCACCTGCGGCCTCAAGCCTCAGTGCCAGGCTGGGCTGCTCACCTGTCTTCCCCTCACTGCAGTTTCCACCCCAGCCCCTCCTCCACGCGCCCTGGCTGGGATGTAACTGCAGGAAATCAAAACTTCCCCTGACTACAACTTCCTATTTGTTTAGAGGAGACAGAAATCAAGGAAACCACTACCGCTTTGGAGCTGGACATGGGGGATCTCAGGTATCAGACCACTGAGCACCCCGCCGCCAGGCTGCAGGCCTTCAGAGGCCCACCTGGGCCCAGCGTGGCCTGCCCCAGGGCAGGATCCCAGCGCCACTGCGGGCATCCTCTAGTGGGGCCTTCGGTAACCCTAGCAGATGGTGGTGACCCCCATGAGATGAGGAAGCTGGGGGCCTGAGACTGAGCAGCAGCCTGTGGGCTCTGGGTCAAGTGTTCTTCCCAGGGGACCCCCTTCCCCTGGGTCAGTCCCTCCTTCCTGAGTGTCCAGCCTCCAATGCAAACAGCCACCCCAGCCTCTGAAACTACTACTTTTTTTCTTAGAAAAAAACACAACAAAACATAAAATCTGCTTCTGACTGTGAAAAGCCGTATATGTTCTCATTGTTAAAAATACAGGAAACAACAATAAAAGAAATAAAAATCACCCATAATCCCATCACCAGAGAGAACTACTTGGTAACATTTTGGATGGGTTTTCTTTCGGCAGTTTTTTTTTTTCTAGCAATAGTTTTTCTAAAAACTATTACATAGTTTTTAGGTCAGTCTTTGGTATCAGAAGAATTGGGTTCTAATCCTGATGCCATCACTGGCTCAAGAACTTAATGGCTGTAAACCTTGATCTTTGCTTATAAAGTGGGTTAGGAGAAAGCCAGGCACAGTGGCTCATGCCTCTAACCCCAGCACTTTGGGAGGCCGAGGAAGGCAGATCACCTGAGATCAGGAGTTTGAGTCCAGCCTGGCCAACATGGCAAAACCCCGTCTCTACTAAAAATACAAAAATTAGCCAGGCGTGGTGGCGGGCGCCTGTAATCCCAGCTACTTAGGAGGCTGAGGCAGGAGAATCACTTGAACCTGGGAGGCAGAGGTTGCAGTGAGCCGAGATCTCATCACTGCATTCCAGCCTGGGCGACAGAGCAACTCTGTCTCAAAAAAAAAAAAAAAAAAAAAAAAGAGAGAAAATGAGGTTAAGAGAATGCCTACTTCGTAGGGTTTTGGAGGTAAGCACATGACAAATACTCAACAAAGGGAAATGTTTCTATAAAACATTGGGATTGCTGTCAGCGCGGCTTTTCCCTGGGTTTGATAAGTCTGTTGGAACGCCTAGATCCCAAGGTCTGTGAGATGAGGTATCACTGATTGCTATGAGGATTCCAGGAAGCCGAAGTAAGGCACAGCACTCCTGGTCTGGGGCTGCCACAGCTGGGTCCCCAGGAGGCCTGCCTGCCAGCTGCCCCTCAAACTGCTGAGCTTTTCACACCTCTACCGTCTGCACCCACCTGCCGGGCCCCTCCCCACTCAGCGTTGTTCCCACCACCACTCACCTATCCCGTGGGTCTGCAGGTGCCGCTGCACCTCCCCTGGCGTCGGGCTGGCCCCCAGGCACCTCATGGCCACCATGAGGTCTGTGGCTTTTATCTTCCCCCTCTGCTGCTTGTCATACAGGGAGAAGCATTCCTTGTACTCTGCGCACAGCCCAGAGGCAGGGTCAGCAGCGTCTGGTCACTCTCCGCTGATGCCGCCCTCCCTGTCCTCAGTCTCTTCTCCCTCTTTTCCCCTTCCTTTTGCCCACTCCTGCCATCCCTCTCTCCCCTCCCCTCCCCTCCCCTCCCAAGGGTGCTAGATATAGCAAATGAAAATACAGGACTGCCAAGTTAAACTGAATTCAGAAAAACACTGAATACATTTTAATTGTATGCCCCTAATTTTGCATAGGACATATACTTCTATTGAGAAAGTATTTGTTGTCTGAAATTCTATTTAACTGGGTATCCTGTATTTTATCTGGCTCCTCTTCCCTTCCTCCCTACTCCCCCTCCCTTCCTTCTCCCTCCCCCTCCCCTGCCCAACCCTCAGGACTACAACTCCCAGCCCAGTACCCCTCCAGGGCTCACAGCGGAGAGCAGAAACCCACAGCAAGGCGTCCAGACCCCCAGGGGACCTCTGCAAACACAACTTTTCTGGACAATGGGAATAATAAGGCCTCAGGATTACTGTGAGAGCCAGAAATCCCAGGAGGCCTGGCAGAGAGTGGCCCTCATATGGTGATATTATCATCATTAGAGCTGGGGCATTTCTGAGCCTATTGCTCCCGCCCTGGCCTCCAGGCTGCTGAACCCTCAAGCTATCCATGGACTCGGGCCCTGGTCCTGTTCTTAGAGGCTTCAAAGGGGTCCAGCTGGGAAATTCTCCCAGGGTCTGAAGCCCCTTCTCCCTCGGTACTTGGTAGAGGTGGAAGGCAGCCGGAGCTAAGGCTCCCCTAAACCCACAGTCTCCCGGCCTGACATAGCTGTCCCACAGGCTCCTGGCCTGACACAGCCGTCCCACGGGCTCCCAGCCCTGGGAGTCCCAGGAAGGCCAGCTGGGAGTTCAGGGAAAGTCCCTGGGCCGCACTGACTGAACGTCTGATTCGGGGGTAGGTGGGGCTACCATCAGGACAGGGAGATTCTCATCCAGCCCAGACGAGGCACCCGGGCCTGTGGGTGGAGCCGTGGGAACCCAGTGGCCTGGCGCTGGCCATCCCAGGCTGGGGCTCAGGGCTCTGTTCTCTCTCCTGCTTCTCACACCACCCAGGTGGGTCCTTAGAGGCCTGGACAACAGCACCTTAGCTGATGACAGCAACAATGACAGTTCACATTGCTGAGCACTCTGCCCCCAGGCCCTCGCTTCATCCCCACCACCCTGTGACACGCTCCTCATATTCCCATGTGCAGACAGGGCACTGAGGGCTGCAACACTGACTGCCTGGCTGTGGGCACCTCTGCCCGCCAGGCCACACTGCCTTCAGTTCCAGGGCAAACACCGCTGAGTACAGCAGAGCGAGGGAGAGGACGTAGAAGGAGCCCCCTCAAATCCCTAGCCCAGACCAGGGGTCCCTTCATACTCCCTAATGAAGGCACTCAGGCCTCCCTGGTAGGATTTCAGGGGTGTCACTAAAGACAGGCAGATTGCCATGTACCATTTAGAGACAAATTCATGGCCTTTGTGGAGAGACTGAGAGGAAACCCCCAGCCCCACACACCTGCCCTTTCAGAACGTTCCAGAGCCTGAGCTTCCAAAGGAGCAAACCAAAGACAGGACCAGGTGGCAGGGGCCGAAGCGGCCCAGAGGAAGCAGGGCCAGAGCCTGGCCTAAGACCCCAGCTTTGATTCCCATAAAACCAAATTGCCTGCAAGAGGGCCCAGTGCCAGACGGGACAACGCCATCACTTCACGTCAGGGGGACAGAGAGAGGGCTGCCCAATCACAGAGCTTAACCTTAGCACTGCAGGTGGTGCCCCTGGGACCTCTCATGGCCACTCTCACCTTGTCTTTCTGTCTGGGTTTGCCCCTGGGTGAGGGAGGGCCAGAGGCCCACCGCCGTCCCTGCCTGACCTGTGCTGGAAGGTGCTCATCACACCCTTGGGGTCCAGAATCAGCCTGGATCTGCAGATGGGCGCACTTCACCACTCCCTGACAAGCCCTGTCAGTCACTGGGGACCTGTGGTCCTTGCCAGCAGCAGCGCCAGGGCTCAGAGGCCCAACTCCTAACAAACCTTCACATCAGATATGCGCCGTCTCCCTGCCTCACACGCCTTTAAAGACCTGGAAGGCCAGATGTGAACTTGGAATTCCTGCACTGGAACAGACAGCAGGGTGTTGGAGACCCACCTGGGCTTCCCACTGGCCCCTTCCTCCACCCTCTCTCCACTCTCCCTCCTCACCTCCTGGCTCTCCTTCCTGCTCTTCCTCCTGCCAGGTCGGCCCTCTAACATACTAGCACCTATATTTCACCACGTTCCCCTCCCTCGATGGTGACCCCCGTGAGGAAGGGATTTTTGTCTTTGTGTTCACTGTTGTAGCTCTAGTGCCTGGAATGGGGCTAGCACAAAGAAGGGACACAAACATTTGTTGAATGAAAGGATTAATTGGGTTAAATGAATTGGATTAAAAATCCCCTTTAAGTCTTCTCTTTGAAAATGCAAATCCCCCGGGACAAGAAAGAGACCTGCGCAAGGCCTAGGATAACACCAGCTGTGCTGGAGGTTTAACCATCAGATCTGATCATATATGTACTTGTGTCCTCTGCACTGTACAAACATAAAGGATGTGTAGCACACAACTTACAAATAATACGGAAATGTACACTATTCTTTATTATAAATTCCATCTAGGGCTGGGCACAGTGGCTCACGCCTGTAATCCCAGCACTTTGGGAGGGCGAGACAGGAGTATCACTTGGGCCCAGGAGTTTGAGACCAGCCCAGACACTATAGTAAGACCTCATGTCTACAAAATATTTAAAAATATTTTGTGTGTGGTGGTGCGCGCCTGTAGTCCCAGCTGCTCAGGAGAGAGAGGTGGGAGAGTCCCTTGAGTCTGGGTGGTGAAGGTTGAAATGAGCGGAGATCATGCAATTGCACAGAGCAAGGCTCTGTCTCAAATAAATAAATTCCATCTGGCCACTTGATTACTACGAATGAGTTTTGCCAACTCTTTTTTTTTTTTGAAAGAGTTTCACTCTTGTTGCCCAGGCTAGAGTGCAATGGTACGATTTTGGCTCATTGCAGCCTCCACTCCCAGATTCAAGCGATTCTCCTGCCTCGGCCGCCCATGGAGCTGGGATTACAGGCATGCACCATGCACCATCACGACCGGCTATTTATTTATTTATTTATTTTTTGAGATAGAATCTCATTCTTGTTGCCCAGGCTGGAGTGTAGTGGTTTGATCTCAGGTCACTGCAACCCCTGCCTTCTGGGTTCAAGTGATTCTCCTGCCTCAGCCTCTTGAGTAGCTGGGATTTCAGGCACCTGCCACCACACCCGGCTAAATTTTTTGTACTTTAGAGATGGGGTTTTGCCATGTTGGCAGGCTGGTCTCGAATTCCTGACCTCAGGTGATTTGCCCACCTTCGCCTCCCAAAGTACTGGGATTACAGGCGTGCACCACCACGCCCACCAAGTTTTGTATTTTTAGTAGAGATGGGGTTTCACCATGTTGGCCAGGCTGGTTTTGAGCCCCTGACCTCAGGTGATCCACCCGCCTCGGCCTCCCCAAGTGCTGGGATTACAGACGTGAGCCACCATGCCCAGCCCAAGTTTTGCCAACTCTTATATCCATTGCCAGCCTATAGTTTTGATTCGACCATGATTTGACAAATGAAGCTGTATGCCAATGAGTGTGATTCTTTTTCCAATGAAAAATCTGATGTGATCTACTGTTAAACTATTTCTCACCCTTGTACCAAATACATTCATTAAATTGAAACTTATTTGAAATCACCAGCTCTACTGAGCACAATAGGGCTGTCTTTTTAACTTTTTGTATAGATAGATGTAGGGACTGAAACATTGTTTGATCCTACATTATTTAATAATGGCTGGCTTTAACATCCTGCTTGCAAAATTCCTAAAAAATGGCTCTTGCTAGCTGTAGTGAGCCAGCCCCAGCCTACATGTGGGTGACACCTGCCTGTGCCTGGCCCAGCGTCCAGCACGTAACTGACATTATCCCCCTCTGTCCCTGGCTCGCAGCAGCCTGGTGAGGTGGCATATCCCTACTTCACAGGTGAGAAAACCGAGGCTCAGGGTGATTAGGCTTCAGGTCTGCTGCCTCCAAAGCCCCTGTTCTTTCCACGTCGCTAGGCCATCCCGTCCAGTCTTTTACACACTCGTTAAACATTGGTGGCCACTTTCTTGGTGTCAGATACTGGGATACAAAGAGAAATTACCTTCTTCCCTTCTGGGAGCTTTGGCCATCCCAGGAGGGAGGGTCAGTGAGCCTTAAAACCAGGCATGGGTGGGAGGATGCTGAGGCTGAGAGCTGAACTCCAGCCCTCAGTCCACCATTCAGTATCACCTTTGGACCTGGACAAGAGGGTGCTGCCCCGGGCCCTGTGTTTTAAAAGTCCCTGCTCCTGCCCTGGCCCTCCTCTTGGGATAAAGAGTTTGAGGGGTCTACATGGAGGTGCCCACCTGGAGCTCACAATTCCTGCCCCTCTAGACCAAGCTCAGAATACCCAGAACTCTGGAACTCCTGGCCGGGTAACCCTAACCCCATTTGGCTGGGCTCTCAGGACCCTACCCTGGATCACAAGGGCCCAAGGTGCCTGTAATTTGTTGTTGTTGAGACAGAGTCTCACTCTGTCGCCCAGGCTGGAGTGCAGTGGCACGATCTTGGCTCACTGCAACCCCGCCTCCTGGGTTCAAGCGATTCTTCTGCCTCAGCCTCCTGAGCAGCTGGGAGTACAGGCACCCACCACCATGCCCAGCTAATTTTTGTATTTTTAGTAGAGACGGGGTTTCAACATATTGTCCAGGCTGGTCTCGAACTCCTGACCTCGTGATCTGCTCGCCTTGGCCTCCCAAAGTGCTGGGATTACAGGCGTGAGCCACCGCGCCCGGCCTTGGTACCTGTAATTTTAGCTCCAGTAGTCAGCGAAGGACTCACTGAGAAGGCGATGTTTCAGCAGAGACCTGGAGGAATAGGGATGCCTGGGGGGACTCTCAGGCCCATTGACGTCCACTGTTGGGACAGGTTCAGGGTCACAACCTCAAGCAGCAGCTGGCTGTGCCTCCTGGGCCTCTCCTGCCAGGTATAGGGGGGCTGCAGTCATGAGGCTCCCCTGGCTCAGGTCTGGGCCCCTGAGTTCTTTGTAACCCAACCCTTTGTGCTCTTGGCCTTGTGGAAATAGAACCTGCGTGGTGTGAAACTGAAGCCTGGTCGAGGGCTGGCAGAGTAGGGGACCCAGGGAATGAAGTGCTCACACCCAAACCAGGCTTGATGCCAGGGCAAAGGGGACTCAGTGGACCCCCTCCCATTTTACAGATAGGGAGACTGAGGCCCAGAGAGTAGACGCATCCTGCTGGAGAGTGCAAACCTGGCCTCTGTTCTGTCTCAGTTACAAAGCCCCTCCTCTTTCCCTGCTGTCAGCCATACCTTTAATGGTCTCTCTCTCCATCCCCAGTCCCCTCAGTCCCCAAATCCAACTGGTCAGGCTCTGGAGGGAAACCTAGTGGGCTCTGTCTTAGCGCCCTGGCTTGTAAATCACACTGACACGTATAAAGCCACATTTCTATTTTGGAGGCTTACCCCCGACCCCCAGCCCACTGACGGCCGCCTCCCTGCAGCTCTTGGCCCCGTGGGTGGGCCCAGCTCTCGCCCAGCCACCTTCCTTCCCACCAAGAAAACATGAGCAGAGCAAACTGCCTAATGAGACCCATGTTTTGCTGAGTTGCTAATTAAAGAACAAACCCAACCTACCATTAATTTGGTCTTGGGAAAGAAACTTGGCCTGCAGCAGAGAAAGGAAAGCAGTCAGGGGAGGGCTCCACCTGAGGCTCACACCCCCAGCCCTGGCCAGGCCCACACAGACCCTCACTCACCATCCTGAGGCCCCGGCTGCCACCCGTGCGTTCGCTGCTCCCAGAACCGCGTTCAGTTTCCTCCAGCCTCAAGTCTAAAGTCTGCCAAGCTGGGTGGAGGCCCGGGTAATAAATGCTCGGCTGCCATGGAGACCGGGCCCGACGCCACCAGGGTCAGATTCCAGCTTCCTGAGCACAGCTCAGGACCCGCCACCCGGGCAGGTTGGATTTTTGAGGAAACGGGGCTGCGGAAGGCTCTCCCAGGGCTCAGAGTCTCCGCCTCCAGAAGCCGCAGCAAAGGCACAAATGCCAGTTTCTTCCTGGGAGCCCTGGACTCCAGGAAGGGGTCTTCTCTCTCCTGGGACTCGGCGGGGACACCATCAAGCCCCGACTAGAGTTGGACACTTTACACCCTGGGTCGTACTGAAGGCTCCTCACACACCATCTTGGAGGAGGAAGGGAACCCTTCCAAGACGGCCCAACTCAGAGATGGGCACCAGGGCGCACAGGCTTGGGGCGCGCAGGCTTGGGGCTCGGTACTGCAGGGACACAAGCTTCGGTGCTCTCAGGCTGGGATTCAGTCCTCCCCGCCTGCTGACCTGCTGAGTGACTGGCAAGTCATTCTACCTCAGTGTGTGCCTCAGTTTCCTCACCAGCTGAATGACAGGGCCGTTGGCGAAATCAAGCGGCCAGCGCACAGCCGGTTCCCAGCCTGTGCCAGTTCACCTCCCGCCTTCTGGGGACTTTACAGGTCGGGGAGGGGCCTGGGCTGGGTCTCCAGCCCCACTGCAGGCTCCTCAGGGGCTTGGAGTGAGGCCTCTTAGTGCCAGTTACCCTGGCCAGGAAGGCTCCCCTTTTCTTCCTTCCTTTCCTCTCTCCACCCTCAGCCCCACCCCTTCCGCAGAAGCTGCTGATGCTCCCGAGTCCTCAGGGCTTCGTGCTGCTCCCCTCCCCCACATAGGAGGAAATGGGGGCACGGTGTGAGGCTTCCCTGGCTTCTTCCCCTTGAGATCCCATTTCCCTGTTTGGGGCGTGAGGTTTTTGTCCACAGCTGAGTCTATGGGGCTCTACACCCGAGGTCCGGCCCACAAGTAGGTGTGGCCGCACAGGTGTGCCCTACACAAGGGCCCCCAACCCAGGTGCGAGGGGTTGCTGGCCAGGGGCTGCACTGCCCATAGGAAGGGGGGCATCGTGCCAGTTTGCACACAGGCCCAGGGACAGGAGGGGCTGCCTGTGCCCCATTCTCCCCTCCTCTCCCCTTTCCTGACTGCCTGTGTGGAAAGGGTGCTTTTCCCCCAAATCACATCCCCAGAGTCGCCTCTTTACACCTGTTTCTAGACCCACAGAATTTTAGCTGGGGACTCGACTCCTCCCTGTCAGAGTTGGAGGCCCCTGCTCCCTTACCCCGGGGCAGGGATAGAGGAAAGGCTGCCTCTGTGCAGACGATGGAGAGAAGGACGTTAAGGAGTCACCTGGGCTCTGGAAGCCTGCAGGTGGCCAGGCCAACACAATCCCACCGAATCCCTCTGCCTGTGGGAAGGTGCTCCAGGAGAGATGAGGTGGCTCCTCGGAGTTAGGCCAGTGTGTGCTGGGGTGCCCTGGCCAACTCCCTCCTCACGTGTGTAGGTGTCCCCAGGGGATGCGGCACAGATGGAAAACATCGGCATGGGGCAATGGCTGCGTGGGGGTTCACGATACAGCAACTCACCACGCTGTGGGGCGCACCGTGTGTGCTACACCTCAGCACAAAAGGGAGAAAAGACAAAAACACCTCCAACAGCAACTGCAGCTGTGACTGTTTGCTTTATTCTTGAATCCCGGGTCCCCGTGGCTGGGGGTCCCTTCCCATCCCTGGGCACCACCGTGACTTCCTGTGGGTCCCTTCCCTTCTGTCCCCGACTCTGTAGACCCCCCCATGGGAGGGGTCCTAGGTAGGGGAGGCTCCTCCTCCCTCCAAACCAGGGGTCATGCTGTCAAGGCAAAGCCTCTGGACCCAGCACCTTGTAAAGGCTTTGATGAGAGGAGCTCCAGCTTTTGCTCAGGGCCTTTGGCCCCACCACCCAGGAATGCAGGCGCTCAAAGCCTGTGGCCACAGTTCTTCTGGAGCGGGAGCGGGAGACAGAGCTTTGGGTAGAGGAGGGTCGCCTGGAGAGCTGGAATGCCAGGGGAGTTGGCGGTGCCTCTGGCTCCTGGGGGTCAGGCTGGCTCCACACCTCATAGGCCTGAGCCTGGGCAGGGTCTGGAGTGCACATAGCCCCTAGGCAGGGAGAGGGCAGTGACAGGACCAAGCCACTCATCTGTCCCAAAGCTGCCCCCAAGGGGTGTCAGCAACCCCAACCCACTGACCTACTTTGGGACCACAGGCCCATCTAGTGCAAATGAGGTCCAGACAGGAGAAATGCTTTACTCAACAGCCACAGAGGCTGATGTAACCTATGTAATGTAGGGTCAGGGTAGGCCTGAGGGATGAGCCAGGTGGTGGGTGGGCGACACACCAGGTCCCCTCCTGGCCTCTGCCCCACCCAGCCCTCTCCTGAACAGCTACCAGAAGAACAGACCAGCCCCAGCAGGGAGAGTGTGGTCAGGTGCAGAGGAGGGCAGGGGCCCGGATCCTGGCCCAGAAACACTCTAAAACAGAATCCGATCCTGAGATGATCCAAATCAAACAGAAACTTGACGGAAATAGTAGAGTCTGAAAATGATGCACTCTACACACACATATACAAGACACACACACATATGAATCCACGCACACACGAATCCACACACATGCACACGAATCCACGCACACAAGGCACACCCCACTCATGCTCTCAGTCTCCGGTTACACACCCACACCACACCCCCTACCCCTGTATTCAGACGCCCTCTATGGCCCACCTCCCACCCAGCAGAGCGCCACAGCCTGGTGCCAGGGACTCAGTGCCGACTGCTGACGTGAAGGGTGTAGAAAGCCCAGGGCTCAGGGACGTAGATGACACCCGGGTACTTCTTCCTGAGAACAGGGTCATTCCACAGCCAGGCGACCCAGAGCGCCACCAGCAAGAGGGTCAGTGTGAAGGAGGAGAAGAGGAAAAGGCCGTTGCTGTCCAGGAAGAGGCGCTTGCGCTTCTGGTGCAGGACGAGGGCCAGCATGGCGAAGAAGGTGAAGATGAAGAGGATGAAGATCTGGCCCTCGGTGACCAGGTACCTGGGAAGGCCAGGGGGGAGTGAGGCAGCTGCTGTGGCAACCCCGTCCTGCCTGGCATCCCTCCCTGCGCGCGAGAGCCAGGCTGCCCTCCAGGCAGGCAGGAGCGTCCTCTGGCGCCAGGGCTCAGTGAACCCTGCCGCTCTAAGCCACAGCCCACGGGCAGCATACTGATGGAGCTGGTATAGTTACTGGGTTTTAGATGTGGATTTTGTTGCCAATATTTAAATAACAGAATACCTACAAATGTATATTTCTGGCTTCTCTGGTCACATTAAGTTTGTATTTCCACACAACAAAACCTGACTAGAGGAGAAAGCAACAAACAATTGCCACAACAACGGCAGCGGCCCCCGCGGCAGGACGCCGGGGTGAGGACCCGCAGGAAGCGCTCCGCTAACATCTTTCCCGCTCACTGCAGCTGCCACCCACTCTTTTTAATCCCCAGAGAGCGCACAGATGAGCCCCAGAGGGTCATCTCAGCCACACAGGTGACAGGCCGGGGAGACGGTCTAGAGCTGGCCCAGGAAAGGAGGCCCTTTTCGTTTTGAGGGAGGCCTCCCATCAGAGAAGGGCCCAGTCCTGCCCCCACCCTGTCCTTCCCATGACACCCACAATCCCAGGGTGACCTGTCTCCAGGGCAGAAGTGACAGAGGAGGGCTGGGAGACTGGCAGAGTCCTCTGCGATGGGAAGAAGAGAGAGCCAGAGGGGACAAAGACCCCAGACCAGGTGCCCCTACGCCATCAAACCCCTCAGTCTGTCTTTGGCCTCACCATAGTGCTTTACATTTGACAAAGCCCCTCTCTGTCCTCAGCATCCTCATCATCCGAGAGGTAGACAGGCAGGTACCATCATTCCCATTTCACAGAGGCGGAACCCGCAGCCCACCACAGGGCTTGGTGTCGGAGGTGGATTGTGCCGGCCCCAGGGCAACACTGGGGTTCTTGAGATGGGGCACACAGCGAGAGGGGCTTGAGGATGGAGAGAGACTGTGCAACCTCGCCCTCTCCTCCCACCTCCCTGCCATACCCAGGCCTGGGCTTCACGGAAACAAAGAGGCCACCACAGGGCATTGTCACAGTCCCCACTAGACACAAGAGGAAGCAGGGGCTCAGAGAGGGCCAGTCTCCCTGGGGCCACACAACAGGTCCATGGGCAAGTGCAGAATTTTGCTGCCATGGCTCACTCCGTGCCCCTGCCTCTGCCCCCATGCTGATGTCTACTCACCAGTAGTACAGGCCACTGGGCGCCACCAGGAGCAGGGCAGGCCCTGGCATCCACCTCTCAGCTTTACAGGCAGTAAAGCAGCCGCTGAAGTACATGAAGAGGATGAGGAAGAAGGGGATGTACCTAGGACAGGAAGGCCAGTGCCTTAGAGGCCTGCTCAGCAGTCCCCATCCCCACCACCTCTGCACCCACTCCCACGGGGTCCCACGGAGTGCCACGTCATGGTTTACAAAACGCCTAGCCTGGGTGAGAGGCGCTCCTCTCCACCCGACCTTGCTTGTGCTGGGCGTCAAAGATGGGACAGAAACAGAAACAGGAAGGCAAGGTTCATGTGAGTCAGAGGCCCAGAGGCATCCATACTGCCCAGGGCACCTCACTCACTCCGTGGGGGTGGGGGGCGTCTGGGGGGTTGTCTGTCTCATGCACCGCAGACGCCAGCAGCCCAGCCCCACACTAGCCTGGAGACAGAGGCACCTCCCGGGCTGAGGATGGAGGTCCACATGTTAAAAAAGAGAACAGCACCTGCGGAGGCCTCTCGGTGAAGTGCTGCACCCACACTCAGCACACAGCCACACCCCCACCTCAGACACCTCACCCCAAAATACCACCCTCTCCCCTCTCCACATACTGGCTCCCTTTCTCCCACCTGTGCTGACTTGCACCAGTATACCCGCCTGCCTCTTCTCACCCACACCCGCTTCCTGCTGGGGCTCCAGCTCTCTGCTCCTAGCCCCTCCACCCTTTCCCAACCTTCTGTGGGAAGAGGCTCTGGCAAAGGACAGGGAAACATGGCAGGAGGCCTGTCCAGGGACCTTGGACCAGCTGAGCCAGGAGGATTGACATCGCAGAGCCCGAAACAACCTGGAAACACCCGTGCAAGGTGCATGTGCCGTGAGCGCCAACTCAGGAGTGAGCCGGGTCCAGGGCTGGCCCTCACCTCCCAGCTGCACTGCCGCCCTCGGAGCCCTCCGAGCCCTCCTCCCGCTGGCCTCAGCTTCTCCTGGCTAAGATGGGAGGCTGGAACAGATGAAGCCTCCCAGCCTGGGCCCGGGATCTCCTGAGGCTGAGGCCACATTTCTCAGGTCTCCCCCTGGGAATTCTGAAGAGGGGGGAGCGCAAACAGCACGCCCCTCCCCAGCCTGATCCAGCTGACTTCCTGCAGCTTACTCCACTCCCAAAGAGCAGGCCCGACACCGGTGGGGGTCCCTGGCTCCGCCCCCACCCTCCACATTACCATCTGGGGGTTGTTTATCAGGGACGTGTCCTCCTCCCCCACCCTCAGGGATCAGGCTTGTTGAGGGAGGACCAAAGCCGCTCGCTGCCCTCTGCTGGCCACTGCGGGCACTGAGGGCTGGGCGGGGGCGGCGATGCTGGCGGGAAGCTGGGGCCCCGGGCCTGGGACAGCTGTTGGGTCTCCCGGGCAACCTCCGGGACAATCTCCCCGGAGGTTGAGCTCACAGCGCCTTTACAGGGGATGAGACTCAACACATGGAGACCTGTGGCCCAGACAGCCTTGCTCAGTGTGTCCCTGAGGCCAGTGACAGAGCTAGCCGGTGGTCGGGGCCCCTGGGATAGACAGATGGGCCCATCACTCACCACATGCAGTGACCCAGGTACTCATCATAGTAGTACAGCAGCTCAAAGGAGTCGATCTGAGGGAGGCACCGGCAGGGCAGAGTCGGGGGGATGTTGATGTCAGTCCAGGGAGGTGCTGGGGCCCCACGCATCCCCTCTGAACACGCTTCTCCCAGTCCCAGGCCTCCCCCACTGCCTTATTCCCTACCCGGGGACTTGCCCTCTGTTACAGGGGCCCAGGTGGGAGCCAGTCTGTACACCACTTCCTAAGAACACTTGAGCATCCTAGCTTGGCACAGGCGACGGTGCCCTCACCTAGCAGAATGCCTTTGGTGGAAGGACAGGTGCGGCGAGGGGTGGGGGCCATTTCTTCAGCCTCCCAGGACAAACTGTGCCCCTAGGGCTTACAGGCAGGGAGCAGGAGGTGGCCTCACCAGCGTCTCCGGCTTGAGATTCTTGATGATGGGGTTCTCACGGACAGACAGGTGGTGCTGGTAGCCACTGAAGAGCAGGCGGTGGTTGACAGAGTCGCCCACCAGGTGGATGCTGGCACCCATGATGAAGATGATGATGCTCACATAGGTGATAGAGCGCGGCAGGGTGCGGGGCGACCGCTCGATGAGCTGGGGTTCAGAGTGGGGTTGGCAGCATGACCTCACCTCTGTCACAGTATGTGACACCCTCTACTTCTCCCCTCACACCTGGGGTAGGATGGATGCTTCCGGCTGGAATGTCACTCCAAAAACTGGCTGGTCCCTTTAGCAGGCCAGCCCAGCCTCCAGATCCTCCTGTGACCCCTATGAACCCAGGAGGGACTGGGGAGCAGCACCGCCCCTTCCCACGACTTTACCCAGGGAGGAAAAAGACCAAAGGGCCCAACTCCTTTCCCAAGGTCACACATGACCTGTATGCTGGAGGGGACAGCCCAGCCTTCAATGCAGGAGTCCAGGCTCAGGCCCAGCCCTCCCACTGTCCCTGGCTGTGTCCCTGGGTGGCTGGCCCAGCCTGCTGAAGGCACCTTCTGATTTCTGAATGGTCCCCGCAAACATGAAGAAAATGTCAGGGATGGAGGCAGGTGCTTCTGAAATGCCACTGTTGCACTGAAAACACACCGGAGTTCTGAGATTATACCCCTCCTACTTCTGGAGATTTGAAATATCTTTCTCCAATACAAAATGATGGTGATAGTAAATGGGGATACAGGCTGAGCATCCCTTATCTGAAATGTTTCAGATTTTGGATTTTGGAATATTTGCATATACACAATGAGATATCTTGGGAATGCATATGCAAGTCTAAACATGAAACTCATTTGTTTCATTTTTCTTTGAGACAGGTCTCACTCTGTCACTCAGGCTGGAGTATAGTGGCTCAAGAGATCCTCCCACCTCAGCCCCCAGAGTAGCTGGGACTACAGGTGTGCACCACTGTGCCCAACTAATTTTTAAATTTTTTGTAGAGACAGGGTCTCACTATGTTGCTCAGGCTGGTCTCAAACTCCTGGCCTCAAGCGATCCTCCTGCATCAGCCTCCCAAAGTATTGAGATTATAGGTGTGAGCCATCATGCCTGGAAAAATTCATTTATTTATTTCATATATACCTTATACATACAGCCTGAAGGTAATTTTATATAACACTTTAAATACTTTTGTACATGAAACAAAGTTTATGTTAAGTATTTATGTGTAGAATTTTCTCTTTTTTTGAGACGGAGTCTCGTTCCATCGCCCAGGCTGGAGTGCAGTGGTGGAATCTTGGCTCACTGCAACCTCTACCTCCTGAATTCAAGTGATTCTCCTGCCTCAGAGTCCCAAGTAGCTGGGACTACAGGTGCACACCACCGCGCCTGGCTAACTTTTTTGTATTTTTAATGGAGATGAGGGTTCGCCATGTTGGCCAGGCTGGTCTCGAACTCCTGACCTCAAGTGATCTGCCTGCCTTGGGCTCCCAAAGTGCTGGGATTACAGGTGTGAGCCACTGTGCTGGCCCTAAGTTTTTTGTATTTTTTTCTTTTTCTTTTTTTTGAGATGGAGTCTCACTCTCTTGCCCAGGCTGGAGTGCAATGGCATGATCTCGGCTGAGAATCAAGTGATTCTCCTGCCTCAGCCTCCCGAGTAGCTGGGACTACAGGTGCCTGCCAGTATGCCCGGCTACTTTTTTTTTTGTATTTTTAGTAAAGATGCAGTTTCACCATGTTGGCCAGGCTGGTCTTGAACTCCTGACCTCAAGTGATCTGCCTGCCTTGGGCTCCCAAAGTGCTGGGATTACAGGTGTGAGCCACTGTGCTGGCCCTAAGTTTTTTGTATTTTTTTCTTTTTCTTTTTTTTGAGATGGAGTCTCACTCTCTTGCCCAGGCTGGAGTGCAATGGCATGATCTCGGCTGAGAATCAAGTGATTCTCCTGCCTCAGCCTCCCGAGTAGCTGGGACTACAGGTGCCTGCCAGTATGCCCGGCTACTTTTTTTTTTGTATTTTTAGTAAAGATGCAGTTTCACCATGTTGGCCAGGCTGGTCTTGAACTCCTGACCTCAAGTGATCCACCCACCTCGGCCTCCCAAAGCACTGGGATTACAGGCTCAAACCACCGCGCCCGGCTGAGTTTTCTACTTGTAGTATCATGCTAGTGCTTAAAAAGTTTCAGACTCCTTTGGAGCATTTCAGATTTCAGATTTTTGGATTAGGGATGCTCAACCTATCTATAGTAGTTTTAAAGCCTTTATTGGCAAAGTGCAAAGCCAGCAGTTCCTGCTTGTGCTCCCAGTGACATCTCAGGGCTCTCCAGGGTGGAGGATGGAGTTCAGCGGCTGCTGCTGCCTCTCCTGCCACCTGGCTTCTTCCTCTCTTCCCAGTGGGTCCCTGACCTCTCCCTGGACCTCCAGTCACTCCTGCCTCGGCCTCCCCAAATGTTTTATGGTTTCCCAAGCTCAGCCTTGTCTTCAGGTCCTTCTACCTGAACACCTCTCTGCTTCCCCCGCTGGCACGCCAGGCTGACGCTCAAATCAAAAGCCCTTCCTTGGGGGCGTATTTTCCACCCCTCCCAGCAACCGGCAGCTCCGCCTCCCCTGGGCCCCAGGCCCTGGACATGCTGCTCTGCCACAGCCTTCACCCCCCAGCAGCAGGCAGGAGCATGCTTGAGTCAGGACACCGGGCCTAGCATCACCTTCCTGCCAGGTGTGCAAAGAATGGGGATGACAGGAGAGAGTGGGGGACCTGGGACAGTACCTTGAGCAAGAGAAAGGGCGTGATGATGTTGTAGGCCATGTGGAAGTAGTCCCCAACGCTGGGCTTGTTGAGTGGAAACCATTCGAGAGGGAATACCAGCTGGGGAGCAAATAGAAGAACGGGCTCACCTGGGCACAGCACCACATGGCCCTCAGGCCTCAAGGGAGTCTGTCCCTAATGCCGCCCACCCCCACCCCTTTCACCCCCCACCCCCATCATGTACACTTAATTCTTTCTGTGATCGCTGGACCTTCTTGGTAGCCCTGGGACAAAGGTTTATCAAGACAGGAAAGCTGAGTCCCAGAGGAGGTAACGGACTTGTCCCCAGACACACAGCAGACACGATTCCAGGCAAGGCCTGACCCTGTGCCCCTCACCCAGCAGATACCAAATAAATGACCCTGATACCAGCTTGGGAGTCGGTAGGCTTCTCAGGGACTCTGTTCTGACACCAACTTGCTGGGGGACCCTGGGCTAATCCTTCCCTTCCCTGGGCCTCAGTTTCCCCATCGATAACACAAGAGAGGTGGCCCAGAGGGCCTACTTGGACCCTTTGGGTTCTGGCACTCCAAGATCAGTCTCCTGACTGCTAGGCCCTGGTGTGGAGGGACTGCTTCCAAACCAGGTTCAAAGTACACATTAGGAGACAAAGTAGAAAATAAGAATGCTCTCTCTACAAAGTGGCTTCAACTCTTCCTTCCCTACCTTCCCAGAGAGAGGCAGGCAGGCCAGGGTCAGTTCCTCCCTCTGGAATGCTCTCTCTTCTGAGCCCTGGCCTTGTCCAGGCCAGCATGAAAACCCCTATGCAGGGTCAAAGCATTTCACAACCCCCAGACTGTACTCCTAGTCTCTGTTGATTGAAAACACGTGTAATGCCCACAAGTTTCAAGGAAGGATTTAGATGGTTATCTCTTTTAACACAGAAATGCCAATATTGGATAAACTAAACCTGCAGAAATAAAACTCACAATGCAGCAATCTCAATCTCTCTCTCCTTCTCTCTCTCACTCAGTGTGCATGTGTGTATCTCTTTGCCTACATCATATATATACTTGCTAAAATATTCTGTGATAGCAAAATACCAGAAGTAGGCTGACTCTTCAATCAAACAGGACCAGTTGAATCCCTGACAGTACTTCTAAACCATGGAAGGTTAGGCAGCCATTAACAGAAATGACACCTTATATGTGCTGACATGGAGAGAGATCTGTAATATATTCTGGTTTTTTCTTATTTATTTATTGTTTATTGAGATGAGGTCTCCCTATGTTGACCAGGCTGGTCACAAACTCCTGGGCTCAAGTGATCCTCCCACCTTGACCTCCTAAAGTGCTGGGATTATAGGTGTCAGGCACCAAGCCCCATTAATTTTTAAATTATTTGTAAAAGCAGGGTCTTGCTATGTTGCCAGGGCTGGCCTCAAGCGATCCTCCTGCCTTGACCTCCCAAAGTGCTGGAATTACATGTGTAAGCCACCATGCCCCACCATATGATATATTCTAAAGGAAAACAAGCAGGTTGCAAAAGAAAGTATAAAGCAAAATCTCATCATGGTTAGAAGGGAAAAGGATGTATATAAGTGTTTGTATGAACAGAGAAAAGAGTGAAAGGGATGTTCCCCAAACTGTCAGCAGTGGGACAGGAACGGGGTAGGGAGAATCTAACACTTCTTTATGTTACAACTATGTTCCATCTATGACATGTTACTTTAATAACTTGTAAATGTTTTTGTTTTTAGTTATTACAAATTTGCAACTATTATGCATACATTTGAAAATCTCTAGCTTATATATGAGCTTTTCAAATGTCTACTCTCCACCAAGTTCTACTTGGGGTTACAGTGGTCACAGTAGCTCTGGGCAGGACGAGGGAAGTGATTTGCCCAACAGGAGACCCTGTTATGCCAGTAGAAGCTGGGTCCTAGTGAGTGAGGCCCACTCCAGGCCTCATCTCTCCCTCTCCCCAGAGCACCAGTTTGATGGGCAGCTTCTCTGGTCCCCAGTATGTGGTTCCTTCATGCTAGAAGAGGGTTCAGAGCAGCCAGTCCAACCAGTCTTCTTGGACAGGAGAGAAATGAAGCCCAGGACAGTGACTTGCCCTAGGTCACACACAAACCCAACCAGATGCCCCAACTCTTGGCTCAATTCCTCTTATTTTTCCACATTTAAAAGGCAACCTTCAAAAAGTCTGCAGGAAGGAGAACCAGCACCCACCATCACTCCCTGACAGCACTGCCAGGACAGCTTCTCTTTACGCCCATCAAGTCTTTGATCCCAGGTAGACAAGCTCGTTATTGAACTGCAATTAGTCAGTCTGCGTGTCATTTAGGAACTTTTTTCTCCTTAAATATTCCAGGTTGCTCTATAGTATCCATAATTTCTGCTTAATGGCCAGGAAACATTCTCTATACTGGACATAGCAAAACTGATTTACCCAGTCCCTAATGCTGGACACTCAAGTCACTTCTAAGGTTTGGCTATTATAAACACTGCAATGAATATCTTTGAGTTAGAGGACGCTGCTGTCTTCTTGCTGATTATATCCTTATGGGCAGATTCTCGGAAGGGTATTACTGGGTCAGCAGGGATGAATATATTCGGATTCTGGATATTTATGTGACAGAGAATTCAACCTCGTCAGGAAGGGTTTCTGGGGCCAGAATGCCTGGGCAGATGCTGGCCTCTGCGCTTGCCTTGAGCCAGTTACTTACTCTCTCTCTCTCTCAAGTTTCCTCATCTGTAAAATTGAGATTAGCAATAGTGTTGATATGAGAATTCAATAAACTGAAACATATCACGAGCTTAGAACAGAGTAAGCATTCGATGTTAGCCACTATTCTAACTTTGCTGTAATTATTATTCATTCAATAAAAATGCATTGAACACTTATTGTGTCAGGCACTATTCTAAGTACTAACCTTGCCAAGTTGTTACTTATGAATTATTACTGCTTTCCAAAAAGGCTTTGCTTTGTGTTTGTTTTGTTTTTTGAGACAGAGTCTCACCGAGTCGCCCGGGCTGGAGTGCAGTGGTATGATCACGGCTCACTGCAGCCTCGACTTCCCAGGCTCAGGAGATCTTCCCACCTCAGCCCTGAGCAGCTGGGACTACTGGTGCACATCACCACACCCAGCTAATTTACAAATCTTTTGTAGAGACGGGGTCTCACTATATTGCCCTGACTGGTCTCAAACTCCTGGGCTCAAGTGATCTTCCCATCTCAGCTTCCCAAAGTGCTAGGATTATAGGCATTAGCCACCATGCCCGGCCCCAAAAGGTCTTTGCTAATTGGCATGATCACTAGACGTTACAAAGTGCCAGTTTCCGCATTGGATATCGTTATTTTTACACTTGAATTTGCTGAGTGACCTTTGAAAAGTCACTTCCCCTTTATCTTCCAGTAAACTGAGAGAACAGGCCTGGATGCCTTCATATCTTTTGGCTCTATGACTGTGCCCCTCAGGCAACTGCCAGCAAGTTGGGTGGGAGGGGTCTGGGGGCCATGAATAGTCACACTGTGCCCCCACTACCAAATAATGACTTGATCCCTGGTGATACCTCACTTAATTTTCTTCACGTTCATCTATTTATTATCTATCATCTATCAATTATCTATCTATCTATCTATCTATCTATCTATCTATCTATCATCCATCCTCCCACTATAAGCAAGGGGCACTGGTGCCCTCCCAGCAGTAATCTCTTCTGTGGAGGCCACCACTGGATACTAAAGGATTAAGTAGCCTTGGAGGGCAGGGGATGGTTTCACTGGATGGCATTAAAAATTACCCATGGCTCAGTCATATATAATATGCAAAATCAGCCTATGTGCTTCAGCTCCAGAAAAAATAATACTATCCCAAGGTAATACGGAAGGACGGGTGGTGGGGGGTGGGGGTGGATGGCGGGGGTGCTCCACTTCCTTTCCCATACTCCTTTGTCTGTCTTAGTGATTTGGTTCAACCTGGTTCACCTGCTTCCAGACACAGGCCAGAGGGGGTTACAGTATTACAGTATGACTGTTCAGGACCACCAGTTCCCCCATGGGAGTCGGGGCACAGTATGACTCTTCAGGCCCCCCCACTTGCTGGCAGTTGCCTGACGGGCCAAGTCATAGAGCTAAGGATATGAAGGCATCCAGGCCTATTCTCTCAGTTTACTGGGAGATAAAGGAGAAGTGACTTGTCTAAGGTCACTCGGCAAATTCAAGTCACAATAAGTGTCCTCAGTGCTGGTCGGGGCCCTGTGCACCATTTCACACTCACCATGGCAATGGGGCGCCCAAAGTCCAGAACCCAGTTCTGCAGCGTGAAGTAGAACCAGAGGTCGAGGTGGAAGGGAGCTGTGCGGGCAGCCTCATCAGCGCTGACAGAGCCATGCCTGGGAAGGAACCAGACGAGAGAGGTCAGCTCTTCTCTCCTCCTCCACCAAAATCTTCCCCTGAGATTAGCCACAAAGAGGTCTGGGGACTTGAGGACAGAAGGAGGCACACACAGTTGAGTTCTAGGGATAGGGTTTTGCTGGAAATACTGGGGTCTGGCCCTGCGGTCCAGGGGAAGGTGGACTTCAGCTGCCCCGACCTTAGCTTCCCTGTGATTCAGGAAGGAAACAGCTGAACAGGTGTAACTGCTGGGGTTTCTCCCCTACTGAATGATGGAGGAAATCAAGTAAGGCAAAGATACAGTCATGGTTGAAAAGCATGAAACATGATCATGGATGATGGCAGCTGACCTCCGTTGAACACTTACTGTATTCCAGGCACTACTGTTAGCTGTTTACATATATTATCTCATTTAATCCTCACAGAAACCTTTCAAGGCCGAAATATTACCCCCCATTTTACAAATGAAAAACCTGAGGCCCAAGAGGCTCAGTAACTTGCTCAAGGTCACACAGCTAAGGATTTGAACCCAAATGATAGGGCTCCTGAGCTTATACTTTTAACCTCCATCCCATAGTTGAGTCCATCATGATGGGTCTATGGGATGGGTGTGTGACCGAGCTGGGCCAATCAGAGCCCTCCAATGAAATAGGCCTTAGAGACTGAAATGGGTAGGGCCTCCTGCTCCCTTGATTCCAGCACTATGAGGAGGTCAGGTTGGGCTGCTGGTACTCCTCTTCTCAGCAGGCCACAGTGGAACCTGAGGAGCCAGCAGAAGCAAGGTGATGTGACAGACACAGGAAGTGGAGTACCGCCTCACCACACATCTTTGGAGGCCTGTCCCTCTCACTAAACAGTTGGTCATCTGCTGTTCGCAGATGCAGTGAAGTTCCAGGACCAGTGCTGCCTCCTCTGGGAAGCCCTCCCTGATGAAGCTTTTCCCAAAGCCCCACCAGCGCGCTGCAGGGAGCACTTCGACGCCAACTCAGTCTGGCATAATGGGGCTGGAATTGTACTCTCCCATCTAGACCCTCGAGAACAGGGGTGACCTTTAAGGTTCTCCCAACTCACCCACCTCCCTAGCAGAGTTCAAATCCTCTTTACAGAGTCCCTGCAATTACTTGCACACCTCCAGGGACAACAGGTGCATGCCACCATGACCAGCTAATTTTTTTTTTTTTTTTTTTTGGTAGAGGTGAGGTCTCACTACGTTGCCCAGGCTGGTCTCAAATTCCTGGGCTCAAGTAATCAACCCGTATCAGCCATCCATAGTGCTGGGATTACAGCTGTGAGCCACCATGCCCGGCCAACAGCTTGCTATTCTGTTTTTGATTACTAGGCTTATCAGGAGATCAAGTTAGAAAGGGATCAGCGTGGCCTAGGGCAATACACAAAGCTTGCATGAGGGAAGGGAGCCTCAAAGCACAGATGGATGAATCTAACTAGGCAGAAAAGCAGGAGAGCAGGGTAAAGGCCTGGAGGTGGAAGTGAAGAAGGTTCTGCATGGAGCGGAGATGCCTGGCTTACTGGAGCCAGAGAAAGAGAAGGGAGGGGCGGCTGGATCTTCAGACTGTACAGATAGCCAGTAACCGTGAGGACTGTTCAGTGGTCTGAGACGAGTGACCAACAGAGGCCCCACCCAGCTCCTTCCTCAGTGGCCATCAGGGTAAGGCCTCAAAAATCAGACAGTGATAACCTCCAGGCCCAGAGAATTTAGGTGGTGAAAGAGATAACAGCCTTCAGTTTCTTGCTCTGATACCTCCAAACTGGGCAAAAAGTAGGATGTTCGGTAAGAGGAATAAAGAGATTTTGAAAGCATGAACACTTAGATGTGTGTATCTGGAAGTTATGCGTACCTAGCACACACTAGAGGCTCGGTGACTACTTCTCTTCCACCTCAGGAAGCACCTCGGCCAATGAGAATCCCTGTCATTAGTCCAGCCTAACTTAGTAGGACAGGGAAAAAAAAAAAAAAAAAAAAAGAGGGGGGACTGGGCCCAGTGGCTCACGCCTGTAATCCCAGCACTCTGGGAGGCTAAGGTGGCAGATCACCTGAGGTCAGGAGTTCGAGACCAGCCTGGCCAACAAAGTGAAACCCTGTCTCTATATAAAAATACTAAATTAGCCAGGCGTGGTGGTGCACGCCTGTAATCCCAGCTACTTGGGAGGCTGAGGCAGGAGAATCGCTTAAACCTGGGAGGCGGAGGTTGCAGTGAGCCGAGATTGTACCATTGCACTCCAGCCTGGGCAATAAATGTGAAACTATCTCAAAAAAATAAATAAAATCTAAAAAAAAAAAAAAAAAAAAAAATTTAAAATTAACTGGGTATGGTGGCACACATCTGTAGTTCCAGCTACTCAGGAGGCTGAGACAGGATGATCACTTAAGCCTGGAAGGTCGAGGCTGCAGTGAGCTATGACAGTACCACTGCACTTTAGCCTGGGTGACAGAGTAAGAGCTTATCGCCAAAAAAAAAAAAAAAAAAAAAAGCAGGCGCACAGAGTGGATACTCAGCAACCAGCTTGCAAATCAAGATTAGACTGGGCGCAGTGGCTCATGCCTGTAATCCCAGCACTTTGGGCGGCCGAGGTGGGCGGATCAGGAGGTCAGGAGATTGAGACCATCCTGGCTAACACGGTGAAACCCCGTCTCTAGTAAAAATACAAAAAATTAGCCAGGCATAGTTGCGGGCGTGGGAGGCTGAGGCAGGAGAATGGCATGAGCCCGGGAGGCAGAGCTTGTAGTATGCCAAGATCGTGCCACTGCACTCCAGTCTGGGCAACACAGCGAGACTCCGTCTCAAAAAAAAAAAAAAAAAAAAAAAAAAGAAAAGAAAAAAAGAAAGGCAACTAGAAACTCCAAGAAAAACAAAACAAAAGCAACATAAGAAGCAAATTTAGGCTGGGTGCCGTGGCTCACGCCTGTAATCCCAGCACTTTGGGAGGCCGAGACGGGCAGATCATGAGGTCAGGAGATCGAGACCATCCTGGCTAACACGGTGAAACCCTGTCTCTACTAAAACTTCAAAAAATTAGCCAGGCGTGGCAGCGGGCACCTGTAGTCCCAGCTACTCGGGAGGCTGAGGCAGGAGAATGGCGCGAACCTGGGAGGCAGAGCTTGCAGTGAGCCGAGATTGCGCCACTATACTCCAGCCTGGGCAACAGAGCGAGACTCCGTCTAATAAAAAAAAAAAAAAAAAAAGAAAGCAAATTTAACTGTTAAACATTATTTGGCTCTGTTAGAACAATATTTATTAAATACATGGCTTAAATAACATACACATTATATATTAATTTTCAATGTTTAGAGTCAATCCACAGATAAAACATGGAAGATAATTATGGTTTTAAAGCAGCAGATAATTATAGTCTACTTTGATAACATGAAAACAGAGGACAGAAATTGTAGGAAAGGGTGATGAAAGCTAAAGTTTAGGGTAAGGGATTAATATCCTCTTTTTATTTTTTAGTTTTTGAGACAAGGTCTTGCTCTGCTGCCCAGGCTGGAGTGCAGTGGCACAGTCATGGCTCCTTGCAGCCTTGACCTCCCAGGCTCAAGCAATCCTCCCATCTCAGCCTCCTGAGTAGTTGGGGCCACAGAAAGGCATGAGATGCCACACACGGCTAATTTTTAAAAATTTTCATTTTTTTAAAAAGGAATCAAAGGCTGGGCGCAGTGGTTCATGCCTGTAATCCCAGTACTTTGGGAGGTCAATGCGGGTGGATCACCCGAGGTCAGGAAGAGACCAGCCTGGCCAACATGGTGAAACCTCATCTCTAGTAAAAATACAAAAATTAGCTGGGCGTGGTGGCAGGCACCTGTAATCCCAGCTACTCAGGAGGCTGAGGCAGAACTGCTTGAACTCAGGAGGTGGAGGTTGCAGTGAGCCGAGATCGCACCACTGCACTCTAGCCTGGGGGACAAGAGTGAAACTCCGTCTCAAAAAAACAATAAAATAAAATAAAATAAACCAAGAAATAGCAGTTGAGTATAGTTTTTAAGAATGTGGACTTGGCCGGGCACGGTGGCTCACGTCTGTAATCCCAGCATGTTGGGAGGCTGAGGTGGGCAAATCACAAGGTCAGGAGATTGAGACCAGCCTGGCCAACATGGTGAAATGCCATCTCTACTAAAAATACAAAAAATTAGCTGGGCGTGGTGGCAGATGCCTGTAATCCCAGCTACTCGGGACGCTGAGGCAAGAGAATCGCTTGAACCTGGGAGGCGGCGGTTGCAGTGAGCAGAGATCGCGCCACTGCACTCCAGCCTGGGTGACAGTGCGAGGTTCCATCTCAAAAAAAAAAAAAGAGTGTGGACTTTGGAGTCTATTTGGGTTCATATCCCAGCTCTGCTTCTAACCAGATCTTCAGCAAGTCACTTAACTTCTTGGGCCTCGATGTCCTCATTTGTAAAATGGAGATAATAGTAGATCCTATATCTCCTTTTTTTTTTTGAGACGGAGTCTCGCTCGTTGCCCAGGCTGGAGTGGTGCGATCTCGGCTCACCACAACCTCCACCTCCTGGGTTCAAGTAATTCTCCTGCCTCAGCCTCCCAAGCAGCTGGGACTACAAGTGCACGCCACCATGCCTGGCTAATTTTTGTATTTTTAGTAGAGACAGGGTTTCTCCATGTTGGTCAGGCTGGTCTTGAACTCCTGACCTTGTGATCCACCCATCTCGGCCTCCCAAAGTGCAGGGATTACAGGCACGAGCCACAGCGCCTGGCCAGTAGATCCTATGTCAAGGGTCGTGGTTTAATTAATATATGCAAAAACTTAAGAGCAGGGCCTGATCCACAGAAAGTGCTACATAGTGTTTGCTATTGTTACAAGCCTATTATTGGAAAATACGAATTTGACTCTGGTAAAAACAGCTAAAAGAAGCTAAGGTGATTGTCTCTGGTGCCAGGGAAGGGTGGGACAGGGATTGCTGCTTTTTAAAACTTGAAGCTTTTGTTATTGGATTTATCATGGGCATTAATTATAATACTTTTTTTTTCTTTTTTTTGAGACCGAGTCTCACTGTTGTCCAGGCTGGAGCGCAGTGGTGCGATCTCGGCTCACTACAACCTCCGCCTCCCAGGCTCAAGGGATCCTGGTGCCTCAGCCTCCTAAGTAGCTGGGATTACAGGCATGGGCCACCACACCTGGATAATTTTTGTAATTTTTAGTATGGACGGGGATTCTCCATGTTGGCCAGGCTGGTCTTGAACTCCTGGACTCAAGTGATCAACCCACCTTGGCCTCCCAAAGTGCTGGGATTACAGGCCATGGTGCCCGGCCTAATTATAATACTTTCATTATAATACAAAAACTGGCAACAAAGCAGGTGGAAGCTGGAATGGGTTACCTTAAGAGGCAGTGAGCAAAGCACAGATGCAGCAGAGGAAATCCAAGCATCCTAGGAATTGGAAAGGATGATTCTGCCTACTGTCTTGAGCAGCAATTATACTGGGAATGGGCTGAGGCCATGCAGTGGGGGGCAGAGACACCCTGGGAGACAGAGAATTCATGCCTCACACCACCCCCTTGGGAACACCCTGGTTAGTGGGGAGCTCACACAGGAGAAGAGGGACATCACTCCTTAGCAGCCAAAGTGGAGTTGTAAGAGCAGAGCCCATTCGTCAGAAACCCTGGGTTTAGGCCCTGGTTCTTGCCAGCAAATGACGTAACCTCTCTGGGCCTCCATTTCCCCATCTGTACATTGGAAGTGACATCTGGCAGCTCATTGTCAAGACTGAGTAAGATGCTAGACATGGGAGCCCCACATAGGAGATAAAGTGGTGACCATATCTGAGACCCACAGGCTGTTCCCACTGGGCTGTCACAGTTCCGGGCAGTCAGTGACCCCCCAACTTGGCGAGGGTTCAGAACAGAGACATTCCACAGGCAGAAGGGGCTCCCTGGAAGAGGAGAGCTGGCAAATGGGTTGGGTGGAGGCCACAGCAGAAATGAAACCACTGGACACAGTGCGGGGCAGACAGCCCGCGGACTCAGCCAGTCAGGCTCCTCAGACCATCTGAGCCTGTTTCCTCATCAGTAAAATAATACTTAGTTCACAGGCCGAGGAAGACAGGTGAGCTACAGTACGCCGTCTATGGTCAGTACATTGTTTCTAAGTGAAAACGGACACGGTCCACAGCTGCTCAGCCCCCATGTCCTCAGCAGCAGAAAGGAGCCATCCCTTAGTTCAAGCGCTCAGACTTCTCCCTTCATCCAGGTCGTACCAAAAACTTCCTAACAAGGACTTTGCGCATTGCCAGTGCTCAGAAACTTCCCACGACTCCCCAGTGCCTATGGGATAAAGACTATATGCTTAACCTGTCACCTAGGACAGGAGCTAGGGTGAGACAAGCGAGGCCCCCAGGGCCCAATATTTGAGGCGGCACTCACTGTCACGGCTGTGCGCCTACCCCTAAGTTTTGCACTCTAGGCCCTCACTCGAGTCCTAGACTTGCTGCAATTAAAGACCCTTCACAATCAGTCTGCATCCTCCTGTCACTTTCTTTTACAGCTGGAAAGCTCCAACACCACTAAACTCCTTGCCTTTCCCTACTGTTTCCCTGGCCGGAACAGCCTGTCTTCCCTGGGTCCCCTACCAAGTCCTCTGAGACGCAGCTCAAGTGCCACTTCCTCCATGAAGCCCTCCAAGATGACCTCTCACTCCCACGTGGGCTCTCACTCCCACAGAGCTGGGCACACCACAGGCGTATAAAGAATACCTGCTGAATGCAGTGAATGTTTCTGGTCAATAAAACGGGACGAAGGTAGAATGGAGCTCTGCTCGTCCCAACCAGATAAACCAAAAACTGAGAAGGGATCCTCATTCATTCTCTGGACGGGAGCTTCCGCCCTTCTCCGCTGTCTCTTCCATTACATTCGCACATTATTGGGTGCCCCAGGTCAAGCAGAGAGTCTCCTGATTAACTGCAGAATCAAGTCCTACTCAGGGCTGGAAGGACCCCGAGAACGCGGAGGTGGCGCCCGGAACTTGCGGATGAGTTGGGGGCCCGAGTGACTAAGTGTGTGTGTCCCCATCCCCCTGGAGAGCTCTCCCAGCGCAGCGGCTGTCCCGGCGCCCGCCCGGGTCGCAGGGGAGCGCGGGCGGGGGCTCCTCCCACCCGAGCAACCGCGAAGCGGGGAGGCAGAGCCTCGCTGGGCCCCGGGCTCCCCAGGGGAAGAAGGAACCGCCGGGGCGCCGCCACCAGGGTAGCGCGCCTCCAAGCTCCCAGCGCTCGACTCCGCCCCGGCTCGCGCCGCACATGAGGTTCCTGCCCGGCAGCCCTAAGAGCGTCATGTGGCGGGGCCCGAGCCCCCAGTGCACAGGCGCGTAACCCGCCCGTTACCCGCGGCGCGCGCCCACCTGGCCTGCAGGAAGGAGGCGCCCAGCTGCGCGCCCGGGCCGCCTGCCGCTCCCGGGTGCTGCCGCCTCCGCGCCGCCTCCATGACTGCCCCGTGGGCCTCTCGGCCCTGCCTTTCCGAGGAAAAGACCGGTTCAGCTCGGCGGGAACGGCGGATGCCGCCGCAAATTCCCAGCGCGGGGCGGTCCGGGGCAGTCTAGGGCGGGCAGGCTGGAGAGCGCGGCCCCCGGGAGGAAAGGGCGGGGCGGAGGGGAGGGAGGCGGGGCGGAGGGGAGGGAGGCGGGGGAGGGGGGAGGGGGGGAGGCGGGGCGGAGGGGGGGAGGCGGGGCGGAGGGGAGGGAGGCGGGGCGGAGGGGAGGGAGGCGGGGCGGAGGGGAGGGAGGGGAGGCGGGGCGGAGGGGAGGGAGGCGGGGCGGAGGGGAGGGAGGCGGGGCGGAGGGGAGGGAGGCGGGGCGGAGGGGAGGGAGGCGGGGCGGAGGGGAGGGAGGCGGGGCGGAGGGGAGGGAGGCGGGGCGGGCTCCGCGAGGGGAGGGCCGGGCGCGGCGAGTGTGGCGTCCTCGCGGGGCGGTGGCTTATGGCCTGTCCGGGCTGTGCGCGTGACCACCAGAGGGCTGGGATGTGTTGGGGTCCCTTGCCTGCCTGGGTACGGGAATCTCTACCTAGGGTGACTGAGGCCTGGGTGTTGGGCTGGGGCGGGGTAGGGACCTGGACTAAGCTGACTCTCATGATCCCCGGGGCAGAGGGTGATGTGGGATTTCCCTTGTTCTTGCGGGTGGAGGAGAGGAGGCAGGACAGGAGACCTGCACGTGTAACACCCGCGTGGTGCAGCACGTGGGTTGCAGATGTTCTAGTGAGGGGCCGGGGTTGCTGGCGGTGACAGTGGGAAAGAGCGAGTTTGTGACATCTAGAGTAGTGTGGGAGGTACGGTGACTGGGTCCCTGGGGGGTGAGGGGAGAAGAGTTCAGGCAGTGGCCGGATTCTGCCCCTGGGTGGATAGTGGAGGCACCCCCCGGGAAGTGGGCTGGAGCAGATTTCGTGTAAATAAAGATTCATCCTTAAACGCATTAAGCTTGAGGTGGATCAGGGAGGCTGTTGGACCGGTGGTCTGAAGCTGAGGTGAAACCTGGGAACTAACCCAGCGGAGAGGCTCCTGAATCACCGGAGCATACATGACAGACAGAACCTAAGGGGACAGCGTCCTCAAGTGAAAAACAGAACCAAGGGTCAAACCTGAGAACCGCCTGCAGGTCAGATTGCCAGGACTTCATTAGTGGTACCACTTTGAACTAGCTGTGACGCGGGCAAATGGCTCAACCCCTCTCAGCTTCAGTTTACTCATCTGTAACAAGAAGATGCCTATTGCATCTACTACACTGGGGTTGTGATGACTAAAACCCTTAGCAGAGAGCCCGGCACTGGTGGACTAGTTATTAACAATAGCCCCTCTCAGGACCTAAGGTTTCCCTCCACAGAAAGGTTACCTTCCACACCACTCTCAACGTCACAAACTCTCTCCTTCCCATGGTCTCTGTCAGCAGCCCAGCCCCCTCACTAGAACAACTGCAACTACCCTCCATTCTCCCCCACCATCCGCGTGCTATACCAGGCACACGCTACGTATGCAGGTCTCCAGTCCTGCCTCCTCTCACCCAGCCCTCAAGTCGCTGCAGAAGCGATATGCCTCATGGAAGGGATGTGCCTCAGATGCAAATGCAATGTGGCCTTCCCCTGGCCAGTATCTTTGGTCTGCTTCCCAGACCATGAGGGGTCTGAGTTATGCCTATTTCTAGTCTATTTTCTTTCCTGTCTTTCTTCTTGGGAGATTTTTATTGGGTTTATTTCTTTCCCCTTTGGTCAGAACCTGCATGTCCTTTCTTGGCTGTGGGAGGCTAGGGCTGCCTGCCTGGGAGTCATTTTCCATCAGCCCCATCCTGGGCTCTAGCAGCCCACAGGCCACACCTCAGTTCCCACCCCAGGCCCCTGAAGAACACATTTGCTTTAAAGCTTTCTTTGTTTCATTTGATCCACACCAGGTCACAAGGAGAGCAGGCAATGTCTCTGTTTTGCAGCAGAGAAAAACGTAGGCCCCGAGCTGAAGTAGTGTGCCCAAGGGTCAGCCAAGGACAGCACTCAGACCAGGCCCCAGACTTAATTCTGGTGAATCTGATCTACACATCGATCTCAGTATACACCAGAGAAGAAGGATTGAGGCTTCCCGCTCTGACCCCAATTTCTTATCCTCTGCAGGCTTTGCAAGCCTGCTGGGCTCCAGAGGGAGGGGCATGCAGTGCCCATGATGTCATCATCGATTTAATAACACTCAGAGGTGGGCTTCCAGCCATCAGAGGATGAGGCTGTATGGAGGGAGCCTTTCTAGCTCATTTAATCCTCCAATGCCTTAAATACAAACACATCTGCCTTCTTTCTGGAGTCTGCTGCTGCCCCTTGAGTGGAGGGGAGTCCAGCCTGGCAGGGGCCGGGCCTTTCTGAATGAACAAGAGAGAATTCTCCCTGTCCGATGGGATTATCAGCCCCCTCCCTTTGCCATCTCACCAGGACACTTTAGAAACACCATCTTCATTAGCTCTTTAAGTTGCATGGAAACTTGGGTGAGGAGAATAGAGTTAAACTGAGGGGTACACATTTTCAGGATCTTGTTTGTGATTATCTAAGAACATGGGCCCTGCACATCAGAAGGGAGTCTAGTCTAAGCTCTCTGAGCTGCAATTTCAGTGACCAGCTTCAAGAAATCTTTCAGCTGAGAAGGTCCTTTGGTATTATGCATCTTGGTGGTTTTGACTTTTCTTTCAGTAGAGATTCCTGCTACTTTTCAATCATAGCTGTATCTGATCCTTTTGTTTTGTTTTGTTTTGTTTTGTTTGAGACGGAGTCTCGCTCTGTCACCCAGGCTGGAATGCAATGGCACAATCTTGGCTTACTGCAACCTCTGCCTCCCAGGTTCAAGTGATTCTCCTGCCTCAGCCTTCCGAGTAGCTGGGTCTACAGGTATGCACCACCACGCCTGGCTAATTTTTCTATTTTTAGTAGAGACGGGGTTTCACCATGTTAGCCAGGCTGGTCTCGATCTACTGACCTCGTGATCTGCCCACCTTGGTCTCCCAAAGTGCTGGGATTACAGGTGTGAGCCACTGCACCAGGCCTGTATCAGATAATTTTAAATGTACCGCCTAAGATGCGTTTGACACACCAGTCTTCCAGCTCCTTGCCACTTGTTTTGTCCAGCTGCTGTGACAATTGACTTCACCCAGGCAGAAGTCAACTGCACCTCCTCTCCCCTTGGCCCCACACCCTTGACCTCAGAAGTGCAGGAGTGTTGGACACTCCATGAAGTGAACTTTGACCAGCAAGAGACAGGGATTAGCAAATAAATTTTTCTCTCTTCCTTTTTCTGGACGGACTGGCCTAAGTTCCAGTTCACACAGCCACTTTAAATAAGGTCCTGGGCCGTGCGCAGTGGCTCACACCTTAATCCCAGCACACTGGGAGGCCAAGGCGGGTGAACCACATGAGGTCAGGAGTTCAAGACCAGCCTGACCAACATGGTGAAACCCTGTCTCTACTAAAAATACAAAAATTAGCTGGGTGTCGTGGCGTGCGCCTGTAATCCCAGCTACTTGGGAGGCTGAGGCAGGAGAAATTGCATGACCCCAAAAGGCAGAGGTTGCAGTGAGCCAAGATCACGCCACTGCATTCCAACCTAGGCAACAGAGCAAGACTCCGTCTCAAAATAAGTAAATAAATAAATAATAAAGAAGGTCCTATAAGGTCTAGCATCCATCCGGACAGGAGTGGTGGCCAGCTCCACAGCACACTCTCCTGTGTGCCCTCTCTCCTCCTCTCTCACTCCCCCTTGTCCTCACTTCCCCTTCCCAGCCAGCGCACTCCCCTATACAGTGTTAGCGTACACGCTGCCCTGCTCTGCTTCTTCGGAAACCTGGGCTAAGACAAAGATCTTTCCAGGATGCTTAATGTGTGAAACACCTACAAGGGGGGATGCCCTCAGTGAAGAGAAGCAGGGCCCCAGGTGCCATCTCTTCTCCCCTTATGGTTCCAAGGCCATGGCCAAGGCACCTCCAAAGGGCTCCCTGGAAAGCTTTGATCTTGCCTAATTCCATCATGCTACAGCTGAAGAAAATGAAGCCTAAAGCCACACAGCGAGTTAGAAGCCAGGCCAGAATCCAGTCTCCACTCCTAATCCAGTACCCTTTCTATCCAGTCTCTTAAGAGCTTTTGAAAATCTGTCTTTCCTCAAAACATCTTCCCACACTGCCCTGCCACCAGAAGGCTTTGAAGGCCCCTGCTAGACTGCAACTACCATCTGAGAGACATGACACACAGACTCCTGGATCCAGAGGCTGGGACTCCAGAAGGCAGATAGAGGAAGCGGGACCAGGAAGGCTCGGTTACTTTGGAGAGACCCAGCCAGGAGGGGCCTGACTAGGGATCTCTATGCGTGGGCGACAAGACTGCACGGTGAGAAGGCTGCACAAGAACAGACAGCAGGAGACTGGGGCACTGGGGGGAGATGGAGACTGTCTTTCTGTGTCAACTGGTATTGCCTGCAGGACACTCCCCATCCGGCTGAAGAAGCTGGGAGGGTGACCGAAAGTCACACTGTGGGGAGACAGAAGAAGCAATTTGCCCCAGGTTGCTTTAATTCAGATTCTTGTGGTTGTGATTACTAGAAACAACGGGGGACAGGTTGATGACAAAAGGGAATTTCTAGTACAAGGATTCAAGGGTGTCTTAGGGAATCTAAGCATAAGGATGCAGTTGGGCCTCAGGAACTAAGAATGGTGCTGGGACTTTGGGAGCCCAAGAAGTCACCACCGGCAACGCTGTTTCCATGTCATCCTTCTCTCTCCCTGCAGACTGGTTTTCCTGGCTTCCCAGGAAATACAGCAGCCTATGGCCTCAGTCAGCAGCTCCCAAGTTTATCTTTCTTCTATCCAAGAGATAAGCAGAATGCTACTGGCATCTTCTGGGCCCAATTCAAAATTCCCGCGGAGGGATTCTGATTGGATGGCTTGAGCCAACGCCCACCCCGAGCCAGGCGGTGTACAGATATGGCTGCTACCTCTCTAACCAGACAGCCAAGGGAAAGAGAAGTGCACAGTTCACGGCCCTGAGTTTGCACATTTGAACAAAAGCCCTAATATAGGAGATTCTGTGCTCTATTTCCACCCCTTAATGGAAGAGATCACTGCCTTATACATGTGGCTATAAATTCAGACCCTGCCCAGAAGCCTGCTGTCCCCATGACAGCCCAGAGCTGAATTGCTCTCTGCTAGCCCCTTCCCCTCCCATCTGCTGCTGAGAGCTGGGAGAAGCTGAGAGGCTCCCAGGGCCCTCCACTGTCCTCCCTTTTTCCTTACCATTTCTTCCACTCTTAACAGTTGACAAAGGCCGGGCGTGGTGGCTCACACCTGTAATCCCAGCACTTTGGGAGGCCGAGGTGGGCAGATCATTTGAGGTCGGGAGTTTGAGACCAGCCTGGCCAACATGGTGAAACTCAGTCTCGACTAAAAATACAAAAATTAGCTGGGCTTGGTGGCAGGTGCTTGTAATCCCAGATACTTGGGAGGCTGAGGCAGGAGAATTGCTTGAACCTGGGAGACAGAAGTTGCAATGAGCCAATATTGCACCACTGCACACCAGCCTGGGCGACAGAGTGAGATTCTGTCTAAAACAAACCAAAAAATAAATAAAACAAAGACAAACAAGCAAAACCAATAGACATGTATTGTACAATTCCTGCGTGCTAAACCCTGATCTCAGTGCTTAATGTGTATTATCTCATTTAATCCTCACAGTAGCCCTGAGGGATACAGCTAACCTTGGCTCCTGCTTATAGATGAGTTAACTCAGGTACAGAGAAGCTGAGTCATCTGCCCCAAACCACACAGCCTGTCCATGGTGTAGTCACAGGTGGACCTGGGCAGCCTACCTCTGGGACCTGCATTCTCCAAAAACCACCACACAACTGCCTGAACAGACAGGCCATGGAGGCTGGAGGGAGGCCTTTCCACAGCCACGGTGAGCCACGGGTAATATCTGCTTTGAAATTGTTTCAGAATTGTCAACCTGAACTCTAAATAGTCGAACTTTGGAATTTAATCACTTATTAGAGTGCTACAGGAGACCCACAGCTGTTAGTCTTTAGAGAATTTTGGCAGGACATGGAGGCTCATGCTTGTAAGCTCAGCACGTTGGGAGGCCAAGGTGGGAGGGTTGCTTGAGGCCAGGAGTTCAAGACCAGCCTGAGCAACATAGTGAGACCTCGTCTTTGCAAAAAACTTAAAATATTAGCTGGATGTGGTGGCACACAGCTGTAGCACCAGCAACCCAGGAAGCTGAGATGGGAGGATCACTGGAGGCCAGGAATATGAGGTAACAGTGAACTATGATGCATGCCACTGCACTCCAGCCTGGGCAACAGAACAAGACCTGGTCTCTAAAATAAAAATAATAATAATATGGTCCCATCTAGGTTAATTCAGGGCTATGTAATCCTGGAAACTCCAACCAAATTCTCCGAGCCTTGGTTTCTTTATCTATAAAATGGGCATGATCACAGCAGCATCCTCCAAGGTTATCGGGAGGCTCAAATAAAGTGGTAGAAGCCTGATAACTATTATTGTTCTGATAGCAAGAAACATGGGATGCTCTGGAAAGGCAATTTTTAATCCAGAGGAAGTGGTAAGATTAAAAGTTCAGCACCAACATGGAGGGTGTCTGGAGGACTTCCTGGGTCCCCTCTAGCCCCACCAGGTGGTTCAGTGTGCCACTCTTCAGATCATAGGAATGGCCCTTAATTTCTTTCTTGGCTTTGATTCTGTGGACTCTTGAAGCAGAAAACACCATATAAAGTTCTGGTTTTAGAAGCCTCACTTAGAAGCTAAGTGAGAACGAGTTTTGTTCTTTGAGAATGAGTTTCCCTCTTGTTGCCCAGGCTGAAGTATAATGGTGTGATCTCAGCTCACTGCACCCTCTGTCCCCCGGGTTCAAGCAATTCTCCTGCCTCAGACTCCCGAGTAGCTGGGATTACATGCCAACACGTCTGGCTAATTTTTGTATTTTTAGTAGAGACAAGGTTTCACCACATTGGCCAGGCTGGTCTCGAACTCCTGACCTCAGGTGATCCACTCGCTTTGGCCTCCCAAAATGCTAGGATTACAGGTGTGAGCCACCGCACCTGGCCGGAATTCTTCTGAAGCCCACTGACCTGCTAAGAAAATGAGTCTAAGAACGAATTCAGGTAGACTTCACTAGTCTCAGGTTTTACTAAGAGATAAACGCAAGTCACATCATTAAAAATAAATCGGCTTTATTGAGGCATAATCTACATAAAATAAAACATTTTAAGTATGATTTGGTGAGTTTTGGCAATATATATTCTCATGTAGCCACTGCCACAGTCATGATGAAGAATAATTCCTTGACCAGTCGCAGTGGCTCATGCTTGTAGTCCCAGCACTTTGGGAGGCTGAGGCAGGCAGATTGCTTGAGCCCAGGAGTTCGAGACCAGCCTGGGCAACATGAAAAAACCCCATCTCTACCAAAAAAAAAAAAAAAAAAAAAAAAAAAAAAAAAAAAAAAAACCAACCCAAAACAACAACAAAAAAAACCCAAAAATTATCTGGGTGCAGTGGCGCAGGCCTGTAGTCCTAGCTACTTGGGAGGCTGAGGTGGGAGGATCACTTGAGCCCAGGAAGTCGAGGCTACAGTGAACTGAGATTGTGCCACTGCACCCCAGCCAGGGTACAGATTGAGATCTTGTCTCAATATTATAATAATAATAATAACAGTAATTCTGGCCAGGCACAGTGGCTCACGCCTATAATGCTAGCACTTTAGGAGGCTGAGGTGAGAGGATCACTTGAGCTCAGGAGTTTGAGACCAGCCTGAGCAACATGGTAAAAACCTGTCTCTACAAAAAATACAAAAATAATTAGCCAGGTGTGGTGGCGTGTGTCTGTAGTGTGAACTACTCAGGAGGATGAGATGGTGTAACCACCCAAGGGGTTCACCTTGCCAGCTGCCTAGACAGAGCTGGTTCATCAAGACAGGGGAATTGCAATAGAGAAAGACAGTCATGCAGAGCCAGCTGTGTAGGAGACCAGAGTTTTATTATGACTCAAATCAGTCTCCCCGAGCATTTGGGGAGCAGAGTTTTTAAGGATAACTTGGTGGGTGGGGTGAGCCAGTGAGCCAGGAGTGCTGACTGGTCAGGGATGAAATCACAGGGAGTCGGAGCTGTCTTCTTGCACTGAGTCAGTTCCTGGGTGGGGGCCACAAGATCAGATGAGCCAGTTTATTGATCTGGGTGGTGCCAGCTGATCCATCAAGAGCAGGGTCTGCAAAATATCTCAAGTGCTGATCTTAGGAGCATTTTAGGGAGGGTCAGAATCTTGTAGCCTCCAGCTGCATGACTCCTAAACCATAATTTTTAATCTTGTGGCGGCTAATCTTAATCCTTCTACCACCCTCAAGCTCCTGGCAGACACTGATCTTTCTGTCATCAAAGTTTTGCCTTTTTTTAAATTTCATATTCCTGGAGTCTTGCAGCTTTCTCTGGATGCTTTCACTTAGCGTGATGCTTTTGAGATTCACTCATGCTGTGTCAGGAGCTCAGTTCTTGTTGTTATTGAGTAGAATTCTATTGTTTGGGTGTACCACAGTTTGCTAATCCATGCACCGGTTGAAGGGCATTTGAATTGTTTCTAATTTGGGACTAGTATGATAAAGCTGCTAGGAGCACATCACTGACAAGTTTCTGTGTGAACACATGTTTCACTTATCTCGAGTGAATACCTAGAAATGGGATGGTTGGTTCATACAGTGAGGATATGTTTAACTTTACAGGACACTGCACACTGCTTTCCAAAGTAGCTATACCGTGTCAAATGATCTCGTGATGGTTAATACTGAGTGTTAACTTGATTGGATTGAAGGATGCAAAGTATTGGTCCTGGGTGTGTCTGTGAGGGTGGTGCCAAAGGAGATTAACATTTGAGTCAGTGGGCTGGGGAAGGCAGACCCACCTTTAATCTAGGGGGCATCATCTAATCAGCTGCCAGTACAGCTAGAATATAAAGCAGGCAGAAATACGTGAAAAGACCAGACTGACCTAGCCTCCCAGCCTACATCTTTCTACTGTGCTGGGTCCTTCCTGCCCTCAAACACCGGACTCCAAGTTCTTCAGTTTTGGGACTCAGAGTGGCTCTCCTTGTCCCTCAGCTTGCAGATGGCCTATTGTGGGACCTTGTGATTGTGTGAGCTAATATTTAATAAACTTTAATAGGATATATATATATATCCTATTAGTTCTGTCCCTCTAGAGAACCCCGAATAATACAGATCTTTAATCTTAAAAACTTCAGATACTCTGCCGGTAGTAGCAGTCAGGAAAGATTCCCTTCTGGGTTTATAGCAGTAGGTAACCATAGTAATATCCTCTTGATGGAGAGAATCAAGTTGAGCATGTAACTCTCATGGCCTGGAGACTTTTCATCACTGCAGTGTGAGAGGAAAACTTTAAACTGGGTCATCCACCCCCGCCCCTATCTCTCATGCTCCCTTGCCCTTCCAGGATTTTCCTGTGTTGGGCCCTAGCCTGAGTGCCGAGAACAGAATCAGGTCAAGGCAGTCTATACATAATATATGGATCGTCTGGGAATTAGGTTTCTACCTAAAGCAAAAAGCCCCAGTTGTCTGACTTTAAATTAACTATTCATTTGTTTGGCTACAGGATCCCCCATCAAACAATGGGCAAGTTATAATTCTAAATGGACCCAGCAGACAAAGCGGGATCCCTTTCTCTAGCTGTGCAATTAACCAGAGGCAGTTCTCAGTTACCCAATTAGTGAATAGGCCTTTGTTAAGCTGTAGCAGGATAAGGCATACACCAAACCAATATTTCCTGCACCCCTGACTGTGCTCCCCTGACAGCTCCATGCGCATTGGCATTGCTCCATGACAGATGATTAAACAGAAACTTGGAGACGGGAGTTAACCTGTTCAAGGCAACCCAGCAGAAGCCAGAGTGGACTCCTGGGTGTTTCTGCTATGCTGCTCCTGTGTCCTGGAGAACCAAGTCTACCATGCATGAAACAAGGCAATCCAGTTTTTCACCCAGGGCAGTTCTGAAAACAGCTGAGTAAACTGACCACTGCATAAGATGGTGCTTTCCTCATAAAAACACTGTTTGAGTTGGGAGTTTGTTACTGATTAAGGTCTTGACACAGGTGATAAAAATCTCATATAAATAAAGTTATTATAAATAGATACCCTTATAATACTTTGTTAGTAAAACTATGCTCAGTGTTTACGAGACAGGCCTGAACACATGGTAGATATTAATTACACAAGCTGGCCTATTCCACTGCAAATTTTTTATGCAACTTGACAAACTTTACTATGTCTTTAATAAAATTTAAAACCAATATGCTAACAATGGTGAATGATAAACTTTTTTTTTTTTTTTTTGAGACAGAGTTTTTGCTCTTGTTGCCCAGACTGGGGCACAGTGGCACAATCTCAGCTCACTGCAACCTCTACCTCCAATTCTCCTGCCTCAGCCTTCCAAGTAGCTGGGATTATAGGCACCCGCCACCATGCCCCGCTGATTTTTTTGTATTTTTAGTACAGATGGGGTTTCACCATGTTGGCCAGGCTGGTCTTGAACTCCTGACCTCAGGTGATCCGCTCATCTTGGCCTCCCAAAGTGCTGGGATTACAGGTGTGAGCCACCGTGTCCGGCCTACTGAACATTTCATTAGAAATCCTTTTGTGTATGTTTAGAAAAGCACTGGGGAAACAATTCAAATGGCTTTGGATTCTTTATAAAAGCTGGGCTGCAAAAGCTTCTTAAGCTGATAAGCAACTTTGGCAAAGGCTCAGGATACAAAATCAATGTGCAAAAATCGCTAGCACTTCTATACACCAACAACAGGCAAGCTGGAGCCAAATCACGAACTAACTTCCTTTCACAATTGCCACAAAAAGAATAAAATACCTAGGAATACAGCTAACAAGGGAAGTGAAGGACCTCTTCAAGGAGAACTACAAACCACTGCTCAAAGAAATCAGAGATGACACAAACAAATGGAAAAACATTCCATGCTCAAAGATAGGAAAAATTAATATTGTGAAAATTGCCACATTGCCCAAAGCAATTTATGGATTCAATGATATCCCATTAAACTACCATTGACATTCTTCACAGAATTAGTAAAAACTATTTTAAAATTCATATGGAACCAAAAAAAAATAGCTCAAATAGCCAAGGCAATCCTAAGAAAAAAGAACAAAGCTGGAAGCATCATGCTATCTGACTTCAAACTATACTACAGGGCTACAGTAACCAAAACAGCATGGTACTGGTACAAAAGCACATAGACCAATGGAACAGAATAGAGAACCCAGAAATAATACCTCACAACTACAACCATCTGATCTTTAAAAACCTGACCAAAAAAAAAAAAAAAAAAAAAAAAAAAAAAGGAGAAGGGATTCCCTACTTAATAAATGGTGCTGGGAGAACTGGCTAGCGAAATACAGAAACTTGAAACTGACTGCTTCCTTACACTATATACAAAAATTAACTCAAGATAGATTAAAGACTTAAATGTGAAACCCAAAACTATAAAAAACCCTGGAAGAAAACCTAGGCAATACCATTCAGGATATAGGCACAGGCAAAGATTTCATGATGAAGACGCCAAAAGCAATTGCAACAAAAGCAAAAATTGACAAATGGGATCTAATTAAACTAAAGAGCTTCTGTATAGCAAAAGAAACTATCAACAGAGTAAGCAGACACCCTACAGAATGAGAGAAAATTTTTGCAATCTATATATCTGACAAAGTTCTAATATCCAGCATCTATAAGGAACTTAAACAAATTTACAAGGGAAAAACAACCCCAAAAGTGGGCAAAGGACATGAACAGACACTTTTCAAAAGAAGACATACATGCGGCCAACAAACATATGAAAAAAAGCTCAACATTACTGATCATTAGAGAAATGCAAATCAAAACCACAATGAGATACCATTTCACACCAATCAGAATGGCTATTATTATAAAAGTTCAAAAAACAACAGATGCTGGTGAGGTTGTAGAGAAAAAGGAAGGCTTTTACACTGTTGGTGGGAGAGTTTATTATAAAGATACATACATGCATATGTTCATTGCAGCACTATTCACAATAGCAAAGACATGGAATCAACCTAAATGCCCATCAATGATAGACTGATTATAGAAAATGTATTACAAATACACCATGGAATACTAGGTAGCCATAAAAAGGGATGAGTTTATGTCCTTTGCAGGGACATGGATGGAGCTAGAAACCATTATTCTTAACAAACTAATGCAGGAACAAAAACCCAAACACTGCATGTTCTCATAAGTGGGAGCTAAATGATGAGAACACATGGACACATGGGGCCTGTTGGAGGGTGGGGGATAGGAGGAGGGAGAACATCAGGAAGAATAGCTAATGGATGCTAGGCTTAATACCTGGATGATGGGATGATATGTGCAGCAAACCACCATGGCACACATTTACCTGTGTAACAAACCTGCACATCCTGTACATGTACCCCTGAACCTAAAAGTTGGAAATTTAAAAAAAAAAATGCAGGCTGAGATTTTGTACATAAACTCCTAATTTCTTTTTCTTTTCTTTTTTTCTTTTTCCTTCTTTCTTTCTTTTTTCTTTTTTCTTTTTTTTAGATGGAGTCTCGCTCTGTCACCCAGGCTAGAGTGCAGTGGCACAATCTCAGCTCACTGAAACCTCTGCCTCCCAGGTTCAAGCGATTCTCATGCCTCAGCCTCCCGAGTACCTGGGACTGCTGGCGCGCACCACTGAGCCTGGCTAATTTTTGTATTTTTTAGCAGAGACCAAGTTTCGCCATGTTTGCCAGGTTGGTCTTGAACTCCTGGCCTCATGTGATCTGCCCGCCTTGGCCTCCCAAAGTGTTGGGATTACAGGTGTGAGCCACCATGCCCGGCCTCATTTCTTTTTGATCAGGTTCTTACTCTCCATGAACAGGGTCCACAAATCGGTGTCAGGGATCTTTGAACTGCTTGAAATTGTATGCCACATGTGTTAAGGATACACACATATTTTTCGGGAATCCCTAGCTTTCATTAGATCTTCAAAGGCCTCTGTGATGCAGTCACAAGTTTGAATCATTTACTTCTTCAGTTTTTTTTTTTTTTTTTTTTTTTTTCGGTTGCAAGCAGTGGAATCAAAATTACTCCACTGACTTTAGAGGAATGTTCTGAGTGGGAATAATGTTTTTAAGTAGCCTGGATTTTGTTTTTGGCAGTGATTGAACTATTAATAAAATATCTGAAGGGCTTCTTCCCCATAAAACAAACGGATCCTGGCAGTGGGGTTAGGGGAATGCTTTATTTAAAAAAAAAAAAAAAAAAAAGGCAGGGTCTCCAGCCAGGAGCGTTGGCTCACGCCTGTCATCTCAGCACTTTGGGAGGCCGAGGCGGGCGGATTGCCTGAGCTCAGGAGTTCGAGACCACCCTGGGCAACATGGGGAAACCCCGTCTCTATTAAAATACAAATATCTGGGCTTGGTGGCGTGCTCCTGTAATCCCAGCTACTTGGGAGGCTGAGGCAGGAGAATTGCTTGAAACCAGGAGGCGGAGGTTTCAGTGAGCCGAGATCGCGCCACTGCACCGCAGCCTGGGTGACAGCGAGACCCCGTCTCAAAATAAATAAATAAATAAATAAATAAAATAAGAGAGGGTCTTCCTTTGTCTGCCACGATAATAGCTCACTGCAGCCTTGACCTCTTGTGCTCAAGCCACCCTCCCACCTCTGCCTCCAGTGTACAGGCGTGTGCCATCATGCTTCACTAATTTTTACATTTTTGGTAGAGACAGGGTCTTGCTATGTTGCACAGGTTGGTCTGGAACTCCTGGCCTCAAGCAGTCCTCCTGCCTCAGCCTCCCAAAGTGCTGGGATTACAGGCGTGAACCACCGCATTCAGATCTCTCCCGTCCCCCCAAAAATGCTTTTAATGCATTGTTCGGTTCCCCGCCGCTAAAATCAAACCAACAACAAAGTTGTGGCGCTGAGACTGCGCTAGGCAGCCAAGGAGCGCACAGGAAAGGTCGGGCTGCCTTCAGGACAAAGGTTCAAGTCGGCTGCTACTGGGAAACCTGCCCTGGGGCCAGTGACGACGTGGGGGGATCTGACCCAAGACTCCACATAAGCTTAAGTTTCTCTAAGGGACTGCGTATTGTCACTGCCACCCCCTTCTGAGGTCTCCTCGGCGTCGCAGAGAAGGCGAGAACTACATTTCCCAGAATCCTCTGCCACGTGGGGCTTCCGCAGAGCCTGCAAATGAGAAGTCCTTATAAGAGATCTGATATGCAGGCGAAAGGGAGAGGGCGCAACTTTGCACTGGTGCCGCAGGCGGACGCACGGGCAGACACGCATTTGCTGCAGCTTCTGGGTGTGCTTCTTGAGAGTCACCTGCAGTGGTGCTGCAACCCGAGTGAGTGGGTGGGAGCCTCTCGGAGGCCCTGGAGATTAGAGTGGCCTCAGAGCAAGCCTTTGAGCTCCACGCACTTGGGTGCTGCAGACTGAAGTGCTGCGGAAGGCTCCCTTACCTTTGCTCCCCCAGCCTCCGAATGGTTGTATAAACCTCTATTTCCCTGTATCCAAAACCTAAGTACTTGGTATGCTAATGATGTATTTCTTGCCTCTTGTTTCCAAATTCACTTTTTAATACCTGTTCTGTGATAATGGGCAAAATTCCTTTAAACATATCTCCTTACGGTGAGCATAACAAGTGTATTCAGTAGAGGGCCCCGGAAGGCCATTTAGGGGAGGAATACACTTCTGCTGGCTCTGGCTCTGTATCTTCGATGACTGGTGAGGGTGAGAGGCCGCCCGGTGGTGCACTTTCCCGGTCAAGCATCCAGGACACGGACCCTCGGTGAACTCAAAGCCTCAGCCCGGCCTGATAATCAATCACCTGCCTGAGGCCCTCCAACATGGACAGTGGCTGCTTCAGGCCTTCAGCCCCCAGTGGTGCCTTAACTCGTTCTCTGCACCTGCATGCTCGCCTACCTGATTGCTCACCTGGGCCCCAGAAGCTTGTTTCTTTCCTGTCCAGTGACTGAGGACAAGCTCTGGGCCAGGCCACCTTGTGAACTTCTCTGCCATTCAGTGGGCAGCAACCACATCTCCAATGAGGTCTGAACCCCAGCTCTGGGGAGGGAGACCCTCTCAAAGTTTGCCCTACCTTAGGTAGTTTCTCTTAGCCCTATAGTTCTCTTGACATCTTGTAGTTACTTTTTAATCATCAATTAATCGATATGTATATATTTTTAGACAGAGTCTCGCTCTGTCACCCAGGCTGGAGTACAGTGGCACGATCTTGGCTCAATGCCACCTTTGCCTCCTGGGTTCCAGTGACTCTCCTGCTTCAGCCTCCCAAGTAGCTGGGATTACAGGTATGCACCACCACGTCCAGTTAATTTTTTTTGTATTTTCAGTAGAGATGGGGTTTTGCCATGTTGGCTAGGGTGATCTCAAACTCCTGACCTCAAGTGATCCACCTCGGCCTCCTGAAGTGCTGGGATTACAGGTGTGAACCACCGCGCCTGGCTTCTTTATGTTAAATTTCATTTGTTTAAATCACTGTGTAGTTTCTGTCCTTTGATTGGACACGGATAGATACATTTGGAATACATAGGGCACAGGGCTTCTGTTTTCCTAACTAGACACTGACTGACAGAGGCTAACATAGCTCTATATCTATCAACACCCTGGCACCCAGAAGAAGCAAATGTACATGCTATTTGGGGTTTACTCTTCTGCTTAGGTCTTTGGAACTCATTTATTCATTCAACAATGATTTGTTAAGCACCTGTTACATTTCAATCATGGTTCTAGATAATGGGAATATAGCAATGAATGAAACAAAAGCCCTACCTTGCATTTCTCCAGGAATGTATCAAACACAGAAGGAAACGAGCCACCATGAATGAGAACAGATGACAAAAAATAACACATTTAGAGCCCTAAGCTTTTTGGTTATTGAAATTTCAATAGCAGATTTAAAATAACTAGGTAGGAAATGTTTAAATAAATAAAACATGGTATCACAGGAATAAGCAAGGGATGAAAAAGACAAATAATAACACATGTTGGTGAAGATGTGGACAAATTGGAAGTTTCATATATTCCTGGTGGGATTATAAAATGGCACAGCCCCTTTGGAAAACAGTCCAGCAGGTCCTCAAACTGTTAAATACAGAGTTAGTACATGACCCAGCAATTCCACTTCTAGGTACAGGGCCAAGAGATCTAGTACCTCTTGGCCCTGTACCTAAAAAAAGTCCACAGAAAAACTTACACATGAATGTTCATAGGAGCATTATTTATAATCGCCAACAAGTGAGAACAACCCCAAAATCCATCAACTCGTAAATAAATTAGGGTATACACATTCAGTGGACTATTATACAGCTATAAGAAGGTACTAAGTACTGATGTAACATGGTTCAACCTTGGAAATATTATACTAAGTGAAAAAAGCAAGTCATAAAAGGCCATATGCTGTATTAGGCCATTTATATGAAATGTCCAGAATAGGCAAATCTACAGAGACAGAAAGTAGACATAATGGGGATAGAAGGAAGGTGATAGTGATGGATAATGGATACAGGATTCCTCTTTGGGTTGGTATAAATGTTCTAGAATTAAATAGTGGTAATGACTTCACAACTTCTGTGAATATACTAAAAACCACTGAATTATATACTTTAAAAGGTTGAATTTTATGACATGTGAATTATATCTCAATAAAGCTATTATTTAAGAAAATAAGGCAAAGACCTTTGCAATTGATCAGATATAGCTGAAAAATAAGCAAATAGAAATTTTAGAGCTTAACAATTTGTTGACATTAAAACTGAATGGAGGCCAGGCACAATGGCTCATACCTGTAATCCCAGCACTTTGGGAGGCAGGGTGGGAGGATCACTTGAGGCTAGGAGTTCAAGACCAGCCTGGGCAACATAGCAAGACCCCTATCTCTACAAAAAAAAAAAAAAATTAAAAAATTAGGTGCTGTGGTGGCATGCTCCTGTAGTCCCAGCTACTGAGGAAGCTGAAGCTGGAGGATCCCTTGAGCCCAAAAGGTTGGGGCTGCAGTGAGCCACGACTGTGACACTGAACTCCAGCTTGGGCAACAGAGACCCCATCTCTAAAAATAAAATGAAACAAAACAAAACAACAATAACAAAAACTCAATGGACAGGCTAAACAATAGATTAAATAAAGCTGAGTAGTGAATTGGTAAACTGGAAGACAGATTGAGAAAATTACCCAAAATGCTGCACAGGGAGTTAAGGAGATGACAAACATGAAGGAAGAGTTAAGAGAAGACAGGGTAGAATGAGAAAGTCTAAAAAATATCTAATCAGAATCCCAGGAGGAGAGAGTAGAGAGAATAAGAGAGAAGCAATATTTGAAAAGCTAACCACTAGATAAGAATTTCCAGATCTAGTAAAAGACACGAGCCCACAGATAAAAGAAAGACAACATACATCAAGAAGTGGCTCACAGCCGGGCGCGGTGACTCACACCTGTAATCCCAGCACTTTGGGAGGCTGAGGTGGGGGGATCAAAAAGTCAGGAGTTCGAGACCAGTCTGGCCAAACCAGTTTTGTTTAGTAGAGCGAAACCCCGTCTCTACTAAAAATACAAAAATTAGCTGAGCTTGGTGGGCTGAGCTTGGTGGCGGGCGCCTGTAGTCCCAGCTACTCGGGAGGCTGAGGCAGGAGAATCGCTTGAACCCGGGAGGCAGAGGTTTCAGTGAGCTGAGATTGTGCCACTGCACTCCAGCCTGGGTGACAGAGTGAGACGCTGTCTCAAAAAAAAAAAAAAGAAGTGGCTCACGCCTGTAATCCCAGCACTTTGGGAGGCCACAGCAAGCGAATCAATCAGGAGATTGAGACCATCCTGGGCAACATGGTGAAACCCTGTCTCTACTAAAAATACAAAAATTAGCTGGGTGTGGTGGTGCACGCCTATAATCCCAGCTACTTGGGAAGCTGACGCAGGAGATTCACTTGAATCAGGGAGTCAGAGGTTGCAGTGAGCTGAGATCATGCCACTGCACTCCAGCTGGTGACAGAATGAGACTCTGTTTCAAAAAAAAAAAGAAACCCACATCTGGAAATGGTGTAGAGAAACCACAGAGCTCCAAAAGCAAAGATATTAAAAGTAGCCAAAGAGAAAAGAAACCTTGTTTACAAAGAAACAAAAACTATATGGTGGCAGGAACAGTGAATTTAGAAGACAGAAAAATATCTTCAAAGTATTAAGAGAAAGTTAACCCAGAATTGCCCAGCAAAACTGCCTTTCAAAAATGTATGTAAAATAGAAACATGAAGGTGAAATAGGGACATTTCAGAATAAAACCGAGAGATTTTACCACTAACAGACCTTAACTAAAATAATTTCTGGAAGATATACTTTAGGAGGAAGGAAAATGATCACAGAAAAAGGGAAACATTTCTAAAAATATGTAACTTATTTCAATGCAAGAAAGAATGATGAACAAATAAACTATTAAGTATGTAAATAATTCCAAAAATTGTCTGCAAAAAACTTCTAATGAAAGGTGATGATGGTCTATAATTTGTGGGGTTAAAAAAGGACACACACAAATACTGGGCAATATTTATAGATGGGTGAAGGAGGCCCGAGGTTGGTGGGGAGAGTTAGACTGTTCTAAGTTCTTTGTATTCTTCTAAGAGAAGGTTCAGGTATTTGTTCACTTTAGACGTTGTTAAATGTGCATGGTACAATTTCAAGGGTAATCACTACAAACAGAAAATGTGTAACTTCCATACCAGTAAAAAGTAAAATAGAATAAAAAAACAAAAATCAAATGCAGAAGAAAAAGGAAAAAAATAAGTTTAAAAAAGGAAAACAAATGGAAAGCCAAAAATTAGTAGGGTGAAAATCTAAATATATCAGTAATCACAATAAGTATAAATGGACTAAACAATAAACGAAAAGACACATTCTTAGACCTAAATTAAAAAATATATAAGACACACCTAAAATAAAAGGACACAGGAAAGATGAAAGTAAAATGATGAAAAAAAGATACAGCAGGCAATACTATTAAGTTGGTGAAAAAGGAATTGTGGTTTTTGCCATGACTTTTGCGCCAACCTAATAGTTAAAAGAAAGTTGGTGTAACTATATTATCATTAGACAAAATAGACTGTAAGAGATAAATAAGGACTTTATATAATGATAAAAGGTTTTATTTATCAGGGAGATGTAATAGTTCTAAAGTTGTGTTCTAAATAGTTCTAAAGTACCTACTAAAATAGCATCCAAATATATAAAATAAAAATTTATAGAATTATGGAAGGAAATTGACTGATCCACAGACATAGTGGGTTATTTCAACACAATGCTCCCAATTATTGACGAGTCAAGAAAGATTTGAATAACACAATTCACTAGCTTAATTTAGTGAATTTAGTGATATAAAATACCCTGCATTCAACAATCAAGGAACAGACATTCTTTTCAAGTGCACTTGGGATATTTAAAAAATTGACTGTATAAAAGGCCATAAAACCAGCCTCAACAAATTTCAAGAATCTGATGTACATAAACTACATTTTATGACCTGCAAGCATAGATTTAACTTAAGCAATCAAATTAGAAGTGCATAAAAGAAAGGTAAGTGACACATCCCCTAGGTTTTGGAAATTAGAAAGTACACTTCTAAATAACTTATAAGTCAAGTAAGAAATCATAAAAGAAATAAAAAGTTGTACAGAAACAATGATAAAAATTATACATATCAGGACTTATGGATGCAGGAAAAATAGTAATTTCAGGGAAATTTATAGCTTTAGCTGCTTTCATTAGAAAAGAAAAAAGACTGAAAATTAATAAGCTAGGCTTCACTGTAAGAAGAAAAAAACTCCCAACAGAATAAACTCAAAGAGAGCATAAGGAAAGAGATAATAAATATAAAGGTAAAAATTAATGAAGCAGAAAACCAACATACAATAGCAATGATCAACAAACCAAGGCCAGACGGGGTGTGGTGGCTCACGCCTGTAGTCCCAGCACTTTGGGAGGCTGAGACAGGTGGATCACTTGAGGTCAGGAGTTCAAGACCAGCCTGGCCAACATGGTGAAACCCTGTCTCTACTAAAAATACAAAAAAATTATCTGGGCATGGTGGCACATGCTTGTAATCCCAGCTATTTGGGAAGCTGAGGCGGAAGGATCGCTTGAACCCAGGAGGAGGAGGTTGCAGTAAGCCGAGATCATGCCACTGCACTCCAGCCTGGGCAACAGAGTGAGATTCTGTCTAAATAAATAAATATATAAATAAAAAATAAAATAAAAAACAAGCCAGGGAAGGGCCAGATAAAATAGATAAATGTTGGGCAAGATTCCTTTAAAAAAGGGGGACAGGGCTGGGCGTGGTGGCTCACGCCTATAATTCCACCACTTTGGGAGGCCGAGATGGGCAGATCACTTGAGGTTGGGAGTTTGAGACCAGGCTGGCCAACATGGTGAAACCCTGTCTCTACTAAAAATACAAAAATTAGCTGGGCGTGCCAGTGGGTGCATGTAATCCCAGCTACTTGGGAGGCTGAGGCAGGAGAATCGCTTGAACCCGCGAGGCGGAGGATGCAGTGAGCTGAGATCACACCACTGCACTCCAGCCTGGGCGACAGAGGGAGACTCCATCTCAAAAAAAAAAAAAAAAAAAAAAAAAGACAGTAGCATTCACAAATAAGCAAGAATATGAATGAAGAACAGAAGAAAGCTGCAAATATGGAAGAGATGAAAAAGAGAAACATGCCATAAATAACATTACCCTAGTAAATTTGAAAATTTATTAGAAAGGGAAACATTTCTAAAAACATGTAACTTACCAAAGCTGCATCAAGAAAGCCTGGAGACTTCCAGTCCCAAACTAGTGGTGAAGAAGCAACTTGGCTGCATTCCTTCCCACAGAAAACCAGAAACACATACCCAGTGCTGAGATGATCAGCACTATTCCAGCAATTTTCCAGAACCCAAATATGAGGATGAGGCAGTTCCTGGAGTCACAGAGAAGTGAAAAAGCTCTGAGCAGTCAGTAAGATAAATGGATTTCTACATTCACAACTCCCCTCCCTATAATCTGCCCAGCACCAAATGCATGGGCAATTTCCCCTGACTCGTGATTTCTGCACTGGAAAAAGTGAGATTGAGGTGGACGACTAGCTTTCCCACCATTGTGGGTTTCCTGGCAGGAGACCTTCCCTCTGCCTCAACCCATGGGAAGCATCATGATTGCCTGAAGGAAGCAATATTTCTGAGGACACTGAGAGACCAAGGAGGGAGGTGAGGATACTATCCCTAGCCCTGGAAAACACTGTTCTGTAACTCAACCAAAGAAGACACCAAATCAGAGTGGCTGTTTAGCAGCACCACACTGTAGCAGTTGCATCCCACAGGTCGCCTGGGCATGAATCCCTAGCCAGCCTATCCATACTGGCAGGATATCTGCTCTGGGACCTCCCGCATTTGGAACTTCAGTGTTCCAATTGTTTATTAGAGCCAAGGCAAACCTGGGCTTTAGGAATCATCTAATGCCAAAAAGGAGGCAGCGACCTAGTGGAAAACAAACAAACAAACAAACAAAAAATTCAGCAGTATATTACAAAGATTCTATAAGCAAACATACCCAATAAAAAGCAAAACAGGCCACACAGAGAAGACTTGAATAAATAACTAATCTTTCAATGCAAAGATGTAGATGTATATCCACAAGAAACAATAGGAAACAGGAAACCATGACCACCCCAAACAGACAAAGCATGGAACCACTGATGACCCTAAGAAGATGCCAATATGTGAGCTCTCTGACCAAAAATTCAAAATAGCAGTTTTAAGGAAACTCAGTGATCTACCAGATAATACAGAAAATCAATTCAGAATTTATTAAATTTAGCAAAGACACTGAAATTTAAAGAAAAACAAATCTTGGAACTGAGAAATACATCTGCTAAATCAAAAAATTCACTAGAGACTCTCAACAGCAGAATGGATCAAGCAGAGGAAAGAATCCATAAGCTCAAAAATAGGCTATTTGAAATTACATAGAGGAGAAAAAAGAAAAAAAGAATACAAAGGAATGAAGATTGCCTATAAGATATAAGAAATTGCCTCAAAAGATCAAATCTAATAATTATTGGTGTTGAAGAGGGAGCTGAGCAAGAACAAGGGGTACAAAGCTTACTTAAATAATGAGGCTGATTTGAGTAATAATAAAACTCCAGTCTCCTGCACAGCCAGCTCTGCATGAATTACCCTTTCTCGATTGCGATTTCCTTGTCTTGATGAATCAGCTCTGTCTAGGCAGCAGGCAAGGTGAACCCCTTGGGTGTTTACAAATTTGGTGGCCCTTACAGGAATTGCCCTTATGGCTACCTGCCTGTGGTTCAGTGGCCCCCCTCCAGCGATGGATCCAGAAGCCAGCCCAAGCGGCCACCTAAGTTCTCTTGGACTGGGGGCTGACTCTGGTACTCTCTCTACTGGCGGGGTGCTGCTGACCCAGTGCGCATGGATTTAATTGCAATGGAGAAGTAGTCATGGGGAGACATCCCTTAATTGTAGCCCTATCACAGGGTGTCTGTGTAGCCCCATGCTGGGGTGTCTGTCTGTAGCCCCATTGCAGAGTGTCTGGCTTGGTGAGTATCCTAGGTGCTGCCAATGCCTCCTTTCTTTTCCTGACTGGGTCTGTACCCCTATGGTGGGTGTCTGTTGCCCTATTCGGGGTGTCTGTTTGTAGCTCTACCATGGGGTGTCTTGTGTCTGTAGCCTCATTGTGGGGTGTCTGTTTGGCTCCTGGGGGCTCTCAGTTGGCTCTTTCTAACTAGTAGGAAGAATCCTGGTTTGGGAGACTTCTCCTCAGTCAGGAAGATTTCGAGGCAGTTTCTCAGACGGAGAATAGGAGGATAGTTTGGAAGGGATACTCTTGGAGTTCTTGATTAGGGATCTAATTTGGAAGACCTTCTGTCTGTCTCATCTTTGTGTATGTTTGTATATGTGGAAGGGATCTCAGAGGGGTTGCTGATGGAAGTCCAGCAGGTCCAGCTCAGAACCCTCCTTATTTGTCTAGTCATATTCGATGTGCCCTAAAGAAGGCTCAACGCACATGTTTCTTAGGGTGACTGTCTGCTCTTTGCCTTGCCCAGAGACCCCACTGTGAATTACCATTTGGAGGTCGTCCTTCCCCATCTGGAGTGGATCAGAAACAGGGAACAACAGGAAAAAGATTGAGCTTTCCCGGGCTGATGCTGGGTGCTGAATGAGGCGACTAATGTCTGTTTTGTTATGTGTATTTTGCTGGGATGGAAAATGTAAATTTGGTTCCCCATGCAGCCCGTTGGGCAGCATCTTGCAAATTAAGAATGTTGCCTATGGTTCCATAAAACAGCAAAGAGTGATTTTTCTCTTGTAAAGTGGCTTGAACCCCACAGCTATAGCAGAAGTGAGCAGGGTCATCAGAAGCCACTCCATTCTGGAAGCTGCAGAAAAAGGGAACCCAGAAACCTGGTATGACAGCAAAAAGGGTAAGAAATTCTTACCGGCCAAGTTTCTGGTCTCTCTTTCTCTTTCTCTGTCTGGGTAAACAGTAAACTATTGGTCTCCTCTGCAAGGGTTTGATTAATAGAAAAAAGGGTTTGTAAGACTAATCTTAGGCTGTAGCAAATCTGCTGTACTTTGTGCAAAGAATTTGTCTTTCTGTGTTCTGTAATGGAGGGAGGGGTATCACAGGATAGAATGTGGGTTTAGGACCCCTATAAGCTCACTTTTCAAGCCAGCTTGGCAGGCTGCTCAGTTACAAACCTTGCGATGGCTCCCTGAAACCAATACTGGAAGAAATTCCTGTCTTGTTTTGTGTCCTTAAGAGCTTAACCTTGTGACCATGTGGGGATACTTTCTCTGGGTGTTCACCATCCAGAGGACAGGAATTTTGGGGTTCATGTTGTAGTTAGTCCTAAAAAATTTTTTGAGCAGTTAAAAGCCTTGCAAGCTTGAAATTGGCTTCTCTAGGCTCCTTCTGGGGAGAGCAATAGAAACTGCTCAATGCTGAATACTCAGGGGCTAAGGCTTTGTCTTCTGACAGCCGTGGTCTGGGTTCAGTTGTTGGCTTCTGGAGTGATTCCTTTCTGGTTTGTTGTTTGTGTAACTTTGCCATTTATTGAGTTTTTCTCCCCCATAGTTAGCTTCTGATTTCCTCTCTTGAATTTTCCTTTCTCTGAACTACCTTGTGGAGATTCTAAATCTTGTTAAAAAAAAGAAACTGCTTACCATGTCTTTGAGGCACCTAGGAGGTTACCTTTGGTAAAGTTCAGAAGCTAGAAATACTGGCCACTTGGCGTAGCTAAAGTCAAGTAGTAAGAGATTTGAAAGGATTTCTTTTTTAAAGAGCACTATGGTTAAAAGTCAGCATAATTTAAAGTGGATAAACAAGCTATGGATATATTTAAAGGCTTTTATGTTTTTCTCTTCTTGGAACTTGTTTTTCTGGAAAAAGATTTTTTTTCTTCTCAGTCGACTGAATTATTTTTCTCCTTTTTTTTTTTTTTTTTCTTGCCACTCTTAATGCACATATGAGGGGCCCTAAGATAACTTCTGGTAGCCTGGGACTCCTTGGGAAAAACAGAGGAGGCACCACAGACCCCGTTTTGGGAAAAAACTTCTGTTTTCCTCATGAAACCCCAGGAATTAAAAGCGGATAGATCCCGCTCAAAATCAAAGGCTCTGTTCTGTTTTGCATTGTGTTATCCGATGGTTTTGAGTTTTTGGGGTATCAGAAATTACTTCTCATTATGATAACTAGGTAGGAAATATACTTTAGGGGATGGCTAATAGTAGTTATGGAGGATACTTGACTCTGCACACTTGGATCAGAGACGCTTGCTCTTGGCCACCTGGAAGATAAGGAGACTTCCCTGCCCCGACTGGGAGATGAGACTTCCCTGAGAGATGGGCCAATTACAAAATGGGCTGATTGGCTTTGGCTGCCTTGAATGGAATGCAGGGTAGAAGCACTGCACGGTCTTCTCCCACAGTATTTCCCTCCTCTTGGGGATCCAGGATCCAGTATAAAATGGCACCATTAATTTTGGGGATCTGTCTTTGCCTTCAGCTGCTTATTTGCTGCTTATTTGGCCAGCTTAGAAACGCATGCTTTCCCGGCCCTGTTCCTCCAAGGGCTCCACCCTGAAGCCAGTCATCCAGTTAAGAAAATGGCAAATGAAAAATTTTACAAGTGCTGAATCTTCTATCTGTCTTTGTATTTATATGTATTGTTTGTTTATATGTAAAAGAGCTCTGATTAATTTGCTTAGAAAAATAAGTGCTTAGACTGGGCATGGTGGCTCGCACCTATAATCTCAGCACTTTGGGAGGCCGAGGTGGGTGAATCACCTGATGTCAGGAGTTTGAGACCAGCCTGGCCAACATGGTGAAACCCCATCTCTGCTAAAAATACAAAAATTAGCCAGGCATGGTGGCACACACCTGTAATCCCAGCTACTCAGGAGGCTGAGACAGGAGAATCGCTTGAACCCAGGAGGCAGAGATTGCAGTGAGCCAAGATCATGCCACTGCACTCCAGCCTAGGCAACAGAGCAGACTCCATCTAAAAAAAGAAAAAAAGCCGGGCGCGGTGGCTCACGCCTGTAATCCCAGCACTTTGGGAGGCCGAGGCGGGCGGATCACAAGGTCAGGAGATCGAGACCACGGTGAAACCCTGTCTCTACTAAAAATACAAAAAATTAGCCGGGCGCGGTTGTGGGCGCCTGTAGTCCCAGCTACTCGGGAGGCTGAGGCAGGAGAATGGCGTGAACCCGGGAGGCGGAGCTTGCAGTGAGCCGAGATCGCGCCACTGCACTCCAGCCTGGGCGACAGAGCGAGACTCCATCTCAAAAAAAAAAAAAAAAAAAGGAAAAATAAGCACTTAAATCAAATATTTTGCCAGAAAAATAGAAACTTTAATGCCTTTTTGCTCACGTGACTTTAGTAATCTTTTGGAAATAAAGACAGTTTTAAAGATTATTGGTAAAATAAAATGTCTTGAAAATGTAGACATTTATCTAACTTCAGGTCAGATATCAGACATGCTAAATGCTTTAAGGTCAAACTGTTTCTCTGACTTTTGAAAACTGTTTGATTTACCTACTTCGGAGCATTAGATGACAGATAAGGCCTAGGGACATATGGAGAGCCAGGCCCGTCAGCTATACTAAGAGTCAGACGTTATCTTCATTTCTGGCTGATGTCCTAGGCTCCACCCCAGTACATAATTAAAATCAGTTACTTATCAGGTTTTTCACTAAAAATAAAAGTTGCTAAGATTTAACATTGTAACATGTAGTTGAGACCACTGGAGAAACAGTTTTACATACAAGGTGTGTGGGGAATATGCTTTTGGTAAAAGATTATAAAAAGTCACAGGAATTTGGCTTTTGTTAAAGGGAATGTAATTTTGTCCATTCAGATGATTTTAAAGATTGTCTTAACCTAAAAGAGTAATGGAACAAAACTGAAGGTTTAAGCAAAGTGAAAAGGGTTTGTAAAGGGTTGACCTTGTAAAAATTCTGTGAGTATAAACAAATTGGCTAAGATTAAAAGGAATTATTTAACTTTTTTCCTTAGGTTAAAACATTAAATCATACTGATGTGGGGCCAGAATCTGGGCCTACTTTTCTGAATTACAGGGTTTTCTTAGAAAATTAATCTGCTGTTTGATGGAAAATTGTAAAGGATTCTAAAAAGTTTATGAAAATCTTACCTTGGCCAGGTGTGGTGGCTCATGCCTGTATTCCCAGCACTTTGGGAGGCTGAGGCAGGCGGATCACGAGGTCAGGAGATGGAGACCATCCTGGCTAACATGGTGAAACCCCCTCTCTACTAAAAATACAAAAAAAAAGCCGGGTATGGTGGCTGGTGCCTGTAGTCCTAGCTACTCGGGAGGCTGGGGCAGGAGGATGGTGTGAACCTGGGAGGTGGAGCTTGCAGTGAACTGAGATCATGCCACTGTGCTCCAGCCTGGGCAACAGAGACAGACTCTGTCTCAAAAAAAGAAAAGGAAAGAAAATCTTACCTTATGGTCAAACTAGTTAAGACTGGACAGAGACAACATTTTATTTTAAAAACTAGCTTTGGTGGACACGGTGGCTCATGCCTGTAATCCCGGCGCTTTGGGAGACTGAGGCGGGCATATCATGAGATCAGGAGATTGAGACCATCCTGGCTAAGATGTGAAACCCTGTGTCCACTAAAAATACAAAAAAATTAGCCGGGAGTGGTGGTGGGCGCCTGTAGTCCCAGCTACTCAGGAGGCTGAGGCAGGAGAATGGTGTGAACCCGGGAGGCAGAGCTTGCAGTGAGCTGAAATCGGGCCACTAGCTTTAACATTAAAGCTTTAACATTAAAGATGCACTAATGCAAAATAATAATAATAATAATAATAATAACAGAAAACTTTCCAAAGCTCAAGAAAGTTATAAATATCCAAGGACAGAAAGATCAGAGAACACCAAGCAGATTTCTCCCAGATGAGACTACCCTAAGGCATATAATAATCAAACTCTCAAAAGTCAAGGACACAGAAGGGATCCTAAAAGCAGCAAGAGAAAATAAGCAAATAACATATAAAGGGATTCCAATTCATCTGGCAACAAGACTTCAACAGAAACCATAAAGCCAGGAAGGAATGGGACAGCATTTTCAAAGTGCTGAAAGAAAAAAAAAAACCTGCTATCCAAGAATACTGTATCCAACAAAGCCATCCTTTAAGTATGAAGGAAAGATAGTCTTTCTCTGACAAACAAAAACTAAGAGAATTCACCATCCCCAGACCCATCTTAAAAGAAATACTAAATGGAGTCCTTCAATCTGAAAGAAAAAAACAATGATGTGCCAAAAGAAAACATTGAAAGCACAAAACCTACTGGTAAAATTAAGTACAAAGACAACCCCAGAATACTCCGATACTGTAATTAAGATGTAAAATTCACTCATAACTCTAATACAAAGCCTAAAAGAGAAATCTATCAAGAACAATAGTAGCTACAGCAACCTGTTAAGAAATAAGCAATATGGCCGGGCGCGGTGGCTCAAGCCTGTAATCCCAGCACTTTGGGAGGCCGAGACGGGCGGATCACCAGGTCAGGAGATCGAGACCATGCTGGCTAACGCGGTGAAACCTCGTCTCTACTAAAAAATACAAAAATCTAGCCGGGAGAGGTGGCGGGCGCCTGTAGTCCCAGCTACTCGGGAGGCTGAGGCAGGAGAATGGCGTAAACCCGGGAGGCGGAGCTTGCAGTGAGCTGAGATCTGGCCACTGCACTCCAGCCTGGGCGACACAGCGAGACTCCGTCTCAAATAAAAAAAAAAAAAAAAAGAAATAAGCAATAGCGGCCGGGCACGGTGGCTCACACCTGTAATCCCAGCACTTTCAGAGGCCAAGGTGGGTGGATCACTTGAGGTCAGGAGTTCGAGACCAGCCTGACCAACATGGTGAAACTCAGCCTCTACTAAAAATACAAAAATTAGCCAGGTGTGGTGGTGCATGCCTGTAATCCTAGCTACTTGGGAGGCTGAGGCAGGAGAATCGTTTGAACCCGAGAGGTGGAGGTTGCAGTGAGCTATTGCACCATTGCACTCCAGCCTGAGTGACAGAGCAAGACTCTGACAAAACAAAATAAAACAAAAAAAAAAAAAACAAAAAAAGAGAGAGAGAGGGAGATAGGCAATATAAAAATATGTGAATTCAGATAACAAATAGTCAAAATGTGGGGAGATGGAGTTAAAGTGCAAAGGTTTTATTTTGTTTTGTTTTTGTTTTTCCTTTATTTCTGCTCTTTTTTGTGATCTAAGATAAGTTATCATCTCTAAAATAAGTTATCAGTTTTTTTGTAAGCACCATGGTAACCATAATGCAAAACCTATAACAGATACAATGAAAATAAAAGGTGGCCATTTGTGGTGGCCATTCATGACTGTCATCCCAGCATTTTGGGAAGCTAAAGCTGGCAGGTTGCTTGAACCCAGGAGCTTGAGACAAGCCTGGGCAACATGGTGAAACCTCATCTCTACAAAAAAAGTACAAAATTAGTTAGGTGTGGTGGCACATTCCTGTAGTCCCAGCTACTTGGGAGGCTGAGGTGGGAGAATCACCTGAGTCGAGGAAAGTTGAGGCTACAGTGAGCCATGATTGCACCAGTGTACTCCAGCCTGGGTGACACAGTGAGACCCTATCTCAAACAAAACAAAACAAAATAAAAAACAGAACAAACAGAAAACAAGCAACAAAATGGCAGTAGTAAGTCCTTACTTATAAATAATATGCTGAATGTACATGGGTTATTCAATGTTATTATTAGGTTTAATTGGAGAATTCAGTCAATTCTGTAATTAAGAGACAGTGGCTGAACGGATAAACAAGGCCCAACTATATGCTGGGTGATATTAACTAATATGTTATTATCACATGAACACAATCAAGAATAAGAAACCCAACTTAGCAATAGAGACATAGACTGAAAGTGAAGAGATGGAAAAAGATATTCTATGCAAGTGGAAACCAAAAAAGAACAGGAGTGGCTACACTTATATCACATAAAATAGACTACAAGTCAAAGACTGTAAAAAGTGACAAAGAAGATTAATATATAATGATAAAGGGGTCAATTTAGCAAGAGGATATAACAATTATAAGTATCTATGCACTCAACACTGGAGCACCCAAGTATGTTAAGTAAATATGAATAAACCTAAAGGCAGAGATAGACTGTAATACAATACAGTAGGGGCTTCAACACCCCACTTTTCAGTAATAAACAGATCATCTAGACAGCAAATCAACAAAGAAGCATCAGAGTTAAACTACACACTAGACCAAATAGGCCTAACTGACATTTACAGAACATTTCACCCAACTGCTGTAGAATACACATTGTTTTCAGAAACACATGTAACATTCTCCAAAATAGACTATGTCTTAGGCTACAAAACAAGTCTGAACAAATTCAATAAAGTAGGAATTATATCAAATATCTTTTCTGACCACAATGGAATAAAACTGGAAATCAGTAACAACAGGGATCTCAGAAACTACATAAACACACAGAAATTAAACAACATGCTCCTGAACAGCCAATGGGTCATTGAAGAAATTAAGAAGAAAATTTTTTAAATTTTTCAAACAAATCAAAATGGAAATAAACATAACACAATATATGGGATATGGTAAAAGCAGTACTAAGAGGGAATTTCACGGCAATAAATGCCTACATCAAAAAAGTGAAAAGACTTCAAATGACAACCTAACAATGCACCTCAAGGAACTAGAAAAACAAGAACAGACCAAACATATTAGAAGGAAATTATTAGAATGAAAGAAATAATAAATATCAGAACAGAAATAAATGAAATTAGACTAAAATATAGAGAAGATCAATGAAATGAAAATTGGTTTTTTGAAAAAATAAAATTAACAGACCATTAACTAGGCTAAAAAAAAAAAGGAGAGAAGTCCCAAATAAATAAAATTAAAAATTTTTTAATTTTTAAATTAAAATTAAAAATTAATTTTAATTACTTTTTACATGGGCATGATTACAGGCATGAGCTGCTGTGCCTGGCCTAAAAATCTGTAGCATTTCTATACAATAATGAACTAGCAGAGGAAGAAATCAAGAAGGCAATCCCATTTATAATAGCTGCAAAAACAAACAACAACAACAACAAAAAACCTAGGAATAAATTTAACCAAAGAGGCGAAATATCTCTTCAAGGAAAACTACAAAGCACCGAAGAAATAAATTGAAGAGGACACAGCAAAATGGAAAGCTATTCCATGTTCATGGACTGGAATAGTTAGTTGTTAAAGTGATAATTCCACCCAAAGCAGATTACAGATTTAATGCAATTGCTATCAAAATACCAATGATGTTCTCAACAGAAGTAGAAAAAACAATCCTAAAATTCATATGGAACCACAAAAGAACCAGAATACTGAAAGCAAGCCTAAGCAAAATGAACAAACCTGGGTCAGGCATAGTGGCTCATGCCTGTAATCCGAGGCCAAGGCGGGTGGGTCATCTGAGGTCAGGAGTTCAAAACCAGCCTGGCCAACATGGCAAAACCGCATCTCTACTAAAAGTGCAAAATTAGCTCGGTGTGGTGGCACATGCCTGTAATCCTAGCTACTTGGGAGGCTGAGGCAGGAGAATAGCTTGAACCTGGGAGGTGGAGGTTGCAGTGAGTTGAGATCGTGCCACTGCACTCCAGCCTGGGAACTAAGAGTGAAACTCAGTCTCAAAAAAAGAAAAAAGAACAAATCTGGAAGCATCACACAGACTTCAAAATATACTACAAAGCCATAGGAACCAAACTAGCATGTTACTGACATAAAAACAGACACATAGACTAATAGAACAGAATAGAGAATCCAGATATAAATAAATGCATTTACAGCCAATTCATTTTCAACAAATGTGCCAAGAATATATAATGGGGAAAGGAGAGTCTTTTCAATAAATGGTGTTGTGAAAATGAAATAACCATATGCAGAAGAATGAACTATACTCCTATCTCTCACCATATACAAAAATCAAATCAAATTAAAATAAATCAAAGACTTAAATCTAAGACCTAAAACTATGAAACTACTAGAAGAAAACCTTGGGGAAATGCTCCAGGACATTGGTCAGGGCAAAGATTTTTTGTGTGTAAGAACTCAAAGGTACAGACAACAAAACCAAAAATAGACAAATGGGATTACATCAAGCTAAAAAGCTGCTGCACAGTAAAGGAAACAATCAACTAAGAGGAGATAGCCCAAAGAATAGGAAAAAATATTTGCAAACTATCCATCTGACAAGGGGGATTAATAACCAGAATATATAAGGAGCTCAAACAACTCAATAGCAAAAACAACAACAACAAACAGCAACAACAAAAAACATTCAATTAAAAAATGGGCAAAAGATCTGAATTGACGTTTGTAAAAAGAAAACATACAAACGGCTGACAGGTATTTTTTAAAATGCTCAACATCACTAATCATCAGGAAAATGCAAATCAAAGCCACAGTGAAATGTTATCTTACCCCAGTTCGAATGACTTTTATCAAAAAGACAAGGAATAGCAGAGGCTGGTAAGGATGTGGAGAAAGGGGAACTCTCAAACACTGTTGGTGGGAATGTAAATTACTACAGCTGCTATGCAAAGCAGTATAGAGGTTCCTCAAGAAGCTAAAAATAGAACTACCATATAATCCAGCAATTCCACCGCAGGGTATATATATCCAAAAGAAAGGAAATTGATATATTGAAGAGAGATCTGCATTCCCATGTTTCCTGCAGCACTATTCATAATAACCAAATATGGAATCAACCTAAGTGCCCATCAATTGAATGTATGGATAAAGAAAATGTGGTATAGACATACAATGGAATACTGTTCAGCCATAAAAAAGAATGAAACTCTGTCATTGTAGCAACATAGATAGAACTGGAGGTCATTATGTTGAATGAAGCCAAGCACAGAAAGACAAATATATCTCATGTTCTCACTCACATATGGTAGCTAAAAAGTGAATCTCAGCCGGGCGCGGTGGCTCACGCCTGTAATCCCAGCACTTTGGGAGGCCGAGGCGGGCGGATTACAAGGTCAGGAGATGGAGACCACGGTGAAACCCCGTCTCAACTAAATACAAAAAACTAGCCGGGTGAGGTGGCGGGCGCCTGTAGTCCCAGCTACTCGGGAGGCTGAGGCAGGAGAATGGAGTGAACCCGGGAGGCGGAGCTTGCAGTGAGCCGAGATCGCGCCACTGCACTCCAGCCTGGGCGACAGAGCGAGACTCCGTCTCAAAAAAAAAAAAAAAAAAAAAAAAAAAAAAAAAGTGAATCTCATAGAGAGTAGATTGACAGTAAGGGAAGAGCGGATAAGGGGATGGAGAGGTTGATTAATGGGTACAAATATACAGTTAGGTAGAAGAAAGAAGACCTGATGTTCAATAAGGTGACTGTAGTTAACATTAATCTGTTGGACATTTCTTCTTTTTTTTTTTTTTTTTTGAGACGGAGCCTCACTCTATTGCCCAGGCTGGCATGCAATGGTATGATCTCCGCTCCTGCAACCTCTGTCTCCCAGGTTCAAACGATTCTCCTGTCTCAGCCTCCCTTCCTGTCTCAGCCTCCTGAATAGCTGGGATTACAGGGGCACACCACCAGGCCTGGCTAATTTTTGTATTTTTAGTAGAGATGGGGTTTCACCATGTTGGTCAGGCTGGTCTCGAACTCCTGATCTCATGATCCACCCACCTCGGCCTCCCAAAGTGCTGGGATTACAGGCCTGAGCCACTGCGCCTGGCCACTATTGGGCATTTCAAAATAACTAGAAGAGAATAATTCAAATGTTCCTAGCGTAAAGAAAAGATAAATATTTAAGGCGACAGCTATCCCAATGGCCCTGATTTGATTATACAAATGTACCAAATTATCACATGTACCCTGAAACTATGTACGTCTATTATGTATCAATGAAAAATAAAAAAAATTAAATTCCTACTAAAGAAAAGAAAGCCCAAGTAGTCCAATAGCTACGGGATAAATTGAATCAGTGACTTAAAAACAAAAAAAAATCAAGCCGGCCAGGCGCGGTGGTTCATGCCTGTAATCCCAGCACTTTGGGAGGCTGAGGCAGGTGGATCATGAGGTCAAGAGATCAAGACCATCCTGGCCAACCAACATGGTAAAACCCCATCTCTACTAAAAATACAAAAATGAGCTGGGCATAGTGGTGCATGCCTGTAGTCCCAGCTAGTCAGGAGGCTGAGGCAAGAGAATCTCTTGAACCCGGGACACGGAGGTTGCAGTGAGCCGAGATCACACCACTGCACTCCAGCCTGGGCGACAGAGAGAGACTCCGTCTAAAAAAAAAAAAAAAAAAAATCAAGCCTAGATAGTTTTCACATAATTCCTAGCTGATTTTCATGGAGCAAATGATGCCAAACACCATAGCTTATCCTAACCTAACTTAAACATGCCCAAAACACTCACATTAGCCTACAGATAGAAAAAGATTAAAATTCAAATTTTGAAGTACAGTTTCTATTGAATGTGAACCACTTTCAAACCACCATAAAGTTAAAAAATCATAAGTTGGGGACTGTATTTGCATTCTCATTTTATACTATTACAAAGAATATCAAAAGAACCATACTTCTTAACTCTGTATGAGGTTAGTATAAACTTGATGTAAAACTAATTAAGGACTCTATGAGAAAGGAAATAACAGACCAGAATCTCTCATGAACGTGGATGGAAATATTATAAACAAAATATTAGGAAACTGAATCCGACATTATGTAATAAAGATAATTTATCAGGGCTAAGCTGGATTTATCCCAAGAGTATAAGAATGATTTAACATAAAATTCATAACTTTAGTCCATCACATTAAATGGATTAAAGGAGAAAAGTTATATAATTATCTCAATAGATATAGTACAGGCATTCAGTAAAAGTTAACATCCAGTTATGACAAAAGCTCTTAGTAAAGCAGAAATAAAATGAAACTTCCTATTGTTAAAAGGTTATTTTTTAAAAGCCTATAATCTTCATCATTCTTAATGGTAGATCACTGTAAACATTGTTCCATGAAGAGCAGACAAAGATAAGATCAGGCGCAGTGGCTCACACCTGTAATCCCAGCACTTTGGGAGGCGGAGGCAGGCAGATGGCTTGAGCTCAGGAGTTTGAGACCAGGCCAAGCAAGATGGCAAAAACCCATCTGTATAGAAAATACAAAAATTAGCTGGACATGGTGGTGCACACCTGTAATCCCAGCTACTTGGGAGGCTGAGGCAGGAGAATCGCTTGAGCCCAGGGGTTGGAGGTTGCAGTGAACCAAGATCACCCCACTACACTCCAGCCTGGGTGACAGAGTGAGACACTGTCTCAAAACAGACAAACAAAACAGAGTAAGGCAAAGATGTCTGCTATCACTCCTTCTAGTCAATAAGGTGAAGGGTAAGACAGAAAATCATACTGTCATTATTTGTAGGTAATATAATTGCGTATATAGAAAACCTCAAAAGAATGTACAGACAAATTATTAGAATTAATAAGAAAGTCCAGCAAGGTTAACTGCAAAAATACAAAACTGGAAGAAGGTATTTGTGACATATAGAACTGACAAAAAGTAAGATCTAGCGTGTGTGTGTGTGTGTATGTGTACGTGTGTGTCTGTGTGAATTTTTTTTTTTTTTGGGACGGAGTCTTGGTCTGTCGCCCAGGCTAGAGTGCAGTGGCATGATCTCGGCTCACCGCAACCTCCGCCTCCCAGGTTCAAGCGATCTTCCTGCCTCAGCCTCCCAAGTAGCTGGGATGTACAGGCATGCGCCACCACGCGAGGCTAATTTTGTATTTTCAGTAGAGATGGGGTTTCTCCATGTTGGTCAGGCTCGTCTCAAACCCCCAACCTCAGGTGATCTGCCCATCTTGCCCTCCCAAAGTGCTGGGATTATAGGCATGAGCCACCGCGCCTGGCCTTGTGTGAATTTTAAAATAAGAAAAAGACAAACCAGTAGGAAGATGAGCAAAATACATGAATAGGCACTTTATCATAAAAGGAAATATAAATTACTCACGAACATGAAAAGATGCTCAACTTCATTGACAATCAGGTAAATATAAATAAATGCCACAAGAAGATAGCATTTTACTCCAACTCTGTTGGCAAAAATTAACAAATTTAGTGTCAAGTGCTGGTGAAGACATGTTATCAGTGGAGCCTCTTTTATACCACCAAGATTGTGTAAACTGGAACAATCTCGATGAACATTTTGGCAATATTTTGTGCAATTGAACTGGATATATTACAGGGAAATCCTTGCACACGCATAACAATATTTGTTGCAGTACTATTTACCAAAAATTGGAGCCTATCAAATGTCTACTGATAGGAAAATGAAAAAATTGTGATATATTCACAGAGTGCATGTACTATAGCTACACACATCAACCTGGTCAAATATAATGTATCAAAATGGCACACTATGGAAAACTAAATAAAGTCAAACTTGTATAAAGCTCAAACAAGTAAACTAAACGATATCTTGTTTAGTGATATCTATGCCTATGATAAAACTATGTATTTTTTAAAATCAAGCATATAGTCAATATGAAATTCTTTTTTTTTTTTTTTTTTTTTTTGAGAAGGAGTCTGGCTCTGTGGCCCGGGCTGGAGTGCAGTGGCCGGATCTCAGCTCACTGCAAGCTCCGCCTTCCGGGTTTACGCCATTCTCCTGCCTCAGCCTCCCGAGTAGCTGGGAACACAGACGCCCGCCACCTCGCCAGGCTAGTTTTTTGTATTTTTTAGTACAGACGGGGTTTCACCGTGTTAGCCAGGATGGTCTCGATCTCCTGACTTCGTGATCCGCCCGTCTCGGCCTCCCAAAGTGCTGGGATTACAGGCTTGAGCCACCGCGCCCGGCCATGAAATTCAACCTAGTATTACCTCTGGTGAGGAGGTAGAGCAAGACAGGAAAGGGGAATACAGGTGGATGCATGAATAGGCAGTGTTCTAATTCTTAAGCTGAATGGTGAGTTTCTAAGTCTTCATTTCATGTTGCATTTGTTCTTTTGATGTGTGAAATACTATAGGTTAAGACAGCTGTAGTTTCCCTCATTCGCCACTACATGGCAGGCTAGCACCTCAGTGAAATAGGTCCTGAATGGGAAAGGCTGGTGTAAATGGACATGTACCTAATGGCAGTATTCTAGCAGCATTCTAATTTCCCCATAGGGATACAGATAAACTAGGGCCTGATGTTCTCAGAGTGTTTAAATGCACAACCACAGCATCTCAGGTGTACATCACTGTGGCGTGGATCTTGCAGCCACGTGACCGGGTTTTTTGTTTTTATTTTTCCTTTCTTTCTGCCTGGTTATGTAACTATTTTTGCAAACTTAGAAGTCTCTCTGTTTGAATGTTGAGTTTTATTTCTCAGAATGTTCCAATATTTCCCAAGGCATTCATTCCTAAATTAATAACATGGAGCAGGAGGGCAGTCCCTCATGGCAATTGACACATCTAACTTGCACTTTTATGTCTAATGTTTTGGTGCTGTGTTTTTCACCACTAGCATTAGAACCACTGTTTAATAATGTCTGATGACACTATTGCAATATATAAAGTAATACTTAAAATTTAGTACCAATCAATGTTAAAATAGCAATGCAACAGTCATCGAAATCACTCACAGAAAGTCTGGTGCCAAATAGCTTATTGACATGATGTGATTGATGTGATAGTGACAAATGTCGGCAGGTCCTTCTTTTTTAGCAGCCAAGATTATGCCACCAGTGGTGACACACAAACAGCATAAAGTCTAACTTCTATAAATCTCAAACAGGTAAACTATACAGTATCTTCTTTGGTAATACCTATGCCTATGATAAAACTACATTTTTTTTAAAAAATCAAGAAAATGGTTGACATGAAATTCAAGCCAGTATTCTCTGGTGAGGAGGGAGGGCATGATAGGAAAGGGGCATAGGGAGCACACAGGTGGATGCATGAGCAGGTAATGTTCTAGTTCTTAAGTTGGATGGTGGTGTGAGCCACCCACTTGCAGCTTCACGCTCTAGACTTGCCCTGTCTGCTACCATAGCACTAGACACATGTGGCAAGGGAGCACTTGAAATAAGATGTGCTGTAAGTATAAAATACACACTGGAGTTTGAAGACTTAGTATGAAAAAAAGGTCAAATGTCTCTTAATAAATTTTAATGTTGATTACATGTTGAAATGATAATATTTTGAGCAGTGTGAAGAAGAGGCGACAACGACCCCAGGACAGATCAAAGCCCATGCCGCTGTATCCCACGTGCCCAGCGCCTACGTCCCGCCGCTGTTGCCGCCACCACCGTGCCCAGGAGAAAGACTGAAGGTGATGCTAAAGGAGATAGAACCAACATGAAGGATGAACCACAGAGAGGATCCACGAGATTTTCTGCTAAGCCTGCTCCCCGAAAGCCAGAGCCCAAACCTAAAAAGGCCCCTGAAAAGAAGGCAGAGAAGGTACCCAAAAAGGAAAAGGGAAAAGCTGAGGCTGGCAAGGAGGGGAATAACCCTGCAGAAAATGGAGATTCCCAAACAGATCAGACACAGAAAGCTGAAGGTGCTGCAGATGCCAAGTGAAGCGTGTGCATTTTTGATAACTGTGTACTTCTGGTGACTGTATAGTCTGAAATGCTATTTTTTATCAAGTTTTATAAAAATGTAGACTTTGTTTTACCTTTTTTTTAAGCTATGTTGTTAGCACACAGAACACTTCATTGTGTTTTTTGGGGAAGGGCATATGTCACTAACACAATGTCTCCGAAGCTGGATTGACGTGTGGAAAACCCCTTTCCCTTCTAGTTTTGGGAGACTTGCTCTTGGCTCCCAGGAGGGGTGATTCCCTGACTTTGACACCCAAGGCACCTTGGCACAAAAGCCTTGTGGGACGGAAAAACAAATTCGTTTTTATGTCCTCTTCTCCTTTTCCACCTTTCAGCATAGACTTAACTCCCTTAAGCCCAGACACCTGTTGGGACCTGACCTTCAATAATTGGCTACCGGTGTGTCAGGCAATCTGGACTTTCCAGTGATGCCACTGAGATGGAACCCCTCGAAAAAGCAGTGGTTCCGTTTCTAGATTGTGGATCTTCAGAAAAATTCTGTCATTTTCATTTCATTTCCTGAAGGTCAGGGTCAACTCGTGAAACATTGTTAAACAACATGCTAAATGTGAAATATCAACCTCACTCTCAACTTTCCCTGTTTAGAGCATCAGATGAGGACTTCATTTGGGTTTTACAGTGGCTTTCTGATTTTGGGTAGTCCATTGAAGAAGGGAGTTTGAAAGTCACTGCATACTGTTAACGATTGTCTGCCCATGTCCTGCCTGAAATGCCATGATTGTTTATGGACAGTATCTTTAATACAGCTGGATACAGTTTGGCTTGGGGAAAAAAAGAAATAATATTTTATATATGTTTGGTTAAATGAAATATTTCAATTCATTTCACCTGTTTCTTTTTACTTTTTCTTTCTTTTTCGGAGTCAGGGTCGCCCTCTGTCACCAAGGCTGGAATGCAGAGTTGCAGTCAGCACTCACTGAAACCTCAACCTATCAGTTTTAAAAGATCCTCCTGCCTCAGCCTCCCCAGTAGCGTAGCTGGGACTACAGGTGCGGGCCACCACTCCCGGCTAATTAATTTTTGTAGAGACAGGGTCCCACTATGTTGCCCCGTCTGTTGTCCAACTCCTGGCCCGAAGTGATCCTCCTTCTTCGACCTCCCAAAGTGCTAGAATTACAGGCATGAGCCACAGCCCCTAGCCTTTGCCCTCTTTTTTTTTTGTTTGTTTTTGAGACGGAGCCTTGCTCTGTCTCCCAAGCTGGAGTGCAGTGGCGCCATCTCGGCCCACTGCAACCTCTGCCTCCCAGGTTCAAGTGATTTTCCTGCCTCATCCTCCCATGTAGCTGAGATTACAGGCACGCGCCACCACACCCAGTTAATTTTTTGTATTTTTAGTAGAGGTGGGGTTTCACCACGTTGGCCAAGCTGGTTGCAAACTCCCGACCTCAAGCGATCTGCCTGCCTCTGCCTCCCAAAGTGCTAGGATTACAGGCGTGAGCTACGGTGCCCAGCCCTTTTTCCCTTTTTAAAATGTGGTTACTAGAAAATTTAAAATTACATATGTGGCTCGCATTGTATTTCTGTTGGGAAGCACTGCTCTAGATGTTATTACCAATACAGTACTTGTGTATTACAGCAGTCGTGTATCACAGTATTAGTTATCACAATACTGTCTTTGCGATCCCTACACACGGGGCTGGCTTCAGGGGTGTGGGCAGTGCAGTCGCACAGGGCCCCACGTTCAGAAGGGCCTCGCCCTTGGTTTAACGCTCTGCTCTCATTGCCTTGAAACCCTTACTTTTACCTTTGAATTTGAGTTTTCTAAGCGAAGTCTCACAGGACAATGGAGACTGCGCCAGGGGCTTGAAGGCTCGGGTCAAGCCCGCCCCGCCTCCCTCCCTCCTAGGGATGACTCCCAGTGTCTCTGGCTGGGGCCTGCCTCTCGCTCGCCGCTCCTGCCCGGCAACGGCTGCCATTTTCCCCCCAGGCAAGGTCCTGGGCGAGGCTCCGGGGAGGGTCAGGGTGCGCGTCCCGCCGTGTGGTAGGGCGGGGTATGCTGATGGCCACGCATCCCTTCCCCGGGCTTCCCCGGCCCACCTGGATCTAGGGACTGAGCGCGACTGACGCAGAGGTCGCAATACCGCTGGGGGCTGCCTGGTGCCATGGGGTTGGGCCGCGGGCCCACGGGGAGAGACACCTGGTCAGACTTCTGCAGGCCTCTCCCCGCCAGGGAGCGCACGGCAGCTGTGCCCAAGTGCTACAGGCAGCGGAACGCACGCGCCCGGCGTCGCTGAGGGCCTGCGCCGGCCCCAGAGTATCCGCGTGCCCGAGGGAGCGCGCCCGCCTCTGGCTCCGAGCTTGGGGGAGGGGCGGCGGGGGGAGGGAGGATCCTCTTTCCCTGCTTCCAACCTTCCTGAGTCTTTGTTGTGCTGTTTGTCTCTTCTGGCTAGTCAGAGCAGCCTCTGGGGACAAGACGTAACATACGAATTGGGTAACTCGGTGATTCCACATTGCACAATATGAAGATAAATGGTAAAATTCGTGCTAATAATTTAAAATTGTATTTTTTCTTTATTTAGACATTTTCATAAGTAGCATATAAAAAGCACAAAAAGTCCAGAGAGAGAAGGCTAGAATCTAGGTAAAAGCTTTTACTTGCCTTTTGAATAAGGCATCCTGATTTTGCACTGGGCCCACAAATTATGTAGCCAGTCCTCCTTCCATAATCTAAATTTCAAGCACTCTAGGCTCTGACCACTACTTTTGGGTTGTCCAGAACCACAAGTCCAGCAACCCTTTGATTCCAATAGGACCTACAATTAATTGATCTTACCACCTTTTCTCTGGATATATATATGTGTGTGTGTGTGTGTGTGTGTGTATCTCCTGGCTTCCCTCCTTTCCGGCTTAAATTTCATTGTCCACTGTTATGGTCATTCCTGTGGATACACCCTGAACTCCCTTGCCACGTCTCCATTCACAATACCCATCTGGCCCACTCTAGTAAAGCCCAACTCTCTGCTCTGTGCGGTCTCTTAGGCTCCACTAGGCAGCCCTGGGTGCCTCACTCTGCAGTCTCCAAAGAGCAACAAGAGGGGAAGCCCTGGTGTGCAAGAGCTCTTCATACCTCTGCTTTAAAGTCATACTCCCCAAGTTCCATTGGCCGGCACAAGTCACAGGGCCAAGCTCAGCCTCAAAGGGTGGACAAATAGATTCCATCTCTTGATGAAAGAAGCTACAGAGTTACATTGTTAAGGGGCTCATGTACATAGATGGAGAAAATTTGTGGCAATTTTTTCAATCTACCACAGACTTTAAAAGGAAAGAAAGTATATCTTAATCTTTCTCCTCCCGGGAGATATGTTAGTTTCTGCAAATCCGACTACTGTCTCCGGGAACCTCAGTTATTGAGATAACAGGAAGGAGAGGGGCAACTTTGTCAAATCATTAGATTCTCCAGAATTATGTTGGTCTGGTTACCATACATAAGGTGACTACTGCTTAAAAAAAATTTTTTTTTTTTTAAAAAACTGAGACAGTGTCTCAGTTTGTTGCCCAGCTGGAGGGATTACAGCTCAGTGCAGCCTCGCCCTCCAGGGCTCAGGTGACCCTCTCACCTCAGCCTCTTGAGTAGCTGGGACTACAGGTACTTACCACCACGTTTTGCCATTTTGCGTAGGCTGATCCTCGAACTCCTGGGCTCAAGCTATCTGCCCGCCTCAGTCTCCCAAAGTGTTGGGATTACAGGCATGAGCCACCATGCCCGGCCCACACAAAAAATCTTTTAAACATCTATTGAGTACAATGTTTTGCATGGATTATAAAATACTTGCTCTATTTCCTCATTATCATTGAGGAAATAGAGACAAAGTAGTTAAAATATATGCATGAAGTCACACAAGTAGGAAGTGGCAGAATCCAGATTTGAATACAGGTCTGTTTCAAGTCAGAGCATGCAACCACTATGCTATGGTATCTCCTAATGCAGTTTGTTTCTAAAATAAGGCTGGCTTCATGTGGCATAAACGTGGTGATAAATACAGATGGTTCCTGACTTATGATAGCTTGACCTGGGATTTTTCCACTTTATAATAGTACAAAAGCAATACACATTCAGTAGAAACTGTACTTCAGGTTTTAAGTTCTGCTCTTTTCCCAGACTATGGTACTGGCATATGTGGTAGGACACTCTCCCATGCTGGGCAGCACCAGCGAGCCCCAGCTCCCAGGCAGCCACTCGATCATGAGAGTAGACACCTGATACTCTACAGTGGACTGTGTTGCCAGATGATTGTGCGCAACTGTAGACTAATGTCAGTATTCTGAGCATGGTTAAGGTAGGCTGGGCTAAGCTGTGATGTTCAGTAGGTTAAGTATATTAAATGCATTTTCAACTTGCATATTTTCAACTTACAATGGGTTTATTGAAACATAGTCCCATCCTAAGTTGAGAAACATTTGTAGTGTTTTTCAAAAAAGTTTCATTCTATAACTTTATTACATGTCAACTACATATCCACTTAACTTCTTTAGTGAAACATGATGAAATTATTTGTACATATTATATCCCAAGGAGTCAGAGACAGAGACATAACATATAATAGCATAGTAATGTTAGACCCCATACTAGATGGTAAAGTAGATTGTAAAAGTCATAACTTGTGTATTACCATTTAATGTACTTTTTAATCTTTTTTTTTTTTTTTTGAGGCAGGATCTCATTCTGTTGCCTAGTCTGGAGTGCAGTGGTGTGATCATGGCTCACTGCAACCTCAACCTCCTGGGTTCAAGCGATCCTCCCACCTCAGCTTCCCAAGTAGCTGGGACTACAGGCACACGCCACCATGCCTGGCTAATTTTTTGTATTTTTTGTAGAGACGAGGTTTTGCCATGTTGCCCAGGCCACTCTCCAACTCCTGGGCTCAAGCAGCCCTCCTGCCTCAGCCTCCCAGAGTGTTGGGATTATAGGCGTGAGCCACCACACCTGGCCTTAATCTTCAAAGAAAGAAAGATTGTTCTAAAATCTCAGAGAGATATTCTAAAATTTATTATTGAATAGGTAGGACATGTACACAGTACAGTAGTCCCCCATTATCTGTGATTTCACTTTCTGTGGTTTTGGTTACCGGCAGTCAACTGCCATCTGAAAATATGAAATGGAAAGTTCCAGAAATAAACAATTCGTAAGTTTAAATTTTGTGCCATTCTGAGTAGGATGAAGAAATCTCTTACTGTCCTGCTTTCTCTGTCTGGGATGTGAATCATCCCTTTGTCCAGAGTATCCATGTTGTATGTGCTACCAGCCTGTTTGTCATTTGGTACCCATCTTTGTTTTGAGATGAACAAACATAGTATACATAGGGTTCAGTACTATCCAAGGTTTTAAGCATCCACTGAGGATTTTGAAACATGTCCCCCAAGGATAAGGGGGGCTTCTATATACAATTTAAAAGGCACACATATATAGCAAACAGTTTGGTGGCTTTCCACAAGGTTTTTTTTTTTTTTTTTTTTTTTTTTTTTTTTGAGACGAAGTCTTGCTCTGTTGTCCAGGTTGGAGTGCAGTGGCACAATCTTGGCTCACTGCAGCCTCCACCTCCCAGATTCAAGCGATTCTCCTGCCTCAGCCTCCCAAGTAGCTGGGATTACAGATGTGTGCCACCATGCCTGGCTAATTTTTGTATTTTTAGTAGAGAGGGGGTTTCACCATGTTGGCCAGACTGGTTTTGAACTCCTGACCGCAAGCGATCCACCCGCGTTGGCCTCCCAAAGTGCTGGCATTACAGGGGTGAGCCACTGTGCCCAGTCGCTTTCCACAAGTTAAACATAAAATTTACATGTGACCTACCAATGCTGCTCCTTGGTATATAACAAAAATAATAACGAGCTCAAGCAAAAACTTGTACACAAATGTTCATAGCAACTTTATTTGCAATAGCTAAGAGGTAGAAACAACCCAAATGTTCATCAATAGATGAATGGATCAGCAAAGTGTGGTATAGCCATACAATGGAATATTATTTAGCTACCAAAAGTAATGAAGTACTGATGCAGGATACAACATGGATGAACCTTAAAAACCTTGAAAATATTTTGCTAAATGAAGCCAGACACAAAAGACCACACAATGTATGATTCCATTTATATGCAATATACAGAATAGACAAATCATAGAGACATAAAGCAGATTAATGGTTTCCAGTGGCTGGGGGGCAGAGGAGTGACTGCTTTATGAGTACAGGGTTTCTGTTTGGGGTGATGAGAATGTTCTGGAGCTAGATAATTGTGATAATGACATAACTTTGTAAATGTACTGAATGTCACTGAATGGGATACTTCTAATGATTACAATGGTAAATTTTATGTTATAGGCATTGTACTACAAAAAGAAGCCTGAAAAGGGGTACACAAGAATATAGAGTAAAAACTGAGAGGCTGACTTGGGGTTCACTGCCTGTGAGTTAGCACTGGTCTGCAAGGAGCACTCTCATTCAATAAAATATTGCTGTCTATACATATATTTTAAAAAACACAAAACGAAGACAGCAAAAAACCTTAAGTCTTCCTCACATCCCTGTCTTCTAGCACCTAACTGCTTTCTCCAGAAGTCACTCCTGCTATCAATTTGTTCTATATTTGTACTGACAAATTCTGTGCATCTATGAACACATATATTTATATTTAGTTTAACAATATTTTCATATAATTATAAAATATTGCAGTATCATATACCTACTGTATTTTTTTCCCTTTTGTTCCCCAACCCCTCCGTATGGAGATTCCTCCCTTTCACTACCGACACAGAACTAACCCATTCTTTTACATAACTATTCAATGTTCCTTTGTTTGAAAGTTTTAAAATTTGTTTATCCTCGTTTGATAGAAATTTCGGTGCTTTCCAATCTTTTGTTTTCTTTTACTTTACAAATATCTTGTGAGTAGTTACCCTAAATCAGGGATTAGCAGACTACAACCCAGGGACCAAATCTGATCCACCACTTGTTTTTGTCTGACCTGCAGGTTAAGAATAATTTTTCGTTTTTAAGTGGTTGAAAAAAGTTTTAATTTCTGTCGCTCAGGTTGGAGTGCAATGGCACGATCTTGGTTCCCTGCAACCTCCGCCTCCCAGGCTCAAGCAATCCTCCTACCTCAGCCTCTCAAGTAGCTGGGACTACAGGCACTCACCATCATGCCTGACTAATTTTTGTACGTTTTGAAGAGATGGCATTTCATCATGTTGCTCAGGCTGGTTTCAAGTTCCTTAACTGGAGTGATCTCAAAGTGCTGGGATTACAGGCATGTACCACCTTACCCCATAACCCACTTTTCACATGTATGAATGTATCCACAGGACAAATTTTTTTAAAGTAAAACTGTTAGGTCAAAGGCAATATGCATTTTATAATTTAATAAATATTACCAAATTGCTCTCCACAGAGGTTAAATCACTTTACACAGTTTGACCAACACTGTATGTTTTCAAACTTTTTGCTCTTTTACAATATGATAGTTTTAAAAAATGTATAGCACAAGCTATCATTTATGAGACAGAGATTTGAACCCTGATTGAATATTTACAAATATTAAGGAATTGCTGTTAATTTTTTAGATATAATGACAGTATTTTGGAACACTGAATAGGTATATTGGAAGATACTTTGCTTAGATATGATGATATTTTGGTTATATATTATTGAAAGATATAGACTAAAATAATTATTAATGAAATAATGCAATGTCTGGGATTTGCTTCAAAATAATAGAATGGGAGTGTGTGTGGGATGGGGTATGGATGAACCATGACTGACTATGAATTTATGATTGTCAAATCTGGGTGACGTGTACTCTACAGTTTTCTCTTCTTTTGTGTATGTTTGAACCTTTCCAAATAATAAAAAAAATTCACTTGCAAAAAAAAAGGAATGACCGAGAGGAGAGTAATTGGAAACAATGAATCCAGACAGTTCTCTTTAGGAATTTTGATATTTAAAAAAGAAGCGGAAAAAGGCCACTAGCTAGCAGGATCAACAGAAAGATATATTTTAAAAAGAAATTTAATTATTCAAGTATTGCATATGGGTGGAATATGCACAGCACAATGAATGATCAGTAAGTGAACATCCCTAAATATGAAAGAAAAGGTTTACTTATTGGATTTTTTGGTAAACATTTTGTTGATGTATAACTTACATATAGTAAAGTGCGTAAACATTAAGTATACTAAACTTGATGGATTTCAACAATGAGTTATCCCCATGGAACCAACACCCGAAGTCAAGAACAGAGTTGTAAATCACTGTGGTGTCTGCAGGGAAAAAAAAAAAAAAAAAGAATAGAGCTGGGTGTAGTGGTGTTTACCTGTAATCCCAGCTACTTGGGAGGTTGAGGCTGGAGGATCACTTGAACTCAGGAGTTTGAGGCTGCAGTGAGCTGTGAACATGCCATTGCATTCCAGCCTAGGTGATAGAGAGGGATCCGGTCTTTAAAAACAAAACAAAACAAAAACAAAAACAGAAAACATTTCCAGAATACTAGAAGCTTCTTCCTTATCTCCTTCCAGTCAAGCAGTCAATACTCCCCACAAAAGGTAAACTCTCTTGCCTTCTTTTGAACTTTATATAAATGGAATCAGTACAGTAGTGACTGTTTTGTGTCTGGCTTATTCTGCTCAAGATGATGTCTGGACATTCATCATGTTGTTGCATGTAAAGGGCATTCATTCTCTTTTTGATGTATACAAATACATAATAGTAGAACATTCTAATGTATGAATATAGCAACAATTTATCCATTCTACTGGTCATGGACATTTGAGTTTTTCCAGTTTGGGACTATTACCAACAGGGCTGCTATAAACACCCTAGTATATGCTTTTTGGTATACATATGCACTCATTTCTGTTGGGTATATACATAGGAGAAGAATTGCTGGATAATAGAGTATGCATCTTTTTCACTGGTGGGCACCACTTTTCCAAAGTAGCCGCATCAATTTCTATTCCCACCAGCAATGTATGAGAATTGTTATGATCAGTTTTTTAAAGTTAGACACTCCAGCAAGTGGACATCAGTATCTCAGCGTTGTCTTAATGTGTACTTCCCTGATGACTAATAATACTAAACTCTTTTTAAAAATATGCCTATTGAGCATTTGAATATACTCTTTGGGAAAGTGATTGTACAAGTCTCTTGTTCATTTTCCCCCTTGGCAGACTTTTTCATAGTGATTTGTCGGAGTTCTTTATATATTTTGGATCTGAGTCCTTTGTTGGATACACAACACACACACACATATAAAATAAATATTTATATTATTATATATTATATAAATAAATTATATATAACATAAATATTTTCTCTCTAGTGTATCCTCTATGTTCTTCTTCCTTCTCAAGATTGTCTTTGCTATTCTTCATTCTTTGTAATTTCCATATAAATTCTACTGAGCTTTTTTACTTCTACCAAAAGAAAAAAAAATAGGATTTTGAGTGACATTGCATTGAACCCAACGAATAATTTGGGAAGAACTGACATTTTTACAATATTGTGTCTTCCAAAGTATACATGTTAACTATCCCTCCATTTACTTAGGTCTTTAACATTTTAATTTAATTTAATTTTTTTTTTTTGAGACAGGGTCCCCCAGGCTGGAGTGCAGTGTCACGATCCCGGCTCACTGCAACCTCCGCCTCCGGGGTAACAGAAAAACCTGTTGACCAAGCAAAGTAAGTCTGAGTACTTATTTTAGTACTTACTTTTAAAGTAAGTGGGTAGGGCATAAGTTGTATTAGCCTTACTGCAGAAAGGAAGAACACTACCTTGATAGAGAATTAGTAGTATGTCAGAGGGAGATTTCGAGAATGGATATTTGTAGGATTTGGGGGATCTGGGCTCAAATGGTTTAAGATGGTCTTACAAAGAAAGAAACTGATGGGAATTATGCACAGTTTCTAACATTTAGAAGAGTTAGGATTAGTAGACACAGCGAAGTAAAGGTCTCCACGCAAGCCTTGATAAATAAACTATCATATACGGGAGCTTTTTGCCTATTTGAGCAGTCTGTTATCCTGACAGGAGAGTTCTTTGGCCAGATGAGCAAACTGTTTTCCCCAATATGTTAATTTCTTGAAGCAAACAATAAATGTTGGTTTACCACGTTATCTTCCTGGGCAAGAATTTCCTAGAAGACTGTGTCATGTTGACCCAAGTGGTCTTAGTCCTCAGTCAACAATACCAACTTCTTAGCCTGAAATCTCCTGTCTCATAAAAGTGGAGACCTATTTTTGCTGTCTGTCCTTTCTATACTGTAATTTTACTGTGGGTAGGGTGTAAATCTTATACTCCTGAATGTGGGGTTTGTTTATTTTTACATATTTGTAGCCAAATATATATTAATTATTACTTATAATATTTGCTTTTATTTTCTGCTTTTTAAAAACTTAATAGTGTATCACAATAATTTTCACGTTATATTATACAATCTTTATAAAAACTATTTTGATGGTTCTATTATCAAGATTGTTGAGGTTATATCATTAGCTAGATTCCAAGAAATTGAATCACTAAGACAAAAGGTATAAACCTTCATAATGTATATTCATAAATATATTATGAATATATATTCATAAATATTATCAATTGCTTTCCCACACTTGATCTTAGCCAAAAGGCTGAGAAGCCATCAATTGCTTTCCTAAATAATTTTACCAATTTCCACACCTTTCAGCCGAATATGAGGAGTCCCATTTTACCAAACTCTGTAACACTGGATATTAATATTTTAAAAAATACTTGCTAATTTGCTGTTGCAACTGTTATCTTATTGTTATATGGATTTATATTTGTTTGATTCCTAAAAATGTTCAGATTATTTTCATACACTTGTTTGCTGGTTCTATTCAATTCTTAAATTACTTGTTGTATTTTTCAAAATTGTACTCAGGTCATCAGGTGGAGAAAATTAATTAATCGCATTTCTCAGTTCATAGTTTATTGTCCTCACAGGTTAGTACAATTGTTCTCTTGAAATTTTTCTTTTTTCTCCCTTCTTCTCTGATTCCTACCATACATATTTATTCTTTTTTTTTTTTTTTTTTTGAGATGGAGTCTTGCTGTGTCTCCCAGGCTGGAGAGTGCAGTGGCATGATCACGGCTTACTGCAACAGCTGGCTCCCAGGTTCAAGTGATGCTCCTGCCTCAGCCTCCTGATTAGTTGGGTTTACAGGCGCCCACCACTACGCCTGGCTAATTTTTTGTATTTGTAGTAGAGACAGGGTTTCAGCATGTTGGCCAGGCTGGTCTTGAACTCCCAAACTCAGGTGATCCATCTGCCTCAGTTTCTCAAAGTGCTGGGATTACAGGTATGAGCCACCGCACCTGGCCCATACATACCCATTCTAAAGCATTTGTTATACATCCTTAAATATATACATTGCATGTATCCTTAGAAAACATGTATTATTATATTGTTTGTATATGCTATTTAATGAATAGAATCTAGTTATAAATCTCATTCTGTTTCCCCACTTTTGCACTTAACCCTATGTTTGTGAGGCCCATCAATGGTGTTTTATGCATATCTATTCCATCACTTCTTTCTCCAGCATTGTATTTTCATAGTGTACTACATATTAGTTGCAGCGACATTAGTTGCTGTAATAAACAAACCCCAAAGCACATAATGCTGAACACAAGTGAAGTTTATTTCTTGCTCTTGAAATCCAAAAAATGGGTATTCCTCATTGGTGTGTAGGTTTCTCCCCAGTGGTGATTTAGAGAACCTGGCTGCATCTATCTTGTGGCTCTGCCTTCTTTAACACGGCTTCCAAGATGGTCACATCCACCTGCATTGCACTGGCAGAAGGTGAAAGGCATAAATATCTTGTGTGAGAGGTTTTCATGGGCCTGGAATAGCAACATCATTTCCATTCATATTCTTTGACTAGACCTCAGTCAAATGGCTGTGCCTAACTGCAATGAAGACTGAAAAATGTAGTCTATTTGTGTGTCTTGGAAGAAAAGGAGATAGATTGAGCCACTAACCAATCTTGCCAGAGTGAGCAGCCATCATAAGGTTCTTCTCCATTTGTGATAATGAATACCTAGGTTGCCCTCACTTTCCCACCACTCAGATAAAGCCCACCACTCAGATAAAGGTCCTTGTACATTTCCTCCTAAAAACCTTTGTGAGTTCTCTGTGATAAACACTAACATTTGGTTTTGCCTATCTAATTTTTGCCATTCTGACGTCCATGTATAAAAGTGGTATCTTGTGATTGCATTCCTCTGATTACTAATAAATTTGAGTATCTCTTCTATTTTGGGCTTTTGCTTCTGTGAATAACTTGTTCTTTTCCGATGCTATTTTTTTTTCTATAGGGTTTCCTGTGGCGTTTTTCTTTTTATTGATTTGCATGAGTTTTTATATAACCTAGAAGATAATCACTCTTTTGTTTTAGATATTATAAACAAGTGCAGAAAGCACATTCTTCTCAAGTACACATTGAACATTTCCCCCAGATACACCACATGCTGAGACATAATCAAACCTTAACAAATATCAAAGGAATGAAATCCTACAGATTGTGTTCTTCGACTGTGGAATTAAGCCAAACATCTGTCATATGTAGCTAATAATACAACCCCCAACTGCTTTCAGATTTGGTAGGACTTCTAAATAACTTATGAATAAAAAAATCACATGAGATTTAGAAAATATTTTGAACTGAATAATAATGAAAACACAACAAACCAAAACTTGCAGGATCATTACAACTAAAACTTCTCAAATTTAAATCTATTGCTTCAAAAATATTCAGATCATAACTTCATTTGTTCTTGTCTAAATTCTTTTTTGATTTCCTGCATCACCAAACCTAACAAAATTAAAAGGCAGGATAAGAGAAAAACCACTTCTGAAAACAAAGATAAGGTGGAAGAACAACAATATATTTTAAACTAAGAAAAAAAAGCAAAGAAAACTGTAGCTTGACATATTTGAAAGGTTTGCATCATCTTGGTATATTATATTTGCTGTGTAAATAAGTATGTTAGAGAAGCTGATATAATTTCTTAATTTGATTCTTGTAATAAACATATATAATTTTATTTTATAAACTGTAGGATATCAGCCAGACAGTGATTAGAGGAAAATGTATGGCCTTCTTTTAGATTCCTGATTTTCAATTCTTAGTTTTTTTGTTTGTTTTTTTTCTTTTTTTGAGACAGAGTCTCGCTCTGTCACCCAGGCTGGAGTGCAGTGGCACAACCTTGGCTCACTGCAACCTCTTCCTCACAGGTTCAAGCGATTCTCCTGCCTCAGCCTCTCAAGTAGCTGGGATTACGGTGTGCACCACCACGCCCAGCTAATTTTTGTATTTTTAGTAAAGACAGGGTTTCACCATGCTGGCCAGGCTGGTCTCAAATTCCTAACCTCTAAAAAAAAAAAAAGACTAAGAATTGGCTGGGCAAGGTGGCTCACGCCTGTAATCACAGCACTTTGGGAGGCTGAGGCAGGTGGATCACTAGAGGTTAGGAATTTGAGACCAGCCTGGCCAGCATGGTGAAACCCTGTCTTTACTAAAAATGCAAAAATTAGCTGGGTGTGGTGGTGCACACCGTAATCCCAGCTACTTGAGAGGCTGAGGCAGGAGAATCGCTTGAACCTGTGAGGAAGAGGTTGCAGTGAGTCAAGGTTGTGCCACTGCACTCCAGCCTGGGTGACAGAGCGAGACTCTGTCTCAAAAAAAGAAAAAAAACAAACAAAAAAACTAAGAATTGAAAATCAGGAATCTAAAAGAAGGGCAATCAAATTAGGACCAAATAAAGAAAAAGCAAAGAAGTAATAAAGAGCAAAAATCTGTGAAATAGAAAAAAATTTGCAATATGGAAAATAAATCCAAACATTCATTCTTTGAAAAGGTTAAAACAATTGATAGGCCAGGCACAGTGGCTCATGCGTGTACTCCTAGCACTATGGGAGGCTGAGGTGGGAGGATCGCTTGAGCCAAGGCTAAGGCTGCAGTGAGCTGTGATCATTTCACTGTATTCAAGCTTGAGTGACAGAGTGAGACCCTGTATCCAAATAAATAAATAATTAAATACAAATTGAGAAATAGTAGTAAGACTAATTAAGAAAAACAAAGAGACAATATGAATTACCAGTATCAGGAATGAAAAAAGCAGGCCATAAAAACAGATGCTACAGATATTAAAATGATAAACAGATATTATAAAAAATGTATGCTAATAAAATTGAAAATTTGAAGGAAGTGAATCAATTCTTTGAGAAACCCAATTTACCAAAACAAACATAAGAAAAAGTACAAAATGTGGCCGGGCCCGGTGGCTCAAGCCTGTAATCCCAGCACTTGGGGAGGCCGAGGCGGGTGGATCACGAGGTCAGGAGATCGAGACCATCCTGGCTAACACGGTGAAACCCCGTCTCTACTAAAAATACAAAAAAACTAGCCGGGCGAGGTGGCGGGCGCCTGTAGTCCCAGCTACTCGGGAGGCTGAGGCAGGAGAATGGCATAAACCCGGGAGGCGGAGCTTGTAGTGAGCCGTACTACAGACACCGCACTCCAGTGCCACCGCACTCCAGCCTGGGCAACAGAGCGAGACTCCATCTCAAAAAAAAAAAAAAAAAAAAAGAAAAAGTACAAAATGTACATATACCTACATCTATTTTAAAAACTTCGATCCATAAGTAGAAACCTTCCCTCAAAGAGAATACTAGAGGAGAAAAAAGGGAAAATTTCTCACTTTTCAGGCCAGCATAACTTTGATATCAAAACATAACAAAGTTATTACAAAAAGGAGAAATTACAGACTAATGTCTCTAATAAATAATAGAAGAAGGCCAGGCGTGATGGCTCACACATGTTATCGCAGCACTTTGGGAGGCTGAGGCAGGTGGATCACCTGAGGTCAGGAGTTTGAGACCAGCCTGGCCAACATAGTCAAAGCCTGTCTCTACTTATTAAAAATATAAAAATTAGCTGGACATAGGGGCACATGTCTGTAATCCCAGCTACTTGGGAGGCTGAGGCAGGAGAATCACTTGAACCTGGGAGGCGGAGGTTGCAGTGAGCCAAGATGTCATGACTGCACTCCAGCCTGGGTGACAGAGTGAGACTCCGTCTCAAAAAAAAAAAAAAAAAAAAAAAAAAAAAAAAAAAGTTTTATCCAACTCCATTACTCAGGAAACCTCTTCAGAGCTCTCCTTGTCTGGAAGGCCCCTGACACCAACTCCAGGAGGCCAGAGCTTGGGTCTCAGTTGTACAAACTGGAGCTGGTTACTTAATCTCTTTGCGCCCAGTTTTCTTCGTCTGTAACATGAGATCTTGTTACCTAACTCACTGGCTCACAAGCTCAAAACAGAGCGAGAACATTCGAACACATTGCCGGGGGAGTGTAAACTGGATGTATTTTCTGGAAAGTAATTTGGCTAGATATATTCAGAAAGATTCAATTCCTGTGAGCTAGTAATTCCATTACTAGAAATTTATTATTGGCCCATAATCAGATATACAGACAAAAATGCAAGTAAAAAGGTGTTCGTGGCACTGTTGTTTTAATAGTAATATTTTTGTAAACATCTTGCAAGTCCAACAATCAGGGCATGGCCACCAAAATGATAACACATCTATTCTGATAAATGCAGCCATTACGAATTGCTGTAGCAGAATGTTTGGTAACATTGAAAAATGTCCATGACTTTATGGTAAATGAAAAGAAAAAAAGATACAGAACTCTTTGTGTGGTATGGCTCCAATTTTGTTTCATGAACTATATATGTCTATGGGCTTAGAAAAAAGACTAGTGGGAAATTTACTGAAAATCTTGTTGCTAGTGGTATAATTCTACATACATTTAAAATCGACATTTGAAATATTGTCCCAGCATTCCTCATAAGCACGTGTTGCTTTGTTAATAAGAGAAGCAAATATTTAAAAAGTAACCCAAATTAAAATTATTTGTGGGAAACTGCTTTGAAAATCATTGTGCTACACAAACGTGAGATGTAAGTGCATTTCTGGGGCTTTAGAAGCACAGATGGATTCCTGTTTAAATCAATACATTTGACTACAAGGAAGATAAATGGCTGAGTGGGTGGCCATGCTGGGTATGGCTCCTAAGTCGGGCGCTCTGCCTGCCCGCTCCGCCCCTGCAGCCCAGTAGTGAGAGTCCTGCCAGCCCTAACCCCTGTTTGTTTTTCTTCTCCCCCTGGATCCACCACCCAGCTCTCTTTCCTCTGGTAGGTATGAACGAGTCTGTCTGGTCTTGTCTGCTGAGTGAATCATGCCTCAGAAATGGGAAATGGCCTCAAGGCCAGGGCCTGTCTCCATGGAAGAGCTAGGACTAGCCTCAAATATGACATCAGCATGAGTGCTGAGGGTTTCGCTGCAGCTTCCAGGCTAGATGGCAGGCATGGGTGTTGTCATGTTTCTGGGCTTCTGGGCCAGGTCCTGATGGAATGCTAAAGTGATTTGACCAGACGCAGGTGAGGAGAAGGCTGCTTCTCCTGTGGTATGATTTGAGGGCATCCTTAGGTATCTCTGGTGCTGACTCACTCCCCTCCCATCCTGAACTCACCATTATAAAAACTCCTTTGCCAGGGAAGGCAACTGACAGGAGTGGACACGGAGGCTCCTGCTGAAATGCACGGGGATCGCACAGGGCAGCAACATCTCCTAATATTAGCACCGAGGCTCTGGAATCAGTCAAGCTTAGGTTTGGATCCCAACTCCACTACTGCTTGGGGACGTCCCTTGGTGCCACTGACACCTGTAAATGATGACAAAAAGCACTTACATATACAAAGCAGACACCAGGCACAATCCTAAGTGCCCTTCTATTAACTCACAACAACCTTATTAGGAAGTTACTCATAATCACATCCATATTACAGAGGAAGAAATTGAGGCACGGGGTGGTGAATTAACTTGCTCAAGGTCTCACAGGATCAGCACTAGGATAAGTCCACACCCAGTGTGGCTCCTTTGCTTTTAATGACCATGTTTGGGAATCTTATCGGTATCAGATGGGATAATAATAGAAACTATGACTTATTAGGGGCTTACTCAGTGCCAGGCACTGGACTAAATGCTATACAGGAATTTTCTCATTTGTTCATCCCAATGCATGGATGAGGCAAGAACTATTGTTAGGTGCTAACATCACCCTGGCAGGACAGCCAACTGTATACAACGCCCTATGTTAAGGGCTGGGCCTTCAGGAGATTGCTATGGCATAGTTAAAATGTGTCCATAATAACTGTGATTCATGGTACAATCATAGCTTGACGGAGCTGGAAGAAAGCTTAAAGGTCATCTGGTTCAGACTCATTTTTACTGATGACAAGAACCAGAGTGTGTGTGGGAGGGTGATGGGGAGGTTTATTCCCACAGGAGTTTTGGGAGAAGATTTAGTGAGATGATAACAACAGCCAGCACCTACTGAGTTTGGGTGCTGTGTGTGCTTGTGTGTTCATCTCATTCAACCCTCCGACCAGATGAGGGTGACATTATTATTATCCCAGTTTCACAGATATGGAAACTGAGATGTTGAGAAGTTGAGCAAGTACCTTGCCCAGCGGCACACAGCTAGCAAGTGGTGGAGCGAGGATGCTGCAGACTGGATTCCAGAGCTCGGGTGCTGAACCACCATGCTCAATGCCATCCCAGTTAGAGAAGGAGGTTAAAAGGCCTGGGAAGAAGCTGGACTAGGTGGATGGGAAAGGCCTTTGGAGACTATGAAGTCTTGTACAGACACAAGTAATTACTGGAAGGAGGTAAAGGTCCCAAGAGAGGTATAAAGTGGTATAGACTTCAGGACAAAATCAAGGAAGATGTCCAGGATGAGATGGCATTTGCTCCTGGGGTAGGAGTGAGGGCTGTCCAGAGTATGTGTGGGATGGGGGTGGGGTTTCCTCCAGCCCTTCCCCATTGGCACGGGATGGCTCAGTAAGTTAGTTAATTGGCTCCTTAGCCCAAGTGAAGTGACCAGGACCACAGAAAGCTTTGGGCACCTAAAGCTGGGGTCCTGACTGCAAAGAACATGATGGGTGGGGAGAACTGAGAGGGCACAGAAGGTTGGTAGCAGGTGGGGTCAGGGTGGCCAGACAGCCTGAGTTCAAATCCTGGTGTTCTCCCACCCTGTAGTTATGAGGCCACAGACAAGCTACTCCACAGCTCTCTGCCTTAGTTTCTTCATCTGAAGAATGGGAATGATAATAATGGTATGTACTTCAGAGGCTTGTGTAAATATAACATGCTCATCTGTGTGAAATGTTTACTGTGATGCCTGGCACAGACATTTCTGTCATTCTAAGCCCAGAATACCGATTGGTACCACTATCCAGAGAAGAATAGGGTTAGAACAAAGCAGACACACATCTATTTCAACGTACTTTCCTGGTAAACCTAAATCTGGCAGAGATGAATGGCTTCACAAAATAACAGACCAGCCAGCCCCTCTCCTCCATCCTTGGTTTTGTTTTTGCCAATCATTAGATTTGCTTTTCAGGGAAAGACAAGGAGAGTAGGAGACAGAGGAGGCAGAGGCCAGTGGGCTGCCAGTTCTGTGAAACCAGGCTGATAGACTTGTCAGTGGTTTCTGAGTTACCACTTTTATTTCTGACATCATCCTTGTGCAGCTCTGTCGGAATTTCTGAACTCTTGTGAATCAGCCTCCACAGTCCCTTGTATACTGTGGGTTTACTCTCCATTCTTAGAGGCAGACACATTCTTGCAGAGAAAACGCAGATGGGGACAAAGTCCTTTCTTGAGCAGGTTAATGGCAAAATAGAAGGATGACTATCACGGGGGCAGGAGGGGAGTAAGAGGAAAGAGAAACCAGTGTGTACTGAGGCACCCCTTCATAGGACCAGGCTTGGTGAAGAAGCTGGCATGTTCCTGTCACACCAGCCCTGCAAGGAAAGGATTTAACTCCATTGTACAGATGTAGAAACTGGCCCAGAGCCACAGCTTGTCCATAGATGTGGAAATCCCACCCAGATCTATTCAACACTAAGAGTCACCCTCTCTCTCTATAGTATGTGAAAGGGGTATAGGATTAAAACAAGTGTCTTTACTGGTGCTTGAAAAATAACATTTTTGGGTGCACTTTATCTGAGAAACTCCATTGACTCAGAGCTGCAGGCTGGGTTCACCTGACTTGGAAAAAGAACGGTCCATGGAAGGCATGGCAAATTCTGCTCATAGGCCACTATAATGCCTAGGAAGCAAAGTGCGGGGAAAGGTCAGTCCTGCCTTGTTTCCAGGTGGAAGGCTACAGTTTGTTGTCATCAGCAAATCAATCTCCATCAGGATATAGCTACTTGTAGTTATGTTTTACTATTGCACATTTGCTCAGTGGCTTTCTGTCCAGGGAGGGGGAAATAGGTCAGAAACACAAGGAACTATTTCTGGGTCCTGGCCTTTGGGAAAGCAGCCTTGTCCTGTTTACATATCCTCTCTCCAGATTTGCACAACCTGACCACAGAAACGTCACCCTCTAAGCCCAGGTAAACAGGCAACTAAATAGTCTCCAGTCAGCCAATAGCTATTAAGAAACCAAGAGAGCCCAGAAGCCTATACTAAGGAACTTTGATAAACACAGAAGAAAACAGCAGCCCAAGCCTCCTGACTTTGGGCTGCAGGAGCAAAGATGTATTCCCATCTTGGGGGGGAGGCCACACAATGCAAATTCTGAGCCCCTCTCCAGCATGACCCTTGGAGTAGTCACCCCTTATAGTACCCATCCAGTTACACCACCAAATTGAGGTAGCGAGGGCAAGAGGAAGAAGGAAGTCTCTTATTCAGCAATGAGTCTGGATGAATCAGGTCTCCCTTAGAAAACAAAACTGGAAGAAGGGGCCTGTGTCTGAACTTTTACATCATCTTCTTCAAAAAGTTGGTTGGGAGTAGAATGTAGAATGATTCAGGAACATAATAGGGTGAAAGGTTATGAGGAGAGGGTTTTTCTAAAGAGCCAGGCACTCTTCCAGGTCAGCTTGTGCCCAGGTAATCAAAGTGTGTTGGCAGGGGAGAGGGAGGGTGGTAGGGAGACGGAGACAGAGACATGGAGAGAGGAGACAGATGGTAGATGAGGCGCATGCTTGCTGTACGGAGCCAGAAAAGGAAGTCATCACACATCTGAATGTGTCATTGCCGAGTTCCCAGAGACCAAAAAGCCTGGGTCTGCCTGTCAAACATTGGATTTTCTTATGACCCTGAAGTCCCCAAATAAACCAGCCAGCTTCCCCCACTTCCCTATCAGCTATTTCAGAGATGCTACCAGTAGAATCTTATCTTCAGCCCTTATTGCCAATGCTGTTTTTGTTTGTGGTAAGGAGAAAAACAACTCTAGTGTTTCTGTAGGGATCTGCAATAAGTGGGTAAAGCTGAGCTGTAGAATGGAGAGAATTTGAGAAGTGACCCAAACCTCCACCAAAAGCTGCAACTGAGGTGAGGCCTTTACCTCCTGGAAATGGAATGGTGGGGTTCAAATAAAATAATGTATGTGAACTTGTTGAGCCGAGCCCTGTCCCTTGGAGCCACATAAATGCATTTGTTCTTTCTCTATGGCAAATTTTGTCCTTTGGGGAAGGGAGGAAGAGGGAGGAAGTCACTTTCATATTGAGCTTTTTGAGACTGTCCCTGCAGCTTCATCACCTACCATCCACTCCTACCATCCTAATCCAAGGCCTCTCCCCCTATCTACTCTTGCCTTCCAGAGTTTATTCTCCACGCAGCAGCCAGAGTGATCTTTTTAAGAAACACAAATAGCATCTTGTCACTTCCCTCTTTAAAACCCTTCATATGTCCCTATCACAGAGTAGACTTAAACCCTTTGCTATGGGTTATTAGGCCCTAACGTGTGTTGCATCCTCTGACTTCATCTCCTATCATTCTTCCTGTGGCCCACTCTGCTGCAGCCACACTGACCTTTCTGTTCCTGAGCTCACCAGACTGTTCCCTCCTCAGGGCTTTTATATTAGCTGTCCCCTTTGTATAAAATACCCTCTGTTCTTGTCAATTGTCATAGAGGTCTTGTCTGATCACCCAAACTAAATGAGTGCCCCCATCATTCTATTTCATTTGCTTCAGAGCAAATGGTAGTGATACCAGTTCAACTGATCTTGTCTATCGTTTGTTGACTTGTTTGTTCCATTACTGAATCCCTAGTGCTAAGCAGAGCCTGGCACATAGTCGACCTCTAGTATTCGTTGGATAAATGATCGTTTCAAATCCTAACAACAATCTTGTGATGTCTGCGAGAAAACGGAGGTTCTGCTGGCTCAGGATGCGATTCCTGCTCTGACTGAACGCGGGACTCGCTTTCCTCTCCAGGATACCTCGCTCCTTCCACCGCAAGCGCAGCTCCCCTTCGCTCCCATCTTTCTCTCACACTTAATCCCTTTCTCCGGGAACGTCAGGCCGTACTTCCAGTCCCTTCTCAGAGCCTGGTGCTGTGGCTCTCAAGCCCTCCCACATTTCGGGGACTCAGAGACGCCGCCCTTTTTCTGAAAGGGACCCTCCGAGTACGCGCAACCCCTTCCCTAACCCCGCATCAGGGGCAGAAAGAGGACCCGCACCGTCTATGGTAAAATAGGGTAGTCTCCTTAGCCTACCGGCTTAGCCCCCTCACTCCGCCCCCCTCCCTGGCTGGAGACCCTCAGGGCCGTGTAGGGGCCAGGAGGAGGTTCCAGGAGTCAAGGGCACTGAGGACATCCAGGCCCAAACTGGGGATGGGCCAACTGCGCGCAGAACCTTTCTCCACCCGGGCCGCGTGTGCCCGCCGGTCGGCTTAGGCGGAGACACCCCACTTAGCGTCCCTCCCGCTCCCGCCCTCTCCTCCCGGCCCTGTCTGCGAAAGCTCGCCTTCCTCCCCGCCCAAGTTCCGGCGCCGCTCCTGCGGGAGCGTTCCGCATCGCCCCGGGGGCCCCCACGCTAGGATCTCCGAAGCCGTTGGCAGCGCCTGGCACTTCTGAGCTCGGGGGACGAAAGCCTGAGGTTTCCTCCAGCCAGGGACGGCGAAGGGCGGAAAGCGCAGGCGGAGGCAGTGTTAGGCCTTAGGCCGGGTGGGCCGGGTCAGGCGAGACGCGCCCATCTTTCGCCATCCGGGGCGCGCGAGGTTCTCTCGGGACCCGGCCGGCGACCCGTACCTCGGGCACGCGCCTGTCGCATCCCGCAGGAAGGAGGGGTCCGGCCTGAGGCCCGGGGCGGCGGCCGCCATGGAGATCCCCTCGGCCCAGGGTCGGCGCCTGGGTCCTGGCGGGCGGCCCTGACCACCTTCCTGCCTGCTAGGGCTGGGTCGCGGACGTGCCCCTCGCGGCACTCGGCCTCCTCCGCGTCTCCGCCTTCCCCGGGCCGCACTGCTGCCTGGGCGCGGCGGCGGCGACGGCGCCCTGTTGAATGGGCTGTGAGGGCCCAGGTTTGAAGCGCTGGCGAACGCGGCCTCCGGGGGCGCACAGCAGCAGCAGCGGTGGCGACCAAACGGGTGTTGGAGTTGGCGGCGGCCATGGAGGGCCTGGCTGGCTATGTATACAAGGCGGCCAGCGAGGGCAAGGTGCTGACTCTGGCCGCCTTGCTTCTCAACCGGTCTGAAAGCGACATCCGCTATCTGCTTGGCTATGTCAGCCAGCAGGGAGGGCAGCGCTCCACGCCCCTCATCATCGCAGCCCGCAATGGACACGCAAAGGTGGTACGCTTGCTCTTAGAACATTACCGGGTGCAGACTCAGCAGACTGGCACCGTCCGCTTCGATGGGTAGGTACATCCCAAGCCAGCCTCCTTTCCGACGCGCGCGGACTCGTTAATTCACGGGCCCTCCCCTCCCTCACCCTCTCTTACCCTCTCTTCATGTAGGTACTCACTTCTCCCCTTTTTGTACCTCCTCCTGCCCCACTAATGCCCACTTCATCTTCCAGGGCTAATACTCCATTCCATGTTTTGCTGCCCGTCCTCATCAGCCCCCTACCCCTTATTCCCTCTGTGGGAAGATAACCACACCCTCGGCCTTGAGATCTAATAGATAGTCGTCTTCTCTACTAGATAGTCTGTTAACAAGCCATTTGGAGGAGGTGGCTGCCTTTCCAGGTTTTACTTTTAGTGGAACTGGTGTTGTAACTGATCAGAAATTAAGGAGGTCAGCAGTTAACATTGAAGAACTCCGAAAGAGTTATTTGAGCATCCATTTTTACCCGCTTCAAGTGAGTGGTTCCGTAAAACCTTCAGTGGGCTGCTGGGCGTTAGTGTCAAAATAAGCACCTAGAACCAGCAGCAGCTGCAGCCTCGTGAGGGATTGTCACGCAGCCAGACATCTCAAGACATGATTCCGATTCCTCCACATTGCTCGGTGTAGATATATTGGCTACAAAAATGGCATTGGACCTGATGTGGGAGATGATGCCATTCTTAAATTACATCTTACCCTGTGATGTTGTGGAGAAGGTTGATCATTTACTGTTAGTCGAGGTGGGAAGTTTAAAAATGCACACTGTTATGCCTAAGATTTGCCCTTGGAGTTTAATTGTACGAATTTTTGGGTAATTGACCAGAATTGTCAGGTTTGACATTATCCTCTTACTTTAACATGTTTTACAGATTACATGTAATTATAACATGTTTTACAGATTACAACTGCAGAATGATTTTGCTACATATGTTTTGGTTGACTAGTGCTAGTACATAAGCTATTTTAGCATTTTTTTTTCTTTTGAAGTCAATAGGGTCTGAGCATAAAAATATATTTCTTTAGTTTTGGTGATTAAAAACTGCCTGGCTAAAACTCGATTGAAAAAGCATTTCTTCTTTAAGATGACTAGGGAAATGTTCTGTTTCGGTTGATTCTTTTTTAGGTTTAAACAATGAAAGCTTTTTCTATTTTAGATGAGTGGAAAATATTCATAGCATTACATCTTAATGAAATGGTAGCCCATGGGTAATGACTTATATTACGGGTATCACCATTATACACATTAAGGAGATGTTTTTTTTTCATGTTGACCAAAGATGGCAACCTGATTCATGTTTGCTTTTCCTTACTGGCTTCCGTGTCCTCTCTATAACTCCTTGCATTCCCGCACTTAGAGAAGGAGTGAAGCACAGTGACCTCTGAACCTCCAGTACCATTTCACCTGTATAAGCACGTGCAGTCATTGAGATATGAATTTCTGTAATAACAGCTGCTTGGGAATACTGCTGCTGAGGCAGTGTGCATAAGGGAGAATAGTGGGGAGAAAAAAGAGTTAAGAATTTCGAAAGGTTTTGCTTATTGCCATTTTTTCAGTCATCAAAGATGTTTTGAGGTGGCAATTAAAAGAATCTGAAATGACTAGAAATGTAGCATTGAGCCTGTGTAGTGGCTTATCTTGCCCAATGTTCTGTACTGGCCAGAGAAATTAATGAGTTTGGTAAGTAAACATTTATTGAACACCTACTGTGTGCTACGTTCTGTGGTAGGGATTGGATATGCAGAGATGAATAACATACTCTTCTGTCGTGGAGGATGACAGTCTGGGTGTGGGGAGAGAAATTAATACATGAGTATTTGCAGATGCCATGCCATTTAGGGTTGTAGAAATCATTTGGACTACTGAGGGAAAACAGGGAAAGGAAGTGCTCAGTTTTATCTGGGGGGGGAATCTGGAAAGGCTTCACAGAGAAGGTGATGTTCGAGCTGTGTTTTAAAGAATAGCAGTGGAACATGAAGAAGGGGGACAACAGCTTGATGCTCTTGCAGTGACTAGTGTTTCAGTGCTGTTGCAAGAAGGGATTCAAGTTGGAGCAATTAAGAGAGAGATTGTGGGAGACTGGAGAGAGCTGGAGACCAGATGATCCCTGTATAAAGTACTAAGAGTAAGACTGGTGAAACTGCAATCTCAAATGTTTCCATCATTTATGATTTCATCTCCTTGATTACGTATATTAGTTTAGCTTATGGATTATTACAGTTATGAATTAGCTGCTATGTAAAAATAGTTTAGTCTTTATTAAATGCTTATGATGGGCCTAGCCTCTGTCATGTTCTGGAGGAAATGTAAGGTACAGGAAATCTAAGGTTTCTACTTTTGAGAAGCTTACAAATTAATTAATAAAAGAGGTATTGAGGTTCCTGGTCCTCTTTGCCCATTCACACCCTCTGTGAGATTATTTTGCCGTTTATCCCAGTCATTTTAGCATTTTAGAACCAAAAAAGAGTGTGATGATTTCACTTTGCATTTGTTTCAGACATTGTGAAAATGTTAGCCTGAGTACATTAACAATAGAAAGCTGACTTGACCCTTGGGGGCTGACCATTGAAAAATACATAGCCAGCACTGCCCCCCTCCCCAACCCCAACCGTTGGCACTTGAGACACATGGCCAGGTAGGGAAGCTGTGTGCTGAAGTAGATTAGCGTTTCTAATTTTTAGTCATTCATGTGCTATCTTCACAATTTTTGGCCAGATTGTTCAGTAACTATCCTGCTGTTTACTTAATAAATATATTTTCTTTAAATTGTGTGGTTTTTTTTGATAGTTGTCTTTAGAATGTTTTACTTCTTAGCTTCATCCTGTGTAATTATGGGTTTGCTGTGTGTTGTGTGTGTGTGCGTGAGAGACATACATTAAAATAAATATTAACGAAAGTTTTAAAAAGTCTGTTTTACCTAAAAACTTCTATAATACCTTAGGAAACTAAAGTGGATTCATGGTAGAGCCTCGAGGGGAAAGGGACCACCCACCTAGAATAAATAGCCATTAATATATGAGTTCTTGTTCACATTTTTAGGAGTAACATTTGAGATTATTTTACTTGTGGCTTGACATGTGAACACCATGTTGATATAGATGAGTGGACAAGAAGAAAAGTCATATGAGTGGGAATGAAAGAAGATCCCTTAGTTGAATAGTGGGAAGCTGTTTGTTAAGAATGTTATAAAAATGGAACAGAACAAGGGGGAGGTGTCATGTGACCATGGAACATTGTGCTGGCCTGAGTTCTGAGGGTCTGGCTGCTCTCTCCCAGAGTTTGTGAAGACCACCTGTCCTTGAAGGGGTTTGCTGATGTGAATGGGGAGAATAGGACCTCCGATAATTTTGAGGCTTTTTGTTGGGTGTTGTTACCTTTAAAGTCAGTGCTAGTACTAATATTTCTGATAAATGTTCAGGTAGAGGAAAGGCATGAGGGGCATGCCAGTATTTGACTTCATTTAGAAAGTCATTGTCAATATATATTTCAAGGAATTACATTTCATGTAATACATGATTTTTAAGGACCTTGGTTAAAATAAAGTGTGGATCATTTATATTTAATGAATTTTTATTTCCCTTTCAAATGTTTGAACCAGGCATTTCTATTTCAGATTGAACCAGGTAATAGATGAGCTCAGCCTTGTGATCAGAAATGTTATCTCTTATTGTGAAAAGTTTCCATCATCTGATGCATACTATTTGTTTTAAAAGGTGAATATCAGATTATAGTTTCTTGATTTGAAGATGAATACATAATAGAGAACTTGCATTGTAATTTTGGACTGGGCCTAGAAAGATAATTGCTTTATAGTGCTTCTCCTTTAGGAACTTAGTAAATATTGCATTAATTTTATTTTATCTTTAATTTCTGTTAAATGTATTTGGTGTTTTGAGGCAGTATAGCCTTATAATTTCAGCTAGATTTTATAGATGGAGGAATGTCATAAATGTTAGTATTATAATTCTCTTTAATCTGTGTAATATTTTGATTTAGATGTAGAAATTCTAAATTTACCAAGGCTAACGTTTCTGAAGGACCAGTCTCGTGAAACATTCTGCATTGAATTCTTTTGTCATAGAATATCTTTAAAATTTTTAATTGCCTCAATAGAAATAGGTAATTTGAACTTTTTTGAGGCTCCTGTCAAATGACTGTAGCTCAAGGGAAAAAATGGAAATTAATTAGACTATCCAGGAAAAATATTAAATTGACCAAGTAGTTTCCGTTATAAAAACCAAGTGAATACTTGTAATTTAATTTTTACTCTTACATCATAGATTCTGAGAAGTTTGAGATCAGAAAAATATTTTAATCACTTTTTGTCTCTTATCTCTAAAATGAGGGTAATGCTTTTCTTGTAGGGTTATTGCTAGGGTTAAAGATAATGTGACTGCCTATTTTAATCTAACATTTCTTGAGTTTGAAGTAGTTTAGATTCCTGTTCCCTGGCTTTTAATAATTACATATCTTAAAAACCAGGCCAGTTGCAGTGGCTCACACCTGTAATCCCAGCATGTTGGGAGGCCTAGGTGGGGAGATCGTTTGAGCTCAGGAATTTGAGACCATCCTGGGCAACATAGTGAGACCTCAACTCTACCAAAAAAAACAAAAAAAAACCAAAAAAACCCAAAAAAGTTAGTATGCAGTCTCAGCTACTCAGGAGGCTGAGGTGGGTGGATCCCTTGAGCCTGGGAGATCTAGGCAGCGGTGAGCAGTGGTGCTATGGCACTGCCATGAGCAGTGATTGTGCCACTGTACTTAGCCTGTGCAACAGAGCAAGACCCTGTTTCAAAACAACAAAACAAATCCAGTGCAAGGAAACATTGTAACTATGTAATTGTCACTATGTATTAACTTTGTATTTTTTTATTATATTAACAATCAGTTTGGAAATGTTCTTTAAATTGAAACAAATGTTTGAACAATGATGTGTACTGTGTTTCCTTACCTTTGATGTATTTTATGGTATTCCAAGTACTTTTGTATTTTTAATCTTGTAAACTTTTTTTTTTTTTTCTTGAGACGGAGTTTTGCTCTTGTTGCCCAGGCTAAAGTGCAATGGTGCAATCTTGGCTTCCTGTAACCTCCACCTCCCGGGTTCAAGCAATTCTCCTGCCTCAGCCTCCCGAGTAGCTGGAATTACAGACATGTACCACCACACCTGGCTAATTTTGTGTTTTTAGTAGAGACGGGGTTTCTCCATGTTGGTCAGGCTGGTCTTGAACTCCTGACCTCAGGTGATCCGCCTGCCTCGGCCTCCCAAAGTGTTGGGATTATAGGCGTGAGCCACTGCGCCCAGCCCTCATATAAACTTTTTATTTATCTGCATAATAGTTAATATTATAACTATAATGTAATAGTATAATAGGGCATAATGATAGTACCTACCTCATAGGATTATTGTGAAGATTAAGTGAGATATTTTGCATATTCAGCAGTGAATACAGTGCTTGGCACTGTATTTGGTATAAATTACCAAAGTTATTTGGTATAAATTACTTGAATTGAAATTACTTGAAATTGAAATTACTTGAAATGAAAGTATTTGGTATAAATTACTTATATTCATTTAAACTGTTTTTCTTTGAAGTCATTTGTGCCTGTTTTTGTTTATAATTATATCTGTTTTTTTTAGAGGAGGTATATCTAGTAAAGTGCATGAATCTTGTGTACAATACTGTACGATGAATTTTTAGTATGTTTACATCCATCCAGTCACCTTCTAGATCAATGTGTAGAACATTTTATCACTCTGAAAGTTTCCCTTGTGCCCCTTCCCAGTTTCCTCCCTTTCCTTCCCAGAGGTAAAGATTATTTTGACGTCTGATAGGGTGTGGCTATGTCCCACCCAAATCTTATCTTGAATTCCCACATGCTGTGGGAGGGACCCGGTGGGAGGTAATTGAATCATGGGGGCAGGTCTTTCTGGTGCTGTTCTCGTGATAGTAAGTCTCATGAGATCTGATGGTTATAAGGGGAAGATTCCCTGCACAAGCTCTTTTTGCCTGCTGCCATCCACGTAAGACGTGACTTGCTGCTCCTTGCCTTCTGCCATGATTGTGAAGCCTCCCCAGCCATGTGGAACTGTAAGTCCAATAACCCTTTTTCTTATGTAAGTTGCCCAGTCTCGGGTATGCCTTTATTAGCAGCATGAAAATGGACTAATACAACTTCTGTCACCACAGATTAGTTTTGCCTGTACTTGAACTTCCTATAAGCAGAATTATACAGTATGTACTCTTTTTGTCTGACTTTTTTCGCTTAAAACAGTGTCTTTGAGATTCATCCATGTAGTTGCATGTATCAGTAGTTTCTTTTTTTAATGATGTGTGATATTCCATTGCATAAATATACTACAGTTTGTCCATTTCCTATTAATATTTTGGTTGTTTCCAGTGTTTGACTGTTATGAATAAAACTGCAGTGAACATTTGTGTATGTTGTTTGGTAGACATTTGCATTTAGTTATCTGGTATATATCAAGGAGTGGAATTGCTGGGTCATCAGGTAGGTGTATGTTTAACTAACAGATATTGCCAAATAGTTTCCCCAAAGTTCAACAACCAAATTACATTCCTACTTGCAGTTTCCCCCAGCAATGAGAATGTCAGTTGCCACATCTTGCTCAACACTTATTATTGCCCTGTCAGTCTTGTTAAATTTAGCTATTCTGCTGGGTGTGTATATTGGTAAACTGGTTTTAATTTGCATTTCCCTGTTAAGTAATTATCTTGAGCATCTTTTCATATGCATATTGGCCATTTGGAGGTCTTTTGTGAAGTATACTTGTTCAGTCTTTTTTTTTTTTTTTCTCCTTAAATTGAGTAGAGACAGGATCTTGCTGTGTTGCGCAGGCTGATCTTCAACTCTTGGCTCAGACAGTCTTCTTCTTAGCCCCCCACAGTGCTGGGATTACAGTTGTGAGCCACTGTGCCTGGCCACTTAATCACTTTTTTTATAATGTTTTTTGATTAATGGAAGTTCTAGTTTTAATGAAATCCAATAAAATACTTCCTTTTTCTTTAACAGTTAAATTTTTTTTTTTTTTTTTGGTATTCTGTTCAAGAAATTGTGATCAACACTAAATTCATTAAGATAGTCTATGTTTTTTTTTTTGAGAAGCTTTTATTGTTTTGCTTTTCACAGTATAGGTCTATACTGTGTCTCTAATTTTTGTATGTACTGTGAGGTAGGAATCAAGGTTAATTATTTTCCATATAGATGATCTTGTTGCTCCAGAACTATTTATCAAAAAGACCATGTTTTCTTTTTTTTTTTTTTTTTTTTTTTTTTTTTTGAGATGGAGTCTCGCTCTGTCGCCCAGGCTGGAGTGCAGTGGCTGGATCTCGGCTCACTGCAAGCTCCGCCTCCTGGGTTTACGCCATTCTCCTGCCTCAGCCTCCCGAGTAGCTGGGACTACAGGCGCCCGCCACCTCGCCCGGCTAGTTTTTTGTATTTTTTTAGTAGAGACGGGGTTTCACCGTGTTAGCCAGCATGGTCTCGATCTCCTGACCTCGTGATCCGCCCGTCTCGGCCTCCCAAAGTGCTGGGATTACAGGCTTGAGCCACCGCGCCCGGCCGACCATGTTTTCTATGTGAATTTCCCTGGAGCCTTTGTCAGAAATCAAGGGATTCTATATGTGTGAATCTATTTCTGGAGTGTTTTTTTTTTGGTCTATTGATAATATTATTCTGTCCCCGTGCCAGCACTTAATTTTAATTACTGTAGTTTGTCCTCTAGCTTTATTTTTCTTGAAGATTATCTTGGTTGTTTACATTTCCGTATTCTTTTTAGAATTGGCCTGTCCGTTCGTTCGTTCTTTTCTTTTCTTTTCTTTTCTCTCTTTCCCTTCCTCCCTTTCCTTCCTCGCCTTCCCATTTTAGAGAGAGGGTCTCGCACTGTTGCTCAGGCTAGAGTGCAGTGGCCTGATCATGACTCATTGTAGCCTCGACCTCTTGGACTCACACACACACACACACATACATACATACATATACCACACAACCTGCTGGGATTTTCATTTGGTTTATATAGACTCTATAGATCATTTTGGGGGAGAATTGACATCTTAACATTATAGAGTCTTCTGGATCATGAACATGGAATATTTTCCCATTTATTTAGATTTTCTTTACTTATCTCAGGAGTGCTGCTTTGTAGTTTTCAGTGTAGAAGTCATGCACATTTTTCATTAGATTTATTACTATTTATTGGTATTTTCTGATGCTGTTGCAAGTGATATTTTTTTGACAGTAAATAAATGTTTATTGAACTTTACATAATCATGACAATAAAAACATAATAAGTGAATTTTAATTAAACTGAATTGTTTGCAAAACATATAGTTGGCATCACTGATGTAGTGTCTTATTTTCTTGATTCATTCTTTTTTTTTTTTTGAGATGGAGTTTTGTTCTTGTCACCCAGGCTGGAGTGCAATGGCGCAATGTCGGCTCACTGCAACCTCTGCCTCCTGGGTTCAAGTGATTCTCCTGCCTCAGCCTCCTGAGTATCTGGGATTATAGGTGTGTGCCACCACTCCTGGCTAATTTTTGTATTATTAGTAGAGAAGGGATTTCACCATGTTGGCCAGGTTAGTCTCGAACTCCTGTCCTCTGGTGATCCACCCGCTTTGGCCTCCCAAAGTGCTGGGATTACAGGCATGAGCCACTGCACCCAGCCTGATCCATTCTTTAGTTAAAAAAAATCAATTAACAAATGCATTTTTAAAAATAAAAATTAAAAAAAATAATAATTTTAGGAGCCTTCTGATCTTTTTTGAGGTATATCTTACCTACAGTAAAATACAGAGATCTTAAGTATGCAATTTGATGAGTTTTTTCCCTAAATATCCGTTCATGTGGCTGCCACCCAGATCGAAATATAGGACATTTCCAGTACCTTCAAGTCTCTTCCCAGCCAGTCCTAGCCTCTTCTTTGTAGGTAACACTGTTACTGAGAAGGCTTTTGTTTACAAATATTTTGTGTCATTATTTGAAACTGAAGAAGTAATTGCTTAAATTATTATAAAATGAGTATTTTCAGTAGAAGTGATAAAGGGTATTGTTTTTTGTGTTGATGTTAACTGGGGTTAAACCGTGATATTTATATGTCTTAGTCTGTTCTGTGGTGTTATAACAAAATACCTGACACTGTAATTTATGAACAGAAATTTATTTCTCATATTTCTGGAGGCTGAAATCTTCAAGATCCAGGTGCTGATAGGTTCAGTTGTCTGGTGAGGGCCGTGTCCTCCAGAGGGGAGGAATGCTGTGTCCTCACATGGTGGAAGGTGAAAAGGTAAGCCAGTGGAATGTTGCTAACACCTCTTTTTTTTTTTTTTTTTTTTTCGAGATGGAGTTTTGCTCTGTTGCCCAGACAGTGCAGTGGCACGATGTCAGCTCACTGCAGCTTCTGCCTCCCAGGTTCAAGCGATTCTCCTGCCTCAGCCTCCTGAGTATTTGGGATTACAGACATGTGCCACCATGCCCGGCAAATTTTTGTATTTTTGGTAGAGATGGGGTTTCACCATGTTGGCCAGGCTGGTCTTGAACTCCTGACTTCAAGTGATCTGCCCACTTCAGCCTCCCAAAGTACTGGGATAATAGGCGTGAGCTACCACGCCAGGCCTAACGCCTCTTGTATATGGTCCTTAATCTCATTCACAAGTGGAGGAGCCCTCATGACCTAATCACCTCTTCAAGACATCACCTCTTAATGCTGTTCACATTTGGCAACACCTGAATTTTGGTGGGGACACATTCAAACTATAGCACCAGGAGCATTATTCTCTTTTCCACTTCGTGGGGGATATAATTTGACCAGTGTTGTAAAGTTGTATAGTGAGAAGCTCACTAGTGAGGTTTTTGGTATGTATATTTAATTGCCCTAGTGAATGTTCCTTTGATCAACCTTTCTTGTTAACGCTTCCAAATATACTTACTGCTTCTAGCACAGTAGACTATCTCCAGCAAAAATCTACTTATCAGGTGTTTTGGTTAGTGGTAAAAAATTGAGAAATTGAGGTTGGGGAAAAATTGACAGTAGAAAGGTGGGAAAGATTGGACTCTAGCAATAGTCTAATTTTGTACGTTAAGTAGTGAACCTAGCACATATCAGATGTTTAGTAAGTAAGTGATAAATATGAAACCACAAGTCCAGTCATGTCAGAAGATATCTGCTTGGTTTTCCAAAAGTGTGAATTATTTCCTGCTTTTAGTTTTTTCCTATAGTGGTTGATTGAGGAACACAGATGAGCATTATATGCACGCATATATACATATATGTTTTTAAAACTTTTAAATTGGAGCATAATGTAACTTAGAGAAAAATGCACTAATTATAATATATAAAAATTTCACAAAGTGAACATATTTGTTTACTAGAGTCCCCTTTGTGCTTTCTTCCATTCACTCCTCTCCCCAAAAGTAACCAGTATCCTCACTTCTAACACTGCAGATAAGTATGTAAATGTAATAATATAATATGTGCTGTATTCATCTGACTTCTTTTTCTCAGCATCAGGTTTATGTTACCTATTCATATTGTGTAGGGAGCAATAATTATTTCATTCTCATTGCTGTCGTGTAGTACTCAATTAGCTTAGGGGAAACTTAATCTGCAGTATTTTTTTCTTCTTAAAGCGGCTTTAATGTAGGGTTGGGGTGGCTTTCCTAATTGTCAGAAACTGCTTGCTGCCTGGAGGCTACTGGGAAGGAGGAACATGTTCTTCTAGGAACCAGTGAATCAACTTGGTGATGAAGAAGCTACCTCCATACATTTCCCCTGTGCCTTCTGAAATGTATTTACTTTTGCTAGTAGAAAGTTGTTGATTTTTCAGGTTTGTTTTTTAGGGTTATATAGTAACAGTAATAGCTAGCATATATTGAGCTTTATATTAGGTACAAGTACTATGCAAAGTGATTTCCTTAAATTACCTGTTTTTATTTTCATGAGAACTGATGTTTTATTAATGTTCTGGAGAGTGAGGTCTTAGTCGGTGCAAGTGAACACATCCTTTAAACGTATGTTAGGCTGTGGCCTCCATTATCTAACTGCTTATTCTTTTCATGTGTAGGTATGTCATTGATGGTGCCACTGCTCTTTGGTGTGCAGCTGGAGCAGGACATTTTGAAGTTGTTAAACTTCTAGTCAGCCATGGAGCCAACGTGAATCATACCACAGTAACTAATTCAACCCCCCTGCGGGCAGCATGCTTTGATGGCAGACTGGACATTGTGAAATACTTGGTTGAAAATAATGCCAACATCAGCATTGCCAACAAATATGACAACACCTGCCTAATGATTGCAGCATATAAGGGACACACTGATGTGGTCAGATACCTTTTAGAACAACGAGCTGATCCCAATGCTAAAGCACATTGTGGAGCCACAGCATTGCACTTTGCAGCTGAAGCTGGGCACATAGATATTGTGAAAGAGCTGATAAAATGGCGTGCTGCTATAGTAGTGAATGGCCATGGGATGACGCCGTTGAAAGTAGCTGCCGAAAGCTGTAAAGCTGATGTCGTTGAACTGTTGCTCTCTCATGCTGATTGTGACCGAAGAAGTCGGATTGAAGCTTTGGAACTCTTGGGTGCCTCCTTTGCAAATGACCGTGAGAACTATGACATCATAAAGACATACCACTATCTATATTTAGCCATGTTAGAGAGGTTTCAAGATGGTGATAACATTCTCGAAAAAGAGGTTCTTCCACCAATCCATGCTTATGGGAATAGAACTGAATGTAGAAATCCTCAGGAACTGGAGTCCATTCGGCAAGACAGAGATGCTCTTCATATGGAAGGCCTTATAGTTCGGGAACGGATTTTAGGTGCTGACAATATTGATGTTTCTCATCCCATCATTTACAGGGGAGCTGTTTATGCGGATAACATGGAATTTGAGCAGTGTATCAAGTTGTGGCTTCACGCCCTGCACCTCAGACAAAAAGGTAACAGGAACACCCACAAGGATCTTCTTCGATTTGCTCAAGTTTTCTCACAAATGATACATTTGAATGAAACTGTGAAGGCCCCAGACATAGAATGTGTTTTGAGATGCAGTGTTTTGGAAATAGAACAAAGTATGAACAGAGTGAAAAATATATCAGATGCTGATGTCCACAATGCTATGGACAATTATGAATGTAATCTCTATACCTTTCTGTATTTAGTATGCATCTCTACCAAAACGCAGTGCAGTGAAGAAGATCAGTGCAAAATTAACAAGCAGATATACAACCTGATTCACCTTGATCCCAGAACTCGTGAAGGTTTCACCTTGTTGCATCTGGCTGTCAATTCCAATACTCCGGTTGATGATTTCCACACCAATGACGTCTGCAGCTTTCCAAACGCACTTGTCACAAAGCTCCTACTGGACTGTGGTGCAGAGGTGAATGCCGTGGACAATGAGGGAAACAGTGCCCTTCATATTATCGTTCAGTACAACAGGCCCATCAGTGATTTTTTGACCTTGCACTCCATCATCATTAGCCTAGTTGAAGCTGGAGCTCACACTGACATGACGAATAAACAGAATAAGACTCCGCTAGACAAAAGTACAACTGGGGTATCTGAAATACTACTTAAAACTCAAATGAAGATGAGTCTCAAGTGCCTGGCTGCCCGAGCAGTTCGGGCTAATGACATTAACTACCAAGACCAGATCCCCAGAACTCTTGAAGAGTTTGTTGGATTTCATTAAGTGACTGGATATGTAAAGTCGTTTAATGTGGTGCTAAAAAGTAAAGGACTTTAATCACAGACAGTAGAATTATGTGTTCATAAATTCTGCTTTTCTTTCCACTACCCTTCCTCCCATCCCATCCTTCCTTAGTTCTGTATTTGTTTTTCTTGCCTCATGGTAATTGATTTCAGACAGACTTTAAACAAAGCCACATGGTTTTGGTGTAACGATAAGGTATTTGGATATTGGTCACCTATTTGTCTTTTTTTTTTTTTTTTTTTAAAGGAACAGATATAAAATTGTTTATGTAACAAGGGACATTTATAATTTCAAGTTGATAATGTTTTAAACAGCTGCTTACAAAAGTATTTCTGTTAAGCCTATGTCAGCATGTTATCCATGCAGCAGTTTTGAGGATTTTAAAATTGAAGAAAAAGAGCTAAAAAGGAACATTAAAAGGAATGGGATATCCAGGTGTTCTGCACATGCCAAACTGCTATAGATAGTTTTCACTCTTCCATTATTTATACGGAGTGATGCAGCACATTTTAGCATTCAGGAGGATTTTAAAAAAATAGCTGCAGATTAATCTGGAAAATATGCTAATTTAATAGTTACAAATTTGTAAAGTTAAATCCATTTGAAATTGTTGCATTATGCTGGGTAGTATATACAAAATGGTTATCATCTTAAACCAACTTTTCAGAGAATCTTGATGGACTCTGCCTTTAGGCTTGAATTCTTCAAAGTCTATTTTAATGAAATTTATCTAAATTGCAGCAGTCTATTTGATTCAGCTCATAGACATGTAAAAATTATGAATGCTGTTTTCTTATGAAACAAATTGTCACAGTATAGCTATACATTCTATTTTTGTCCCCTTTTCCCTTTTCCTCCTATATCTTTTAAAATTTGGAAACTACTTTTCCAGAAGGCATTATTTGTGCCTCCCTAATAAAGTATTTTTATTTATGACAGATGAAAAGGAACCAGGATATTTTTGAATTTTTTCACTTTCGTAGTCTGTGACAAGAAGTAGAAATATCACTAGTGTGGTATAGGAACTTACGTGTTTTTTATGATAAAAATAATTCTTAATGCCACTTGAAAGGTAATTTTGTCTGAGCTGCAAATTTTTCAACCACAAAATGTCACTTATTCCTACAGGCTATACAGAGGTCTTTATGGTTTTTTGGTTTTGTTTTGTTTTAATGGCAACATTTTAACTGTCAAACTAAAAGGGTATTCTGTGATTATCTTTTAAGCATTACAGAAAATTCAAGTGAAAGTTATACGCTTATTTCTATTGATGTTAAAAATGATAATGAAAGCAAAATTAGCTGTATCTGTAATTTTCTCTCTAGTGCCAAATGAATGCCTTAGCTACTCATAGTGCATGGTACTGTAAGTGAAGACCTGCAGCTTCTTTTTTTTTCCTTTAATGAAAAGCATTATAATGATGTAGCAGCATCAGATATAAACTTAAAAAAAATAAGGTTTCAATTAACACTTTATGTATGGATAATGCTTTGTAAAGTATAAGAGAAAGGTTGCAGTTGGGTCAGTATAAAACAATGACCAAGCCAAAATCAGCACCTAGGGCCTTAAATAAAATAGAAATACCCCACAAAATGAAATATTTTGAAGGGTGGGAGGGGACAGAAGGGGGGACTATCCCCCAAGGATGCAAGATACTTTTTACAGTTGCTATCATTATACTTTGTGTGTCTTCTTGCTTCAGTTAGGAATGTTTTCATGGTAAATTCTGTCATGGTAATAGATTTCTATTTTCCTAACCTGAGATTTTACAAGGAAGGTTTTTAGGTTGGCTTAAACGGAGGTATTTGAGTGAGCCCTAATTTAAAAATTACCAGACTTGATCCTCCTGGTATGAGTCAAGGAAATACTGTACCTTGCTCTCAGCAACTCTCAGTGGCCTGAAAGAGAAAATGCTCTTCTTCAAGGTGAGTGAATCATGCTTTTTCCACAGTTCAGATCAGACCCTTTATTTTTCAAACTACAAGGCCTGCTTATTGGACAGTCTAAGGAATAGCTTTGATACTTGGTATTCAGTTGGTTCCATTATTAATGTATATTATTTTTATTTAAACATCAAAACTTAAAATATCAGATAATGTTGCATGTTTTAAAAACACATTTCATCCCTTTGGCTACCCAGGACCAGCACTATTTAAGACACTGCTTATTTATAAAATGAGGATAACGATTATATGTACATATTCAGACATCAAAATTTAATGACATTCTATTTTGAGAAGGGAAGACAATGCTGGAGAAAGTAAAACTGTTGATTGAAATGCTGACAGGTTGGAGAACGAATTTGAAGACAGTGGAATAAACTATGAACTATGCTAATGGTAATTAGATTTTTTTTTTGTTTGTTTAGTATAGTGGTAAATTGTGTAGTATCCTGCTGAGAATCTAATTCTATCTTGTAAAATCAATCCAAATGTGTATTGTGAAACACCTGTATAAAATCATTTTTGAAATAAGTGATCTACATGCCTGTTTTTTTAAAATGTTTTTGGTAGAATTGTTTTAAAATATGTTTAGCCAGACCCTTCCCCAACTTAATTTTTTTTTTTTTAAAAAGGAAAATAGGTAAGAAAATGATAGTTCTATATCTTAGCCCTCTGTGAACTCTAGGCTGTCTCCATTTTGCAGCCACTTTGGTCATTTGATGTTTACTATTGGTATACGTATGCTTTGAATTGTATCTCTTCATTGATGGTATTACAGATTCAACCAAAACTTCTCTGTCCTGTTCAGTAATAGTTATATAAATCTGGATGAGCTAGGGAGGCCCAGGTGGATGTTTTCATTCGCAAATCATGAGAAGCTTAAGTGGGTTTTATGCACTTGATAGAGCTGGCAAAATTGAGCTATTGAGTTTAAGTTAACTATTTAACTCAAGGAATGGGCAGCAAACCCATCCCCTCAATTGATAAAGAAGGGGGAACGTTTTTACATTAGAACTGACACTGACAACATAGCTTTTTCAGTCCACCCTGGTTGCTCTAGTAGGCCACAGCCCAATCATGTTAAGGTTCTTTGCTGTGGGAATTTTAAATAAACCAAACCCAAAAGCAGACCATCTGTAAGCTTTGGTCTGCTTGTTTCTGAGAAGGGTTTTATTTCATTATACTAATAGTGGACTAACAATTGGTAATTGTGAGAACTTAGGTATGATAGCATTGTTTGAAGTAAAATATGATTTGGGGGCAGCAGCTTTCTAAATACCAACTCTGACAAATGTTTTGAAAATTGAAATTTCAAGGGAGCAACACCATGTTAAGAGTTTCCACTATAGTTGAGGCAGCCACTTTATGAATAAGACCACTTTGGGTTGTTTAAGCAGAAGCATTTCTTTTTTTTTGGAATGGGGTGGGGTGAGGAGTGAGTTGCCAGACCTTTGATTACAGTTTGCTGGTTTAGAAACAGCCAGTCAGTGGCTGAATTAGTGAATAGATGAATGAAAGTATAAAGGACTTGTTTTTTTATGGTAGATTATCTGTAAGAATCTTAAATGTTCCTTTTCAGATTAGTCAGATGTGTTGATGCACACATGACTATTCTGTTTTTCTCACTGACTATACTATAACATTAAAAAGGGGTTAAAGAAAACAAAACTCTGCCTTTTGTGCTATGAAACATTTTTAGTCCAGAGGTTTTAAGCTATGTGTCCATTCCTGCTCTGAAAATGCATAGCTTTTTCTGGATGTCATCTCTTGAAAGTAGAAAACTCCTATGTGTGTATCACATTGCAGGGCTTTCTTAGGTATTTCTGGCAGACTTTCCCAAATCTTTAGATGGACTGGGTTGTATAGAATGCCCTCCCCCAAATATGGGATCTGAAAAAAATACTACACTATTGATAGTGGAGATATATTAATTTTTAAAACTGTAAAGTAAATGTGGTCTCTAGTCTAGGTTTGTGGTGTGTACCTTTGTGTTAATGTATAGGGAAGAGACAATGACTTGATGGTTATGGGGAGTGTATCTTGATGTGTGTACAGGGGTAAGTATTGCTAAATTATTAACAGCTTTTATTCAGGGTGAGTCATGTGATGAATGGCCTAATCAGAAAAATGAAGGAGCAAAGATGCAAGCTTGCCAAGTGATGAAACGAACACGATTTTGTATCTATTTTTTATCAGGTGTTGTAAAATTTGTGCATGGCTTTTTTTTGTTGTTGCTTAGTAACTGGTAGAGAAGAAAAGATGAGGAAAGAAACTCAGCTTTCCTCACTAATCTTTTCAGAGGTACACAGTTAGGGAGTAAAATCTGACTGGCCTAATCGATGGAAAAGACCCCGTCCTTTTCACCCCATCCTGCAATCCTCTGTGTAGAGGAACTCATTGTTGTATTCTAGTAATTCACTGTGATTTATAACAAACCAGTGATGTCATTCTATTGTGCACTTTTGTCAAACCATTTATGTGACTTTAATAAACATAGTAAACTTGCTGACTGCACCAGAGGTCCATTAGTGATTTATATATTGCATGACATTTTCTATTTTGAGTTTGACATGTAGAGTCATTTTTAGTTTCATGGCAATTGACAGTCCTAATAACTCAGCTAATTTGAAACTAACAATCTTGCTGTGTAAAAGGAAAAAATGGTGTTTGTGTTCAGTAAATGTTTGAAAAAAACTACTTTGAGGTTTGTGTCTTTATTATTCAGTGTGCCTTAGTTGCGATGTTCTTTTGTTGAGTGCCTTAAAGTTGTCAAAGTTATATATGTGCACGGGAAAAAATTCAAATAGTAAAGAAAAATTCAAATATATTTTTTTAAAGTTCCCTTTTCATCTCTCCCCGCCTCCCATTTGGACTCTGCAGAGACAATCACTATTAATAGTTCTTTGAGTAGCTTCCCAGAATGTTTCTGTGCACATATGTATTATTCCTCCTTTTCAGTTTTTAAAATGCAACACTATTCTGTATCTTATCTTTTTCATGTAATATATCTTAGGCATTTTTCATTTCTATATGTATAGATTTTTAAAACAACTTCATAGCATTTAATTCTGTTGATGGATTGAAAATGTATTTAACTAGATTGTATTGATGGACTTTAGGTTTTCAGTTTGTGATATTTCAAATAATGATGCAGTCAACATCCTTAAGTACAATACTTATAGGACATATTCATTCCTAGCACTGGAACTTGGTTTAGTGACTACTTAAAATCTTGACAGAAGTTACCAAATTGCCTTCCATCTCTCTGCATCTTTATTGACATCAGATATTACTTAGTTTTTTCAAAGTTGTGATTAATGAAAAATAGTATTTCATGGTTTGATTTGTGCGCCTTTATTATGAGTAACGTTGAACACTTTCATATATTTATTGACTATGTTTGCCTTGGGGTTGTGTGTGTGTTTTTTTTTTTTTCCTACTTGTTAGAAGTTCCTTAGAAGTTTGAGTACATTTTCTCTGTCATATAATAGTTGCAGTTTATTTACTTTATGGTACTTCTGTATCCAAAGTTTACTTTTTTCTATAGTCAAATTTATCACAATTAAAAAAAATGGAGTCTTGAGTGTTAGATCCTGCTTGTAAGGCTGTCTCTATTCCAAGTTGTATGTCTTCCCCCCCTCCCACCCATGATCTATTTGAAAGAGACACTTTTATGGCTTCCCTTCCCTTCTTTCTCCTTCTCTTCTTTGGTTTAAAATTTTGATTTTCCTAGAATTTGTTTGGTTTTTGTTTGTTTGTTTGTTTTTTGAGACATGATCTCACTCTATCACCCAGGCTGGAGAGTGCAGTGGTGCCATCATGGCTCACTGTAGCCTTGATCTTCTGGGCTCAAGTGATCCTCTCACCTCAGCCTCCCAAGTAGCTGGGACTACAGGTATGTGCCACCATGCCCAGCTAATTCTTTTTTTGGGGGGTATTTTTTGTAGAGATGGGGTTTTGCCATGATGCCTAGGCTGGTATTGAACTCCTGGGCACAAGCAGTCCTCCCACCTCAGCCTCCCAAAGTGTTGGGATTACAGACATGAGCCACCACACCTGGCCTTGGACTAGTATTTCTTCATTTGTCTTTTTTAAGTAGAGAGGTGGGAGTAGCTAACTTTTTTCATTATTATATGTTTATTTTTCCAGATGAAGTTTGGTGTCATTTCATCATGTTAAGAGATTATTTCGTTTAGCATTGAATTAACAGATTTAGGGACATCTGTGCAGTTCTGCATTTCTGAACCTTTTTTTTTAATCGAAAAGAAAGCTGTGTCTGGTTAGGTAAAGCATACACCTCTATCCAGAATTTGCTTTTTTTTTTTTTAGGTTTTTCTTTTTAATGAAGGTCTTACAACTATTTTCCTTTTATTAGCACTACGTACTTCTAAATATTAATGTTTTTACAAAAGCACTGCACTTTTTTTTTTTTTTTAAGGAAATACATTTTCAGTTACTTCTTTCGGATGTCCCAGATACACTAATCATTTGCAAGTAACAGTAATTTGGCCTTCTCATTTCCAGCATTCACACCTCAGGAGAGTATTAAAGGGTGGTATTGGAGCACACCCTCAGGACATGTTTGTTTTCAAATTTAGATTCTGAGTGGCCATTCCATTCTCTATAGAGATCTGAAAAAAACAGTGCAGCCCTCTCATTTTATAGTTCAGGACACAAGCCCAGAAAGGCCGCACAAGGACTAAGTGTGTCATAACCGAGAGTGGGCTCTGGGTCTCTTGACCCACTGAGCAGTGCTCCTTCACTATGAGATGCCAGTACTAGGGAAGCTCACTTTCAGATCTCTGCTGGGTCACTCCCCGGCTGCAATACCTAGTGAGACCACGGAAATCATCCAGACAGGTTTTAAAACATTTTTTTCTTTGTTTCAAGTAGTGTCTGCTGTATGACAGATGACTAAAGAAAATACTGGCAGTACTATATTCCTTCAGATACTTGACCTAGAACATTTCAGTATGAGAGAGGCAAACTTTAGATGGTTCAGAAAACCTTAGCTTGTTGGCAAGTTGAGACAAAAATACATTTTCTAATTTGCCTGTGCTTTAAAACTTTGGTGTGCTCAGTCCATCAGAGGGGAGGACTGGGGTTTTGCTTTTGCCTTAATCAACAGCAAGATACTCTTGCAAATTGGTGCTTCCTGAACACCTACTGTATTTCAGGCACTGCACCACAGATACACATACAAAAATAAGAGACCAGCCTGGGCAACAAAGTGAGACCCCCTTTCTACACAAATTTTTTTTAAAAATTAGCTGGGCATGGTGGTGCACGTCTGTAGTCCCAGCTACTCGAGAGGCTGAGGTGGGAGGATCACTGAAGTCCAGGAGGTGGAGGCTGCAGTGAGCTGTGATTGTGCCACTGCACTCTAGCCTGGGTGACAGGACGAGACCCTGTCCCAAAAATAAAAATAAGAAAGATGGTCTCTGTCCTTGATAAGCTTGTTCTCCAGTTAGATGCACCTATTTGAAATTTGATTTTCTGTATTTCCTCTAATTTTCTAAACAAAAACAAGTTATTTTTTGACTCTGGCTTGGGCCACCTTCTGAAAACATTTCAGACACATCACTAAGTTGCTGCACATCTTTTTAAATGCAGTGCCAGGGAGATAGTCCAGGAGTTTGAGACCAGCCTGGGCAACATGGCAAGACCCTGTCTCTACAAAAAATACAAAAATTAGCTGGGTGTGGTGTGTGCCTGTAGTCCCAGCTACTCGGGAAACTGAGGTGGGATTGCCTGAGTCCGAGAGGCAGAAGTTGCAGTGAGCTGTCATGGAGCCGCTGCACTCCAGCCTGGGCAACAGAGCGAGACACTCTCAAACCATGCAAAGCTGATTAGAAAGGGTAAGTCCCTCAATGATAGTGCTCCTCCTTTAAAAATAACTTTATGCTTGTACTCTACTTTGGACTTGGTAAGTTTGCTAGGTACAGTTTAGCATACATCTTATTGAAAAGTTTTAGAGTCCAGGTGCAAGGCTTATAATTCTCTCTTCATGCTAAATCAGCAAGGCTCTGTTCCTACTTCAGTTTCAGTTTTGGAACATGCTGTCCTATTTTAGCATGATGTTGAAACTAATTGAATAGACAGTGACACAAAAGCACTCTGCAGATTTTAATGTGGCCAATTAGGCCTGGCTGTCCTTTGAGAAAAGAATCTAGTTGATGTTAACACTAACATAAAGATAGTTTGGGAGGTGGTGGTGGTGGTGTTTTTTTTTTGGTAACAAGGAGTGCAGAATAAAAGGCTGGAACCACATTAGCTAGCTGAAGGTAAAAGCAAAGACCAGTATGGTGTTGAATAAAAACAGGGGACCATTCATACTAATGGCTGTATTTAAGTCACCCAAGGCACATTTGGGTGGTGGGGAGACTGCTTGTTGGGGGTGAGGCATGGGTGCAGTGAGCTATACCAGGAAAGGAACATGATTAAGCCAGCGGTCTCCATTACAGGCTGCTTGGCATCCTGGGCTTGAAGCCAGGGGACTGACTCAAGTCTAGTGTCTTATTCTCAGACAATATTGATGCTAAAACCTTTTGAATACTGATGGAGGTAGCAGTTTATCTTGTAAAGACCTCTAGGGATGGAAAGGTCCACACCGTCTTCCAGAAGCTCTTCCACATGTCCCTGGGCAGAGCTATTTCATAGTGTCTCTGTTGTGTTTGCGTTAGCACTTTGCTCTTTTCACCTAGATACCTGTCATGTTAAGAAACATCACCTTCCTTAACAAAAGTAAAAGCCAGAAACTCCACTGGGATTTTTGCTGATTTTCTTTGCTGGCTGCCACCAAGATAGTCCTCAGCACAGCTGAAGGGCATCTAAAGACAGGCCTGAGAAACTGACGTTGAAGATTAGAGAATAGCAGAATATTACTATAATATTATAGCAGAATATTATAGCTGTTATGTAATGTTAAATCCAGAGGGCTGTTCTATAAGTTTAATGTGCTTAGAATTACCTCATAGAACTTGGATCTGTGAAGTCCGAGGAGGAATTTAGGCATCTGTGGTCTGACTGAGGCAGTCCTGGGGCCACTCTTGGAGAAGCTCAGCTCTGCAGAGATCATCTGCTTTATGAGGCACAATGGGCTTGGGCACAACCCCCTCTTTCTTCATCTTCTAGCTTGGATATTCACTTACCTGTTGGTGACAACTCTCAGCCATTAGAGTCATCTAGGGACGTTGGAAACAAATTTGGCCCCTCTCCCAACCAGTGAAATTGGGATCCATAGTGGGTCGGGCCCTTGCAGTGGTCACTTTGAAAGCTCCCAGGTGGTTCTAAGGTGCAGCCAGGATTGAGACACACTGTTAGCATAGACTTTGCTCCCTATAAGATGCATCTTTGTTTGCTCTACCAGGCACTCTTAAGGCTCATATTGGACATTTATACTTCAGAGTAAATAGATTCAGAAAGGGAGACTTGATAACAGAAATTGAGAGGCTAAGGGTCTTGATACAACTTTCAGTTTGCCTACCTTTTGACCACTTAGTTGGTCTTGGTGTAGGTCTGGGGAAGGGTGTGAAGGGACTGTGGAGTTCTGGAATAAAGGCTGCCTGCCTCTGACTGCGAGTCCAGAGGTTGCAATTCAGTGACCTCTGGGCTGCATTTGACCAGCAGGTACATTCTGTTTGGCCTGCACTGTGGTCACAGGTAGCAGTTTTTAAAAATATGAATGCCAACCTCTAAAAATCAGGTTTTCCATAAGAGCATTCTCTCCGATCTGACGGTATTTGAAGGAAGACTTGGTGCTAAATCAAACAATGCACTTCTGAATGGGGGTTCATTAGTTCTTATTTAGCCAGGTTACCCCATTCATAAGAGTGATGACTGAAATGGAATATGATTTAGCAACATTTCCTTCTGATTCTATTAGAAGGCAATGGGTTTTGATACTCAAATTTTAGTTTCACCATTTTCACCTTTTGCTGCACATCAAGCCCTTCTGAGGCTGCGCTCGGATGACAGAATCTGGCTTGGGAGACAGCAGTCCTAGGTTTAGTTTTGGTTTTGCTGTGGGAGCCGAGGGCTCTCTCTGGTTCTCAGTGTCCTCATTTATGCAAAAACAAGATCAAATTATTTCCACGGTTCTACTTATTGGGATTCCAAGACATGAATGGCACAAGAACAGAATGGAGACGCCTTGGTTGAAGTCAGAGTGTAAGAGGGTTAACAATGAAACTGGCCTGGAGAAGTCTGGGAGGCATGAGAGGGAAGAGCTGGAACCAAGGGCAGAAGCTACAGTGAAACATTTGGGTCCTAACCATCCACACTGGCCATAGATGGAAGGGCGATCTTGGGAGAGAGAGCACTCCACCCCTGGAGACGCCACACAGAAGCCAGGCAGCCACTTGGAGGGCATGTTGTGGGCAGCAAATAGCAGATGAGTCCCTTCCGACATGTAGCGGGGAGGAAGCAAGGAACCCCCTCAGCTACTTCCTCTCCTTCAAAGCGGAGTGTGGCTCACTGTGATGTGCTCTGCCCACAGAATGGGATGTCAGTGCTTGGTTGTTTTTAAACACTGTATTTTTAATTTTTTAAAAATATTTACGACAGTAAAGGTCGTACTGTGCACAGGGGGACAGATGCCTTTGATGTGTCCCCCTTTCATTTCTACCTCAAAACAAGGTTAAGGCATAAATTACTCCGCTGGGCAGCAGGCATGCCCCTTGTCCTTGGGGCATTATCACTGGTCATACCACTTGTCCTGGGGGCCGGCGGATGAGATATTTGCCACCGAGGCTGCACAGGCTCCAGGAGTCCTTGCACGCGCTTTATTCAGTGCATTCCAGAGGGCACCCCTCAACAGCGCTGACCAAGCCCTTCCCTGTGCACTGGTTGGCATAAGGGAAGGATGGGAGGCAGTGTGTATGTGTAGGGAGGGGCTGATACAGGGAGGGGAGGCTCCTCACCCCTACACCTGCTGCCCAGCTGCAGCCGGGCCAATGCGTCCATGTCTAGGGGCAGCCTGCAGCAAGAAGACGTGTGGGAATGCACAGCCCCAGGGATTGTGTCATCCACATGCTTCCCATGAGGTACCTGGGAACAAAAGTGGCCTGGAGGGTTGGCAGCTGAGAGCAAGGGGCCACAATTGGTGGGGGAATGTGTGAGTTGCGGTCAACATGAATGCACGTGGGTGCAGAGCCCGGCTGCCTCTCATCTCAGGGCAGCGTCCAGTATCCTGGTCCCACTTGTCTGGCCATCAGTCTCCGCATCTCAGAGTCTTTCTTCATCCCTGGCTCGCAGCTGTCGCCATCAAGCCCTTGGGCTTGGGTTCATTCTTCGGGAGCCCCAGGGGCCTATCTATGGGGAAGGGAGTGGGTATGACTTGGGAGCCAATGGAGGGGTGGGAAGGGTGAGAGAAAAGGGCAGACTTCAGATCTGTTCTGTCTTGGGTCCTTTTGGAACTAGAGGCCTGGAGTGTGCAGATTGGGTTCGTATTTACAGTCTTCCTCCCTGGGTTTCTTTGAAGGATGGGGATAATTATGAATTCCTAGCACCTTAGTAGCTGGGGCAGCAAATGCCCTCCAGAGAGCCTGAGGGAGGCCTTGGCGTGGGCCTGGGTGTGTGTGTGGGGGTGTGTCCCTTTAAATCCCTAGGGGTCTGTGTTGAAGGTGTCCCAGCCTCCCAGCAGGGCAGTTCCACTGAAAACCAGCTTGAGTTCCATTCTGGAGGGAGCAGGCGCCATTGCTCAGGAGATGAGGTCAAGTGCAAAGCCAGCTGGCTTCCTCTCCACTCCAGCTCGGTGGGGCCACAGGCCTGGGTCTGAACACTGCCTGGACAGGTGTCCTGGCCCCCATCAACTCAAAGTGTCCTCTGGAGCCTCACTCCAGCACTTTGGGGGTGGGGTCCAGACCAGGCTCCCTCCTGCGCCTGGCACTTTTAAAGAAGCCGAGCTGTGAGGAAGCAAAGGGAGACGTCTCAGAGGAGGACAGGGTGGACAAGGCCTACCCCTGCTTTCCCTCCACTACCCTTCCTCGAGATTCCTCCCTCAGGGCTTCCTTGAGTACCCCAGCTCCTTCTGAGCACCCCCTCCTCCAGAGCTGCCTCTGTGGACTGGAACACAGTGGATGAGACCATGGGCGGCATACAAGAAGTCATGCTGGCTCCCACACCTTGCTGTGTGACCAGCCCCAGCCAACATCCCTCTCTGGGCCTCCTTCATCTGTAGCAGGAGGAGGCTAAGACAAGGGGTTTGTAACTAGAGCTTCAGAGACAGAGACGGACTTTGGGAGGTTTGTTAACAGCTTGACATTGTTGGAGAAATTTTGTGCAGTTGTTTGTACTTGCTTTTTTTTTTCTTTCTCTATTAATAGGAACCTTAGTTCTCATCAGGTTCTTAAAGGTACCCACAGATAGGTCAGAGCCGTAGTCTGAGTGCCCTGTGTTGGCCCTAACCAATGTGTCTGCTGTGGTGAGGGGGTGGGGTGCCAGCTCCCTTGGAGAGGAGAACATGGCAGCGGCCATGAAGCTCCAGGGGCTGGAGCCTGAGCCCACCAGCCAGGATGCTGCTCCTTCCCTCCCCTGCGGGGGCCCTCACCTTCCACAGTGCCAGGACCAGCAGGGCCAGCAGCAGGAGGCCCCCCAGGGTGCTGCCCACAATGATCCAGATGGGGACCTGCCAGTCCTCTTGCTTGGAGATCTCAAACACGATCTGCAAAGGGATGGGGGCCAGGCCAACAGCATTACTGTTCTGGGGCTGGGGTGGCAGCATGGGAGGGGCAGGAGGGTGGAGACAGCTGGCACCTGGTGGGAGAGCTGCATCCTCTTCTTCAGGGGGATGCCAGAGGGATGGATGGACAGGCCAGCCGAGGCCTCAGGACGACCAGCACCTGAACAGCCGACACTGGGTTCAGTGGCCCAGGTGATCCCGCCTCCTTGAGACACTTGCTGCCTTTGGCCTCAGGCCCCACCACTCCCTGGATCCTCCTCCCACCAAATGGGCTACTCCTTCTCCCTTGGCTGCCTCCGCATCGCCTCCCGCACTTCTAAAGGTCAGTGTGTCCCGCGGTTCAGTCCTTGCACCTCTTCTTTTTCTAGAGTCACTTCCTGGGTGAACTCAGGGCTGACTTTCCCACAAGTCACGGTAGGCATGGTGCCAAGGCCCATAACACTTTTAGGAGCCCATGAAAATGTTTACATTTCTTTTTAAATTAGAGGAAAAAATGGAATAAAATCCAGCTTGGATAACATTTTTTTGTCTTTGTGCCAACACAGTTATAAACCATAATTTTAAATATTTTTTTCCCGTGGAGAAAGGCGTCCCAAAGGCAAAAGTGGCCAGGGCTGGGAAGGTCAGAAAGCAAGTCCAGGCCAGCTCCCTCAGTCCTGTGGCTATCACCGTCTACACGCCGACTGCTCTCACATTTCTGTCTTCCGCCTGGATTCTCCACTGAATTCCAGGCTCCTACCGACCGTCTCCTGGCCTGCCTGGCAACTGTAACAGGCCCCTAACCAAGCTCATAACACCCCAGCCCCTCAAGCCTGCTCCTTCCAGTTCTTTCTCACCTAAGCAAATGGCAGCACTATCCCTCCACACTGCTTAGGCCAGAAGCCACATATCCATCACTGACCCTAACTCTCACCCACACGGAGCCCAGCAACAAAGTGTGTCCACTCTATCTTGGAAACACCTGGAATGTGGCCACTCCTCCCACCTCCTGGACCTGAGCGCCCTCACATCTCCTCTGGAGACTACAGCGCTGCCCAACTGCCTCCCCTCTGCAGTCTGTTCTCAGCACAGCAGCTAGAGGGATCCTTCTAACCAGGAAGGCAGGCCCATGCTCTGCTCTGCTCAAGCTCGCTCGGAGTAAAAAGTGCAGTCCTGGCCCTGGCCTGCAAGGCCCTCTCCTCTCTGGTCCCACCTGTCTTGCTGACCTCACCTCCTGCTCCCTCTCACTCTACTCTAGACTCCGGCCACCTGGCCTCCAACATGCATGCCACGGCGTGCCTGCTGCAGGCACCGCTATTCCCTCTGCCTGCAAGGGTTTTCCTCACACAGCCGCAAGACATTTCTGTCTTCCTCATGGTCTCTGTCTGATGTCACTTTTTTGGAAAGGCTTTTCCCACCTCCCCTGTATAAAACAGCGCCCCCTGGCACTCCACCCTTAGATGTGTGCCTTTTTCTGGGTGGCCCTTATCACCAGTTGACAATGTTTATATTTATGTTTATTGCCCGCCTAGAATGTCAGCTGTAGGAGAGCGGGGGCGTTGTTTTGTCCCCGCTCTATCCTCAGAACCTGGAACTGTGCCGGGAATGCAGCAGGAGCTCAGCTAACACGTGGAGTGAACGGACCACCCGCAACAGCAGACAGGGCCCTGCTTTGGCCACTGACTCGCTGTTCAACTTGAGGCGAGTCACTGTCCCTCCTGCCTCATCTCACACGCCTCGGTGTGCATAACTGAGAGATGGGGGTGGCGACAGTGCCTCACAGTGTTGTGAGGTCTGTCACCGTGTTCGGCACACAGCTGGGGGCCAGCAAATGGCAGGGCCCTTATGTGTGCTCTTTCTGTCCCTCAAGGCGGGTGCCTGGCTATGCCTCCCCAGCGCTGGCACCTAGCACAGAGCCCAGCATACAGGGGCTTAATTTCAGGGTTGCTGGATTTCTAAAAGAGAAGTGAGGCATCTACAGAGTATAAGAGGAATTTTTGGGGGGGTTGAGTGGGGGTGGAAGAAGGAAAAGTCACCTAAAAGACAAGCATCAATGTGAGAAGAAGGGTTCTCTCTTTCTCTCTCTGTCTCTCTCAATCTCTGTATGTGCAGGGTATATGTGTGTGTGTGGGTGCCTGTACCATACCTCCCTCTCTTGGATGCTGGGAACATTCCAGCATCTTTCAAGATTCGGTTCAAACAGTCTCCAGAAAGCTTTCCAGGGACGTCTCTCGCTCTGAACCGCTCCCCCAGGCCTGTGCTCACCCCCAGACTGCGCTCACCCCCAGACTTCACTCACCCGTTTATTGTCCCTGTTCCCCTGCCTGCCTAATTTATCCCCGTTTCCCCTTTTGGGGCCGAAGGAGTCGTAGGAGAGACACCCAACAAATGCCAAACGAATGAACACACAACACAGCTCCTTAGGTGGATCCTGATACCCCTCTGCCTGGCATCCCTCTGCCCTATTGTGATTGGTTTTTGTTGGATTGTTTTATAAGGGATGCTTCCTGACCCCACCTCTTTGCTCTCCAGCATCTCCCTGGGGTCGGGATGGGAGCTTACTCCGCCTCTGTAACAGGAACACTCGCCTGGAGCCCAGGCTGGCATTTCTGGGGTGTGGCCAGTGGAGGGCAGCAGCGCCCCACGCCCGGCTGCCCTGTCTATTTCCACAGGACTGGGCTTTGCTTGCTTGCTTGCTTTCACAAATGTATTTCTTTTCTTTTTTCTTCCTTTGCTACTTCTTCCAGGAATGGGCTTTTCTTTAAGACCTCACTTCTCATTGGGTCTCACACAGAGTCTCACTCCTTTCCTGGACCCCGAATGAAGCCAGTATGATCTGTAACAACCTGCTTTTACCCAACTAATAAAGAGGTCAATACCGAGGCATCTCCCATCCTTTGGTTTTCACAAATTCAGTTCACACTAGACCTCTGGACCTTTCCCTAGTGTTGCCCCTGAGGCCCATTTGTCTTGCTTTTTCCCCTCTCCTCAGTGGCCGCCCTAACAGCCCTCAGGTCTGCCTGATTCTCTGCTGCTGGGACATGCAGCCAGGGGTTGTAGGAAAACTCTAGAAGGGTGCGGCCAACCCTTTCCCAAGCTGTCTGGCCTAAGCCCAGTTCTGCAGGGCTCCCAGGGGCTCACCTGGCGGCTGGGATCCTCCTCACGGAAGATGAAGGGGCTGTGGAACTGCCTCTGCAAGGCTGCGTTGACCATGATTTTCATGGATTTGTACTTGAGCTGTGCAATCAGAGGGCTCGTCAGAAGCTGGCTTGGAAGCTTTTCTTCCCGTCCCCTCCCCAGGCATCCCCAGATGGAAGACATCCCAACAGCCACCCCCTTTCCCTTCTTCCTTCCAGCGCAGCCCAGGGGCTCTACTTACTGCTTTTAGGGACCTCAACCACAGGTTCCCCAGTAGATGGAAATTGATTTCCTGGTTGGGGCCAGCCGTATATTGCAATTGATGGAAACGACATCAGAGTTGCTGTGATTCTGAAAGAGAAGATGGGTCTCAGGGCTGAGCTGCTGGGCTAGGGGAGCAGGGGGCGGCAACACTGCTTGAATGACTGGGGCTCTGCTCCTGGGGGCAGGCGCAAGAGGACAGGGGACAAGGAGAAATTTGCGAGTGGGGGACATGTGCACTGTGCCTGCCAGGGGATGACTGAAGGACAAATGAAGGACGGTATATCTGATGCTCCAGTTGAAGCTGTGCATTGTGACCGGCCTGGGTATATTCCAGGGACAGAACTTTGGTTCAACATTAGGGAATCTATAAATGTTTCCCATCACCATATAAACACATTAAGATAAAAAATTCTATGATTGCTGCAACAGATGCAGAAAAAGTATTTTAGGAAGTCCAACTTCTGTTCATGATAAAAACTCCCAGGGAACTTCCTGAATCAGATAAAAGGGGTCTTCATAAAGTTCATGGAAAATGTGTATTATGGAAAAACTATGCATGGATTCCAAAACTTTTTTTGCACCAAAATAAACTCGTATTAACTTGTTGTAACCTATGTGAACATGATCTAGTTTGAGGCACTAAGAAGGACATCAGTTTGAAAACAGCCCCTATCAGAGCAACATGAATTCTGCTAAAATTGAAGCAAAAACAAACATCAAATTTATGGCGAAACTTGAGTGGAAGAACAGTGAAATCATTGATGCATTATAAAAAGTTGATGGGGATGATATCACAAAGAAATCAGCAGTTTGCAAATGGATAACTTGTTTTAAGAAGGGACTAGAGGGCCAGGTGTGGTGGCTCACGCCTGTAATCCAAGCACTTTGGGAGGCTGAAGCAGGCAGATCACAAGGTCAGGAGACTGAGACCATCCTGGCTAACACAGTAAAACCCCGTCTCTATTAAAAAAAATACAAACAGTTAGCCAGGCGTGGTGGCATGTGCCTGTAATCCCAACTACTTGGGAGGCTGAGGCAGGAGAATCACTTGAACTGGGGAGACGGAGGTTGCAGTGAACCGAGATCACACCATTGCACTCCAGCTGGGTGACCGAGCAAGACTCAGTCTCAAAAAAAAAAAAAAAAAAAAAAAAAAAAAAAAGGAGGGGTTAGAGGACATTGACACTGAAGATGGAGCTTGCAGCAGATCATTCATATCAATTTGTGAGGAAAAAAATAATCTCGTCCAGGCCCTCATTGAAGAAGCCTGACAATTAACAGCAGAACCATTAGCCAACACTATAGACATCTCAGTTGGCTTAGTTGACATCATTCTGACTGAAAAATTAAAGTCGAGCCAAATTTCCACTTGACGGGTGCCCAATCTGCTGCACCCAGATCAGCTGCAGAAGGGAGCAGAACGTTCAATGGAAATTTTAAACAAGTGGCATCAAGATCCTGAAGCATTTCTTCAAATAATTATAACAGATAAAAGGTGGCTTTGCCAGTACCATCCTGAAGACAAAGCACAAAAAAAGCAGTGGCTACCAAGAGGTGGATGTGGTCCAGTCAAAGCAAACGCAGATCAGTCAAGAGCAAAGGTCATGGCAACGGTTTTTCGGAATGCTCAGAACATTTTGCTTGTTGACTTTCTGGAGGGCCAAAGAAAGAGAACATCTGGTTATTACGACAGTGTTGTGAGAAAGTTAGCCAAAGCTTTAGCAGAAAAATGGCTGGGAAAATGTCGCCAGAGAGTCCTTCTCCACCATGACAATGCTCCTGCTCGCTCCTCTCAAAGGAATTTCAAAAAGTTTGTGGAAAAATGGAATTAAAAGATAAAAATTAAAAATTAAATTTTACTTCTCAACATAAGCTCCATCAAGTTCAAAACACTTTTGTAAGCCATGATACCAACCATTCAGTCCATTCTTAAATAACTAAGCGTCCTGGGAATTTAACCATGTCAATGCAGTCCTTTTTTTTTTTTTTTTTTTTTTTTTTTTTTTTTTGAGACAGAGTCTTGCTCTGTTGCCCAGGCTAGAGTAGAGTGGCATGATCTCAGCTCACTGCAACTTCTGCCACCCGGGTTCAAGCGATTCTCTTGCCTCAGCCTTCCGAGTAGCTGGAACTACAGATGCACGCCACCACACCTGGCTAGTTTTTGTACGTTTAGTAGAGATGGGGTTTCACTATGCAGGCCAGGCTGGTCTCGAGCTCCCGACCTCATGATCCACCTGCCTTGGCCTCCCAAAGTGCTTGGACAATAGGCACGAGCCACTGTGCATGGCTTACTGCAGTGTTTTTTAACATTATTAGCTGAGGAAAAATGGGTGTCCTTTAAATATATTTTTTTTAAGATTTAGCAAACCAAAATAAGTTAGAAGGAACCAAATCAGGACTGGAAGGTGGATGCCTAATGATTTTGAAATCCTCTCATGTGTGAAGCCTATAGCAATGATCATATTTAACAATCAAAATAAAAATAAATTCCTTTAAGTCATCATGATTAAGGTAATCCTGATGATTCTGTCATCATCATATCTATTTACCATTGCACTGGAGGTCTTAGCTAGAGTAATACCACAAGATCATTTACAATATAAAGATTAAGTGGAGAAGCTAACGTTGATGGGAAACCCAATCTTCAAACAGAATTTATTAGGTGAAAGTTGCTAGTGTTGCTGCCTCGCTGCCCACCTCAACCCCAATGCAGCCCAAATCTTTGGCAAAGCACGCTACCCTCAATAAGTGTTTTGTGGGGGGCACTTGTCTGGGGGAAGTAAAATTAAAACAGCGAAGATTGTTGTCTGGGTAAAGAACAGTGGAAGCAGGGTGAGAAACTGGTATCTGGAGGCAGAGGCAACCCTGAGAAAGCAAACGGAAATAAGCAGGTGTTTCGGGAGGGCTGTGGAAATTGAAGCTGACCTGCATTCCATCTCTAGGGCAGGAGGCCCCAGCTGATGCGGCCAAATGTCTCCAGTACAAGCCACGTGTGTGTTCCGGTGTTCCGCTTCTCTCTGCTTCTCTGTATCCTACGGACCCGCTTGGCCCAGGTACAAGTCCACTGTCCCCACCCCTTTCTGCTCGTTTGCCTGGCACACCGCAGGCTGTGACCTTGGCTTCTCAGACACTCACTCTGTGGGTCTGTCCCACTCCCTGTGAGATGGGGGACTCACACAGGCCAAGAAGTCTTTTCCTCCTTCAGTTTTTTCTTGGTTTGGGGCTGGGTACATCTAGGTGCTCAGTAAGCTCTTATTGACAAGCTGTTGGATCAGGAGGGAAATGGCCCCGGAGCGCTGGCGGCACGCCTCTAACCCCAGCCACTGTGGCTCTCTGCATGGGGGGCACTCACCAGCTGCGGAGTACGACTCAAGTCTTCCTCCATTGGGGTGGGCCGGTACTCAGTGCTGTTCCCCCAGATGTTACAGGATGTATTCGCCTACATAAAGGACACGGACACACACACACACAGCCTCACAACCAGCTCTGGCAGACGCACGTTCCCAGAGATGTTTCTTTTCTCCTCCTCTAGCCCTGGCCCTGGAGAAGGGAGCTGGGGTCTGGGAACCTGGGGACACACGTAGGGGGAATGTCTGTCTCCTTCTGGTCCCCTCCCCTGAGCCGGCGCCCAAGGGCATCGGTACCTGGTCGGTGAGGAAGTCCCTCAGCTTCAGCAGGCGGTTGCCGCCCCTGGTGGCGATGGGAACGGTGATCTTCATCATCACCCCGTGGATGGGGAACAAGCCCAGGTTCTGGATCTGTGGCCAGAGATGGTGGGGGGTGTCAGTACAGTCAGTTGAGGGGGGCGGAAAACAAGGTCCACAGGGGCCAACGAGCCCCTGGGGGTGGCAATTCCCACACCAGGCCTGGGAAAAAGGCCCACTCAAGGCCCCTGGTGTTTTCGCTGTGGAAGCTCCTACGCTCTGTCAAATTGTGGCCGGTGACTGCACAGACAAGTGCAAGAAAGCCTGAGAGGGGAGGGGTGGCTGGAAGCTGAAGACAAGCCAGTGGGGATCCAGAGGCCGGAGAGCAGGGGCCACCTCCATTTTCTTTTCTTTTTTTTTATGAGACGGAGTCTCGCTTATCACCCAGGCTGGAGTGCAGTGGCGGGATCTCGGCTCACTGCAAGCTCCGCCTCCCGGGTTCACACCATTCTCCCACCTCAGCCTCCCGAGTAGCTGGGACTACAGGCGCCTGCCACCTCACTCGGCTAATTTTTTTTTTTTGTAGTTTCAGTAGAGACGGGATTTCATGGTGTTAGCCAGGATGGTCTCCATCTCCTGACCTCGTGATCTGCCCGCCCCAGCCTCCCAAAGTGCTGGGATTACAGGCTTGAGCCACTGCACCCAGTCCACCTGCATTTTCAACTCTTTTTGGCTGTGGTGGGGATTTTGTAGAGGCCAGGGGTGAAGACGGTGACAGCAATGAATGCATTATGAGATGGAATCATTAATTAACAAAGGATGTATTACTAAATAGCAAGTGTGTGATTGTTCACATTCTAGCAGTGTCACATTTAGTGCCAGGGCAACAGTGATTCTAAGCAGGAGTTTGGAATCAGAAAGACCAGGAATCTAATCCTGGGCCCCCACTACCTATGAGCTGTGTGTCCCTGAGCAGCTTACTGGGCCTCTCTTGAACAAGCCATGCAGGGCTCAGTGTGTCTGAAGTCCAATATCCAGCTGTCAGCCTGTCCTCAGCTTTCACGCAGCCTAGGAGACGTTGATAAACTTACAGCAGTTCAGGGTTGAGGGAGCTATCAGGGCCCACTGTAGCAGAGGCTGCTGAGTTGCCTCCTAACTCTCATTCTCCCTTTTTCCTTAGTGACAGAACTGAGACTAAAAGCCACATTTCCCAGCCTCCCTTACAGCTGAATCACAACGTTCTGGATAAAGAGAGGTCACTGGAAGAGTGAGGAACTGCCAGGGAGGTCCCTTAATAAAGAGGGAGCATGCTCTTCTCCCCTTCCTCCTTCCTGCTGCCTGGAATGAGAACGTGATGGCTGGAGCTGCAGCCATCTTGTACTGTGAGGCAAACTGGAGGCTGGCAAGTTCACGCCGAGGATGGTGGAATAGGAGACCCACTCCTGGATGACTCTGTGAAGCTGCCAACTCTGGACTTCTTTTATGGGAGAGAGTAAACCCTAGTGTGTTTAAACAACTGTTTAAAAATTTTTTTAAAGAATTTTAGGTAACCACACCCTATCTTCACCCATATGTCTCCCACTGCAGTCCAGTTGTTTTTCAGAAGACTGAGAGGCCCAGAGGGGCAGTGACGTGCCTAAAGTCGCACAGTGGGTGGGTGGCAGGGTTGAGACCGGACTCTGGGCACTAGTGATGATTCCACATTCCTCCCCTCCGGGATGGGGGTGCTCAGATCCCATCGTTCCCCCTCCACCCGGCTCCCCTCCAGCCTCACCCTGAAGATGCAGCTGAAGGGAGGCCCGATACCATCGTATCTCTCCAGCGAGCTATTGGGCTTGACCTCGTAGTGGCTCAGGCTGCTCCTCCTGCAGAGACAGAGGACAGGGCTGTCGTGAGCTCAGTCAGTGCTGGCTGGAATGACAGATGAATGAAAGAGGGAGACGGCATGGGCCGGCCTCCCCGGGGCCACAAAAAACAGGTTTCCCTCTTGTGTCGGTTGGGAGTGAGTGTCATGTTGGAAGGATTCTGAGCCTTCACAGGAATCAGCGCTGCCATGGGTGAGCAATGTCTGCCTCCTGAGTGGGTGGGCGTGAGTCAGAAAAGCCAGTTATTTCATCCCTGCCCCAGCCTGTTTGCCTAGGGGTGTAGCTGCTTTTCGGAGCGACCGTGCCACTGTGCTGCCTTCCACCCTCTAGGGATGGCTGGTGTGGGAGGGCCTGAGCTTCCTCTTCGTATCTGCTGTTCTGCCCTGACTTCTCCATCTGTCCGTGAGCTCTTAGAGGACAGGGGCTGTTTCCTCCGTCCGATTGGGGGCCAGTAGCATACCAAGGGGGCGGGGGTGGGAGCAGTCTGTCTTTTGGGGAGGAGTCTTTTCCCACTGACGTTGTTTAGATGTGCTGGCGTAAGATGATAATAAAAAGCAGATTGACTTATGACAGATATTATTACTGTTTTTAAATTCTCTACAGACCATGCATCCACTTGTTGCCTATGCCAGGGCTGGACGCCTCCCACTGCCCCCACCCTCCCTTCTTGCCCCTGCTGGGAGCTCCCCAGGGCCAGGCCTGTGTCTCCTTCTTGCTCTATTTTGATATCCCCTCCCAATATTGGATGGGGAGCTGCACTCTCTGACCCATCAGGGACACTCTTGGCTCCATCCATAGTCCCTTAGTGCGGGCGTCTGGCCCTATTAGGGCTCATCAGAGGGTACCCCCCCTTAGGCCTCCATCCTCCCACTCTCCATGCCTTCCCTCTCCTGGGGCCCCCGGAGCCCGGCCCACCTGGTGAAGAGGACGTCAGCCTCGTATTTGAGGTGGAAGCGTAGGGGGGCCACGTTGTCTTCCTTGGTGCTGTCCCGCTCGTTACTGTCACTGCAGGGAGAGCCAGGCAGCAGGGTCAGGAAGGGGTTCAGCACAGGCAGCGGGAAGGGTCTGAGGCAGACTGTGGAAGGAGCACGCTGGCTTATCTGGGCTGATGGGCACCAGACAGGTCAGACAGGAAACCTGAGGCGTCTCCTAGGAGAGGAAGGGCCAGAAGTGGGGATGGATGACACCAGCTCTACCTGCTGCCCCTTTAGGTGGAGTCAGGGGAGGGCTCTGGACTGGATCTGGGAGGCCTGTGCCTGGCCTGGCATGGACGGGACCCCAGCCTGTTTGCCTCCCTCACCGGGCTGCCCGTCTGTCAGGCGGGCCAATCCTGCTGCCTGCTGGATTCTCAGGGTCTGTGGGAGACGACACCTGTGGCAAAGGCTCGCCCACGGAGGAGGGATGGTGAGGAATTCACAGTGGAGTCGTTCATTTATCCCTGGACTGACCGGGGGCAGCTCCTACAGGGCGGCCAGGGGCACTCTGCTGCCACGAGAAGGCTGGGAGTGAAATTCACAGACATCTTCAGGGGGCTTCTGTCCAGTGTACCTCCCTTCATATCTGAGCACCATGAACTACTGGGGCAAATCATTTTAGACATAAAAATGTACGATTCTTGCTTGCTACATAGACCGAGTTTGATTCCCTTTGGAAGTCTTTCCCCAGGATAGGGGTTTGGTTAGAAAAGGGAGACCCACCACACACAGATGCACCCCCAGAGCCCCCTCCTACACACACCTAGTTCTCAGACACCGCCCACAGCTGTGCCAGAGACACTGCTCTGCAAGTGCGCACTCATTTCTCCCGTGAAGACGGGACTGGGTTTTCTAAGAGCAGGGCAGAGCGCAAGGGAGGCCTTGCCAAGTTTGCCACGTGGCGTGTGAGAATTCTACCACAACGCGCAATTCATTTAACTGTAGCTGGGACGCGAGCACATGTGGGGTGTGAGTGCCAGTGCTTCTGTGACCTCTGACCTGCGTGTGTGTGTGCTGCAATGTTAGTGTTCGGTTTGTCTGTGGTATTTATTTCTTAGCTAAGGATTTTTGCCATTTGTAAGGCTCCACAGTGGACAGAATCCCTCTGTCCTTCCCCACATAGAGGTAATTCTGCACAAAAGAGACATGTATTTACTACTGACACAAAGTGATTCATGGTGTCAGCATATAGCAAGCTACCTCCGAGAGGCCTGGGAGACAGACAGACAGACAGGAAGACCCACACAGAGTAAGAAAAGGCCTCTTAAAAATGGGAGAGAGGTGACTAGGACAGGAAGAGCCCTGGATGGGGAATAGGATGAGTAGTGTTCAGCTTCCAGCTGCACAATTCACTGCTGTGTGTCCTTGGGAAATTCACTCACCCTCTCTGAGCCTCTCTTTTCTTAACTTGGAAGATGGTGTGGGGAATAACCCCTGCTTTGATGATCTTAAGGGGCCTCTGTGAGGACTGAGATTTTTGCCTGTACAATGCTTTATAACCGTAGGGTTTGAGAATTACTACTGTATACAGGGTTGTCTAAAAGTAAAGGGCTGACATTATTATTTATCATGCAAAGAATGAAGAGCGGTGGCCACACAAGGGGCAGCAGGTTGGCCCACACCTGCAACAGATGCCAGCTCCCCTCCCCACCCCGTTCCCTCCACTCAAGTTTGGGGCAGTGAGGGACAGGGTGTGGGGCGGCGGACTCAGTGTTGGGAGGAGCAGTCGCTAGCAGCCAGAGAACCGGGCCCCAGAGTAGCAAGCTTGGGGGAGGAGCAGGCACGGCCCTGACCTGCCTGCAGCGAGCTCGATCTCCAGGTGGTGTAGGAAGATGGATTTGCTGAACTCAAAATCAAGACGGAAAGCCACCTGCAAGGAAGCGGTCGCATGTCTGGGCATTGCCGGGACCAGCCCCGCCCACTCCCCACAGCCCACTCCCCACAGTCCCCTGCCGGGCTTGGGGAGGGAGAGCTTGCTAGGGGGTTGGGGAACTGCTGGCTGGGAACAGGCTGGGAAAGGGAGGACCAGGTGCTAGAGAACATGAGCTGAGCTTCAGGGCTGCTGTGGGGACACAGCCAAAGACAACAGCTCCCACAGTGGGGTTTCTCGGGGCTGAGACAGACTCCTCCCTCTTCCTCTTCTTTTGTTTTTAACAAAAGGCAACCAGAAAGCAGCAAGTCCAGCTCCAGACTCTGTCTGCAGGATTTTTAGGGTAGGGGGCCTTGATGGCAGGAAGGGCTGACGGCCGTTACAGGATGTAGGGGCCAGAAGCATTTGGTAGGACCACCTCACCCACCTCTTCTTTGTGCGTGATGGGGAGGGGATGGCCCGGAGAGGGATGAGGGCCAGTGGCCACCCAGCAGGCCAACAAGGCGTCTGCCCCTTGTCTGGCAGTGCTCCTGCCACACTGCTGACCTGGGCCCTGATGCTCCCCCTGCCCTTTGCCCCGCGGTGGGGAAACATGCGACCCTCCTCGCCGCCTCCCCGCCCTGCCTAGAGGCATTACTGGGACTTTGCACAGACACCTGCTGCTCTCCCAGGTCTCACCCTCACGAGGTGAGGAGACCTCAGCGGCCCCTTCTCCGCAGCAGTGGCTGGGCATGGGTGGGGAAGCCTGGGCTGTGTCCTGCTCCATCCCCACTCCAGAGCTCCTGGGTTTGTCGGTGCCTCAAACCAGAAACTACACCTTCGACTTGTTTCTTACCAGGGAGGTGCTTTGCTAAGGAGCCCTCATCCCCGCTCCCATTTCTTCCACTTTCCCCAGCCGTGCAGACCCTGCTCCTGGGAGCACTGCTGCTGCCTAGCTGGCTCCTGCCACGGCTCCTCTCTGATTCCCAAGTCCAAGCAGCTTGGCCTCAATTAGATCTTCTCCTGCTCCAGAACCTTCTGTGGCTGCCCACTGTCCAGGGCTGATGTCCAAACACTCCCTGCAATCTGGTGTCTCCCTCCCTTTCCCAGCTACTTTGCTTCTCCCTTCACACACCCACCCTCTATTCACATGAGCTCTTAAGCACAGTTGGGTGGTAGGTGCTCATGAAATGGTAGTTTCTCTCCCCATCCCTCCCCATACACAGCACAGTGGCAGAGGCCAGAAATCTGAAAAACTTGTGAGGGTGCAGAACAGTGGGACTGGCTAAGGGCAGGTGGGAGACTAGTGTCTGGGAGTGGTAGGAATTCTCTTTGAGTTAAAGGATGGGCTGCTAGCCTGGGGATGGCTGGCTAATTTGGTCACTTGCATGTCATTTCATGGGAGAAAAGACAAATAAAAGCCACCTCAGGCCTCCCACCCCTCCCTGGTCTTCTGTTCACTCCTGTTGCTCTTGCCTCCCTCCCCAAACTCCCTGTGCCTCCCAGTGCCCACCCTGGCCCTCCCCGACTGTCCCCAGCCTCAACCTTGGCCTTGGCCCTGAAGAAGGGGTAGCTGACATTGCAGACTTTCTTCTGGAGCCTCCTCTCCTCGTTCACGCACTCGATGTTACCGTCCGAGTCCTCCTGGAGGTGGGTGGCAGACATCATGGCAGCAGTTAGGTGGGGCCTGGGACCAGGTCTGGAGGCTCTCTTACCCCCAGCCTGCACCCCCCTCCGCAGGGGCTGCCTCAGGCCCTGATACCCATACGGAAGCCCGGACCACAGCCCTTCTGACGTCTGAGATCCCAGAGGCCCCAGAGGCTGCGGTGTGACTTGGTTCCTGGTACTTGGCTTCACACGGGGCGGGACACACTCAGAGGCTGTTGGGCGGTGGCAGGAGAATGGCAGGGGCTCATGTATGCGTCTCATTTTGCTCATCTGTTAAATGGGGATGACAGTAACTATCTCATCTAGTTGTTATGAGGATTACATGATGCGATGCACATAAATGCAGCGCCTATCCCATGTCCTGCCTATTGTCATCACTCGTATGTGGCAGCTACTGTTAGGATGATTATTTGTCCCCGCTGTGAGCTCTGCACTGTTGGGCATTACCTGGGCACACAGCTGTGCATGTCTCTGGGCATGCATGCATCTGTGTGGATGTGAGCCTGTGTCTGTGGAGACTCTGTGTGTGTCTGCGTGTCAGTGCATGTGTGTGCATGTACCTGCTGCATGTATACTGAGCATGTGCGTTTCCCTGGACGAATATGTAGGCATTGTGTTTTCGCATGTGTGTGCAAAAAGTGTGTGATCAGACTAACACATCTGCATTTGGCTGAGAGGGGTGCTTCCTCTACTAGAGTTCCCCTTGGCTGGATGTTGCAGAGAGAGAGGAGAGGAATGCCGACCTCACAGCCATGAGCGTTTCCTGGGTTGGGGATGGGTGGCGGCACCTGTGAAGGTGGCAGGCTCCAGGCTAGCCCTGCACCCCACCTGCTGTGTGTGGGGACACAGCACTTCATAGAACGTGTCTCCCACTTCTCTTTACTTCCACTCACTTCCAAAAGCTCTTCTGAGCCACAGAAACTAGCTCCGTGATTCCTTCCCCAGGGTTAGGAGCAGGCACGGGACTGGCCTTGTGAAGTCTGGGCCAGGGAAGCAGGGGAAGGTGGATGCTGGTGTGGGGCTTGATTCCCTGCGTATACCTGAAATCCAGACAGACACAAGTCCCTGGGCAGGAGGGGACTTCGAGAGACCATCAGGTGGGCTCTTCATCATCAGTCTGGCCTGTCACTCTGGGCAGTGGAGAGGGAGTGGGGTTGGGGCCCAGGCCTGGGCCTGACAGAAGGGACTGTGGCTGCAGATAGGCCTTGAGGTCTATTTGAGGATGGGGGAGCCCACTGAGGAGGAACGGGGGGCATGAGCAGGCAGCTCCTCGCATTCCTGGGGTGGCCTCCCTCCACTCAGCTTCCCCTCCTGGCTGCAGGAACTGCTCCTGTGTGTGTGGCAAGCAAGGGGGGCGCTCGGGGAGGGGTGCTGGGCAGCGGTTCTGGGGTGGAGAGGACAGCCTGGCCCAGCACCTGTCTTGCCCGGCACACTGGGTTCCACATTGACACTGAGATCCTCGAGGACAGAGGCTGTGTGTGAGGGTCCTGGGACCCCCAACACGCACACATGACATTGATGTCTGAGTTTACTCAACAAACTTGTCTTGAGGGCCTTCTATGTGCCCAGCTCGGGACACAGACATGGCTAAGACAAGGCTCTTTGCCCCTGGGAGTCGAGGGTTTCAAGAGGCTAGCACTTGGAGACTGATGTTTCTTCAGAGCACACGAAGGGCTGTGCCAGATGCTGTGCGGGCTGGCGGGCCGTCTGTGGCCTTGGAGAGCTTCCGGAAAGATACCCCAGAGAGCAGGGCTGAGGACTATCTTTTATCACAAAGCGCAGGCTCAGGAACCAGCTGTGGGGCAGGAATTCCGCTCTGCTGCTCACCAGCTGTGTGGTCCCAGGCAAGCCTTAATCCCTCCCTATGCCTCAGTTTCCTCCTCTGTAAAATGGGGACACCACCATCACCACTACCACCACCACTACTGCTATGCCCGAGGCTGCTGCAAGGGTTAAATGTACGCCAAGTGCTAGCACAGCGCTGGACGCCATGAGTGGGCAATACGTGGATGGTCACCGAGTAGGAGCAGGAGCCTGTCGGGCAGAGGAGAGAGGAGTCCCAGGTTGGGGTCATGGTGGGAATGAGCAGGGCGTGCTGGGAACAAGGCGGCCTGTGGCAGGGTTAGGGGAGAAGTGGCAGGAGGTGGATGGGATGGGCCTTGAATGCCACAATGAGGAGTCTGGAATTTGTTCTGACAGCAGCTGGGAGTGATCAGAAGTTTTAACATGGGGAGGAACTGGTTCTGATTCTCGTCAGAAGGACCTTCCGAGCAAGCCCGCAGGGTGCACTGTTGGCTGGTGGCACACGCGTGGTGTGTGTGCACCTCACCAGGGCCCAGGAGACAGGCTGAAGGGTATTCCTCTCCATGTTCCCAACGGGCTCAGACTCCCCTGGTGCTGGTGGTTCTCAGCCCTGCCTGCACACTGAAGTCACCGAGGAAGCTTTAAAAGCCTCCCGACACTAGGCCCAAACCCAGAGCAAATCAGTTGGGACCTCCAGAGAAGGAGTCTGGGGCCAAGCTTTTTAAAGCTCTCTTGTGATTCTTTTTTATTTAATTTTATATTTTTTGTAGAGATGGGGTCTCACTATGTTGCCCAGGCTGGTCTCAAACTCCTGGGCTCAAGTGATCCTCCCACTTCAGCCTCCCAAAGTGCTAGGATTACAGGCAGGAGCCACTGCACCCAGCTTTCTCGTGATTCTAACACCCAGCCTGGACCCCACCTGGCCTTCCTTTTCCTCTGTGCCAGGCAGTCTGGGCAGGTTGCTGAGGTCTTACCTTCTGGATCAAGCTGGCAAACTGCAGGTTTGCTGACTGTGAGATATTTAGGACTGTGCTGTAGGCGTTCTCGCCCCTGTTCTCCAGTGTGGCCTCCACTGCCACTCGCCGGCGTGTGCTCTCTATGATGAAAACTGTGGTGTCGAAGGACAGCGTGTATGCGGAGCAGTCCTGTGTAGGCTTCCTCAGCACCCTCTGGCAGTACTCCCTGAGAACAAGAGAGCACCAGAGATTGGGCAGATGGAATAAGGAAAGCAGGGGTAGAGAGGAGCCCCAGGGTTGGGGCAAAAAGGTGTGTCTGGGCACTTGACTGGCCTCTGCTCATGGGAATAGCCACTGGGAGAAGAGGGGAAATGGATGGCAGGGCTGGAAAGAGCTCACCCTTCAAGACCACTTCCTATTTCAAAGGCCCTTGGTGTCCCCACCATAGAGATCATACCCTCCGCTGAACCCAGAGCTCTTATTTGACCTCACCACTCATGCATCACCACTCCATGCATCCTGTTTCCCTTTTGGCCTTGGCTGCCAGGAAGCTCAGCACTAATGTAGAGCTAATCCTTATTTTAGCCTAGCTGGTTAGAATATGTGCTCCATTATCCTTCTACAAGTTTTGAATGTGCTATTTCTTTTTATTGTCTATGTCATGGTATATATGTTTTCTATCTAAATCATCTCATAGTTGGATCAAAGTTGAGCATAAATTATTGGAAAATATGTTATGTAAATTAAGAATACGATATTGTTGATTATTTTCCCTGGTATGTTCGTTTGTCTCTTCCAGGGAATTGTGGGTCCCCTGCTCCCCCTCTGCTGGTGTCCCTGGCATCTTTCCATCAGAAGGATTGGAAAGCCCAAGGTGTTCAGCCAGCAGGCTCTAGAAGTCACCTCATCTGGGGGCTGAAGGACAAGCATCCAGAACTCTGAGTCCCCTGTCTCTACCTTTCATCTAGTTTGTAATGTGGGCTCCGAAGAAAGGGTTTCTTTTTTTAACAAAATTCGAGATTAGATTAGACTAGTAGTTTCATATTACAGAGGAGACTTTCCTGAGGTTATGCAGGAGTTGGAGGTAGAGCCTGGGCTAGAACACAGGCTCCAAGTCAAGTGTTTGATCCACGCTGTCTGTGAGGAGGACGTCCAGGAAACAATCCAGGGCCCCGGGAGCCCCAGAACCTCTGACAGTGAAGGGGAAGGGGCGAGGGTGGGGGTGCAAGGAGCCAACTCACATGGCCGTGGGCAGGTCACTCCGGGCATCCAGCACAAGGTCAGGGACACAGTGCTCATCCTCATTGCAGCCGTTCCAGAAGGGCACCTGGGCCGGGGAGAGCCAGGTATGGGCAGCTGGGTAGGGACCCGCAACCCCTCGCCCTCAACGTACACCAGCATCTGTCTCCACCACACTAGACATGCGCTGGCTTTCCTGCACTGTCCCCAGACATGACACTGCTCTTTCTTGGGCTTTTCCATAGATGCTTCCCTCTTTAAAACGAGGCTCAAAACTCAGTTCCTCCTGGTTCCCCTCCAGTTCATAACTGAGCTGATAGCACAGAACCCCCACCCCCACTCACCCAGCAGAGCAGTTCTGGTCAACATTTATTGATCATCTACTGTGTGTGGGCAAGGGCTTTGGTACTGGGGATATGAAGCAAAGAAGACGCAGCTTCCGCCCTCAGCTCATGGGGAAGATTGGTGTACGAACAAATAACTAGTGTAAAATGTGCGAAAAATCCAAAAAGAAGTGCATGAGGAATAGAAGAGGCAGAGAGGAGAAACAGCTATTTTGGCCTGTAGGAAGTCAGGGAAGGCTTCAAGGAAGTGACAGTGGGTCAGAGTTCTGAAGGACCGTCAACGTAGCTGGGTGGACCGGGGTGGAGGTGGCGAAGTCCAGGAGGAAGGAGAGCCTGATGCAGAGGCCCTGGGGCAGGAGCAGGACTGAGTCGGAAATGATGGGTGGGTCAGTGTTGCTGTGATAAGAGGCACAGGGGTGAGACAGAGGAAGAGATGGTCATGGGCCTGTGTTTACAGGGCCTTGGGGTCATGCCTTGCAACTGGTAGGAGTTGCCGAATGCCTCAGGCAATGAGTGTCCTGACAGACCTGCATACTGAAGGCTGCCCTGGCTGCTGTGGGAGAATGGAGTGAGAAGATGGAGGCTCGAGGCAGAGAGGCTATTGAGGAGGCTGCCGCAACATTCAGGCAAGAGGTGATGCTGGTGTTGGTGCGGTAGTGGGCATGAGAGGAGAAAACAGGTTACTGACCCCAGAGGCGGGATCAATAGGAACCTGGAGGTTGTCGGGGCTGAGGGAGAAAGAGGTCCAGGGTGTCGGCTGAGTTTCTTTTTTATGTGTCTGGAAGGATGATCATGGCATTCAGTAATAAAAGCAGGGGTTGGCCGGGCGCGATGGCTCACGCCTGTAATCCCAGCACTGTGGGAGGCCGAGACAGGCAGATCACCTGAGGTCAGGAGTTCGAGACCAACCTGGCCAACATGGTGAAACTTCGTCTCTGCTAAAAAATACAAAAATTAGCCAGGCGTGGTGGCGCACGCCTGTAGTCCCAGCTACTCGGGGGGCTGAGGCAGAAGAATCCCTTGAACTCGAGAGGCAGAGGCTGCAGTGAGCCAAGATCGCGCCACTACACTCCAGCCTGGGCGAAGTGCCTGTGGCTCACCGGGGGCGAGGACCTCAGCAGGCAGCCGGATATTCAAGCCTGGAGCTGAGGGGCGGTAACTGTCACTACCAACAACACAGCCCAAACCAGGGACGAGGAGTCACAGAGTCATGTGTATCTTAAATTCATTACCTTTTCTCGAAGGAGAGCTCTCTGGCCCTCACTCAGATCCATGCGCTCTTGCTTTAGGCATGGATCTACCCATCTCGCCCCTCAGCTCCCCACCGCAAGGTGGATCTGCAGCTAGAAGTAGGCCGACTGCAATGGCAGCCAGCGAAGCCATATCCAGGGGTCGCTGTGGAGCCGTTGGGAAAGGGACTTAGTTCCGGATGGGGGCTTTACGGTATTCTAGCACCAAAGTTCATCCTGGTGACTTCAAGTCTCGAAGAAAAAACTGCCCGCTCCCACTAGGAATACTGTTTAAGAAGTTTGAGAACCATATAATGACCTTCAGAAGAATTTCTATCTGGCTGATTAAAATAAGTAATTTAATGTAATAAGCAACTGTTACCCTCAATAATATGGAATGGCTCACTTCCCCAAGACGCCAGATCTTATGATATTAGAACAGTGCTGGGCATTTAGTAGAGGCAAAGTAAGACTTTTAGAATGATGGGAAGAATGTGTCTCCCTTGCTGGGGGCTAGAAATCCAGATAAACCAGAGTTTTAGAAACTTAGCTGCTCTTCAAAGTTTTCAGCTCTGTTTCTCACCTTTTCTTTATAAGGTGAGAAAGGGATTTACATGAAGTTGCAACCTGCCTTTCCTGTTTCCCTGGCTTGGTGATGCTGTCAGCTCTCGAGGAACAAAAGCCCATCCTCCCTGTCTCCGCATGTCTGAATCCTGCCTAGCCTTTAAAGTCCGGCCAAAGGCCACCTCCTCCAGGAAGCCCTGGCCTATCATCTGATTGCTTGATTGTATGTCCTCTGAGTGCATACCGCCTCCCGCCTGGGCTGTGCTGCTCATCACCACCTTGCACGGAGATCGTCGGTGTCAGAGCAGGGATTATCCTGTGTGTTAATCTGCACTGTGGGCTTCAGCCTGCTTGTGGGGTAAGTGCCATGTACTCATTCATTTGCCATAGTGACTTTGTAATTACTGTGAGAGGACAAAAATGACTTAGTGCACCCAGCTTTCCCCTTCTCTGGCTCACTAACAAGGAATCCAACTTCGCCAGCCCAGGGGCACAGATTTAGGAGGATGGGGGGGAGGTGTGAGGACGGGGGTTTGGCGGGGGACTGTGGGAGGCCTGGGGAGAGGGGTGTGGAGGGGCTGTGGGGGATGATGGGTGTGAAGGAGAGAAGGGGAGCTTTTCAGGGGCATTGCTGCGGACTGTACAGTCCTTTCCTGGTGTTGAAGAAATGCAAGTAAGAACTTGAATAATTCTGAAACTGCTTCCTGGCCAGACTGTGTCACTCACACAGACGTTGCTCAGTGACTGGACCTCACAGAATGGCTTAAGAGTGCCGTGGTGTGTTTAAAAGTCGTCTCCTAAATCCTCAAGGTTCAGGCATTAGCTATTCCATTTTACAACTTTTGCCTGCTCTTACAGCGCAGCAGCAGAATTGATCACTGCCTGACATTTTCCTTGAGTGGGATTTACATGGAGTTGCAGCTGCAGGGGGCATCTGAATGTTAGATGTCAAACATTTTGGATGCCCTAGAGCCAGGGATTAGAAAATGCGGTTGAGGGATGGGGCCGCTTCTTTTTGGAATGCTTAGGAGCTCTGTCAATCAGTTAAAACCCTTCTTTTTGCAATACTTAGGAGCTCTGTGAATCAGTTAGTCATCTAACAAGCAGAACTCCGGGCTCTAAGAGTCACTCTCTGGTCTCCATTGTCCTCATCTGTAAAGGAGGGAGGTGGGTGATCAAGATCTCAGGTCCCTTCTCATCCAGTGATTCTTTGTATTTCTCCAGTGCTCACCCCTTATTCCCCTGTGCTGGGGATATGGGGAACCTTGAACAGGAGAAGGCCTGGGCCTTGCCCTTAAGGAATTGATCTGCTAATACTCAGCACAGGCCCCGAGGGAGGTGGGAAGCGGCCACACTGTGGGTTTGCCGGGACAGAAGGTGGGAAGGCGAGGTGAGGGATGGTGTCCTCTGCACCCGGCACACTCAGGCTCTGGCCTTTGGGGAGGAAGTGGAGGTGGGGGTGGGGTTCATGCCTGAGGTGCATGCCCTCTACCGAGATGTACCGAGATGTACCGAGACTCTGAGGGTGGTGGGCCAGCCGTCGTCCAGCATGGGGCCATGGTCAGGGTCCTCCAGGGAATACTCGGCTGAGAAAGTCACTGGCTTCACGTAGTCAGCAGTGTCCTGGGGGGTGGAGACGAGGGCAGGGGTGAGGGAGGAGAGAACGTCATTTTATGAGCCAGGACCATGGATGCTGAGATAGAACTTTCACCTTCCTAAGGTGGCAGGGCAGCTGCCCTGTCCCCTCAGGATGAGTCCGCGGGTGGATGGAGGTTTCTAGCGGGTCTGTTGGTGGGAAGAGTGTGCCTCTGTGAAAGGAGCTCCAAGCTCAGCTCATGCCAACCTAGCTGTCTGGCTGTTTCACCAAGCTCCTGCGCATCCTTCAGGGCCAGACTCCCATTGCCCGGATACCTTGGCCTCCGGGAAGCCTGGCAGTGCCGGCCCGCCTCCCACCCCACCCACCACTCTGTTCAGACCAGTTACGCCTGCTGCTCACGTAGCATTTGAACCATTTGACTGTGGTCACTCTTCCTTCCCAAGCAAGGAATGGGCTTGGAGCCTCCCAGCATGGCCCTAGCACTGTAACAAGGGCTTCAGCATGTGGAATGGGTGAATGAACAAACTCGTGAGCAAGACAGGGGCACTCAGGTTGGTTCTGAGCATAGATGGTAAGTAAAAGGGTGGCTTCTAGCTGCCTAAAAACTTCCCCTTGGAACTTGCAATCCTGATTATATAAAGGCAGTGGCTCTCAAACCTGAGCTGGTATCAGAGTCCCCTTGGAGCTTGTTAAAATATGGGATGCTGGCCCCATTCCCAGAGTTTCTGAGTCAGAACATGTGAATTTCCAAGTTTGTGGGGAGGGTGAGGATGCTGCTGGTGTGGATGCATCTCAGGGGACCCCTTAACAGGGAGGTGCCTTCTCACACCTGCTCACGTCTCTGACCTCTGGCCATTGAACTACTGGGGCCAGGAGGGCTCTGAGTGACTTTGCTTGCATCTCTGAGGCTGGAGCTCTGGATGGAAGTAAACCTGTCATCCTCTTCCTTAGCTATAAAATGGGGCACCAGGCCCCTACCCTGCTCGTGACATCACTGGCGCCCCTCTCTGTCTCTCCTCCCGTTTTGTACATGCGACTGCCTCCTGGACCTGGCCTTCAATTGTTAGCTGCTGCCTGCTTATCCCTCCCTTTGGGGCCGTGCCCCCCACTGGCTGCTCCTGGCTCTCTCTGCTGGACCTACTGAGCCCACCTTCCTTCTCTCGGCATCTGAGAGTGGCGGGATAAGAGGTTTTGGAAGGAAGTCCAGTGAGGTGGTGTGTAGCATGTCTCTGGGGCATGAGGTGGGAATGTGGAGTGGCCAAGTTCAGGGGATACAGACGCCGGCTGGCTTCCTGAGGTCTGCTGGGGGCTCAGAACCAGCCAGCCACCCGGTGGACTCTCTGCCTCTCCCACGGCAGGTGCTCCTTCCTGTAGGAGCTTGGGCTCTGCTGGTGGGGCTGCCAGCTCACCAGGACATGGAAGTTGATCCTCTCACAGAGCTCCTGGCCGGAGGAGAGCAGGACAGCTCTGTTGGTGAATCGGTCCCCGCCCTCATCCAGGTGGGCCCTCGGTGTATACCGCCTCTCGTCCATGGTGGCATTGTATCTGATGCCTGCAGGAGGGGAGAGGGCAAGACCACAAAGGTGGAGCCACATGCCCATCCAAGACTGTCTGCCTCCTCCAGGAAGCCCCCCAGGCTGGCCAGGGGAGAGCTATTCCTTTCCTCTCATGAGCCCCAGTGTGGGTGAGAAACTCCCACATGGAGAGCAAGTGATTGCATGAGGAAGAGAAAGGAAGGAACCAAAGAAAAGGGGGAGGAAGAAGGTGGAGAAAGAGCAGGAGGAAGAAATGGAGGGAAAGTGAACACCGCAGACAAGGAGGGAGACAGGATGTGGGGCCAGGGCGGTGCCGTGTTGAGCCCTTGCTGCAGTCAACAACCCCCTCCGCCTCTCCCTCCACCTTCCCTGTCTCTCCCGGGGCTCTGGGATCCCCCTCAGGGCTGGTCAGAGCCTTTGCTGGGTGCTTCCTGTCACACCAAGGAGGGCTGGCCAGCCCCTTCCCGCCGGCTCCTCAAACCTTTGACTCCATTCTGGGGCATAAAACCTGCAGCCTCCTCCCCTTCAGTTGGGTTTTGTCAATTCCAGGAAGGACTCAGTCCCTTCTCCTGCTCTCCAGCACACCCACTGGTTGCTGCTGACTCTCATATCTGTCTCCTCTCAGGGATGGAAGTTGAAAGAGAGGGGCACAGCCCCCAGGCCCGCCTTTGTTCTCATCTTCCTTTTGGTCTCTGTCTGGTCCTGCTCCTTGGCTGAGACACTCCCTGAGTCCCCATTTCCTGTGCCAGCGCAGACAGTCCTGGAACCTGCAGCACACTTCCTGAGACCACCTGGACCCGGGGCTGTCAAGAGGATGTATCTGACTCAACTTAGCTGGAAGTGATGGACCCTCAGAAGGAAACTGCCCCGCTGCGGACTCACACCCACTTCTGAGCAAGGCTCCCTGCCGCGGACTCACACCCACTTCTGAGCGGGGCTCCCAGATGCTGGGGTCTCATTGACCTGGACTTCTGGTTTCCAGGACCCCCACTGTAGGATTCCTGGGTCTGCCTCTTCCTCTGCATCCAGGCAGACTTCTGGGTTTCCGCACCCCACTTTGCTCCACTGGCATCAGTCCTGTGTTCTGATCCAAACTCGGCTGCCCAGACTGTTTCCTTCTTCTCTTGTCCTCCCTGTCATGATCACCCCTGCTCACTGCCACTCTCACCCTGGCATGACATCCCCTCTTTGGCACTCAGCATCCATTTCAGGAAAAGCCCAGGCTTTGAAATAGAGTAAGGTGCAGGGGGAGACTGGAGCCGGGGGGTGAGGAGAAAGGAGGGGCCTGCTTTACCAACAGTGGTCGTTTGGAAGTGGGGTGCCAGGAAGACGGGTGTGAAGCAGAGGAAGGCGGCCAGGCAGGTGGCATCCCTGCCACTGCGCTTGCAGTCTCTGTGGAAGATGTTGATCTTGGATGGCTCAAAGTGGAGGCTGGCATTGATCTGAACCACAGGGCGGGACCTGCGGGAGAAGGGCCAGTGAGCTGGGGTGGGGCAGGGGCTCAGGCTGCCCTGCTGTGACCACGGGGAAAGACAAGAACCAGATTCGAGTGGAATCTGCAAAGCCACTGGAGGGGGTGAGGTGGAGGATGGAGGGGGCTTTGGATGTCAAAGGATTGGCAAGAGGGAGCACAGGGGAAAGAGGGGCTCAGCCACCTCACAGCCCCTCCATGCAGCCTCTCAGCACTTTCCCCCAGGGGCTGTGCTCGCTGTGGATCATGCTGACTCCCCTTTGCTCCCTCATCACCTTTTCTAGCAGTGGTTCCCCACCCTGGATGTACGTGTGAGTCATCTGAAGAGTTTAAAAAAAATCCTGGTGCCTCAGCTACACCCTAGGCAAAACCGCATCAGAATCAGGCCTTCGCAGGTTTTAAAGCAGTGCCTCTGAAATTTTCATATGTGTGCATGCCCCCTGGGGATCGTGTTAAAATGCAGATTCTGATCCAATAGCTTGGCACCGATTTTGCATTTCTAACAAGCTCCCAGGTGATGTGAACGTTCCATGGACCACACTTTGAAGAGCGAGGCGTTAAAGTACCCTAGGTGATTCCAGCATGCAGCCAGCACCCATCCACCCCCACACCACCCCATCCAGGTAACCAAGGAAATACAAATTTACCCTTATACCAGCCTAAGTCAAATGTAATTAGGAACGAAACCTATTGCCTCTCCCAACCATGAATGTAGATGGAAAGAAATAGGAGTAGAGTGGCTTAGAGGTTTCATAGCTTCAACGTGATGATCTGTGCCAATACTCGACCTTGGCAGGTCACATGATCTCTGCAATGGGGGATTGTGAGGATCAGAGGAGGTGAGAATGTCCTTTGACAGTGTAGAGTGCTGTGTCAACACAGTGGGCTACATCTGAAGTTCTCAAACTTGACTGCCCATTGGAATCACTTGGGGAGTTTTAAAAGAATTACTGCTGCGCAGGTGCCTCCACAGAATTCTGCTTTAATTGGTGTGGGTAAAGCGTGGGCAATGACATTTTAAAAGCTCCCCTGGCGATCCTAATGGGCAGTCATGTTTGAGAACTATGCGGCTTGACCATAAAGTCTTCCCAGAGGACTCTGGCCCACAATCTCATCACTATTTAGGTAGCACATAAGTGTGGACTTCAAAAGCTAGAACTTGATCCAATCATTTCTGTGATTCTGATTATCTTGGGGTGTGTGTGCATATGTGTATCTGGTTTCCTGTAGAGAAGTTTATGTGTTACTTTAAAGACCTGCTAGGTTCTCTGTACCCCTCTCCCCGGGCCTTGGTCATCTGCCTTGCTTTCTTGGTTGGAACCAACGCAGTGAACACCTTTACCACGCCTTGCAAGCCCAGGCTGCTGTTGCTGCCACCATCACCACCACCAAGGACCTAAGAGCCCCCACATGCAGCACAGACCTTCGAAGAGACAGACCCTGCTCCTGTACACTAGCTGGGCTGCACAGGCCCTGGCTTCCCAGTGCTGCCTAGAGGGCCAGGGGACACCACCAGGACTGTCGGGCAGCAGATGCTCTGGCCATGACAAATGAGGGATCTGAAGGAGCCACAAGTCTGCTGCTCCCCCTTCTTTCCCTACAATGGGCTGTGTTATGCCACACTGGAAATGCCGAGATGCCGAGCAAAGAGCAGTACGCGTGGTGAAGACAGGCTGGCTTGCTCCCATCTGCGCTCCCTTCCGGCTTCACTTTTGCTTCTGGGATTGCACCCCACTCCCAAAGCATTCAAGAGGCTTTTGCCTCAGGCTCTGTTTTCTAGGGAACCCGGAGGAAGACATTTCCTCCTTGGGCTGTAGTAGCCTTGCGAACAGGAGCCCGTCTTTCCTTTATTCTCCCTGTGAAGTTATATATCTCTGTTCAATGCCTTTTTAAAGTTGTAGGGCAGATATAATTGCATTTATATAAAATTATAAGCAGCGGAAAAAGGACTGGGAGAAGATATGCCACAATATTAATAGTGGCATTGTTAAGGTGATGGCAGGCTGAGTAATTCTTTTCCTTATTTTATAAATGTTCTTTATGTTATTGTATTTATGATGAAAAATACCTCATCAACATATATGAAAAAATACTCAAGGTCTTTTTTTTTCTGGCTCAAAAAGTAGCCAACATATGGTAAAATAAATGGGTGTTTAGGAAGCATGAAAATGAAGCCCCGAAGAAAGGAAGCAAGAAGTCAGAGTGCTTTGGAGGAAAGAAATCTCTATATTAGATAAACATTCCTCCAAGCCAGGGTAGAAGGAAAGGTCCTCCCAGATGGTAAAAATATGCTCAACTTGCCCCTGCAAGTGTTATAGCTTGAAAAGCTGAGGTGGAAGACATGCTTGAGTAGCCAGAACTTTTAGGACAAATTCTAAGAGCGGGGGCTTTTGGACAGGACTTCAATTTATACTGAATTTACACTGATTCCACCAAAAGGAAATGTGTAAGGAAGTTGGGGTAAGAACAGGGTGAGTCTAGCTGAGGGCAGTTAAAGACAAGAGAAAAAGATCCTGAAGCCCGTTTTTAAAACCCCTGCATTCATTGTGACCTTCAGGAGAGCCCAGGAGGTGGGAACAGTGGGGAAACCAACCAGAGAATCACAGCGTTGCCAAGGGCTCCCACTGCCAGGTCGATAAGCCCATCCTCATTGAGGTCCAATTGCCCGTGGATGCTGCAGCCAAAATACTGGAGGCCGGTAGCCAGCTCTGAGGCTGTGATTCTCTGCAGGGAGCAGGAAGACAGGGGGAGGGCGTGCACACCGTGAGTGTGGGGGTGGGCGGCCCTGAGCTGCAGGAACAATCGGGAGCCTGTTTGAAATCATGAAGAAGCTTCCCCAACCCAAAGCAATCTCGTCTCCTGGCCTGTCACGGCACCTGAAATTCCTACCATTCAAGTCATTCTTTTGGATTAAAATATCATGTCTTAAAAGAGTTCCCTATTAAGTGTAAATACATGTGACCTGGCAAACGACCCATCCACGTCCCTCACACTGGTCTATTTTTTAGACTATCTTACTAATAAACCGTGGGGCAAAAGGATGATCCTCAGGGGATGGGACCCAAGACGGGTCGGTTTTGAGGTGGGCACGATTTCTAGCACGAAGCGCTTCCAGAGAAGAGTGAGCCCAGAAGAGATGCTCCGCTGGTAGGCAATTGCATGTGTGCACGTCTTGGGAGGAGTGAGGGTCAGGTGCCAGGGATTTGCTGTTGTTTGTTGTTGGGGGAGGATAAAGGTAAGCAGGGAGAGGGTGCCAAAGTGGGTGGTGGGGGGGGGGGTCCTGAAGGTAAAATGTGCCCTTTTCAAAATTTCCACGTGGGGAAGCATGACCAGGACAGATTGGCGTCCGTTCCTGTGAGAGGGCACGGAAGAAAATCCTGAACCAGATGAGGCACAGAAGCTCCTGGGACTCCTGCAGCCCCATTTGCTCCATCTACTTCCCCAGGGAAGCCTGACCTGCTTAGGCGTCTTCAGGATGCTGCCTCGGAAGCCGTGGAAGATGTAGATGGCTCCTGCGTGGTTGTCCTCCAGGGGCGCTCCCACCACCACATCGTCGTAGGAATCCTGGTTGAGGTCTCGAACTGAGGCAATGGAGGACCCAAACCGGGCATTCTGGTAACTGTGTGAATCCTTGAGCGTTCCGTTATAAACAAACCGATTCTGCAAAACCAGGGGCAGAAAAAGGCTGGGGAGGGCTTGGCAAAAGTCCCCAGGCTCATAATTCCCTCTGCAGGCTGCTCTAGCATCCTCTCCCCACTCCATTCCCCCAGATCCCCGTCTCTGGCTATATGAGCCCAGCCACAGACGAGGCTCTGATTCTCCCCAGGCCTGGCTTCCAGCACTGGCCTCGCTAGTAACCCATTTCCCTCGGGCTACCCAAGTCAAAGCAGAGGCTGGGGGCCCCCGAGAAGCTGCCCAGCCCCTGCCCAGCTGTACCTGTCTCAGCTCGTAGACATACACTTTGCCTCGCTCGCGGCCCTCGCTGAAGTACATGGGTGCACCCACCAGCAGGACATCAGTGACACCATCTCCGTCAATGTCCACCGAGGTGATCTCACTCCCAAAGTAAGAGCCTATCTGCGGCACGTGATGGGAGAGAGGAGTGGGCTGGCTGCCCAGCTTGCACAGCCCAGAGTCCTTGCCTCGCCGGCAGAGGGAAGCCAAGGTCATCTTTTGACTCAGAATTTTTAGTGAACAAATGGGTCCTCCCTTCTCATGCGCTCCCTCTCTCTCCTCTCCCTCAGAGCGGACTTGCCTGTTTTCAGTTTGCCCTTCTCCCCTTCTCTCTTTTCCTTCTGTCATTATCCCCTTCCCACTCTTCTTTCTTTCTGTTAATTTTATTGGTGGCCATTTGTCTTGTGTGTAAAGTGAAATAATGGCAAAAAATAAGGAGAATATTTAAAAGTATGAAGAAGAAAACAAAAGTTACCCACAATCCTGACATCCAAATAAAACTACCATGAATGTTTTAGCGGATTTTCTTCTAGTTTTTTTCCACTGAGGCATGTTGCCTATTTGTACTTGTGTGTTATTTTTACGAATTGGAGTAATAATGTAAATATAGTTTATATACTGATTTTTAAATAAACAATATATCATCAACATTTTTCTATGATGTATTATATTTTCATCTACAACATAATCACTGATGATTCCACAGTGCTTAAAATTAATAAAAAAATCATAATGTATTTAATCAATTACTGCTGGACAGTTAGCTTGTATTTTTTTTTTTTTTTGAGACAAGGTTTTGCTCTGTCACCCAGGCTGGAGTGCAATGGTGCAATCTTGGCTCACTGTAGCCTCGAACTCCTGGGTTCAAGTGATCCTCCCACCTCAGCCTCCTGAGTAGCTGGGACCACAGGCACTTGCCACTGCGCCTGACTATTTTTAAAAATTATTTTTAGAGATGGAGTCTCACTATATTGCCCAGGCTGGTCTGGAACTCCTGCACTCCAGTGATCCTCCCACCTCACCCTCTCAAAGTGCTGGAATTACAGGTGTGAGCCACTGTTTTTAATTTTTGATGTTATAAATCATTCTGGCATTAGCATTGTGGATGGTGAACTACGATTTATTTCAGTGTCTGAGCACTTGCTGTGTTCCCCTTCCGTTTGGGGTGCAGTGTTCCCCACTTCAGTGAGGACATCATCCACCCCCTCCTCAGAAACCCAGAAACCCTGACTCCGTCCTCCACCTCTCCCACCTGCAAACCTGCCAGCAAGTCCTACCTGGTGGGTGCCAATTCACCAACTACTCCCCCCTGCTTCTTTCCTAGGTGAGGCACCTTCTAAAGGGCCTTCCAGCCTCAGGCTGGCCTCTTCAGCCCACCCCCATAGCAGCTGGCGTGGCCTCTAACACCATTCCACCTCTTGCTTTTGGGGTGGTATCTAAACTCTCCAGCAGGACCGTGCTGGACCAGCCTCCCTCCCGAGCCTCTGTCCCCACAAGCTCCTGCTCCCAACGCAGTGCTCCTGGGTCCTGCCAAACTGAGTTATTTCTCTTCTCCAAAAGCCCCCGGCCTTGGCCGGCTTCCAGGCTTCCCTCTGCACAAGCTTTTCTCTTGCATGCACTCCCCACCCCTGCGTCCTCCCCAGATCATCCCCTGCCATCCCTCAGGTCTTAGCTGAAGTGTCACTTCCTGTTAGAAGCTGTCCTTGACCTTCTCCACTCCTCTCCCTGCCCCTTTTCCATGTGCCTTCAGCTCCACACTCCTCCCACCAGCCCCTGTTCCCTCTGCTGGGATTCTCATGAGGGTGGGCATTGAACCTGCTGTGTTCCCTCTGGGCCAGGGTACTGTGCCCGGTACACAGAAAGTACTTAATTAAAGCTGGGTTTCTTAGGAAAGGGGAAGGCACCCTGTTCGTGGACAAGCCCTGTTTGGGATGGTTTATAGCCTTGGGTTAGCTCATGTGACCCCATGCTGCTAGGAGAGAGGGCCATCCTCATTTTACAAGGGAAGGAACCAAAAGTCAGAGAATTGGAGTTTCTTGCCCAAGGTCAGAAGGCCGGTCACCTGGTCACCGCCAAGCTGGTTGGAATTGGGGTCTGCCTGACACCCTGGCCCATGACTCTGCCTACCCCGTCCTTCTCTGGCTTAGTGTGTTTTCAGAAGAAATCTATTCTCAAGGATTAAAAGCTTTTAACTGAGGAGAAAGCTAAAAAATTTAGAAGAGAGGAAAGGGAAATAGTATACATGGGTGGGAGAGGGAAAAGATGTGCCTACATAAAGTAACTAAGAAGCAGACAGAGAGCAAGCGAGGGAGGGGGCGGGGGAAATTTGTCTAAATATGTGGCCTCAGCTATGTGGGTCACCGCGATTTGGAATTCACTTAATTTAGCTGCCTTCAGCACTGCGGTTTCTCCTTCGGATGTTGGAGGCGGAACTGGGCAGGAAAAATGTCATAAATTCATCGGCAAATTCCCTCCAGCTCTCAAGGTCTAGCCCTCCATTCCAAAAGAGTTGGCCCTGGGCGAGTGTGGGCAGGCAGGGTGGAGGGTGAGAGCTTTGCCGCCTGGAATGGCCCGCACCCAAGAAACAGGAGGAGGAATGGCAGGAGGGTGGCACTCTGCAGCGAGACGGATTTAGGTTAGACTCGGTGAGGAGCAGGTTCTCACAGTGACAGGCCAAGGGCAGTCATGGGCTCAGGAGACAGGGCTGTTCCCAGGCTCAGGAGAGTCGACAGGGAGCTGGGGACAACATGGAAGGGCCTGGACAGCACTCAGCTCCGGCCTAGAGAGGGCACGGACGCTGATGGTCAGGAGGAGCCCAGGACTGGTTTTGGGGTTATTGGGGGTCAGAAGGTGGCATGATGCAGGCAGCCCCACCAAGAGGGTTCTTGGCTTGACCCAGTCATGAATTCACCATAGAACCCTGGAAAAGCCACATTGCTTCCCAGGAGCCCAGTTTGCCTCTGCGCTGGAAGTGACTTGGATTGGAGCCCCGTTTTCACCACCAATGACTCTTATCATAGCTTTCCAATTTGCATTCATCACTGTCCAACACAGGACTCTTAGCAGCACAGTCTGGTTGCCAATCACCTCCCTGTGGGGCAGTGGCACTGGCAGCCTTCCCATTCCTCATTGCTTCCATTCCAGGAAAAGGGAAGCAGCTGGCATCCTGGAGGACCCATGGGGCCTTCTGTGGGTGGATGCACACTCCTGCCACTCCTGGCAGCATGAAGGTGGCTGGAGGAACATGACTGCCCTTCGGAGCACCCAGTGGCCCAGGCATGCTGTATTCACTGCCCTCCCATTTGTCTGATCCGCCCCTCTTCCCTCCGTCCCTGCCCCAGGCTCCCCCTCCATTACCTGCTGGCCCCGCAGAGCCTGGTGGATGGTGAGGCTCCGGTTGTTGTGCATGGTGAACAGGATGACTTTGCCCGTGTGGTTGAACCGGGGGGCTCCGGCCACGTACACCCGCCCCTGCCTGGAGGACACGACCGATGTGACTGTGTACCCTGCCACAGGAGGAAACAAGCTGATATTTAGCACCGTGTCCTCAGCAGGCCTTGCTTGGCCGGGTGCATGGCTCGGCCGTGCCAGAGGATGGGCCAGAGGTGGGGTAGGTTCAGGACCAGCTGAGCAGATTCAATCATGCAGGGCTGTAATTCCTAGGGGCAGCTGGGGAGGCTTGGAAGAGGCAGGGCCCAGGAGAGGGGTTTGGAGGGTAGGGAGGACTCACTGCACCCCAGCCCTTACTGGAGAAAATAAAGGAAGCCAGGTGGGGCTGCTAAAAGACTAACTTGAAATGCACACACCCCTTCTTCACCAGCTCATGAGCACGGCGGAGGGCAGCAGGGAGTAGGGCAGACTCTAGCCTCACTTCAGTTAATATTGGGGAGACTTTGCTTTGGTTCCCCACCAATCTTCACTCTTAGGGACTAACCAGTGTCCTCTTTATTACCACAAATGCCTGCTAAGTGGCCCACTGAGGACTAGAGTGTTAATCGTAAAGGTGGAAGGAATTGGTCTGCTTCAGATATTCACATGGGATCTCAGGGATTCTTGCAACCCCAAAGCTTTGCAGACTCAAAGGAGGAAGCTCCCAGGCTCCTGTTAGTCCCATACGTGCAGCATGCCAAAGAGAAAGACATGGAACCCCAGGGGCTCTTTGGGAAAGGCTGCCAATCCCTGCTCCCGGTATGGCTGTGCCTGATCACTGTGAATCTCATCACCCACCCAGTACCCAGGAAGCAAATGTGCAGCATCTTCAGGCAACTCTCCTGAAAGTGGGCTCCAGCAGGTGTGGAAAGCCAATGGCATCCCAGAATCCCACTTTCTGCCAGATAATCTTGGATCCCAGATTTTAAATGGGTGTTGGACTTTGTTGACAGTTCCTGGGCTGTTTCTGGGGAACAGATGTCTCTTGCAATGCACGTGTGTGTGTGTGCACATATATGCGTGTGCATATGTGTATCTGTGTGTGTAACACTGTCACTTGGGTCCCATTGGCTGCTTCCAGAGTGGCTACAGGGTGTACAGATGAGCTGACTCAGTGCCTGGGGGTGAACCACCCTGGTTCCAGACACAACAGTTTTCACTCTTGAGGCTGTACTTGGGGAAATGAGGCTTGACAGGTCCATGATACCAAGACCTCACAAGGGGTGGCTAACACGGCCATGTATTTAGAGCAACCATAAATATATGGGTGGGTGGGGCTTAGCCTTGTGGTGTGGAGCAAAGGTTTCTTCTGAGCTGAGCCCTCAGGGGCACTACTGAAAATGTTCTCAGTAGGCCTTGAGTTTCTGGGCCTGCTTGGAAGGAGGGGCACTGAGACGCAGTCTGGGGGCCAAGTGTCCTATGGGGCAGGCGTGGGTCAGCATTCAAAACTCACAGAGCTTCCTGCCTTCCAGCTGTCTGTAGGCAGCACCTTTGGTTCCCAGGCAACTCTCTGGCCAGCAGTAGGGGCCATTCTGAGGCTGGGCCAGCCTCCCTGAAGGCCTGATGAAAAGGTAGGGCCATGGCCCGAAATCTATACTGCACCCCCAGTGGAGGCTGGGAGCCGGCCTCCTGGTCTCTTTCCCCTGTAGTGCTCCTCTCCCTTGGGACACAGGAGGAATCTTCCAGCAGGCATCTCTGCCCCAGGAGAGAACCCAGACCCTGCTCTCACTGGATGACTCCTAGAGGGAGGAGGAGGAGGAGAAAAGGCACTCCCCAACACTCCCACCCAAGGCAGTGACTGTGGCTAAGGCATGACAGCTGGGCCTCATGAGTGTCCTTCAGCCAAGTTCTACCTCACCAGGGTCTTCTGGGAGGGGAAGCAGGGTGGCTCTGCTGGGCCAGGGGGATATTCATCCTGCTGTGCTCTCACTCAGATATGTTCAATAGCTCCCTGTTGCCAACATGAAAAAGCTCAAACCTCTTAACCTGGCATTCGAGGCCTCCTGCCTATCCTAACTTGCCCTCTCCTCCATGTTCCCACTTCTCCCCCCTGCTGTAGCCACACTCATCTACTTCTTGGGTCCTGAAATAACCTGGCACTTCCCACATGTCCTTCCTTTGCTTGGCCTTTCTTGACTTATTTGAAATGTCCCCTGCGGTGGAGACCTGGTGTAGGCGCCAGCTCCTACACAGTGGGTCCTGAGTGTACCAGCTCGCTGGACCACTCTGACTCACTTGGAATTAACCTCATGGGCCCTGGGACACCCTGATGTGATCTGTCTTGCTGTTTAATGCCTCGTAGCACCTGCATCTTGTGCCCTTTCTTTGGTTTCCTTACTTTCAGCGCAGTGCTGTGCACTTGGGAAGAAACACAATGAAACACGAGTGATTCTAGTTTCTAGTTAAAGGGTTGCTAGCCTTTGTTCTTCCAGCATCTTTCCCAGTGTTTGAGCATTTGCCAAGGCAAGGACTCCAATCTTTCTCTCCTTTATTTGTACTTTTATCAGAGCTCCCACCTCACTTGTGTTACAATTATATGTGCACATGTCTGTGTCTCTCAGGAAGCAGCTTGAGGACAGGTGCTGTGTCCTTCTTACCACGGCACTTTAGCATGGCACTCTGATAGCATCAACCGCAGTGCTATGCAATTCAGGTTTAACACCTTGTGAATTAAATGGACCGCAGGCCCTAGGGCCAGGCGCTGTCCTAGGGCCAGGCGCTGTTGGGAAACTTCTAGGGATCTACACTTCTGGATTTTCTAGCACAGTCCTGATTCCAGCATTTTGCCCTTTTGTCAGCTGAGGGTCCCATGGTTGGGGATAGAAAACAGGGTAAGATAGAACACAGTGTGGGCAGAGTCATAGGCAGGGTATTGGCTAAAGAACTGAGGAACAAAGGTCAAGATGGGATGAAGCACCAGAGAGATGGACACATGGACAGATTCTCTGTCCACTCTGGGTGGCCCAAGTTCATGGAGGAATGGGGTCCGAGGAAGCCTTAATGAGGAGTGACTTCACAGAGAGTGGACTTGGTTCGGAAATTCAGAAAGACCCAGAGACAGTGGGGAACCCCCTCTTGCCACCCTCCCCTCTGGCCCTTCCTTTAGAAAGGAACAAGCCTTGGCAAATGGGACATGGCTGGGGATGGCCAGGTGACTGCTCCTGCAGAGCTGGAAGGTGACTTTGGCCAGCAGGCTAAGGCCTCACTGCCAGGACCTTCACCATCAATGATGTGCGCTTCTCTTTTTTCTTTTATTTATTTATTTATTTATTTATTTATTTATTATTATTATACTTTAAGTTCTAGGGTGATGTGCGCTTCTCTAGATATCCAGTTCCAAAGTGCTTCATGGGCAGCGACTTCTGCCTTGATTATGAACATTAAGAAATAAAAACAAGTGCAGATTCCACTCGACTTGCGTTTTGCCTTCAGAAGGCAGGCTCAGTGTACTGGAACCCTAGTCAGCCCCAAAAGCTTTAAAGGCACAACAACAGCTGACCCAGAGTCTAGGAGCACCAAATGAAACATACTGAAGGGAGCGGGGAACTGCTTGTCCTTTATTCTACCTATTGATGGAGCGCCTGTTATACGCTGGGCAGGGTGCTTGGCGTGGTGGTTACCAGCATGGAGAGGATATGCCCCCAGGGATGCTCTTCAGAATTGGGTGCTTGAATTAGCCCAGAATATACACAGCAGGCCCCTCTCTCGTGTGTGGGCTAGGGGTTCTGCAGCCCCTGGGTGCCCTCCCGGCCCACCACCCGCCGGCCTCCCCTCACTCTGGGCTCTTACCCAGGTATGCGCCATGGTTCTTGAGCTCCTCGGGGAACTCTTTCAGGTAGGACTCACGGAGAGGAATGACCTTGCCGGCACTCGTCTCCTTTAGCACAGCTCCGTTCCAGTCATAGGCACCAACAGCTCCCAGCAGAACCCCATCCTAGCATTGGGGAGGGGACACACATCAGCACCTGTCCTCATGGGCCTGTTGCCAGGAGCCACATCAGGTCCTGTGACCAGTGACGCCCCTGACAGCCACCTCAGGCACCTTCTCCTGGGTACATTATTTAGCAGCCTAACTTCTGGCTGGGACTCTTGGCTTTTGAATGAGCCAAGGAGACTTTTTTGCCCCTTTCCATCCTTAGGACAAAATGGGTCAAACTGATCCCAAGGACAGGAACTTAGGGAAAAAGGAATGTTCTAGAAACAAACTGTAAATCCAGGACCAAACCTCCATCCCTCCTTGGGCTTCAAAACCCTCTAGGGACTCTCTCGCCACTGTCCACTCCTTCTGACATTTATTGAAAGAGGGAAAGGGCCTCCTGCACTTGCCCTTCTTCAGTATTTCTTTGCCGTGTCAGAGTTGCTTCCCTGCATGTAAATCCTACTCCTTGGTTTCTTCAGCAAACATTCACTGAGGTCCCCTTTGTGCCAGGCACTGGTTTGGTGCCAGGGATATTGTCCCCCGCCCTCAGCCACGCCCCACGCTCCCCACCACAGAGCTTGAGGATATGAAAAAAAATACTCAAACAAACACACAGTTGCAAACTGTGATCAGTGCAATCAAGAAAAACCACGGTGAGGCTGAATCTAGATTGAGATGGGGGTCAGGAAAAGTCTTCAAGGTTGTTATGTTTAACCGTGCACCTGAAAGATGGGTAGGACCAGAAAGAAAGAAGAACTGGAGAAAAGGGCCAGGAACAGCCTGTGCAGAGGCCCTGAGGCTGGAGAGAGTGCAGAGCCTTTGTTCCTAAGGAACTGAATGCTGTTCAATGGGGCTGGAGCACCTTGACATGAGGCTGGGCAGATAAGCCAGGGCCACCTTCATGACAGCCAGCACCCAAGGCACTGGTGCTTGGGCTTGTTTGTCAGGGCTTGGAGGGTCTTGTTCTACCCACCAGTTGTAGGACAAAGGGAAGCTGCAATGCTTGGACAGGAAGACAGGAAACTCTGGCTCCTTGAGGGGAAGTTTCCAGGTTACTGATCCCATAGCCCTTTCTTGAAGACTGAGTCCACTCACCCTCTCTCTTGTGTACCCCCGATCCCCTGCTTCAGCAAGCCACGTAACTAGTGGGTACAGGCAGACAAACAGCCAGCACTTGGAAGAGGAAGGAAAATGACTAGGGACAATGAGGGGCCCAAGGAAGGTGGTGGAAGCAGGGAAGGGCTGCCTTTTGGGTTACGTTGGTGATTACAGGGGTGGGGGCAGACTGTCTGGATCCCAGCTTTGGGCTTTCAAAACACAGGCTGGTAAAGTCACCACTGTCTCCCATGGAGCCTTCCCTGAGCCTGGCTGTCTGGGTGAACTTGAGATTCCCACCACTTTACAGAGTCAAGCTGATCTTATCAAAGGGTTAACATATCCTAACCCTCCAGAGGTAGAACTGACTGTTCAGACAGAATGTTTTTACAGCTATAAATAAGCTGGTCTTGGGAGAGTCAATGTGCTTGGTTATGTTTCACATTGCACTTTCTAATTAGCCTTCTTCCTCCTACTCTGTGCTCGAGCCTCAGCCTAGGAGGCTCTGACAGTCTGTCTGGGCCAGGACGGAAGCCAGGAACTCACATATTCGCTGTCCACAAAGTCACCGCCAACATTCCTGCACGTGGGGTGTGCTCTATTCTTTGTGGAATACTTTCTCACCCGGCTGCCCATTTGGGCCCAGAGGCCCTGTGAAAGGGAAGGGCAGATGTTCAGTATCTGCACTTGACAAATGAGCCGTTGAGGTTCAGAGGGGGAAGGGACTTGCCCAAGGTCACACAGCAAGTCAGAGGCAGGGCTGGGGCTTTGACCAGACAGGTGAGTAGGGCCGAGAAGAAAACATCTATCTGTTTCCCCAAAGCCTGCTGTGGGTCCTGCTTTCCATTTTCCACCTGAACCCTCCTGAGGGAGCAGCGCACTATTTGGGGTCTGACTTTCTTCCTTCCTGTCCTCCCTCTCTCTGCCTGCTGAGTCCAAGTTTGTAACTGCCGACCAGGCTTCTGTGCTTCATGGACAGGCCTTTGAAGATGAATTTCTGGCTCTGCAGATGACAGGGAGCCTCTGTGATGTACTGAGAAGGGCTGGCTTGGCCCAGCGGCCAGGGATTCAGCCGGGGAGACCCCTCACACTGACTCTCCTCGTGGGAGCTTGGGGAATTCCGTCCTGACTTTTGGGTTTGGCAACACTGGGCCAGGCAATTGCTTACAGTCTCCCACCTCATCCCGTTTTGACCCTGGCAGCAGCTGCAGTCTTGGGCCTGCAGTGGGAGGCCCTTTCCTGAGCGTGAATTTGTTGTAGCCAGGGGGAGTCTTCTGAGGATGGGGACACTGTGAGGAGCGGTCAGGTGAAGGCCACCGAAGCAAGCCTCAGTATGTCACAATCTCTTCCCAGCTGGGGAAGCCCAGACATTTTGAGTTTAGAAAAATCTAGAAGGGTGGGGAAAAAGAAGAGAAGGGACCAAATCCTTAATAGGGGGAGCCGGGCATGTGGGCCCAGCTGGCAAACGAACAGTGGGCATTCCCAGGAAGAACCGTGTCCCCCGCTCCACAGGCCTGGCACGGGCTTCCTGTTTTATAGCCTCCTTTCCCATCTGAGGCCACCTGGGCTCCCACCAGATATTACCAAGGTGTGCCTGGGTGGCCTTGCACAAGGGGACCTTCCCCACAAGCTGATATTCCTGGCGTTCTGTGCAGACATGAGGTCGCAGGCTTGGCAGCCATCAGAAGGTCCGAGGCCACACCGTGCCTTCCCAAAGGACATTGTAGCTCTAGCACCTGCAGTGTGTGTAGCTCCCACCACCAGACCCTGCCAGCTCAGCTCTCAGCTGCCCTCTGACCTGGCCTCTGAGGTAGTCTTGCCTTCCCAGCTGAGCTGCATGCTCCCAGGGTGTGTGACCATATCTCTCAAAGCTCTGTGTTCTGGTCAGTCCATGTCTAAGCCAGGGTTGGACCACAGCCCCGGCAGTGAAGGCAGCATGGTCTAGGGCAGTGCTGCTCAACGGGGGCAGTTTTGTGCCCTAGGTGATATTTGGTTGTTACAGCTGGGGGTGGTGGTGGGGGTGCTATTGGCGTCTAGTGGGTGGAGGCTAGAGATGCTGCTAACCATCCTACAATGCAAAAGATGGTCCCTTATGGCTGATGTCACTAGGGCAGAGGTGGAGGATCCCTGGCCCGGTGGTGAGAGCAGGAAGGAGCTCTGGAGTCAGAGGTTTCTGAGTTCCACTTCTAGCTCAGAGCTTCTAGCTGTGTGACCCTGTTCTCTCTCTCTCTCTCTCTCTCTCTCTCTCTCTCTCTCAACCTTGAGTTCCTCAGCTGTAAAACAGTTCTGTTGTGAGAATCAGCATTTTTAATTCTTAGCAGGGTGCTTGGCAGCCAGTGAGTACTTGGGACACGGTAGCTTTTCTCGTTTATGAATCCATCTGTAAGCGTCTCCTGGGTGGTCGGGAGTCGAAGAATCAGGTGTCACAGTCATGTTTGTCACTGCGGTAGCGTGTGAGAAGTGCTCTGATTGAGTCAGGGACTGGCTACTTTGGCAGTCTCAGGAGCAGGTGAACAACTGAGACGGGGGGGAGTGCATAGTGGGGTTAGAAAAGGCTTTTAAGAAAATCTTACTTGATTTATTAGTATGTCTCAAAATGAACACTTCCAGTTCCAAGCCTTGCTTCGATTTCACAAATATTCTTCAGACATCTACTGAGACAAGCTCAGAGAGGGCAAATGATTTTTCTGAGCCCACACTGCCAGGCAGTGCTTCTCTCTTGCCCAGCAGTCATGGAATTAGGATACTAGGTGCCAGCAATTCTTCCTTTTAGCTCTTTTTGGCTTTTGGGAGGTAAGACTGTGGAGCCAGGTGGAGGCAGTTGCTGGTGGTGCTGTGGGCTGGTGTGATGGGAGACCCCCTAAAGGACACCGAGGCTGTCCTCCTCCCCAAACTCCGGAGAGTCTGAGTCAGAGTGGCTGTAGAGGGGTGAGGCTCTGTTCCCAAGAGCCCCTTCTAAGGCACATACACCATTTGGAGGGTGGATTATGCTTTCACTAATTGCTTGGACTCTTAGAAGGCTTGTTTCAACAAGCTTGAAGTGGGCCCGAGGAAGGGATGAATGGCCAGGAGGCTTGTGGGCAAGAAAGGCCCAGAAACAGGCCCTCTGCCTTTCTGTGGAGGAGGGGCCCTCACCAAGTGCAGTGCTGGAATCCGGCAGCTAGGGTGAGCAGAAGCGGCCGTGGGGACCAGGGCGCAGTACACTGACTGCTCATTCCCCATCAGAGAGTTGGCTGCTGCCTGTCAGAGGCCCTGGGAAAGAGGCCCAGGAGTGGGCACTAGGGCACAGCCTGAGGACGTGGGGCCAGGCTTAGGAGGATCCGAATGAACCAGAAATGATTCCTGCTACCAGGAGTCAATTTGCAAACCGTTGGGACCAGCGTGGCAGAGGACCTCAGCCGCTGTGTCCTGGACTGCTGGGGAGAGGGCCAGGAGACCATCTTGACGGCCTGCCCAGCCTGGCAGGTGGAGGGGTCTATTGTTTAGGTCTAGGGGGGACAGGAGGGGTTTACAGCTTCCACAGGTCAACCCCTCAATTCACCATTATTCATCAGTTTATCTCATTTTTTGTTGAATCAGATATGCAAAACCAGTTCAAATGCGAAACCCTTAGGGAAGATTACACGTCTAAAGCTTCAGTCACTAAGAACCTTAGCGAATAGCCAATACCCTTCATTGTCTAGATCTCAATCCCAGGAGGGCCTGTGAGATGAGCAGGGGCTGAAGAGGCAGGAGGGTGGCTCAGGTAGCTCAACTGGGAATGTTTATATCTCCAGATGGGGACTAGACTCTAAGACTCTGTAATCCCATGGGCCTTGAGGGGAAGATGTGGAAGGAGAAAGAGGACTGCAAATAATTGATGCGCGTGAGTGACGGTGTGCAGAGGACCCCTCCCACACAGGGCTCAGCTAGACCGGACCTGTTTCAAAACAGAACCGAGCACTGGCCCTGTTAGGTCATCATGTGCAGGGTCAGTGACCTCCCCTTTAGGTACAAGAGAAAAAGGATCTCTTCCCATCTCGGGTGAGTCACCAAGGTTTTTGTGTAGACAGGATCTACCCTGATAAAACTGCTTCCCTCTGTAAACTTTTGGAGTTAGGGCAGATTTAGGATTCTAGTGTAGGAAGGCGGATGCAAAATCCCTCCAGCTGAGCCCTGTGAGGGAGGGGTCCTCTGCACACCATCACCCATGCGCATCAATTATTTGTAGTCCTCTTTCTCCCTCTGCATCTTCCCCTCAAGGCCTGTGGCATTATAGAGTATTAGAGTCTAGTCCCCCTCTGGAGGTGTGAATCCCTTCTGCCAGCTTTCTGGCAGATTCTTGCAGCTCCTGCTTGATTACCCGGCTTGACAGGTAGTTCACTACCTCAGCAGACAGCCAGCACTAATGGAAGCCACTCTGGCTCTTAGTGACTTTTGCGTTCATTTCCAAATGCTAATGGAAGCGTTAGCTTAAAAATCCATTCTAAAGTTTGACCAGGGATCCACAGCTAGCCTTCCTGATGGTAATTTTTGGAATACTTTCTTTCCCCTTTCTGCAAATCAAGACTAGAGTTTCCAGCTCCACGGGTTTTCCCAATGACTCGGACGTTTTGCCTTCAGCCCGGAATGTAATGTTTTGGGGACTTGGACTCTGTGGGTGTCAGGTGATGTCTTGGGGTCTCCCCTCTACCCTGGGCTCCAGTCCTTTCTCTCTCCTGTTGCTTTTACCCTTGCTAATTCAGAGACTGATTTCCTTGCTCATTGAGACAGCAGCAAACCAAGAAAGGAGGAGCCGGGCCTTTCTTCTGCCATCTGAGAATGTTCTACTAGGGATGTCTCCTTCTACTAGAACTAAATAGACCTGGGGAAGCCTCAGGCTCCTTCAGTATCTTTTTGGGCAGCAGCTGTTTGAGACCATCTGTGGCACTTCTGGCAGGGAGGAAGCCTGGGGGCTTGCCTGGGAGACAGACATACTCAGGGCAAAGTGGAAAGGCTGGACCCAATAGCATTGTGGACACACACATTGCTCCCTGATCCCCAGGGAGGCCTAACTGACCCTCAGAGCTGAGGAGTTGGACTCCTGGGGACAGGATGGCTGTGGCCTATCATGGTGGCATCAGCAGCCTGGCACTGAAAGACCTCTGTGCTCTAAAATAGCCACCCAGTGGCCAGTCACAGCGCCAGTCAGCCCATCATGCTTGCACCATTCCTGTGCATTTGAAAGGTTTTTTTGCTTTCGTTTTTAATACTAAAGAGTCTCAGATTCAAATGTGATTGTCGTCTCTTTTAAAGTCCAATTAGATGAAAATGTCAGGGGTGATGGAAGAACTAGGGTATATGGGAGAGGCAAGCTGGGCCCCTCTGCCTGGGGAACAGAGAAGTTGAGCATGTGTGCAAGGGCTTGCACATGACAGTCATGACCTTGACTTGACCGAAGTCACGTGCTGGGGCTGTGAGCTCCTGGGTCTCCCCACTCTGGAAGCTGGGGAACCTGTTGATCCTGCAAGGATCACCTTGCTCAACACTGAATTGCTTGGGCCACTTTCAAGGCTCCGCTCAAGCTTCCCTGAGTCCCTGAAGCCCATCTTAATGTTCTCTTCTTTTTAGATTCCACGATTCCTAGACATACACAGATCATGATTTTAGAAGCAGGACAGTGAAATTATTTAAGAGTTTTTCTCCCCAGCTAGGCTATGAACAGCTGTCAGCTGAAATGTTTCTTTAATGTACCTGGTACAGAGCCTGACACACATGAAGATACTAAAAAAAAGTCTGTAGAATGGACAAAGGAAACACTGGGACATTCATTTTCTCTTCTGTCCGCAACACCAGGGCTGATCTCTGAGCTGTGCCAGAATGTCGCACGGTGTGTGTCCACAATGCCCTCTATTCTCCTGCTTACTGCTACCCAGGACTGCTGAGATCTGTGTCCTTTAGGGGCTGCTCGAGTGCCAAGCCCTCCCGGATCTTTCCCTGACCATCCCTTCTTTGAGCAGAGGCCCTTCCTTCTGTACTACCCTGATCACATTGCTTTGGTTAACATTAGGCATGACCATGTCTCCCCCCATCCCCCGCATTGAGCAGGGGGTCTTCACAGGGGATCTTCGGATGGGGGGCCTTCAGGTGTTGTACACTTTTACCTAGGAGGCATCTATAGTTTCTTTCATCCTACTCTCAAAGCTAAGAAATGCCATTCAGGATTGTTTGCAAGTTGACTCCTGGTGGCAAGAATCATTTCTGGGTCCTTTTGGCACTTTAGTGGCATTTAACAAATGCTTGTTAGATTTAATTAAATTGCATTTCCTTGTTGCATTCTCTAATCAGCTCTGACCTCAGAGTCTGGAGACCAGGACTGGTCCTGCCAGAGCACATGACTCTGCCGGCCCCCATGTGAACCGATGCTCTCACCTCTCTGTGCTGGGCTCTTTACCCTGGGACTCTGAGCACCTTGAGGGCCGGACTCCCGCCTCTGATTCTCCTGGCATCAGGCTCAGGACCCAGCACAGAGAAGGCACTGAAAAGAGTGGCTGATCCAGCCACCTAAAACGGGATAACTATCATCACCTGCCATCCTTGTAGGGCTGTTCTGGCATGAAATGAGGTGCAGGAATTTCCTGGGAAAGTTTAAACCGCTGTGCACATGTAACAGGGCTGTTATTAGGACAGGGCAGCTACATTTACATCTTGCTGTTACTCAAGACAGTGGGCATGAAACTGTCCAGATGCAGCTCAGAAAAGTCTGAGTGTGAGTGGCATGTCCGTCCATCTGCCGGCTGCATGTCAGGCATGTGTCCCCCTCCCCTCCAGTTTGGAAGTTCTGACTCAGACCCCCGGAGATTCCCTCTCACGGAACAGCTGCTTGGTCTAGAGGAAAGAGCATGAGACTAATATTTTTCTCACGAATTTTACTCCAGCAGGTCACTTAACCTTCTCATGCCTCCAATTCTTTATGTGTAAACTATGAACAAGGAATCCTCCCCTATTCGTCTCACCGAGGAGTTAGGAGAGGGCAATGGGAGGATGACAATGACATATAACTAGGATGCACTAACGGGCTTTCTCTGGTAAATTAGGAGGAATAAGTACACTCTCACAGTGCCAGCCCAGGCAGAACACACACACGCACACACGCACATGCACACACATGCACCTGGCTGTACAAAGCACACCCACGGGAGCACGTATCGATACTGACAGACGTAGTTGGTATGTTTTCCCACGTGGCAATCCTGGGCAGGACTCTACAGCACATTAAGCATATTCACAGACATGGGTTCTTCTGTACCCCTTGCAATCCTGGGAGGCTCCAGCCCCTTCTTATGAAGCAGCACCAGGTGAAGCACACAAGCACACAGAGGGGGAGTGATGCAGAGCCCCAGCTGTCACATGTTGCTTGTGACACCACACCCCTCTCTCTGTGGGCCAGCCCTCCCACAGGACCTCTGCAATCTGACACAGCACCCGCACAGTGGGGGTGCCCGTGAGTCACATGCCAGAGCACAGCTGGAACATCAGGATACCCTCCCAACACTGACATGGGGACAAGCCCTGGCGTGTGCAGGCCTCCTCGGGCACTGGAACTATCCGAGGCACGTGCCATTGGCTTTGCCACCTGCCCTAGATTTTGCACAAGGCTCTCTGGACTGAATGGGAAGGTGCACCCCGCACCTCACAGGTGAAATTATGGGATTATTAACTGTAATCCATTCACTTCTAAAGAGGGCTTAAGACGATATAAATAGGTGGAAGACCTCGATTCCCCTCTTCCAGCCCACAGAAGATGGGAGGCCGAGAGACCCTAAGAAAGAGAGAAAGCGAGAAGAGCCAGCCCATCTGTGAAGGTGGATGGCAGATCTAGAGAGCTAGAAAGGGAAAGTGCATGCCCTGAGAGACAGAGGCGGGGCTCTCTGCGGGGACCTCCACCGAGTACCTCCACCACGTGCGAGGAAAAGCCTGTCTGTGACATCTCCAGCCCAAAGGAGGTCTCGTTCTTGTTGGTGCCTACAACAGAATGACAGAGAGATGTCAGCTCCGTGCCCAATCACTTAGCTCCAGACAGAGCTGCCGCTCAACCCACAGCTCCTGCTTCCTTGGGGCATCATTAGGAGGTGGGGCTCTCTTTCAAGGGGGGCTCTGAAGCTGAGGCCAGTAGGGTGCCAGGCTCCTCAGCCCTCCCCAGCACTCTGTGCGGTGGGGAGCACCACACACCTTCCAGGTGCCCGTGTGGGTTGTTACTGGTAGCCCACTTACTTCTGAAAAGGGCTCGGGACAAATTATATTACAGGGCATGCATACTGTAAGACTGCTAAAATTGGGGGGAAAGCAAGCAAAAGTGCACAGAAATAGTGTGCGTTTTTGGCAAGAAATGGAATTTCCCACTTTGTTCATTCCTTTTATTCACTAGCTTTGGTTCCAGATGCCTTTGGATGGACCTCAAACATCAAATCCACCCTCAGAGGGAGGTCTGTCGCCACTGCAGATTTGCGTAAGAAATCCCATGAGTGCTGAAAGCCTCTCCGCACGGAGGGGCTCCCTGAACACATCATTGGAACCAATGTTCTCATCATCCAAGGCGACCATTTTGAGGAGAAATACACAGATTTGGATATTTGAGTTCTGGAGTGGGTGTCAAAGCTCACGTCCATACTTTACATTCATCTGCCCTTGTTTACGAGGGCCATTTTAGTCTCTTTTCATGTGTCTGTGGCTCGTCATTCCCAATGCACTGCAGACTTCTCAGGCTTTACATGGCCTTCTATTTCTTTTTATAATCCTCCCATATGCCCAAAGCCCGATATTGGAAGGGCCCACTATAGCAATGGTGGAAATGAAATTCGTGCAAATCAAATCAAAAACGGAGCTTAAATCATGAGGAGAGAGGCAATCTGAAGGACTCTGCCAAAAATAAAGAATGCTTTTGGTGGAGTGGAAGCAGTTGGCATATAGGGATTAAGGGTTTCAGAATATGGAGTCAGACTCTGCCAGGTACAAGCTAGGGTTGCCTGATGCAACATAGGATGCCCAATTAAAACTGAATTTCAGGCAACAAGTAAGTTTTAACCTAAGCCTACCACACCCATTGTATTTTATTTTTGCGAAATTTGGCAACCTAGTTCAAAGCCCACCACCGTCCCAAGCTGTGAGATCTTTGGCAGGTCACTGAACTCCTTTGAGTGTCAGTTCTCCCAGCGGTAAAAATGACAGCATTAGCAAAGTAACGTTTCAGCATTGTTCATAAAACGCACAGCCTCACGTCCGGCACGGAGTAATACTCAGTTGTTGGAATTTATGACTTATTTATTTTTGGGGACAGGGTCTGGCTCTGTTGCCCAGGCTGGAGTGCAGTGGCATGATCTCAGCTCACTGCAACCTCAACCTCCCAGGCTCAAGTGATCCTCCCACCTCAGCTTCCCAAGTAGCTAGGACTACAGGCACACACCACCACACCTAGCTAATTTTTGTAAATTTTTTTTGAAGAGATGAGGTTTTGCCTTGTTGCTCAAGCTGGTCTTGAACTCCTGAACTGAAGCAATTCACTCACCTTGTCCTCCCAAAGTGCTGGGATTACAGGCGTGAGTCACCACGCCTGGCCTGGCATTTATTTTTATGGAAGACTTTTGCTAAGCCATTCCGTTTTATGGGATTGGGTTGTGCTCTGTGGAGTTTACCTGATAGAAGCCCAGGAGAGAGTGGATCCCCTCTTAGCATGCATTGCTCACCTTCCAGGCTGAAGATTCTGTCCCCCAGGGCATCGACAATGTCCTTCAAGGCAGCCTCATCAGTGACATTGAAGAAGTGCTTATCATCGGGGTCACTGGCGATGTATTTGATTTCATTTAGAAAAGTTTCTGGATTGATGCCCCTGCGGTTGTAGTAGCCCAGGACCTGCCAGGGAACAGGGGCAGGAACCACAAACCAGAACATAGCACAGACATTCCCATACACCACACGGCCTAGACCCCGGGGACCCCAGGGTGGGCTGGAGCCAGGGCCGGTAGCCATGAGAGTTCCTCGTGATGCCATTTGTGTGCGGAATGGACTCTCCTTTAGGCACAAGATAAAGCCTTTGTGCTAAGCTAGGGTCTGGGAGCTGAGAGGTTTGGAGGTGTGTTCTAGTTTTCTGAGGTTCCAGACCCTCCCTGGCAATGGATAGCGGGGCAACCCAAACCCACAGCTTTTGTGGATAGGCCAGAGCAGTGCAGAAAGATTCTCAACTTGTTGTTTAGAAGATGAAATGGGAGGCTCTTTTGAGGGCCTGGACACTTGTGATACTGCCTGGAACTAGTCCCTTGGAGTCCCCGGGGATTTGATGGCAAAGCCTCTAAGAGACCATCAGCAGCCCTTGGGCGGGCCAGGACTTACGGCCACCGCATATCTTGTTACGTTGTCTCTCTCGCTTTGCTGGATCACCTTCTCCAGGTCTGGGCTGTCGTGGGACTCTCCATCTGTGATGACAATCATCACTTTCTTGGCCCCTTTCCTTCCGCCCTTCTGGAAAGCCTCTGAGCTGGAAGCCAAGCGCAGGGGCAGGGTCATGAGAAAGAAGTGGGATTGGGGCAGCCCCTGATGCTCCTGCAGAGAGGCGGCCACAGAAACCAGGACTAAGTGCCCCTTGGGCAACCCAACAGTTGCCAGGACCTCAAACCAAAAAAGTAGCTGGATTGAGATGGCCAGAGCTACTCTTTCACCAGCTGCTCAGAAGGTTCTTAGATCTGTTGTCTTTAAATGAAATGTTGAAAAGCTCCTTTGGAGTCCTGACCTTGCTGTTTTGGGCAGGCCAAAGGGATGAGGTGCACCTGGGAGGGGAGTTCAGGGCAGGTGACAACCTTTAGAGGCATTAAGTCAGTGGTTCACAACTCCAGCTGCTCACTGGTATCTTGTGGAGCGAGCCTTTAAAACCTGTTGGCCGGGTGCGGTTGCTCACGCCTGTAATCCTAGCACTTTGCGAGCCCAAGGTGAGGGGATGATCTGAGGTTGGGAGTTCGAGACCAGCCTGACTAACATGGCAAAACCCTGCCTCTACTAGAAATACAAAACTTAGCCGGGTGTGTTGGCATGTGCCTGTAATCCCAACTACTCGGGAGGCTGAGGATTAAAATTGCTTGAACCCGGGAGGCGGAGGTTGCAGTGAGCCGAGATCACACTACTGCACTCCAGCCTGGGCGACAGTAAGACTCTGTCTCAAAACAAACAAACAAACAGACAAACAAAAACTGTTGATGCCCCAGCCTCAGCCAGACCCCTGAAATTGGAATCTCTGGGATGGTGGCCTGGATATTAGTATTTTTATTTGTTTATTTATTTTTAATTGAGACAGAGTCTCCCTCTGTTGCCCAGGCTAGAGTGCAGTGGCACAATCTCAGCTCACTGCAACCTCTTCCTCCCAGGTTCAAGCGATTCTCGTGCCTCAGTCTCCTAAGTAGCTGGGATTAGAGGCCTGTGCCACCACACTTGGCTAATTTTTGTATTTTTAATAGAGATGGGGTTTTGCCATGTTGGCCAGTCTGGTCTCGAACTCCTGGCCTCAAGTGATCCGCCCGCCTCTGCCTCCCAAAGTGCTGGGATTACAGCTGTGAGCCACCGTGCCGGGCTGGCACCAGTATTTTATAACGTTCTGGTGAGCATCCAGAGCTGAGACTCACTTTCCTTCGTACTGAAAACAGGATGTGCCAGGGTGACTCGGCATCCAGACAACACTGACCCATAAAATACGTGCGATGAGGCCTGACAGAGCTCTGGCTTCCTCACAAGGATTGCTTTGATTCTATTTTGGGAAACATTAAATATCAAATCCATGACAAATATTTCTCTTTCTCACTTTTTATTTTGTTTTCAGTATCCGGAGCATGAGCTCAGCCCACCTATCAGGCAATCCAGCCCAGGGGACAGCAGGGCTGGCACCTCGACCGTCAACCTGGCAGACAGGCTCTTGTAGCGGGCCATCGGGCTACGAAGTGTGAAAAACTGGCTCCCAAATCACCATTGGCTTTTAGTGTCCCTGTGGCCTGCCTTCCTTCAGACCATGAGGTTCTGAGGGGTATAGACATGGTCTCACTGAGGAGTCTGGCCCAGAAGTTATAATTTGCCAATAAGGATCTAAAAATAAATGTTAAACTCTTAGACTCTGAGGTTATTCCTCATGAGTCTGACCCACAGCAAGGCAGGACAGGCCACAGATTTAAGCTCTGTAGTGACAGGTTAAAGAGCCACATGGCTTTGGTATCGCGGGTATCTCTTCTTACATAGCACACTGAGGAACGGATGCATATGATTTAGGAGTTGAGGAATTTGCAAAAGCTGAAATAAATTAGTTTAGAACATCTTCAAACTACCAGCAAAGAGAAAAAACATCCGCCATTCTCTTAGCAGTGCTCCAATATGCTGGATATGTTGCCTTAAAAAACCCACTAATTTTAGTATGTGCTGTGGACTGAAGCCTGCAGAAGCATGTGCCACATGACGAGAGCAGATTTTGAACTCAAGCTCAACCCAGTAGCAGGAGAACTCTGCTATTTTTTCCAGGGAGATTCTAGATGCTTCTGTGACTGCATGGAAGGGCCAGGCCCAGGAATAAAATGCCCTGCAAAAAAGCATGGCAGGAGCAAAACATGTTTTATTATATATGGAGCCAAGAAAATTGTCAGGATCATATTTCCATAGAGTGGAATAGTGTGAATGTCATATGAATCTGTAATCGTGTGAATATCAGCATGAATCATCAGATTTTAAATTGTGATTTTGCACTGGGAAAGGGACTTGGATTTGTTCATTTGTAAATTAGATTATACATTCCTTGAGAGCAGTGAGAGCTGTATACTAACAACAGGCTCCATGGGCCTAGAAACCAGAGTGGCCCATGGAGATTGAGGCCACGTCATAACTTGTTTCTGCTCAAAACCTGCACAGGTTCCTCTTTCTCTCGGGGAAAGCCCAGGTTCTGACAACAGCTCCCTAAGCCCTCTGAAATCTGGCCCATTTCCTCTCTTAGCCTCTGGTCCTGCTTACTCACCCCCACCTACACTGGACTCTTCGATGGTCTGGAGTCCTCAGGCACACCAAACCTTTGAGCTGTTCCCTCCCAGCCATCTGCTTGCCAACAACTCCCTCAACTCCTTTCAAATCTCCAGTCAAAGGTCATCCGTCAGGGAAGCCTTTCCTCACCGCCCTGTTCATGCTGATTCTGTACCTGCCCTCTGCAACTGCTCCACTCCCCCTACCACACTTCATTCTCCCCATAACTTTCATCTCCTTCTACTATGCTATGTAATTTATTTATTTGTTTATTGTCTGCCTCTCTCTCTAGAATGTCGGCTCACGAGGGCACAGTATTTGTACCTATGTTGTTCACTGATCTAGCCCTGGTGCCTAAAATAGTGAGAGGCACATAGTAGATGCTCAATAAAGTGTTATGTGGCCAAAGGTAGAATCACACCACGTTGTTCAGGGGCCCTCTCCACTTCCCTGCTGTACATAGCTGCCAGGCTCATTTTCTTAACGTGTATATCTGGTGATTACACTCTACTACTCAAGAACCTGCTATGGCCACCCATGCTGGTTTTAACTACAACATCATCACTCTCACCATCTTTACATGGCTCACTTCCCACCAACATGAACCCCTTGCTGTGGTCAAGAGGAGTGCATCTCTGAATGCAAATGTTCCTTGACTTTCCCTCTCCTCTGCTGGCGTCAGGGTGGAATGTCTTGTGTGGCACATCTTCTGTTCACCTGTTTTTGTTGGAATCCCAGGGTCTTCCCAGGACAGGTGCAGTGCCGCCTCCTCCTGGCAGTTCTCCTTGGCCCCTCCATGGGGGCCTCTCCCTCTCTCATCCTCACTGAGTCAGGGTTAGGGTGAACACTTGTCACAGCCCTCCCATCAGACTGTGAGCTGCCACAGCCAGGACCCACAGGTTATCGATATCTTTATAAGCCCTCATGTTCATGGCCTGAATCTTTGCCCTTTCGAAGGAGCGTAGGAAAAATAAATGCATTAAGAATAAACTGAGTGAGGACAGAAAACCTTTCACCTTAAAAGGCACCAGCTGTAGTTTGGGACTTGAATTTGGCAAGTTGGGAAGATCAGAATTTCGACCTTCATTTGAGGTGAAGATTGCAACCTCAGCAGTGCTCATGAGTCAGGGATGGTTCAAACTACCTGGTGAGTCACACACAAATAATTGACCTGAGGTTGGTGAGTTGTAAAGTCAGGTCCAAATAGTGGGTTTTATTCCTGTATAAGTCAGTTAGCTTCACACTGAGAAAGTGAGTGCTGGTGGTTATGGGCTGCCTTCCTTGCCCCAGTCATTTCACAAGGGCCTGCTGGAGTCTCAGGTCTCACCCCGAAAAAGGCAAAACAAAAGCAGAAAAATGGACCATTCCTTGTAAGGATGAATAAGAGAGCCACCTTCACATGGAGAAATGCTCCTTTAGGAAAAGCTTGAGTGAGTTTTATCAGCAAACAGAAACACGCTAGTTGAGCAATGACTTAATTGTAAAGAGTTATGAGGTTGGAAAAATCTTAATCTTTTGAGCACATGAAATCACGATACTACTGAATAGTTCTTTTTTTCTTTTCTTTCTTTTTTTTTTTTTGAGATAGGGTCTGGCTCTGTTGCCTAGGTGGAGTGCAGTGGTGTGATCTTGGCTCACTGTAGCCTTTGCTTCCTGGGCTCAAGTGATTCTCCCACTTCAGCCTCCTGAATAGTTAGGACTACAAGCATGCACCACCATGCCTGGCTAATTTTTGTATTTTTTTTAGTAGAGACGAGGGCTCATGGTTTTGCCTAGGCTGGTCTCAAACTTATGGGCTCAAGTAATCCTCCCACCTCAGCCTCCCAAACTGCTGAGATTACAGGTCTGAGCCACTGCACCTGGCCTCAATAGCTCTTACATTGTGGATTTTTTAAAAACACATCAGCTAACCCTACATAAGGTGGGATCATAAGGTAACAGGTCTGTGGTCTCAACAAATGTAGCAGAACTCGTATTTATAGGTGTAACATTTAGATATTTAAAATCTAAATGCCTTTGACACAGTCATCTTATGAGTTTAGGTCTTAGCTCAAGAGATCTGTGGCATTGCCTTTAAAATTGGCTAATTTCAGTGGGGGGATGACCACCATGTTTTGAGCAACAACATTACTGGAATAAGCATGCAGACTTTGCACGGACAACATCTAGGGATAACATTTATCTGGATGAGTGAGTTCTGGTGTGATTTTATTTTATTTTATTTTTTATTTTTTTGAGGCAGAGTCTTGCTCTGTCACCAGGCTGGAATGCAGTGGCACCATCTTGGTTCACTGCAACCTCCGCCTCCTGGGTTTAAGCAATTCTCCTGCCTCAGCTTCCCAAGTAGCTGGACTACAGATGCATGCCACCATGCCTGGCTAATTTTTGTGTGTGTATTTTAGTAGAGATGGGGTTTTACCATGTTGCCCAGGCTGGTCTCAAACTCCTGAGCTCAGGCAATCTGCCTGCCCTGGCCTCCCAAAGTGCTAGGATTACAGGTATGAGCCACACGCCTGGCCAAGTTCTGGTGTGATTTTTAAGGAATCAGCCTCACTACTCTACAGTCTCAGGTGTCAGATTTGACTGCGTTCTTTCTACTCCATTGATGACTAACTCTCCATAAGAAGACCCCACCCTCACAGAACCTACTTCTTATAGAGTGTCTGTGGCAGAAGCTATTTTTCAAAGTTGGCTGCAACAATATCCCCCATCCTAAATGCTCTTCTGCAAAATGACCTCACTATTCATCCATCAAGGCAGAACCAAATTCCCTTCCCCTTGAATCTGGGCTAGGCTCAGTCACTTGCCCAACTAATAGGATGTGGCAGAAGTCATATTCTGGGACTTCGAGACCAGGTTACAGGCAGTCTCCCAGGTCCTGCCTGGGTCTCTTGGAAAGCTCACTCTTGGGATGCTCTCTCTAAAACTCCAGTTGCCATGCCACAAGGAAACCAAGCCACATGGCCACATGTGGGTGCTCAGGTCACCAGTCCCAGCTGAGCTCTCAGCCAACAGCCAGCAACAACTGCCAGTCACGTGAGAACCTTTAGATGACAGCAGATCCAGGTGACACCAGACTGCAACCACCTGAGAGGACCCAAGAGAAAACCAACCAGCTGAGCCCAGCCAAACCCCAGAATTTTGAGGAATTAAGAAATTATTGTCTCAAGGTACTAAATTTTATGGTAGTGTGTTACATGGCAATAGATAACTATAATTCTTCTACTTTTTTTTTTACCGTGCAAATTCGATGCCAAATGCTGTCCGGGTCTCTGTTCCTCCTCTCTGCTCAATGTGGCTGGCAGCTTCCACCACATCTTTTACAGACCTGTAGTCATTGAGGTGAAACTCATGCACCACATCTTCTCCATACTGCACAACTCCAACCTGCAAGGTAGAGGAGAGGGCAACAGAACATTTTGATCCCCTGAAACTTAGAATTTGAGAGTGAGGATCCCCGGGAGTTTCTGTGTGATAATTCAGGAGGCAGGAGGGCTGAGGACCTTTGCAAGAAAGTAACCACAGCCAAAGGGAAGTAGGTTCTGCAAAGTTCTGGGAACGAATGGGCAGCTTGATGGCACAAGAAGGGGTGCATATAGAGAATGGAGACTTTGTGATTGAAAGAAAGGCCCAACAATTATACTTCTTTCTTAGGAAAACAAAAGCGGAGCAGAGAATCTAAGTACAAAATATTACGAACAGTGTGGGTGGAAGGTCACAGTGTTTACCGAACTCCAAAACTGAGGTTACTTAAAACTTGTTAGAGAAGAGGTTCTTTTGTCCCCATGGATGATAAAATAATGACAATATTAATAGCTTCAAAATAAACAAAAAGCTTCAAGACCTATGGTAGGAATAGAACGATGAAACGTTCCTATTGGATGAGCCCACAGAGTTTATTTGGCACATGTGCCCTTCTAATGCTGGATTTTCACCCATGATACCCTAAAGGATGATCTTCTGGTGGTGGGGAACTCATTACTTCATGAGAAAGTCCACTCCCTTTTTAACAGCCCTAATTGTTGCAAATAATTTCTTAGATTGACTTGAAATCTGCCATCTAATAACTTCTAGTCATTAGTCCTCACTCAGGCAGAATAAAAGGGAATGAATCTACCTCTGCTTTAGCCAGGCAGCATTTCAGATATATGAACCTAGCAGCCCTTACCTCCTCTCCTGCCATCTTCCCTCCACGATCTATATGTCTAATTCTCCTCTGTGCCTCACTCAACAGGGCTCTAGCATCCACTCAACCATTCCCACCTTCCTTCTCACTTTTTAGCTTGTCTAAGTCTTCATAGGTGGTGTGTTGTGTCTGACCCGTGAATGAGCCCTCCCCCAAACTGTCATTTGATGTGCTGCACTGGAGAAGAGTGTCCTGAGCTGCAGCACCCTGGTGCCGGCTGGCCCTACTACCTCTGTCCTCTTACCTACACCTCCTTTGTGCACACGCAGATCTCGCCTAGACCTAAGGCAGCACCTGCCATCGGTTTGGGTGGCCCTGTTCAGAAGAGGGCCCAAGAGATGCTCACCTGGATCTGCCCTGGGCCGATGTAAAACTTCTTCAGGATGTTGATGAGGAAGTGCTGAACCTCCACCCAGGGGTAGATGCTGTTGGAGCCATCCAGGACAATGACGATGTCCATGTAGGTCTGGCACCCTGGGAAGTGGGGACATGGTTATGGCTACCCAAGGAGCAGTGTCTGCGAGTCTCTGATACTCTGGACGATTGTTCAAAGGACAAATGAATGACTCTGCTCCACGTGTGTGATTCCCTGGGCTGGGAAGCTGTCCCTGGGCTGGACATTTATCTGGGCAACGTGAATGAGCCCAGGAAGTCCTGGCTATGTCCCACCACTCTGCTGGCTGTTTGAACAAAGCTTAAATTAAGCCTGATCACTTCTATTCCTAATCAGGGACTGACCACTACCAATTGGCCAATGCTTCCGAGGCAGCCAGCACTGCTCAAATCAGTACCTTGTTATCGTTTGTTTTGCTGTGATGAGCAGGCGGCATTTACCACTCACAGCCCTAATGAATGGATTTCTTCTTTTAGGCTTTTAGGAGGGAAATATGATGTCATGGCTAGAAATGTGGGATGTGGCATCACACTGACTCCTGGCTTTGGCACTCCTTAGCTGTGTGACCTAGGGCCAGTCACGAAACTGCTCAGCCTCAGTTTTCTCTTCTGTAAAACAGGCACAATGATAGTAAAGAGTTGCCTAGAAAAACTCATGAGAAGATGCTTCTAAAGGGCCAAGCACAAAGCAAATGCTCAGTAAATCTGAGCTGATCATGGTTTCACTTTTTTTTTTTTTTAAGGAAACCACTGAGTTAATATGGTACTGATATCATCAGGTCAAGCTCTCATGCCATTATCTCTGCCTCTGAATATAAAGGTTGCTTCATGCTCTTGTAATATTAATACTAAATTAGGCTGGGAGTGGTGGCTCACACCTGTAATCCTAGCACTTTGGGAGTCCGAAGAGGGTAGATCACCTGAGGTCAGGAGTTCGAGACCAGCCTTGCCAACACGGCAAAACCCCTTCTCTACTAATAACACAAAGATTAGCCAGGAGTCAAGATGCACACCTGTAATCCCAGCTACTCAGGAGTCTGAAACATGAGAATTGCTTGAACCCAGGAGGCAGAGGTTGCAGTGAGTCAAGATCGGGCCACTACACTCCAGCCTGGGTGACAGAGTGAGACTCTGCCTCAAAAACAAAACAAAACAAACAAATAAACAAAAAAACCAAATTAAAAGGAATGATGAAAATCATCAAAGAAAATTAACAAAACATTGGCCATAACAAACGTAAAAAAAATCCCTCCTCTTTTAAAATCTAAGTAATTTATTTCTGTTTGTCAGCTGTTGGAGTTACTTTGAAATATTGCATACACTCTGCGTCTGGGCATCTGCTCGTTTTTATTGGCGAGTTTTTATACTGTTATAAAATCCACTTTATAACAATGCTGCATGAACCTTTTGTGTGTTAACTGTTCCAGTAATTCTTGCATTTCGAAGAGGCACTATGTCGAAGTCAGTGCTGAGCAGACAGAGGAAGGTGGGGGTGGCTTTGGGTTGGGACGCCTGTTGCAGGCTTTGTGTTTAGCAGAGCATTTTAGAAGCATTTGGGCAACTTGAATGCTCCGCCACTTCTTGTCCCATCTGCGTACTGTGTACGGCATGTGATGACCTGACACTCCTGGCCTGGCAGAGCCTCATACAATTCTGGTTTAGTTCGGCTCTACACACGTGGACTGAGCGCCTGCTATGTGCTGGAGCTCTGCATGGTGCAGGCGGCAGTGGGGGTGACCAAGACAGAAATGCCTTGATTTGGAGGAGTTCATAATCTTTTAACAGGTTATCTTTATTTTTATTTTTAAGCCAGCTTTATTATTAGAATGTATTTATTATTGCTGATTTCTTTATTACAATTTCAAATTTTTCTTTTTAAGACACCTTGGGAACAAACTGGCTTGAGGGCTTCCTAAACATGACTGAACACTCCTTTGGGGAGCTTAAAAACACACACACTCACATGCACGCATGCACACACGCATGCACATACTCCTACTGAATTAGGACCTACGTGGGGGTGCCCTGGAATCTGCATTTGATAAGCTTCAGAGCAAAGCTGCTGGTCAGCCAGGTGAGGAGGCCTCCACCACATGAGGTTCAGGGACCGTAGGATGGTCACATCTTGGCCTGGAGGGACTAGCTCTAGAGGTGGTGACATTTCCCAGTGGACCCCTCACGTACCCTGACCTCAGGCCTCCTCCTGTGCTGTGGCTCTGCCATTTCCTCTGTCATTTTGTGTAAATAGAATCCACGTCTCCTTGTCCCTCAGGAGGACCACCTTTCTGCCCCTACTGGATTGATGCTTCCTCCTACTCCCTTCCCCAGGCCCCACTGACTGGGCCCTGTTGTCTGGAGGGCAGCTGCCGGCAAGCCAGAGGTGCTAATTCCCGAACCCTCCATAAAACAGGCAGCAGCTGCTTGGGTGATGGTATTTAGTGCAGAGGAAACAGTGAGGCTCAGAGCCAAGAAGTCTGGGCTTGTGGGAGGCAGGGTCTGAGCAGTAATTCCCCCGATTTTCTTGGTGGGTGGGCAATGAACAAGAGGTTTTACGTTCCATGAGGCTCTGGACGAACTGGACAGAACTCCCTGCTGTCCAGGAGCACTAGTTTGGTGGAACTATTACCAAGGAGATTTCTGTTCTCCCTGTTCCTTCACCTACAGGGCTGCTGCATTGTGCAACATCAGGAGGCGCCATTCACATGGTAGTCTAAGCGAACAATTCCCCCAGAATTGTGCAGTGCACAGCTTGTCTGCTGTATGTGCTCACCAGGTAACCTCCTATATACCCAGGGTTTCTACAGTGAGCCTCCCTTGAGGCCGGGACTGTCTTTGAAACCTTAGCTCATTTGTTCCTCACTATCACACTTGGGAGAGGGAGGCCAGGATTATGACTCCCACAGAGGCCCAGAGAGATGGAGTGATACATTCCAGGTCATTCGGAGAGCTGGGGCGGGGCAGGGCTAGAGTCCAAATGCTGCTTTCTAGCCACAGGTTGTGGTGCTCAGGGCCCAAGTCTCTCTGGACCATCCACTGCTCAGCTTGAGGTTGCAGATTTGAAACCACTTACTTTGGAGAGCTGGGGCCACGGTCTTGGAGAACCTGAAGTTGGAGTTGACTCTTGAACACATCCCTGTGGTGTAGTAGGAGCTCCCACACTCATGAGACCAGAGGGGGCTGCAGGCCTGGGGAGGACAGTGCAGACCCCTAGTCAGCGAGGGGCCTCAGAGAGGATCCGGGTCCAATGGCCTGAAGCCCAGTCCCATCCTCCATAACCCAAGACAGACTTCTCCTATCTGAGGGGTGAGGGGGTGAGGGGTCTTCTTTGGGTCTAACTGAACTCTCTCTTGCTGCAATGTGTACTAGTTCCTTTGGTTTCAGGTCTAATGGAGAAAAAACTAATCTTGGAGTCTCTTTCATTGTTTTTTCAAGGCCCCGTTCTCCATTTCATCATTTAGGAATACGATACTTCCTCACGCTACCTGTCCACCCCACTCACCCATCCATCACACAGGATCTGGGGAAGCCTTTTCATTCGTGGGTGTGAACCCTTCAAGGGTCACTAGAATAACTCCTCTGTCTGAGAGGTCGCCTGAAGGGCCTTCCTGGGCAAAGTTCTAGGACTGGGTCCCAAAAACATGCAATGGCTCATATCGGGGCAGGGGAAGAGAAGAATGTCTGTATTCTTTCTGTGAAATGTTCTACCAAAAACAGTGATGTCAGTCCCCATTGAAGGACCGAGTGATGAGTTCTTCTCAGAGTCATTAAACATGAAAGCTCAGCTCCATGCTTCCATTGCTATCAGGAAACCCAGAGCTAATTTTGTGCTGTAATTTCCTTTGGTTTAGGGGAGTAAGTATTCTACTTCCAATCCCCTTCTTTAATTACTTTATTTTTAAGCCCAGACCTTAAAGGTTATGTTTTATGTGTGTACTTTGTTGAAGCTGCTCTATGTAATGTTTGGAAGTTGGGGGGGGGGGTCGGGAATAAAGAATGGACAGATGGGTGGATGGATAAGTGGATGGATAGACAGATGATGGATGGATAAGTCGATGGTAGTTGGATGGATGAATGATGGATAGATGGATGATGAATGGATGGATGGATAAATGGATGGAAGATGGATGGAAGGATGATGGATAGTGGATAGATGATAGATGAATGGGTGAATGAATGATGGTTGGATAGATGATGGACGGATAAGTGGATGGATGATGGATGGATAGATGATGTATGAATGGGTGGATGAATTATAATGGATGGATGGATGAACGGGTGGATGGATAGATAGATGAATGGATAAGTGGATGGATGATGGATGAATGGATGATGAATGAATAAGTGGATGAAAGATGGATGGATGATGAATGGTTGATGGATGGATGGATGATGAATTGATGGGTGGATGAATGATAGATAGATGATGGAGGTTGATGGATGGATGCAGGAAGGAATAAATGGAAAGATGGATGATTGCATGGGAGATGGATGTGTAGACAGATGGGTAGATGAATGCATGGATGGTTGGATAAATGAATGGAGGAATGAATTGTTGAGGGGGGAATGGACTGATGAGTGATTCAATGAATATGTGACTATTTATAAACCAAGGATTAACCTACTCACAGAGGCCCCAGAGAATATATCACACCATTCCTCTCAGACCTTCATACCACCTTGTGAAGAAGAAATGTGACAAGAAGGCTGAGAGGGAAAAGGGAGTAGAGACAAAGCCCCTGATGGATATGTGTGTGGATAGGGCCAGGGGTCCTGCTTTGCCCCTGGTTATGGCTAATGAAGGGCTATGGGCTAAATATACATCAAGGCACCTCATGACTTTCCCTGGCAGAGCCACTGTGTACTCAAGTCCCCTTGCATCCCAGTCATCTTCTTATCTTTTTGTCTTATTTGTCTGATCTAATTTGTCTTGTGATTCATGCCCCAGATGTCTCATTTGTCAGCAGAAATACACAAGAACAAAGACTGACACAAGCTAAAAATGGGCAGTAATTTGTACTGGGCTTTCTGGGGTAAATTTTCTCTGAAATCCTCTCTTGCAACTGTTTCTAGGAACCATCAGTCTCAGAAGGATCCTGTTTGAACCCCAAGCATTGCCCATACTCAAGGCACCACTCCAAGGTGGTGGCAAGGAGCAGGCAGTGCCAATCCCTCATGCCACCCACACTCGCTACTGTGTGCAGAACCCACACGTGCTTGCCTGGGCACAGAATAGAGACCTGTAAGCAGGGCCTGCTGCTGTCTGTCCCCCAGCATCCTGTTAGACATTACTCATTTGCTTGTCGCCTCTCTTTCCACCAGAGTGTAAGCTCCAGCAGGGCAGGGTCTCTATTCACTGCTGAATCGCAGTGACCAGCACTGGGCTTAGCGCATACTATGGTAAGTGCTCAGAAACATCGTTGTTTAAATGAATGAATGTTTCTACCACCTCAACCCAGACATCCCCTTTTCTTTCTTCCTTGCGAAGGCCTGTCTCTTTAAAAACAAAACAGAAGCCTCCTCCAGCCTTCTTCATCTAATCCTGGATAGTTGAGACGGCTTGTCGCTCTGTAGCCCTTCCCTCGGCTGTAGTAAATCTGTGTTTACTTATTTAAGGCATCCCTTCCAAGTCTTCTTTGGGTATGTGGTGCAGCCTGCTTCTTTTTTCCAGCTTAGAGCAGAGATTTGACCTCCAGCCCAGACAACTAGCTCCCCAAGGGAAGGGACAGTCCCCCATCAGACTTGTTGGCTATCTGTATTTTTTCTTGTCCCTTTTCTGGCTGTTCCTCCCTCCCTCGGGGTATGCACATAACAGGGCTCAATTGTGTCTTCTGCCTGGACTGTCCCTGCCAAAACACCCAGGGTCCCGCCACCCAGAATGGCGTAAGCAGGGAGCTGGTGGGGGAGCTGCTTCCTGGAGCGTGCAGGGCCAGGCAGCTTGGATGGAGTGGGGGAGAGTGGGTGTACAGTATGTACATGAGGGTGTGTAAGGAGACGCTCCACCCCTCCCCACCTCCACCCCCACCTCTCCTGACCGCAAGCAGTGGCAGGTGGCTCTTACCAGGAAGCTGTTGTCCTTGGGGTTGGTGGCGAGACTAAGGCCGAGGCGCATGTTGTCCTTCCGCTCGGACACGTTGGACAGGGTGACCCTTCCTGGGGTGGGGGGAGAAGCTCAGCTTGCAGTCCCCTCCTGCCCGCCCTCTGCCCAGAGCCTGCTGCTGGTCTGGTCACCCGAGGTGCCTCCCCAATTCTCCCTGGCCCTGGGGACCTCTGGCTCTCAGGGTTTACAAAAGGCCTTCCCCAGATGTACTTTCAGGACTTCCTCACAACTACCTGTGAGATGAGAAAACTGAGTCTCAGAGAGGCCAAACGACCTGCCCAAGGTCACACAGTAAGCACTCACCGAGCCTTCCATCTCCTAGCCCACAGCTTTTCCTCCTCCAGCCATCCGACTGGAGCCCCACTCCCCCGTGTGCCCCCAAACATGCCATGGCATCCCACCTGGGCTGGCTTCTTCTGTGCAGTTCCCCTGCCACGCTTTCCTCCAAGTCGACCCCCATCCACACATAACCAGTCCTGTGCCCAACTCTTTCCACGCCCGCTTCTCTGCTCATCTGAACAACCAACATGCGACAGCTGAGAGAGCTCCCTCTCATGGGTAACAGACAGTCAACTCAACAAGAGCCTTCCAGAGCTACCAGGCCTTGCCCAGGAACGCCATTCTGAAGGTGGCTGCCAAGAGAGGTGCTTAGGAGCCGGGTTATCAGCCAGCTGGGAGTAGGGAGAGGGTCGGCTCAGTGGCAGATTAGAATAAAAAAAAAAAATTGCATCGCTTAAGGTTTTACCAGATCATCCTGGAGGCCATTGAAGGAAGGGAAGTGAGTCTGAATTCCCTAGAAGTGTGTTAGTATGTGTGTGCACGCACACACATGTGTACGGGAAGAGGGAGTGGGAGAGGCTGGGGAGCTAGAGTGTGCCAGCCCTAACCTGCAGTGTGAACAGCTCTGGATGGCTTCCCTGCCTGGGGGAGGAGTAATTTCTTTTTTCTTTTCTTTTCTTTTCCTTTTTCTTTTCTTTTCCTTTCTCTCCCCTTTCTTTTCTTTTCTTTTTTTTTGAGGCAGGGTCTCACTGTGTCACCCAGGCTAGAGTGGAGTGGCACCATCACGGCTCACTGCAATCTCCAACTTCCAGACTCAAGCAATGGGAGGAATAATTTCTAAGGAGGCCTCAAGTAAGAATGGGTTGTATTGCGCTGTGTCAGTGACTGGAAGTGTGAAGAGTCGGCCTGGCTCCCAGGACACCCAGGTCAGGAAGGCCAGCTGGTGCGGGAGTCTGGGGGTGGGCTGCTGGCAGAGCCCAGCTTGTCAGACACAGACTGTTTCGTGCACTGGAGGGTGGAGGCAGCTGTGTTTGTTGTTTTGCCTTTTTGATTTTCCTCAGTTTGAAGCAAGGCTCCTTTGAAATCTGCCCTTCTTGACTGTGCTAAGAATGACTGGGCTTGATTTCTCTTTTGTCTGTCCAAAAAGGCACGAGAGAAAATAACAGTAAAGCCCCGGTGTTTCTGAGATGCTTTATCATCTACAAAGCACCGCGCACACCTGCCCTTTCAGGACTCCTCATGGTCCTGGGAGACCCGGGGTCATCATTTCCATTTTACAGATGAGAACATCGAGGTGTAGAGAGGGTTAGTTACTGCCACAAGGTTACATGCTGGGAAATTAAAGAGCAAGATCTTTAGCCCAAACCATGTGACGTTTCATCCTGAGTCCTGTGTTTTTTCCCATCTGATGGCATCATGGTGGCAGTGGGAACTAGAGGGGCAGCTCCATGCTCCACTGGACTGGGTAACCCTCGCCCCCTTCTGGCTAGAATTCTGCCCTCCAATTATTTAAGGGGCTCAGCCCTCGCCACCCTGCCTCTCTCTTTCCTCCCTCTCCCCTGGGACTGATGTTTGTAGTGAAACTGTGCAGCTGGCTGACACAGAGGGGCAGGGGAGGAAAGATCCCTGTGTTGCAGTTAGACAAACTCAGGTTCAAGTCCTGCTTTGCCCTACCCCTCTGTGAGTGGGAGAGACTCACGCCTTCCTCAGCAGGTATGGGTGAGGGTCCTGGGCCCAAGCCTTTCCCCACGCAGGGCCTGGCTTTGAGAATCACGTCACCTCGCCCAGCCCCCGCCCCTCATTGAAAACCCTGACTTTATCCAGGTGTTGGAGGGACAGTGCCAGTGGTGGAGTCTTTCCCACTGAGGTGTGAATGACTGACACCCACTTAGCCTTCCCTGGAGAAAGAAGAAAGAACATTCCTGGCACCGTGTTGCCCAGTGCCTGGAATGGCCGTAGGAAAACCCAGGATTCGGGTTTCCCAGCCTTGCATTTTCCACTGTGGGGCGAAACTGACAGATGTTCTTTCTGCCATGCATTTTCTTCTCAGTTGGGGAGAGAGAACCACACCTCAAATGAAGAGTAATTTTCCTCTGTCCCAACTCACTTTGCTACCCACTGCCTCCTGGGCTTGTGCCCCAGCTCAAAAATGTTTTCCAGGGTCTGATGGCTTTATGCCTCCTCCTCCCTCTGGAGAGAAATGGGGTCCACATTGCAACAGAGAAAAAAAAAAGATTGGTTCACGAATCCACGTCCCTGCCTGGACCAGAAGCTTCTCTCGGTGGCTGAGGCCCTGAGCAGAGGGCTCACTCTTCCACCACCCCTCAACCTCATTGCCTCTGTCCCAACTACATGGCCTTTCTTTATCTTCTCCAACAGGGCAGACTTGTTCCTACCTCAGGTCTTTTGCACTTGATCCTCCTTTGTCTGGAGTGCTCCACCCCGACCTATAACCTTCTCAAAAACTACCTGCTCACAGAGGCCTTCCCCAACCACCTTGCTAAGGTAGAAATCCCTCTCCACTTCCACCGCCCCCTAGCCACTCTTATTACAGCACCTGGTTTATTGCACAGCATTAATCCCTGCCTAAAATTATCCTGCTTCCTAATTTGCCTACCCTATTACCTTCCCCTCCCCTGGCCTCTTGTTCCCGCCATATCCCTAACAACTAGTACAGTGTTTGGAACATGCTAGGTGCCCATTAAAAGTTCGGGAACAGATTAGACCCAGAATGGATCCTAAGGGTTGTTGATTCCAGCCTCCTTGCTTTACACATGAGTAACCTGAGGCTCAGAGAGAGGATGTGAACTCCCCGTGGACACACGGCGAAGAAACTGTACAGCTGGAAGGGGACTCCAGCATGGCCAGTTTCAGAAGCCTGTGCTCTCAGGGTGCTGACGACCTGGAACCATACGCCACCCACCAGGCACCCTCTTCCCTTAGACAATTTCCTCACAATTTCCTCACTGGGCCCCAGCTGTGCTGGGTTTTCAACTTCCCACCCATGGCGCTGACGCAGATGTGGACAGCGGGAGCCTCCGGGACCATGTGACAGAGAGCTGGCTGCTCTGGGGAGTTCTTTGGGCTTTCTCTTGGATGCTGACCTTTTCATCCATCAGCTTATCTCTTGAATCTCTGCCATTCCCATGAGATCCTGCTGCCCTTCCCATCCGCCATCTCCCAGGGAGCCCCACCCCGCTGCTCTGGGATGGGGGCCCCCCTCCTCGAAGGAGGAAGGCCCAGGGTCCTCGTCCTAGGGAAGGCCAGTCCTCCAGGGCAAAGCCTAGAATTGCAGCTTGTCAGCCAAAATGCAGCTTTTTCTCCCTTCTGCGAGCAGAGCAAGCAATGGTCCAGTCGCTGTCTGACCTTTAGGACAAGTGGGAGCACTTTAGTGGACTGGCGTGTGTGCTTAGTGGATACACATGTTTGCACACACATAAGCAGACACACACATGCATGCAAACACACACGAGTAGATTTTAGGAGGGCTTCGGAGGCTGGGGGCTGTTCGCAGCATCTCCCTGTTCCAGAATATGCCTGAAAGCTCTTCAGGGAGGAAAGGCTTGCACTTCCGAAGCACAGTGTTGCTTGGTGGTTAAAGGGATGCCATAGCCTGCATGGACTGGACTCCAAGCCCTGCTGCTTGTGAGCTGAGTGACCCCGGGCAGGTCCCCTCACCTCTGTATGCTGTCATTTCCCAATTGTTAAATGGTTAAATCCCATATGGGTGTTGCGAGGATTAAATGAGTCCAAATGTGCCTCACACATGGTGAACATTATCTGAGATATCTGAATGTTAGCTATTATTATTTCAAAATCAGGAAGAAGACCAGAAGTCCTTTTTCTTTCTCCTGGGAGAGAAAACTTTGAGTGGAAGGGCAGTGGCTGAGTCAGAAAGAGGAATGGCCTGGGACAGCTAGGGCCTGGGTTGATTCCTGGTGGGCCCCTGGCAAGCTGTGTGGCTGTGGGAAAGTTGCCTCCTCTCCCTGGCCTCAGCTTCCTCATGTGGAATGTGGGGGCAGTGACATCAGCTGGGTCACCCCGTGGGGTAGCAGGAAGGAGTCAGTGTGACCGTGGACATGGGCGTGCATCAGAGCCTGCCTTGTGTTAGACAACCGTTGGCCTCATTGTGAAGAGACCACCAGCCCACGTTACCCAGGTTGAGTTTGGTGCAGTTCCCGTGGATCACTGGACACTTGTACACGTCTCCCGTCTTCTGGTGGCCATTGGTTTCCAGTGGGGCGCCCACGACCAGCCTGGGAAGGAAGAGAAGATGAGCAAAGACATTGGGGGAGGTACTCCTTCCCGGCAAGGATGGAGCCTGGTGGGCAGTGTGGAGTGAAGTTGGATGGGGAGGGTGGGAGGGAACCCTGGAGGTGTGAACACATGCAGATCCTCAGGCTGGGACCACTGTCCCCCTAGGGGAGGGATGCTGGGCTTTCAGCATAAAGTCATGGGACCTGTGGCCCATTCTAGGCCCTTGCTTAGGTACAGAGATGAAGACCACACGGGCTCCGCAACAAATGGGATGGAGGCAAATCCCTGGTGGAGGAGGGGACAATGTTTGAGCTGGGTCTTAAAGGATGAATATGAGTTTGTCAAATGACAAGAGAGTGGTAATGGAAGTCATTCTGACAAAGGGATGATGTTTCTGGAACCACAGAGTCTTGACCATCTATCATTACCTGAAAGGGGCCTCATTCTTCATCTTATAGGGAAATCTTTAAGCTGGTGCCCCAGAGTGGACAAGGCAGCCAGTGGGCAGAAGCTGCCGTGCAGCGGGGGCTCCTGCCTTGAGCCCATGCCTTTGCAACCTTCTTTGGAGAAAGTGTCTTTGCAGATGTAACTAAGCTAAGGTTCTTGAGTTGAGATCATCCTGGATTATCTGGGTGGGCCCTAAATTCAATGCCAAGTGTCCTGAAGAGGAAACACAGAGGAGAGACATGGAGGAGAAGAGAGACCTGAGAAGACAGAGGCAGAGTTAGGAGAGATGCCAGCCCAAGCCAAGGAGTGCCCGGGGCCACCAGAAGCTGGAAGAGCCAAGGAAGTATTCTCGCCTAGAGCCTGCGGAGGGAGTGGGGACCTGGTGCTGCTGCAATTCAGGCTTGCGTCCTTCAGGACTCAGGGAATGCGTTTCTGTTGTTTTAAGCCACCCAGGTTGTGATCATCTGTTATGGCGGCCCTAAGGAGCTAATGCACCTGACTTACTTACTTGTATGTATCTAGCGAAAAGTGAGCAGCCACTCCTTCCTGGCCCGGCCAAGCCCCGGTGGCCGTGCCCTGGAGGAAAAGCCTGTGACCTTGGAGGTGTGGCTGTGGACTCACCCCCCTTGATGCTGGGGAGAGTTCTACCTCAGACTGGAGGGTCCCCCGGTCCTGTCCTTAGTGCTCCCCAGGGCCCTCTATGCCTCATCTCCCACCCAGCAGAAAGCAGCCCCATCACGGGGGCCCAAAGTGTCCCAAGATTCTGACCTGCCCACTGGGTCTGAGGCACGTGACTCTGGCACACCTGGGGTCCTCTAGGCCTTGGGTGCCGGTCTAGTTCTCTACTCAGGCCATATACTAACAGTGGCTAAGAACAGTAACCCTCCCCAGGGACAGTGGTACTGTGTGGGAGGGGACACCACAGCCCACAAGAGCCCTGAAAGGCTTTCAATCCCGAGGGATAGAGAACAGATGATGGCGGGATCTGGCACACAGGGACAGGTGGGACTTTCTGGAGCTTTTTAACCTTGCTCTTCCAGCAGCTTCCCACTGTCTGGTGACATGGCCCAAAGAAGCTACCGCACGCCAGCTGACTTAGATGGTTGGGAGGAGGTGGCTGGGAGGCTCGGGCTGCACGGGACTTAAGTGGCTTCTTGTGGTCCGTTGCTCCCCCTGCCCTGGTCCACCTTGACACTGTCAGGAAGGAAAGCTAGGTCTGAAGTGGAAGTTAACAGAACTCTGTTTGAAATTAAGCGTCTATGAAATAAGAGCTGAGGTTTCTCCCCTGGGGAGCCAGATGCTGGCAGATTCTATATATATCCCCTTATTAAGCCTGCCTATTTTTGACTGGCAGAAATTAATTGGACCCATAAAATCTGTTTGTCTAGACGAGGTGATTTTTGGCTACTTAATTCTGCAAGTGATTGTGTGGTCGAGGCTGCTCCATCCTTGAGAGAGAGAGAGGGAAAGCGAGACAAAGGAAGAAAAAGGTCAGTAAGAGAACCCTGGGCTCTAAGCTTACTTCTCTGGGGCTGCTCCAGTTTTCAAGGTTAACTTGACGCATGTCCAAGTTTTCCTGAGGGACACGGTCCTCCTGGGCACTTTTGCTGGATAGAGGAGCACCTCTCAGGATGCCTCTGGGAAAATCAGGTGCAGCATGTTCTAGATTAGAAAAGCCATGGCCAGCTGGGTGCAGTGGCTCATGCCTGTACTTCCAGTACTTTGGGAGGCTGAGGTGGGTGGATCACCTGAAGTCAGGAGTTCAAGACCAGCCTGGCCAACATGGTGAAACCTCTGTCTCTACTAAAAAATACAAAAAAATTAGCCGGGTGTGGTGGTGGGCATCTGTAATCCCAGTTACTTGGGAGGCTGAGGCAGGAGAATCGATTGAACCCAAGAGAAGGAGATTGCAGTGAGCAGAGATCATGCCACTGTACTCCAGCCTGGGTGACAGAGCAAGACTCCATCTCAAAAAAAAAAAAAAAAAAAAAAAAAAAAAAGGCAACGAGAAACAGAAGGGGCCATATCTAGGCAAGCTATGTGCAAAGACTGGTGACTTCCCAGAAGTCATGTGTCCTGGCAGTGGCTGAGATGGGACAATCTGGCAGTAAATTCACTAAGTCACTGAGAGCTCGAATTTTCAATGAGACCGGTTTTGTCCTTTTCAAAGAACAAGGGCCATTCCCTGGGTCCCATCTCCACTCTCCCAGACCTCATTTCTCTGGGAGTCCATAGTACTTCACGAGGTAGGAGGGCAGTGCTCACTGTCCCCATAATACAGATGCAGAAACCGAGGCCCCAGGAGGGGAGCTGACCCAGCCTCAGAGTTGGTTTGTGGCAGAGCCGGGACTGGAGTTCTCCTGGGACCGCTTCCTCTGCATTGTCTCAAATGTTTCTTTGCCATGAAAGGAGGGCCTGGGTCAGCCCTTCTCTTTATTCTTGAGTCTGGGCATTACGTGTGCCTGTTGGGCTTGAGGTTTTGAGAACATGATTCAGTCTCAGTTTGAGGGGATAACTGCCGAAGCGCAGGGAAAATGTTCACGTCACCACTGAGACCAGCCAAATTGCCTGGGGTCTGGCAGCCCCTGCCACCCCCTGTGGCCTCAGCCTTATATAGCCATCTGCAGCCTCAGGGCCTGCTGCGCCTCTCGGGGGCTTGATACCCTATACCTCCTGGCGTGGGCACCAGACGGCACGGCAAACCCCAAAGGTCGTTGTGAGCATCCGGCCCTTTCCATGGGCTGTGTGCTGTGAGTCACCGGCTGCGGGCTCCCAGCATTCTTCCTGCAGAGGCGCAGGGAGCAGGGCTTCGGTGGATGGGAAAATGGGCACGAGGCATTCCAGCCACAGCCCTGTAGGACCCTTTCCCTGGTGACCAACCTCTAAGAAGGGGCTTGCCGAGAGAGGATGCTCGCTGTGGAGATTGCCACTGTGGAAGGCTGGACATGGCCCTGCTCTGTGCTGGGCTCCTTGGCTCCTTGCCCAACCCAGGCTAAGACAAAGGCCCCCTGGCTCCAGCGCCCTCCCACCTGACTCTACCTCACCCTCTCCAACAAGGCCCTTTGGGGACTCATCCTGAATTCTGCTTATCCTCAGCTCCATTCTTCCAGGCAGTTTTGGTCTCTAAACTTAAAATTCAATCTCCTGTAAGAAAAAAGATGACATGTACCCCTAATTATGTGTAAGTGTATGTGTAAATTATACCAGCATAAACGGTCCAATTTTAATTCACTGTATATAAATGTTAGTAATTCTATTTTTTTCAGATAAAATATAAACCTAAATAGAACTCACATTATTTTATTTCTGTACTCCAGTATATTGTCCAGCACAGTCCCTGTGGTGTGTGTATATCCCACCCTGGAGACCATCCCTTTAAAATCCAGCATAAATTCCCACCTGCTCCAGGAAGCCCTCGGTGATTACCCTGCCCTTTCTCATATAAACTGGCATGTAATCCCTGCTGTCTGGTGTGGCCAATGTTGTAGTGTCATGATTCCCTGAGGTCTGAGGTGTCCTGGATTGCCCTGCTACACCAGCGTAGGGTGATCCTGAAGGCACTCAGCAAAGAGGTGCCCAGTGACCGACCTAACCTTCTGTAAGACAGTCTGCAGCAGGAGCAACTGTGGGAGCTTTTGGCTTTGCCTCAGGCCTAAGAGAAGCCCCTGAATTCAATCCTTGGAAAGAGGGTTGCTGAGAAATCGAGTACTTTCCATGCATAGGAGTTCAATGGAGTGACCCAGCTTCCGTGCTAAAGTCAATGTTGACTGCTTCCCTGGTTTCCATTTCCTCCTTCTCAACAGTATTCATTTCTGTTTGAGGATCCAGGGAATCTGACTGTATTCGCAGTCGCAGGGATGGAGCACATAGCTCATGTTAGGACAGTTTATCCCCCAGCTGCAGTGATTGAGTCAGGGTGGGCCAAAGACTTAAACCTCCCCAATCAAAGTGAATCTCAAGACTTGTGCTTGGGATGCAGGGATCAGGGTGGTCTCTTTTCTCTGGATGCCGTAGTGAGTGAATGCAAGGCCTGGAACTGTTGGGAGTCACCTTGTGATGATGAGGGGTATGAGCTGATACATGGACAGCAGGAGAGCTGAGAGAAGCATGAAGAGAAGGAGCTGAAGTCCTGCTGATGCTGTGAACCCCTGGATCAAACTGTACCTGAAGCCTAACTACCACTAGACTTTTCAGACATAGGCACAATGACTACCTTTTACTGCATAGTAAGTCTGTGAGGTTTTAGGTACTTATAACTGAAAATATCCTAATGTTTAGAGTGTACAAGGCAAAAAAGTGCACATAGTTAAAATTACTCTTAGAAATTCCATATGTTATTATGCTATAAGAAAAACATGGCAACCAAGACCAATGAGGGAGGAGCAGATTCATATCCCCTAGCTCATGCTCCACCTGGGGCCTGGACTTACTGAGTGAGGGGTGGGTGGAATCGCCAGCACGATGTATATTATTTCTCTCTTGTTTAAGTGAATGCATAGAACTTTCCCCTGGCCCAGACTTGTGGGAACAGAAACCCTTTTGTCCTATGTGTATCCCACTTACAACAGCTGCTTAGACAGGGAGCCCTGCATTCCAGATGTTTCTGGTTACCTGGTAACAGGCCTAGAGATCATCAGAGCTGGGAGGAAACATGCAGGTTCCTTGGGCCAGCCTCAAATGTGGGATCCAAGGCCAGGATGAGAAGTGCTGTGTCTGAGGCCTCAGAGCAGGCAGTGACAGAGCTAGACTAGTACGTGGTGTCCTGACTCCCAGGGTAGTGCTTCCCCCAAGCCATGGAGGGCAGAAAGCCCAGAGGCAAGGGCTGGGGCTCTAGGCCCAGTCAGACTTTTACAGGCTGTGTCTGCTGAGGCAGGCGGGAGCAGCTTAGTTCCCTAGCAGATGAAATGAGCCCAAGGGCATGAATTGAGTTCACTGGATGCTGGGGGAAGGAAGAAGGGACCTCCAAGGATGGGCCTGCCTCTGGAGGAGGTCTTAGGACCAGAGGCTGGCATGGACTGCCTAGGAAGGGAAGAATGTGGGTTCAATCCCCTCCCTGACGGGCCTCATAGCCTCCCTCTGCAAAGCCTCAACCTCACATCCCAGGAAATCCAATTATCATTGGTTATCCTTTTCATTTGAATGAATCACTTTCAATGCAATTTAATTGCACTTGATTTTGATCTCCAGGACAGCTTTGGGGCTGGCAGAGCAGTTTGTGTCTGAGGCTCAGAATGTAGGTGTGATGAGCGTGTAGAGAGACACTGATCAGTTTCACAGCCAGGATTCCACGTCCTGTGCTCTTTTTCTCATTGTGAAGAACTGGAAAGTTCAGTGCCCAGAGAGGAGCGAGGTCTGCCCTCTCTAAGGCCAGCAGGGCCTGTCCCCACAGGGGCCTCTCACCTCTCTCCTCTCTCACCCCATTCCCTTCTTCACCTGTTCCTTTCTCTCGGCACAGCCGAGAGAAACCCACATGGGCCCTTTTCTCTTTTTCCTCCTGGTTTCATTTTCCTTTTCTGAAATTAGATAGGGGCATCAGGGAGGGGTTTCACTGGAGGAGCCGAGAGAGAGCTCGAGGGAACAAAGGGAGATTATTCCTTTAGTGAGGCCTTTCTCTCCCTCTCTCTCCATGGAAAATGGAATCTCCTCCAGCCCCTGAGAGTTTGGTGGCTAATGGGTTCAAGATGGGGCTGGGGAAGCGCTGAGCGCAGCAAGTCCGAATGCCTGCCCGGTGGGGGCCCCGGGGCTACCCTGACCGGGGGTTGGGTGTAGATGGAGAATCTGGCCCAGGATCTGCCCAAGGGGAGAAGTTGGCACCTTCAGGTCTTCCTGGGCTGACTGCAGGGGCTTGTGGTTCACCTGGGCTCACACATCTGGTGAGGCCTGGCCTCGTGGGGGCTGGGGAAATGAGAGCCCTTTATTCTCCCTCCATAAAGTCCTATCAGACACTGGAAACCTTTGTGTGCATTTTAAACAGGGACCTATACATGATGATTAATTTTATGTGTCAACTTGACTGGGCCACGGGGTGCCTAGATATATGGCCAAACATCATTCTGGGTGTTTCTGTGAGGGAGTTTTTTGCATGAGATTAACACTTAGATCTGTAGGCTGAGGAAAGCAAATCGCCCTTTCTAATGTGGGTGGGCCTCATCCAATCAGTGGAAGGGCAGAACGGAACGAAATGACTGACCCTCCCTTAAGAAAGAGAATTCTCCCTGGACCCTCCCCCAGACCATCCACAGAGGCTGAAACGGGGGGTGGGGTCCAGCGTCTGTGTTTTCACAAGCCCTCTAGGAGACACTGATGCATGCTTAAGTTTGAGAAGCATGAGAAGTGTTTATATGGGGGAAACAGAGGCACAGCGACTCTCACTGGGCTCAAAGCCCCAGATCCATGCCAACAAAATCCACCCTCTTCACCACGCCTTCTGAGGCTCTGTATCACCTCATTGTTCTCCTCTCTTTTTTTACCTGGGCTGCTATAAACACTGTGCACAGCCGGGTCCTCTCCACCATCATCTAGGGCTCATCTCCAAGGCCAGCTCCCCAGAGTGGCCTTTCCTGAAGACCTGTCACTCTCTGTCTCACCAACCTGCCTTGCATTCCTCAAGTGCTTTGCAGTGTCCGATGTTGGTTTCTTTGTATGACTTTTCATTGTCCTTATTTCCCTATAGGATTTAAGCCCCAAGGGAGCTGGGATCTTGCTGGTCAAGTGGGCAGCCACAAATGCCCCAGCACTCAGAACAGCATCTGGCACAGAGTGGATCCTGGAATGCAGTTTTTGTATGAACTGGTGAATCACCTGGCTTAGTGGGATGCCTGTGACCCAGTAGCCTGTAGCTTGGGACCACTGGCTGCCAGCTGCTTGCTTTTGTTTTCCAATATGAGTTGACCCAGCTGGGCGAATAGAGCAAGCTCTGGCAGGGGAAGACAAGGTCATTAACTGCCTTGGGCCTCAGTGTTCTCACCTACCCAAAGGGACTGAATATTATACCTGGGCTGCTCACCCTTCAGGGTTTTAAGGGGCAGTGGTTTCCACCCTTGCTGGTCATCAGGATCGCCAGGGGAGGTACAAATGCAGGTTCCTGAATCCCACTTCCAGAAGGTTCTGACTCAGCCAGTCTGGGACACGGCCCAGGAATCTGCAGATCTCTGGGGTGTAGAGGCAGGATGGGAAGCCCTGTTTGAAGGATCTGCTAAGGAAGCAGATCTGGCCAAGTGAAGCAGCACTTCTACCCTGGGAACTTCCGCTGTATCTGGGGATCATGACCACAGCCATCTCCGACCATCTAGCTCACCCAGATTGATTTTATCTATTTATTTTTGAAAAATTTGTTTTATTTCTTTTGGTCATAAGAAAATATGTAATAAATAATACTTTAATTGGTTCAAAAAAGTATTAACGTATTTAAAAACTGTGATTCTTTTTTATTAAAGGTAATACACATTTGTTATCTAGTGTTCATGTTGCAAAACTGTGCAAAGTAATATTTTTGTTCTGGTTTGTTTTTTGAGATGGAGTCTCCCTCTGTTGCCCAGGCTGGAGTACAGTGGCGGGATCTCAGCTCACTGCAACCTCCAGCCCCCTGGGTTCAAGCAATTCTCCTGCCTCAGCCTCCCTAGTAGCTGGGATTATAGGCATGAGCCACAGTGCTGGCTAATTTTTGTATTATTAGTAGAGACAGGGTTTCACCATGTTGGCCAGGCTGGTCTCGAACTCCTCACCTCAGGTGATCTGCCCGCCTCAGCCTCCCAAAGTGCTGAGATTACAGGCATGAGCCACTGTGCCCGGCCCAAAGTAAAACTGAAAGCCTTCTCCCTCCTCTTCTCAATCTAGCCTTCTATGGAACACTACTATAGCAGCAGGGATGCAGACAACCTAGAGGACATCCACATTTTAAAAACTGGAATCATTCTACATACATGGTTCTGTAACAGGCTTTTTCCATTTAATTATTTTGTACGTGGACATATTTCTGTGTTAATATCTATCAATGCCCCCCTTAGACTGTGTGACTAGGGCCCCTGCTCCTGGTTCTGCTCCAACCCTTCTCTAGCTGTGCCCCTTCCTATGGGATGTGGAGTCCTAGAGGTCAAAAACAGGACACCTACAGCCACTGTCCTCCTACTCTGGGTGGTTGGGATGCTGGAATCTCCTGCCCAAATAGCCAGGGCCTGAGTCCAGGGCCTGTGCAGGCCTCTCCTCTAGACTTGTCTTTCTAATAGAGAAGCATACCTCTGATGGTAGTAGCCAAGGAGTGGCCATTTGCAGGGCTGTAGCGAGAGCCTGGAGTGTGCAGGCTGGAGTGTCTACATGTGTAATGCCCCCCAGTTATTGAGAGAGAACCAGAGTTGGGCAGAAAAGATGGCAGGTCATGGGCCAGAGCCTCTGTTTACTTTCTTGCCTCAGGGTGGGCCTGGTATAGATAGATAATATAGTTTTGCCTCCTTCTTTATAGTGGTTGCACAGTGTTACACTTTTTAACCATTCTCCTGTTCAAGGATACGGAAATAAACAGTTTCATTCCTCTTTCTATTGATAGACATTCAGGTGCTTTGGACAATTTTTCTTGAAGCTGGGCATGGTGGCACGTGTCTAGAATCCCAGCTACTAGGGAAGCTGAGGCAGGAGCATCAATTGAGATCAGGAGTTCAAGACCAGCTTGGGCAACATAGCAAGACCCCATCTATAAAAAATAAAAAATTATCTGGGTATGGTGGCATGTGCCTGTAGTTCCAGCTATTCAAGAGGCTGAGGCAAGAGGGTCACTTGAGTCCAGGAGGTCAAGGCTGCAGTGAACTATGATCGTGCCACTGCATTGCAGCCTGGGTGACAGAGAGACACCCTGTCTCTAAAAAATAAAAAATAAAAAAATTTCTATTGCATATCTTTTACCAATACTAATAAATAAAAGGCCTCCATGGGTAAGTAGCTATGGGTAGTCATGAAGTCAGTAAATACAAAGCCCACATGCTATCCTGATGGCTGGACGTAGAGGTGGCCCCTCTCGGCTTGGGCACACACCTGTTGACAAGCATTATCACAAACGTCAACTTCATAATCGACATTTGGGTCTCTGGTTTGCACTTGACAACTTTTAGGTCCACCTCAGCTGACATCCAAACAGTGATTCTTTCCTAAGTTGCAGAAGTTCTTAGAAGAGAAGAGGGAAGAGTGAGGGAAGGTGACTGCAAAGGAAGTTCTCAACCCATTTGGAGGGAAAATGAGAACCTCTGCCAATGACTATGTGGAATAAAAGTAGCCAGCTTGTGCCATTTAGAGTGTCTGACATTCGAGTGTCAACCTCTCAGCAGCCCTCCGCATCTCACACCCCAATGCCAGTCACACGCGGCTGCTCATCCGTCCGTTTCTCAACATTGCCTGCACTCTCTCCTTCCCACCTCTGCATGAGCAGTCTCCTCATCTCAAACTCTCAGTCTATCCCCATTCCATCCACCCTTCAGTGCCTCTTCCTCCAGGAAGCCTTCCTTGATCTCTTAGTGGAAAACTCTTTCAATTCCTATGAAGCTTTGCCTATACCTCTACTGTTTGTGTCTTTTCTCTCCTCTAGATAATTTGCCTGTAGATAGCAGAGAGAGAGAGAGAGAGAGAGAGAGAGAGAGAGAGAGCCCTGATGCATTTTCAAGTCTCCCCCCAGTGCTGGTCAAATCCCTTGGACACAGTCAAGGCTCAATCACTGATGAGTGAATACATGAATGGATGGATGGAGGAAGCTGCTCATTTTGCAAAGACAAGCTGAGTCTTCACTTTGCTTCTTGGGGTGTATCTGGCAGCACAGCTGGGCCGAGCTCTTCTGGGTCCCGTCTGCAGTTGGACAACCAGCCTTGGTAAGCCCTTGGCTCAGCTCTCTCAGGAAGGTGGCTGTGGTCTGTTTTCCCCCCAGAGAGGCTGGACATGCAGTGTAACCCCTCGCCCTTCTCTTTGCAAGATGCCTGACAAACCCTTGCTTATTTTTCCAAGTCATGCTCAGAGGTTTTTTTCTTTCCACTTTATAGCAGATTTCTCCTCCAAAAATGAAACATAAACACAGCAATAGTTTGGACAGATGTTTCTCAGCAGAATGTACAGCTTTAATTTCTGGTATGTGTGAGTCTGACAGCTTCTCAGCCATTGCGTGGTAGGAAGGAAAGGGGCCTAAGCATTTCCTGCTCTCTGATCCGGGCCAGTGTGCTTGCTTTGGCTCATGAATAGGATGGTGACTCTTTAAATATGGCCAGTGAGGTGTACACACCCAACTGTCTCCAGCAAACCACAGCCAGGCAGGTGGTCCAGCAAAGAAGATATTCCCACTGGACTGGGGAAGAAAGCAAGGCCCAGAGAATGTCACGATTGGCCCCAAATCACGCAGTCAGGCAGAGGATGAGGCACAACTGATACCCTCATTCTTCCAGCTGTGTCCACCAGCCACAGGGATTTGGGTGACATAGAAAAAGGAGATGGCCTGGACTTAAAAGGACAGAAACTCTTTTCTTGTTCATGGGCCTGTTGACATGTGGATGGCTATCTCTAATCTATCCCCAGATGGGTTAAGCAACCCACGGTGAGTCACCTGCCATCTCTGAGCCTCAGTTTCCTCATCTGTAAAATGAGGGACTTGGGCAGGTTCCGTTCAAAGAAGTGATTAAGGAGCACTTGCTATGTGCTGGGCTCTGTGAGCATAAAGACGAATGAAGCACAGCCTCACCCCTAGCCCAGTGAGGGCAGGGAGACCTGTACCCGATGAATTTAGTGTGGAGGACATGCCGCAAGAGGGGTGTTTGGGTGTGGCAGGGCACAGAGGAAGGGTTCCTGCTCTGCTGTCTGGGGAGCCTTCCTGGAGTGGGAAACTCCTGGACAGAGGCTTGCACAATGAATAGGTGTCACTCCGGTGAAAAAGGGCTGGGGCTCACAGGGAGGGCTGTGCATGGTGCTGGCGCTCATGTGCACTATTTCTATGCTGCCTTCCATGATGAAAGCTGGGCCTGAGGTGGGATCTGGAGGGACAGACAAGTCCCTGCTTTCATGGAGCTTGTGGCAGAGTCATCCTCAACAGGTTCATCCCTGTTCCTCCTTTCTGACTTTCCAAGTCCCCTCCCTTCTTGCCTCACTTGTCCAGAGAACTCTACTTAAAGCGATCCTAAGTACAGACAGATGGTTAGACGCCTACATGGTTGACAAGCACAGCATTGTCCCCCCATCAGGTTGCCCCTGCCTGCTTTCTGGGGTTCTTAACTTCTTGCCATTGGTCATTCCTCTTTGGATTCAGGCACCGAGGGCCACTCTCAGTATAAGCCCGGAACAGAGTTTACCTATGGATCCATGGGAACTCACAGACCTCTCAGAAAAAATTAAGTCAGTGATTCCAGCACCTGGCTAGGCATTAGACTTACCTGAGGATTTTGAAAATATGGATTACCAGGCATCACCTCTACAGGGTCTGTCTTTGTAATTCTTGGACTTGACTGAGATATCTGCATTCTTTTTGACCTTTCACAGGTGATTCTGTTTTGTGGCCAGCTTTGGGAACCCCTGGATTATCTTATCAGGTGATCACCAGGCTTTAAGATGATGGAAAACGGATAATATGGGGATAGAGAGCAGGATGCCCAACCAAGAAATAAACAATGGGACATGCGTGCCTCTCCCTTCAAAGCACTTTATATGAATAAACAAATAAATGGATGCATGAATGAATATTTCGGGGGCAGTTTATTACGTACCAGGGATTGTGTGACGGCTGTCCTGACTTTGACCTAGTCTTTTCAACCCTGAGGCAGAGACAGCATTCCAATTTTTTTTTTTTGAGAGGGAGTCTCGCTCTGTTGCCCAGGCTGAAGTGCAGTGGCGTCATCTCATCTCACTGCAACCTCCGCCTCCTGGACTCAAGAGATTCTCCTGCCTCAGCCTCCTAAGTAGCTGGGATTACAGGCACGCATTGCTGTGCCCAGCTAAATTTTGTATTTTTAGTAGAGATGGGGTTTTGCCATGTTGGCCAGGCTGGTCTTGAACTTCTGGCCTTAGGTGATTTGCCCACCTTGGCCTCCCAAAGTGTTGGGATTACAGATGTGAGACACATTCTCATTCTGAAGCTGAGGAAACTACAGCACAGAGAAGTCACACAGCTGGTTAAGGGGCAGCTCTTCGGCCTCACTCTCCTCCCCGGGCCTCGCCCCACCTCTGGCAGGTGGATGGAGTGCAGGAGAGCAGAGAACACAGAAGCTGGCTTTGGTTTACATCAGGGAATCACTGTTTACATGGACTCCTTCGAAGTCTTTTCTGTCTGGTTCAAAGCTCAGATTTATTTTCTTCCTCTCCCTCTGTGTTGTGACAAATAGTCATCCTTACAGAATTATTCTTATTTCAATAAACCATAAAGAAACAAAAAGGCTGTGGGCTAGCTTCATTGGAAGGTGAAGTGTGTCATTACATTTTCAGAAATGTCCTCCTCCTGGGTTATAAAATTATTGGCTCAGCAGTTGGGAAGTGGCAGAAGAGAAATTGCAGAGAGGATCTGCTGTCACAGAGCGAGCCATCCCGGAGCTGGGCCAGGCCACCAGCCACCACTCACCTGATCTCCTGCCTGAGTTCGCTTTAGTAGGGCCCTTCCAAACTTTGCAAGGAAAATTTAGAAAAACAAGAAATCTCAACATCTCCCATCCAGGGGCCATGGTCCCCAGACCCTTTAAAACAAGGACATCCACCTTTGGGCTTCCCCAAGATTTACCTTGGGTCACACCCAGACTTCTAGAACCATTCTCTCCCTCCCTTTCTTCTTCACCATCTGCGGGCCTATGCCAACCACTGAAGAGGCCAAGATGAATAGAGTCAAGCCCTACCCTTGGGGGCTCACAGCCTCCCTTCCCTCTTTTCCTTCTTGTTGGCATTTTATTTTCCATCTCATCTTTCCTCTTTCCTTTTCCCATTCCAGTTTCCATTTTTCTTGATTGGCGTTTTCTACAACTCTCTTTCCATGTCTCTCTACATTATCGTCTCAAGGTGACTCATCACAGATAAACCAGGAAGAAAAGATTCAAGAGGGAAAGTAGCAATTCAACAGAAGATGACAGAAAACTTGTCAAGATGGCCTCAGGTTGATAACAAGCATCGTGCTATTGGTTGTACGTCTGAGGGTTGTGGCTGCTTGGAAGAGAAGGCACTGAAAAAGAAAGGCGATTTGAAAGAGTTTGAAATCCCAAGAAGCAGCCGGGAGCAGTAGCTCAAGCTTGTAATCCCAGCACTTTTGGAGGCCGAGGTGGGCGGATCACAAGGTCAGGAGATTGAGACCATACTGTCTAACACAGTGAAACCCCGTTTATACTAAAAATACAAAGAATTAGCTGGGCATGGTGGCGGGCTCCTGTAGTCCGAGCTACTCAGGAGGCTGAGGCAAGAGAATGGCATGAGCCCAGGAGGCAGAGCTTGCAGTGAGTCGAGATCATGCCACTGCACTCCAGCCTGGGTGACAGAGCGAGACTCCATCTCAAAAAAAAAAAAAAAAAAAAAAAAAAAAAAAAAGAAAAAGAAAAAGAAAAAAAGAAAGAAAGAAAAAGAAAAAAGAAATCCCAAAGAGCCCTTGATTCCTCATGAAGGAGTCAGGGAAAGTTAGAAGGAGGTATTTTATCCAAGCCTGCAGAAAACAAGGGTTAGATAGTGATTAATTATAGTTAAAATTAGTGAGAAAAGGAATTTATGGTACCTTCATTTGTTTTTCTAATTGTATATAACCTTAAAACACGCACATTGCACCTTGTGGTTTTCAATAAGAAATTCAGTTTTTCACCTTTTATAGCCTAACTGAATGGAAGCACATGCTACCCTGAGCGGTATCTATGGGAAGCCTCAATGGTTGACTAGAGGAGCCATTAGAGGGCTATCTTGCTCCCTCTAGTGTCAGTTATGATCATTGCACATAACGTGCCAAGGAGCAATTAAAAACAGTACCAGCCTTGAAAATTCAAACCTATAAAATTATAGAAAGCCACTCTCAAGATACAGGGAATTTCAACATTTGTTTATTCTCCACCTCATATGAAAAGCTCCCCTTTCCTCTTCTTCACTGGACTTAGGAAGGATGTTGGCATCGCAGAATGAATGGTGTTGGCTTCAGAAATGGAAAGAGGTTGCAAGGAGCCCACAGGCTGCTGTAGGGGGAGGCTGGTGAGGGAGTGGGAAGAGACGGGTGGCAAAGATGCTGAGTTGGCAAACCCCTCTGGCTTTCCTGAACTGCCCACATTAAATTTATTTTCTTTCTTGGAAGTTAGTAAACAGGAGACTTTCTTTTCAATATTTCCACTACCGAGATTGTGCGTCTTACCTCTAAAAGCATACAATGGCTGGCCTCCTGCCTTTCCGAGTTCAGCACTGAGGACATTCTATGGCCCTGAGGAATGGCCTTAGAGGCCTTAGAGGGTGGAGCTGAGATTAGCTCCATCTCTGGTTGACCAGTTTTTGTGTGTGTCAGAAGTTTCCTGGACCCTCACTGACATCTCTTCAATTTCTGGGACTTTCTTGTGTGGTTTGGCATTAAAAAAAAAAAAAAAAAAAAAAAAAAAGAGAGACAGAATGAAAGAGCAGAGAAGAGGGGAAAAAAATCACCCAAGAGATGCAAGGAGCCTTGGGAGCTGTTTGCAGGCCACATCCTAAATCCACTGTGCCCCAGACTTCGCTCTTGGTTCTGGGGCTGCTGTTCTCTCCTCGGTCATTCTCACTGCTGCTTTGTGCGTTTGAGTGCCTGAAACGCCCCAGCTCCTGCCAGTGAGGATGAATGTCTGGATTTCCACTCTCCCAGCCCTCTGCGGCTCATTTTCTTGTCTGTGTGTGCCTGCCAGGGTCTGCTGGGTGGCTTGGCCTGGGGCCTTACGCCGACGTTTCCCCACGAATACAGTTTTTCCTCTCTCTCTCTATCTCTCTCTCTCTCTCTCTCTCTCTCTCTCGTGCGCTGGGTGGTTTCATCCTATCCTGGGCTTCACTTCTGTAGTGATTTACTCTTTAACCAGAATGAGTCATGATGCTGGATTTTATTTGTTCCAAGAGAAAATAGCAGAGAGCGTTTATGCGCTGTGGTGTTGGGAGCCTGTTCTGGGGGCCCAGGCCAGGAAAAGAGCAAAGGATGTTCCTCAGAAAGGCTTCCACAGCAACAACCAAGGCTGCCCCAGGCCTGGCAGCCTGCACTGTCACTGACGAAAAAGGGCAGACTTGTGTAAGATCCATCTTTCTGCTCAAACAACAAGCCCCAGAGGCCCTTTCCTCAAAACCTGCCCCTGGACACCATACCCTTTCTTCGGGGCATAGGCCGGTGTAGGGAACTCACTCATTCAGCCTCTGCCCCGCAGTAGACAGTTAAACACCATCTCTTATTTATTCCTGAAAAGAACCCTCTGGGATTCACGTCACCATACCCATTTTACAGATGAAGGAACCGTGGTCCAGAAAGTGGATGTAGTGTGCTTGAGTTTCCATGGCTTGGAAAGTAGCCAAGCTGCCAAGCTGGCTGGGGAGCTCAGTTCTGTGATTTCGAAGCCTACATTCTCCCTGTAGTGACGAGCCACTCAGACGCGCCTTTGCTTCCTCTGCTGAGGCAGAAGGCCAGTGTGTGCTCCGAGACAGCACTCTATGCCTGTGAGAAGGGGCTGCAATGGGAGCTGGGAAACCTCCGGGTTTGGAGAGGAGGAAGTGGCAGTGCCAGAAGGCATCGCTCCTGGGCCTAGGCTCCACCGCTGGTTTTGTGGATTTATTCCTCATGGATTACCTTTGCAGTCAACCCAAATTCCACCATAGCCAGCCTCTGGTTTTAGACATGCAAGACCCTAGTGAAAAGGCAAATTTGTTATCTGGGAAGGTCAGTACTTAAACCCACTGTAAAAGGATGAATGCCCCACCCCAGCTAGAATTTAGTTTGGGTAAATGTCATCTAGAAAGTCTTGAGACATGAGATCTGCGATGGTGGGTGAACTGCCCCTTGGGTAGTTTTCACCTAAGTGCTTGTTAAGCCTGGTGGAAATGCCACAGAAATGGAAGCAACTCTGGGCTGGGGGCTGGGAGATTAGGTTTTGGTCCTGGCCCTCCCACTGACTTGCTGTCTGACCTTGGTCCAGTCTCTTCCTACCTCTGGGCCTCAGTGCCCTCATCTGTAAAATCATGAGGCTGGGGCAAATGATTTCTCAGACCCCTCCCAGGCCTGGGGAGGAGCTGCAGCTGATGGAACAGCCCCGAAAGCCAACCCTACCCACAGGCCTGAGTGGTCCATCTGCGCCTCTGGGGCCTGTCTCCAGCCACTCTGTCCTTCCCTACCGCACCATCATCTCTGAGAATCAGGGTCTTCTGAAGATCATGGGAATGGTGGCCCTGTCTTCAGGTTACGGGCTCTCCTCTCTGCCTGGAATCTCCACAGGTAGAAGACACTGTGTTTATAGAGAGGTCCCCAAGGAGAGATGGGTATTAACCTGATCAACCTATGCCAGATAGGCCCATTCCAGCCCTGGTCCTCCTCAGGGGCTATGGCTGCCCATCCACTGTGTGATGCCAAGCTTTGGGGGTGGTAGTGGTAGTGGTGATGGTGGGTGTTGGCAGGATCTGCACTTGGCCATGGTGGATGATTTGCTCCTAAGCCAGGCAAGCTGCTGGGTCTCCCTCCTTACTGCCTCACAGTCCATCCTCAGGACACCCAATCCCACAGCCCCTTCCATGTCTGGCCACACAGTGCAGAGTTAAGTTGCTGCAAAATAATCCCAGAGGATCCTTCAAAGAGGTGGGAAGGCTGCCCAGGACCCTTTGTGACTCTGGGGAGTCAAGCCAGCATGTCTGTCCCTCCATGGCTGAGGGTGATGAGCGTGAGGCTTAACATGCTCCCTTTTCCCCAAGAGAAGCTTCTGTCCCATTAGGACACTCCCCAGGATTTAGGAAACAGGCTCCGGTCGGTTCTGCAGGGGGCAGCCCATCTCCCAACTTCCTTTCTCTCCTTCTCTACCAGGATCCCCTTTCTCCTTTTTCTCCTGGTCCAGGGACTCTCCCTCTTGCTGCCCTTGTCCTTTTCTCTGTGCACACTCTCTTCGCCCCGCCATGGGAGTCTGCAGGCCCACTGCTGCAGGGGGGCGCTGGGAGCCTGGATGGGGCTCTTTCTCCTTCCCTCCTCTCATGGGTAAAAGGCAAGCTGATGAGACTAAAGACACTGGCAGCTGCAGAGAGAAGCAGGGAGAGGCGGGACAGGGCAGCCTCCCCTCACCTTGGCCACCTCTCACCCCCTATCTCACCCATGTCTATCAGAGACTCGGGGCAAGGGAGTGAAGAGGGGAAGGAAGAAAGAGAAGGGACGTGGGAGGAAGGGATGAGGGGAAAGGGAGGAGAACGAGGAGAAAAGTTGAGAAAGTAAGATGAGAAATCCAGAAATCAGTTAGAGGAAATAGGCAAAGAGAATGAAAACGGATGGAAAAGTAGAAGAAGGTAGGGGAAGAGATAAGAGGGAGAGAGGGAAGGGGCCTCTGGGTGCATTACACGAATGAAGTGTGAGCAGATCGCCTCAAAAATAACACCTTCTGCCCTCCCCACTTCACCTCCAGCCCCACTCCCGCTGTCTCTGGGCTCTCCATGGCCCCACACATGGAGGCATCTACACGGTGATTCTGCCTTTGCCTGTTGTCACCAGCTTAAGACCCTGGGAATGGCAGCCGCTAAGTGTGTGGTTCTTAGAGTGCGGTTCCCAGACCGGCAGCACCAGCACTACCTAGGAAGTTCTACAAAAGCACATTCTCAGGCCTCACTCAGACCTACAGAATCAGCAGCTCTGGAGGTGGGGCCCAGTAATCCGATGTAGCAAGCTTTCCAGGGATGCACGTGCTAAGGTTTGAGAATCATTGCTGGACAGTAGTTCATTCCGGACTCTTTACACATGACAGTAAATCCCTGCAGAGACTGGAGATTTTCTGTATGTGTTAATGTATGTTATGAACATTCCTTTACATCCGCAGGGCTCTAGTCCTGGTAGAGGCTGCCCAGTGCTGTGAGCTGCCCAGCCAGGCCCCTTCAGCTGCTTCTGGGAGAGGCACTCCTGGCTGCTGCTTTCCCTCCTAGAGCTGGGAGTTCTCACGATGCTGCACCCACCTTCGTCTTCCTCACAATCCTCTCCTTTTCTGCCCCTGGACACAGCACCTCCTCTGACCCTTCTCTCTCAGCCTTCTCTTCCTCCTCCCTGCTCATACTTATGGACGTTCTGCATTCTGTGGTTCTTCCCAAGCCCCGCTTCCTTCTCCTTCCTGAATGGAGTTCTCCTGACGCACATCTGGGTCTCAGCCCTAATCTCCCTGCCAAGCTGAAGGCCCCCTTCCCTGCACCTGGATGGCCCTTGGATCCTTCAAACCAATGAGGCCAAAGCTCAGCTCACCTGAACTTCCAAAGCCTGCACCCTGTTGCTGGATTTTGCTTTTGTACAAAGGATGCCACAGTCTTCCTAGTCAGCAAGATATGTCCTCAATCATCCCGCAGCCTCTTGCATCTCCAAACTTGCCTCCTTCTGCTCTTGCCCTAGCTCACTCTATTCCAGCCACACTTGTTGTTCCTTGAACATCTCAAGCATGCTCCTACCTCAGGGCCTTTGCACTTGCCATTCTTTCTGCCTGGAATGCTCTTTTCTCAGATAACCACGATTCTCTCAGGTTCTTCTTTTCCCTCGTGTCTCTAATGACTATCATCCTGTCATGGCGGCCTCCTAGACAGCCAATAAAGTTGAGCCCTCAATTCAACCACTGTTCCCAAGCCCACTTGCCCTGCTTAATGCTTTTCCATTGCACAGATAACTATCTGACAGATGATGGACAAACTAATCATACGTTTTGCCCCTCCAGAAGAAAAACTCCATCAGAGCAGAGACCTTGCAATTCTATTCACCATTGAATTTCCAGAACCTATTACAGGTACTCAAGAAGTATTAATGGAATGAATGAATGAACTACTGATGTTCATAAAGCACGCCCCTTTCTCAAGGCCCCACCCCTTAGCTTGGGTGTCCTCTTTGCTCACCTAGACCTCTACAGCCTTCCCACTTGACTCCCCATCTCCAGGGTCTCCTCCCTCGATTCCATCCTCCACATGGTAGCCAAATTGATCACCTGAAAGTATAACTCTGGTGAGCCACTCTCCTGCTCTAAAACCTCCAGTGGCTCCCTATTGCCTCCCAGGTACAGTCTCTTCACTCTGCTATTTAGGAACTTCATGGTAGGATCATCACTCTCCCAACTTTGGGCCTTAGTTCTCTGCTTTTTGTACCTTCTCCTCCAGTCAAATGGGACAGCAGCCTTTCTCTAAACGCAGTTTCTTCTTTTCCATCTCTGTACTCTTCCCATGCGGTTCCCTCCATCTGCTGTACTCTTCTCACCCAAGTCTACTCCGAACATTGGAATCCTATCCACCTGGAAGCCTCCTCCTTCACAATCCACTCTCAATCCGCTCCACCCCTGCAGCCTCCTGCTACGTTGGAAATTAACTCTCCCTCCTATGAGCACCTGAGATCCTTTCTGTGTGTCCCTCCCTTGGGATTCATCTGAGATCGGGGTTCTGTGAACATACACCTTCTCTTCCAGGTTGGGCAGCACTTGATCTCCCCCCAACCCACTTATGCAAATACACTTAGTGCTGGGCCCTGTGGACACCACAACCTCGCTCTCATGGGGCCAGCAGTGTGTCTGGGGAGGGGCATGGCAGCCCTGGGGCTGAGGCTGCCTCTGTTCTGTGTCCCCTTGGGGTTCACCAGGCTCCTGCCCTGAGGCAGACAGAGTAGACAGATCTGGGCTCCAGTCTTGCCTCTGCCTCTGACACTTACTAATTATGTCATCATTTGGAGTCTCAGTTGCTTTGCCTGTAAAATGGGGACAAACCTACTTCCCCTACAAGTTGCTCCTGTCTGTACACCTGTACCCAGGGAATTCACCATGATCTCTTGTTCTTAGAGCCCGCCATGCCCCTAGAGAGTCCCCTTTTGGAGCTCACTGGGGACTGGCAGTCTTCTGCTCCCTGGCGCCCTCGAGGAGAGGAGGAGAAACGTTCTGCCTTGCTGAGAGCTGAGGCTTCTCCTCTCTCCAGGGATGAGAGCTTCAGTGAAAAACGGGGAACTTGTGAGGCCCAGCTCTGTTTTTTCTCAGCACCAGGAGGCTTCCTGCTTCAGGGGGCCAAAGGCTCAGAGAGGCCCTCTGCAAACCCTGCATCGGAGCTGCTGGGACATCAAATGGTCTTAAAACCCACTGAATTAATAATTTCAATGTAAATGCAATAGAATCATGTGGATTAAATTTCTCCGAAAATACACAAGGGCTTAAAAAGCAGGGGCAGAGAACACTCAGCCCAAGAGGAATTTGTTTTCTCTTTCCTTTTTGTGTGTCTGCGAGTGTTGTTATTGTTGCTAAAACCAAGGGATGTGGAAAACTGTTCAAGATGTCTGAAGCGTTGGTGTATGGTCAGCTTTGCTGAGTTTGAGCTCTGAGTTGGGAGTGAGGTGGGCAGAAGGGGAAATGTTAAGAAAATAAAGTGACTGCCCCACCAGATCTGTCCTCTCCTCCTCCAGCTGTTTACTGCAGGCCCTTGACATTCAAGGAGGCTCACAGCTGGTAAACGGGGCATATCTCATTGGTGCCTGAGGTGGGAGTCAGCGGTGGGTTCTTCCCTGGGGGCAATGCTGGGACCTGGATTTGGCGCCAGGGCTGCGGAGTGATGTTCTTTCTCATTGGAATCTTTCTGTCTTACATGCTCAGTGGAAACAGCGATCTTCGGGGGATCACAGTCTCCCTGCTAGTGTCCCCTGGGAAACTCTTTCAAACGCAGCTTCCTGGCCTCCCCAGCAGGCCCAGGAGATGCAGACCAAGGCACGCAAGCTCTGCCTGAAGTGTTGGAAGCCAGGTCCACACCGCAGAGGCAGGAAAAGCCTAGGTCAGAGGGAGCCTCTCCATCAAGTCAGCAGTGGCCTGCAATGACTCAATCCTCGTTTCCTGTTTTACTGATTACAAAATACAATCATGTTTTGGGTATTCTTTGATCTTGCCTAGCTCCCTGGGACAGATACGCTTATTCCTATCTTACACATGGGTAAACAGAGGTTCGGGAAGGTTGGCAGAGGTTCTCCGAAGGTTCTTCCTCCACGTGGCAGAGGCTTTGAACTTCGAACCTTTGTTCCTGTCCTTCCTTTGAGGTACACCCTGGCATGGAGATGAATCAATACATCCTCTGGAGTCACCCTTAATAGTCAGCCAATGTCTCCTAACTGACACTGGCATCAACCTCTCCTTTCCAGGATCAATACCCATAGGGTCCTAGGTCTGAATCAAATTCTTGGAATGCTGCCCATATGACAGGGAAGGTGGGGCCAGAAGAGGAAGCGGGGAGGGGAAAACCAAGTAGGATTTGTGGTGGGGTCCACACAAGTGGGGACAGAGATTCTAGAAAGGCCCAGTGTGCTTCTGTCCATTCTGGAGGTGGCTCAGTTCTCGGGGTCCCCAAGGCCACCCTCTCTGTTTCTCAGCTTAGTTGTGGCAGTAACATGCTGAGGTTCAGCGGCTGCAATGGGTGGGACCCTGCCCACCTGGGGCACCATTTCTCTCCCACAATGCTCCAGGCTGCACTCAGATCAGCAAAAGCTGCCAGGAGTTGGTTCTGTCATATCTTTCTGCTCTTCTATGCCCAACCTCCAAGATCATGTTCAAATGCCCTCTTCCATGGAGCCTTCCCAGAGACCCCAGGCACAGTGATTTCTCCTTTCAGAGTCTGGCTGGGTTTCTGTTGTGAGGAAGATGCTGCGTTGGCTGCTCTTGGGCTGCAGGGAGGTGAAGCTGGTGTCCAACAGGGGAGATGGGCCATGGGCCTTAGTGACTCCAACACAAAGTGGGAAGTGATATGTGTCGTCAGAGGAAAGGCTTGGGGAGGGTAAGGTCATTTTAGGCTAGGAGAAGGGTTCAGAAAGCCTTCAGGGAGAAAGTAGCCTCAAAGATGCATATAATTAATACCAGGTCATATTTGACTTGCATTGGTTTTAAATTATTTCAAGGGTATTAATGTTGCCTCCTTAACTGGTCTGTGACTTATTTGAGAGTGAAACCATGTTTTACTCATACCAGTATTTTGCAGAGTCTAGTAAAATTCATTAACAGAAGCCTAATAAACAAATACTGGTCAAAATAAATTCTGTCTTGGAAAAGTCAGTTCAACTTAATCTTTAACCTTTCATACCATGTAAACAATATGGATGTCATGTGTCTTATGTCTGGGCTGTTTGAAAGAAGCTCAAATCCTTAATTCAGTCTGCCAAAGTAAGTTCTTTGAGCACCTACTAAATGCCGGGAATTACACCCCTGATTTCAGGAAGAAAGATAATGATACAGGCAATTACTATTCAATTTGATAAGTGCTATGAAAAGAGAAACACGGAATTCTATGGGGGCAGCTTATATAATGATGGGAAGGGATGGTCAGAGAAAGTTTCTCAGAGGAAGTGATATCTAAGTTGATAAAAGAATATGAAAGAGGGATTTCAATTCTAGCCATAAACAACTATGTAAACAGCACAAAATATCTAAAACAACTATTTTCAGGCACTGGACAGCAATCAAAGCAGAGCTCAATACTTGTAAGAAGGGAAATACAGAAGCTGAACCCCTATTCACTCCAGCTTTTCCTCTGAGGGCATTTTCTTTGCTGCGGCATGAGGAAATGGATACAGAGAGTAGCAGTCTTGTTGGATGGAGGAAATAGGGATTGAAGTTGGGGCTGCAAAGATTACTAGGATTTGGGAGGGGCAGCGTACTAGAAAAGAGAGAACAACAGAAAAAGAGTCTCAAAAGCTCTGTTGAAAGTTTCCCTCAAGTCCTTGACTGACTCCTAAGTTGTGTATGCATAGTGTGATACACTGGAAAATCTATCAGAAAACAGCCAATGGGAGCAGAGATTTTAGAGGTTGCCTCCTAGTCTTGGAGGGAGGTGTTGGGGTTCATGCCCAGTCAGAAAAGAGAGACCTTAGTACCTTAGTGAATACTCTGGAATTTCATTTGAGACCCCAGAAAATCTATGCTCTAAGAGTAAAGACCATATCCTAGGAATAAGGGCAAAACTAGGTTAGACCTATCTATCCTGACCATTGTCCAAACCATACCTTGGTAAGAGCTAGATGATTTCACCGGTAATTTAGCTGACTATCAGAACAAAACATAGCTTTCTTTAAAGGAAGGTAAAGTAATCTATAGCTTTGATAATGTAACATCCACAATATTCACAATATTTACGAAGTAAGTAAATAATCAGGAAACATTGGATAACCATGAGATAAAATAGTCACTAGAAGCAGACCAGAGATGATCCAGATATTGGAGTTAACCAACCAGGACCTCAAAATAATTATAATTAATGCATTAAATAAAATAGAATAAAAGATGGACAAATGGGATCAAGACAGATTATTGTGACAGAATTAGAATCTGTAAAAAAAAATCCAGTGGAAATTCAGGAGCAAAATAAAATATCTGTAATAAAGAGTATATTGAATGGATTTAGGCACACACTGGATATAGCAGAAAGCTGGATTAGTGACCCTGAAAACAGATGAATAGAGGATATCTAAATTGTTTCATACCAAGAGAAAAATTGAATAAAAAACTGAACAGAAATATGAGACACATGGCAAGAAGACCTAACATACACACCATTCAAGTTTAGAAAGAAAATGAGAGAAGAAATGAGATAAAAGCTGTATTTTTTAAAATGAAGGTAAAGCATTTTCCAAATCTTATTAAAAGCATCAATGCAGATTCAAGAAGATTTGGAAACCCTATGCAGAACAAATACTACAAAACTACATTTAGATTCATCATAGTCAAACTGCCGACATTAAAGGCAAATAAGAAAGCAACCACAGGAAAATGACATATTGCATTCAAAAGAATGATACAACTGATGGTTGACATCTCAACAGAAACTGTAAAGCCAAAAGACAATGGAATGACATTTTAAAATTCTAAACGAAAAACTACATATAAAATACTTCAAAAATTAAGGTGAGATTAAGATCTGTTTAGACAAACAAACAAAAACAAACAGAAAACCCAACTCCCAAGTCTGAAAGAACTATTGTTAGCAGACTTACACCACAAGAAATACTAAGTAGAGCTCTTTGACTAAAAGAAAATTATCTCAAATGAGAGCACAAAATTATATAAAAGAGATGAAGAACACGAGAAAGGGTAGTTATTTGGATAAGTAGACATAAATATTAACAACTTAAAGCAACAATAACAATAATGTCTTGTGGAATTTATAACATATGCAAAAAAGGTAAAATATATGACAAAAATAACACAAAGGACAGGACAGGGAACTGGAATCAAACTGTTGTAAAGTTCTTGTGTTACTTACAAAGTGGTAAAAATACTAATTGCAAGTAGATTGTAAATCTGTATTAGAAATGAAAATGGAGATATTACAACTGACACCACAGAGGTATAAGAGACCATTCAAGACTACTATGAACATCTATGCAAACAAACTAGAAAATCAGAGGAAATGCATAAATTCTTGGAAGCATACAACCATCCTAGCTTGAATCAGTAAGAAACAGTAATTTTGAACAGATCAATAACAAGCAGTGAGATGGAATCAGTAATTTAAAATATTGCCAACAAACATCTAAGAATTTAAATTATACAGCATTTCTCTTGATCACCATGGAATTGAATTAGAAATATAATAGAAAGACAACTAGAAAATCTCCAAATATTTGGAAATTAAAAAACACATTTCTAAGTAACCCATGGTCCAAGGAAGAAATCAAGATGAGAATTAGAAATTACTTTAACCTTAATGATAATGAAAACATCAAAATTTGTAGGATGCAGCTAAAGCAATGTTAGAGGTAATACATAGCCTTATATGTATATTTCAGAAAAGAAAAAGGGTCAGGAAGTCAACAATTTAAGTAAGAAGCTAGAAAAAGACAATTCCAAAAAATAGAAGAAATAATTAAAATCAGAATAGAAACCAATGAAAGAGAAATCAGAGATTCAATAGAGAAAATCAATAAAGCCCAGAGTTGATCCTTAGAAAACATTAACAAAATTAATATACCCATAGCAAGACTGATCAAAAACAAGAGGAACAACACAAATTACCAAAAAGAGAAATGAAAAAGAGGATCTATAGATCTTATAGACATTGAAAAGATAATAGGAGGCTAATATGAATATTTGTGGATAAAATTTGAATGAAATGTACAAATTACTTGAAAAACCCAAGTTACTAAAATTAACAGAAGGAAGAGCAAATCTGAATAATCCATTATCTTTAAGAAGTTGAGATCCATTCCAAGATGGCCGAAAAGGAACAGCTCTGGTCTGCAGCTCCCAGCGTGATCGACGCAGAAGACGGGTGATTTCTGCACTTCCAACTGAGCCTCCACTGGTGATATCCAGGCAGACAGTGTCTGGAGTGGACCTCCAACAAACTCCAACAGAACTGCAGCTGAGGGCCCTGACTGTTAGAAGGAAAACTAACAAACAGAAATGAATAGCGTCAACGTCAACAAAAAGGTCATCTACACCAAAACCCCATTTGTAGGTCACCAACATCAAAGACCAAAGGTAGATAAAATCACAAAGATGGGGAGAAACCAGAGCAGAAAAGCTGAAAATTCTAAAAATCAGAGTGCCTCTTCTCTAAAGGATCGCAGCTCCTTGACAGCAATGGAACAAAGCTGGATGGAGAATGACTTTAACGAGTTGACAGAAGTAGGCTTCAGAAGGTCGGTAATAACAAACTTCTCCAAGCTAAAGGAACATGTTTGAATCCATCACAAGGAGGCCAAAAGCCTTTAAAAAAGTTAGATGAATGGCTAACTAGAATAAACAGTGTAGAGAAGACCTTAAATGACCTGATGGACCTGAAAACCATCGCACGAGAACTACGTGACGCACGTGCAAGCTTCAATAGCCGATTCCATCAAGTGGAAGACAGGGTACCAGTGATTGAAGATCAAATTAATGAAATAAAGTGAGAAGACAAGGTTAGAGGAAAAAGAGTAAAAAGAAACAAACAAAGCCTCCAAGAAATATGGGACTATGTGAAAAGACCAAATCTACGTTCGATTGGTGTATCTGAAAGTGATGGGGAGAATGGAACCAAGTTGGAAAACACTTTTCAAGATATTATCCAGGAGAACTTCCCCAACCTAGCAAGGCAGGCCAACATTCAAATTCAGGAAATACAGAGAACACCATAAAGATAATCCTCGAGAAGAGCAATGCCAAGACATATAATTGTTAGATTCGCCAAAGTTGAAATGAAGGAAAAAATGTTAAGGCAGCCAGAGAGAAAGGTCAAGCTACCCACAAAGGGAAGCCCATCAGACTAACAGTGGATCTCTTGGAAGAAACCTTATAAGCCAGAAGAGAGTGGGGGCCAATATTCAACATTCTTAAAGAAAAGAATTTTCAACCCAGAATTTCATATCCAGCCAAACTAAGCTTCATAAGTGAAGGAGAAATAAAATCCTTTACAGACAAGCAAATGCTGAGAGATTTTGTCACCACTAGGCCTGCCTTACAAGAGCTCCTGAAGGAAGCACTAAACGTGGAAAGAAACAACTGGTACCAGCCAATGCAAAAACATGTCAAACTGTAAAGACCATTGATACTATGAAGAAACTGCATCAATTAATGGGCAAAATAACCAGCTAACATCATAATGACAGGATCATAGTCACACATAACAATATTAACTTTAAGTGTAAATGGGCTAAATGCTCCAATTAAAAGACACAAACTGGCAAATTGGATAAAGAGTCAAGACCCATCAGTGTGCTCTATTCAGGAGACCCATTTCACATGCAAAGAGGCACATAGGCTCAAAATAAAGGGATGAAGGAAGATCTACCAAGCAAATGGAACCAAAAAAAAAAAAAAAAAAAAAAAGGCATTGAAATCCTAGTCTCTGATAAAACAGACTTTAAACCAACAAAGATCAAAAGAGACAAAGAAGGCCATTACATAATGGTAAAGGGATCAATTCAACAAGAAGAGTTAACTATCCTAAACATATATGCACCCAATGCAGGAGCACCCAGATTCATAAAGCAAGTCCTTAGAGACCTACAAAGAGACTTAGATTCCCACACAATAATAATGGGAGACTTTAACACCCCACTGTCAACATTAGATCCACAAGACAAAAAGTTAACCAGGATATTCAGGAATTGAACTCAGCTCTGCACCAAGCGGACCTAATAGACATCTACAGAACTCTCCACCCCAAATCAACAGAATATACATTCTTCTCAGCACCACATCGCACTTATTCTAAAATTGACCACATAATTGGAAGTAAAGCACTCCTCAGCAAATGTAAAAGAACATAAATCACACCAAACTGTCTCTCAGACCACAGTGCAATCAAATTAGAACTCAGGATTAAGAAACTCACTCAAAACTGCTCAACTACATGGAAACTGAACAACCTGCTCCTGAATGACTACTGGGTAAATAACGAAATGAAGGCAGAAATAAAGACGTTCTTTGAAACCAATGAGAACAAAGACACAACGTAGCAGAATCTCTGGAATACATTTAAAGCAGTGTGTAGAGGAAAACTTATAGCACTAAATGCCCACAAGAGAAAGCAGGAAAGATCTAAAATTGACACCCTAACATCACAATTCAAAGAACTAGAGAAGCAAGAGCAAACACATTCAAAAGCTAGCAGAAGGCAAGAAATAACTAAGATCAGAGCAGAACTGAAAGAGATAGAAACACAAAAAACCCTTCAAAAAATCAATGAATCCAGGAGCTGGTTTTTTGAAAAGATCAACAGAACTGATAGACTGCTAGCAAGACTAATAAAGAAGGAAAAAGAGAAGAATCAAATAGATGCAGTAAAAAATGATAAAGGGGATATCACCACCAATCCCACAGAAATACAAACTACCATCAGAGAATACTATAAACACCTCTACACAAATAAACTAGAAAATCTAGAAGAAATGGATAAATTCCTGGACACATACACCCTCCCAAGACTAACCAGGAAGAAGTTGAATCTCTGAATAGACCAATAACAGGCTCTGAAATTGAGGGAATAATTAATAGCCTACCAACCAAAAAAAGTCCAGGACCAGACGGATTCACAGCTGAATTCTACCAGAGGTACATAGAGGAGCTGGTACCATTCCTTCTGAAACTATTCCAATCAACAGAAAAAGAGGGAATCCTCCCTAACTCATTTTATGAGGCCAACATCATCCTGATACCAAAGCCTGGCAGAGACATAACAAAAAAAGAGAATTTTAGACCAATATCCCTGATGAACATTGATACGAAAATCCTCAATAAAATACTGGCAAACCGAATCCAGCAGTACCTCAAAAAGCTTATCCACCATGATCAGGTTGGCTTCATCCCTGGGATGCAAGGCTGGTTCAACATACACAAATTAATAAACATAATCCATCACATAAACAGAACCAATGATAAAAAAAACACATGATTATCTCAATTGATGCAGAAAAGGTCTTTGACAAAATTCAACAGCCCTTCATGCTAAAAACTCTCAATAAACTAGGTATTGATGGAACGTATCTCAAAATAATAAGAGCTATTTATGACAAACCCACAGCCAATATCATACTGAATGGGCAAAAACTGGAAGCATTCCCTTTGAAAACCAGCACAAGACAAGGATACTCTCTCTCACCACTCCTATTCAACACAGTGTTGGAAGTTCTGGCCAGGGCAATCAGGCAAGAGAAAGAAATAAAGAGTATTCAATTAGGAAAAGAGGAAGTCAAATTGTTCCTGTTTGCAGAGGACATGACTGTATATTTAGAAAACCCCATTGTCTCAGCCCAAAATCTCCTTAAGCTGATAAGCAACTTCAGCAAACTCTCTGGATACAAAATCAATGTGTAAAAATCACAAGCATTCCTCTACACCAATAACAGACAAACAGAGAGCCAAATCATGAGTGAACTCTCATTCACAATTGCTACAAAGAGAATAAAATACCTAGGAATCCAACTTACAAGGGATGTGAAGGACCTCTTCAAAGAGAACTACAAACCACCGCTCAATGAAATAAAAGAGGACACAAACAAATGGAAGAACATTCCATGCTCATGGATAGGAAGAATCAATATTGTGAAAATGGCCATACTGCCCAAGGTAATTTATAGATTCAATGCCTTCCCCATCAAGCTACCAATGACTTTCTTCACAGAATTGGAAAAAAGACTACTTTAAAGTTCATATGGAACCAAAAAAGAGCCTGCATTGCCAAGATAATCCTAAGCAAAAAGAACAAAGGGAGGCATCATGCCACCTGACTTCAAACTATACTACAAGGCTACAGTAACCAAAACAGCATGGTACTGGTACCGAAACAGATATATAGACCAATGGAACAGAACAGAGACCTCAGAAATAACATCGCACATCTACAACCATCTGATCTTTGACAAACCTGACAAAAACAAGAACTGGGGAAAGGATTCCTAGCCATATGTAGAAAACTGAAACTGGATCCCTTCCTTACACCTTATAAAAAATTAATTCAAGATGGATTAAAGACTTAAATGTTAGACCTAAAACCTTAAAAACCCTAGAGGAAAACCTAGGCAATACCATTCAGGACATAGGTATGGGCAAGGACTTCATGACTAAAACACCAAAAGCAATGGCAACAAAAGCCAAAATAGAAAAATGGGATCAATCAAACTAAAGAGCTTCTGCACGGCAAAAGAAACCGCCATCAGAGTGAACAGGCAACCTACAGAATGGGAGAAAATTTTTGCAATCTACCCATCTGACAAAGGGATAATGTCCAGAATCTACAAAGAACTCAAACAAATTTACAAGAATAAAACAACCTAATCAAAAAGTGGGCAAAGGATATGGACAGACACTTCTCAAAAGAAGACATCTATGCAGCCAACAGACACATGAAAAAATGCTCATCATCACTGGTCATCAGAGAAATGCAAATCAAAACCACAATGAGATACCTCCTCACGCCAGTTAGAATGGCAATCATTAAAAAGTCAGGAAGCAACAGATGCTTGAGAGGATGTGGAGAAATAAGAATGCTTTTACACTGTCGGTGGGAATGTAAATTAGTTCAACCATTGTGGAAGACAGTGTGGTGATTCCTCAGGGATCTAGAACTAGAAATACCATTTGACCCAGTGATCCCGTTACTGGGTGTATACCCAAAGGATTATAAATCATGCTGCTATAAAGACACATGCACACGTTTGTTTATTGTGGCACTATTCACAATAGCAAAGACTTGGAACCAACCCAAATGTCCATCAATGATAGACTGGATTAAGAAAATGTGGCACATATACACCATGGAATACTATGCAGTCATAATAAAGGATGAATTCATGTCTTTTGCAGGAACATGGATGAAGCTGGAAACCATTATTCTCAGCAAACTATCACAAGGACAGAAAACTAAACACCACATGTTCTCATTCATAGGTGGGAATTGAACAATGAGATCACTTGGACATAGGACGAGGAACATCACACACTGGGGCCTGTTGTGGGGTGGGGGCCTGGGGGAGGGATAGCATTAGGAGAAATACTTAACGTAAATGACGAGTTGATGGGTGCAGCATACCAACATGGCACATGTATATCTATGTATCAAACCTGCACATTGTGCACATGTACCCTAGAACTTAAAGTATAATAATAATAATAATAATAAAAGAAGTTGAATCTATGATGAAAAACCTTCCCACAAAACAAACCTAGATGCTGTACTAGTGGATTATCCTAAACATTTAAGGAAGCAATAATACAGATCTTATGTTCTACCAGAGAATAGAAAAAAAATGAAAACATTTCTTAGCACATTTTATGAGCTCTGAATAACTGTAATACAAAAACTTGATAAGGGCATTTGCAAAAAGAAAATTTACAGGTCAATATATCTCATGAAACAAAACAGATACAAATACCCCAACAGAAACAAAATTCCTGAGAATATATACATAGGAGAATACAGGGTGACCAAATGAGGTTTATCCCAGGAATGCAAGTTTGGTTTAATAGTTAAGAAAAAAGAAATCAACTCAATCAATCAATCAATCAATCAATGTAATTAACCATATTAATAGAATGAAGGAGAACCTTTTGTCAGGTGTTGCAGAAAAATCATCTGATAAAATTCAGCACCTGTTCACAATTTTTTAAAAAACCAACCTTAGAAAGCTATGAATAAAAAACTTCTTTAATCTAGAGAATCTAGAGGTATCTACAACAAGTAAATGAACAAATTAAATTAACATCTTATTTAATTATGAAATATTGGAAAAATTCACTATCATAGCAGAAACAAGAAAAGAATGTTCAGTATCACCACTTCTTTTTGATCTTGCACTGAAGATCCTAACCAGTGCAATTAGAAAAATAAAGGTAGGAAAATTGGAAAAGAATAAACAAAACTGTAATTTTTCAGATGATCTGACTGTATACGTAGAAAATCCAAAGGAATCCAAAAGCGAGTTATTAGAAATAATAAATGACTTTAGTAAAGTTGCTGGATGTATTGTAAATATACAAAAATCAATTGTATTTTTATGTACTAGTAAAAAAGATTGAAAAATGAAACAAGAATATTTCATTTTTAACAGTATAAAATATAAATATATAATATATAATAGTGTAAAACACAAATACAAATATATTTATATTAAATATAACATATTTATTATATGATTTATATTAAATATAATATAAATATAAGAATAAATATTTTTATAGTGTAAAATGAATAGTATAAAATGAAATAAAAATTGTATTTCTAATAGCATAAATGCAAATATGAAAATAAAAATATTTACATTAAATATATATTTATTATGATATAATTTATATTAAATATAAGTATAACTATATTCATAGTATAAAATGAAATGAATAGTATAAAATGAAATAAGAATAGTTTATTTTTAATAGTATAAAATATAAATGTATTTTATATTTTATTAATGCAATAAGAGATAAGTAAAACTTACACTGAATATTTCAAAACATTATTAAGATTTCATCTTCTCCTAAATTTATCCATAAAATTGAATATATAAATTCAGTATAACTCCCATAAAAATCTCAGCAAATTTTGTTGGAGAAAAACTGACAAGCTGACTTAAAAATTTATGTGGAAACATAAAGGATCTATCATAGCTAAAACAATCTTGTCAAAGAAAAACAGCCCCATTAAAAAAGGGCAAAGGACATGAACAGACACTTCTTAAAAGAAGACATACAAGCTGCCAAGAAACATGGAAAAATGCTCCACATCACTAACCATCAGAGAAATGCAAATGAAAGCCACAGTGAGCTATCATCTCACACCAGTCAGAATGGCTATTATTAAAATACCCCAAAGTAACAGTTGTTGGCAAGGCTGTAGAGAAAAGAAAGTGCTTATACACCATTGGTGGGAATGTTGATTAGTTCAGAGTTTGGAGATTTCTCAGAGAACTAAAAATAGAATTACTATTTGACCCGACAATCCCAATTACTGGGTATATTATCCAAAAGAAGATAAATCATTTACCAAAAGCACATGCACTTGTATGTTTATCATAGCACCATTCACAACAGCAAAGACATGGAATCAACCTAGGTGCCCATTAATGGTGGACTGGATAAAGAAACTGTGGTACATATACACCATGGAATACTACACAACCATGAAAAAGAAAGAAATCATGTCCTTTGCAGCAACATGGATGCGATTATTCTAAGCAAATTAACACAGAAACATAAAACCTAATATGGTGTGTTCTCACTATTATAAGTGGGAGCTAAACACTGGGTACACATGGATATAAAGATGGGAACAATAGACACTGAGGACCACTAGAATGGGGAGGGAGGGAGGGAACAAGACTTGAAAAACTACCTATTGAGTAGCTCACTACCTGGGTGACAGGATCACTTGTACCCCAAACCTCCGCACAATGCAATATACTCTTGTAACAAATCTGCACATGTACCCCTTGAATCTAAAATAAAAGTTGAAATAAAAAAGAAGAGAAAACCAAATATAGAGAAATCACACTACCTGACTTCGAGACTTATTTTAAAGCTGCAGTAACCAAAGCAGCTTTTTGTTTGCTCAAATTTAGATAAATAGACAAATGGAATAAAATAGAGTCAAGAAATAGGCCCATATATCTATGGTCACCCGATTTTCAACAAAGATGACACTAAAATTCAATGGGGGAAATTAGTCTTTAACAAATTGTGCCAAATCAATTGGCCATCCATATGAAAAAAGAAAACAAAAACCTCTGACCTTTATCTCACACCTTTCACAAACATTAACTTGGGATGAATCACTGACCTAAATAACAAAGCAAAAACTTCAAACTTCTAGAAGAAAACAGAGAAGAATACCTTCATGATATGGGGAGAGGTGAAGATTTCTTAAACGAGACACACTAAAAGCACTAATCATAAAAAATATTGATAAATTAGATTTTATTAAAGTTAAGAACTTTTGTTTATCAAAAGATACCATTAAGAGAATGAATAGGCAAGCCACAGACTGGGAACAGATATTTGCAATGCTTCTGTGTCACAAAGGATGTGCATACAAAATATATACATATACTTTAAAGGCCTTTAATCAATAAGAAAAAGACACACAACACAATCTTTAAAATGGGCAAAAGACCTGATACAGCATTTCACAAAAGGGGATACAAAAATGGCCATTAAATTTATGAAAAGTTGCTCAACATCATTAGTAAATAGAGAAACGCAAATTAAACCCACTGTGAGATACCACCACACACAACTAGAATGACTAAAATTAAAATGACAGATAATGTCATGTGTTAGTGAGGACACGTCACAACCAGAAGGCTCTTATTTTACTAGAGAGAGTTTAAATTGGTAAACCACTTTGAAAAAAATGCCTGGCAGGTCCTACTAAAAAGTTAAACATAACTACCCTTTAACTCAGCAATTCTATCCCTGAGTAAAAACCCCATAAAAGTGAGCACATATGCCCATCCAAAGACACATACATGAATGCCAATAGCAGCATTATCTGAAATAGCCCCAAATGGAAACAATCCAAATACAGTAAAATAAACACTAAACTTAAATACATTGTGGTAGATTAATGCAATGGAATACTGCTTATCAATGGAAGCTTGAAGTATGGTTCATTTAACAACATGTTAAACCTCACAGGCATAATGTTGAGTGAAAGAGGTCAGATACAAATGAGCACCTATTACATGATTTCTCCTCTATGAAGTTCAAAACTACAGCATGGGGGTCCCTGGAGGGGCACTGACTGGGTGGGGTGAGTGGGCACCACCTTCTGGGAAGCTGGAAATGGTGTGTATCTCTGGGAGGTGATTGCATAGTTGTATATCACATGGAAGTTCATTAAGCCATACACTCAAGATGCCTACACTTTATTGTATGTATGTTATACCTCGGTAGAAAGATAATAAGTAAGATATTTCTTTACGAAAAGCAAGAAGAATATGAGAGAATTAGCCAGATGGTGGTGGGGTGAGCAGAGAAGTCAGGAGAGGGCATCGCAGAAGGGAAGAGCATGTTTGAAGAAGATCTGGGGAAACGGCAATGCTGCGATCATGTTTGAAGAAGATCTGGGGAAACCGCAATGCTGCGATCGTGCCATGTGGCTGGAGCGTTGAGCGCAGTAGGGGGGTGGGGGAGGCACAGGAAGGGAGAGAGGCTGGGGAGGGTAGACGGGCCAGAGTGGGAAGAGGGCAGCGTAGAACATTGATCACCAGTGTTCATGTGATCTCTTGACTATGCAAGGGCTTCTAAAAGGGCCATGCAGAGGCCTGGCCCTATCCACCCCAGGAAGGACGGCCTTCTGCCAGCTAAAAACCAAGTAGGGAGGAGGATGACTAACCATAAATGTGGTGAGAGATCTTATTGGGGTGGTAAAAATATTCTAAAACTGATTCGTGGTGATGGCCTCATAACATGGTAAATTTTCTTAAAAAAAAATCGACTTGGACACTTGAAATGAGTGAATTAGGTGATAAAATATGTTGAAATACAGTTATTTTTAAAATTGGAGGTGAATCCTTTCTTCCTCCTGATTGCCCCTGCTCCGGAGGGCTCTCGGGGATCTTTCCCACCCTCTCCCTCCACTTGGTCTGGCTCTCCCTCCCCGTTGCCCCATTGCTGCCTGGGTTTCAGCTAGAGAGCACACTCACACCCACCCTCTCGGAGACACCCCCAGCAGCTCTCCAGGTAGACAGGACCAGGGGCTAACAATTAGTCCCCAGGTGGCTGCTACCTGCGCTGTCACATAACCCAGAGAAGGAGGGCCCGTTCATTCCCATTTCACAGATGAGAAGACAGAGGGCTTGAGAAATTGAACACTCAAGCTTTCATAGTCAGGAGCAGAGCCTGTGCAGCCTCTGACCTGCTGGGACAGAGTGAGGTCACTGAAAATGTCAGTCTCCATGTGAGGGCCAGTGGGGCAGCCACGGGGCACAGGGGCAGGATGGAGGGGCTGGGTGTGGAATGGTACAGGGCTGGGTGTGGGCGGCCACCCTCACTCACCACTTCTTGCCACTGATGTCATGCTGCTGCACTGTGTAGCCAAAGAAGGCGGTCCTGGAGCCAGGGATGACCCGGGGCTTCCTGGTGTCCATGTTGAAGGTGTCCGTGAACCCTAAGGCAGGGGGAGAGGAGAGGAGAAGAGAGGAGAAGCAGGGGAGTCAGACAGGCAGAGGTGTAGGCCTTGGGCTGTGTCAGGACCCACTGGCAGGTCATGAACCTTGGAGGGTCTTGGCTGTGGGATGAGCATGTTTCCCCACCTTGGGGAGCCCCTGTATGAGATGGCTGACAGTCTCTTCCTGGAAGGGCCCATAGTCTGATGCGAGAGATTCCACCCCTGTCCTGGGGGAGCCTGATATGGCTTCATTGTGCATCCCTTCCATATCTCATGTTGAAACAGGATTCCCAATGTTGGAGGTAGGGCGTGGTGGGAGGTATTTGGGTCATGGGGGCGGATCCCTCATGAATTGCTTGGTGCCATCCCCTTGGTGATGAGTGAGTTCTCACTCTGAGTTCTCACAGACCTTGGTGTTTAAGAGTGTGGGGCCTCCCCACTCTCTTTCTTGCTCCCACTCTTGCATGTGACACGCTGGCTCCCCTCTGCCTTCCACCATGATTGGAAGCTCCCTGAGGCCCTCTTTAGAAGCAGATCCTGGCACCATGATTCTTGTACAGTCTGCAGAACAGTGAACCAAAATAAACGTCTTTTCTTTTCTTTCTTTTTTTTCCCCCCCGAGACAGAGTCTCACTCTGTGGCCCAGGCTGGAGCACAGTGGCTCGGTCTTGGCTCACTGCAACTTCCTCCTCCTGGGTTCAAGCGATTCTTGTGCCTCAGCCTCCCAAGGAGCTGGGACTACAGGGACATGCCATCATGCCTGGCTGATCTTTATATATATTTTTTAGTAGAGACACGGTTTCACCGTGTTGGCCGGGCTACTGTTTTCTTTATAAATTACTCAGTCTCAGGTATTCCTGTATAGCCCCACAAAGAAAGGCCTAATACAGACCCTGTACACGGATAGGGGAGGCATAAAACCTGCTCTCAAAGAGACCCAGTGTGAATGGAAGACCTGTCCTTCCCCCAGGGAATTCCCGATTCGACCAGGGAGAGACAGCTGCCCTCCTTCTCCATCACTCCTTCCTCCCACCTGCTTCTTCCGGCTTTTGTTGGTTTCCTCTTTTTCATCCCTCTCATTTTCGTCCTCTCTCCTGCTCTCCCTTCTCTTCCCTCCTCCTCCCCTCATTACCCCCTCTCCTATCTGCTGAAGAGTCAGGGAACTGACATCCCCCTTCCCCTGCAAGCCTGAGGTCCCAGTGGCCATGGGCTCCGGCACTGGGCTCCCCACTTCCCTCTGAACCAGTTGGCAAAGCTCCATCTGGCTTCGGCAGGGGCTACTTTTTGGCAGGGGCAACTGAAGCGAGCACAGAGAAAGCCCCATGACCCTTTTGCCCTGCCCCAAGGGTCGCCCCTGTTTGTTTAAGTCACCTGTCAATTAACTAATTCTTCCTGGCGGGAAGCCTGTGTTAAGCCAAATGCTTTACCCCTTTGGGCAAATCACAAGAAGTAACAAAATAACAACTCACATCTGTATAGTACTTTCGGTTTCTGGGCCTCCTCACATCTGCCATCATTTGCTGTCACAGGACCTTGGAGAATGAGTGCGCATCATCCTCACTTGGCAGATGCAGTTGGTACAGCACCAGAGAGGTTAAGAGGTTTGTCCAGGGGTGCACAGCAGGCCAGTGGTAGCATCAGAACTAGGGCCTCAGACACCTACTCTGTGACGCCTCCCCACCACAAGGCATTTTCAGGGCACATCTGGCCTTGATACCCATCCAAACTTGGGGCCCATTAAATTTGAGGGGTGGGATCTTGCCACGAGTCAAAACTTTTAGATAAGTGAAAATGAATTGGCAGAACAGACTTTTTATCATTGTGGCCCCTTTCACATATAGGGTACTTATTAAGTTGCAAAGACCATTCACATGTATGTTATCATTCGATCTCTGTGACAACCCCGTCAGGTGGGCAGCAAAGGGAAAACAGAGAGTCAGAGAGGTTAACTGACCTGCCCAAGGACCCAAGCCCGTTGGTTAGGGCCTCTGAATTTGAGGGTTGGGCCCGCACACGAGTGCCCCACTCTCCTTCCCCTGGGCACTGACCCCCTTCTCAGTATTCAAGGGTGAAGCCCTGGGGCACTTACTTGAATAAGGCCTATTGTACAAGTTCCATCATTAGAGTCATAAAATTAAAGGCCCCAGAGGTAAAACTGAGGAACCTTCAAGTAGGGATGTTAGATACGTGTTATCTTATTGAGCATGCCAATTGCTCGTGGGCACTTCTGGAGCACTGAGTTAGGAAAGATTCTGAGGTCAAGTCTGGGCTCAGTAGGCAAGAGGAGGGTGACTGATAGCAGTACCTGCTACGGGTACAGGGGAGGACAGTGGCGGCAAGTGACTATGTAGCTGTCAACTCTGTCTTCATGATTCCTAATCTGCCACATGGATTTAGTGTCATGGCCCTGGAGTAGGGGTTGGGGAAGAAGAGTATGTGGACCGGTTAGTGCTTTGTTTACAGAGCCCATGGCATAAATAAACTTATCAGCCTGGTTAGCAGCAGGCGGCCTTGGAGAAGAGGACTCTGTTCAGGTGAACACAGGATCCTGAAGAACACAGGTCCCTGGCCAGTGAAGGCACATCACAGAGGAGAGAGAGACACCAGGGTCACCTGTGCAGAGCTGGCAGCCTGGTGGGCACAGGGGGTTACAGAAGTAGTGTTTCAGTGGCAGAGAGAAATTTACCCTCTCTCCAAATCTGTCTCAGGAATGAACACACACATATGCGCGCGCACACACACACACACACAAACACACAAATATACATGTATGCATGCATGTGCACACACACAGACACACACATGCACAGGCCACATACACCCTGATTGTGGACGGCACTTTGCCTGGATTCCTGGTGCCCACTAGAGACTAGGACTTCCCCTTCCTGCATCTGACCCAGCAGGAAGAGGAAAGTATGTTCTAGCTGTCAGGAAGTCCAGACCACCTACCACTTCCAGGCCCACAGAGGGGTGAGGGCCAGTGAAGATGAAGCCACAGATTGTGTCTTTGGGGCCTTGTCCACCCCATGCCCTCTATCAGTGCTTCTTGTGCAACCATGGCCAGAGGGACCCTTCCAAGACCTGTGAGATCCCATCACCTCTCAGCTCCACCCCCTCTATCAATGAGTTTTCCACCCCATCAAAGCCAAGGCCAAACTCCTCATTGCAAGGCCCTCCATGATCTCACCCCATTCACTCTGCCGCACTAATTTCTACCCTCTCCTCCTCCTCTGCTCCAGTCACACTGACCCTCTTGCTGTCCTTCCGACGTCAGACTCGTTCTCTGCTTAGCGTCTTTGCCGTGGCTGTTCCCGCTTCCTGGAATGCTCTTCCTCCCATACCTGCAAGGCTCCCTCCAGTCTTAGAATCTCTGTTTCAATGCCGTCTTGTCCATCACCAGGCCATCACAACACCCCGGGGATCCCTTCCTGTGCTCCATGTTTCCTCATAGCACTTATCACAAACACAGGACATTTATTTGTTTATTGTCACGTGGCTGATAGTTAGAATATTCCTATAGTCTGTAAGTGCCATGGGACTCTGCTGTGTACTCACTGCTGTATCCTCAGTGCCTTGAATGCAGGTCCAGCTCATAGATATTGGTTGACTGAACAGTTAGAGACCAGGGCCTTCATTTGTCTGGGTCAATCTCTCCCCTCAGTGAGGAAAAGGAGAAAGGAACGAATGATGAGCACTGATATACTCCAGGCACGATTCTAGGCATCTAACCATGAGTTTTACATTAATCAATTAAATCTCACACCAACCCTGTGAGACAGATATGATCACACCTCTGGGATATTAAATAGTTTTCCCCAAATCACTCAACTGGGGACAGATTAGCTGGAAAAATGACCACATGTTTGGGGGGCCGGGGTGATGTGTTCTCTTCCCTCCCTAGATCAGCCTTTCATAAGAAGCACTCACTGGAGAGAGGGGAAGATTCCTTTCAGAGAAGAGGGTCTCTGCTTCCTGCCCTAGGTCCCACCGCCTCTGCCTTTGGGTTCCAGTTGGGAGACGCAATGGGAGGGAAAGCCAGCCACCCGTGTTCCATCCTGCAGCCAAAGTGAGGTGCCCAGTGAGGGGGTGGTGGGGGCCCAGGGGGAGGTGGGACTAGTCCTAGACAGAGCCCCAACCTCACTGGGGACAGGATTAGTGAAATCTGGCCCCAAGGAAGAGGCGTTAAATTACAAAGTGCTGGTTTCTTCCCCAGAGACAAGTTGGCATTTGCTTCTGACCAAACCGAACCAACCAGAGAGTGGATTTCCTAAAAATGATGTCAGTCAAGTCCATCTCTCTGACCTCGGCTCCTGACAAGATCTCTGGCCTCCTCCTTTTATGGTAGATGGGTTTCATGTTTGGGAAAAGTACTTTTCTCAGAGATTGATGACTGCCAAATACCAACAAGATAAAATAAAGTTGTTTTGATGGGAACGAACAGGCGGATTGCAGAGATGTTGGGAGCCTGGTTGGGCAGCTTGCCACTGTTCTGCCCTTGATATTGATGACAGAGGGGGAAAAAAGCCACAATTCCTGGGCTGCTGTCCTGTGGGCTATGGCCAAAGTTACGTCAGCTGTTGCTCCCTTTCTCAGAATCTTGTCTGTCTGTCAAAAAAAGCATCAGTCCGTCTCAAGAAGGGATGAAAACAACATCAAGCCAGAGCACCACTTGGGGCTCACAGTTCTCAAAGCCACTCCACTCCCTGCAGGTTAAGGTGGAGGCCAGGTGGGGCAGTCCCGGTCCCAGGTGCTGAGGGCTGCTGGCCAGCGTATGGCTAAGGCGATTCGACAGCTCAGCGGGGAGAGTTCGCTCTAGCTTAAGGAGTGTCTGCTGTGCTGTTCCATTTCCCTGCCTCTCCTCCTCCTCCCAAATAGCTTCCCAGGGATCTTGGGAGAAAGTCCAAAATGTTCCATGTGGCCCCAGGGCCCTCAGCCTCTCCCCAGCCTTGTCTTGTGGGAGTTTTTCTCTGGGTCCCTTTTCTGCTCCCTCAGATGCACCTTGCTTCCCCTGCCTCAGGGCCTCTGCATGTGCCATTTCCTCTGCCTGAGCCTCTCTGATGAGCTTCCCATCACCTTCAAACCCCAGCATAACTGTATATCCTCCCCTGGCCTCCCCTGGGAAGCTTCTCTGATACATTGATTACATCAGATCTTGCTTAATGATCTCATCACCCCTGTGCCTTACTAATGGGTGACTGGTGACCTCTCCTTTTCTTATCACAGTTAGTAATTCCACTCCATGGAGGTGACTGTCCGATTACTCCTGTCTCCCGCATCAGGACTCAGGCTCCATGAGGGCAGGATGGGGTCCGTTCACTAGTCATTGTTGGGTCTAGCACTTAGCACAGGGGATGAGTGGAGGGCAAAACAAGAAGAGAGATGGGCCCTACCAGCTTGGGAGGGTGGCTCACAGGAAGCACGTGGAGTGCAAGTGTGCCCTGCAAGCAGATGTCATGGTTGTTAGAGAGAAGGACCATGTGGGCTGGGTGCTCAGGAAGCTTCTGGAGGTGTGATTCTGGCCTTGAGGGACCATGTGGAGGAATAGGTGAAGTGGCCCAAAGGTGCTAGGCAGGCGTTCCTGGTGCAAACGTGGAGCCAGGGAAAAGAAGAGAACAGCCTACTTGGGTGGAGGTGTCAGGAATTGCCCGGCTCCCCCTGCCATCCTGCCAGGCTCCTTGAGAGTCAGGCCAGACATGAAGAGAGGATGGGCTTTCAGTTCTGGGAGAACTTGGTTAGAAGCCTGGCTCTAGCACTCATTCATCAGTGGGTGACCCTGGGGAGTTACTCTCCCTTTCTGGTTCTCAGTTTACTCATCTATAAAATAGGAATAAAAATATCTATCCGGAAAAGTGGTTGGCAAGACTAAAGGGAGTAGCAAACCTCTGGCACTGCCTGGTGCAGGGAAGGTATTCAATACTTCTTGGTTGAACTGAACTGGATCAAGATGCCTTGTTTCCTGAGCTGGCCTCAGTGCTTTTGCCCATGCTGTTCACCATGCCTGGACGGCCTTTCTTCCCTTTGTCCTACACTTTCAAGGCCCGCCTCTGATGACACCTCTGCTACAAAGTGATCCTTCCTCTGGGGCCCTCAGCATGGGCTGCTCATAGCTCTGTTACTCCCTGCCTTGCATAACAGCTGCCTTCCCATCTGCCTTGCTCTCTTAGGTTATATGCTATTCAAGGCCACATCCACGAATGGCTTTTATGTTTGCCCAGTGCCCAAAAGATGCAGATAGACTTGCCTACTGGATTTCTCACCTTCTGAGAATCTGTTTTCAGAATCAGTACCTGTTGGCGCCTCCTGCCTTAGTTTACCTCCTAGCTCCCCGATTTAGGTACTGATAGTAGGTACTGATAGGTAGTACTGATACTCTACCTATCGGTACTACCTGATTAGGCAGGTACTGATAGTCCCCTACCACTTAGATAACAATAATAAAAATAATTGTGTACATGCACAAAGCTCTTACTATGTACCAAGCTCTATTCTGAATGTATTTCATGCTTATAACAACCTTTTGGAGTAAGTATATTATCATTCTCATTTTAAAAATGAGGAAACTGAGGCACAAAGAAGGTCAGCAACTGGCCAAGGTCATACAGCTAGGAAGTGGCCGGGATGACTTTGAGGCCTCACGGGTCCCGTGCCACCCAGCCCATCACCATCAGGTCTTCCTCTTCCCTTTGAGTCACTCACTGTCCTCAGTTTCTTGAGTGCTCCCTGGAGTGGCCTCAGCCAGGCTTGTCCCCTCCTACACACCTCTTCTTCTTCAGACTTATCCATCCCAGCCACATGCTCTAAGATCCTGCTCAATACAGAACTGACTAGTGACTCCCTGACCACAACAAGTGGAGCATAGCAGACCTGGCATACCAGAAGGATGGGGCCAGAGTCCCAAGGACCTTGAAAGTCTGGATGAAGCACCAGGTTGGAGCTGACGGCCAGAGGAAGCCGCTCTGTGGAACCTAAGCGTGAACACCTCCCAGCAGCCTCCCCGCAGCCCTGCTCCGGGCCTCCGCTGGTTCTTTGGGCTCCGTTCCATATTGCACATGCACCTGTGTAAGCAAGAGCTTTCATTTGCCTTGGATGGAGGGTGCTGGGATGGGGCGAGGGAGTCGGGGTTTATCACTAAGAATCTCTGGTATTATCTTCCTCTTCCTAGTTTTACTTAGGCCCCAAGAATCTTCATGTCTAAAAGCAAATCACAGACAGGGAGAGGAGGAGAGAGAAAAGACCATAAGCTGGCCTAAGCAAAAAGATATGGCAAAGTGAACTTCTTGCTGCTATGGGGGAAAAAAACAACCCATTCGAAAGTGAGGAAGTAATGAGTTTCGGATGGCTGACTGTTCCACATCCTCCACATTACTGCCCCTTTTGCCCCAGCGAGTAGGGAACATGTGGGGGTTCTTGCTCTGCTGTCAGCCAGCCTTCCCTTCTGCCCAAGGCCATCATTTCAAAGAGGCATCTAGAAAGGCAATGCTAGGTTTGGGAGCATTGCTGGAGGCCCAAGGACCCTAGTCTAGTCTCCTGGGGCACTAGTGAGACTCTGAGGGGATCAGTCCCCACATCAGAGAAGCTTCCCTTCTGCCCCAAGAGAAGAGCTTGGGGATCATTTCAAAGCAGGGATCATTGGGGACTAGAAAGGGGGACCTAGTAACTCTGCCCTCACCCTGGGAAGCCCTCAGGCAGGAGCATTGCTGGGCAGGTGCATGGCCAACAAAGAACTCACAGTGGACTGTGAGCATCCCATGGGCAGCAACTCTGCCTGCATTGCCACACGGAGGGTGTGGAGTGAATATTTAAGTAATAGGATTAGACATGTACACTGAGCAGAGCTGATTCCGCACAATCTTCTCCCCATCTAGGACTGAGCAATGTGAGGAGGAGAACTGGGTTCTATTTATCCCTTTATGCCACCATAAGGCCTGGTGCTCAGAAAAATGTGTTGAGTTAAAGTAGAAAATTCAGCTCTAACAACAACAAATTATCAACAACAACAACAACCCTGGAGTGGCTTCACCCAGGCTCCCCACACACTCAGAGAAGCTTCTAGCTGCAGAACTGATTGGGGGCTCCCTCATCGCAACAGGCAGAGCACAGGGGACCAGGTCTGCATTAAAGTCCCAAGGGCTTAAAAGTCTGGATGAAACTGCAGATGGGAGCTGACAGCCAGAGGAAGCCCCTCTGTGGTAGAAGAGAGGAACTGGAGGCACAGCGATCCTAACTTGCCCTTGGGTGGGTAAGAGCTACAAAAACAAGTGCTGCTCATGGGGTATGCACACCCCTTGCCTCGGGACTTTGCAATCCTGCCTCTAAAAGAGCAGAGTATATTTCCCCCAACCACTTGACTTTGGGCTAGGCCATCTGAGCAGAAGTAATGTGTGCCCATCCCCAGCCTTGGCCTTAGGATGCCTTATCTATTTCTGCTTGCTTGCACCTCTGGCAGCAACATGAGACGTCTAGTCCACTGACCCCAGGAAAAGAGTGAGAGGTATTCGGAGCAGAGCTGCCCCAGCTGAGTTGTTGCTCCAGCCCAACCTAGCTGAGGTCAGCACCCCCAAACTCACGAGCAAGCCCAGTGAGCCCAGCAGAGCCACTCAGTTGAGCTTAGCTTGGACCAGTTCACTCCCCCACCCTCAGCTGACCCCAGATATGTGAACTAAACAATTATTATTGTGTGCCACTAAGATCTGGGGGAATTATTTGTTACAGGACATTATTATAGCAATTGATAATTGATGCAGCTTAGCTCTTAAATGATGGACCATCAGGGAGGAGGAACAATGTCACAGAGTGATTGGACAAAGACAAGGAGAAGAGGAGCTGGGGATCTTTGGGGACTCGTGGTTTCTGGGGTAGTACCCCAATCATTTCCTACTCAAGATCTCATCAGGAAGGCCCAACATTAGGCAGGGCTGGGCCCAGGCCTACCCTGTCAAGGAGAAGTATGGCCTAACAAGCAAATCATGGCCTCTTCCTGCCTCAGCCATGTGCCAGGCCTGGTGGTTGGGTTGTCCTGAATCACTCAGGCAATGGCAGACACAGACCCATGGCCAGCCAGGCACCCAATACAGATTCTGTGCTCTGGAGCAGCTCTGTGCAGAATGGAGCCTCCAGAGCATGAGGCCTCCTTCACCTCATTTTCTCTCTTTCCAGTTGCTAGGGGGCATGACACAAACTCCCCATTAGACAAGCTACTATTGGGTCAAAGGTGGTGTGTAGCAAATATGCTATGAAGGAGGGGTAACTTATTTCTTTTTTTTTTTTGTGATATAGAGTCTCATTCTATATCTATCTCCAGTCGCCCAGGCTGGAGTACAATGGTATGATCTCGGCTCACAGCAACCTCTACCTCCCAGGTTCAAGCAATTCTCCTGCCTCAGCCTCCCAAGTAGCTGGGACTACAGGCGTGTGCTATCACGCCTGGCTACTTTTTGTATTTTTAGCAGAGAGGGGGTTTCACCATATTGGCCAGGCTGGTCTTGAACTCCTGACCTCAAGTGGTCTACCTGCCTCGGCCTCCCAAAGTGGTGGGATTACAGGCTTGAGCCACCGGCACCCAGCCAGGATTTTATCTTTAAGAACAAGCAGGAATTTTCCAGATCAAATAATCTGTTAGCCTCCAAACTTTGTTTTCCTACAGTGAATCCCACATTTTTTGAACAAAATATATACATGAAAAGTAGACACAAGAAGTGGATGTTGGAGTTAGGACTAGGGGGTAGGGAGGAATTTCCCACCCTCAGTAGCAGACCTAAAACACTTCATTGAAACTTTAGGGTCTCCTGGAACACAGTTTGAGAACTGCTCTATCGAGTTTAAAAAGCTTGTTGCTATAAATGAGAAGACTAAGGCCCAGAGCGGGGCAGTAATGTGTTCAAAGTCACCAGACTCTCTTCATACTTATCTATGTTCACCACCACTCCTTCCATGTTAGTCCGCTCTACAGCCCTTCAGTTCAATCAACCTCTATTTGGGGTCTATGGAGCTCCAGTTTCCATGGTAGGAAGTGAGGACACCAAGCTGGCTGAGACATGACTTACAGTGTTCAGAGCTTACGGCCCCACTGGGCAGACAACAGACATGTTTGTAAGTCAACAGAGCCTGAAGTGAAGCCAAGAGAAGTTTGGACTGGGGTGGGGTGATCTGGGTTCTAATCTCAGCTTTGTCATTAACTCTGCTGGATGTCCACTGAGAGCCCCGATGCCTCTCTGGGCCTCAGCTTCCCCATCAGTGAAATGAGAGGCTCCTGCTCTGTAACATCGAAGACCCCCCCCCCACCCGGCACATGCCAGTGAGGTTCCCTTGGGCAGACGCGCAGCTGACTTCCAGTTGTCGGCACTCAAGCATCTGTCTTGAGTCTCAGCAAACAATTTAGAATTGGAAACCAGGCAGTGTGGAGGAATGCAAACTCATCTTAATGTTGGCCGGAGCCAAGCGCATTTAGGAAGGGAAATCTCCAGGCAAAAATGATAATATTTTGCATTCCCAAGCCAAGGAAAGAACGAAAGAAAATCACCATCAAACGTTTGGCATTGTCCAGGCCCCAGCTCTCTCTCTCCCTTTGCCTGCACCATGGAGACTTGGCCCCAGGGCCCTCCTGCCCTGGCCAGGGCTTCTGGACACACCCAGATGTCAGAAAGACAGAGGCCTTGGTGGGGGTCCAAGCGATGTGGTCACCTTTCCACGGAAAGCTCAGCCTAGCCCCAGAGCTGGACTGTGCTGCTGAAACCTCGATGAGGAGACTTAGGGCAAGTGGGCAAGAGGGCACCATGGCTGCCATCAGACCACCTCTTAATTCAAAACTGGCAGATGCCAGGCAGGGAGCACCAGCTCCTTGAGGCATGACTGTGGCCTTGGAACAACAGAGGCTTCTGTCTCCCTGAGGTCTTCTAGGAACGGTCACTGGGGGGACGGGGGGCTGGAAGGCAGAATGCTAAGGTCAAAGGCCACAGGATGGACTTCTGACTTTAGGACAGCTGGTTCCAGGACTCAGCAAGGGGACATGGGAGTATAACAACCCCTCCTGAGTGCTGCGACCACTGTGGTGAGAACTAGGCTGGACATCAGAAGAGCTGGTTTCTCGACTGGCTGTGTGACCTGAAACAAATACTTTCTCTCTCTGGACCTCTGTCTCCTCTTCTAGAAAATGAGGAAGCGGGGCTAGGTGGTCTAAAAACATTTCCAGTACTGATGTTCTGAGTCTGTGTGTTCCTCCTCCTCTGGGCTTATTTCCAAATCCATCTCCCCTCAGAGGGGAGGAGGAGGCAGACTGGCACTGGGGGCCCTCCCATGGGCAGGCTGATGGCCAGTGCCTCTGCAAGTCTATCAGATTGGCTTCTGGGACTGAGGACATTCCCTCCTTCCCCTCCAGCACTTGGGTCCAAACAAGTGTCCCTCAGCCTCAAGCCCCTCAAGAAAGTGAGCTGTAACCCTTGTCCCCACGGCTTAGCACCCAGCTGGGTGCTACAGTTGCAGGCTGCCACTGGGGCTAGCCTGGTGATGCCAAGCCAGTTCTTACCATCCTGATGCCTTCCTATGCTCTAGAGAAAACTTGACCAAACTTGGGTCTTTCCAGGAGAGGGATGCATCCCTCCTCTTCACTCTTGCAAAAGACGCCCCTGTTTTCTGGCTTGTCCGATCAACTTGTCAGCATCTTACTTCTCTACCAAACGGCTGCTCCTGGGTGCACTGCTTGTCTCTCTGCTAACTGGGCCTTATCCCCCTGCCTTTTTCTCTGAGGGAAGCTCTGTGGGGTCTCTTCTGCTCCTTATTCCTCCAACCACAATATCAGCGCCAGCCACCGGCCTTCCTCGTCTCTGGATGTGTCTCTTGGCTTCCCCAGCCTCTGTGCAGGTCAGAACGCAGCTCACTGGAGAAGACGGGGAGGAATAACGGGAGCAAGAGCTTATTTCTCCTGATGGAGTCTAGAGAAAGAGGAGGGGTTTAAGAGATGGAGGGTGCTGTCCATTTGAAGGCTGGATAGAGACTGGCCACAGAAGGGAAAAGAGATTTCAGCGGCAGAGGGGGCTTCTGTGGAAGAGCGTCATCTGTCCCTATGGTATGAGCGCACCACTCCTTTCTCAGCGGAATCTCTGGGGGAGATTATCTCATTTGGGAAACAGCATGTCCCCAGTCCACACCCACTGCCGCTTCTGGCAGGGAGCGGCTCCGAGTGCGCCAGTGGTTTGAGGCAAGGCCTGTGTCATGGAGCTGCAGTCACAGTGTCCACCTTCCCCGGGAGGAGGAGCCCTAGATAGGGATGTGCTCGCATGTCCTTCCGAATGTTTAGCATGTGAAAAAGAACACACCAGGAAGCAGGGAGCTTACATGTGTCATGAGGGGCTGGGAGCCAGCACTAGGTGATTTCCAGGGTTCGCTTCAGCTGAGAGTCTTGAAGACAGTGGGCCTTCATGTGGATGCTCAGAAAGAGTGAAGCAGGTGCTGCCTGCCGCCAAGGCTGAGCTTATCAGATGAACTTGATATTCATCCAAGAAGGGCCTAAGCAGATATTCATCCAAGAAGGGCCTAAGCATCCCTCTATGCAGGGCAGCCTACCATTCACCCACCGTCCTCTGTCAATTCCACCTCCCCTCTCAGCCAGGCCCTGGTGCGTCCTCATCACACACACTGGGTGCCTGCAACCTCGGAGCTCCCTGGCCCTGGGCTGCCTCCCTCCCTCCTACTTCAGTCTTGTCATCTCATCAAAAGCCTTACCTGTTATCTGTCCTATCCCCTCAATGTCCTGTTCTATGGTAGATAAACTAATGCTTGTTAACAAGTGACTTACCACAACAGCCTCCCCTCAGCCATCGAAAGCATTTGCAGCTGTTTATGAGGAAGAATTCTCCAAATCAGAAACAACCAGTCAACCAGGGGCTGGGCAGCCTGTGGAGGAGTGAGGGTCCCTTCGCTGGGGTTGCGGAGGAGACCAAATGCCGTTAGGGCAGGTGGCATGCGGGCTGAAACAGAGACCTTCACAGAAGCATCCAGAGACAGGGAGACAGAGAACGAGCAAGGGCTGGGGAAAGCCTCGGCTGCCCTTTGTATCTTTTTCTGTGAAATCAGGAGTTTGCCAATGGTCTGGTTAAGCAGATGTCAAGCTCAAGGAAAACAGGACTAAAGCTTTAAAGCAGCAAACAGCACATTGAGGTTGCCTGTAATTAACACTGTTTTTCCTCCGAGCCTCGGACAGCCATCTCATGCCTTCAGAGAGTACATGGATCATCTCCTTCAAGAACAAGGGTCATGGCGGGGCACGGTGTCTCACGCCTGTAATCCTAGCAGCTTGGGAGGCCGGGGCAGGCAGATTGCCTGAGCTCAGGAGTTCAAGACCAGCCTGGGCAACATGGGAAACCCCGTCTCTACTAAAATACAAAAAATTATCCAGGCATGGTGGCGGGTGCCTGTAATCCCAGCTACTCGGGAGGCTGAGGTGGGAGAATTGCTTGAACCCAGTAGGCGGAGCTTGCAGTGAGCTGAGATCGTGCCACTGCAGTCCAGCCTGGGCGACAGAGAGAGACTCTGTCTCCATAAAAAAAAAAAAAAAAAAAACAAAAAAAAAAAAAAAAACAAGGGTCACGGTTTTATGAAAACTAGTGTATTTTTCTGTCTTACATCATTTATCATTTTCTCTGTGTAGGAAAAGTGATCAAAATGGGCCTCCTTTTTTTCTTTTATTTTTTTATTTTTTTATTTTTTTGAGACGGAGTCTTGCTCTTTCTGAGCGAGCGTGTGGGACCTGGGCCTCAACGTGGCCCGAGCTCCTGAGGACCCCATATTTCACCCTACCGAGCCCAGGCCTGTCCTTTGAGCTCCACCATCAATTTCCTGGCTGCTTATAGGACATTTCACTTGGATGTCTCATAGCATCTCACATTTCATATGCTGGAAAAGGAACCCAGGTTTTCGCTTCCAAAATGGTTTTTCTCCCCATTGCAGGAAATGGCATTACCACCCACCAGATGGCTCAAGCCAGAAGCTTGGAAATCATTCCTTATGATTTTCCTTCACTTCCCATCAGCAAATCCTGCAGGTTCTAGCCCTCAGTTTCTCTCCAGTGTGCCCATTCCTCTCTGTCTCTTTTGCCATACTTGGACTAAGCCACCCTCTTCATTTTGTATCTGGACTTGCACTGGAGTGTTCCAACTGGTCCCTCATTCCAATTTTGCCCAGCTTCAAGCTATGCCCTTCACAGTAGCCACAGTGATCTTTTCAACAGTGTCGACTAGATCCTGGCTCTGCTTAAAGCCCCCGAGAGTCCCTCCATTGCATTTAGAATAGATTCTAGACCCTTCCCAGGGCCCACCAGGCCCTGCGGATTTGCCTTCTCACTTACTACCTTCCAGCCTCATCCTCTTCCTCTCTGTTCCTCAGATACACCAAGCTCTTTCCCACTTTGAGGTCTTTGCGCTTGCAGTCCCCTTTGTCTGGAACATTCTTCTCCAAGAACGTTGCTCACCTGACTCCTTGTCAACCTCCAGTTTTAATGCCATGGCCTCTGAGAAAGGAGAATCCATTGCTATGGAGAATCTGTTCTTCTCCCTCACAGCATCTTCTTTATGTGTTTTACAATTAAAAATAATCACAGGTGGGTGTGAGAGCTGTCTGCCTGCTTGGACACTGTATCCTCTCCCACTGGAGTTTAAGTTTCACAAAGGAAGGGACCAATGTGTGCTGGAGTCTGCATACAAGAGCTGATTGTGTGCAATCTTCCCATTCAGTGATGTTATGTTGGTAAATTGAAACTGACCATGGTAGGAGGATTTGCATCATGGTAATTGGCAAATATTACAAATAAGAATGATAGGAACTCTTTCCATCCCATCCTAAGAGCCAGAATCAGTGTGTCTGTCTCCCCACTTTATCCTTAGCATCTAGAACAATGCCTAGCTCACAATAGGTGATCTATATACATTTGTTAAATGAGAAGGAAAAAATGAATAGAAATATTCAGGCTTCTAAGACCCTAACCTGCCAATAAGGGGTTAAAGGGGAAAATGATAGAGCCTCAGGGAGGGAAGGAACTTAGAGTACTGGATTTGGCTTCAGAAGTCCTGGTTCTATTGCCAGTATGGTTTCTAAATTGCTTTGCAACTTTGGACCAGTTTCTTACTTCACATGGGCCTCAGTTGCCTTATCTGTGAAAGGCACACACAGGACTAGATGATTTCAGTCCCTGTGTAGGATTTTTAAAAGCACATTTATGTACACCTTTACCACTTCCTTTACCCCCTCCACCCCCTTCCTGAGGTCACTTTTACTACACAACTGCAGAGGATGCTGTTTACATTGTAGTGATGCAAATCATGTAGTGCACAGCCAGTACAGCTGTACGTGGCGGCCCTGCCCACACTGATTCTGGCTTCAGGCCATTTCAAATGGAGCTGAATTGGACTGTGAGTCCCTCCCTTTCCTGGCATACTAACCATCTCAAAGAGCTCAGACAGTTTGGTTTTGGTTTTCCAACTCCTAAGCTTGTCTCCTGCTGGTCATGGGTGTGTGGATCAAGAGCCCTGTGCATGTGGGATGTGCCCCAGCCCAGAGTGTTTGGGCAAAATAAGAGCAAGACAAGGCTCAGGATATGCAATTTGTGGCAGGGCTTTCCCTCAGACGAGAGGAAGTAGGGTGAAGAGGACCCAGAGAACTACTGGGCCAGTCTGCCCTGCTCTTTGAATGCAAACTAAAAAAAGGAATTGTGGGGGCCCTTCCCTTCTAAGTCTGCCGGGCCCGCCCTCCAGTGGATGTACCCACACCCATCCAAAAAGTTCTCTGGCTGCATGGAATTTAACATAGATCCACCAGATGCCATTGTCTAGGCTTGGTGGGGATGGCGGACTTTGGGGAGTGCAAGTGTTTTTGTTCTCTGAGGGTTATGCAGAGGTCTTTTTGGTTTTCAGTACAAGCCAATTTTTCATGGTTGCAAAACCATCTCAAATGTCTACTGCTACTTTTAGGTCCTTAAAGGAGTCAAGGGCTCATGACTCCATCTGCCTTTGCTAGAAAATGAAGGCCTACCATGCAAAGTGGTGAGCCCCCGTCACTGGAGGGATGCAAGCCGAGGGTGGCCATTTGTTTGGGATGTTCAGGCTCTGTTAAGGGCCCTCCCAGGCAGACACTTGGTGCTGAGGCCTCTCAGGGAACTCCTGAGGCCCAGGACCCCTCATGAACCTGTGGATGAGGAAGGACCAACCATGCACTGAGTGTACCCATTGTTTGGAAATAGAGTCCCTGTTGTCAACTTCTTTCTCCTGTTACATCTGGATTTACAATCCGGATCGAGGTTCTGGCTCAGGAAATGTTCATGGCAGCATGGAAGCATAGCCCCTAAAGCACTTTTAGAAACATGAAGGCCAAACGTTTATATTAGAAGTGATCGAATGGAAGTCTTGAGAGGTTTGGATTCTGGCTCTCTTGTTTAGCAGCAGATGTATGACCTTGGGCAAGACACTCGACCTCTCAGAATTGCAGTCTCTGGAGTCAGACTGCCTGGCTTCAAACGCCAGGCTGTGACTTTATCATCCGGGTGATCTTGGCTAAGTTACTTAACTTCTATGTTAGCTAGTATTACTGTTGCCATTAACGTTTACTGAACACCTCATCCCTGCCAGACATTTTGTTTGTTTTGGGGCATTATGTCTCATTTTTATATTAATCCTACAAGGTAAGCATTATAATTTTTGTTATACATTCTATAATTTTTGTTATACATTCTATATATTGTTATAATTTTTGTTATACATACTCTAAAGAGAGGAAGTGAGTTGCCCAAGGTCACATACTTAAGTGTCGAAACCAGTGTTGAAACCTTATGTCAGTGGAACAGGCTCCTAATATGGACTTTGTTAAGTTCAGACTCAGTCTCTCCACCTGTGCAATGGGTTTCATGTCATCTCCCAAGCCACCAGGGCAGATTCTGGTTTGGTGGTTCCCAGGGATTGGACTGTAATCTGGGGTCTATGTTCAGCTCCCACCATCTTCTCTGGGCACTCCCAGCTCCTTCTTGGGTGCTAAACAACATGGCCACATTCTGTGGCATATGGATGATGTCTGAATCACTACCCTTTTGTGGGAAATGAGGCCTTTTAAATTCCTGCTGCATGCCCCCCGCCCCTTGTTTCCTAGGAAGTCCCATTATATAACTAGGTTTTCACTGTGTAAAAACAAGGCCATTCCCCTGTCTCCTTGTGTCATCTCAGAGCTATAGTAAATAGTGCTGGACAGCATGGGGCCAGCTGGGCCGACCTGGACTGCCTGCTGGGAGCCAGTTTACTCCTTTCTAAGGTTCCCCTCCCTTCCAGGGCCCTTCCTCCCTTCAGCAACCTTTCTTGCCCTGCCCATTTGTAAGTGATGCTCAATGGCCACCAACCTCTTCTTGTCTGGAAAGAAAGCCTTTGATAACAAGTGGCCAGGGAAACGTCAGGAATGAACGTGTACCCACCTAGTGGCCTGGGGTCATAAGAAGGGTGATTGGCTTATCTAAAAGGGGTAATTGATTAGTAAATGGATTTCCAGCAACTGTGACGGGCTGGTGGGGAGATTTTAACTGACTGATTAATTCATTCTTGAACTATTTATCACTTGTGTACTCTGGCCAAATATTGCTCTGGGCCCTGGAATGCATAAGGAAACTCAACAGACAAAAATCCTTGTTCTCAGGAAGATTACATTCCATTGAAGCAGGCAATATACAACATGAATAAATAAAACAGGTAATAATGTGAGATAGTATTAAAAGCCTCGGAGGCCGGGCGCGGTGGCTCACGCCTGTAATCCCAGCACTTTGGGAGGCCGAGGCGGGCGAATCACGAGGTCAGGAGATCGAGACCATCCTGGCGAACACGGTGAAACCATCCTGGCGAACACGGTGAAACCCCGTCTCTACTAAAAATACAAAAAAAATTAGCTGGGCGTGGTGGCAGGTGCCTGTAGTCCCAGCTTCTAGGGAGGCTGAGGCAGGAGAATGGCGTGAACCCGGGAGGTGGCGGAGCTTGCAGTGAGCAGAGATCGCACCAGTGCACTCCAGCCTGGGCGACAGAGCGAGACTCTATCTCAAAAAAAAAAAAAAAAAAAAAAAAAAGCCTTGGCGAGACTAAAGCAGGGAAGGGGTATAGGAGGGGAGTTTATGTATGTGAATGCATGCAGGAGGGTTGAATTTTAGGTAGGAGCCCGAGGTAAGGCCTCAATGGGAGAAGCATGTTGGAGTAAAGACCTGCAGGAAGTGAGCGAGGTTCTCCAGGAAGAGCATTCGAGGCAGAAGAAACAGCAAGTGCAAAGTCTAAGGTGCCTGGTGTGTTTCACGAACAGCCCGGAGGCCCTGGGGGTGGGGCGGAGTGAGCCAGTGGGGAAGGCACAAAGGATGAAGTCAGAAAGGCAGGGGAACCAGATCACACGGGACCTCTTACTCAGAGTAAGCGGGGAGACCTGGAGGGTTTGGAGCAGAGCAGGGACATGACATGATGTGACCTACATTCTTGTGGCAGCCCTCTGGCTGCTGGGTGGGAGATCCTCAAGGTACAAGGGCAGATGCAAGGAGGCCAGTGAGGGGGGCTGTCGCCACAGGCCATGGGAGCTTTTCTGTCCCCTTACCCCTCATGTAACCTGACTCCTGGCCTTTGTCTTTTGGGCTGAGCAGAGTGGGGAAGACTGATGGGAGATCAGAGCCTTCACACAAGGGTGATGTGGGGCCAGCCTGGGTGGGGGTGGGGGTGAGGGGCTGGGTTTCAGATGGGCTAGAATGCAGACAGATCCATGCTGAAAAGAGAGGACATTATGTAGCCCAGAAATATGTACAATTATTATTATGTGTTTATTAAAAATTTTTAAAAACAGAGTTAAGAGCAGTGATACTCTCGGTGGCAACTGGGCCATGTTCAGGACGATGGCAGGGCCTGCTGCTGAGCCTGCCGGTGCCTTTGCCCCTGGCTGGCCTCACAGCAGGGTCAGCAGCAAGCACATTCCACAGCTGACGTTTGGCTTGTGGTCTGGCCTGGCCCTCTGGTTGGTTTCTTCTGCTCTAAGAGGCTTTTAAAGTCAGAATTTGAGTTCTCTTTAAGTTTGGGGCATGAATCACTGCTTCTGGGCCTGGAAAGGGGTGGAGGGACAGAGGCTCCGTGCTGTGGGGCGCTCCCTCTCACTCAGGCTCGCACCACTGAGGCACGTCTGTGTGAAAGCTCCCAGTCAAATCACTCCAAGTCCGACTACTCACTGGCATGCTCCTAAGCAACATCCCCCCTGCCTGAGAGCCACCTCCACCTGCCCACGAGCACTGCAAAGTCATTGTTCAGGCCTGACTCAACTTCCCCTGTAAAACCTCTCATCCTCTCACACCTCTCTTCAGGTTGGTGACACTGCCCTTGGTCTCCCAGACACCTTTCCTCCTCTGGTGACCAGGCCCTGTTAAATTCTATCCCCCTGGGTTCACTCCTTTTGCATCTCACCACCTTACTTCACTCTGGCGTCCCCTTTCCGGGGTGCTGCAGTAGCCATCTTATCATTCCACCTTCTCCCCATCGTAGCCCTGCTGTATCCAGCCTCCCCCTCCCACCTGAGGAAGCTCCTCCAAGCACAGATAGAACATGTCACTGCTCTCCCTCAGAAACCTTCCATGGCTCCCATCTGCTAAACCCAAATGCCTTAGTTGGCTTTCGGTTTCCTCTCAGTGGCCTCAGCCCACTGTTCTGTTCTTGCCGTTCCTCACAGCACACACTCCAGCATCCTGCCAACCAAACTTCAGGCAGTTTGCCCACGTGAACTCTCTACCCAACCCTCTTGCTGCCAGCCCCAGTCCTTCTTGCATTTACAAACAATCTCTCTCCCACCTCTCAAGTCCCAGAGTCCCTTATCTGTAGCTGTCTGGTAGTCATTACTTCCTCCCTTGCATTGTAGTTATTTATCCAAAAATCTCTCTCCTGCTAAACCATAAGCTCCTTGAAAGGCAGGAGTTATCTCTTCTCATCTTTTATCCCCCAGAGCACCTCCCAGGACCTGACTCACAAAGGCTATTGTGCTATCACCTCCTGGAGTGCATGTGCAAAGAAATTTAAGACATCTACTCTGCCCTTAAATAGCTTTCCATTTACTTGGACAGAGAGTTCTTTTGTTCCTTCAATACATCTTAATTGAGTGCCTGCTATGTCTGGCGCTGTGCAAGACCTGCTACAGCGGCTGATTAGAGATATGGTCCCTGTTCTCCTGGTGCTCCCTCTGCAGCAGGGGAGATGTCCAGTCAGCTGGAATACTGTGTGGTGGGGGAAGTACAGGATACCTTGGAATCATACAAGTGGGGCCCCATTTGACAGATTGAGGGGGTCACGGGAGGTTTTCAGGAGGAAGTGGTGGCCAAGCAGAGACCTGAAGAATAAGTGGGGGGCAGCCAGGAGAAATGAGGGGGAGGGTAGAATCAGACATAGGCAACAACAGGAGTGAAAGCCAGTGACAGTTCAGTGTGTTTAAGAAACTAAGAAGCTCGGTTTCATTGGGGCTGCTGCTGGGGCGTGCCCGTGCCCAAACGTATGGCTCTGTTAGAGGTGAGTCCTGAGTGTAGGCCATTCCTACCTGGTCTGGTTGGCTCTGTCAAAGAGTCTGGACTCAACCCAATGGTAGTAGAGAGTCACTGAGGATTTAGGGAGGAAAGGAAGACAACTTCGTTTGTTTTTGAGCCTCACTTTGACGGCTGTGGAGAAAGCTCTGGATGAATGGGGGCAAGAGGGACAATGAAACCTGAGCTGGGGACCTCAGGGAGGTCCTGGAGTCCCCCTGCTCAGCCCACCCCCCAGGCCAGCCTCCTTCTTGCTGATGGAGCCTCACCCAGCCTGGGCTTGTCATTGCTGGTGTCCCATCCCGAGTCAGGTGATTCCTTTGCCTGAACCCTCACTTCAACTTCAGCAGAGCCCAAGATCACAGGGTTGGAATGACCCTAATGGACTTCGATCAACCCCTGCCAACACCTCCCATAACCCCCTGCCCCAGTGCTGGTGCATCTGTCTGTGGACAGCTCTGACTGGCATCCTTAGCCAAATCAATCTATCTGTAGCTCTTCTTTGGTTTTCCTGGTCTCCCCCTTGGGACCACACAGGGATCAAGTAGCTTATGCCTTGTAGGGGACACGGAGAGTATCACCAATGAATCACTCCCCACCTACCAACTCCAATCTGCAAAGTCCACCTTGCACTCAGCTTCTCAAACTCTCAAGCTGTGTCTCCAACCCAACCCAGCTGTGAAGCCCGTAGCACTGCAGGCTGGGCAATCCCAGAAGGACTGAGAGTCAGGAGAACTGAGAACTGGTTAAATCTTGGCTTTACCACAGGTGTTGTGTGACCCTAGGCAAGTCATTTCCCTTCCCTGGAGAGTGTTTGGGTTTTTATTTTTATTTTTTTTGCTTGACTGGGGACTGGGTTTACATTATACCAGTGATCCTCCATCTTGGATGCCCATTAGAATTATTGGACAGCTTCGAGAAGTGTCCCTGCTGGCCCCAATGTGGAGAGTGATGATGTGTTCTGGGGTGGGGCCGGCACAACAGTTTTCTTCTACATCGTTGTTCTCACACTCACCCAGGATGAAGGACCACTGGATCTGCTGGTCCCTGCCTTCCCTCCTAGCACTGACCCTCTACAATTCCATGCCAGAATGAGATGGGAGGCCCACGTGGGCAGGTGAACAGGAGTCACCCCTTATTTAGAAGTGCTGACCCTGGAGGACCATGCCAATATAAATACCTGCGGCTGCCGAAAGGCCAGGAATTTTAAGTCCCAGCTTCTCAAGTCTGCCAGGGTGGAAGCTCCAGAGCCCAGTGTTGAGGATGCAGAGATCCCCTAAAAAGGTTCCCAAAGAAGTCTTGGGGCAATAACTGGAGACAGAATCATCTTAATTCCATGGCTTAAAAATGACCTCACGGCCCCGGCGGGTGCCTTTAGAACTGCTCCACGGACACCCCTGCCCTCCATATACACCAGTGTTTGGGGTGAGCCCTGCAGTCTGTGGGATCTGTGGGGCGCCTTCTGCATGTTCCTTGAGGCAGAGACTGCGCTTTATCTGATTTGGAATTCCCAGAACTTGGAGGTGCCTGGGGCTTAGTGCGTGCTCAGTACATGCTGGTGAAATGGACAGGCCACTCAGTTTTTTTCATCTGTAAAGTGGGATCATGGTGTCTTCCTTGCCACACAACAGGCCCGTGGGGAGAGCCATGTAAGCAGGGCTGGTTTGATGAGCGCTTGGCCTGTACAGTGGCTGAGGGCCTCGTGTTCCGAAAGGCCCTGCACTTGGTGAATACTCTGCTGTGGCCATCTAGAAATTCGTAATAATTTTAGAACAAGGGGTCTCACATTTTCATTTTGCACTGGGTCCTTCAGATGAAGTAACTGGTCCTGCATGTGTCATATGTGGTTTGAATAAACTCAGAGAACCCTGTCTACAACCTATTGATGGGACTTTATTATGGCCACCGATCTCTGAATGTAGGTGGCTTTGAGTGACAGGGAGAGAGCAATTCCAGGAGATGGAGAGGGAATGGAGACTGCTTTGTGCCTTTCTGCCTGGAGGAGGTGAGGGCAAGGGCTTCAGTTTCTCCATCCATCTAATGAACACACCTGTCTCAGCAGGACCTCTGGCCTCACCTGGCCTGGCCTGACTGACAGAAGGAATATCGGGAGTGCTCTTTGCAGACTGTCGAGAGCTACACCCACTTGCCCATTCCACAATTTTTCCATGGCCTTCCCGAGGCCCAGTCCTCTCATCTTCAGGGAACAAATGGGTCCTGAAAATCCGCAGGGTCAGGATTTCTGGTTGTTTGGCCCAGCCGAGTGATGCTGCTGGGGGAAGAAAGCTGTCAGCACCAGCTGCGCAGGCAGGAACCCCTTCTCTGTGTCATCCTGTTTGGAATCCCGGAGTGCATTGCTATAGCAACTTGCCTAATTCACCCCACATGCCACGTGGAAAAACCTCTGCCCGCTTTAGAGCTGCATCACCCAAGCCACAAGCTGGGTTCTTCTACATTGTAGAACGAGGCTGCCCATCAGCAAGAGGGGCTGGGGTAGGACGTATCTGACCAGTGATAGAGTAGGGGGCTGAGTGGTTGGACTACACCAGGTAGGTCTTCCGGCCTCACCTATTTCATCTGCTGGCTGGCCCTTGTGCCTGACATCCCACCATTAGCCCTTTATTCCTTGGGCTCAAGGCACAGCCAGTTGAAATGGAAATCCCTCTGGGTAGAACACATCACGTTGTCATCACTTATTAGTGTGGTTCAACATGAGTTAACTCACTAGGCCTGAAGCTCAAAGAAGGTTCTGATTAGCGGAATGGGAGCAGGCGGGGCAGGCAGGAGAAGGTCGCCAAACCTTGACTCTGAGAATGAGCTGGAATGACAGCCCCTGGGAAGTCAGTGTTCCAGAGTATTGGGCACCTGAGGGCAGGTGGCAGAGCCTGGTGGGCCCTGAGCCGGGTGGGGAGAGGGAAGGGGGAGAGACATTCTCACATAATGAGTCATCATAGGAGGACCACTTCTACCAAGCCAGCATCATGTTGGAGGAGTCACTGTCTAGCTAGGCCTAGAAACTGGTGCCCCTGTGGGGGTGGCTGTTTGCATACTGTCCCCAACAATTCCCCAATTCCTCAATTCCTCAGCTATTGAAGACAGCTCCTTCAACGAGGACAACTTACTGTCTTTCTGTGCTCTCAAGGTCCATTTCCTGAAGAGAGTATGGTGCATGGATTAAAAGCAGTGGCCCTTGTAATCCCAGCACTTTGGGAGGCCAAGGCAGGCAGATCACCTGAAGTCGGGAGTTCAAGACCAGCCTGGTCAACATGGTGAAAACCCGTCTCTCCTAAAAATACAAAAATTAGCTGGGTACGGTAGCACAGACCTGTAATCCCAACTACTCAGGAGGCTGAGGCAGAAGAATCACTTGAACCTGGGAGATGGAGGTTACAATGAGCTGAGATCATGCCACTGCACTCCAGCCTGGGCGACAGAACGAGACTGTCTCAAAACAAAAAAAAAAAAAAAAAAAAAAAAAAGCAGTGGCCTTGGGATCAGACAAATCCCGACAATGCCTCTTAGGCTATCGACATGACCTTGGATAAGCCATTTAACTTCCTATGTGTAACCCGGTAGTGGAATGGCAGAATTGTAGTAGTGACTTCGTGCAACTGTAGCAAGGCCTTACTGAGATGTGAGAAGGTGCTTGACACAGTGCCTGGCATCAATCAAATATTAAATGATGGGAAGAGTAATAATGCTTCTGTTAGCTGGGGGTTTATTGGGTGCCAGACACTGTTCTCAGCACTTGACACAAATGAATTACATATGGACCATTTAACCTGATTGTTGTCCTATGAAGTTGTTATTCTGCCCATTTTACAGTTGAGAAAAATGAGGCCTGGGGTGCTTATCCAGAGTCACCCGGGTAGAAAGAATTTGCATCTGGGCAGTCTGGGTCCTAAGCCCACACATATGCTGATTATTTCTCTGCTTGGTGAGTGCTTCAGTGAAGGAGGAAGTGAGAAACAGCACGGAGGGGGTTTGGCCTCACTGACTTTTTCCTCCAGGTGGGATTTCACACGTCCTGTGACTCAGGTCTTAAGTATATAGTATGAAAACTCTCCACGGAATTTTTTGCAACTCACTTATTTTAGATTTACAAGATGATCAACACCAGTCTCTTCCTCTCCTTCTCCTGTCAGTGGTAACAAACTTAATGGGCATTTGATGAAGAATTCACACAGTTAGTATCTGCATGATGGGGTTGTGGAGGGTCGCCCTTGGACCACAGCTCCTATAGAAAGCACTCCATGCTGAAGATGTGTGGGTGTCTTTGGAGCTCACGACTGCTTAGGGAAAAGTTCCAAATGGCTACGAATCCTTGATGGTAGCCTACAGTTGGTGGGGAGTGGGTGGGCAGGGAAGGGGACTTCAGTGATGAGGATTAGCAGAGATACCAGTTTTGAACTGTATTAGAGGATTTTTAAGGCTCATTTTGCAGCTGACTTTCCCTGAGTCAGCCAGAGCCCATCACTGCCTGGGGAGGGTTATGATGGATCCTAGAACAATGTTCGACTTTGACTCCCAAAGTAAGCTCTGGAAGCCCATGATGAGACAATAACACCCAAAGTCAGGCATTGTGGCGAAGAAACAGGGGCTTTTAAAATTCCCCAAATTCCCTTCTACATAGCAAGAGCCAAGCCAGCTCAGCTTAGAACATAGTTTTATCCTAAGTGATAGGAGCTGGGGGTGTTGGTGGAAGGGAGGGAGAGTGGAAGGGAAGGTCCCTGCTGTTAGAAGAAGGAAGAGCTCCCCACTACAGGAGGGTAGAAAAAGAGGTTCAGCGAGGGCAAGGTTGAGAGGTAAGATACTGTCTGAGTTCTTCCAGGGCTCACGGCCCTGTGTGGATGGGCTGGGAATGGTGGGAAGAGCATGGAGATAGACATCCCATCTCTAGGGGTCCACTATGGGTAGAGTTGGGGGCATGGTGAGTAAGTAGAAAAAGAATGAGACTCCAGGACCCGCTTATGACATGGAAAGATCCAGAAACTCCTCAGCTAATGATAGCTGAGGGGCTTGGCTGACAAGTTCCCAGCAGGTGGGCAATGGGGTGGCGAAGTGACAAACTTTCCGTTCTTCCCTGCTCTCCACTGGGAAGGAGAGGCTGGGAGCAGGTCTTGGACCTCAGCCTTTGTACATCCGTGGTGTCTAGCACTGTGCTTTTCCACAGGATACTTTATGTTGGGTAGGACCTCCACCCACAAGGGCCATGTTGCATGGTATAGGCTTTCTCCACTTCCACACCACAATACATCCACATCAACAGCATACTGACTTCAAGACAGCCCCGATGGCAAACAAACAAAGAAAACAACATCCCTGAGTTCTTATTATGATCAAGAGTTTGGGCCAAGGCTTTAAGGGAGGGACTAGGAAAGTCTTAACTTATTTGGGGCCCTGGCATGTGTATCTCCTCTGATTCTTCAATGCACTTCCTCTAAACTTCTCTTGTGAACGTGAGTTTGAAAATTCTATCTCTGTGTCCTTAGATCCTGAAGAGTCAAAACCTTGAGTGCTGCTGCTGCTGATGATGATGTTGGAGAAGAAAGACAACCTCCTTGAGTGCTTAATACATGCCTAGCACTTTCTAAGCATTAATCTTTGTGACTCTAAGTTCTATTATTACCCCCACTTTGTAGGTGAGGAAACTGAGGCACAGAGCCATGGAGTAACTTGCCAACGGCACAGAGCCCTAACCGGTAGGGCCTAGGCCAATCCCAGGCAGTGAAACTCCAGGGCCTCCACCCTTCCACTGTGTCTGATCTCACTTTGTGTCTTTATGGAGCCTGGCAGATAACAGGTGCTCAGCAAAGATTACGCTTCTAAGAATCATCACCCTTACTACAGATAGGTTATGACTGTAAAGCTCTGGTCAATTGATCTCCTCTCTTTTTGGACTTGATTACTTCTTTTTTCAGGCTTTCCTGATAGTTTTGTCTACCCCATCACGCTGTCCAGCCTGCAGCAGGAGCCCTGGGAGCTCTGGGAGAGTAGATGCTCTGAGGTCTCACTCTCAATGTGGCCTCTGACAGATTCCCTGCCCAGACAAACTGCCATCACCAGTAGACAAGCTTCCCGGTAATCCTCACATTGAATCCATGCAATGCACGGATGAGAGATCAACATCAGTGCTGTCCTGGAGCCTGAGGCATGAACCCAGTGATCTTTGAGACCCTTCTGGTCTTCAAAGTCCACACTGACCAGAGTGGTTTAAAAATATTCATCATCTTCTTTAATTAGTCTCAGAAAATAACACTCCAAAATACGAACATTCTCACTTTAAGGCCCATGCACACTCTACACACTTTTTCAGGGCCAGTTCAAATGGTATCTCCTCCTCCAGGAAGACTTCCTTGTTTAATCTGGCCGAAATTGAACTTCTCTTGTTTGAACACCCAGCCCTTCGTTTCTCCATGCCATTCATGCCCTCGTGCCTCTGTTTAGCTTTCCCTGGCCTTGGCTTGTTCTCAGTTACAGGCAAGACCCAGATTGCACACATGCTTGGGCCCCACCCCCAGCTCCTTGCAAGCAGATGTCGTTGTTCCAACATTGATTGATATGTTTAATGAATCCCATATTTCAAGAACACAACTGACCAGACGTAACTCAGGAGTGGTTTTTGCCATATAAGCAGAGCTCTGAGTCACAAATCCTGTGTCTTCAGAGGTCCTTTAATGTCCTTGTTCTTCACCCCCTCCTCCTTGAGTAGCAATAACATTAACAACCATTGATTAAAGCCTACTGTGCACCCAGCCCTATGTTAAGGGCCTTTCTTACAGTGCCTTACTGTATCCTGACAACTTGACTGACAAGGAATTTGTGTCTCCATTCCTCACATAAGGAAACCTGTTGGAAAGGTTGCATTACCAGTCCTATATTGAACAGCTAGCGGGATATAGAGCCAGAAGTGGAAGCCAGGTCTGATTCCAAAGCCATCGCTCTTAGCTTCCTGAGGTCCAGGCTGTCCTTAGCCCCTAAGGCGGCCACTCCTTCCCAAGGTTCTGATGGAGCCACCTATCTGGAGTCACACAGGAGTGCGTCTCTTTTCTTGTGGCTGGATCTCGAGTGATATGAGGACGGCTCCTGGAAAAGATTCTCCCCTGCTGTCTAAATGCACCTAAATGGGCTTGGCCTCCTCCGCAGCTGGCTTCTAGATGCATGTTGGCCTGGTGGCAGTTCTTCCCCTGCTCTCCCTTCCAAGCTCCCACAACTCAATGCATCCATGATTGTTTTAAACTGTGACTCTAGGAGTCCACTAGCCAGAGGCCCATTCAACCATGGGCCCTCTGAGAAGCTCCTCTGCAGACCGAAAGGAGGGCGGACTTGCTTTGCGTGGTACCCGGGGACTGGGGCAAACGGCTGCGGGATGGTCTCCACCTGAGCTCCCTGAGGGCACCTCTCCCACTACCACCGCATCTGACCCCCACTACTGGCCCCAGCTCGGGCCTGGAGCCCACGCAGAAGGGAAGGCAAGGGCGAGCGCCCACTCCTGGCCAGTAACCTAGGCGCTGGCCCTTGCCGGAGCACTCGGACGCCTTCCACAGAACAGCATCACTGGCGGCCGCCCCCGTGGAGGGTGGAACCGGGGCGCCCGGCGTGGGACGGCCGGGGCCGGGGTACCCTAGGGAGGAGAGCCCAGGGCTGGCCTCCCGCTCCCGGCCATGCGCCCCTCAGGCCGGAGGTTCCTGCTGCGCCCAAACACCTGGAGTGCATTAGGCGGCGGCGCGCGTCTAGGCGACGGCGGCTTTCCCCAGATTATTGAATAATTGCATAATTCCGAGCGCGGGTTGGGAGGCGATGCCGGGTCCCTACCCCCGGTATCAGGTAACGTTTCCCGGGGTCCTACGCTGCGTGACTGGGTCCCGCCGCTGCTGGCCTGGCCGACGAGGGCTAGCCCCCGCCTACCGGCCATAGCCCAGGGGCTTTGCTCTGTCTTTGGCCGGAGGGACTCTGGACAGCCCTCATCCCCACCCCTCAAGCCCTCCGGGGCCGCCGCGCCAGCTCTCCAAACTTTGAGATGCTTTCCCCGAGCCAGGGAGGGCAGCTGGGGCACACTCTCTCGGCGCTGTCCGCTTCCCCAGCCCGGGCCGCGCGCCTGCGGCGCTCCCGAGACACCCGAGTGCCCCTGGCAGCCGTGCGGGAACCCCGGCGTGGGCCTTGGAGGCACCCAAGGCGCCCAGGAGGGCCACCAGCTCTGGGCGCTTTTCAACTCAAGCCTCTTCAACTCTTCCCAAACACATCAGAGTCCCGGTTCTCAACAGCCTCCGCGCACCTCCCTCTTTTGCGAAACTTGACGGAACCGCTAGACTAGGGCCAGTCCCTGGGGGACCCACGTCCCCAAGAGCAGCCAAGGTCTGACCCTGGGAGGAGCGTCGCGTCCCGATGCTGGCCGCTGGATCCAAGCCCCGAGGGCCCAGGGAGGGACTCCGAGAGGCAAGGGGAGGCAGAGGGTGGGCACGTACCTGGCCACAGGCTGAGGGCCCAGGCCACCACCAGGCCCCTGGGCAGGTCCATGGCCCGCGGTGCGGCGGCGGGGTCCGGTGTGCAGCGGCGGCGGGGGGCGGCGAGCCAGAGCGGCAGCCTCCTCGGCGCGGCGCCTGCAGCCTGCACTGCGCCGGGCGCCGGGCTCCCTGACAGCAGCGGCTCATTCAGAGGAAGTGGGAGGGCTCGAGCGGCGGGGAGGGGCGCCGGACACCACTCCGGCTCGGGCTCCGGGCCACCTGGGCAGGCGGCGCGCTGCCTCGACGCGCCTCGACAGCGCTCCTTCTCCGCCAACCCCACGTCAGCCTCTGGAGAAAACTCCAGAGAACCGCTCCTGGGAACCCCCTCACCAGTGTAGCACCGCACGGCCTCAGTCAGATTCTGTTCAGGAAAAGTGGTTTCTATTCCCATTTCCCAGTAAGAAGAGATTCACAAAACTCAGAGGGTGCCCAAGCTGACTCAGGAACACCTGCTGGAACTCAGGTCTCCCTTGGCCAAGTGAGTGGATGTCCCTCAAAGGTCTATTGTGAGACATCCCGGTGTCTCCCCGCACCCTGAGGCTCGAATTGTAGAGGCTACAGTGTTTCTTCGGACCCTGGAATACGTGCAGATTCGTCTCCACTGCCACTCCCCAAGCCTCCACACCTGAGGCATTCCAAAGCACCCAGGGACACCGTGCACCCCCTCTTACCCTAACATGAAGCTCTTCTTTGGAACCCTGCCACCTTCTTTCCCCCTTCTAATCACCGACAGTTAAATTCAATGCACATTTATCTCAAGAGCTTTAAATCCAGGCCGTGGACCTCCATCGCGCGTGTGGAGGCTGGCTTTTCCAGCAATGGAGTAAGCCAAGGCAGAGGGTAAGATGGCCAGGATGCAAGGAAAGCCACAGCACAGCGCCTTTTCCTCACTTTCTCAGGAAAGGCTTCCTTCACCCCCTCTTCCCGTCCCCACCAGGTCGGGTCCCAGACACATGTTGATATTCCCCAGCCCGTTCTCCCTCATTTCTCTTCATTGTGCTTAGCAGAGGAGCTAGACATCAATTGGTGTGATTATTTGACTAACTTTTCTCTCCTGTGCAGACTGAAAACACCAACAGGGTACAAATCTCTGGTTCACAATGGAGTACTAAGCCCCCAACACCCAAGAACAAAGTAGGTGGGTGGGTGGATGGATGGGTGAGTACAGGTGGTGTGTGGGTGCACAGAGGACAGAGTGTTCTATCTGCGAGGTATTGGAAGGGCTTCCCAGAGGAGACGATGTTCAGACAGGGCCCCTGAAGATGAGCTGGAGTTTGAGAAGACTCAGGTTAACATAAGAGAAGTGGGCATTGTGCTCATCTCCCAACTTCACTCTCTTTCGGGTGGCTATCTGGGTTTTACTTCAGTATCTTCACCTCTGCCATTCAGCCACAGACTTGGGGAAGGCGATTCCATCCCTGGTGCGTGTGTGTGTGTGTGTGTGTGTGTGTGTGTGTAGGGAGGCATGCGGTTCAGGCTGAAATGGATCAGTATGTTGCCTTTTCCAGCCCATAGTTTCAGAAAGGGCAATATGACAAAAGAAAAAGGTTTTCCGGGAAGCAAGCTTTCTTGCCTTTCTGAAAGAGCCCCTAGAACAAACAAACAAATGAACTAACTTTCTCTTCTCCCCTCTCCCTCTCCTGCCTCCTCTCCCAGGCTGGGACAAGGAACTTTGTAAGCTCAGAAGTTGACAGGGTCAGGGTAGGGAAGGAAGATCTGGCCTCGAGATGAGGTGGACACTGGATGACAGAATGGAGGATCTTGTTGAACCTCTGAATGAAGCCACCCCTTAATCCCGCTCCCCCTTGGGACTTATCAGTTATGTGACAGTGAGTCCCCTTTACTGAGTTGAGTTTAAGCCAGCTGAGTTGAATGTAGAACACCCTCACAGCTAGGGAATGAGCTGCAGCCCACGTCCCTGTCTTGCACAAATCTCCAGGTGCATCAGAATGACCTGGAGCACGTGCGAAGAATGCAAATTCCCCAAGGATCAAGGCATGCTAGTGTGTGCCCCAGGCACCTCTGACGTGTGGGTGGTCTGCAGCTTGCGCTTAGAGTCTGCACGCTGCTTGCTAAAGGGGCGCGCTGTGGTGGCTGTCCTAGCTGCACTGCTGCTGGTCTCGCTGGTAACAATTCTACCATTCATTCACCTTCACGGTCCTCACAGGGGCCTTGGGATCAATCTGTGTGCTTTTGTGTAAGATGGGAGGGAGGGGGGAGAGGTGTGCCCTCATTTGTTCTTTCAACAAATCCTACAGAGCGCCTACTGTGCCCCTGTGCTCTGCAGGACACACGGAAGGAGAACCCCACACTAGGGGAGCTGGCGATCAGCCAGGGTGACGAGACATAACCACGTATTTATTTATTTAATCATAATCTGTTATTTATTAATCTATTTAAAGCCATTTATTATTTCATCACTCTTAAACATTCTTTAAATCACACCCAAGGCAGCAGCATATGAGTGACGAGTGCACAATCCAGACTCTAAGGCTGGAGAACTGCAGGGAATTTGGTGAAGGGCTTTATGAAAGCTGTGATTTCTGTTGAATAATAATAATAATTCTTTACGTATACTCAGTGTTTTAATTTATTTTTTCATATGCCATAAACTGTACCATAGAATCCAGTAGTTTTTAGTATCTTCACAAGATTGTAAAATCATCCTCACTAATTTCACAATATTTTTATCACCCCAAAAAGAAACCCTGTAACCATGAGCAGCCACTCCCCATTCCTTCCCACCAGTCCCTGGTAACCACAAATCTATTTTCTGTCTCTATGGATTTGCCTATTCTGGACATTTCATATAAATGAAATCATACAATACGTGACCTTTTGAGTCTGGCTTCTTTCCCTTAGCATGATGTTTCCAAGGTTCATTCATGTTGCAACATGTATCAGTATTTCATTCCTTTTTATTGCCAAGTAACATACCTTTTGTTTATCCATTCATCAGGTGATGCTTATTTCTGTGTTTCCACTTTGGGTTATTGTGAATAATGTGGCTATGAACATTTGTGCTGCCAGTCTTGCTGGTAACAGTTCTACCATTCATTAACATGGCATAATGTTAGCATAATATTCATACAAGTTTTTGTATGAATGTATGTTTTCAGTTCTCTTGGGTATACACCTAGGAGTGGAATTGCTAGTCATATAGTAATTTTATGTTTAATCATTTGAGGAACTGCCAAACTGTTTTCCACAGTTGCTGCATCATTTTAGATTCCTACCAACAATGTACAAGTGCTCTGTATAGTGTTTTATTATTTTTGAAATCCCTTTCACATCTATGATTTAATACTCAACAGTCTTGTACAAAATTATATTTATTTTTTATAGATAAAGAGATTGTGTAGTTGAAGGTTCTTTCACTTGCAAGTGACAAAAATTCAACACAATCAAACTGAAGCGGAAAATAGAATGTAAAAGGTCGTGTAACTAGGAAGTGCAAAGGTGTTCTGTCTGCAGGTATGGTTGGATCAAGGCTCTCAAATCAATGTTACTGTTCTGTCTCTGTCTTCTCTTAGTTTTGCTTCACTCCATTTTCCTTTCCTGCAGCAGAAGAGTTTCTCTGTCTGTCTAGCAGTCCGAAGCTTATACTTTATAGATTCTAAAGCGAGAGAGACAGTCTCCCTTTAGTAGAACCAGCAGAAAAGTCTAGGGCTTTGGTTCATGCCCACCCCTGAACCAGTCCTAGTGTCTAGAGGATATGGTGCTATAATTAGCTCAGTTTGGGACACACACCCAGCCCCATGACTTGGGAAGAGAAAGGCGCCATGACTGACAGCCCCACCAAAACCACATATTACAGGAGGACTTTCCTAAAGGAACCAGGAAAAGGGGGATGGTGAAGTATACTGGACAGACAAATCCATGGTTACTAAAAAATCTAAGCTCAAAGTAGCAATAGATTCACCCAAGATTCCACATCATCTGTGTGGCGGAACTGAGATTGGGACCCAGCATTCTGACAGCAGATTGAGAATTAATCCCAACATCCCAACTGGGTGGAGGGAGTGCGCATTTCAGGCCAAGACTGCATGAGCATGAGCTCATGCAGCTCAGAGACAGGTCCTATGGGCAGCTTCTGTGGCTCCCAAGCTTTCAGTCTGAGCATGCTTCTCTGGGAGGACCTTGGCTTCTCTTGGGAGGGAGAACGAGCAGTGGTCTGGAGCACTGATGACAGAGGCCTTGGCTCAGTTAGGACCAATGCATTCTTTTTTGTTTTCTTGGAGATGGAGTCTTGCTCTGTCGCCCAGGCTGGAGTGCAGTGGTGCAATCTTGCCTCACTGCAACCTCTGCCTCTTGGGTTCAAGTGATTCTCCTGCCTCAGGTTCCCGAGTAGCTGGGATTACAGGTGCCCGCCACCATGCCTGACTGATTTGTGTGTGTATGTGCGTGTGTCTGTATCTTTTTTTTTTTTTTTTTTAAAGTAGAGATGGGGTTTCACCATGTTGGCCAGGTTGGTCTCAAACTTCTGACCTCAAGTGATCCGCCTGCCTTGGCCTCCCAAAATGTTGGGATTATAGGCAGGAGCCACCACACCTAGCCCCAATGCACTCTTCTTCCAGAAAATTTATTGGGGTGCCCTGATCTACACTCGTTTCAGAGAGGTGTCTCTCTTTCTAACCTTTCTCTGAGTTTTTCACCTCTCTGACCTCGGGTGATCAATTGTCCTGGTTTGCCTGGGATTAAGAGCTTTTCTAGAATATAGGACTTCACTGTCAACATTGGGGAACCATCTCTGGCAAACTGGGATGAACTGGTCTCCCTGTATCTATCTTGGGCCCTCTGCCTTACCTTCTCCAACTTTCTTTTCCAATACTCTTCACTCTCTTCTACTCTCTGGTTATTTCTCTCCACCCTTCTCTGTCCTGCTCCCGGGTACCTCCAATGCAGCCAATCTCCATAGTCAGCCTGGGGGCTCCACCTTGAGGCATTCCCTGGCTTCTAGGCTCCTTTCTGCCCTTGCGGGGCCCCCTCACGGATCTTACCTCCTCTCTGTACTATGAGTTGTTTTGTGCTTAGGAAATGCAAACTTTTTTTCAAAGATAAACTTAAGCAAACTTACAGTTACTGAGAAGGCACATCTTCTGCCAAAAAGTGATATAATAAATCCAAAGGGAAAAGAAAAAAAAAGAAGTTAAAAAAAAAAAAAAAAAAGGCCACCAGATTGCCTTGTTATCTGCTGTTTGAATGATGCATGCCACTGTTCTGGACCAATGACTTCTGTGATAGGAAGTGGCTGCATTTGTCACGCACAAGCGTGCTTGTGTCACGCACAAGCATCCTTGGTTTTTATTTGTCATGCCAGGTCTCATCCCCAACAACAAAGTGAAGCAGGTTAACTTTGAAGAAGTGTGTTTACACCAGTAGTGTATGTTTGTCCCGGCCACCTTCCACTTCAAAGTCTAATCCAAAATGTTAGAGCGGGGTGGATGCCGCCATTCTTCCTAATCCTGTGCCTGCGGGTCAGTGACTGGAATTTCTACAAGGATCAAGCCCTGTACACAAACCTATACTGAATCTAAAAAGTTATTTTGTGATCTCCATTTCTCAAGCCACAAGTATGTACAGCATTTGCAGTAAAGATATCAAAGGGAAGGAGTGTGGCCACAGCACAGACAGACATGCAGGATGGATAGGGAAACATCTCTTTGAAGAAAAAGTATGTCAAAGGGTATGAGAGAATAGAAACTGCTTTAAAAGTCTAGAGGTGTCAGTGGATGTTCCAACTGAGAGGTCATTTCTGATGGGGTTTAGCTGGGCTAAAACCTTGACAGTGGACCAGACTGGAAGAGCCACATCAGAATTGAATGTCACCACAGCAATGTGAAGAATACCTTCCATTGAGAAGTTAGTATGGGCTAACTGCAACTCTTGCATCATTTCCTTCAGTCCTCAGCACCACCCAGGGGGTTTCCAGGACTTCCATCCTGGTCCTGGGCTGGGCTGAGATGTCTGGGAGAAGCCATGAAAGAGGATCTGGATGCAGTGCACAGGGGTAAAGAGGACAGTCTTGGGAAGCAGTCATGACGTGAAACAAGACATGCAGCAGAATGAGGAATTCCCACAGTGCATAGGGTTCACGACCAAGGGTGCAGCTTGGCAAGGGAGCAGGAGTTGAGCCATTCTATTAATGCTTTTACTGGGCACTCTCCTGGGGATGGAGTGACAAACCAGATGTGTTCTTGCCTCTCCACAAAGCTCCTAATCTAGGAAAGGAGACAAACATGAATGGTAATAATCAAAACAACGCCTCCCATTTATTGATCACTTACTGAGCTGGATGCTTTCTTCATATTTCCTTTAGTCTTCATGACAACCTTACAAAGTGGTATAATTACTACCTGACTTTTACAGAGGAAGAACTTGAGGATCAGTGAGGTAAGGTTTCAGAACTTATAAAAGGATGACCCAGGATTTGAACTTGGTCTTGCCTGATTCCAGATCCCAAGCTCCTAACCACTTGGTTTCATTGCTTTTTGGCACTGGATGGTAAATGGGACTGTGATAAGGGCTAAAATAGAAGTGTGAACAGAGTGCCAGAGAAGCACATAGGAGGGCCAGAGAAAGAGATCACCTCAGAGTGGGCCTTGGGAGTAGTTTTTCAGAGGTGAAGTGAACACTCTAAGTAGAGGAAATGCAAGCGTACCAGAGTCTGTGCAAAAAAGTCAGCATTTGAGCTGTTTCCAGGGAGTGAGGAATAGTCAGAGGTGGCAGAAGTGTGAGAACAGCATAAACCCAAGTTTCAGGTTCCCGCCCCTTTAAGGGTAAGCTCCCTCTGGTGTATTTGGAGAAAGGGAGTTTGCCTCATGATTCCCGACTCCTTTGGAAGCCACTTCTTTGGTCTAAGTCTGGTCAACTATAAGTCTCTCCATTGGCAGAGGAGGCAATGTACACATTTGCCCCCTCTCTGTGGGCTTTCGGTGGGCATGACGGGAACACACACACACACACACACACATGTGTATGCATGCATACATACACATGCAGCAATAATAAACAATATTCTTCAGATCCGACACAATCAAATCCATGTTAAAGAAGAGAAACATCTCCTTAAGTAAACCGCAGATGTACACATGACCCCGAATATTTTGAAGATACCATTTTCCATTATTTCTCAGAGCAGTATTGGTTCTTCCTCCCACTTTCAGATGTTGCCTAAGGGTTATGAGTCATTACAGCCAGCATTGTCTCAAATGCCAGGGACAGATCCCCTGGAGGACACTCTCTGGCTATACATAAGGCTCTGATAAAGCTTTTAATCTTTTTCTTTACTTTGGGGAGATTAAATTTTGTGCGGGGGGTGGTGGGAGGGAGTGATAAAAAGAATTGAAAAATAATTTGGAGTCACATTGTAGGGGATTTTTAATGTCATAATGAGGAGTGTGGCTTTCATTTGATAGGTAATAAGGAGTCTTTGGAGACTTGCAGGAGATGGGGGAGACTAGGGTAGGACTGTGTCCACACCAGTCAGAGGACAGAAGCCTGTGGCCTTTCTAGCAGTCGAGGAAGATTCTGTGAAGGAGGAGCCGTTGCCTCGTGGATGATTTTTCAGATGCCTCCTCACACTCCCCAAAGGCACCTTGTGCTTTCATAGCCATCATTTGAGCTCCCATAAAGATGATGTCTTTCCCCATCTTGGGCTCCACAGGTGCTATGTCCTCTGCTCACCTGAGTGCCCTGCACCACCCCGCAGCCCTGCTGCTCGTAGGATCAAATCTGTGCCCTGCCTGCCCTTCAAGGCCCTATTTAATGGGGGCTTACTCCTGCCTTCCTCATTTTCTTTCCTACCTCTCTCCAAAACAAACCATGAACTCCTGTCTAGGTAGTACTCAGCATCCCCCAAATATGAATAACAGGACCTATAACCATCATTGATGAAGCCCTGACCGTGGACCAGGCACTATGCTGCGTGCTCTACCTGACTTCATTCAATCCTTCAGCATACCCTGGGTCTTTTTATTCCCTCTGAAAGGATGGCATTGAGTCTCTGTCAACACCCCAATATATTCCCTTGGCATTCACCATTTCCGTGAAAGCCAGATCTTATGGCCTCCAACTAAAAGCCCAAGGGTGTTCTCCAGCCCCTGGAGCACCTCTCAGCAGACTGGGCATGGTGTGGCATTAATGGAAGCAATCCTCAACCAATGACTGATGACAGCTGATGGACAAGTACCCCAGCTCCCTTCCCTCCAAGGGACCACTCTGAGGCGTGTTCTCCAACAATCTCCCAAGAGTCCCCAGTGGGATTGCACCCCAGTCACACAGAGTGGTAACCGGCTCACTGCTGTACCCTTAGCTTCCTTCCTTGTCTTATTTCTTCATTGCTTTGACAGTGCTCTCTGGGATCACTTCCTCCAAAAAACAACTTACACTTAAGCCCTCGTATCAGAGTCTACTTCCAAGAAAGCCCAACCTATGGCAAATGGTTTAGAGAAGTGAAGCAACTTGCCCCAATTTTCGTAGCGAGAAAGTGGCAGAGTCAGGATTTGAACCCCGGGGTTGTGGGAGCAACACTGATAGTTCCTCCAAACCATGCTGATTATATTGCCTCCAGACTTGCTCACATCTGTCCAAGCAACTGGGATGTCTGGGAATGCCGGAAACTCTGCCGTTTGAGTTTCTGGCTCTGGGTACACTCCTTGAAAAAGAATATCCCCTTTGGGAAGTAGATTAACCTATTAAACTAATATCAACCATTCACCTGTAGTGTGAACTTATTTATCACATCCTTTTCTTCCCCAAGTTCCCTGAACAGAGGAGAAGTTTTAACAGGGAAGAGAAAGGATATGAGTTTGTAGTGAGTGTGGGTCAGGAGCACCAGCCCTCGTACAGCTCGAGGGCCCAGGAGGAGAAAGAAGACCTTCAGAAAGGCAGCTGAGGGAATGATAAAAATTAGCACGTTCTGTTTCTCCATTTAGCTGAGAGCTAGTCCTAGCCTTCTGGGCTGGTGTCCTCGGTCTGGAAGGGTGTGCAGGAATTTCTGAATATCACAAGTTGCATAACTGATCTTGGAATTCGAAGAGGAGAAGATAAGAGAACACAACCTAAGACAAACCATAAAAAAGTTCCTGACAATATGAGCACTAATGAAACTCACCAGCTAATCTCCACCTCCAGCCAGCCTTGTTAGTCAGCCTCACTAGCCCAGTGGCCAGAAGATAAAAAAGATGCAGCCATCCTCTACTTCCCCTCCACCACAGGATTGAAGGGCTGGCCTTTTTCCTGTGATCAAATGCCTCGTAGGCCAGGGCAGCCACCAATGGGTGCCGGCTTAGAGACTGCTCGTCTACACTTACTTCTGCAAAGAGGACAACCTTCTTGCTCTTCCAGGGAAGGTTCTCCCAGACTGCCCCAGCTGCTGCTGCTCATCCCCAAGCATGTCCCAGAAATAAACATATCCCAGGAAATTTGCAGCTGGGGGCAGAGGCCAAGTGGTGATGTGGAGGAGGGGTGGAGGTATGATGTGTGTGGGTGTTTTAGTTAATGTTTGAGTAACAAATACTTCTGTGAGCATTTTTTCTCTGCTGAGCATTAGTGAGAAAAATGTGGGTGCAAGTGTTGGGCTTAAGGCCTCTTGGGAGTGTTCCCCTCAGTGAAGGCCAAAAATCAAGCATCATTTGGAGGATTATTGCAAGGGAAATGGAGCTGGCATTTTCCCTGGTCTTTGCAGAGCCTCAAAACAGGCTCTGCAAATGGCTGAGGGCCTCTGAAGTTGCTCCTGGGGCTGCTGGATAGGAAGTTTAGTAGTTAAACATAGGCTCTGTGGTCAGAGAGACCTGGATTAGAATCCCAGCCTGGCCCCTCAATAGCTGGGTGACTTGCCACTTACAACTATTTACTGCCTATAGAATAAAAATGATAAAACAGCAAGCTCTTACAGAGAACTTATCAAGTGCCAGACGCACTTCTAAGCACTTGACATACATTAACTCATCCAATAATCACAGCTCTATGAAGTTGGTGCTATTGTTATTCTCGTTTTACAGATGAAGAAACCGAGGCACTGAAGAAACCATACCTTGCTCAAGGACACTCGGCTGGTAACATGGTGGGGCCTGGAGATGGTGTCAGGCAATCAGGTGGCAGTGCCCTTGCCCACTCTGCATCTTGGGCCACTGTGAGGAAGAGATGAAATGCAGCCTTAGAAAGGGGTTGGCACAGTGCCTGCCACATGACAAGCTCTCAATAAATGTTAACTTTTATTATTAACAACACATGAAACAGCATGCAACAGACTAGTTGAACTTTCCGCATCATTTTGAGATTCTTAACAATGCCTGACATTTGTTTAGCTCTGTATATAGTTCAAGGGGCTTTCTGAATTATGTCTCCTGTAACCCTCCTTGAAGCCCTGTGAAGGCAGTGGGCAGTTTACAATGGGCTTGAGAAGGTCAGTGACTTGCACAGGGTCCCGAACCAGCTCTCCAGTCATTCCATCCTTCATTAAGTCTGTATTGATATCCCAGAAGCGGAAACACACAACATGTGGGATGAAAAAAAAATCCCAAAGCATCATCAATATGTGACCTTTTAATGTGTTTAACTTGGATTCTATGTACACAAACATTTTGATTCTCAGCTGTACAAACTGTGATACAGCAACAATTTATCAGTTATTTAGATTCTAACTTTTTACAATTGGGATCGGAAGGGACGATAACAAAAGTGGATACTACAGACATAAAATCGCCTGAAAATAAAATAAAATAGGAGATCAAGAGTAAAGCAACAGAACTGACATTTTTACAGCATTTTCCAGTTCATAAATATGTGATCTCATTTCAACCTCATGACAATCCACTACTAGCCATTATTGTGCCATAAAATTTGGGCTTAAAGAGCTACTGTCATAGAGAATACAGGACTATGCCCAGACCTCCTGCCCTGATGGAGTTTTGCCTGTGTACTTTTGTCAGTTACTAAGAGAGTAGTGTTAATGTCTCCCACTACATGTCAGTAACACTCTGGAGCTAGAATGCTTGGTTTCAAATCTCAGCCCTGATACTTTACCAATTCTGTGACTTTGGGTAAGTTACTTAAGCTTTTGGTGCTTCAGAATTCTCACCTAGTAAGTGAGGGTACCTACTGCACGCCACAGTTGTGAGGGGTAAATGAGCTAGCACATGGGAAGTGAGTGGAAAAGTGCTTGGCACAAAGTAACAAAATGCTATCTTCTTATACAAAAATAAACAAAACTATCTCCCTCAAAAATTCTAGAATTGTGTCTCTTCCTGTAGTTCTGTCGATTTTTGCTTTGTAGATGCTTAGGCTAAGTAGTTAGATGCATACAGATTTTGAATTGTCATATATTCTTAGTGACTTGAACCTTTTATTATTACAAGTGTCTTTATTTTTAATAATGCTTATTGCCTTACAGTCTACTTTGTCTGATATGAACATGTTTTCACTGCCTTTTTTTAGTTAGTGTTTGCATGGACTGTCTGTCATTTCCCATTCTTTTCCTTTCAACCTTTCTATATCTGTGTTTTAGATCTATCTCATGTAAGCAGCATATAACTGTTTTTAAATTTAACCTCTTCAAGTTTTTTTTTAAATTGGAGCACTTAGTTTATGTACATTTAATTTTATTGCCTCTATATTCGACTTGAAATTTACTATCTTAGAATTTTTTATTTGTCCTGCTTGATTTATGTTCCTTTTTCTTTCTTTCTTTTGGATAGATCATTTGTAATTATTCTATTTCCTCTCTACTATGTTGAAAGCAATAAACTCATTTGCTATTCTTTAATGTTTCCTTGAGATTCCAGCATGTATGTTTGCTTGATAAAGTGCTAATATTATTATAATTTGTATCCTCCTCTCATACACTGCAGGGGCCTCAGCACATTTACCCTACAGCTGCTACCCTCCTGATTCAAAAACAATTATTTTTGTTTATTCTCTCTATATTTTAAACACCAGGAGTCATTTTTTTTTTGCAGCCAGTCAAAATTTAGATTTATCTATATATTTACCATTTTTCTTGCTTTTCTTGCATGTTCAACTTTCCATAGGGGATCATTTTTCTCCTGCCAGAAGAATATTATTTAGTGTTTCCTTTAGGACTAGAGTTTCTGGTGTCAAATTCTCTCTGTCCTTGTTTGTATGAAAATGCCATTATATCATTTTTATTTTTAAAGGCTATTTTCTCTGGGCATAAAATTCTAGACTGGCATTGTGCTTTCTTTTAGCACATTGAAACTATCATTTCATTGTCTTCCAATTCTTGTTTTGGTTGAGAAGTCCATTTTCAGTTTAATCTTTGCTCCTTTGAATGTAAAGTGTCTTTTTTTCTCTATAGCTACCTTTAAGATTTTTCTTTTTAATTGTGGTTTACAGAAACTTTGCTATGTTGTGGGTTTATTTTTACTTATTCGCCTGAGGCTTCTTTAATCTGTGGATTTAAGCCTTTCATCAATTTAGTACAATTCTCAGTCATTACCTCTTCAGACATTGTGTCCATCTCGTTTTCTCTCTTCTCTGCCACTGGGACTTCAACTAAACGCTTGTCAGAATTTCTGACCAAATCTTATTGTATCTCATCTTCTCCTTGCAATTTTTCAATTTGTTCTTCCTATTGTTCATTCTGGATACATTCTTCTTCTCTGTCTTTCAACTTATTAAGTCTTCCTCAGCTGAATCAAAATCTATTCCTTAGGTTCTTAATTTTGATTATTTAATTTTTTAGTTTAAAATTTTCCATCTGGCTCATTAAAAATTCTCTGTTAAAAATTTAAATCTTGTCTTTTATCTCCTCAAACACAGTAAAAATTACTATTTTAAAGTCTGGGTCTGAGAAAGTGGAGTCCTTATGATTTATTTATATTGTATGTTTTTTCCTCTGACATATATATATGTGTGTGTGTGTGTGTGTGTGTGTGTGTGTGTATATGTATGTATTTATAGTCTTGAGTAATCTAGGTAAATTCTTCCTCTAAAGGGAACTTAGTAAACTGGACAAAATATTTTCCAAAACTCAGTTTGAAAGAATGAGACTATATATGTATAGTCTTGTTCCTCATGTGATTCATTATCTTTGTGCACAGGTCATTGTACCTGAAAACTGTTTGTAAAAAATAAATTGAGAACTTGAATTTTATCTTCCAAAGGTAATCATTTGCTTCTGCTAGGTTCTTGAGACCATTCAGAACACCTTAATCCTGTTAAAAATGTTGTAGGAATTGAGACTTTTTTGGGTACCCAGACATTTAAAGGCTGCGTTACAGTCTAGTGAGGACTGGTGTACTGACAGATCTCTCTCACTCTTAGGGCATAACCCTCTTGGGTTTTAAGGTGTTAAGGATTTACTGTGATCCCCACTGTGGCAGATCCTGAACTACAACTTTTTCTCCTACCCACAAATATTGTAAAAAATGTTTCCCAGTCTCAGTCACATCTTCCAGATTTGCAAATGCCTCCAGGGCAAAAGCAGCCCCAAATGCCAGGCTTACGTCTTTGAGTTTCCTTTCTCTTTCAGATCTCAGTCCAGTAATTCTTTTTACTACCTTAATAGTTTTCTCATTCTTTCAAACTGAGTTGGGGAAAATATTTTGTCCAGTTTTTAAAGTTCCCTTTAGAGGAAGAATTTACCTAGATTACTCAAGCTTCCAAACTTGGAAGTGAAAATCAAAATATGACAATGTCATTTCCTAATGATGGCCTTTAATAATGTCTCATAAAACTCAGCAAGAATTTTCTGGTGAATCTTCTAGAGTTTCTAATTCAAAATCACCTACTGCTGGCATAGTGATTTTATTTGGTCTTATCTAATGACAACTTGAGGACTAGGAGATTCATTCATTCACTTATTCATTACATATTTGTTGGGTGTATGCTATGCCCCAGTCACTGATCTAGGGAGCACGGACACCCTCCCTCTCTCAAAAAGTTTAATGTCTAAACAGAGAGAAGAACAAGTTAAAAGAAAAAAAAAGCTACAACTGAAATGCCATGAGAGATTGAGAGGAAAATTGAGAACTATCGATTGCAATAGGAAGAGGGTAAGAGTGCCAAATACCAGAAGAATTACATCAATTATGATGCTTTGTCTGCAAGCACCAGAAAACTGAACCCAAATGGGCTTAAATAATGAGTGAATGTATTATCCCTGATAAAATAAGAAGTGCAGAGGTAGAGGAACCTCAAACAGTGGTTGTCACAACCCTAGCTCCTCTTCTGCCCTCTCATTGTCCTCGGGCTGGTGCAAGACGGCAGCTAGAGTTCCACTGAAATATATCCATCATGGTGACATCCAGAGGATAAAAGGGAAGCCTCCCAGATGCCCCTGGGACACCTCTCCTCACTTTTCACTGGGCAGAATTGGATTCCATGCCTGTACCAATCATTGGCAAAGGGAATAAAATCTCCTGATGGACTTAGAATAGCCATGATCTGTTTGTGGCTGGGGATGGGGCCATATTACTTTGAGTTGGCTGTAGGAGAGGCTAATTCCTTAACAAAATTTAGGTTCTGTTGGGAAGGAAGAAAGAGGGCACAGAATGGTTTTTGGTCAAGCAGCCAGCAGTGTCCATCTCAAACGGTTGATGGGAGAAGTGGAACATCACCAAAGACCCACCTTCATTCCACAATCCTCTAGGGTCTTTTACATATGCATTCTAACGTATTCTTCAAAAATAACCACGCAAATCAATAATAATGGTCATTGAGTAAGGTTATATATGTTAACTCATTCAGTCCTCATTTTATAATGGCAAAACTCAGTCACAGAGTGTTAAGGCTCTTGTTCAAGGTTACGTGATTGGTGAAGCCAGGATTTAACCTTAGTTAATCTGGTTCCAAAGTTAATGATTTTAACCTCTTTGACCAATTGCCTCTCGTGAGGTATAAGGAGATGAGAAATTTCAGATGAGAAAACTGAGGTTCAGAAATGTGAAGTCCATTAATCTGTTTATCCACCCAATGAAACTTCACTTTAATGTTCCAGGTGCTATGCTACCCCCTAGGAATACATTATTAACAAGACACTGCCTTTGACCTTATGATGCCTATGGACTAGTGGGATGGCAACTATTGGACTACTGTGAGCAATTTGGCACAAAGTGAAGAATGTAAGTTCTGGTATCAGATGCCTGGGTTCAAGTCCCAGCTTCCTGTCTCACTAGCAGTGTGACCTTGGGCAAATTTCTGTTTTAATCACCTCCACTTCACCCCGTTGGTGAGGGGGAGATTACCCCTCTAGGATTATGGGAATGGCTGAACACATGACACCCAACACAAGACAGGTGAGGTCCACAGAAGTTTATTAGTCACTTGTCCTTACAGTCTGGGGGATGAGTCATGCCACACACGGTCACACAGGGGCTGCACTCAGAAACAGAGTGAATAGCAAGGGTTGGGGGAGGCAGGCTTTGTAGTATCAAGAGGGCGAGGTGCCTCCTGGCTCCTGCACGATTGTGTGATTGACTTGTTTGAATAATTCCAAGGGTCGGCAGAGAACTAAAATCCACTATTGAGGGATAAGGAGAAATTCCACCTGACCCACTTGATATGAGTATTTGAAGTAGGAGACCTTATCCAGGGAGCATACTGGGAAGGGGAAGTGGCAATTGGGCCATCTGGGGCCTGTGTGGTTTCACCGCATGTCAAGACAGCACATAATACTGAACCTTAATTTCAGGCCTTATGCTATGGTTTCTTAACTTTGTAGCACCTTTCTTTCTTCATCTGTAACATGGGAACAGTAGCGCCTAAATCATTGGTTGGTTGTGAGTTTTGAATGAGACATTGTGGATTAAGCATTTAAGGCAAAGACTGGCACATGGTGAGTATAGCTGTTACCAAGTGCTAGACCTGGGTGAAACGACTTGGATAAGCTCATATGGCTGGCGAGCAGTGAGCTCAGATTTAAACACACATCTTTAAAAATATATATAGTTTAGATTGAGAGGGCACATGCACAGGTTTGTTACATGGGCATATTGTGTGGTGCTAAGGCTTGGGTTTCTAACGACCTTGTCACCCAAGTAGTGAATCAACCTCCATCTTTTGTTTCCAGGCACTGGGAACTTTCCACAACACTGAACTGAGATCTTGTTCATTGGGAAAGTGCTGGTTTGTTTATCCATCCATCCCTCCCTCTAAACATGAATGCATCTGTTCACTCACTTGTTCACTCATTCAACAGACATTTAATGAGTGCATCCTATGTGAATGGTGCTAGTACTGTGAAGATGGCCTTTTAAAAGCTTACAGTCTGATGGAGGAGACAGCCATGATGTGGGTGCAATACCGTGTGGTGGGCGCTAGACCACAAGAGGTCAGTGCCAAAGACAAACCAAGGGAAGAACCTTTGTATGTGAGATGTGGGTTGTAAAGACTCTGGGAACATACTCCAGAGATACCAGCTGAAATATCTTCTTCCCCCCCCATGACAGTTGTGGACTGACGGCTCCTCTGTTACACACTGAAAAGGATTTCCCACTGGGATCCCTGGCTGACAAGTGACAGACTTTGAAGACTTTCTCTGAGTATGCAGAGGCTCCTTCTGGTTCCTAAATTGTAGCTGCCACTCACGGTGGTATGATCTCAGGCAGGTCCCTTCCCCTATCTGAGCCTCAGCTGCTTCATTTATAGAGTAGTGAGGTGTTGGACTAGGAGGTTCTTTCTAGCTCTACCTAAGTCTATGTTTTTGTTTTTGTTTTTGTTTTTTTCTCTTGGAGACAGAGTCTCGCTCTGTCTCCCAGGCTGGAGTGCAGTGGTGCAATCTTGGCTCACTGCAACCTCCACCTACCGGGTTCAAGTGATTCTCATGCCTCAGCCTCCAGAGTAGCTGGGATTACAGGAATGTGCCACCACGACCAGCCAGTATTTATATTTTTAAAAGAGACAGAGTTTCACCATGTTGGTCAGGTTGGTCTCAAACTCCTGACAACAAGTGATCCACCTGCCTCGGCCTCCCAAAGTGCTGGGATGACAGGCATGAGTCCCCATGCCTGGCCAGTAAGGCTATGTTTTTAAACACCATGTCTCCTGAGACCCTTACTCTGTGGAACCACAGCTGTTCCCTGAATTACGCCCACTTTTCTCCCACTCTACCCGAATATAATCTGGCCTCCACAACATACTTCTCTGAGCAGGGACCAGCCTTTTCAAGAGAATTGCTTCCAGGAAGAAAGCAACAAAAACAACAAGAAAAGGTCATTGCTAGCCCCTTTGTCTATCTTTGAAGGTTGACACATTTCATCCATTTGAGCAGCCCGACTTTTTCCTAAACAGGGTTCCCCTTTAAATTAGACTGTACCATGGCCTGGAGGCTCTATTTTTCAAATTCTATGCCTGGTACTCCTCAGGATTTCAGAAAGGAGAGCCAGCGTTGCAGTTTCCTCCAGGTCCACTTGCCCAAAGAGCTTCCAAGGCTGGACAGAAAGGCAGAAACCCAGCAGCACTCCATGTTTCCCATGCTGGCTCTATAGTAGCCCTGAAGGCAGCTGGGCTGGCAGTGAAGCGAGGACTCAAAGAAATTTGCAGGGAATTTGCCTCCTTCTCCAACTGGCTATGCGGGAGGTATGAAGGAGAGCTTGGCAAGACCTCTCTTGCTCCTGTGTGTCTGTAGTCTGACTGGGGTCAGAGCATCTGAGGGACGGTGTTGCGGGACTCTCCCCTGACCTGTAGTCTCTCTTCTCTCAAACAGTTTATTTTCATCAATGGAAGCAACCAAGTTTGTACAGGGGGGATAACTGGAAGATTTCAACTGTCCAGGCCAAAGAAGGTGGTACACCAAGGGCCAGACCCTTGGAAGTTACAGGGAGGGCTTCCATGCTTGCCCATTGCCCCTGGGGCATCAAGAAGAAAATCACGCAAGCCTGGCACTGCCACTGACAATGGGACATTGGGCTAGTTGCTTCATCACTCTTACATGATCTGGAAGTTCATTTCAGGCCATAAAGTACCATGGACAGGTCAGGATCATGGAATCTGAAATTAGACAGACCTAGTTCGAATCCCAGCACTACTTACCAATAGTGGGACCTTGAATAAGTGAGTTAACCTCTGTTAACTTCAGGATTGGCATGAGAATTAGGAGAGTTACTGCCTGTCAGGAGTGTAGCTCAGGCCTAATGTAAAGTAAGCATTCAGTAAATAAGTTATGAGCTTTCGCGATGATGAAAGTAATGAGCCTGGGTGCTCAGCTGTGTTCAACTTTCTTTGGCTTACTCTTCCTGGGACAGAGATCAAAACACAAGTGCACTGAATGCCAGGAGCCAACAGTGGCTCTTCACTCCCACAGCAGATATTTCCTCCCCAGGCACCCAGGCCAGCAGCCAGACATCAGGTGGCTGCTGCTGAGTGTGAGGCAGGGAATCAGGAGAGGTCAGCTGAAAGCCAGCAAGTGCCAATGGATGGTAAGAGAAGGGACAAGGAGCATTTTCTGGAGTGTACCATAATTGAGAAGAAGCTCATGATTCTACCGCCAACTGGTCTGGCCTTGTCTTCGTGTCGTGTTCCATGTCCTCTTCTTGTGAACCGTAAGTATAAGAGGAAAAGAAGGCATGGAAGGATGGCTGGGGGACACTTGACCCTCCTTGACCATAAACTAGAGACTTCTGGCTATTCTGCCCTCATCAGCCATGGTGAACAACCTTTCAGGTCAGCCATGAGTAGAAATCCTTTCATGAGTAGTAATCTCAGTGGACTTATCTAACTGCTGCCACAGTGTCAGCATTCATGGCTGTGAGTTGCTTTTTTGCTCTGGACCTTGGTCTCCTCTTTTGAGAAGTTATGGAGACTCCTTTTTCCTGCGTTATGGCAGACTAGATGCCATAAATGACCCTACCAAATGAAATAGTGGATAATTCTGTATGGAGTAGAAAAGAATATTTTTAATTGCACTAATGAGCTGGCATAAAGGTAAGGGATCACAGATAAGGGGAAACCAGAAATCCTTGGCTGGAAGTTGGTGCCAAAGCTCTCTTTTGAATTGTGCATTGCTGTCAAAATTTGGGGGATCTAGAGCTCCTGATTTATGAGTTTACAGAAGCAGGGAAAAGAATAGGAAGACCACCCAAGGTAGAAAATCTAATAACAGATCTTCTTGTATAAAGCTAGGACATCCCTCCTGGCCCACCAAAGCTTTATCTTCTGCGTAAGAGTGAATAAGAAAAAAACTCTACAAAGAAGGTAAAGCTTGGAAACTTTTTAAAAAAAATTTATTGTGGATGGAGAGAAAAAAAAAAACATGAAAATTCAAAACTATAGGTTGTCTGTATGTGAGTTTGGAGTCCAGATTAATCCTATCAGCCTGGCTCCAAAACCTCAAATGGAGAATTTAATTTTAAGTGGTCCTAGGATGATAAAAGCAAATATAAATAATCTCTAGGGGAATTAAAACCCAACCCTCAAATAATTCTCACAAGTAAATTTCCAAAGAAAATGAGCAACTCACGATAAAAACAAAATAAAACAAAACACACAAGAAAATAAGGCACCAAAGAGGAGAGTCAGAAGAAACAACAAACGGCTGAAACAGATCTGTGAAGACTTCATATGCTGGACTTACCAGATTGAAAAACTGTTTAAATAAATTAAAAAGTATCTTAAAAATGTGAGCAAGAAACAAGCAGGTTTGAAACAGAATCAAGTAGATCCAGAATTTTAAAAGTATAATAACTGAAATAAAAAACCCAGTGGAATTGGTTAATGAGCAAATTAAACCCTGAAGAGAGAGGCTGGAGAGGAAATATGTGAATTGAAAAACAGCTTTAAAAAATAGCCAGATATACTATAACAAAACAAAGAGCTAAACTGGGGTAATAGACAATATTGTAAAGAGATGCAATAATGAAAGGATACACAATATGAAAGGTTGCAAATTGTGACATCAATAACATAGAATGTGTGTGGAGGAGAACTAAAAGTGTAGTTTTTGTATGTGATTGAAGTTAAGTTGTTTTCAGTTTGAAGCAGATTGTAATATGTTTTGTGTCTAAGGTGTGATATGTAAGCTTTACGGTAATCACAAGGAAAAAATGTCTAGTAGATACACAAAAGATAAAAAGAAAAGAATCAAGCATACCATTACCAAAAAACTATTAAATCACAAAGGAAGACAATAAGAGAGGATCAAAGGCTCTACAAAATCGTCAGGAAACCCTTAACAAGATAGCAAGAATATGTCCTTACCTGTTAATAATTAAATGTAAATGGATTAAATTCTCCAATTAAAAGACACAAAGTTGCTGAATGAATGTAAAAAAACAAGGTTCAACAATTTGTTGCCTGCAAGAGATTCATTTTAGCTTTAAAGACATGGATAAGCTAAATGTGAAAAGATGAAAAAAAGATGTTGCATGTAATGTTAAACAAAAGAGAACAGTGATGGCTACACTTAGATAAGACAAAATAAGACTTTAAGTCAAAAAATGCCACAAGAGACAAAGGAATTCATTATATAATGATAAATGGATCAATTCAACAGGAAGCTATCACAACTATTAATATGTATGGGCCCAAATATATAAAATGAACATTGACAGATCTGAAGAAAGAAATACACAGCAACACAATAGTGGTAGGAGGCTTTAACCACATTATCTATAGTGGATAGATAATTCTGACAGAAAACTAATAAGTAAAGAGGAAAACTGAACAACTCTATACACCAAATGGACCTAAGAGACATACACTGAACTTTCTACCCAGTAGCAGAATACATATTCTTCTCAAGTGCATATAGAAAGTTCTCCAGGAAAGATTACACATTAGGTCGTAAAACAGCTCTTAACAAATTCAAAAAGATTAAAATCATTCCAAGCATCTTCTCTGACCACAGTGAAATGAAACTAGAAATCATTGACAGTAAGAAAATGGGAAAATTCACAAACATGTGGAAACTAAATAACAAATTATTGAACAACGATTGGGTGCAAGAGAAAAATCAAAAAAGAATTTAAAAAATATTTTGAAACAAATGAAACAAAAATACAACATACCAAAACCTATGAGATACAGCAAAAACAGTACTAAGAGGGAAGTTTAGCAACAAATGCCTATATTTGAAAAGTAGGAAGATCTCAATAAACAACCTAATTTGCATATCAAGAAACTAGGAAAAGAAGAAAAAAAACTCAAAGTAGAAAAAAGAAAATAATAAATATTATAACAGAAATAAATCAAATAGAGAATAAAAAATAAAATTAAAATTAACAAAACTAGGAGTTGGTTATTTGAGAAAATAAAATGGACAAACCCTTAGTTAGACTAACTAAAAAAAGGGAGGATTCAAATACATAACATCAGAAATATAAGAGGAGACATTACAATAGATATTTAAGAAGTAAAAAAGATTATAAGGGAATGTTATGAACAAGTACACACCAACAAATCGCATAATCTAGAAGAAAGGATAAATTCCTAAAAATGTACAACATGCCAAAACTGAATCAAGAAGAAACAGAAAGCCTGAACAGACCAATAACAAAGAAAAAGATTAAATCAGTGATCAAAAACCTCCCAAAAAAGAAAGGTCCAGGATTAGATGGCTTCACATGTAAATTTTACTGAACATTCAAAGAATTAATACCAATTCTTCTTAAACTCTTCCAAAAATAGAAGAGAGAATACTTCCAAACTCATTTATGAGTTTAACATCAACCCAATTCCAAAGCCAGGCAATGATAGCACAAGAAAGGAAAACTACAGGTCAATATCCCTGATGAACACAGATGCAAAATCCTCACTAAAATACCAATGAACTGAATTTAACAGCACATTAAAAGGATTATACACCATGAACAAGTGGGATTTATCCTTGGGATGCATGGATGGTTCAGCATATGCAAATGAATCAATGTGATATACCACATTAACAAAATTAAAGAAAAATATATGAACATCTCAAGAGGTGCAGAAAAAGCATTTGACAAAGTTCAACATCCACGCATGATTAAAGTTCTCAACAAAATAAATAGAGAAGGCCATTTACCTCACAATAAAGGCCATATAGCAAATACCCACAGCTAACATTATAAACCATGGGGGAAAACTGAATGCTTTCCCTCCAAAATCTGGTACAAGGTAAGAATGCCCATTCTCACCATTTCTACTAAATGTAGTACTGGAGCAATGAGACAAGAAGAATAAATAATAAACAATCAAATCTGAATGAGAGAAAAAATAAAATTATCTCTTGTTTGCAGATGACATGATCTTATATGTAGAAAATCCTAAAGACTCAAGAACGACAACAACAACGAATCTGTTAGAACTAATAAAAAATTCAGTAAAGTTGCAGGACACCAAATCAACATGCAAAAATCAGTTGTGTTTCTATACAAGCAATAAACTCTCTGAAAAGAAAATTAGGAAAGCAATCTCATTAAAAGAGCCACAAAAAGAATAATAATGCTTAGGGATTTTTAGTTAGACCTAACAAATGAGGTGAAAGACTTGTACACTGAAATTTATAAAACATTGATGAAGGAAATTAAAGAAGATACAGATAAATGGAGAGACATTCTGTGTTCTTGGACTGAAAGGATTAATATTATTTAAATGTCCAAACTACCCAAAGTGGTGTACATTCAATGCAACCACTATCAAAATCTCAGTGGTATTCTTTACAGACATAGAAAAAAAATACTAAAATTCATATGCAATTACAGAAGACCCTGAATAGCCAAAACAAAACTGGAGACATCACACTGCCAAATTTCAAACTATATTATAAAGCTACAGTAATTGAAACTATATTGTACTGGCATAAAAACAGACATATAAACCAAAAAGATAAAGAAACCAAAAATAACCCTTGTATCTACAGTCAGCTGATCTTTAATAAGGGTACCAAGAACAGACAATGAGGAAAGGATAGTCTCTTTCTTTCCCTAAATGGTGATGAGAAAACTGTCTATCCATAAGCAGAAGAATGAAATTGAATCTTTATCTCATACCATATACCAAAATCAACTCAAAACAGATTAAAGACTTCAATGTAAGACTTGAAACTATTAAATTACTGAAAAAAAAAAAAAAACATAGGGGAAAATCTTCTTGACATTGGTCTGGGCAGTACTTTTTTGGAACATTACACCAAAAGCATAGACAACAAAAACAGAAATAGACAAGTGATATTGTATCAAACTAAAACTCTTCTGCACAGCAAAAGAGACAATCAACAGAGTGAAAAGGCAATCTATGCAATGTGAGAAAATACCTGCTAAGTATTTATCTGATAAGGGGTTCATATCCAAAATATGTAAGGAACTCGAACGACTCATTAACAACAACAACAGAAAACATTAAAATATGGGCTAAGGATCTGAGTAGACATTTCTCAAAAGAAGAAGATACAAATAGACAACACGTACATGGAGAGGTGCTCAACATTACTAATCATCAGAGGAATCCAAATCAAAACCACAGAGACATACCTGTTAGAATGGCTGTTATCAGAAAGACAAGAGATAACAAGTGTTGGTGAAGATGTGGAGAAAAGGGAGCACTTGTACACTGTTGGTGGGAATGTAAATTGGTACAGCCATTCTGTATGGAAGCTCTGCAAACAATTAAAAATATAACTACTGTATGATCCATCAATCCCATTCTGGGTATACATCAAAAGAAAATGAAGTAAGTACCTTGAAGAGTTCTCTACACCCTCATGTTCATGACAGCATTATTCAAAATAGTCACAACCTGTGTCTATCAATGGACAAATGGGTGAAGAAAATGTTGTGTGTGTGTGTGTGTGTGTGTGTGTGTGTGTGTGTGTGTGTGTGTGAGAAATGGAATTATTCAGTCTTAGAAAAGAAGGAAATCCTGCCATTTGCAACAACATAGATGAGCCTGGAGGACATTATACTAACTGAAATAAGCCACAACAGAAAAACAGATACTGAATGATCTCACAGGTGACACCTAAATAAGTCAAACTCATACATGCAGCAAATAGAATGGTGGCTGCCAGTGGCTAGCAGGTGAAGGAAATGGGAGGTGTTTGTCAAAAAGTACAAAGGTTCAGTTATGCTGGATGAATAAATTCTGAAGATCACTAGCACAGCATGGTGACTATAGTTAGTGTTAATAATACTATACTATATACTTGAAATTTGCTAAGAAATTTGATGTTAAGTGTTCTTATCGCACACACACATTCAAAAACTGTGACTATGTCGGCGGATGGATATGTTAGCCTGATTGTGGTAATCATTTCACAGTGCGTGTGTATATGAAAAAGTCATGTTATACACTTTGAGAACATATAATTTTTTGTCCAGTATACCTCAAGAAAGCTGAAAACCCCATAAAACAAAAATAGAATCAGTATAATTTATAATATTACCAAATGAAAATAAAAAATAATATGATCATCTTAATAGATTCAGAAAGTACATTTGACAAAATTCAATATCTATTTATGATAAAATATCATATCAAACCAGAAATAGCAGAGAACATCATTACATTGTTAAAAAGTATCTTTTAAAAACCTTTACTGCAAACCTCATGCTTAGAAATAAATATTGTATACTTTCCCCCTGGGATTAGTAAGATGAGGAAGGCTGCTATCTCATCTGCTCAACATAGTACTGAAGGTCCTACCAAGTGCAATAAAGCAAGAAAAAGAAATAAAAGGCACAAGAATTGGAAAGAAAGAAAGAAAGTTGTGTTCACAGAAGTCATGAATGTAGAGCCAGAAAATCTGAAAAGAATGTACAAACTGTTGAAATTAATAAGTGAACTCAGCTAGGCCATTGTATACAAAGTTAATAATTAGAAATCTATTTTCTTTCTATAGCCCAGAAACAAAGAGAAAATGGCACTTTAAAACGATACAGTTTACATTAATATCAAGAACCACCAGCTACTTAGAAATAAGTTTCACAAAATATGTGCAAGATCTATTCTGAAAACTACATGATATTATTGAGAAAAAGTTTAAAAGTCCTAAATGAAGGGAAATATGCCATGTTTATGGATTGAAAATGGAAAGATTCATTATTGCAAAAATGTCAATTTTTCCAAATTAATCTAGAAATTCAATATAATTCCAATCAATCAAAATCAGTGTGTATATATATGTTTGGTGAACATAAGCAACTTGCTTCTAAAATTCATTTACAAATTCAAAATATCTAAAATATTTAAAACTATCTCTAAGAACTAAACTGGAGGACTTTCACTACCAGATAACAAGTTATAAAGCTGCAGTAGTTACAGCAGTGTGGTAGATATACAAACAGACCAATGGAACAGATAAGAGAGCCCATGAACAGATTCATGCATATTCTGTTACCCGTTATGATAAAGGCCACACTATAGTGTAGCGTGAGAAGGGATTGTCATTTCAATAAGTGGTGCTAGTTTGATTGATTGTCTACGTGTAAGAAAATGTATTTGGCTCACTACTTTAAACACGCACAAAGACAAATCCAGAAGGACTGCAGATCTACATGTGAAAGGCAAAACAATTAAAAAATTAGAGGAAAATATTACAGAACACTTTTATGGTCTTGAAGTAGGCAATGATTTTTTAAACAGGGCATAAATCATAAATGAAAAAAATGATAAATCAAACCATATAAAAATTAGAACTTCTGTTTATCAAAAGACACCATCAGGAGAGTGGAAATGTAACCCACAAAGTGGGTTATCCAACAAATTACTCGTATCCAGACTACATAAAGAACATCTACAAATCACTAAGAAAAAACAAACATCTCAATTAATAAATGGGTAAAGTACATGATGAGCCAGGCACTTCAAGAACAAGTACCCAAATCACTAATAAAAATATGAAAAGGTGCTCAACTTAATTAGTCATCAGAGAAGTGCAAGTTAAAACCACAATGAGAATAAATTTGAATCCTTATTTCACACATACACAAAATTTAAGTTGAAGTGTATCATAGACCTAAATGTAAGAGCTAGAACTGTGTAACTCAGAAGAAAACATGGACATAAATCTTTGTGACCTTGGATCAATCAGGTATTTCTTAGGTGTGACACCAAAAGCACAAATGATAAAACAGATTGTTAAGTTGGAATTTAACAAGATTGAAATCCTTGAGATTCCAAGGACATCAAGAAAGTAAAACACAGTCCACAGAATGGGAGAAAATTTTTCAAATTATAAATTTGATAAGGGACTTGTATCCAGAGTACTTAACAAAACGATCACAACTCAACTGTCATAATAAAGACATATAACCTAATGTCTTGAATGGGTTAAAGATCTGAATAGCATTTCTCCAAAGAAGATATACAAATAACTAACAAGCACAGAGAAAGTGTTCAACGTTGCTAGTCATTAGGGAAATGCCAACCAAAATGAGCTATCCCTTCACATCCACTAGAATAATGATGAAAATAGATAATAGCAAATATTGGCAAGAATATGGAGAAATTGGAATTCTCATACATTGCTGCTGGGAAAATGAAAATGGTGCAGGAACTGTGCAAAACAGTTTGACAATTCCTGGTGGGTTTACCGTATGATCTAGCAATTCTATTCACAGAAACTATTCAATAAAAATGAAAACATACATCCCCACAAAAACTTGTACATGTATGTTCATAGCAGAATTATTCATAATAGCCAAAAGTGGAAAAAACACAAATGTCCATCAGCTGATGAATGGATAAATTAAGCACAGCACATCCATACGATGGAGTATTATTTGGCAATACAAAGGAATGAAGTACTGACATACTATATATATGTGTGTGTGTGTGTGTGTGTGTGTGTGTGTGTGTGAAAGAAACCAGTCATAAAGGACTACATATTTTATAATTCCATTTATATGAAATATCCAGGATAGGCAAAATCCATGGAGACAGAAGTAGGTTAGTGAAGCCTAGGGCTGATATAGGAGGAGGAGCAAACAGAGGAGGAATGAGGAGTGGTTGCTAACGGGTACAAGATTTCTTTTTGATTTGGGGGATGATGAAAATGTTCTAAAATTAGATTATGGTGATGGCTGCAAGACTCTATAAATATGCTAAAAATCACTGGATTGTACACTTGAAATGGGTGAAATTCATTGTATGTAAAGTATATCTCAATAAAGCAGTTTAAACACATACACACAAGAGATACAGCTTCATCCCTGCTGGAATATTGAAATGAAAACGACAGAAAATATCGGTTGATGGCAAGGATGAAAGGTATCCAGAGCTCTCTTGCATTGCTGGCGGGAATGTCAACTGGTACAGCCACTCTGGAAAACTCTTGGGCAGTGCAGCGTCTCCTAGAGTTGAACACATAGGCAATTCCACTCCAGAATATATTCCTGAAAGATATGGACTAGAATGTTTTTAACCATACTACTTATAATAATCCCAAGCTAGAAACTACTAAGTACTTATTAACAGAAGAATGGATAAATACATTGTAGCATTTTCACACAATGTAATACTGTGTTGAAATGAGAGTCTGCAATAACACATAACAATAGGAGACAATCTCACAAATATCTGTGTTGAAATGAGAGTCTGCAATAACACATAACAATAGGAGACAATCTCACAAATATCATGATGAGTAAAGAAGTCAGGTCTCAAAGAGTATATACTATGTAATTTCATTTAAATGAAGTTCACAAATGGGTGGAATGAATTGATACTTGCTTGGGTGAGAATGAGTTGGGTTAGTGCTTACCCCCGGAGGCCAGTGACTGGCAAAGGGCATGAAGGTCTTATGAGATGCTATTGATGGTCTATTTCTTAATCTGAGTGCTATATAAATGGGTGCATTCAGTTTGTAACAATTCAGTGGGCTCTTATGATGTATGTATTTTACTAATGTATATCAATTTAAAACTTTAAAAATTACCAAATATGAAAATAGCAAAAAAAAAAATCTAGGAATAATCTAACAGAAATGGGCTAGCCCTTTATTAACAAAATTGTGAAACGTTGTAGAAAGACATTAAAGAAGACCTAAATAAGTGAAGAGATAGACCATGTTCTTGGATAGGAAGACACCGTATCATCATAATGTCAGTTCTCCCTAAGTTGGTATGTAAATTTAATGTAATTCCAATTAAAATCTCAACAGTATTTTACTTTCTTTAACAAGCTGATTATCAGATTTATATGGCGGAGCAAAAAGATCAAGAATAGCCAACACATTCTGATTTTAAAAAGAACCATCAAACCAGTGGTGAATTTACCAGGCCAGGTATCAGGATTTACCATAATGATATGGTAATTAAGGCAGTGTGATATTAGCATAGAAATGAAATGAAAAAGAGAGCCCAGAAATAAAGCCTCACATATGAAGAAGCTTGATATATGACAGACCAGATGCTGCAGACCTGCAGTGCTAAGACAATTGGTTGTCCATATGGAAAAAAAGGGAAATTAGATTCCTACCTTATACAATACACAAAAATCAATTCCAGATGGAATAAAGGCTTAAATACAAAAGGAAAAAACTATAAAACTATTGGAAATTATATAAGAGAATATATTTATGACCTCAGGGTAGGAAGTGACTCCTTAAGTAAAGCACAATAAATACAAATCATAAAGACAAAGATTGATCAATTTAACTATTTTAAAATTAAGAATTTTGTCCCTCAGGAGACTCCATAAAAAGAATAAAAAGGCAAGCCACAGACTAGGAGAAGAGAATTGAAACACATAAAACTAACAATAGATTGAGTAGCATCTAGAATATATAAATAAGAATCAATAAGAAAATGACAATTTAAAAAGGCAAAAGACATAAACAGATTTTATAGAAGAGGAAACAAATGACTTATAAGTGTAGGAAAAGAGGGTCAACTTCATTAGTAATGAGGGAAATGCAAATGAAAGACACAAGATACAAAATTACACCCTAATGAGACAGGCAGAAATTAAAAAGTCTGACAACACCAAGTATTGGTGAGGATATGGAGGCATGGAACTCTCTTCCACTGCCAAAGGGAGTATAAATTGATGAAACTATTTGGAAAGTAATTTAACACTACCTAGTAGAGTTGAACATGCAAAAACCCTATGACTTGAATTCCACTTCTAGATAAAGGCTGTTTTGCACATGTGCACCAGGGACCACTTTAAAGAGTGTTCATAGCAGAACTGTTACTAGCCCTCAAATAAAAACAACTCAAATGTCCATCAGCTGTAAAATAACTAAATTCCAGCATGTTCAAACAAGAGAATACTATACAGAGACAAAGTGAACAAACTACAGCTGTGTAAAAACACATATTAATGTCAAACAATGCTGGGTGAAAGCAGTAAGTCACAGAATAATTCATACAGCACCATTTAATTTATTTCCATTTTTTTAAAAAAGTACCCATTTTAATGTATACTTTCATGATTTTTGACAAACACAGTCATGTAACTATTATCACAAATTAGTGTTTCATTATTCAATGCTGATATCTGTTGCAACACAGATGATCCCTGAAAAATTATGATCCCTGAAAAATTATGCTAAGTAAAGGAAGCCAATCACAAAACACCACATATCATCTGATTCTGCTTATATGAACCATCCTGAGTAGGCAGATCTATAGCAATGGAAAGCCAGATTAGTGGTTGCCGGGAGATATGGGGATAGGGGAATGAGGAGTGACTGCTGATGAGGACAGAGATTTTTTGGGAGGTGATAAAAATGGTCCACAGTTAGATAGTGGTGATGGTTGCACACTGTGGGGATATACTAAGCACCCCTGAATTGTTAATTGTAAAAGGGTAAATTTTATGAAATGTGAATTATACCTCAATCATAATAAAAAGTACGTATCAAGTGGGAAAACTTATTTAATTCCTTATTTATTTATGAGATAGGGTCTTTCTCTGTCACCCAGGTGGGAGTGCAGTGGCGTGATCAGGGCTCACTGGAGGCTCAGTCTCCTGGACTCAAGCGATCCTCCTACCTCGGCCTCCACAGTAGCTGGGACTACAGGTGCACACCACCATGTCCGGCTACTTTTAAAATTTTTTATTGTAGAGATAGTAGTCTCACTATGTTGCCCAGGCTGGTCTTGAGCTCCTGGCCTCCAGCAATCCTCCTGTCTTGGCCTTCCAAAGTGCTGGGATTATAGGCGTGAGCCACAGTGCCCTGCTGGTAAAACTATTTTTAAAAGTAAAGACTGGTTAACTAAGAATCAAGATATGGTTGCCTCTGGTGTGTAGAGGCTGGAAGTTACTACAGGGAATGGTAGCGGGGACAGTTCTAATACATTTGCAATGTTTCTTTTCTTAGTTCAGGGAGTGTGTACATGGTGACATTATGACTCCACACACCATATGCCTGTCTCTGTGCACTCCCGTTAGGTATGATGTATATTATAATAAATAATTACTATAAAATGAGGGAGTTGGATTAGAATGACCTCCCAGAGTCCTCTGCCCATATGGTCTCCTGCTCTGGGGAAGTGACAGAGGAGTGGAAGCAGTTTTTAAGCACAAATGCAGTGGTGCTCCACACTGGGGAGCTACAATGCGCCCATTGTTGGTGTGGACATTCCAACAGAAAGGAGCCCTGCCAGGCTGACCTCAGGGGTCTCTGGGGACTGCTCTGGGGACTGCTGGCTGGCCCTCCCCGGAAGTCCTCAAGGGGGCTGTCAGCACGTGGTCTCTCAGCCAGGCACACTCAGACACCTGTGGCCCCCACCCAGAGCTTACACCTAGGTGTGGGTGAGGGTATTCTTGTGAATAAAGTGTGTGAATCTGATGGATAAACCTAAATACTGCATTACCGACCTGCAAGGACAACTCAGCACTCAAGTTGGGGTGCTCACAATCTCTCCCGGAAGGGGGACTGATTCGGGGCCAGTATCACCGGCAGGAAGTGGTTTCGTGTGTTCAAGTGGAGCAGGGCACATCCCTGTCACACCTGGGTGGCCTTGCATGAGGCTGGAATCTTCATGGTCATTGATAAAATTTCCTGCCTCTCTCTCCTCAACAGGCATGACATGTCCTTCATTCAACCAACAAATGTTTACCAAGTGCTACCGTGAAGAAGGTTCCATCCTGGGCAGTGGGGACACAGCATTGAACAGAAGAAAGCTTAAAGTCAAACCATGAAGGTGAGATATAACCAATAAACAGCTAAAAATAAAGTAACACATTGTGATAAATGCAAGGGAAACTCATCTGTTCAATGCGCCAACCAATCCTAGACCCTAGAGGAGTGCCTGGCATAGGCATGGCCAGTAGTAAATGAATGACGAGAGACTGCATGAAGTGGATTTGTTACGTGAAAGACAATGTGGCCAGTCCACAGGCAAGGGCTGCCTCTCCTCTGCCCTCCTGGGCACTGCCAGTGTTGATCTGGGCACATCATCTTCCTCCACTCTTCTGTGATCAGCCAGCCCCTCCCCCATCTGACCTACACATTCCTTCTTTGGACCTTTTCATCAGGACGTAACTCAGTTTTGCTGATGTGGGGACCAATCTGTCTCTGAAGGTCACTTTGCTTATTACTGCCCTGGTCTAATTTCCCAGGGGAGCATTCCCCTGAGGCTACTGGCATTGACAACACTTATTTGGCTATCACGGTGCAACCATGGGAATCATTAGAGTAGCCTAATGAAGAGATGGTGACCACACCCCATACATAAGTATGTATCCACTGAGGAGCAGTAATGCACCTAGGATTTAAATGACGTGATCTCTTAGCACAGCACTTAGAATGTACTAAGTCTCAATAAATGTTAGCTATAATATTATTATTATTATCATGGTTCAGAAAAGGGAGAGAGGGCTGGAGAACCTGGAACAAGCTTCATGGAGCAGGCAGAATGACTCCCTTAAAAGCAGAGTAAAAATTAGATAGGTGGAAAGGATGGCAGAAGTGGGGGAAATCAAGGCAGGGGCCAGGGAGGAGTGGGTGAAGGTGGTGGCTGGTTGGTGAGGAGCCCTCCAGGCCAGAGCATAAAATTGGAGCTGGGGAGATGAGGGATGAGGACAGATAGGTGAAGGGACCTGATGGGGTGAGGATGGGCTTTGAACCTGCATATAAAAAGCTCTTTGCACCCCAGCAGAGACCAGGATTCCCCGCAACCTGCTGAAGGCCTTGAAAGTCTCATCCCTCAAGTCCTGAGATCACCCGGCCACCTATGATGAATATATGAGGCAGTTGCCATTTTGGAAAGAACATCATATGGAGAATAAGGAAGACTCAGGGTCTCATCCTAGCTTTGCCTCTAACTGGACAAGTGACACCATGCTGATTCCTGTCTTCTACAGACCTCGGTTTCCTTATCTGTAAGATGGGGAGAGGGCAAGTACCTGATCTTTGAAGTTCCTGATCTCCACAAAAACAAAAAACAAACCAAAGTACCCACCCAACTCTAACCTTGCTACTCCTGTTTCAAAGCTTTTGCGGGGACAAAGCTTCAGGTATTTTATTTGGTTGGGGTTCATGGAGAGGTTGCTACGAGCTGACCCTGTCTTTTTAGGTCTGAAAATTAACAAGGCAACTGTTGTCTCTGGTTCTGAATTTGAGAACTAATATATATTTTTTAAAACCTCTTTAAATGCAAATTGGCTCCAGACTAGCCCACAGGCAGCTATGGGGTGGTGGAGGAAACCTTGGTCTTGGGATCAGTGGATGGGGATAGAGTGCTGGCTCAGCCACTCACCATCCACTAGATCTTAATCAAGACACTTAACTTCCATGACCTCAGCTTTCTCATCCCTACAATAGTGTGGGAGGTCAGATGGACTGTGACCATGAGCGTGTGTGATGGAAGTTAGTCATTATAGTCTTATCTTGTTTTTGTTCAAAGTGTTGAAATTTGGCCATCACAAGTCTTGTGAGCCAGGGTGGATACTATCATCTCCATTTCCAGGCTGGGAAACTGAGGCTCAGAAAGGGGAAGTGAATTTTCTAAAGTACCACAGCAATGGCAGAGCTAGGATTATAAAGCCACTTTTTGTCTCCTCTGCACCATGACAATACTCCTAAAACCCTGCATTTTCACAACCACCATGCAGGAGATTTTGAATTCTCCATTCTTGTCTTACAGACACAGGTGAGGCCAGGCTAGTTTCTGCAGTGCTAAGTGGACGGAGTATTCCCTGACATCTGTGCTGCTGGGGCAACCTGGCAGGGCCTCCGTGGGAGCCGATCTCCAGTCTGGTGCATGAGCAAGAGCTCCTCCCTCAATCAGAGATGACCATGGCCCAGGAAGGCAAGGCAGGGCCATGTGGCTGTTGACCACAATCACCGGCAGGCCTCTGATTCCAGTAGCTGTCCCGGATGCTGCAACCCAGGCCTGTAATTTCTAGGCTGGGTCTGGACCAAGAGCAACCCCACTGCTGAATCAGTCACTCAATCAGTCCTATCTTATTATTTCTTGGCTCCCTGGTGGTGCAGCTTTGCTTCTGGGAAGCAGTGCTCAGGAGTCTGCCTTCTGCCTAGCATTTCTGGGGTCTCCTCACTGTCTCCTGTCCTGCTCCCCAGAGCTCTCTTGCCTGGAAGAATCCATGCCCCTCACTCCCTACCCTTCCGCCAGCCTCTCTCTGGCCTCCCTCATCAATTGCAAACCTTTCTGGTTCCATCCCACCGGCTGAATCATGCATTTCTTCTCCCCAGAGGGCCCCAGCTGGGGTTTCTGCCAGACAATCTGACAATCTATGCAGATAACTGCAGGGCACTTTCCCACAAAAAAATGGGAAAATGGCCCAGAAATTAGAGAACTTGCCTCTCTTCTTCACCCTCCTCCAGTCCCCCACCGTTTCACAAAATGCCTGAGCTAAGCGAAAGAGGAGATGGTCTTAGGAGGACAACACAGGGACTTTGTACCACCTTCAGGTGCCTACTTCTTTCTTAGGTGGGCCAATAAACTGACCATCCCTTCCTGGGCCCCAGTGCTCTGCAGAAGAGCACTAGCTGGTGAGGAAAGACCTGGTGTCCTAAAAGACCTTGGCATCTTCCACCATCATCTCGATGGTGATGGCACTGGAGCATATAATCACTGCCCGGCAGGACTCACCACGTCTCCACTAGTCCCCCTTTATCTCTATCCCACACTGAAGCCAGAGTTTGTGTCCCGAAATGTAAATCTGTTTTGACTTGTCTGGTCCCCCCATTAAAATCCATCAATGGCTCCCTACTGCTCTTGAGGAATTGTCTCTGTTAGGATTCCAAGGCTCTATCTTGCCTGCTCACTTAACCCCAGCTTCTTGTGGGCCATTTGCCACCCCCATGGCTGCTCAGGCCCCACCAGCCTTCAGCCAGTTCTCCAGGGCCACACTCCTTCCCATTGCAGGGCCCTTGTTCATTTTGTTCTCTCTGCCCAGAGCACTCTTCCCCATCTGCTATCTGAGCAACACCTGCTCAACCTCACAACTTGGTCTCTGGGTCTCCAAGCCCAGTTCAATCCCAGGCCCTCAGGCTGTGTTCCCCTCATAGCACCACAAAACCCCTTATCACAGCACAGTCATGGTGCAATTGCATGTTTGTCTGTGTGGTTGATTGTCTGTCTCCTTCATGAGAGCAGGGAGCTTGTCTGCTTTTGCTCATTCCCATATTCCCAGTGCCTAGTACCCTGTGTGGCCTGGGACAAGTGCCCAATTAAGATATGCAGTGTGGGAGAAGGAAATGCTGAATATGCCTGGTGCCAAACTCCTGTGGTCCAAGAGCTCCCAGCAGAGGTCACATGATGTGCCCAGAGGAAGACACAGCAGAGTTGAGAGCTGTGGCTGGTTCAGTCCCATTGCAAGTATGCAAAAGACATGTGTGTGCATCCTCAGGAAGTGTGTGTGCATCCTCATATGTGTGTTCACATCCAGTGTACGTATGTGTAGGCATCATCCACGGCCTAAACTCCTGGCAGGCCCAAACTCTACTGCATACCTGACAGAGGCTCACCAGCCTTTCACTGGACATTTTCCAGTGACCAGGGAAGCTACTTCATAGGGAGGTAGTATTTTGAAATATAGACCCTGAGGTCAAATGGGCCTGGGCTGAAATCCCAGCTTTAGCGCTGAGCATACTGTTTAAATATTTGGGGCCCCAGTCAGGCACGATGGCTCACACCTATAGTCCCAGCACTTTAGGAGACTGAGGTGGGAGGATCACTTGAGCCCACGAGACTGAGATCAGCCTGGGTAACATAACCTGGGTAACACATGGGGGTGTGTGTGTGTGTGTGTGTGTGTGTGTGTGTGTGTGTGTGTATTTATTTATATTTGGAGCTTCAGTGTTCTTTCTTGAGAAAGAGGGATAATGATTTCTACCTTAGAGGATGATAGTGAAAACTAAATGTAATACTGCATTTAATGTACTTAGCACCATGTGTGGCACACAATAACAGCTCAATTGCTAGTGGCTATTAGCATTGCTAAAACCAATATTTGGTTTTTCTTCTATGAGCAGTCTTTGATTTTTGTCTCAGGTCCAACTTGATCGGCAATCAAGACTACAATGTCCCTCAAAAGCCCAAAACATTGGTGAAAACCCTAAAGCTTAATGAAGATTTTGAGGTGAGATGAAAGCCAGGTAGTAATGTCATATACAACATAACAATAGAGGTCCCCAGACATCTTTCTTATCCTGTTTGCTCTCCCCAAGTTTCTCCTACCTTGATACCTCAGTGATACACTTCCCCCACCACCTTCCCCCATACAGCTCTTTACTACTCTGTCTGGCAGTTCAGCTCCGGCCCAAATTTGCATTCACCACTAAGGAAAAATGCCACAGTTTTTCAGATCTCCCTTCCAACAGTGATTTAACAATGGTGATCACATTTTGTTATGGAAGATTTCTTTTTGGGCATTTATTCCATTCTTAAGCCCAACTGCTGGTCATTATTCTCCTTTCTAGCCCTGCGAATGCTATCTCAAAGAAGAAATGATGGCAAATACAATTTTCGCCAATCTTCAAGCAAATCCTTTAACCCAGTATATTGCAGGGTGAGTCTGTGATAAAATTCTTTCTTATGTGGAGCCGAAATCTGTTTCCCTGTAACTCATACCATGGGTAAATGCCTATGAAGTCCATATTCTCCTTCACAAAACAAATCCTTAAAAACTCACATCCATTTCCTTTAAAAAGCCTTCTTCAGTTTATTCTGGAATTTGTTCGTGGCTGTGTGACTGTCTGTCCTTTCAGTTTTCATAATGTCCTTTTTTCAGCTGTGGCTCCTGAGAATACCTGATGCTTGATTTATCAACCAACTCCCCTTAGCCTCCTTCATGACAGGTCATATCTTTCCTGAATTTTCATTTGCTATTATAAACTCTAAGATATAGTATTTCAAATTGAGATGGGAGATTGCTACTTGCTTCTAAGTTGGATAGAGAGATTATTAAAATGCAGATTCTGGGCTTCATCCCAGATCTAGGAAGGCCAAGCCTCTGGCTACAGAGCATAGGAGTAAACAAACTCTCCAGGAATTATGATACCCGGTCAAAATTGCAAACCAAAGCTCTAAGGAAAGCACAGATATACCTGGTAAAATGGGGACTCCTTGCACATTCTATTGTTCTTTCTCCCCAAGTGGATTTGGCTAAAGAAGGATGAAATTATTGATAGAGTTTGTGGTGAGAGGCAGTTTTCTTTGTTTTTTGTTTTTTGGCTTTGGTGAGTTGTTTAACAAGTAACAAAATGTTCCTTTCCTGGGGCTTTAATAACATTATTTCTGGAGCTACTGAGATTTCCAAAAATGCTCCAGAAGCTGATAAATTGAGCTAATTCCAAACCCGCTGGACAGTTGCTCAACCATGCTATGCATTTGTTGGTGTTCAATAATAGTTCCTGAGCACCTACTTTATGCCAGGCACTCGGGATACTTCAGTGAGCAAAACAGACATACATCCTGCCCTCATGGAGCTTACTTGCTAGTAGAAAAGGAATAATCCCATAAGGGCAAAGAGGAAGAAAAGAGACATCAGCAGATGAGTGATGTTCATTATTTTGGTAAAATAAGATGCAATGAGGCCGGGTGCAGTGGCTCACACCTGTAATCCCAGCACTTTGGGAGGCTGAGGCAGGTGGAACACCTGAGGTCAGGAGCTCGAGACCAGCCTGGCAAACATGGAGAAACCCCGTCTCTAGTAAAAGTAGAAAAAAAATTAGCTAGGCATGGTGGCAGGCACCTATAATCCCAGCTACGCAGGAGGCTGAAGCAGAAGAATCGCTTGAACCCAGGAGGCAGAGGTTACAGTGAGCCAAGATTGCGCCATCGTACTCCAGCCTGGGCGACAAGAGCAAGACTCCATCAAAAAAAAGAAAAAAAAAAAAAAAAAAAAAAAAAAAAGAAAAAAAAAAAGATGCGGCCAGGCACGGTGGTTCACGCCTGTTATCCCAGCACTTTGGGAGGCCAAGGCGGGTAGATCACGAGGTTAGGAGCTTGAGACCAGCCTGACCAACATGGTGAAACCCTGTCTCCTCTAAAAATACAAAAATTAGCCAGGCCTGGTGGTACGTGCCTGTAATCCCAGCTACTCAGGAGGCTGAGGCAGGAGAGTCTCTTGAACCCTGGAGGCAGAGGTTGCAGTAAGCTGAGATTGTGCCACTGCACTCTAGCCTGGGTGACAGAGTGAGACTCCATCTCAAAAAACAAAAAACAAACAAACAAACAAAACATGCAATGAGATGCAGGGGTAAGGAATAACAGAGAGGGATGACCCGTGAGGAGGTCATAAAGGAGAAATTCTAGGGTAGAGGAGGGATGGGGGGAGTGGAAGACTCTGAAGGTGATTAGGGACTGTGCTGAGGAGAAGCTGAATCTTACGTGAGACTAGAGGGGACAAGGACCCCTACAGTAGACTGGTGGCCTACCCAGGCTGTTAGTAGCTGCAGCTGGGGTACGCGAATAAAGAGAGAGAAGTGAATGCCAAGGTGAGGAAGGGGCACCTGATATTTAGGAAAGTGAGCTAAAAAGCTAGATTTCCAGGGACATGGAATTTCTGTGTGGGTCCAGGCAACTTAGACAGGGCTGGGGAACCTCCAGGCAGATAATTTATAGGTCTGGGTCAACCTTATGGCATTCCAGGTCTACTGAACATGGTGCGTGGGTCCTTCTCTGGGCAACTGTGGTATAATAAAGTGGAGAACATGGCTCCAGAGCTCACAGGAGGTTCCAAGTGAAGCCTGGCTTCTGAACACCTTACAGGGAAAGAAGTGGCACACACACACTCACACAGGAGGACACACACACTCAGGCATATTCACACACAGTCACATACACTCTCATGTACACAAGGTCACCCTCCTTCCTTTGTATTACTGAGATTCCTAAGGGTGGGTTGGAGGGAAGGCAGGGTGACAAATACTGCTGGCAGGCTGGTTTGGGACATCTGAAATACAGAAGTGAAAGGAGGAAGGAGTATTTGCAGCTTTCTGACATGTGAGCAGAGCCATGACAATCTCATTCCAGTCCAGCTGTCTACTTCTCCTGGTCTGCAATTGAACATTTCACAGTGGATTAGTAATAATAGAATCAACAAAGGAAAGAGCTCTTCAAGTAGCACTGAATTGGCATTTAGTCCTCCTGAAAAGTGGAAAACACATTTTTGAGGCCAGATTTTTCATAGCCGGGAAGTCATTTTAACCAAAGCAACAAGTCTAGTGACGTGTCACTTTTGACAATAAAATTTTGTATTTATTCTATTTCTGCAGTATAATCTTTTCATCTTTGGATAAATATTTATCTTGTACGGGCTCTGTACCAGACCCTGTTCTGGATGCTAAGGATACAGCGGGGGTAAAGATGAGCCCAGCCCTCCTGGAGCTTACCCTCAGTGCAAGGTCAGGCCTGAGAGCAGAGAGGCTTTGCGTGCACAGCAGGGCTGGGACCTTGTACTGGGGCCCTGTGGACTTTCTAGTTGTGCGGCCTCCCAGGTGGTAATCCAGGAGATGCTACAGCGCCTGGCATCTGTCATCATTTGCAGAGAACAAGCCTGCGGCTGTGTGGGACTCAGGGAGGCCCCAGGACGGTGAGCGGTACAGCAGAGATCTGAATCCAGCACTGTCTGCTCCCAGTCGCTGGGCCATGCTCTTTCTTTTGCCCACCCCTCTCCCCAGGAAAGAGCCAGCAGATCAGGTTCTCCCTGCTCCTCACACTGTGAAGACGGAAGCGAGAGAGAGCTACTTTGCATGTGGCTGGCTTCAGAAGTCAGAACAGGCTGGGGAGGTTCCTAAGGTGAGTGCTAAAGTCCCAGTTCAACTTCCTTCATTATCATACGGCCTCCAAGTCTCCCTGCCCTGGGTTTTTCTGGTCAACCACCTCCATTCAACAAATGCGCTGATGCCAGCTGTGTGCTGGGCACCACGAATCCGGGAGTAGATGAACCGATGTATCCAGGGTGCATGGAACAGCACACTGATGGTTTAATGGAGTAAGAGCAGAAGCCAGAGGAGGCCTAAGGTCGGGGGACACTTAATTCTGACAGGCAAGTGTGCCCAGACTTAAACTGATGCCTTCTTCTCTTAAGGAAGCTCCCACAGGGAAGGGATTAGCCCCATCATGTCCATTGCACCTCACTTCCCAGCACAGAACCTGGCACGTGGAGATGCTCACCAAATATTCGGGTGAATGACTCAAAAAAGCAAGGCTGGGGTCATTGAACCTGGCTTCTCTCATGCTCTCAGTGACACGACCAAGCTGTAGTTTGTTTGCCCTCCTTCAGGTGCCCCAGAGAGACACAGCAACCACCACCAATGCCATCCCTTAAGGTCTTGTTATTAGTGACCTCAGAGGAGCAGAACTGGGCTACTCACAAGCCCTGGTTCCAGAGGTGACTGGCAGCAAAGCTAATGAGGCTTCAGTTTCAGAGCCCCCCTCTTGTGTGGGTTCTGCAAGGCCGAGGCATCCTCTGCTGAGCATGCAGGAGGAAGCAGTGGTCCAGCCACGCAGGGCATCTGTAGCCTCTGCCCTGGTAATGCCAGCACCACCCCACATCCACAGGACTCCCTGATACTCCCCCAGGGGATGTCACTGAATGTGTGGGTTCTGCTTTTAAAGCCACAGGAAGGACTCTGAAGGAGACACAGTTATGACCCAGGCTTCACATTAAATCAAGTTTAACCTAAAGCTGTCTCCTTACATATTTTAGGTTCAACCTAAAGTTTTTTTTGTACATCATGAACTATAACAAGTGGAGGTGTAACCAGACCATTGCCTGTGCCAGTCACAGCGTTTAGGCTAATTAAATGTAGCCAACTGTTTGAACCATGTTCAAATAAGGCAAACACCTGAGCTGTAACCAATTCAGCTATTTCTTTATCTCATTTCTGTTTTCTGTATGTCACTTTCCCTTTTCTCCCCATAAATCTTCTTCCACCATGTGACTGCACCGGAGCCTCTGAGCCTACTCTGGCTCAGGAGGCTGGTTGATTCATGACTCAGTAATTGCTCAGTTAAACTCCTTTAAATTTAATTTGGCTGAAGTTTTTCTTTTATCAACGGTCACCTGGCTCCAAGGGTTACCAGTCCAGCAGGTGCAGATGACGGTGGTCCTAGGCATAAAGCACCAGCTGAGCAAGAGACTGCAGGGGACATTTCAGGTGTGACATTATTAGTAACAGGTCATGGAGCTGCTTTCTCCAAACTACCATCATGAAACACAGTTTGAAAACCCACGCCAGAGGGAAGGCCTAATTATCTTTTTCTTTTCTTTAGAAGAATAATTTTATAAAATCATTATTACTTGAAAAGGTGATCACAGAGTTTGCCGTCAGAAATGCTAACATATAGGAAAAAAATGTATCCGTATCACAGAGGTGTGTAAGGCTGTCTATTACTATTAATAAAAAATGTTATTCTTCTGGATTTTGTGATGATTGTGTTATTTGTCATATTTCAGAAATGCGTAATTTCTCATTCTTAATAATAATCACTTTGATACCTGATTTTGTATTTACAAAAAATACAAAAATTAGCCAGGCGTGGTGGCACACATTCCTGTAGTCCCAGCTACTCGGTTGACTGAGGTGGGAGGATCACTTGAGCCTGGCAGGTTGAGGCTGCAGTGAGTCATGATCAGGCCGCTGCCCTCAGGCTGGGTGAGGAAGTGAGACCCTGTCTTAAAACATAAAAATAAATAAACAATTTGCCAGTCCACTGTCTTGTAAATTTGAACAAATTTGTAACTTGTATATTTTTTTTCTTAGAAGGTCTCATCTGCCCTAAATAGTCCAAGCTGCAGGATTGAGATCTACACAACCTGGGTATGTGTGTATGGTTCATGGCATGGCATATGCTTATCATGGCTGTATCCATGGCCTATCTTTTCATTTATGTATGTGTCACCTTTGAACCTACCACCAACAGCAAGAAATAGAACACTGCTCACTGGCTTTTCCCATCCCATCTTCCTGCCTCCTCCTGTTGAGATCATCATTATCCTGAATCTCGTATTCATCATGGCTTTACCTTAAAAATATGGTTACCATTATACATGTATACACACACACGTACACACAAATATACATACATATATGTGTGTGTACATGCAAAACAATTTACCACTACACTTCTGAGGAGTAAATTGTTTAATTTGTTTTTTTATCTTTATAATCTTTATAAAAATAGTATTGTGCTGTCTGTAATCTTCTCTCACTTAGGCTTTTTATTCAATAGTTTACTGGTAAAATTCACCTATATTATTGTGTAGCTATAGTTCACCAGTTTTGACTGTGGTAAAAGATTCTACCACAATTTGTTGATTCAATCACCATTTGATGGGCAGTACTGGGCCTTTTTTTTTTTTTTTTTTAAAGTTTTTGCTATTATAACATTGCTTTGAAAATTCTTGTATGTGTCTTCTGGTTTTGGGTATAAAACTAGGAGTAGAAACGTTGGGTTCTGAAGGGTATGTGACTGTTCAAATTTATAAGACAGTGGACTGGCAAATTGTTTCTTTATTTTTTTTATTTTTTATTTTTATTTTCTCACCCAGGCTGGAGTGCAGTGTCATGATCATGGCTCACTGCAGCCTCAACTTGCCAGGCTCCAGTGATCCTCCTACTTCAGTCTCCCGAGCAGCTGGGACTACAGGAATGCGCCACCATGCCTGGCTAGTTTTTGTATTTTTTGTAAAGACAGCCTATGTTGCCCAGGCTGTTCTCAAACTCCTGGGCTCAGGCAGTCCTCTCACCTCAGCCTCCCAAAGTGCTGGGATTACAGTCATGAGCCATCACACCTGGCCACAAACTATCTCTTGGAGTGGATGTGCTATTTTATACTCTCCAGGGCAATCTGTGAGAGTGAGTACTACTCCACTGTGAAAAAGGGCTGGGGGAAGACCTCTATGAACTGATATGGAATTAATTCCAGAAAATGTTTTTAAGTGACAATAATTTAGGTGCAAAAGGGTATATACAGTGGGCTACCTGTTGAGTAAGAAATGGAGAAATAGCAAAACATACCCATGTCTGCTTGGCTTTATAAAAAAAGACAGAGCAAAGATGAACCAGAAAACAATGAAGCCGGTTACTTACAAGTGTGGGGGGATGGGGCGGGAGGAATGTGGGAGACAGTGACACCTCTCTGAGTATACCTTTTTGTATAGTTTTGACTTTTGGAAGCATGTAAATTTTTGTATATTCAAGAAAATTAAATAAAATTTAAAAGAACTTAAAGGGGGAAGGTTTTTTCCCCTTCCCATTCTTTTTAACACACTAAGCTCAACCTATTTAAATGAACTCAGCTGTATTTCAGAAAAGTACCATAACCACACAGAAGGGAAAAAAGAAAAAATGAATCCAAGAAGCTTATGAATACAGTACTTGACTATATAACTTCAGACTTGGGTCGGATGCAGCAGGGGTCGGAAGCGCAGCTTGTTTTGGTGTAGTGCTATAGGTGAAGCAATTCTGAAGGCAAGAAAGAATGGGCATAAATTGGAGTTGGAGGTATCAGTGTAAACTCATGATTTTTAGAATATGTCTATGTATGTGTACATGTATAGGAATATGTACATGTAATGTGTATTTGTACAGATGTGTGTGTGTATACATATATGTGTGTGTGTGTGTGTATATATATATATGATTGTGTGTTTATGTTTCCTAGCTCTGTTTACTAAAAGGACCTAGAATCAAAGACACCCTGGTAGTGGTGAGCACACCCAACGCCCAGATCTTGGTCTCTACTATTATTTCCCAATGAAAGAAACCAGAACTGCTTGAAGAAATGACTGATTCTAGGGCTGGGTCAGGATAGGTGCAAGATAAGCCTGAAACATCTTAGTATGCCAGAAAGGAAGGACTGGCTCAAAAAATGATGGCAGCATGTCACAGGGACACAAGAACCAACTGGAAGGGATTTCCACTGGTCAAATCTAGGATAATTTGAACACTCAAATCATTTGGAATAACAGTGAATTATAAATTACTGAAAAGGTAGAAGTGTTAGAGTCTATAGCCATGATAAATAGATAAATAGGTAAATACAAACAAATAGACACATATGGGAGAGGAGGGAGGGCTATCACCAAGAATGTAGAATGCTGCATGCCCCTGGCAAATGTGGAGGCAAATGCATCAGTAAACATTGGAAGAGGCAAGTTTCAGCAATTGATGCAAACACTTGTGTATAGTTCAGTGATGAGTAAGATATTTTCATAGTCTAACAGTGTCTCTCTATGTGTTGGTTGATAATTGCAAGGAAAAAATAACTTTTTTTTTTTTGAGATGGAGTTTCACTCTTGTCTCTCAGGCTAGAGAGCAATGGTGCTATCCCGCCTCCCAGGTTCAAGCGATTCTCCTGCCTCAGCCTCCCGAGTAGCTGGGATTACAGGCATCCACCACCATGCCCAGCTAATTTTTGTATTTTTAGTCATGACGGGAGTTCACCATGTTGGCCAGGATGGTCTTGAACTCCTGACCTCAAATGATCCACCCACCTCAGCCTCCCAAAGTGCTGGGATTACAGCCGTGAGCCACTTCACCCAGCCTGAAAAAAATAACTTTTCAGTGGAGAAATTATATGACACCTAAATCAGGTGATCAAAATTCATATCCTCAATAAGGGGCAGGTGACATCATGTGTCTCCAAATGTTTCCGGATCTAACGTTACTTATGTAACATTCCAGCCAGAAATGCGTAACTTGAATCTACTCAAGAGGAAACAATAGACAAGCCCTTCTGCTCCTCCTCCTCCTCATTCTTAGTCTTCTTCCTCCTCCTTCTCCCTCTTCTCCTCTTCCTCAACTTCTTCCTCATCCTCTTCTTCCTCCTCCTTTTCTTATTCTCTTCCTTCTCCTTCTGTTTCTCCTACCCTCTCGCCATCTCTGTGTCTCTTACTATACATTTTTCTACTTTATTTCTTTTTTAAAGAATGGACTTTGTCTTTGTTGATCTCTAGGTTATTCATTTTCTAGTTTGTGAATTTTCACTTTTATTTTTATTAACTCCTTCCTTCTAGTCTCTTTCAGTTTATTCTTTTGTTGTTTTTCCCACTTCTTGCACTGGACACTCAGCTCTAATTTTCAGCTCCTGGATTCAAAAGTAAATCTGTAATAGAAATTTAAAAATCCTTCAAAGTGAATGATTATATATTTATATATATGTATAAAATTTTAAATTATATGTAAAAATTAAATTCATAATTTAAAAAACTTCCAAGAAGAAATCTCCAGGGCAGATGGTTTTACTGGAGAATTCTACCAAAACTTTAAGGAAGAATTAGCACCAATTCTTCCCAATTGTTGATATAGACAAGATTATTTGAAAATTTATATAGAAAGGTAAAGGAACTAGAATAGCTAAAACAATTTTGAAAAAGTAAATGGGGAGAAATCAGCCTGTCCAAGTTCAAAAACCTTACACCATAGCTACAGTAATCAAGGTTGTGTAGTATTGTTGGAAGGATAAGCACATAGATCAATAAAACAGAATAGAGAACTCAGAAGTAGACCCACACAAATAGATACAACTGATTTTTGACAAAGGTACAAAAATTCAATAGAGAAAGACTTGCCTTTTCAACAAATGATGCTGGGGTGATTCAATATCTATAGGCCAAAAAAAAAAAAAAATGAACCTTGATATAAACCTCACACATTATATAAAAATTACAGACTGAAATGCAAAGCATAAAATTATAAAACTTGTAGAAAAGAATCACAGGGGGGAATCTTCATGATCTAGGGCTAAAAAAAGTATCCCTAGGTTTGACACTAAAACCATGATCCATAAAAAGGAAAATGTATAATTTGTGCTGACATAGTTTGGATGTCCCCTCCTGATTTCATGTTGAGATGTCCTCCCCAGTGTTAGAGGTGGGGCCTGGTTGGGGGTGTTTGGGTCGTGGGAGTAGATCGTTCATGGCTTGGTGCTGTCCTCACCACAGCGAGTGAGTTCTTACAAGATCTGGTCATGTGAGACTGTGTGGCACCTCCTCCCTCCTTGCTCCTGGTTTCTCCATATGAAGTGCCTGCTCCTACTTCACCTTCCACCATGAGGAAAAGCTTCCTGGACCCTCCCTGGAAGCAGACGCCAGCATCATGCTTCCTGTATAGCCTGCAGAACCGTGAGACAAGTAAACCTCTTTTCTTACAAATTATCCATTCTCAGATTTTTTATAACAACGTCAGAACGGCCTAATACAAAGACCTCATCAAAATTAAAAACTTTTACTCTGAAAAATACCCTGCTAAGTGGATGAAAAACTACAGACTGGGAGAAAATACTTGCAAACCACACAACTGACAAAGGACTAGTATCTGAAATAAAGTCCTCAAAACTCAACAGTAAAATATGCAAACAATCCAATTAGGAAAAGGGCAAAAATGTGCACAGACATTTCACCAAAGAGGACATACAGATGGCAAAGAGGCACATCATCATTAGCCATTAAGCTAACGCAGCTAAAACTACAATGAGATATCACTACTCAACTTTCAGAATGGCTAACCTAAAAAGTGTTAGTGCTGAGACTGGATCATGCATACAAACCTGGTGAGAATGAAAAAAAACTGTACAGCCATTCTGAAAAACAGTTTGACAGTTTCTTTAAAAATTAAGCATGCAACTACATATGACCCAGCAATTGCACTTCTGGGCATTTATCCCAGAGAAATGAAGATTTATCTTCACATGAAAACTATACATGAGTGTTTACAGCAGTTTTATGTGTAATAACCCCAAACTGGAAACAATCCAGATGTCCTTTAACAGGTGAATGAATAGTTAAACAAACTGTGGTACATCCAGATCATGGGACACTATTCAGCAAGAAAAGGGAATGAACTATTGATACATGCAGCAACTAGCTGAATACCCAGAGAATTATGCTGAGTGAAAAAAAGTCAATCCCAAAAGGTTAGAGACCATATGATTCCATTTATATAACACTCTTTAAATGACAAAATTATAGAAATGGAGAACGTAAGATTCTCTAGTGGTTTCCAGGGGTTAAGGAAGAGGCAGGGATAGGAAAGAAGTGGGTGTGACTGTAAAAGAGTATCATGTGAGATCCTTGTGGTGGGAAACATCTTGACTATACCAATGCCAATTTCCTGGCTGTGATAGTAAGCTATAGTTACCAACAGGGGAAACTGAGTAAAGGATACCTGGGATCTCCCAGTATTGTTTCTTAGAATTGCATATGAATCTACAATTAGTCTATAAGTCTTGCAGTTTTCTGGGGATGGAGAGAAAGAGAGTGTTGGTCAAATTTAGTTGAAAGGTTAATGGTATCCTATAGATTTACTGGATGTCATGGCGGCTGATGTTGACCATAAGATGCCCCTGGTACTGGCAAGGTGCTGTGGATCACAGCTGTGGTATAATGAAACCAACCCTCAGCATCAAGACAGAGCACCTGGTTTCAAATTTCAACTTTATCACTTACTAATTCCTTGGTCTTTAGTAAGTCACTTCTAACTCAGTGCCTTGGTCTTCCCTATTCCTCTCCTCCACTCCCTGTGATTCAGACGGGGCTGACCTGTCTTCGCTGGCCAGGTATGGGCATAAGGCTGTTTTCTGACCATTCAGGGCCTCATCAATCTAGCCAGAATGACTGATTCTTGTATCAGGCTGCGATCAAGGCAAGATTAATTAGAGTCTTCCTCAAACTGCCTCCTCCTCTTTTCCTTCCTCCCCAAGAGCCATAAGAAAGGGCTCCTTCTTTTTCTCTGGAACCACAGACCCTAAGAATTACAAGGAACTCCCTAGAATCTTCCTCCTCAGCAACCTGGAAGAAGCAGTAACTTGACATTGTTAGAGTTCCTAACTATCCTCAAGGCAAAGGCCTATCCTCTATCCAGAGGCCTCAAGGCAAATACTGAAACAATAGCCTTTTTTACTTATGCTAATTTGAAAGAGGTTTCTGTCACTGGCACTTGAAAAAGTCATGATTATTACTTCCTTTAACCACGTTGAGTCTGTTGTGTTATCTCTAAAATAAGTGTAATAATAATAACAACAACAATTTCATTGGATTGTTGTACTTAATAGATCATACACATAAATCTGTGATCCTTTCCCCATTGCTAACTGCTTGATTAACCTGGGTAGAGTCATAGAGATGATTAGAAAAGAATAGGTTAAAAGGTCATACCTGGAGGGGATGTTAAAGGTCATCTAGATCACCCATTCAATATTCTCTTGAGTTTTGTGTTTTACAAAGGGGATAATAACAAATTGTGTGGTGCGGGGTACATAGTGTGGTTGGAGGGATCAAATGGCTTGATGAATATCAAAGCATTTTGCACAAAATGTAAGAAAATAGTTATTATCTTTCAAGGAGCTTGCAGTCTGGCAACAGAGATAAGGAATATTTCAAGAATCTTCTAGACAGGATTATAGTGTGCTTAAGAATAACCTGAGGAATGGGCAGGGTGATCAAAATGCAGATCTTCTTTTTACAAACACCCTGGTCATTCTGGTGCTGTACTCTGAGAATTGCTGCATGAGTGACCAGAGAAGAGGGTGAGAGCCCACGGAAAGGGAGGACTTGGACCCTTGCTGCCACCATCACTGAAAGGCCAAGCTACGATGGCCTGGCCACCAGGAAAGTGCAGAAAGGGCAACTGGTCTGGAGTCAAGATGGATGCCTGGAGGACAGGCGACATAGGAGGTCTCCTCCAGGAGTAGACCTGGAGACAGCATTCAGGTGCCAGGCCCCAGGGTGTGCTGCCATGGAGGACTGCTAAGGAATTGGGTGAGACAGGATCAGCTAGGGGAAGAAACCAAGTAAGGGTTCCATGGCAGGTGAAATCCCACGCTCAGCCTGGTCCCAGGGGGAGCTCTGAGATGGCAGGCATTGGCTATGGAGGTTGGCTGGATGGGGATCAATCCTTCCTATGTCCAGGTCTCCCTGTGGTGAGGCTGTTCCAGTGTCCAAGAACATTGCTCTGAAGGTCACAGTTGCTGCCATTAGCAGTAAAGCTCCAAAAAGCCAGAGGGTGAGATCTGAGAGAGTCTGGGCGGGAATCGACCGTATCCACTAATGGGGTTGGATAGAACCTTGAGACTGGGTGTATTTTCAGGAAGGAGGAGGACGACATTTCAGAACCCTGGACTGAAAGCACTGTGGGATGGATTCACAGCTGCCCGAGCTGCCACTCTTGTGTTCTTATTTCTCATATTCCTAGCAAAACACAGATAAAAATCCAGAGAACGTTGGAATGTCACCCACCTTCCCACAACCCTCCCTCGGCCCCCCACCGCACACGAAAATGAAATATTTTTAGCTGTGCTCATTTGCTGTCTGTCTTTCCAGACAGAGTTGCATAAGAAGGGGCCGTTTTCCTCTCCACAGGATTGCAGGGGGACGGGTAAGCTGCACACGCGGATGGTAAAGCCATTTACACTCGAAGAGGCAGCCAGTGTGGCTCGAAGGAGTTGGCAGGTCCCAAACCTCATAAAGGGAAAACCTGAGGAGTGCCAGGGAGGCGAGGTGACTTCATACGGGGGATGATTTACTGCGAGGAATAACACACGAGCCCTCCCACTGCTCCTGCCTTTTTGGAATTTTGAAATCACAAAATGTTACAGCTGAGAGGACTTTTAAGAGCAGAGCATCTGGCCCAAACTGGTCATTACAAAGATGAGAAAACCGAGGCCTTAGCGTGGGGCAGAGAAAGGGACTAATATTTGTAAAGCGGAGGTACCACTAGGCCGGGGCACTGTGCTGGGCACCTCTCCCAGATTGTTCCATTCCCCATGTGGTTCCATGTCAGCCCCACTGTGGGGCGGGATTACGAATGTCTTGTTTTCATAAACAAAGATACAAACTCAGAGGCCTAACAGAGCTTTCCCTGAGTCACACAGCTAAGCGGGGAGCTGAGATGAGAAGCCTTGTTTGTTTTTCTCAATCTTCAGAGTGAGTTGGAGATCAACTGTCTAGCCAGCCGGAAAAGAGCCTGTGCCTGCAACCTGCACTGACGTGTCAGTGCCACAAGGGCGGGGCAATATCTCTTTTGTTCGTTGCTCTATTCCAGTGCTTAGAATGGAGGCTGATACATAGTAGATGCCCAATAAACATCTGTTGCATGAATGAAGAAGCAAGCAAGCAAGCAAGCATTTATTATGCTCCACCTCCATGCAGCGACTTATCTCCGTGGAAGATGAAATAGTCCTGGTCCTTGGGGTGCGCTCACTTGAGTTGATTGGACAGGTTGTACATATGGCAAATGCTGGAAAATGGTCCCAGGTGACACAGGCACGCATACGAGTCAGGGGTTGTCCAGCTGGGCCTGGGTTCAGGGCAGCTTTGAGGGGGTGTATTTCACCACTGCTCCACCTCCTCCATTCCCACTGTACTCTGGCAGAAAGGAATCTTGGTCTTCCCAGTCAGGGTCTTGACCTGAAACGTGCTTCTGATTCTCCATGTCCAGATCCCACCAGCCTTCACACTTAGCTTCAGTGCCATCTCCCACAGGAATCCTTCCCTGATTCCTTCCGCTGGCAGGGATTTCTTCCATGTTTGAGTTCCCATAACACTCGACCAGTACCTCTCTTGTGACACAGACCTTATCTTCTTTACTGACCCTAGGGTGGGTATCTGGTTCACCACAGTAGTCCCAAACGCCTAACAGAGAACCTTGACAAACTGGTGCTCCCCAAATGTATGAGTTGAGTGAGTAAACAGAGGAAAGGATGGAGAGGTGGGTACCAGACAGACCGGGTTGCCTGGTGCTTTTTGGAGTGGGTGGTTGTCTTCACGATAGAATTGGAAGAACACAAAAGCCCACTCCCCTGATCAAATACCACCCCCCCTCAAGTGGTGCTAACCCCTTGCACTTACTATTAGCCATTTACTGCTTTGAGTTGAGGTAGGGGTAGAGAACCTCTGTCCCCCTGGCTAAATGAAGCCTTGCCTTAATTTCAACTCATGCATGGAGCAAGAAGCAACAAGCACATTCTTATTTGGTGCTTATAGTTGCAAAAAAGGTGACATGACTATAAACACCTTGGTATAATGGCCTGGAAAAGTGATTTTCAAATTGTGTTCTGAGCCACCCCTGTTTATAGAGTTCCATAAACAGCTTGCTTCTATCTCCCTAATTGGTTTTACATTTTTCCCATTCAATTTGTTTGAAGAAATTTTACAGTAAGAAGTTTATAGATTCCCAAGATGGAAACATCCCACCCTGTGTCCCCTTCTGCCTGGCTTTCTCTATGTATCGTGGACCCCCAGCCACCCTGGGAGCCTGGACCTGTGTAGGTAGTGAGACAGCCAGGTGGGAAGGGGCCCCCAAAGAAACTCCAGCACTGGGGTGGAGCCTCAGGAAGTCTGCACCGTTTGCAGCAGGGAGGAGCCTGGCCTCTCCTTTTCCTGTGTGGAATCTGGGATCCAAGCTGCCTGCAGGAAGCTCTCCAGCAAGGGGCTCTGATCTAGTGACAGTCCCTGTTTCCCCCTTTTCTTCCTTTTCACCCAATAAAACCCCGTCTTACTCAACATTCAAATTGTCTGAGAGCCTGAATTTTCATGACCATGGGACAAAGAACCCCGTCTTTAGCTGAACTAAGGAAAAATCCTGCAACAGTAGCATTCAGGAGATAACCTCAAACTTCACGTTTCCCTCTCACCAGATTGCAGGCTTCCGGAGGACAGGAGCTGACCTTATGCATCGCATGTGCTCCAGCACTGGGCACACTGCCTGGCACTCAGGAGCTGTTGGGTGTTTCTTCTTTAGTTTTTATTTTTTACACAAAAGGGGGAAATGGAATGGATGAATGAGATGGTTTGAGGTATTGGCGCATCTGGTGAAATCGTTGCTAGACATTTGACAGATGTATCTGGAACACTGTGGAGAAATGGCTGTGGGAATTTGGAAAACCAAGTCAATAGAGGGACGTGGGGGACCAGGAGAAAGCCATTCAGTCTAATGTTGGCCCAGCACGAGACCAAGCGCAGGCCCCTAGAGAGGCCGATCTCCGTTTCTTGCCTCCTGAGTGTCCTGGTGCACATGCATGGGGACACATTGGCCTTCACGTTCCAGTCTGTCCATACCCCTCCAGAAAGCACCCACCTCTTGGTCTCCTTTAGGGCCCAGGAGTATGTGCCCTCCTTAGAATGGGTGAAGTGGGCCTGTGGACATTTGACCAGAGAATTAGGGAGTCCCAGGAACTGGAAGTGTGGCTAGAGGGGAGGTGTGGGAGCCCCAGGTAGGGACATCCCTTTGGGCCTGGGAGCACCTCAATCTCTCTAGAGAGATGCAGTCAGAGGAGGGCCAGCATAGGGCCAGTGCAGGAATCCTGAGGGCCAGGTCTAACGGGTCAATGCCAGCGGGGAAGAAAGGGTTAAATGCCCCAGGAAATAAGCACGGTCACTATTTGATCCATCCAGAACCATTTCTACACAGGTGTAGTAATGGAAATAACGCTTACTGATTTAATTAAAATGTGTGCTTTTGGAAATACGGGAATAAAGGAAATGGGAGAGTCACAGGTAAAGTGTTAAATCCCAGACTACCAGGACAGGAGGTTAAGAGATTCTGTAAAAACAAGCAATTCAAGTAATAACATTGTAAACACATACATATTTATTTTTAAAAACTTAGAAATCAAAACCAGAAGAAAGAGCTAAAAGAATTGAAAGTTGGTGCCATTAGGGACAGGAACCAAGAGTGGGGGGCAGGAGATGACAGTTTTTCATGAATTTTTGTAAAAGAGAAGATATCAGCCAGGCATGGTGGCTTATGACTAGTCTCAGCTACTCAGGAGGCTGAAGTGGGAGGATCAATTGAGCCCAGGAGTTTGAGGCTCCCGTGAGCTATGATTACTCCACTGCACTCTAGCCACAGACTGAGACCCCAGCTCTAAAACCAATTAAAATAGAAAAAAAAAAAGAAGAAGAAGAAGAAAATATCCATGTATATCTTTATGTAGAAGTTTGGTACTCACTATTTGTTACAGCTATATTCTGGTTATCTTTTGTTGTAAAACAAATTACAAAATGTAGTGGCTTCAACATTGCCTTTTAATTATATCTCATTGTTCTGTGGGCCAAGAAATTCAGGCAGAGTTCAAATCAGCAGTTCTGTGTTCGTGAACTTGGCGGAGGTTACTTAGTAGCAGTCAGCTGGGTGATGGGCTATCAGTGGGTCTAGGATGGCCTCATTCACATACGCGTCTGGCACCTTGGCAGGGTGAGTTGGCAGACTGGGCTTAGTTTGGACTGTTGGTCTGAGCATATATACGTGCCCTTTCCAGTACTGGAAGTCTCAAGGACCTTCGATATAGGAAGGACTTCTTCTATCATGGCTCAGGGCTCCCAGAGACAGTAAGGGCCAGGTGAAATTCTCAAAGTTTCTTATGGCTTAGCCTCAGAAGCCCCAGTCCATCACTTTACCATCTTCTGCTCAAGCAGGTACCTAAAGCCAGGCCAGCTTCAAAGGGAGAGGAATTTGACTCAGAGCAGTAGCAAAGAAATGGTGGTATCTTTAATTTCCACATCTACCTTGCTCCTTCTAAGGATTTGAGTAGTTCACATTATTTTTAAGTAATAAAATAATTTAAAATGTTTTTACTATATTGGGAATTTAGAAAACGTGTTTTGGCCCCTGCATACCTTTTTGTCTGTTCTTGTTTATGCCACTGATTAAGACCTGCTATACAGTGATGAATAAATGTGGCAATGCAACCATGCTGGTCTCATTCTTGATTTCAGAGGGAAAGTGTTCCACATGGTACTCCAAGGATCACGTCTGCGGTAGGATTTTTGTAGGTACTTTTTTATCAGCTTAATAAAGTTCATTTCTGGCCAGGTGTGATGGCTCATGCCTATAATCTCAGCACTTTGGGAGGCCAAGGTGGAAGGATTGCTTGAGCCTAGAAGTTCAAGACCAGCCTGGACAACATAGAGAAACCCCATCTCTAAAATTTTTTTTAAATTAGCCAGGCATGGTGGCACACTCCTGTGGTCCCAGCTTCTAGGAAGGCTGAGGCAGGAGGATCACTTGAGCCCAGGAAATCAAGGCTGCAGTGAGCTCTGATTATATCACTGCACTGTAGCCTGGGCAATAAAGCAAGACTTTGAATAAAAGAAGAATGAAAGAAAGAGAGAGAGAGAGAGAAAGAAGAAAGGAGGAAAGAAAGAAAGGGAAGGAAGGAAGGAAGGAAGGAAGGAAGGAAGGAAGGAAAGGAGGAAGGAAGGAAGGGAGGAAGGGAATGAAGGAAGGAAGGAAAGGAAGAGGGAGAGGAAGAAAGAGTGAGAGGAAGGAAGGAGGGAAGAAAGGAAAGGAAGGAAGGAAGGAAGGAAAGAAAGAAAGAAAAAGAAAGAAAGAAAAAAGAAAGAAAGAGAAAGAAAGAAAGAGAAAGAAAGAAAGGGAGAGGAAGAAAAAGAGAGAGGAAGGAAGGAGGGAAGAAAGGGAAGGAAGGAAGGAAGGGAAGGAAGAAAGAAAGAAAGAAAAAAGAAAGAAAGAAGGAAAGAAAGGAAGAAAGAGAAAGGAAGGAAGGAAGGAGAAAAAAAAAGAAAGTTTATTTATATTAGTTTGCATTCCTGAATTTGTAGCACTATTTTTGAAAATAATGTGCTTATATGATATTTTGGTTAAATAAAAATTAAACGTGAAAGATGACTTTGGTAGCCATGTGGAGGAAGAACACAAATGATGAGTTTAGAGGTGGAGAGGCTGGGGGAGACCAGAGGATGTCTGGGGGAAGGGCAGCAAGCCAGGGCCTGTGGAGGAGACTTTTTGGTGGGAGGGGTACCAAGGCAAGGACTGAGTGAGGAGCTGCAGGTCTGAGTTCCCAGGACACTCACATGTCGGGGGACTGAGGGGTCATTTGAGGACAGCAACACCACAGGGCAGGAGAGGCAGGCGTCCCAGGCTGGCCACGAATGAGATGTGGGGTGTGGAGGCTCAGTCCCGCCTTGGCTGCTGCTGCGGTGGCCGGGTGGACCCCTCTAGTCATATCTCTGACCGTCACTCAGGCACCTTCATGACAGCTGGGGAAGGGGCCCAGGGTTTCTGTGGCAATAGGGCAAAAAATCCCAGAAGAGGAGAAAGAAAACCACGAAATCAAATCTGGCTCTGAAATAAAAATAGCCAGTAGTTGAGAATTTTAAGAAAGGAGAAACAAAAACAGTGTTGGTACATGAGTCACACCGACTTCTCCCAATTACCAGTTTTTAGGCTCCAAATAAAACTTCCAACAGAGGAGCCTTGGAATGTCAGTGGTGGCCAGGACGCTGAGCTCCGACCCCTCCTGCCAACCTTGCGTTTGGCGCTGTCCTGTGGAAACAGTCATCCTTCCTGCCCAGGGCTGTATGCCTCCTCTGGCATATGGAGGCAGGAGACCTGGCCCAAGCTATACCCATCTTTGAGTCTCAGTTTCCCCCTTGGCAAAGCAAGGAGCCTGGACTGATTTTCATCTTTGACATGGCTATTGTGCTCAAATATGGCTGTTGTGCTCAAATATGGCGGAGTGCTCAAAGAGCACTCAGTCAGGACTGAGGACAAGACAAATGGCAGGAATATTCCAGACCGTCAGTCAGTTTCAGGCCTGTGAACATCAGGTGAGTCCACCTTGCTGAGCGCAACTGTTGCATAAAGTCACAAATGCCACATTCTATCATAGACACTGACCTCAGGACCCAAGTCTGTAGGATCCCATTCCATGGAGCAATGCACAGAGACCCTGATGCTCAGGCTCAGGAGTTGCCAACACTTACTGACGAGGGGCATGGGCGTAGTGGCTGAGAGGCGCCTGGCACCTGGACGGCCAGGGTTTGAATTCCGCCTCTACATCTTACCGGATGAGTGATGTTGAGCAAGGTCCCACAGGAAATGGATGTTTGAGCAGAGTCTGCAGGAGGGGCTGTTTGCAGAGGTGTGTGCAGAACCCACAAAGAATGGGGCAGCCCAGAAGGCTGTGCAACCTCTGGAACTGGAGGGATCAGGAACAAGGGGCAAGGGGCATGTGAAGAAAGTGGTGGCAGCTGGAGCCCTGGGAGAGGGCCCGAGGGTGGGACCTGTGGCCAGGGGAAGAGGAAAGCAGCTCTGCTAAAACCAAGGCTGGCAGGAAGGGAGCTTGGCAAATACTCTGACCCCCTGTACTCCTGCCAGTGCCCCTGTGGGCTGAGTCCAACTAGAAGCTAGAGGACAATGCAGTGGGTAAAGTTGAGGGCAGAGATCAGCCCTCAGGGCACAGAGTAGGGACGAGAAAGGTGGAGGGTGGGTCTGAAGGGCAAAGACCAGCACACGTGAACTTTCTGGGCCTCTGTTTCCTGATTTGTAAAATGGTGATGATAACAACACCCACGGCATAGTAATATTGCCATAATAAATGTCTCTCTCTCACTCTCTCTCTCTCGCTGTCTATCCACTTATCTTTCTATCTATCCAGTACTTAGAACAGTGCCTGGCACATAGGCATGATGTATAAACATCTGCTATTTTACCTATGTTATTACCATGCTCCCACTCACATTTGTTCCCTTCCTCCAGGCACCCAAGTTTACATCTTCCTTTTTACCCCAGTGTGCTTCCTGTCAGCTGGCTCATGGGAAGGGTCTATTAATCAGCTCCCACTAAGGTGTACATAACTGATCATGACTTCAGGAGCTACCTCTGCCTGGGAGCACTTGCATTTTACAGGAACTGCTGCATCTTCCTTACGGTGTGAAGTTCTGATGGTGGAACCTCAGGTCTTTTGTTGCTGTTGAAATTACAGGGGAGTGGTCTCCTCTTCCTGCACTGAATAATAATAACCAGTGGGGAAGATACTGGGGAGCAGGGAGGCTTCTGTAGTGCAGAGAGTGGCCCCTGCCCAGGGACAGAGCTGTGAGTCTCTGATAGGAGGAGGTGGTCAAGCTCCAGCCACTTGCCAACTTTGCCAACTTGCCAACTCTGGAGAAGCCAGCTCTGACCCTAAGCCTGGAAGAAGGGTCCTCTCCCCCTCAAAGCTGGGGCAGAGCCCCTTCAGGGGCCCAGATAGGGAGGTGCTCAGAGAGGGGTAACACGGCCCCAGGTTCCCCAGGAGGCTGGTGGTGAGTCTGGGATTTGAACCAAGAGGCCTGACCCCCAGGCCAGGGTCCTTCCTTCCTCTGCCCCCATCCCACCCTTCTCTGCTCTGGAGTACACACCCTTGAGTGGCCGGAGACATCCCTGGGCGGCAGTCTGACCTCACAGTTGGCCCTGGAGCAGTTCAGCCTTTCAGCCAGAGGGAAATATGTGTCCCAGAGAGGGTCCAAGAGTGACTCAGGCTGAGTGTGGACTGTTCGTGCTGCTGAAGCCCCTCCGTCCTTGGCTCTGTCTGGCAGTTATGGCCTCTCTCCTGGGCCAGGTGACTGTGGCCATGACTCTTCTCATTCCCATCTACGGAACTGCCCCTCAAGTAAGGTTTCAGTTGACCTCAGAATGGCCTTCTCTCCACCCCACGGCCTGTGAGTTCTCCAGGTCATTGGTCATATGCTCTGGGACACACATGTGAGCTGATTGTTTATGCAGTGTTTGCTCACAATAGCAACAAGCACCCCTTCTTCTGCAGCCCTTTGATGGCAAGATGCTGTCACACAGGAGGGGCTACAAAGTAGCTGGCAGCAGAAAGCATCCACAAAACAAGCTCAGGCTAGTGAAAGCGTCTGGCAAACAAGCTCAGACTCAAGAAATCATCAAAAGAAGAAGAGAAAAGAAAAAAAAAACCAACAACAACAAGCTCAGGCTCAAGCTCTTTCCTCTCAGCTCGTGACTCATTTGTATGCATAGGCCTTGCTCCATGGTGTCAGGGTCAGCTCCCCTCGGCCACATCTCAGCCTTGTGAACCTTTGTGAACCCTGACACAGGACCACTTCCAACCCAGGTGCTTCGGATTCCAGGGTTGAGAAGAGGAGGCTGTGGGGCATCAAGGATCTTAGAAACACAATGAAATCTCAAGACATTAAAATCGAGAGGTTCTTAATTTTGCAAGAATGTGCAGTTTTCTTGTGGTCTGTGCTCCCATCAGATTCTCAAAGTGCCCCTGTATTAATCAGGGTAGACTAGGTAATGCTGTGGTAACAAACAATCCCAAATTCTGATAACAGAACCCCAAGTGACTGATAACAAGGGTGAATCTTCAGACAGCCACTGGATGGAGTCTATTTCCTGTCCCTGTTTTTCCCTAACATCCAGCTGCCCATCTGTGTAAGAATAAACAAAACAAGAAAAGCCAAATGTAACCAAATTGTCATATTGATTTTCCTTTGTGTGACAGATACACAAAGAACCAGGTGTTTTATGAGGCACGACCTCATTTAATCTTGTGAGGCAGAGGAGGAAACTGAGGCTTGCAGAAGGGAAGTGACTTTCCCTAAGTCACCTGGCTAGTTGTCTAGTGAGAAGCTGGGCTGAGATTTGAACCCAAGCCCCGCCTAGTAGCTACACTGACTGAACACAACCACATGCGATGTTTCCACATGCAATGTTTCCAACCACATTGCTACTGGTTCTAGTACTTGTATCGTGCTTTTGAGTTTACATAGCATTTCCATTAGTTTGGCAAATATTTACAAGCACCTCCTGTATTAGTCCGTTCTCACACTGCTGATAAAGACATACCTGAGACTGGGCAATTTGCAAAAGAAAGAGGTTTAATGGACTTAAAATTCCACGCAGCTGGGGAAGCCTCACAATCATGGCAGAAGGCAAGGAGGAGCAAGTCACATCTTACATGGATGGCAGCAGGCAAAGGGAGAACTTGTGCAGAGAAACTCCTGTTTTTAAAATCATCAGATCTCGTGACACCCATTCATTATCATGAGAACAGCATGGAGAGACCTGCCCGCATGATTCAATCATCTCCCACTGGGTCCCTCCCACAGCACGTGGGAATTATGGGAGTTACAAGTTGAGATTTGGGTGGGACACAGAGTCAAACCATATCACCTCCCATGTGCTGGCACTGTTCTAGATGCTAGGGTTCTAGGGGTGAATACAATTGACACAGGGCACATGGAAGGGCAGAGAATGGATTGGGGGTAGCAAAGAGAATTGTTGGACCAGTGACTAATGAGGAGTCAAAGCTTTAACTGGAAGGAATGGCACCTGCTGGGAGCTTCAGGCTCCATAGCAGATTGACCAGAATCATTCGTGTGCCTTCCACAGCAAACTAAGTCACTCTACAACCAAGGCAGGGGGAAGTTTCCCAAAAGGAATCCTGGAGACGTCTCCACACCACAAAGCCTGGGCTGCATTTTTTAAACTGTGGAATCACATTCATCATTTTGTCCCCAGTGGCATGGGATCTGGTTCAGAGAAGATTTTCCCCAAATATTTATGGAAGGAATGGGTTAACAAACAAATGAATGGATGGATGGTGACTGAGGCTGGGCAATGCCGTTTTACTCTATGGGCCTCTGTTTCCTCATCTATCCACCAAGGTGATGTCCAAGGGCCTCTTTCTCACTGACATCTGACAGCAGAAACAGAGACCGTGTGTCAGTCTCCAAAGCTGACTTCTGTATTGTGTGGGTAATTTTGCCCCAGAGACGATTGTTCACACTGTGATCATGGGAATCGATTCCAGCAGCATTGTTGTGGAGATAGTTAGAATTCTCTAGGGCCAGAGTAGCTGCGCTGAAGGACTCTGTGGCCAGGATTCATGGTTGGATGCAGACGGGTGTGACTCTAGGAGCAGAGACAGGAAATGTTTTTTCCCCAAATACCTCTTCTGCTGCTGCCTGAAATTCCACCATTTGTGATTTATTCCACTGGGTTCAGCATTGCCCTTTCCTTTGGTGGGTCTTCTCTATAAGTGCTAAAAGCCTTCGTGGAGTGATGGAGGTTTTAAATAAAATTTAATTCTTTTCTTAAACTTATTTTTCGGAGATGAGGTCTCATTCTGTCACCCAGGCTGGGGTGCAGTGGCACGATCATAACTCACTGCAGCCTCGACTTCCTGGGCTCCAGGGATGCTCCCACCTCAGCATTCCAGTAGCTGGGACTACACGCTCATGTCTTCATGCAATTTTTTTTAAGAGACGGGGTCTTGCTATATTGCCCAGGAAGGTCTCAAACTCCTGGGCTCAAGGAACCCTTCTGCCTTGACTCCCCAAAGTGCTGGGTTTACAGGTGTAAGCGACAGCACCCACGCAAATTCAATTTCTGATTGCCTTTTATATGCCAACCTCTGCACAGAGGGGCTGAGATAGATACGAAAATAGTAACTATGACAATAATATACCATTTTTTTCAATTAAAAAGTTTTAAATTGATACATAATATTTGCACATGTTTTTGGGGTACATGAGATAATTTGATACGTTCATAAAATGTGTAAAGATCAAATCAGGGTAAATTGAGATATCCATCACCTTAAATATTTATCTTTTCTTTCTGCTGGGAACATTAGAATTATTATCTTCTAGCTGAAATACATAATAAATTAATGTTAATTATAGTCACCCTACTTATCTATCAAACCCCAGGTCTCATTTCTTCTATCTAAGTGTATATCGGTACCCATTAATCAACTTCTCTCCATCTCCCCCCTCCTTCCTCCTCTTCTGGCCTCTGGTAACCACAAATCTATTCTCTACCTTCATGACATCCACTTTTCAGCTCCCACATGAGTGAGAACATGCAATATTTATCTTTCAGTGTTTGGCTTATTTCACTGAACATAATGACCTACAGTTCCATCCATGTTACTGGCAGATGATAGGATTTCATTCTTTTCTATGGCTGAATACTATTCGTCTGTGCATATGTACCACATTTTCTTTATGCATTCATCCACTCATGGGCATTTAGGTTGATTCTATAACCACAGTTTGTTGAGAATTTAGTATGTAGCAAATTGGTTACATTAGCTCTTACCTCAACCCTTGGAGATATGTATGTATCTTTGGCGACATTTTACAGATGAGAAAATTGAGTCACAGAGGCTGAGACACTTGCCCAATGTAACATAACCGAATTTCTCCTGTTGCATAGCCACTATGCTACAGCCACCTGACCTATGAGGGTCTATGTCTAGTGGGGAGAAAGACCTGGTGGTAGAACAGAATCCGTGCTAAACAGAGGAATAAGCAGTTAGCCATGAGGCAGCCAGGTGTAGATGATCAGGCTGAGATTTTATTCCAGCTGGTTCTTGAAGGACAAGAAGGATTTTCGTATACTGAGAAGGAAAGAGGGAAGTCACACCTGGGAAAGTTACAGGAGCCAAACCCCACACAAGGCTGTCTGTGTGTTGGCCTCAGGTTGGGTGAAGAATACAGTGAATGGAAGAAGAGACATGAGTCGTGTGGGTCAGGTCACGGAAGTCAATGGGGGAGCCACTGAGGTTGTAGCAGAGTGGAAAACTGTGAGGTCTGCTTTGAAATACTCCCTCTCTTGAAAAACTGTCACAGGCTAGAGAGGGCTGGGCAGACATAATAACTAAACATAATAAGGCGTCCTGGATGGGATCCTGGAACAGAAAAAGGACATCAGGAGCAAAACTGATGGTACACAAACAGGTATGGAGTTTAGCTAATAGTAATGTACCAGTGTTGATTCATTAGTTATGGTAAATGTATGAAAGCATTTAACAATAGGGGAAACTAGATGAAGGGTCTATGGGAACTCTGTATTATCTTCGCAAGTTTTCTATAAATCACAAACTCTTCTTAAATACATTTATTTAAATAAAAACGTTTACTCCCTCTGCAGGCAGTGTGGAGGATGGAGTTGAGTGGGGAGGGTCAGGATGCAGAGAGCGTGTGTGAAGGAGGCCACCACCATCCTACTGTGGCAAGGACCTGTGACCTGCAGGGGCCAGAGGGCCTGGAGGGAAGGGGGCAGAAATGGAAAACACACTGGCACTGGGGGAGGCAGAACCTGGCAACTGGTTGGATGTGAGGGCTGAGCTGGAGGCATGAGTCAAAGGTGATGTGACTCTCCTGTCCTGAGTCCAGTGACAGGCGCAGAGCAGATCTCATAAAAGGAAGGATAGGATTGCCATAGACCAACATGGGCAGCTTGGGGAGAGAGGAAACACACCAAATTCAATACCACTCAGCAATCCTGTGTTCTGATCATGACGTTGTTTATTGGGTAGTGAGATTCTTCACAATGGTGCCTTCCAAACTATTGGTGGTCAAGAACCAGGTTTTTTGTTTTTTAAGTGTATTTCCAGTCCAGGGAAGAGCAATGTTTTGGTCTATATCCTGTTCAGTGAGACAAGTCCATGGAGACTGTGTCTGGATGTCAGGCATTTTTAAAGTGTTGTAGAAGTTTTTGATCCCTTACTCTCCATTTTTATTTTTATCTCACTGCAGACCAGTTAAAACATTGTTTATGGACCGGCTCTAGTCCACTTTAAACCTCCAACTATCTGAGGGTTAGGGACTACGAATCTCAATTTACAAATGAGAGAACTGAGACTCAAAGAGATTTAGAAACTATCCAAGGGCTCACAAAACTGGTAAGTTGCAGAGAGCAGGGATTTGTTCTGTGATCTGTCTATCTCTAGAAGCAAAGTTCCCATTCGCTGCCCGTGACCCATCAGTGCTCAGGCAGTCCTGCTGCTGGCCTCTTGCCTCCTGCCCTGCAGGTTGTTTTCAAAGCTTGTCTTCACTCCTCTTCCCTGGAGGCTGAATCATGGGTTGCTTTGACTCAAGAAAAGGAGGATGTGGAGGGGAGTGTCTAAAAAATCCTTTGCCAGAGGTGACCTCATAACCATCTCCCCTGGGGCTCAGTGGACCGTGGAGAGAGCTCAGCCAGTGAAGACCTCAACAGAGTGGCCAAGAGCACTGACCCTGACACTGGCATAATTCCAGTCTCTGCCACTGACAGATTAGGAAGGGAGAGAGGTCACACAGGGAGGTCACACACGGAGAGAAGGTCCAAGGCTCGCCCCTTTGGTGAACTCAGGCAGCGCTTAGCAGCAGCTACAAACAACAATGGAAAGGTTGGAGAACCCATCACATGCCAGACACGGGGCTCAGTGCGCAGATACCAATTTGTGTTTACTTTTGCTCTGTGGAAAATCAGGAGGATAAGGTCTATTTGGTTTTTACTTTCCCCAACGAGTTATCTCCCACTCTGAGACTGAAGCTGGACTTTTGGGCTTCCTCTCTGCAGGGCCGTGTGCAAAGATGAGAGGGAAGTGTGTTGGAAGCAATCTTTTCAGGCTTCTGAGAAAGCCCAAGCTTGCAGAGGAGATGGTGCCAGAGAAAGGCACAGACAGTGCTTCTGGAAGGCGAGGTGGCCACGGAGATTGGAAGATTCTCCAGCCCTCAGGAAAGGGGCTGAAAATCTGTGTGTGTATGAGTTGGGGGACCCTCCTGGGGCAATGGCTATACTGTCTGCCTAGGGAGGCTTCCAGCCTCTTCAAAGATGCATTCATTCATCAGAGAGTCACCAAAACCCAACCGTGTCTAGGTCCTGGGGACAGAGTGATAAACAAGACAGACTTTCAGAAAATAACAGCATATTTCTTGCACACTGCATTTCATAGAGCCAGAGGCTATCCTCCAGCTCCTAGCTGGGGTAGTTCCTCTTTGCTTGAATTCTCCCTTCCAGCCTCTGCTTGTTCGTCCTATTTCACAGCAGAGAGACACTCTCTTGCTCAAAACCTTGATATACAGTGGCTCCATTTTGGCAAGGATAAAGCACAGGTTCTTTGTCAGAGTGCAGGAGGTCATTAGAATAGAATGAATGGTATCACCATCACTTGCACACACTCCTTGGGTGCATGTTTCCCCCTCACCCTCTAGGACCAGGCTCAGCTGCTGCCCTTCTAGCCTCATTTCCCAGCACATGCGTTCCCCTTGTATTGTGCTCTGGCAACACCATCACTCCTTACAGTTCACTTTCCAGTCTCTGCTCCCTTCTTCAGAATGCTTCCTCTGTTCCAACTGAGTTCCGGATTTTTCATTTCTCTGTATATTGAAATCTTACTAATCACCCAAGGCCTAGCTCACATATCACCTCCACTGGGAAGCCTTCTGATTTCCAGAGTTAGAAAGAACACTTACCTATTCTCCATTCCCAGCCAACTTGACATACACATACTCATTATAACCTCCTCACTCCTAGCCAACACTTTGCATTTCTTCTGAAGTGTGTTCTGAAGAACACCTTGCTGGTAGGCTACTCTCTATTTGGCCCTCACACTGTTCCTGCCCATGTAGAATCTGCTTATCAAGGCAGTGTATTAGTCAAGGTTCTCCAGAGAAGCAGAACCAGAAGGATGGACTGACTGATTGACTGTGAGGAATTGGCTCACACAATTATGGAGGCTGACAAGTCCCACAGTCTGATGTCTGCAAGCTGGAGACCCAGGAAAGCCAGTGGTATATTTCAGTCCAAGTCCAACAGCCTGAGAACTAGGGGAGCTGATGGCATAAATCCCAGTCCAAGGGACACGGAAGATGAGATGAGATGTCCCAGATCAACAGACAGACAGGAAACAAAAGGGCAAATTCTTCCTCCTTTACCTTTTTGTTCTCAGACTGGATGATTCAGACCCACATTGGTGAGTGCATTCCACTTTACTGAGCCCACTGGTTCAAACGCTAACCTTATCTGGAAACACACTTACAGAGGCACCCACAAATAACATTTAATTTGGCTATCCTTGGCAAGTCAAGTTGACACATACAATTAACCATCATAGGCTGTTGTTTGCAAACCTGTTTATCTGAATTGTTCTGTCATTGTTGATGACACATCTACAGAGGCTTAGCATACAACCAGTTCAGAGGGAGCAGGGGGACAGAAGGTTTCAAAAGAAATGGCTCCAGGAAACAGGAACCTAAGCTTACATGGTGTGTTTAACTCAATAGAGAAATGTTTATAGTTCTGGACAAAGTTAGGGGCTAAATTACTCGTAGGTTCATAGAGAGTAAACAAATGAAAGGGAAAAGCAATTATTAGCTGAAAAAACAAAAGCTGTTCAAAAGAAAGACAATATCATTGTAGTACACTAGGTGGCTCAGCTGTGAACAATATTTATATAATCATAGTCATGTCAATACTGAATAAGAGACAGATAAAAATTGTGATACAATCATATTGAAACAATGGGAGTCTGGGAAGTGTTGTGTCTGCATGTGTACATGTGCTTGTGTGTGTGCACACATGTGTACTTGTGTGTATGTTAGGATTAGGGGAGAAGTGTAAGAGAGCTAAGCTATCATCTTTGACATTTATGGCTAATGTCAAAAAAAGAAAAGTCAAGAATCAATGCTGATAAGATATCAGCATTCCCATATTAATTACAGCATTATTCACAATAGCCAAGATACAATGTAGAGGAGAAAATATAATTTATTTTCCTTCCCTCATAGCTTCTTATCTGAGATGTTCTCCTGTAAACAAAATTCAGATTAGCAAGAGAAAAACCAGCAAAAATGTATTGGTGTGTGCTGTACCCATCACAGGGGAGAAGGAATATTTCTCTCTCAAGGCAGTGGCTTAGGGGCCTTGCTTAAACAGTATTTTTTAAAGCAGCCATAAATTCTATAGTGACAAGACAAAGAAGAGAGCAACTTCAGGATTCCACAAGGCAGCAAATTGTAGGAAGGTAAATTTATGGGAAGAGTAAAGTCTGCACCTAGATCTTCTGGCACTGCTGTCTATGAGTTGATAAGCAAGGATTGGAAAGAAGCCCCTCATTAGGCAGGAAAAGGCAAGGAGGATGGCAGGAAGACCTGTTCCTATAAATCACCATTAGGCAAGCAGAGGGAGGGGCAGAGTGTCCCCCTACGTTTTAACCTTCTTCAGTTCGACAATCACCAGTGTTCCAAAAAGGAATATTTTTGTTTCCTTCAATTGAATCAACTTATATCAATCAATGGATGAATAGATGAAGAAAACATGGTGTATATACACAATGGAATACTATTCAGCCATGAAAAGTAAGGAAATCCTGATATTTGCAACAATATGAATGAATCTGGGGGGGCATTATGTTAAGAGAAACCACCCATGCACAGAAAGACATGATCTCACCTATATGTGAAATCTAAAATAGTCAAAATCATAGAAACAGATTGAAATGATGGTTAATAAGGGCTGGGGGTTGAGGAAAGTCGGGTCATATTGGTCAAAGAACACAAAATTTCAATTAGACAGGAGAAATAAATTCAAGAGGTTTATTGTACATCATGCTAACTATAACAACAGCATATTGTATACTTGAAAAGTGCTGAGAGTGGATTTTTAAGTGTTCTCACCACAAAAATGAGCATGTGAGATAATGCATATGTTAAACAGCTTGATTTAGCCATTCCACAATGTACACACATACAAAATGTCATGTTGTATACTATAAATATACATAATTTTTACTTGTCAATTTAAAAAATTAATGAAAGGAAAACAGAAAAAATCAAGGATCAGAATTATAAGCCCGTTATATAGAAATATGCAGAGAAATACTCCAAAAGGTGTTAAAAATGGTTGCCTCTTAGGGATAGGGAGGGGTGAATACAGAGACTGTTGTTTTTATTATAAATGTTATGGTGCTATTTGACTGATTGATTGATTGATTGATTTGGGACAAAGTATCACTCTGTCGCCCAGGCTGGAGTGCACTGGCATGATCTCAGCTCACTACAACCTCTGCCTCCCAGGTTCAAACAATTCTCTTTCCTCTGCCTCATGAGTAGCTGGAACTACAAACATGCACTACCACGCCCAGCTATTTCTAGTAGAGACGGGATTTCACCATGTCGGCCAGGCTGGTCTTGAACTCCTGACCTTGGGTGATCCTCCTGCTTCAGCCTCCCAAAGTGCCGGGATTACAGGCATGAGCCACTGCACCTGGCCCTGTTTGGCTTCTTAAAACTAAGCACATACATTGCTTTAATTAAAATTAAAATTAAAATTAAAATTAAAAATGTAAAAGTAGGTAAAAGACAAGTTAACTGCTGTTCTCTCCCAAACGGCCGACCCTGAGATCTGTGCCCAGCTGTTACTGGGACCATTCATTCTCTAGGGAAGGGGATGTGGAGAATCTGCTCCAACACAGCTGCTTTGTCTGGTGGTGGTTTCTTTTTCATGGCTCAGAAGCACAGGGTGAACTAGCTCCTCATTAAATGACATGCTTCGTGTTAGGTGTCAGCATGGGGGAAGGCATTAGGTGGAAGGATGTTTGGGAAACACTTCCAGACTGGGGTTAAGGTGTTTGTTTTTCCTCTGAGACCCAGACACTTCTGGTAACTATTGTTCCCAAGTGTGGTTTTTTGAAAACTCATTCTTTGCAAATTCCACAGGCAGCCCAGACTGATTCGTCCGTCTAGGAATCTGAGGGGCCAAGAGCAGAAATAACATTTTATAGGAGAAGGGGGATCAAAGCCAACAGGCTCTTTGCAGAATCCACCCAGGTCTTGCACTTTCAGGATCACACCTCATTAACAGCGGCAGAGCCTCACCAGGTTGGTTTTTAATCAGCTGCCCTTCAGCGAGCGCTGGCTCTTTGTCAACGTTTTCCAGGCAAACTGTTTGTCCTGGAGCTGGGATAAGTCCTAATGATCCCAAAGCAGGACCCAAAGCCCACCATACCAGAGGTCTTGTGCCTTGTCTGCCAACATATATGGCTCTTCTTTCTTGATGTCCCTTCTCCCTTCAAGCAATTGCTTACATTTCTCTAAAGCTTTAAATTCGTAGAGCACCTTATTCGACCTGTGTAATATCAACATGGGATGGGCAAGAATTACTGTTTCCATTTTACAGGTGGGGAAACTGAGGCTCAGAGAAGTCAAGGGACTTGCCCACTATCACACAGCTTGAAAGGGCAGAGTTGGGAATTGAACTCTGGTTTCCCAAGGCCTCAGCCAATACTCTTTTCTCAACACTAGACACCTGAAGGTGCCAGCCTCCAACCCTGAATGCAGTGGCCCATGTGTGTTCACACGGCATAGCACCTGAGCTAGCTCACCTGCCTGCTTTCCTTAGGTTATCCTTCAGTGGAGTCAACTTTCCAGGCCTTTCAAGCTCCTGCCCCTTCCCCAATCTTGACCTCTTTTCTAGAGCCTAGTTTTCAGCTCTAACCATCAGTTGGACAGAACCTGAAGCTAACTCACTCCAAATGGTGCATGAATGCCACTCAGGCCCTCCCAGGTCAGAGTAGACAAAATCCTGGATTTGATGTTAGCTACAGATCCCAGCTCTGCAACTCAAGAGCTGTGACCTTGGGCAAAATCCTAAGGCAGTCTGGGCCTCAATGTCCTCTTCTTTGAAATGAGGGCAGTAATTTGCATCTCAATACGGTCTTTATAGATCAGATAACTAAATTATTTGTCAACTGTACAAAGGAAAGAGAATACTAATATCAGCAGTAATAATACCTGCCTTACACCCCATGTCTTTCCTTTTTTTTTTTTTTGAGACGTAGTCTCACTCTACTGCCCAGGCTGGAGTGCAGTGGCGCGATCTTGGCTCACTACAATATCGGCCTTCTAGGTTCAAGTGATTCTCCTGCCTCAGCCTTTCAAGTAGCTGGGATTACAGGCACACACTACCACGCCCGCCTAATTTTTGTATTTTTAGTAGAAACGGGGTTTCACCATGTTGTCCAGGCTGGTCTGGAACTCCTGACCTCAAGTGATTTGCCCATCTTGGCCTCCCAAAGTGCTGGGATTACAGGTGTGAGCCACCATGCCAGGTCACCCCATGCCTTTCTTATGAACGGTGTGTCATTCTCTGCACTTCACAGGTGGGGACACTCAGAGATAGTATTTGACTTGCCCAAGGCTATACAGTGAGTTGATGGGAGGTTCAGGTCTAGATCTTAACTCTGTTTGCTCCAAGTTTAATGTTCGTCCATTAAATGGTCCATTACCGTTCGTCCAAAATCAAACATTTGCCTTCCTGAGGCCAGGCGCAGTGGCTCACACTTGTAATCTCAACACTTTGGGAGGCTAAGGTGGACAGATCACTTGAGCCAAGGAGTTCAAGACCAGCCTGGGCAACATGGTGAAACCCCGTTTCTACCAAAAGTACAAAAAATTAGCCAGGCACGGTGGTGTGCACCTGTAGTACCAGCTATTTGGGAAGCTGAGGCAGAAAAAGTGCTTGAGCCCAGGCGATTGAGGCTGCAGAGAGCTGTGATCGCACCACTGCACTCCAGCCTGGGCAACAGAGAGAGATCAAATTTCCTCCCCATGTAAATATCCATCGTGTACCTGGATCAGTCAGTCCCTATTGCTCAGCCTTCTTGAAAGCCTTTTAATACTTTCATTAAAAATTTCTATTTCTTAGGATGCTTTTGGCTGCAAGTAATATATATCTAAAACATGAGGGAAATATGTGACATCACACACAAGCAGTCTAGTCCCAAGGGTTAGTGAATTCAGGGCTCAGTGGCACCATAAGCAAGTGACAGGATGCATGCAGCAATTCCAGGGATTCATGCAGGAAGGATGAGTTCAGAGAAGAAGTGGGGTGTTTCCTGCTGTGTGTCTCTTTATATTCATGAGGAAGCTTTTCCAGGAACTAGTCCCCTTCCCCTTATGACTCATTGGCTAGAACTGTGTCACACACCCAGATTAAACCCATCGCTGGCAAAGGGGAAAGAATGACCAAGACTGGCTTAGACTAATCAGTGTCCTCTCCTAGGGTGGGCCTGGGGCTGCGCATCACCTTCCAGAACACATGGGAAGGTGAGTACCTAAGCAAGATAAGGGCGCTGGCAACAGTCTAGAGCAGAGCTGTCCGGTAGTATTTTCTGCAATGATGCGAATGTTCTATATCTGTCCTGCATAATACAGAGTAATATGCCTACTCTACTGGGCACTGCAGGCCTAGAGTGTGTGTATGAGCATGTATTGTGTGTGTGTGTGCCTGTCAGACAGGTAATGAAGTGTCTGCCCCAGAGTTAATGAGCTGTACTTTCCTGGGAATACTCATATTCTGAATACGAAATAATATCTTAATACCAAAAGATGGAAAATCTAATGGTGGAATTTCAGGCTGAGACATGGGAATGAAAAATGGGAGAAAGAGCTGTGGAAAGAATCACAGAACATCACCTATGACATCTCCATAGGAGGACCGATGCCCCCTTCCTCCTCCCCACCCCCTCCCAAGGGAAAGAGAGGCTGATTGGAGGTAATAAACTAGTGGGTAAAGGAGGGAGATAAAAAGTTCCCAGCAGGCCCAGATCAAAGAGTAGGTGAGGAAAGTCTCTGGCTCAGAACCTCAGGGGAGAAGCCTCCTGTGAGGTTGCACCCCAGGATCTACCGTGGCTGCACCGAGGAGTGTGCGTGGGCCAAGGTCCTGGAGCTGCCCTTTCTGCCTTCTCCTCCGCCTTTTCCCCCCATACTCCCTTCCATCCCTGCGCACTCCCTTCTTCTCACCTCCCCGTTTCCAGCCTCCTGCTTCTCAGTCCCTCTGCTTCTCCTTTCCTCTATCTCCCTCAATTTTCTGTATCTTCCTTTCCTTGCTTGTTTCCACTCCTTCACTTCTCTCTTCACTTCTCAGCATCCTGCCAGATTTTAAACTCTGCTCAAAAAGCTTCTCCAAACCCCTTCTCTTTCCTGAGTTTGCCATATCCTCCCAGGCTCTGCCTCCTTCACCCAGTCCCCTGCCCAAATCCGCCCCTGCTCTTTCCTGGCATGGATGCCCACTTGGAGGAGGAGCCTTCTGGAGACACTGACGCTGGACCCCGAGTCGTGAGTCTGATGGTGGAAATCCTTGGCCCCCAGAGCGGGCCCAGCCAGGGGTTGGAGGACCAATTTGGGAATGAAAAGGTTTTCTGGAGCCCTTCAAGTCACACAGTGCTGGAGAAGGTAAGGACAGCTTGGGGGCATGCTGTGGTGAGGACCGGGGTACTAGAAGTAACCCATTTTCCCCTGTCTTTGGATTCTTGGGCAGCCCACAGAGACATGAGATGAGTCTCTGAGCCAAAGGACCTGCCATGGTTCCTAGTAACGGGGTTGAATGCAGCTGGAAATTCTCCCCATCCCCTCCCATGCTGGCCTGAAGGGGTTTCAGAAGAAGGCCACAGGGAGGGTCTGAGAGCTCAGCAGTTCATTGGCCTCATCTTCTTCCTCCATGGAAGCATCTGGGCCAGAGAGGAGAGGGACGCCCAGGCACACATGGTGAGGATCTGGAGCTCTCCTCCCTGCTCCCAACAGGCTGGCCTGCTGCTGTGATACCATGGGTCCCTATCCTGGACGGCAGCCGCTCCTGACTTGAAATTGTCACTCTCCGAGGGCTTCCCAAATTTCTGAAACCTGGGAGTGGCATCAGGGCTTAATCAGCTATTGGGAAGGAGGAATGACTTCATCAGAATTCTTCAGTTTCTAGTCTTTACTGTATTTTTAAGGGCAAAATGCCATCACCCAGACCCTTTCCAAAGGTCCAAATAGCTTTCAAACAGGACAGAAAGGGACTTCTGCTCTCCAGGAAAATGCTCTATCCCAAGTCATAAACAGCCCGAGTAACCCTACCCCAGTGTGGCCAAACTGTAAATGCTGGCTTTGTTCAGGGAAGGGGCCTGGTAGAAGGATCAAGTCTGAATGGCGTGATTGCTTTCCCTCCTGGGCACTGCATGGTGGGGGATGCCAGTGATCCTGTGCCAAGCAGTGCAGCCCACCCAGGTAGCAGTGGACGGGCCTCTGAAGCCCATGGGCCCTGAGTTCACAGAGATGGGAGTGGTGGTAAGCCTGGCCCAGGCTGAAGGGCTTCATCATAAACACCCTGTTCTGCTACCAGGCAGCCCACCCTTCTGAGCAAACACTTCTAAGATCCTGGGGGGTCTCTGTTGGACATTCAGAGTTCCTCCCTATTCCCTCCCATCTCTCTCTCCTCCCTCCTCTTATCCCCGCACTGACCCTCCTCTGACCACATGCCAAGATCTAACTCCCCCATCGGCCTTGCTTACCTCTTTGCCTGTGCTTCCAATGTCTCCACCTCATCTACCTCCATGGTTCTATCAAAGTCCAAGTCAAAAGTTGCCTCTTCCTTGAAGCCCTTCCAGATCTCTGCCCAGAATTGAGCAACTTCCTTCTTTGTCTCTGATGACTCATTTGATAGGTTTATCAGAATAAATCGTGGTCTGCCTTGCTTTCGAGTTCACCCTACATGTCTGTCATCCCACCCATGTATCTTTGGGTCTGTCTCTCCTTCCTGCACCCCCACCTGTGCCAGGCACAGTGTCCTGTTAGAACAGGGCACTCAGCCCCCTTGGTGAAGACTCACTCCCTTTCAAGTTTTGCAACACTGTGTACTAACAGCTGGCATTTACTGAGCACTTACTATGTGCCTGGTCAGAGTCTAAGTAATTTATGGGCATTAATTCATGTACCCTCATCATAACCCTATGAAGTGGTACTGAAGTTACCCCCATTTTACCCATGAGGAAGCTAAGGCACAGAGATGTTGAGTAACCAGCTCAGAGCCAACCAGTAGCAAAGCTTGGATTTAACTCTGGGCAGCCCCTGCCCTTTCACCTCTGCTCCCTGTCTCAATGTGGCTGTGGACATGGGCTCTGACTGCCGGGGTTGGAATCAGGGCCGTACCTTCCCTAACTCTGTAACTTTGATGGGGTTACTTAACTCACTGAGCTCAAGTTTCCTTGTGTGAGACAGAGGTAATAACAGTACATCCCCACATCGCAGCATCGGCACGAGAACTCAGTGAAACCGTGTGGCAGAAGGCTTCGCACAGCACTTGGCAGATAGAAAGGGCACCGTGCTTTCTATTCCTGCCGTAACACTCGGCTTCAGAACGGGATCAGCCAGCAGCTTGCAGGCCAGGCATTGAGAGCTGGAGATCCCAAGCAAGTGCCCGGCAGGGTCTGTCATTGCAAGCTCTCAGGTAAGGGCCACTCCTGCCCAGGACCCTGGCATGGGGTGGGGGAAACGTCCAGGTAGCACTGCCACCCAGCACCTCCCAGCCTCACTCATCCCAGAACTGCAGAAACAACCTGCCCTCATTGTCCCAGAGCCACAAGGACAGGATCCCAACACTAGAAAACAAACCCCAAACACTCAACATGCAGCAATAGGGTTGCCTCAGAGGCCCAGAGTGAGAAGATTCCTTAATGTCTTTTGTGAAAGGAATCAGCTGCCATCCCCAGGCTAACTATCATTTCTCAAGCTCTCTCCTGAGGCCGGAGAATCGTGCTGTCATTTCTAACGGCCTCGAAAGATGTGTGCGGGCAGACAAGGCCCGGAGGGAAAGACCAAGAGTAAAAAGAGCTATCATGTTAGGCTGGAGGCACAGTGGGGTGTGTGTGCTTCTAGAACACTCTTTAACGGTGATGTTAGATCCCCTCACCCATCCCCTGCCTTTGAAAAACAGTGGGAGTAAGTGACATTGTTTCAGGCACATGTGCTGTGTTGGCCTGTGTGGCACCCGTTCACCCAGGTTACAAGATTCTCAGGTTCTGATGCCAGACCTGGCTCCCAGGTGAAGCCTGTGACCCAAGCCTGGCCCTTTAAAGCATCAGGTGCTGTAGGCTGTAGAGTGGCTGGGAGGTGAGCATGTGACCCCAGGAGCCCAGTGAAATTGACTTCTGGGACCTTCCTTTGCACAATGGGGTACTACAGACCTTGAGTGGCTGGTGGCTGCCACATGGAGAGGCCTGGCAGAGACTGAAGCCAGTCCGAAGGCCAGTGAGGGGTGGCGAGGGAAGTGGACACTGGGGGTATTGTTTGAGCCTCTGGATGCAGCTTTCCTTGAAGAGAGCTCTTGGCCTGGATTTTCCTCCCTCTGGGGATCAAGGACACGGGTTGTGGAGCCGGCTTGCCTTGGCCAACTCTTGCTCTACTACTTGCCAGCAGTGAGACTGGAGATGAGCCCACCCTCTGCCTCCTCTTTCTCATCTGTGAAACGGAAGTAAGAATGCCTGCCTCTAGGCTGTTGTGAAGATTCAGTGAGCTCATGTGCCTAAAGCAAACGCAAGCACTAAGCATGTTGGTCTTCCTCAATATCTATTAACAACTTTCAGCTAGGTTCCTTCCACTGGCGGCTGAACGTGTCCTCACTGCCACACGGTGCCACGGTTGGAAACATCTTCTCAGACCAGCATGGAGGAAGGCTAGGCAACTGGCCCTGCCATGAATAGGCCGGTCCACAGGACCAGATCCTGTGGCTATCAGTCCCATCTTTGCTTGGCCACAGTGCTGCAGACTCCTTCACTCATAACATGGGCTGGTTCTATGTCCTCTAGGATCCCTCCTCTCACCAGGCAAGGACTGGAACTAGCTGCCCTGCAGAGGTCAGGGGCCTGGTGAGCCTGGATACAGATGAGCCCGCTGACCAGGCCACAGCTTCTTTCTTCCCTGACCCATTGGTCTCACTTGGAAGACAGCCATTGACTCACTGCCCTGGCCAACCCTCCAGTGCCCTGTGCAACAAATACCTGCCTCACTCAGCCCATGGCAGCCTCACCCCAGCAGCAGACTCTGGTAATGCATGTCCAGCCTGCCCTGAACATCTGGACCTTCCAGAACATAAAAAAACCTGACACCCTCCTACCAAAGGAAATCTAAGAAGGGCCAAAACCAAGAGAACCAAGAGCATAGCACAGTTACAGTAGCAGCTGTGATGTATTGAGCATGGGACGAGGAGGGGTTCCTTAACCATGGAGTGGTGACGCAAAGCTAGACCCTGGCCAGGAAAGCACCCCACACACTCAGCCAGGGCCCTACATCTGCAGGGGCTGCTACCACTGCATGGGAACAAACCCAGCACTGGGTCTTCTTCTATCCAGTCACACCGCCAGCCCGGGAAGTAAAATTTCCTCTTCCTCCCTTCCTCCCCTCCTCCCCGGTCTAGCAACTGAGTGTGCACTCCCTGACAAGCCCGAACCCCTTGTTAACTCTTTATTGCCGCATAAAAATCACCCCAAAACTCAGCAGCCTAAAATAGCGAACGTTGATTGTCTCCCACAGTTTCTGAGACACAGCAATCTGGGGGCGGCTCAGCTGGTGGCTCTGCCCAGGGCCTCTCATGAGGTCAGGCTGTCTGCGGGGCTGCAGTTCTCCCAGGGCTTGTCGGCTGTTGGGGGAGCTGCTCCAGTCTCACCTTCTGTTGGCAGGAGGCTTCAGTCCGTCCTGCTCCACTGGGCTACTCACGACATGGCAGCTGGCTTCCCCTGAAGTGAGCGATGACTGAGAGGGAGAGATATACCAAGAAGGAAGCTGTACTGTCTCATATAGCTGAATCTTGGAAGCCTTCCATCTCCACGTCTGCCATCTTCTATTTTTCACACAGACCAATCCTGGTACTGAGATGGAGGAGACCACGGCAGGAGCGGCCATCAGAAGGCAGGCCACTGGGGCCATCTTGGAGGATGACTATTGCAGGGACCCAGAGAGGTCTGGGGTCAAAAAAGGGGGCAGGGGAAGGGTATGATTCAGAGAAGTTAGAACTGCGAATGGTAACGTCATATTTCCATTAGACTGGATACTCGCCCAAGAAACTTAGATGTTCATAGCCCGACTGTAGAGCTCCTTGAACTCTACAGGGACAGGGTGAAGAGGGTGCTTCTGCTCTGAGGAGGTGGAGGGTGGGAGTGTTTGGGGATTAGAAAAACAGAACCTGGGCCGGGCGCGGTGGCTCAAGCCTGTAATCCCAGCACTTTGGGAGGCCGAGGCGGGCGGATCACGAGGTCAGGAGATCGAGACCATCCTGGCTGACACGGTGAAACCCCGTCTCTACTAAAAAAATACAAAAAACTAGCCGGGCGAGGTGGCGGGCGCCTGTAGTCCCAGCTACTGGGGAGGCTGAGGCAGGAGAATTGCGTGAACCCGGGAGGCGGAGCCTGCAGTGAGCTGAGATCCGGCCACTGCACTCCAGCCTGGGCGGCAGAGCGAGACTCCGTCTCAAAAAAAAAAAAAAAAAAAAAAACAAAAACAAAAAGAAAAACAGAACCTGTAGATCTTAGAGTAATGTGGACTTGCACTGGAGAGTCCTTGGTGGAGCTGGCTGTGTCCAGCTCCACCAAGCTGGGCTGTGTCTATTTGCTCGTACAGTGAGCCATTCAGTAGTGCACCCATAGGAGGGTCTAGGGAATAAAATAGGTCTCCTTACAGAATGGGGTAGCTTTTAAACCGGGCCTTGAAGGAAGGAAGGATTTGGTCAGAGAGAGGTAGCGAGGACATAAGAGTGGAAGGAACTGCGGAAGTAAAGGCTCAGAGAAATACACAGCCAGTGGCTTTCAGGACACTGCCCACCATCTTTGCTGCTATGCAGGCTCCAGTTCCCATCTGACCTACCGCCTTCATGCACCTTTCCTCTTCATTTTGCTCCACTGAACTTTATGTTTCTGTAAATGGCCAGCAGGGATTTTTCTTTGTCTTTTCCAGGTAGATGTTAACGTCCACTCTGAGCTCTGGAGCCAGTCCAGGCCATGGAGGCTGCTCCCAACTCCAATCTAGTTCACCCTTCCTTGAACAGCAGCTCACCACCCCTCCTGTTCATCCTCAGCTGCCCACACCTGGCCTGGTTCTGCAGGAAACTCCATCCTCAGGGAAGAAGAAGGAGTGGGCTGCTGCAGAGCCAGCCAGCAAATTCTTGAAGCATGAACAGGTTAGTTTTCATCAAAAGATTTGAAAGTTCTGGACAGCCAGATACCTCTCCTTGGGATAATGATATTTACAGGCCCCAAGACCTGTCTTCCAGCTCCTGTGTGCACTGGCTCTCTGCCTTCCAACACCCACACCCACACCGTCACCTCAGAGTTCCAGAATCCCCAAGCCAGGCTCCCTGAGGCCTTTTCCACCCTCCTAGGGGCCTCGGGGCCTGATCCAATTCCTATAAACTAGGCATCCAGCCAGGAGGCATCAGTGGGCCCTGGGCTCAGTCCCCAAGCAAATGCAGCCCAGCCTCAGCCCTGATTCTCCAGGTGTGGCCAGGATCCCCCTTTACACTCTGACTCCCATGACAGGGCATCTACTGCTTCTCCTCTTGCCAGGCTGCTCAGCAAGTTCTGCCTCTTGGGGCCAGTGATGCTTAATTTTATGTGTCGATTTGACTGGGCCATGGGATGCCCAGATGTTTTAGTCTGTTTTCTGTTGCTATAACAGAAAACCTGTGTGAAAGGAAACTCATTAAGCCAAAGGGAAAAGGTAAGCTGGGAACTTGGTCACACAAACCTGCCTCCCCCTTTTCTAGTTCCTAAATAAGAAGGCTACAAGATGAAAAGCTACATACCTCCCCCATAGTTTACCCACAAGGAAATTCCTAGTAAGCTCCAAGATCTTTACCCTAAAGTTTTTCTGTTAAAATTTCACCATGGCAATGTAAATTGATAGCTTATCTTTACAGGTGCAGTCACCCCTACTCCACCCACCAGAAACAAATGCATATCTGATTGCTCTCCTGCCCCATTTTGTCTATGTTACCTTATGTAAAAATGCAGATTCCCTGCATTTTCCCTCTGCCCCATTTGTCTATGTTGTCTTCAGTAAAAAAAAAAAAAAAAAAAAAAAAAAAATGCAGATTCACTGAGCCAGACAAAGGCATGAATGACTATTTTTCCCTACCTGCTCTTACATGAAAATTATGTACTTCTCAATACTCTGCCCTTTCCCCTTTAAATTTGGAGCCCTCAAAATCATCTTCGGAGAAAGGCATAGACCTGTCTCCTGGGCAGGTGTCCGTAACTTTGGCAAATAAACTTCCTAAAATGATTGAGACTTGTCTTGTCATTTTTTCTCAATTGACACCTGAATACATAAGAAAAGAAGTTCTGGAGGCTGGAAGGTCCAAGAGCATGGCACAGGCATCTGGTGAGGGCCTTCCTGCTGCATCACAACATGGCAGAGGGCATCACATGGCAAGAGGTCAAGTGCCAGAGAGCCAGAGAGAGCTCACTTTGATAAGAAAGCTACTCCCAATAACAAACCCACTCCTGTGACAGCAACATTAATCCATTCACAAGGTAGAGCTCTCACTAACCCATTAATTCATTCATGAGAGCAAAGGGACTAAGTTTCCAACATATGAACTTTTGAGGGACACATGCAAACCATAGCGCCGGATACCTGGTTAGACGTTATTTGGGGGTGTGTCTATAAGGGTGTTTCTGGAAGAGATTAGCATTTGAATTGTCGGGCTAAGTAAAGCAGATGGCCCTCCTCAATGCCTATGTTGTTCAACCTGTTGAGGGCTTGAGTGGAACAAAAAGGTGGAGAGAGGTTGAATTTTCTCTCTCTGCCTGCCTGTTCAAGCTGAGACTTGGAGCTGAGCTATTGGGCTGGAACCTACACCACTGGCCCTCCTGGTTTTCAGGTCCTCTGATTTGGACTGGAATTAACAGCACCAGCTTGCAAATAGCAGATTATGGGACTCTGCAGCCTTCATAATGGTGTGAGCCATAATGGTGTTTTATATATATATATATATATATATATATATATATATAAAACTCCTATTGGTTCTGTTTCTCTGAAGAACCCTGACCACTACAGTGCCCCTAAAAAAGGTAAGAAAATAGAAGCTAACAGGTTGGGTGTGGTGGCTCATGCCTGTAATCCCAGCACTTTGGGAGGCTGAGGCGGGTGGATCACGAGGTCAGGAGATCGAGACCATCCTGGCTAACATGGTGAAACTTCGTCTCTACTAAAAATACAAAAAAATTAACCGGACATGGTGATGGGCGCCTGTAGTTCCAGCTGCTCCAGAGGTTGAGGCAAGAGAATGGTGTGAACCCGGGAGGCGGAGCTTGCAGTGAGCTGAGATTGCACCACTGCACTCTAGCCTGGGTGACGGAGTCTCAAAAAAAAAAAAAGAAAGAAAAGAAAAGAAAAGAAAATAGAAGCTAAGAGATCAGAGTTTAGTTCAACCCTTGACTTGGAACCAACTTCTAACAAGTTAGCTTACCCTCTAGCCCTCAGGGCTCCCTGTGTACAACTCCTTCCCTTCCACCTCCCAAGATTGCTGAGAAAATGAGTTGATAAGATTATGACTGACTGTGTCAGTCACTGCTGCACCAGCTATTTTCAGGAGTTTGCGCTTCTTTCTTAGAGGCTCCCCATGATACTGGTATTTGTACAAAATTCAGTCAGGCTGCCTCCTCAATACATCCTGCCAAGCAGTTTGAAAGGAGTGATGCTTCCAGATCAGGAGGAATAACCAATTGCTACCTAGAGTTATCTTCATGGACATTTGCAGTGATGAAAGAGGTCCAAACACCCTCTTGTGAACCCTTTTAGAAAGCTGGTGTGGGGCCAGGCTGCCTTCTCCCTTGCAAATTTCACTTTCACTCCCCACAGGTGACATCAGTGAGAGTAACTCATGATTTCTAAATGAGAACTGGGTAAAAGTGATTTGTTTTTCCTTATTTTTCTCTCCCACTCCTTGTGCCAACCCCACCTCTGAAGCTGGTGAGGAGTCTCTCCAATGAGGGGTCAGATAACTGTTCCAGGGTGCTGGGGTACAGCATTTCCCCTTTCCACTGAATAGTGAGCTCGTGCACTGGGATAACAGAAGCTGCACAGGGCTCCCGTGCACAGCTGCCTGGCAGGGCCTGCAGCATTGGCAGCAGCCTCCAAGTGAGTTTGCAGGCAGGCTGGCTTGGGAATGACCATGCAGCGTTTGCCTTTATATCCTCTGCTCCTAGCTGGCTGCCAGTCAAGACTGGTTTGAAGTCAAAGGAATTGGGCTCTGTGACCACTACTGTCCACCTCTTGCAAACCAAGGCCCTATAGTCTTAAGTGGCTGTGATCTGACAGATTCACCGGGTCTGGGCCATGAGATCCAGGTAGGTCACTAAAGCAAAAAGAAGCAGGTAGAGTAGGTACAGAGAACCATTCCCTCATTGTGTCAACATGGACGTGTTCAAAACTATTTGTATATGCTGTGTACCAGGCCGCAGGGAGGTAATCGTGAGTGTGACTATTGTAGCCCTGCTCTCACAGAGAGGGGGAGGTCGGCAGGTGGACCAGCAATTGCAGTAGTGTGTGACAAGTGCTGCTGTCTATGGGAACCCATGGAAAAGGGCACTGTTATGGATCGAATCGTGCCCTCTCTGGCAAAATATGTTGAAGTCCTAACCCCTGGTACCTGTGAATGTGACCTTATTTGGAAATAGGGTCTTTGCAGAAATAATCAAATTAAGATGAGGTCCTTAGCTGAGTCCTAATCCAGTATGATGGGTTTCCTTAAAGAAGAGGAGAAGAGACAGACACAGAGACACTCAGGGAATGTCATGTGATGAGAGAGGCAGAGATTGGAGCAATGTGCCTGCCAACCAAGGAACAGCAAGAATTGGCAGCAACGCCAGAAGCTAAGAGAAAGGCGTGGCGCAGATTCTTCTCATAAGGCTTCAGAGAGAGCATGGCACTGCAAACACCTTGATGTCAGACTTCCGGCCTCCGTAACTGTGACAGAATACATTTCTGTTCTTTAAAGCCACCCAGTTTATGGTACTTTTACAGCAGCCCTGGAAAATTAATAACAGGCACTAAACCCAGAGTGGTCCATCAGGGAAGGCTTCTTGGAAGAAGTGACATCTAAGGTGAGATCAAGAGGGTGGTGGGCCAGGCGCGGTGGCTCACGCCTGTAATCCCAGCACTTTGGGAGGCCGAGGTGAGCAGATCACCTGAGGTCAGGAGTTCAAGACCAGCCTGACCAACATAGTGAATGTTTCGCATGAAATCAGAATTGTGCTCCACTAAGGATTCAAACTTCATCCCAAAAGTAGGGAGTGAAGTGATCTGAACTGTGTTTTCTAAAGATCCAGGGGCTGCAGGTGGAGAATGCATTGGGGCTAGAGCAAGACCTGGCACAAGGCCTGGCCCCAAGTCAATGTGCACAGATGATGGTGGAGGGTGTGGAGTCAGGAGGCCCACAATGAGGGCAGTCAGGAGGTAAGGGAGGCCTGGCCGTGGCAACAGCAGGGAAGATGGAGGGAAGTAGGTGACTCCTGAGACACCAGGGAGAAGAACGGAGGAGACTTGGTGCCTGATTAGATGTGGGGAAGAGGGAGAGGGAAGAAAACAAAAGGGACTCCTGGGGTTCAGATACAACAACGAGGTGGCCGGAAGAGGAGATAATGGCTGCACTCCGGAGCGTGGGAAGTTTGAGACGCCCGAGGGGTAGCCAAATGAGATGTGGGTGAACAGCTGGAACATCTGGAGTTGGCCTGGAGTTCTAGAGGGAGGGCCTATGGAGATACTGATTTGGAAATCTTTTGCCTAGAAAGAGTAATGGAGTCATGGAGATAGCTCCTGGGGAGCTTCTCTGTAGAGTGAAATGCAAGAATGATCTTGGACAGAAGCCTGAGAAACACAAGATTCTATGGAATGAGCAGAGGAAGAAGAGGCTCAGAAGAGGCTGGGAGCTGCAGCTAGAAGGGGAGGGGAAACCACAAGAGACATTCATGGAAGCCCAGTAAGGAGTGCCCAGCGAGGTGGAGATGGCCAGTGGTGTCAAATGCTGCCTTGGGCCCAAGGAAGATGAGAGAAGAAATATGTCCCTGGAATGTAGTGGCAAGGAGGTCCTTGGTAATCTTGGCAAAAACCATTTCATTATGAGAGCAGGGGGCATAAGTCACGTTGTGGTGGAGAGTGTGCGAGTGAGCTCTGTGTGTGCGGACAGCTCTCTCCAGAAACTGGGCTGGAGAGGGAAGAAGAGAAAATTCAGATATGAGAAGAATGAGGAACGGAGGGAGGCTGGTGTGTTTGTCTTTGAGATGGAACGACGTGAATATGTTGCAACCCCAAGAGGATACAGAAGAGAGGTTGAAAACAGGAGAGAGGGAGAAACAAAGGTGCCAGCCCTTGAGGAGACGAGAGGGCTGGGAGGCCACACCCGCAGAGAAAAGGGGCCCATGGAAGAGGAAGGGAAAGAGGAGAGGTGGAGGTGCCAGCTCCTCTGAGAGTGGTCCGTGGCCCAGCAGTGGGGACGGAGCTGTGAGCAAATAATCCCAACAAAGCAGCCTAGGGACAGCAAGAGCCTTGGGAGCACAGAGACCTTGAGAGAGGCTCGATCCCAGCAGCCCCAGCCCTGCCAAATGCCTACACATCCTTCAGAGATCTGCTCAAACTTCACGGCCTCAGGAAAGCCACACTGAGCCTTCCAAGACAGACACAGCTCCAATAACATACGCTGTCCCAGCACACCTCCCCTCCCAACACAGCACTGTTCTATTAAACTTGAACTACAGAGAATGAAGGAAATTACTCTCTTGGATGCATGGGATCCCATCATCATCTATCCATGCAAGGTCCTTGTGGTAGGTAGAATAATGGCCCCCAAACATCTCCATGTCCAGGAACCTGGGAATGTATTAATTCATACAGCAAAACAGACTTTGCTGATGTGATTAAGAGAAGGATGGGAGATGATACTGGATTATCTGGGTGGGCCCAAGGTCATCATAAGGGTCCTTGTAACAGGGAGGCCGGAGGCTAAGAGTTAGAGGAAGAGATGTGACAAAGCACTGCTGCTGGCTAGAGAGGGGAGGAAAGTGGTCATCTGCCAAGAAATATAGGCAGCCTCTACAAGGAAAGGCAAAGACAAGGAAGCCAGTTTTTTCTCAGAGCCTCTAGAAGGAATCAGCCCTGCTGACAGCTGACCTTAGCCCAGTGAAACTGATTTTGCATTTCTGACCTCCAGTACTTGTCAGGTAATAAATTTGTGTTGTGTTAAGCCATTAATTTTGTGGAAATTTGTTATGACTGCAATAGGAAAACACATCCCCCGTCTTGTTTTGTTTTACTTTTTGCTTTTATCCCCCAAACTAGTCTAATTCCTCTCCTCATTCAGTCCAAGCATGAACCATATTTAATTACAATGTATTTAATACATGTCTTTAGATATTTAATGTATGTTCTTAGAGACATGGGAAATATATAGTGCTTTTATATGTATATGTTTTTAACTGACATAAATGTTATTGTGTATTAGCTCTTACGCTTCGTTACATTTTTCTCTCAAAGCTAAGTTTCTTGATTGACATCGGTTGTGTCATCTTGTTGATTTGTGAGAGTTTCTTATGTCTTTTTTCAGATCTAGTCTGTTTTATTCATTTAAACTGTTTTCTCCCAAGTTATCATTTAACTTTGCACATTGTATTATTTATTGAACAAAAATGCTAGTTTTGATGTAGACAAATAATCACTTTTCCCTTTAAAAGTTTGTACCTTTAGAGCCTTGCATACAAAAGCATTCCCCCAGTCACAAATATTCTTGGATTGTCTTACTATTCTTAGTATGTCTTCTATAAGTTTTTTAGATTTACCTTTTGCATCCAGTTAGTATTTATCTTTGTTATAAAGTTTTACAATTTGATCCACAAATGTCTTGTTAATTTTATACTTTCTTAGATGACTTGTAAATTTGCTGCTATTTTGACTAGAGGTTTATTTTCTACTTTTCTAATTTATTGCTATTTTAGAGAAGTGCTAATGAATTACCTAGGCTGATCTCCCAGTCAGTTCTCTTGAAGAACTATTTTTCATAGTTCTATAAGTTGTGTGGGATTATTAGTTTTTATTTATAGATCATGATATTATCCACAATTAATAGCTTTATCTCTTCCATTACAATAGTTATATTACAATCCTCATTTCTTTTTCTTATTTTATTGCATTGGCCAGACCCTCTAGTACTACACTGAATAATAGTCATTCCTGCCTTGCACCTAAACATAAGAAGAACATATCTAAAATTTTAAACATTTTCTTAGGTATATTTGCTGTAGGATTTTAGTAGAGAGCTATGCTCAAGTTAAAGAAGTTCTTGTCTATTTTTAGTATCTGAGAGTTTTTATCATAAAGAGATGTTGAACTTTTCAAATACCTTTCTTTGCATCTGTAGAGATATCATGTGATTTTTTTCTCCCTTAGTTTATTAATGTGGTGAAATACACAGGCAGATTTTCTGATATTGGACCATTCTTAAATTCCTGGAATAAACCCTTCTTAGTCATGATTTGCTATTTTAAAAATAATTTACTAGTATTTTATGAAGAGTTGTAACTAGGGTAATAAGTGAAATCATCTATACTTTTCTTATACTCTCCTTATAACGTTTCTTGGGTCTTGTAAAACATTCAGTTGTTACTGTGAAAAATATGGGAAAATTATTATCATTCTTCCAACTTCTTCCATTAAAATCAAATTGCCATCTACTGCCCTCTTACCATGTCTTTCTCTGAGCATAGTACCTTTTTGTTTAAATGTCAAATAATAGTTTTTTTCCCCCTGGCAGCAGCTTTTTTAATTCAAACACTTTATTCTTAAGGACACACCTTCAGTACAGTTAACAAATGGTTATACCTGAAATCTGCTGAGAGCGGAGCTCAAGATCCACAGTTGCAAAGGCCACTGGCTCACTTCCTCATGGGCTGTATTACCTTCCAGAGCTGAGTGAGGCTGTGCTCTACGTCCCAACACTTGTTACTGAGTGGACATGAGGTGCAAGTTTAGCACCTTAAAAGGAGAAAAAAAGAAATAGGTTAGTAAGCAGAATGTGATTTTGTCCTCACTTCGACTTAAGTCATCTTTTTTTACTTGCCAATGTGAGTTCTGAAAGGTAGTACTATACCTGCTTAGAAATGGCTGAGTGACTGTCAATTAAAAAGCCACATTGCTGTTGTTTTAAAAAGATACTTTAAACAGTAATTGAACCGAATACCTATGGTGCCAACCATGAAAAACAGTGCAGAGTTGAAGCACCAATGACATGAAGAGCCATGGACAGATTCCTACATGTACAACAACATCACAGCAGCCACCAGGCCAATAGAAACTCACAAGGCTTCATTGATTATAAACACACCTTGGTTGCAGAAATGTTCAAATGTGCTTCTTACAATTGAAATATGGTAATATAAGGAAGGTACCAAGTATTATCAGACAGAAATGAAATGCCAAATTGCACAATTCTGGTTATATATGCATTTACAGAGATGACCCTGGGTCTCCTTCCCCAACCCTATGAGGGTCTAAGTGTTCTAAGAGAAGATGTACTGGGCTGACCCACCTGTCCCCTCTGTCTTGTATGACCAATGGCACATGCTTGAGAGCTGCTGTTCTAGGGTGAATCTGGCCAGGGTATAATAAGCCAATCTTGGGCCAGGGTTAGACATCAGTCTGTGGTCAGGGAGTGGTTAGATCACGGCACTGAGCTGTAGCCTTTGAGGATTGGGGTCAATATTCAAGTACAGTTCATGTTTGGAGTCAGTCTCTAGGTGGGGTAACTATAACTGGGTTTGTGGTCAGCCCGTGGCTGAGGTTTGGAGCTGGTTTGTGCCTGGTTTTAAGGGTCCGTTTGTGGCCAGGGTTGAGGTCATTCCATAGCCAAGGTGAGCAGCTCTCACTACCCTACACTGTGCAAGGAGCCCCATGCCTGATGCCTTTGGCCAAACAGCTTTTGTTCTGGGTGCCTTTACAGTATGTGCTTTGGACAGGTCTGTCTTAGCACCCCAGGCCATGGCAAAGCTTGGCATTGCCTCTCATACGGGCTCTACTTAGGGCTCTGGGGCTGCCTATCACTCTGCTTCCAACACAGCAAGGTAGCCCTGCTGGGAGTCAGCCCTGCCCAGTTCATCCAGAGTTAGAATCCCCCTGCTCCCACCTACCTCCCTAGAGGCTAGCCAGGGGGCTAACCTGGAATGAGAGGAGAGGCCACGGAGGAAAACGTGTCTGTTTAGGGCAAGTCTGTAGGTGCCCCAGTGTGCTACCCAGGGGCACTGCTATGTGGAGGCAAGGGTCCTGTGTTCGAGTCCTGCTTCTCCCTCCATAGAGTGGGCAAAGTCATTTGCTGTCTTCAAACTTAGTTTTCTTGTTTATAAAATAGGAATCAGAATTTCTGTAAGAATGAAATGGAATAAAATGTTGAAATTTACTGTGAAAACTGTAAAGTGCTATTATGGAGTGGGGGATGGTGATGATGTTGATGATGATGGCAATGACAATGGCTACAAAGGATGATCGTTACAGGGCTCTTGATCTTACAAGGAAGTTGTAAAACGTCATTTCTACCGTGAACCCAGGAAGCCGAAATGGTATGGGGAACACATGGCCTTGCCTCAGTCACGGAAGATATCATGATGCCTATTTTACAGATGAGAATATGGAGTCTTAAAGATTGTATGATTTACCCAAGGTCGCACGACTCCTGCTTTAGGACTTGTGCTGTGACACTGGATGCCTCTGTGTGGAGTGTTTCTGATGGCTGCTTTATCCTTCCTTTCTCCAGAATGTTCTCCTGTTGTCCTCATCACGCAGCGCAATGATAACCATGGTAACAACAGCTGACTGAGTGCTTTTTATTGGCCATGCACTGTGCTGAGTTATTCAGACAAATCATTTCACTTCATCTTCGTGACAGCCCTTAAAAGGGAACCTATTTAGGTCCTAAGGTCCCAGGAAAAATGTTACAGATGTGGAAACCAAGGCTGAGAGCAGGAGTGACTTGCCAGTAAGTGGCTAATCCCAGACCTCATCTCAGACGTTCCTGGCTCTGAAGCCCACACTCATGCCACCGTGTCACACTGAAACTTTGCCAGGTGGGAGTCAGCCCACCTGACCTCTGGGCCTTACCCAGCCTGCCAGTGACATCTTTGTGTAACTTTGGACTCATCAAGCATTCTCATTTGTAGAAAATGAAAATGCCTGCCAAGCCTACTTCCTGGGGGTTAGTTGAGGAGCAAATGAACGGGAAAATGTGTTAAGGAAAAAAAAAAAAAAACAGTCAAGTTGTTGCATAAATAGGAGGGATTTTTAATATCCTTCAAATGCTTTCCTTTTCTCCACTCATTTTTCCTGGTTTCCTCACTCTTCATCAGTAACAAAGTTAGGACAAAAGTGATGATTATTCTAAGGGGCACAAGCAGGGTCTGTCCCTTGGAAAGGCTTCTCTTCCCAGCCTCCTACGGGTTTTTCCAGTTTTCAGGCTGTTTCCAACGACCCCAAGAAGACGGCCACTGTTTCCCCCCTGCAGTGGTGGAAATAATTAGCTCCATTCTTCCTATTTGAATAGTCATGCCTAGCTGGCCTCTTAAATATGATCTTTGTGAGCAGTGCATTTTCAAACTCTCACAAGTTCTATTTTTACTTCTCTTGCTGAAGGAACGCTGTGGAAGGCGATTCCAGCACAAAGGGCCCTAATTAATTTCCCCTGCCTTTAAATATTTTTTCAAAGTATGTGTTTGAAAAAGACATTTAAAAAAAAAAATCCGTGACTCTGGAGGTGGATTCCAACATAGTTCTCACTGCCTTCCACTTGGAAATCCACCTTCGCCTTGCCGCCTGGTGGCCAGGCTGGAGTGCTCTGTTCTGCAGCTGGGCAGTGCTTTACTGCTCCTCCTCCAGACAGAAGGGACTGCGTCCTCCATCCAGCCTCTCAGGCCACAGACCAGCTTATGTCCTAGAGTCTGAGGGCCCAGGGAGAGGATGGTGGTCGCTAAAGGTCTGGAGAGCTGAGGAACATATGGGGGTCTCTGAGGGCCAGAATCGTGAAAACACAGGACTGGGACCATTGGAAAAACCATTAGGCCAGATTCTTTTGCCTTGAATCCCCATTCCCCGAATGGCCTCTGAGCCAAACCATACATGCCGGATGATGATTTATTATTAATCTGATTGTCCTGACTGTGAAATGATATTCCTCAAACTGTATGTGCCCTCATAAGGCATAAGTTTTTGCAATCTGGAACACAGGGCTGCAGGGAGGTAGTTTTATCCTTTGAGAGTAATTGTGGTTTACAAGGTCCTCGTTGAAAAGAAGTTGTTTTGAAAGAGCAAAGCCTTTTGAAAACACACAAGAAAAGCTTCTCCCATTTCTAGCTCTCAGCTGCCAGTGGGTAGGCTCTGGCTTCCTGGAGCGAATCCTAAGCCTAGGCAGGGAAGCTTTTCAAGGCCTCCAAGATGTGGATTGAGGGCAGGCTCCTGCATTTGAGAGCCCTGTGCCTGAAATACCATCGTGAGCGCTTCATGCTTTAGGATTCCAGGCACCATCCCTGGCAAAATGCAAATTGTCTTGAGGCAGCACATGAAAGGCGTGGGTGGCAGCGATGAGGACCGAGCTCTTCTTTTCCTGCTTCCCTCTCCTTTCTTCTTCCCTCCCCTGTCCTCATTCCCTGCCTTCTGTCTTGCCCACTCCCACCCCATTTTCTGTTCCCTACCCATTTCCATTTTCAGCCCTTCTACCTTCTCCCTGCTCTCTTCTTTCCTCCTCCCTTTGGCTCTCTTCCCCCTTGCTCCCTGGGAAGCAGCATCCTGTTTCTGCCTTCCAAGGTGAGTCCAATCAGCAGCACTGCACTCTTGCTGCCAGACTTGGGGCCTTCTGGGCACAGCTTCGGCTGTGACTGGAGAAACAGCCTTCGGGCTGATCTCTACCCTAGGACTCCCCAGGGGCTTCCTGGGAACGCTGTGATGCCCTCCCTTGCTCCTTTCTGATGGAGAGGGGGTGGGGGGGCTGCTGAAGGAAAGAGGGCCCTTTTCTTCATAGCCGTAAACACTGATGAGCAAGACCCACAGCAAGTCATCTGCTCTTTGTCCCTCAGGTCCGGGGACTCCAGACCCCTGGTTCAGCACCCTAGGAAGACCTCTAGTTTATGAGGAGGAGCCTGGGCTGGGTCTCTGCTCTCTAGACAGTGATTTCAGATGAACATGCCCCAGTTGCTTGGTTCCAGGCCCGAACCTGCACACACAGCATCAAAGCAGAGCAGGCAGGGCCCAGGATTGCCTCACACTCAGGAGCCTCTGACCCAGATGCACAGTCCTGCACATGTGCACAGGAGCCCTTGCAGGTGGCAAAACTGTTCAACTGCAGCTGTTCCGCACCCCAGGACAAACATAGCCCGTGGGCACCTCTGGAGAAACCCAAGCCCGGTAGCCTGCAGAAGTGTGGCCAGGACGGACAAGGGCTGAGGAGACGACCTTCAGAAAGCATGCACATGCACACAAGCACACACGTATAAGCATGTGTGGTTGGTTGAAGTCTCAGAAAAATGAAAAAGAGGAAACAGGGCAAAAGTCATATCTGAAAAGATAATGACCAAGAATTTACCAAAACTGTCAGACAGGTTAATTCTACATTATCATAGGTAATTCCAAACTATTAATTCTATTTTAAACCCCAAAGCTCTAGGCAGTCTGATTTTAGAAGGTGCACTCATACCATTCTGCTATATAACCTGTATAAATTCATTAATATTTATCTTTTCGATACTCATATTGATGATTTTTGCTCTCCCTCTTTGTTCCTTGCTTAGTTTTTCTAGAGGTTTATCAATTTCATTAGTCTTTCAAACAACCAACTTTTGATTTTGTTGATTTTCCTTTGTTGTTTATACTCTATTTCATTAATATCTGCTCTTATTTCTATTATTTCCTTCTGACTATTATTTTCTTTGCTATTTGCATAGCTTGCCATTCTTTTTCTAATGTCTTAGGATAGATACTTACATAAGTGACTTTCAGCGTTTCTACTTTTCTAATACATGAAGTTCAGGCTATACATAGCTCTCTAAGCATAGCTTTAGCTGTATCTTGAGATAAATATTAGATCAATTGATTTCAGCCTTTCATGTTTTCTAATATAGGCATTTAAAGTCATACATTTTCCACTAAGCACAGCTTTAGTTCCATAAGTTTTGATATATAATATTTATCATAGCATTCACTTCAAACTATTTTCTCATTTTTATTGTGATTTTTAAAATCTATGCATTATACGAAGCGTGATGCTTTGTTTTCAAACATCTGGTAATTTTCTTGTTATTCTTTCATTATTGATTCTTAGATTTAGTCCACTGTGGTCAAAAGACAAACTTTGAATCATTTCTACAATTTGAAGTGTGTTGAAATCTGCTTTATGGGCTAGCATGTGATCAATGTTGATAAATGTTTCGTGTACACTTGAATGTGTTTTCTATCAATGTTAGGGATAGCATAGCTTCTGTGTATGCGATTAGGTGAATGTTGTTTGTTACATTATTCAGATCTATATCCTTACAGATTTGTTTGCTGCTGCTTGTTCCATCCATTACTGAAAGAAGTATACTACAGTCTCTCCTTAAAATAGTGATTTTTGTCTATTTCTCCTGTTAATTTTTGCTTTGTATAATTTGAAGCTATGGCATTAGATACATAAAAATTTGGAAAAGTTGTATCTTCCTGATGGACTAGCACTTTTATCATTATGAAATGTCTCTCTTAAATGCTTAGAAATGCTTCTTGCCTTAAACTCTACTTTCTCTTGGTCACAGTTCACAGAGTATATTTTTCTATCCGTTCACTTTCAGCTTCACTATGCCTTCATTTTAGGTTGAACTATCAGAAACTGCTATTTTTATAAGTCAAATATGGTTGACTGTCAGCACATTAATGTCGTTCAACTTAATATTTAAGGACCCTTGTAAACAGCATAGCATTTTAAAATCCAGTCTTAAAACTTTGGCCAGGCACAGTAGCTCAAGCCTGTAATCCCAGCACTTTGGGAGGTCAAGGCGGGTGGATCTCCTGAGGTGAGGAGTTTGAGACTAGCCTGGCCAACATGGCAAAACCCCATCTCCACTGAAAAAAATACACAAAGTAGCCAGGCATGATGGCGTGAACCTGTAATCCCAGCTACTCGGGAGCTGAGGCAGGAGAATCACTTGAACCTGGGAGGTGGAGGTTGAAGTGAGCCAAGATCACACCACCGCACTCCAGCCTGGGTGACAGAGCAAGGCTCCATCTCAAAAAAAAAAAAGTTTTGTCTTTTAAATGGAGTATTTAATTCATTTACATTTAATTGGAGTATTTAGTTCTTTGGTTGGTAAGTTTGGTTTTACATCTACCATCTTTACTATTTGTTTTCTATTTTTCCTACCTGTTTTATGTTCCTTTTTCTTGCCTTCTTTTGAATTAATAAGTTATTTTTCATTATTCCATCTCCCCCATTAGCTTGTCAGTTTTACATTCTGTTACTATTATTTTAGAGATTGCCATAGATTACTTAACTTATCAGAATCTAATACAAAGTAGTACTTTTGTAAATTCTGGACAATGCCACAAGCTTGGAACATTTTAACTCATTCCCCTTCTTTTTGTGTTATTATTGTCATACATTTTAGTTCTGTATATATTTTGAATGTCACATTACATTATTTTCTTGTAAAGTCTAAGTTTATTTAGATGTACCCACATATTCACCCTGTCTGTTGTTCTTCATTCCTTCTTACGTTTCCTTTTTGACCATCTGGGGTCATTTTACTTTTGCCTGAGAAACTCATTTTAGTGTTTATGTTAATGCATGTCTACTGGTGCTGAATTCTCTTGGTTCTTGCCTGTCTGGAAATAACTTTATTTTGCATACACTTTGAAAGTTTTTACACTGGGTATAGAATTCTAGATTGTCAATTATTTTTATTTTAGAAATTTGAAGATATCATTCCATTGTCTTCTGGCTTTCATCTTTTTATTGTGCTTTCGAAGGTATGTGTTTTTTCACTATAGATTCATTTCTTTTCTTTTCTTTTCTTTTCTTTTTTTCACTTTGTCACCCAGGCTGAGTGCAGTAGTGGCTCACTGAAGCCTCGACCTCCTAGGCCCAAGCAATTCTCCTGTCTCAGCCTCTCAAGTAGATGGGACTACAGACCAGGCATGTGCCACTACACCTGGCTAATTTGTAAACTTTTTTGTAGAGACAAGTTCTCCCTATGTTGCCCAGGCTGGTCTTAAACTCCTGGACTCAAGCAATCCTGCCACCTCAGTCTCCCAAAGTGCTGGGATTGCAGGCGTGACCCATCATGCCTGGCCCCATGGACTCCTTTAAAGAATATTCTCTTTATCTGTAATTTTCAAAGATTTACAATGATGTTACTAGGTGTTATTTTCTTTCTTGCTTGGACTTTGTAGTACTCTTGAATCTCTAGCTTGATGTCTTGGCATTGTTGGAAAATTCTTAGTCATTATTTCTGTATCTCTTTAAATACCACTTCTTCTCCATTCTTCTCTCTTTCTCGTCTGAGACTCCAATTGTATTAATATTCAAACTTTCCACCATGTCTCATATGTCTCTTATATGCTCTTTAAGCACAGCTTAACTAATCCTCCTCAGCTGTGCCAATCTATTGTGGAACCATCTATTGAATTCTTTCTTTCTTTCTTTCTTTCTTTCTTTCTTTCTTTCTTTCTTTCTTTCTTTCTTTCTTTCTTTCTTTCTTTCTTTCTTTCTTTCTTTCTTTTTTTGATGGAGTCTCACTCTGTCGCCCAGGCTGGAGTGCAGTGGCACAATCTCAGCTCACTGCAACCTCTGCCTCCCATGTTCAAGCGACTCTCCTGCCTCAGCCTCCCAAGTAGCTGGGATTACAGGTGCTTGTCACCATACCTGGCTAATTTTTGTATTTTTAGTAGAAACGGGGTTTCACCATGTTGATCAAGCTGGTTTCATCAATTATATTCCTTTTCAGTTTTGGAATTTGCTTGATTTTTAAAAATAGATTGTTGTTCTCAGGCAAAATTCTTCATCTTGTTATATCTTTTTATGAGCATATTAATCACAGTTGTTTTAATGTCGAATAACCCTAATATGTAAGTCACATATGGGTTTATTTTTCCTGCATGTTTTTCTTGCCTGTTTTTTCTCTTGGTCTTGTAACTTGGAATACTTAATATTTTTTATTGAATACTGGAAAGTTTATATTAAAACGTGGAGACTTCGAATGATAACATCTTCTTCTATAGAGGATTCATTCCATTCTCTGGCATGCAGTTAGAGTAGGGGCTGTTTGTTTACCTCCATTCAATCAAGGGCTGAACTGACTTGAAGTTGGTTTTGGTCTTCACAAATTTGTTCTTTCTCTGGTCATTTTTCCTCCAAGAGTATAGCCATCCAGATCCAGGGATGTTTCTTGGGGTGGGGAGGGGGGCACTTATTCTTAGAAAATCCTAAATTATTTCCTTTTTCTTTCTTTCTTTCTTTCTTTTTTTTTTTTTTTTTTTTTTTTTGAGACAGGGTCTCACTCTGTCACCCAGGCTGGATGGAGTGGAGTGGCATAGTCGTGGCTCACTGCAGCCTCAACCTCCCAGGCTCAATGAGATCCTCCTACCTCAGCCTCCTAAGTAGCTAGGATCACAGGCACATAACACCACGCCTAGCTAAGTTCTTAATTTTTTGTAGAGATGGGGGTCTCCCTATGTTGCCCAAGCTGGTCTTGAACTCCTGGGCTTAAGCAATCCTCCCTCCTCAGCCTCCCAAAGTGCTGGGATTATAGGCATGAGCCACTGTACCCAGCCCTAAATTCAAATTTTTGTTTCTCAGAGACCATGAAAGGTTTTCCAGCTACCTTTTGTTTAGTTTCTTAGCTTCTCACCCTGCACAGCCAAGAATTGACAAATAACTCAAGTGGAAAAATGCCAACTGACAGGTTTAGTTTTCCGTGCCTCCATTGTCTCTTGGACCTTGGCTCCTCAAGTCAGCTGCCTTGGGAGCCTAGAACTGTCCTTTTTTGTTCCTCTGCTCTGTAAGATAGCCTAGAGCTCTGCTGGCTTCTCTGCCTCTTTGTGGATGAACCCTACCAGGCCCTGCAGCCTCCCATATCCCAAGGGGAAAAGTGATGACCAAAAGCTGAGATCTTTCAAAGAACTTTCTTTTTTTCTCGCTCCTTAAGTAGTGGTTGCCTTGGGTGTCCTACAATTCTTCAAAAATATTTTTTAAAATATTTTTTTCCAAGGCTGGGCACAGTGGCTCACACTTGTAATCCAAGCACTTTGGGAGGCCAAGGCAGGAGGATTGCTTGAGCCCAGGAGTTCAAGACCAGCCTGGACAACATAGTGAGACCTCATCTTTATAAAAAATTTAAAAATTAGCTGAGTGTGGTGGTGCATGCTTGTAGTCTCAACTACTTGGGAGGCTGAGATGGGAGGATTGCTTGAGCACAGGAGGTGGAGGCTGCAGTGAACCATAATTGCACCACTGCATTCCAGCCTGGGCAACAGAGCAAAACCCTATCTCAAAAAAAAAAAAAAAAATCCAGCTTTTTTAGTTTATTTCACTAGAAACTTTGGTCTGACACAAGTTACTTTATTGTAACCAGAAGTAAAATTATAACTCTTATAGCTTTTAAAATCTTATTTTAATGATTTTAATGTTAATAAAATCTATTGTTTACCCTAATCCCTTTTTGCTGTTCTATGAGGAAATAACTAAATCATAAATCCTTTCGTGCACTTTTTGCTGAGATGTCTTAGGCTTATCTCCCCAATCATACTCTAATAAATGAACTTCACCATTTTATTGCACGTACCTTTTTTAAAGTGCCATGCTAAGCATTCCCTTCTTTGAACCCTGCCTTGATACTGTGGAGTAAGTAGGGATCATTTTTTTCCATTTTGCAAATGAAGACATTGAAGCTCATAAAATTTCTTTAACAAAGAACTTAAATAAATTCTTCTAAGGCTGATAATTAGGTAGAGGAGTCCTAACTAAAATTTAGTTCTTCCAGCTCAAAGTCTAGTCACCATTCACGCTTCTTTTCCACTGGAGGACCCCCAAAGCCAGAACCTTTCCCTGAACACTCCACAGGACTCACTAAAGGTCTAAATATGCAGTAGATGGTCTGGTAGTACTTGCTGAATTGATTTATATTATGTTGCAGCAGCTGATCAGAGGCAGAGGCTCCCAGCCTGACCCTGGCCCTTAACTGTTGCATCAGATTTTATTTAAAAAGGAACAGAGAATAATAAATTAAATTCTGGTGCCAAAAGGAACCCACAGGAATTTATGAGAAATACAACATAAATTCACTAAAACTCCTACTCAGTACTTATTCCTCTCTGTCTTATATTTAGGCACATCTGGTTATAACTAAATCAGCCAAATCTGCTACTCTCAGATAGGCAGCTTAATCCCCCTCCCAGTCCCCCTAAAAAACCCCAAAAACAAAAATAAAGCAAACTGACATCATATAACAGTTCATGGGGCTTATTATGGTCTAAAATGACAGGCATGTAAGTTGAAGCCAGTTCTGAAATAAGTCTCTCAAAATTCCAGGGAGACGGGGGGCAGATACAAACTTCATTTTCAAAGTAAATTCTGAAGCATTTTGAAAAGAAAAGAAGAGCTTTCTGTGAAACATGGCTGGAAAAGTCAGGAAGGACTGCAGATGTTTTGAAGCAAATTACTAGTGAGTTTGTCAAAATTTGGAAAAGGACAGCTTCCCCTTATTCTGGGTCATGGGAGGACTCAAGAAGACTTTGTAAGTTACCCGGCTGAGACTAACTCGATTCTTGACAGAGCCTTTGCAGGGTTTAGTGAACATAGTTTTCATTTGTTAAAAAGTAGAAAGGCAATTTCTGTTACTTGCTCACTCAATAAAAATCTCCAAACTCTTGTCTCAAATTCAGCCTGATTCATATCTATCCCCAGAACAGAAACCAAACCCCCGAAGAGGGTCAAAATTATCAACTTTGCTTATAGAATAAGCTGTTGGGCAGAGAGTCAAACTTGGCTTGCTGGATTTTTAAAAAAATAATTTTAATCAACTTTATTTACTTTATTAAAGTATAATGTGTTAAAATGCACCAACTTAAAGCTGACCGTGCAATGAGTTTTTACAAAGGTATACATCCATGTGCAACATCAAAATCAAGCTATAAAACACTTCTCCCCAAAAAGTTTGCATATGTTCTGTCCCAGTCAATCACTCTTACAACCAGCTTAAGGAACATAGATTTGTTATTTCTGGAGTTTTTAGAGTTTCAAATGAATGAAATCATAAGTATGTACTCTTTCACACTCGGCTTCTTTCATTCAATATAATTATTTTGAGACTTACCCATGTGGTTTCGTGTATCAATAGTCATTTTTTATGGTTGAGCATGATTGTATTATATGCATGTACCACAATTTATTTATCCGCTCACCAGTTTATGCATGTACATTTTGGTTGGTTTTAGTTTTGGGTTTTTATTAAGGTGTTATGAACATTTACAGATGGGTCTTCATACAGACATGTTTTCATTTCTCTTGAGTAAATGCCTAGGGGTACACTTGCTGGGTTATATAATAAATGTATATTTAAGTTTATAAGAAATTTCTAAAATTTTCTGAAGGGGCTATACCATTTTAGACTGTCACCAGCAATGCTCCACATCCTTCCAATTCTTGGATTGTCAGCTTGTAAATACTAACTATTCTAATGGGTGTGTAGTTACACCTCATTGTGGTTTAGGCTTTCATTTCCAGGATGAGCAATGATGCTGAGCATCTTTTCACATGCTTAGTGGCCATTGGTGCATCTTCTTTTGGGAGCCATCTTTTTTAATCTATTGAGAATTTTTCAAATTTTTGTTATTATTGAGTTCTCAGTGTTTTTTATAAATTCAGGATATAATGTTCACTTTACATATAGCTTTTGTCAGCTATGTGAATATTTCCTCCCAGCCTGTGACTTGTCTTTTCCTTTACTGAAGATGTTTTTCAAAGAGCAGAAGTTTTAAATGTTGATAAAGATTACTTTATTTAACAGGTACCTGTTGTTTAAATTACCCAGTCTGTGGTATTCTGTTGTGGCAGCCCTAACAAACTAACAGAAAGACCAAGTTATCAATTTTTTTATTTTGTGGTTTTTTATTTTTCTTTCCCAGCCAGGGAATCCTTGCTTACCCCAAAGTTGAAAAGATTTTCTTCTATTTTTCTTTCCTATTGGTTTAATAGTTTTATCTTCCACCTTTAGATCTTTTTCCTATTTTGGGTTCATTTTTATGTGAGGTTTATTTTTTCCTCATATGAGTATCTAATTATTCCAGTGCCATTTGTTGGAAGACTCTCTTTTCCTTTATTGAAATATGTTAACAATCAATCGACCATGTATCTGTGAGTCTATTTTTGATTCTTTATTCTATTCCATTGATCTATATGACAAATTTGATACCAGTGCTACACTCTCTTCATTACTGTAGCTTTATAATAAGTATGAAAGTCAGGTAATATAAGTCCTCCAACTTTGTTTTTCTTTTTCAAAATTGTGGCAGATTTTCTAAATCTTTTACACAAAAATTTTACACTAAGCTCGTCAACTACTTTTAAAAGCCTCTGAAATTTTATCAGTCAATATGAAGTACATTAACATTTTAGCAGTACTCCAATCCATGAACATATTACAGCTCTCCCTTTATTTAGTTCTTTTAAAATTCCTCTCAGCAGTATTTTGTAGTTTTCAAAGTACAAATCTTACACATATTTTGTCAAATTTATCCCAAAGTGTTTCTCATTATTTGATGCTACTGTAAATGGTATTTTGTAAATTTTTATTTCTAGCTATTGTTGTTGGTAGAGAGAAACAGCTGATCTTATTGGCCTTGCATCCTGTGATCTTACTAAAGTCGCCAAGTCACTTATGAGTTCTCAAACCTTTAAAAATATATGTTCCTTAGAACTTTCTATGTACACAATTATGTTGTCTGCTAATGAAGACAGTTTATTTCTTCCTTTCCAATTCAGATGTCTTTTATTTCTTTTTCTTGCCTATTTCACTGGATAGGATCTTTAATACAATGTTGAATAGAAGTAATAAAAGCAGATATTTTGTCTTGTTTCTGACACTGGAAGGAAACCATACAGTCTTTTACCTTTAACTGATTCTCTTTATCAGGTCATAGGTTTTTTACATATTCTCTTTATCAAGTTGAGGAAGTTTTCTTCTATTCCTAGTTTATTAGTAATTTTAATCATAAATTACCACTTTTCAAGTGCTTTTTCTGCATCTATTGAGATGGATTTATGGGATATATGGTTTTTATCCTTTGTTCTATTAATGTAGTGAATTACAATGATCAACTTTTGGATATCAAAGCAATCTTGCTTTCCTGGGATAAGCCCTGCTTTTGCATGGTATACTGTCCCTTAAAATATTGTTAGTTCTATTTGCTTATGTTTTGTAAGGATTTATCACCATGAGTGATATTGATGTATAGTTTTCTTCCCTTTTTGGTAATATCTGTATGTAGTTTTATTAGTATTGGGGCATGATAGTCTCATATGAGTTGGAATATGTTCCCTCCTCCTTTTCCTGAGTTTTTTCTTTTTTGAATTGATATTTCTTTCTTAAGTGTTTGTTGGAATTCACTAGTGAGTTCATCTGGGTCTGGAGTATTTTGTGTTTTGGGGATAGGAAAGGGGCTTTTAAATTATGAATTCAGTTTCTTCGAGGAATATGTGTTGCATTTAAGTTTCGGTTTTAATTCCAATTTTGCTCAAATTTTAGCAGAAACAAAACTGAAAAAGCACACAAAATGGCTTAATTAAACATTTATAAATTCATGCAGTTATTTCTTTTAAAAGCTAAACGGCTAAAGCAAACCTAAAAGATGGAAATGGTGCAGACTAATCCTAAATTTGTCTTTCTCTTTGCCTCAACAACTACTAGATGTCCTCTGATCTCTGACACTCCAGTGTTTCCTGGACAAGCAAAGGGAGCGAAGTACACGGGTTGTTCAATAGGAAGTGGCTTGAAGGTGGTTTGTCAGGCTGGGGTTTTATTCCCTGACTCTTTGTGTGTACATTCTTGCTGTGGCTTATCAGGAGAGAGTATTTTTCATCAGTGTGCTTCCATATTTAATATGTTGGGAAGCATAAATCTACTTACTGCTTTTTGCTCTCTATATCCTTATCAATTTAGGAGTAAGTAACCAAAACATTTTATTTGCTTGTGTTCTTTCCAAGTCATATCAGTCAACACAGATCACAATAGGTAACACAAACAACTCTAAAGATGAGATATCACAAAGTTCAAGAAATGTATTCATAACATGTATATGGCTATTTGGGTTTTCTATTTTTTTTAAGTTGTACCCTTTAGCAATTGGCCATTTCATCTAAGTTGTTGATTTTTTTGACATAAAGTCTTTCATTATATTCCCTTACTGTGTTGTTATTATCTCTAGCATCTCTAGTTATGCCTCCTCTTTCATTCATTATATTAGCACTCATGCTCACTCTCTTTTTTTCTCAGATAAATCTTGTTGCAAATTTTTCAATTTATTGATCTTTTTAAATTGGTTTTGTTGGATTTCTCAATTGTATGTAATTTGCTCTTCTGTTTCTAAAGATGAAAGCTTAGAATATTGATAAAAACCTCTTTCTATTCTAATATGAGCATTTAAAGACATGTATCTCTCATTAATCACCACCTTATCTATATGTCACAAATTTTGTTACGTTGAATTTTCATTTTCATTTAGTTGAAATATCTTTAAATCTCCCTGTGATGTACTCTTTGAACCAAATGTTGCTTAGAAGTGAAGTCTTTAACTTCCATACATTCTAGGATTTTTTATATTTTTCTGTTGTTGATTTGTGTTTTAATTCCATTTTGGTCAGAAAATATGCTTTGTTTCAATCCTTAAAAATATGCTAAGATGACTGGGTGCATTGGCTCACGCCTGTAATCCCAGCACTTTGGGAGGCTGAGACGGGTGAATCATGAGGTCAGGAGTTCAAGACCATCCTGACTACCACGGTGAAACCCTATCTCTACTAAAAAATGCAAAAAATTAACCAGGCGTGATGGCAGGCGCCTGTAGTCCCAGCTACTCAGGAGGCTGAGGCAGGAGAATGGCGTGAACCCAGGAGGCAGAGCTTGCAGTAAGCCAGGATCATGCCACTGCACTCCAGCCTGGGCAACAGAGCGAGACTCCATCTAAATAAATAAATAAATTATATATATATATATATATATATATATATGCTGAGACATTTTTTATGGCACAGAAAATGACCTTTCTTTTTTTTTTTTTTTTTTTTTTGAGGCGGAGTCTCGCTCTGTCACCCAGGCTGGAGTGCAGTGGCGCGATCTCGGCTCACTGCAAGCTCCGCCTCCCGGGTTCCCGCCATTCTCCTGCCTCAGCCTCCCGAGTAGCTGGGACTACAGGCGCCGCCACCACACCCGGCTAATTTTTTTGTATTTTTAGTGGAGACGGGGTTTCATTGTGTTAGCCAGGATGGTCTCAATCTCCTGACCTCGTGATCCGCCCATCTTGGCCTCCCAAAGTGCTGGGATTACAGGCTTGAGCCACCGCGCCCGGCCAAAATGACCTTTCTTAATACATGCTCCATGTATACTTCAAAATAATATGTATTCTTTTGGTGGTGGTGAGTAGATAATCAAGAAATGGCAATTAGGTCAAATTGGTGATATTGCTCAAGTCTTCTTCATCTTTGCTGATTTACCTACTACTTGTACTATCAATAATTGAGAGGGGTATGGAAATCTCCAACAATAATTTTGAATGTCTGTCCTTGCACTTATGTTAGTTTTTCTTTATCTCTCTTGAAGCTATATTAATATCAGTATACATATTAAGGATTTTTGTGTCTTCTTGATAAATTGTGTGCTTTATTACAATTAAATATTTCTCTTATGTCTAGTGATATTCTTTTTTCTAAACACTACTTCTTCTCATACTAATGTGGTCAAACCAGTTTTCTTATGATTATTGTTTTCATGGTGTATCTGAATTCATTGTTTTACTTGCAAAATATGTATGCCTTTACATTTAAGGTGGATTTCTTATAGATAGCATGTAGTTGAATCTGCCTCTTTTAATTGTTTAGACCATTTACAGTTAATGTGATTTCTGGTATAAATCTACCATTTTATTGTTTGTTTCCTGTTTGTCTCATCTACTTTTTGCTCATTCTTTTTTGTTTTATTTTTAGTGGTTGCTCTGCGGCTTACGATATATATCTTTAGCTCACCATAGTACAACTTTAAATAAAATTACATACTTTTACATACAATCCATGACCCTTACAACACTATACTGTCATTTACCCCACCCATCCTTTATGCTATTATTGTCATACATTTATTCACTTGTCTTTTAAAGAACTTTCAAAATAAGGCCTGGCACAGTGGCCAGTGGCGCACACCTATAATCCCAGCACTTTGGGAGGCTTAAGTGGGTGGATCACCTGAGGTCAGGAGTCTGAAACCAGCCTGGCCAACATGGTGAAACCTCATCTCAACTAAAAATACAAAAAAAAAAAAAAAGCTGAGCATGGTGATGTGTGCCCATAATCCCAGCTACTCAGGAGACTGAGGCAGGAGAATCGCTTGAATCCAGGAGGCAGAGGTTGCAGTGAGCCGAGATCATGCCACTGCACTTCAGCCTGGGCACAAGAGGGAAACTCTGCTCAAAAAAAAAAAAGAAAAAGAAAGAAAGAAAGAACTTTCAAACTAAGAAAAAATATTTTATATTTACCAACATATTTACTACTTTTGATGCTCTCTATTGTTTTAAGTAAATCAAAGTTTCCACCTAGTATCATTTTACTTCTACCTAAAAGATTTTCTTTAGCTTTTCTCAGAGTGTAGATCTACCAGGATTGAATTTTAGCAGCTTTGTTTTTGTCAAAAAAAAAAAAAAAAAAAAAGCATTTAGTTTGTCTTTGTTTTTGAAGGATATTTTTACTGAATATAGAATTCTAGGTTGACAGGATTTTTTTTCTTTTAGCACCTTAAAAATGTCTTTCATTGTATTCTAATATGCATAGTTTATGACAAAAAGTCTGTGGTATTTAAATCTGTTTTCCTCTGACATAGTGTCTTTTTCTCTCCAGTTGCTTTTAAAAGTTTCATTACTAATTTTCAACAATTTTATCATGATGTACCTTTGTTTTTGTTTTGTTACGTTTGGGACTCATTCAGGTTCTTGGATCTGTGGGTTCACATTATTCATCAAATTTGGAAAAATTTTCTCCAATATTTCTTTAAATATTTTTCTATCTTTTTTTCTCTCCTCTGGTACTTTAGCTACATATGTATTAGACTGTTTGATGCTGCCCCATAAGACATTGTGGCTATGCTTATTTATTGTTTAGCCTTTTGCATTTCTATGTTTTGGTGTCAATGGTTTCTGTTGCTGTCTTCAACTTCATGTTTTCTTCTCATCTGTTCTTAACCCCATCCAGTGAAATTTTCATTTCATATATTGTGTTTTTTGTCTCTAGTAATTTCAGGTTATTTTTAAATGGCTTTTTTGTATCTTCTATTTTTCCTAATTGTGTTCACATTTTTATTTAAGTCCTTGAACATATTGAGCAGATTGATAATAGCATTTTAAATACCTTGTTTGTTAATCTTGTCATCTCTGTCATTTCTGTTTCTATTTCTACTGACTGATTTTTCTCCTGGTTTTGAGTTACGTTATTCTCATTCTTGGCATGTCTATTAATTTTTAATTAAACTTTAGCTTAATTGTGAGCAACACGGCTGTTTATTTCACCTGAGCGCAGGCAGGCTGAGTCCAAAAAGAGAGTCAGCGAAGGGAGATAAGGGTGGGGCCTTTTTATAGGATTTGGGTAGGTAAAGGAAAATTACAGTCAAAGGGGGGTTGTTCTCTGGCAGGCAGGAGTGAGGGTCACAAGGTGCTCAGTGGGGGCGGTTTTTGAGCCAGGATGAGCCAGGAAAAGGAATTTCACAAGATAATATCATCGCTTAAGGCAAGGACCGGCCATTTTTACTTCTTTTGTGGTGGAATGTCATCAGTTAAGGCAAGGCAGGGCATTTGCACTTCTTTTGTGATTCTTCAGTTACTTCAGGCCATCTGAGCATATACATGCAAGTCACAGGGCATGCGATGGCTTGGCTTGGGCTCAGAGGCCTGACAGAGCCTAAACATCTCCTCACCTGTATGAACTCTGGAAACTATTCAACTTTAAAATCCACTGTTATTCTTTGCCTGAATTCATGAAGTTTCAACCTCAACATGGATGGCCTATAATTCAGCAAAGCTCCAATGAAATCCTTTTGCACTTTTTAGAGCTCTTTTTCTTCATGGTGCCTGAACATTAATCTCTGTCTTCTCAGCTCAGTAAAACCTTCATGCTGTACTTGATATTCTTCCTTGCACCACAATCCAGAATGTGCCTCTAGACACAAATCCCCAGAGATCATTTGGCTCATCTTTTTGTTTCCCTTCCCCCTGATATCATACTCCATGGTGCCTGTTAACCAATATCTGAAAAGTTATTTAATATATTTCAATCTGTTTGCTAGTTTACTATGATGGAAAGGTAAGTGTGGATTCTGTTGCTTTATTATAACCAGAAGTGGAAATTTTGTGTGCTGAATTTAATTTAGAAACTTTCAACTAGGCTAGAGGGAGCAGATATGGATTAAAAGGTTTCCAGATTAAACAGACATATAATATATGTGCAAAATTGTTAGTTGGACACATGAACAAATAAACAGACAAACCTGACCAGGAAGGACCTGGGATAGACTCACCAATGTTGTTGACAGACTGTGGAGCTAGATGCAGAGTGGCTGGATCACTGAGTATCAGTTGACTAGAGGTAACTGCCACTCCTTTGTGGTAAAAAGAGAGAAGCCAAACCTGAGGCTGGGCCTCCTTGGGCAGGGGCCTTGAGAGAATGAGGTCAGGAAGATGAGTAGCCATTCCTCCCCAAGCATAGTTTTAAAAATCAGTGTCTTAAACATTTCCAAAGATTATTTTCGACATGATAGTTCTTAAAACAATCATAATGAAAACGTGTTAGAGCAAGAGTATAGAATATTCAACTGAAACATCTGTTCCCCAAATACAAGATCTCAGAGAAGGTGATCAAAGGGTGGGGACCTTTCTGTGGTCATTTTCCCACCACAGCCCTCACACATTTGTGCCCAGACTCCTTACATCCTCATGTTCAGTGCCTCTCTGTAGCCTCCGGGACAGATCCAAACAAGACCCAGTCTGCCCTAAACTCTCCCTGACCCCTAACTTCCTAACATAAGCTCTATTTCTAAGATAGGACTTGTGCTTCATGGTTCTCCATGCACGCTGATGCCCTTTCCCCTGGACAACCTGCATAATGGTGGATCCTCTGGATGGAAAGGCCTCCCACCACCTCTGCCAAAACCACCCCACCTAGCAGACTTTTTTCTTGCCCTTCTAAATGCAACTTACCTCCTTCATCTCCATGAAACTTTCTTTTCCCCATCTCCTTGTGCATACACATACACACACACATGCATGGATGTGTACACACACCTGCACATAAGTGTACACACATGCACACACTTGCATACACACATGCACACAGATGCAGTCCTCTCCTAGCTGCACTAATGTTTTATCTTTGTTCACCTATTTCTCTGGTAAAGTGGCACTTCTTAAAGACAAAAATTTTGCCTTAAACATCTTCATAGTGTTTTATCTCCAGATCCAGGTACACAAGAGAAACTCAACGAGTAACTACTGAATAATGAACTCAACTTTCACCTTAGGAATTTATTTACCAAATGGACCAGAGCACTCCTGTCAGCCAGTCCAGGAATCCCCTTTTCCCTATTTACTGCCAATTAAAGACTGCTAACTTACCCTTTGAAAACACACTGAAGGGTACAGCTGCTTAGCCAATGCATTTATTGTTCCTACATGTGCCAACACAATGGGTTATGTTACATGAGAATGCACTGGAAGCTTCATCCTCACCAGCTGTACTAGTCCATTTTCATGCTGCTGATAAAGACATACCCAAGACTGGGTAATTTATAAAGAAAATGAGGTTTAAAGGACTCACAGTTCCACATGGCTGGGGAGGCCTCACGATTGTAGCAGAAGGCGAAAGACATGTCTTACATGGCAGCAGACAAAAGAGTGAATGAGAATCACGCAAAAGGGGTTTCCCTTTATAAAAGCATTAGATCATGTGAGACTTATTCACTACCATGAGAAGAGTATGGGGGAAACTGTCCCCATGATTCAGTTATCTCCCACTGGGTACCTCCCACAACACGTGAGAGTTGTGGGAGCTACAATTCAAGATAAGATTTGGGTGGGGACAGAGCCACACCATATCACCACCTTATTTAGATGTATGCCTCTCTGAGTCACCTAGGCACCTCACCTCTTGCCCACCCCAAGGAAGGATCATTTCTTCAGATGGTTCCTTTGATCATGTTTCTGCTGAAATTTAGTAGTTTTGATCCCAAAGGGAGAGGCCTAATAAAAGAGAGCCTTATCCTATGCTCTGCTCCAATGCTGGAGGTATCCCTCTGTAGCCCTGGAATCAACAACCAAGGTTATAATTTGGAATCTGCTACTTCATAGTTGTATGACCTTAGTCAACTTACCTAATCTTTCTTAGACTGGATTTTTTAATCTATAAAATGAGCATATTGATGATGACTAATTACACAGATAATTCAACCACAGAGTGACTGGGATGGTTAAATGAGATGAAGTATGTCAGGAACTTAGTATGAGGCACATGGTAGGCATTGAATAAATGTTGTTCTAATTATTATTATTATTAAGCTTTCATACAGTGTTAATACCACTCTGGTCCTCCTGCCTCTTGTAGGACATTTCTAGAATCTGTTGGGGTTCCTGAGAGAGGGAGACCACCTGCCACTGGCATTGAAAAAGGTAATATTTTGTGAATCCTAATTTGGGAGAAAACACAGTCAACTTCAATTGCTAGCTCATTTGGGAGACTTAGGAAACCAGAGACCAGGAATGTCATCTACAAGAATTATGTAGGATTCAAGAACTCAGGTTATTTAAGAACATTGCTTGATTCTGGAAACTTGGTTTGTAAGAATTATATGGATTTATGGAATGTTAGCCTCTAGGAATGCTGTGTGTTTCTAGATACAATGGTTGAAAGAACTTCAGGTGATTCTGGAACATTGACCTGTAAAAATGATACGTGATTTGCAATTTTGGCTTTTAACAATGTTATGCCATTTTATAACCTTATGTGCTTCTGGAAACTTGATTTATAATAAACTTATATGTTTCTGAAAACTTGGTTTATTAAAACATTATGTGATTCTGAAAACTTGGCTTGAAATAAATATGTTTGATTCCAGGATCATAGCTGTCAGAATAGCACTATGATCACATGGTATGGCATCAGAAACTTGCTCTATAAGAATATTGTGTGAATCTGGAAGCCTAGTCTACAAGAAGTTCAGTTTAATTTTGGAATCTTGATCTCCATGTACGTTGGCTGGTAGGAATCTTGCATGAGTTTTGAAACTTGTTCTGTAGAAATCTCATATATTTCTGGATGTTTGCTCACAAGAATTTCATGTGATTTGCAAAGGTTGGCTTATTAGGTTTTGTGATTTTGAATCTTGGCTTGTAAGAATCTTATGTGACTTTGGAATCTTGGCCTGAAAAACTACTATTTAATTCTAGAACCTTAGCCAATGAGAATCTTAAGTGATTCAGAATCCCTGGTCTATAATAGCACAGCATTTCAGAACATTGGCCTGTAAGAATATGATGCAACTCTGTAACACTGGCCTGTAATAACGTGATGTGGTTTCAGAATCTTAGCCTTTGCAAAGTGTGATTGTGATACTTTGGTATGTCAAAGACCACTGATAGTGTTTTAATATTTGTTTTTTCTTCCTTGGTCATAGACCACTGATTTTTAGCTGTGACAAGGCCAGCTAAAAACTAAATTTCTGAATAAAAACTGAAATAAAAAGTCATTTTCTCATTCTGTCTTGCAGCTAAGTTTGTCCTTGTGACTAAGCTCTGGCCAATGACATGGAAACAGAAGTGGCAGAGAAACTTTCTGGAAAATATTTGTAAATGGAGGGGCTATGCCCTTCATCAGCCCTTCCTCCTTCCTATTGGCTGGAAAGTTGGCCTGCTTCCTGCAGCCACCTGGAGCCAGGAAGTGATGCTGGCAGGGAAACCACGAATGGTGGAGTATCGAGATTGAAGGAAACTGAGCTCCTGCCACTGTGGAGCACCACCCCAAGCCTACCTGATATGAGACAGAATTAAATTGCCTCAGTGAAACACTTTTATTTTGGATTTTGTGTCACCCACACACAAGCCTAATCTAGTGTTTTAATCCAAAGAACAATAGGTGATTCTGAAAAGTTGGTTTCTATCATCCTGGCACCTTGGCCTGTAAATCTTAGGTGATTCAGACACGTTGGTATGCTGGATTACCTGTTGTCAATTTAGCATCACTGCCACCCTCTTGAAGAGGAGAAGCCAAGAACTACATTTCCCAGAATTCCCTTCAGGGTGGTTCTGGATTAGAGTTGGCTGTGAGGGCACTCACGTGAGATCTGGAGGGTGAAAGAAGAGAGGCCATTATTCTCCAGAGACTACTAGGCAATAGCATGGGCACTCTGGCTGCTATGATTTAGGGCAGAGGTTAGCAAACTACAGCCCACGGCTGTAGTGGGTCAGACTAGCCCACTGCTTGTTTTTGTAAATAAAGTTTTGGGGTCTTTTTGCTATTTTTTTTTTAAGTTCTGTGGTACATGTGCAGGGTGTGCAGGTTTGTTACATAGGTAAATATGTACTATGGTGATTTTCTGCACCTGTCAACCCATCACCTATGTATTAAGCCCAGCATGCATCAGCCATTTTTCCCAGTGCTCTCCCTCCCCCCGCCTCCCCCAAAGACCCCAGTATGTGTTGTTCCCCTCCCTGTGCCCATGTGTTCACATTGTTCAGCTCCCAATTATAAGTAAGAACATGCAGTGTTTAAATAAAGTTTTCTTGGAACACGGCCTTGTTTACATATTGTCTATGGCTGCCTTTAAGCCACAACAGCAGACTTGAGTAGTTGCTACAAGGATCCTATGCGGCAAAACCTAAAATATTTACTGTCTGGCCCTGTACGGAAAAAGTTTGCCAAATCCTGCTATAGAGTGCATGGTTGGAGCTTAGTAACTTCCATTTAATAAGTATGTGTTGAGCATCAGCTGTCTGGTGTGTGGCAGGGAGCCTTGTTCATAGAGTGGGTATTATTTAGGTGGAACAATAAAGTATATCCAAGTAGCAAGGTCACACATTTACTTTTGTTACCTTTAACTATTCAGAGAAATATATATATATATTTTTTTTTTCTCTAGTCATTGATCTGATCTCCTTGAAATCACTATCCACTGGGTAACAGAAGCAAGAAATCCTACAATTTAATTTATCCCAATATTTTTTTCCCTTTCTCCTTTTTTTTCTCTGCCTCCGCTGAGACTCCTGGTGTGTGCAGAGGAAGAGGGGAGTAACCACAGCTTTCCAGGAGGCCCACCTGTCCCCCAGTAACTTTTAATTACATAAAATAATGCATATTTCCAAAGCTAGGCTTGGCTTCATTAGGTAAAAATACACAGGATGTGGCAGTACAGGAATGATGGGGCTTCAGACTGACGCAGTATGTGCCCTCTGGAACCTCTGGCCTCAGCTGTGGAGGGGCTGGTCCTGAGTGTCCCCTGGGCTGGTGACTGTGAGGAGGTCCTGAGCGTTGCCCTGGCATCTGCTGCTGGCGTCGGCGGTGACTTCAGTATATGAATTGCTCTTCTTTTTTCTCTGCATGGTCAGAGCTCACATTATCCCAGTTGATTTGGCCCCATTTTGGTCCTTTCTCTTCATTATTTTGATTGAAGTCCAGTCTTCAAGTTCACTTTAAATGAATAAGCCTTCACCTAGAGAGAAGAAACTCAGAAGTTTATTAATGTAACAAACAAAAAAAAAAAACCCCTCAGCTTTATTGTTATCTGCCAACCTCCCTAGACCTACTGGGAGAGAAGAAGAGGATCCCTGGACCTATTAGGACTCCTCGCACTGTAAAGAAGTGTCATTCCAGTGGCCTGTAGGTTCTCATGGGTCTGGGTCTCACTTTATATGATCAGGGAAGGAGATACGGCCAGGGAATCTTCCTTTCTAAGAGGTCAGTTGGCTAAAGTCCTGAGGCGCGGATGCTTTGAAAAGCCATTAATCCTTTATGTTTTTATACCACAGAACAGTAATCATACCTTTACATCTCGGTTTTTGTGTCAGAATTCAAATTTTTGCATTATAATTGAATTGTATTAAGCTACTTAATGCCTACAGGCTTCTAGAGATATAGGAGACAGTCCAGTAACCAAAGATAAAGGCTAGTCACGAGGCAGCAGAGCTGAGCACGAGAGAAGCCAAAGCTGCAGGAGCCTGCTGAGAGAAAACAGTGGGAGGAAGATCCCTTCCTTCTGCTGTGTCTCTGTAGAGCCCTCTACTGACAAAGCTTACCCCTGTGCCCGCTGGCAAAAGAAAAATATTTAATGGGCCCATCTCCATTTTTGCAGAGCTGGTAGTGAAGGATAAATTTGGAACTGAGAGTCAGTAAATTGATAACTGGAACATATGAGATACATCTATCAATAATTATCACAGCAGGTGCAATGGCTCACACCTGTAATCCCAGCACTTTGGGCGGCCAAGGCAGGCAGGCAGATCACTTGAGCCCAGGAGCTCAAGACAAGCCTGGGCAACATGGCAAAACCCCATCTCTACTAAAAATACAAAAAAATTAGCTGGTAGTGGTGTGTGCCCGTAGTCCCAGCTACTCAGGGGGCTGAGGTGGGAAGATTGCTTGAGCCTGGGAGGTTGAGGCTACAGTGAGCCAAGATTGAGTCTGCCTGGGTGACAGAGTGAGATCCTGTCTTAAGTAATAGTGATAATAATATTTATCATAATAGAAAAACAGAACATTTTGAAATACTTATTAACGCATTTTTAAATAACAGCCATAAACATATTATGTATTAACATATTTTAATCAAAATATTGGTATTTTCCCAAACAAACAGAAGTAATAAAATGAGTGACATTGTTTTGGAAATCTCTTTGCTATTTGGTTAATAGAAGATAGCTGGATTCTCCTTCCTGCTTTTGCAGTCATTCTATTGTGAAATGTTGTTTTGGTTAAAGTATATAAAGAAAATCTGGCTTTACACAAGCGTGCAGTTGAAAAAGGGAGGAGTATTTTAACAGATTTTGAAGATAATTGTAGATATTCTCCCTTAACCATGCACCAAAACTCAACCAGAAGGAGTTTCTTAAAGATTAGTTGCAATGTGGAATTTGAAATCACATCAGTATGTTTTCATACTCTGTAACATTAAAATCCATTTGTCAACCTTGCACTTTAAATGGATTTTTGCCTGTGCATGATTTTGAAACATCATACATTGATCACTTAGAAAATATTAGTTCACTGAATTATGTAGATCTTCCAAACATTGACACATTTAATTAAACAATATTTTTAAAAAAACATTACTTAACATCACAACCCATCACAATGCATTGGGAAGCTGTCAATCCCACAGTAGCAAATGCAAGTTTTCCAAAATTCTAATTTACACGTGAAATTTTGAATTTTATAATTGGCAACAATGATTATTAATTATTTTCCTTGAAGTGATGGGCTCCTTTCATTTATTTTCAAGATAATGTCTACCAAATACGCAAGTCTGATTAACTTTACCTTATCTGTTTTTCAAGTAAAACCGGTGCTCAATGAAAAATGTGCAGTTTAGCTCACAATTCAATCTCACCAGTCCCTTTCACTTAAACAATCACCATGCTTTTGTATGCAGCAGAGCTGCTGTATACATTTTCCCATTTTGTCACACTGAATTCGAATATTAAAATGGCAAGTCCTCAGGGGTCAATATTTAATAACACAAATAATTTTAACTGCCTCATGAAGAACATTCTTAAGTAAAATTGGCTTTTTTTTTAAACTGCAAGTGCATGATGGTTAAAACACACACACACACACAGAGTCAGTGACTGTCAGTATAGTCTGCCCTGATTCATGCTAAAAGCACCAGCAGTTTTAGCCGCCTTTGCTTTTCCACCATCAGTGCACATTTTAACACAGTAAAAAAGAGGATTATTATGAAAACAGTCGTGACTTTTCAGATCCTCTGCAAGGGCACAGTGCCTCACACCTGTAATCCCAACACTTTAGGAGGCTAAGTCGGGCAAATAGTTTGAGCTCAGTAGTTCGAGACCAGCCTGGGAAATATTATAAAACCCTATCTCTACAAAAAATATTAAAAAGTTAGCCAGGTGTTGTGGGAGTGTGTGCCTGTAGTCACAGCTACTCGGGAGGATGAGGTGGGAGGGTGGCTTGAGCCTGAAAGGCGGAGGCTGCAGTGAGTCAAAATGATGCCACCGCACTCCAGCCTGGGTGACAGAGCAAGACCCTGTCTCAAAAAAAAAAAAAAAAGGGATAGAAAGAAAATCATTGATCTACTTAACATCTTATAACTAAGGACCGTAATGTGATTTCAGGGTCATCATGTTCATTTGAGTAAGAGTCCTATTGGCACCAACTAGCATTATTTTATTTTTAAGGACTAACATCAGAAGGAGACAGTACATAAATGAGTTCACACCCAGTGACATCAAAAATGCTGTATGAACAAAGGCTTTAGAGTACTTTGGATAGAGGAAAAAGTGATGGGGCAGTTGGATCATCACACAACACAAGGTGATAATAAGCTGAGCCCGAAGGAATCTATATCGCTGCAATCAATACCATAATCACAGTGCCAGTGGTGACTTAGTTTCAGCAAAACAACATCATCTAGAGCTAATCATCCCCGACTACTAAAGCAAGATCCTCCTGAGTGCTTCGCCCAGTGCCCTGTGAATTAGGAGGTTTTTCAGTCTGGCTGGAGAGCAGGTACTATTCCTGGCCCCGCATGAGCTTCTGTGCTGTTCCTTCTAACCCTTTTGGGTGGTTCTTTTGCTGGCTCACGGGACTTCCTCAAAGGCAGGTGCTGATTGGAACTCTGCTAAATGCCTGAGGGAGACCCTTGGTGGCTCTTTGGAGTCCTTACTCTGTGTGGCTCTCTCCTCTCCAGTCCTGTGCCCTGCGAACTCAGACAGCCTGGGCCCCCTTACATTCACTTCCTTCCACCTTCTCAACCCAGGGAGTCTGCTGGGACCTGCCTTCTCCCTGCACCGTGGCCTGGAAGCTCTCTCAAGGCAGCAAGCTGGGATGGCCACAGGGCCTATCTCATTTGTTTGTTGTGTCTTAGGGATGACTTTGTTGCCTGAGGTCTAGTGTCTTGAAAAGCAGTGTTTCATATTTTTAGTTGTTTCAGGTGGGCCAGTAAATCCAGTCTCTTACTTCTTGGCTGGAAGCAAAAGACCCCAAAAGATCCAAAATTGATCCTATCATAAGCACTCATGTATTAGGTTGACCCATCCTTAATCAGTTTCTGAACTCATCTCATCTGCAGTACTTTGCCAAATGCAGCCAACAGCAAGGAAACCACACTAGTAAATTTCTGTCTTCAAACTTCTTTCCCTACATTTCAAGTAATTCCAGGTGAGAATTTCACCACACGTTTCTCCACCTCTCCAGCCTTCAACATCAGTTCCTCATTGCTGCCACTGAATCTCTAAGAGAATACTGCATATTTTTATTGTTTTTTGTTTGCTTTAACAGCACCCCACTTCTAGGTACAAATTACTGTGTCAGTCAGGATAGGCTAGGTTAAGCTATGCTAACGACAATCACCCTTAAAATCAATAAGAGTTTATTTCTGGCTCCAAAGTGGAGCAGAAGGGAGGGGCTCCCTCACAGCCACCTGCGACTCCGTGGCAAAGCCTGCTTTCATCCCTGCAAGCAGGAAGGAGACATAGCCAACTACACACTGGCTCTTAAAGCTTCCGCCCAAAAGGGTCATTTGTCACCTCTGCTCACATTTTTATAGGTCAGGGCAAGCCATATGGCTTCACTTAACTTCCAAAGAGAGCAGAGGTGTGCAGTGCTACCATGTGCCAGGAAGGAGGGAGATGGGAACGTTTTAGAGCAGCCCTGGTGCCTGGCCATGTGGCGCGTGTGCTTCCCTTTATCTCTGCTCTAGCTCTGACAATCAGCAATCAGTGTGTGGCTTGCTGAGTGATAATCAGCTGCCGGATGTATTGAAAAGGAATGCCTCGCTCCAGGCTCCTCAGGATGCCTTGCTTTACTGCAGAACAAAGGAGACTCCTAACTACCGAGGCAATGTGAGTCCAAAAAGCACCAGGTTAGACTGGTGGAGACAACTCAGGAAGGCTTCCAACGGGGGTGGGGGTGGTGGGGGGGGGCTTTGCATGGCCGGAAACTCCCACAAATTGCAGTGACTCTGGCCTTCAAGATAGAGGGGTGCATTTTCAAACACTGCCTCTCACTGGCTGTGTGACCTTGAACAAGTCACGTCCCCTCTGGAGCCCTCAGTTTGCTCCCCTGTCAGAGGGAGATAATGTGAGTGGAAATTTCCAGAACAGTGGTTGGCTTTCTCCCTTCCCCCTGACTGGGAAACGTCTCTCGCTCCTGGACTGAAGCCTAAGGCTGATTCATAGTCACTATCAGCATCATTCTCAGCCTGGGCCAGGTCAACACATTGTTTATCTTGGTGTCTGAGCCCATTCCTGACATTGCAGAGACAGAGGCTAAGAGCTTGGGGGCTGGTGGATCCCCAATCCCCATCTTTCTACCCTGTCTCCTCCTTCCTCCTCCCACCCCAGGGGCTTGTGAGAATAACTAAAAAATGCAACTCTAAGGCCAGCAAGGCCAATTTCCCAGGGGCAGAGTCCATGATTCCCAGACAGACCCTCCTGTTTGCCTCCAAAGGAGGCTTCCTTTGTAATGACTCTTGAATTAATCAACTTCTATTGACTCCTATGCCTGCCTCTGATCTCAGGGTCTCCATTCCTCCCCCAAGACAGCTGCAGACATCTCCCATCTGTCCTTCCTGCCCTAGTCCCTCTCTCCACCCTCCTGACGCACACTGCAGTGACTGCCAAACCAGGCGTCACCCCATCCAGCCTCCTGCCCAGCAGCCTTTCACACTGCCCAGGTGACAGGAAGCCCCGCCATGACTCCAGATCCTGGCCCTTACCTCTCTCAAGTCCTCAGACCAAGCAGTCTGCTGCACCGGTCATGTGCTTCTCTGCCTAGAATGTCTGTCCCAGTCCTTTCTCTGATTATCTAAGGAGCGTCTCAGACCCCGCCTTGGTGGCCACTGCAGTCCGCTCATGCCTTCCTTCCCCAAGCTCTGTAGACAGACAACGGTGCAGTGTAGTGATCAGAGCAGAGGTGCTGATGACCCACTGTGGAGCCACACCTGGCCCTATATCTCCTGAGCAAGTGACTATATCTTTCTCTGGCTCAGTTTCCCCATCTGTAAAAGGGAGATACTGATAATATCTTCCCCAGAGGGCTACTGGGAGGAGTAACAAGATGTAACAATATGCAGTGTGCGTGCATGGGCATGTGACACTAGTCGTCATTTAATATCTTTTGGCCCAACCACTCTGCACACGTGGATTGAGTCCCTCATTTTTGCCAGGGTCTGAGGAACTCACTAGGACTCATCCATGCCCTCAAAGAGTCCTGCTTCAACTAGGGGAGAAAACACAGCGTTAGAATACCATGTGATGGTATCCATCCTGTTCCAGGTGGAGGATGCAGAGGATGACCCCCTGTACCTTCCAGGATAAGAGGATCCTGATGCAGTCAACTTACCACCAGGTGGCCGGTTGGTCTCCTCAAGGAAACAATGCCATTTCAAGGGTTTGATATTGGTCTCCATTATGGACAAGTTGGACATTCGGAAGTGGCAGGAGCTAGATCAGCCTTGGGTAGGTGGAAGCCCATGTCATTGGGCCAATAGCAGCCCCAGGTCTCTGCCGCCATAGCCCATCTGCTCACAGGCCTGTCATGCTGGCTCTGGGATGCCAATGATAAGGATGGCGAGTGTTGACTGTCCAGGTCCTTCTGTCCACTGGCTTGTTTGGTGCATCTTCCATGGTGACTGTTTCTTGGTGAGCACTAGCCTTTCATATAGCGGTCTTCATACTCCATACCTACTCCAGATGCCCATCCATATGCCACTCCCCACACGTCCTTGACTTTGATTTGCCACACACCTGACCAGATGGCCAGGGCATTGGCCCCTGCCCAACAATCTGTATATATTCTGACTCCAGACTGCTTCTCCCACCATACAAATGCAGTCAGGTGCACTTATCACAACTCCATCCATCAGAAAGATGCTCCCTCTCCACTGTCTCCCAGTCACCTTGAATGTGACCATAGTACAGTCACGATCTCTTTTCTCTTTGCATCCACATATTAAACTGATCCATCTTTAACCAAACTCAGGATTTTTCCTTCCTTTTCAGCTGGTTGCTAGTCACACAGAAACACCCCCCAACACACACATGCACAGACATGTGCACACACACACATATATCATACTTGCAACTATGTGCTGTTTAGGGGAAGATCATTGGTACAAGGTTGGTAGGTGGCATGGGAGACTAAACCGACTGCCTGCTCCTGCAACTCACTCATGCCTCTGGTGCTGCTCAAACTTGATCCAGATGTACCACTTGCATCTGACAATGGACCACTCTTGGTCTGACTTTATGATTTGCAGGAATAAACAAAACACAGATCATAATGGGTGGTTCCATACAAACGGTCACCTGGCCTCCAATGATCAAGTGTTTCATCTCTACCAGGGTCCGTAACAGGCCAGCCAGGAGCTGTTTCACAAAAGGAGTGTCATTCTCTGCTATGGCTTACATGGCTTTGCTTCAGAATTCCCGGGTCTTCATTCCGCCTTTGTCCTGAAGCCTGCCATAAGCTCCATGCTGCGCCCTTTCCCACCACAAACATCTCCAACCCTGTAGGATTTGCCAGATCATATGAACCAAGACAGAGGGCTGATTGTACCTTGGTCTGGATCTGCTGCAGAATGTTCTCCTTCTTTGGGTCCCACCCCTTGCTGTCTTCTCAGCTACCCAGGATATGGGCTGGAGCAATATTCCTTGATGTGAAATGTATTGCCTCCAGAATGCAAAGAGCTCTATCCCAGGCTGTGCTTCCCTCATCGTGGTAGAAGATGCAAGATGCAGCAATTTGTCCTTTATTTTGGAGAAGGTATCTCAGCACACCCCCTGTCCACTGAAACCCTCAACTTCACTGAAGTGGCAGGTCCCTGAATTCTCCTAGGGTTAATCTTCCACCCTTGGGAGTTCGTGTATCTTACCAAAGCCTCCAGCATATCTGCTGCCTCTTGCTGTCCTGTCCAGTCAGCGTGATGTCATCTCCCTGAGGTTATGTGAGAGTCTGAGGATGACTAGGTGGTACAGTTATCTTCAGACTGTATCATGACAGTGAGTGGGACAGTTCCTGTAGTCCTGGGGCAAAACCATAAATGAATAGTTTGTCTTTCCCATCTAAGTGTGAACTTAGTGTTTCCTATCCTCTTTTCTAACCATAATGAAAAAAATGTATTCACCAAATCAATGGCTGCTTGCTATGTACCTGAGGTCTTATTATTAATCTGCTCTGACAATAATACAACACTGGGCACAGCAAATGGATCGGTTATGCTCTCTGCAGTTGGAAGTCTGCAAGGCACATTCTTGCACAGGTGGGGATCGGTGTCCATAGATTCCCACACCCCATATGAAGTCTGCAGGGCAGGACCCCTCTGAGAGCGACACACATTGGAGGAAAAACTGAGAGATGGTAGACTTCCCTCCTCAGAAAACCTTGCCGTGGAGTCTTCACGATTTTTTCCCCTGATTTTTCAATGTAGGTGTTTAATTCATTTATTTTCACTTTTTTATTTGTATTGCTGTGGAAAGGCATTTGGGGCTATAAATGTCAGGTCTCAGATTTGCATGACTCCAAAGTTCATGGCCTTCCTACTCTACCCCTCCCCCAGCTCCAGCCTCTGTCATACCCAGGTGGGAAATTCAATTCTTTGAATTGAGTTGTGTGTTGTGTGGTTGTTCTCTACATTTTAAAGTTCTTGAGATAAAGAAGGGGGTCCCGCATTGGCCTTTCCATCATCCTGGAAGCTCCCTGAGGTTAGGCCCCAGCTCCAGGACCAATCTCAGAGCCCCTCCCTTTGAACTCCTGCCTGGAACAGGGATGCGGTGGGGGTAATACTGGGAGAGGAGGACTGGGCAATAGCCAGGGTGGCATTTGAAGGAACCAAAAGGGCCTCCCCTTCCTTAGGTCCTGGCAGAATCACTGCTTGGAAAGAAAACTATAATTGTCCAATGTGGTAGGGGGAACAGCCCGGGTAAATGAGGCACAACTGAGAGGCTGGGGGTACCCCTGGGGATGGCAGGAGCTGCCATCAGATGGGGCATCCCCAGCCCCCAGCCTCAAGGGTGTGGCTTTGGGAAAGAGGTGGATAGCTGTGCCAGGGCCCGGGAAGACTGTCACGGCCAATGGCACTCAGAGACTTGGCATTTCCTCCCAAACAGACTCATTTGCTCAGCACTGGGTCTCTTAAACCCCTAGACCCCACCTCTCTCTGCCCTCCCCCTTTGGCCAATTCATGTCACTCATTGTGGAAGGCAGAAAGCCAACAGTGAGCTGTCCTCGCCACCTTTAGTTGCTTGGGTAGAAAAATCGACTTGGTGCTCCTTCACGCACATAAAACCACTCTCCTATTGATGGTCCACTCTATTCTAGTCCTCTCTCCTTCACATCTGCTGTCAGGAGGTTGACCGGACAAGGAATTGTAGTGTCCATTTTGCAAACAAAGAAGTTCATCTCAGGGACATGGAGTGGTTTGCTTCAAGGCTTCTCACTAGTTGCTTTAAGATTCCACCATCCAGTTGCAATCTTTTCTGTTTTCTCACCTTTGCAATACCATGCGTCAATTCGGGCTGTGTGTGGAATGAGTGTCTGTAAATTGAATCCTGGCTTAGCTACCGCAAGGGATTCCAAGATTTCCAGGGCCCTACGGGGAGTCCTGTCAGAGTGAGAACAACCAGCCACCTCCAGCCCAGACCACCTGGCTGCTCTGTGTGGGTTTTCCCCAGCTGGATTTGGGTCATTCTAGACCCTCAGGTATCTAGATGGGCCACTAGGAGCTGCTGTTGGCCTTCTGCCTGGCCCGCCTCCTCTGCCCAGTGCAGTACATTTTCTTCTTCCCTTGCAGCCTACCTGCCTCTGACCTGGTGCCTGGTGCTCAATAGTTACTGAATGAATGAATGAGTGAATGAATGAATGAATGAATAAATGAACGATGCATGTAGCCTTGTTATGCTCCTGATCCTGCCTTCTACCTGCCCCCCTCTAGTCTTGTGATGACCTTTTCTTCTGCTGACGTTGGCTTTGACCTTAGCTAGTATTTGCAACCATCTGTTCACTTCTTCTCCTGGCTCTTTAGAGGAGGGAATACTCTTCTAATATTAGCTAATGTTTTAAGTGAGCACTCAGGAGACTTTCTCCCTCTCTTGTTGGATCCCATCTTACATACCTGATGGATTTGAAAAATAAATTAATTTACGACCAGCTTCATTCCAGAAAAGACTCAAAGCAGTTTCTAAACTTAAATATGATACAAAATGAAGTACATTATAAAACAAATAAATGTAGAAATCACAGCAAATAAAAAATGAGAGTGAGAAAGAGAAGGTAAAACAAGGAATGAGGTAAATGCAAATAGGAGGTCCAGGATAAATGCTAGAGGTTTTCAGGCCAAATATCTGCAGCTGAGCTTCCTAGCAGCCAATGCAAAGAGAACAACATGATTAGTTATAATCTTACTTAGTGTCCATAAAATAAAGGCAAATCACATAGAGAAACTCAACTGTTCTGGAATTATGCTTCATAATAAAAAGACCCTGTATAAATTAATTGTACCCATAATCATAGCCCCCCTAATTATAGTAATCATAAATAGAGCAAGAAAGTTTATAGCACTGCTTCCTTTATTTTAAAAATACAGAAAATACAGAGACCATCACAAGCATGCACAACTCTATCATCTACAATGACAGTTGTTAATGTTTTGCTAGCATTACTCATTATGCAGAATTATTTAATTTAATTTATTTATTTGCTTATTTATTTGTATATTTTGAGACAGAGTCTTGCTCCAGGCTGGAATGCAATGGTGCGATCTCGGCTCACTGCAACCACTACCTCCCGGGCTCAAGCGATTCTCCTGCCTCAGCCTCCTGAGTAGCTGGGACTACAGGCACCCACCATCATGCCAGGCTAATTTTTTGTATTTTTAGTAGAGACAGGGTTTCACCGTGTTAGCCAGGATGTCTCCATCTCCTGACCTTGTGATCCACCTGTCTTGGTCTCCCAAAGCCCGGCTTATACAGAATTAACAAAAGAAATAAAACACCTCAGATAAAGTCCTCTATCTCCTTCCTATAGCCCTCCTCTCAAAGACAATCACCATGATAAATTTGGTATTTATCCTTCCATTCAATTTAAAAATTATTTTACACACAGACATATGTTCCGTAAATATTAAATACTATTTTCAATCTACATAGTCATATCTTATGTAATCTTTCATTCAGTCACTTGCTTTCTTAGCTTAAAAGTATGTTTTTGGCTGGGTGTGGTGGCTCACGCCTGTAGTTCCAGCACTTTGGGAGGTCGAGGCGGGTGGATCACTTGAGGTCAAGCGTTCGAGACCAACCTGGCCAACGTGGTGAAACCCTGTCTTTACTAAAAATACAAAAATTAGCCTGGCATGGTGGTGCATGCCTGTAATCTCAGCTACTTGGGAAGCTGAGGCAGGAGAATCGCTGGAACCTAGGAGGTGGAGGCTGCAGTAAGCCAAGAAATATATATATACATATATATACACACATATATATATATATATGTTTTAAAAAATCAGTCTATGTTGATACATACATCTAATTCTTTTCTTTTAAATTCTGTACACTATTTTATAGAATAAGAATACTACAATTTATTTGCCTGTTCTTCTACTAATGGCTAGTCTACATTAGACTAGCCAATGCTTTTCTCCTAAAAGCAAAGCTGCAAAGAACCTATTTGCAGTGGTGTGCTGGCAAATGTTTAACCATCAGCTCTCTTGAAATACTCCTGCCATGACTGATTTCAAGCTGCCAACAGGACATCACTAAATGCAGAGTTGGGAAGAATTGAACACTCTCAGTCTTGCAAGCTGTACAAGTCGGCTCCAGCACACCACAGCACATACATCTCCCTGTGCGAACATATGAGTATGAGAGTTTCTCTAGGAATATATCTCAAAACAAAACTGCTATGTGCATTTTCAAATTTACTACTTATTGCCAAATTTCTCCCCAAAGCGGTCTTACTAATTTACACTCCTCCCAGCAGCATATGAGAGGATTAATGTCTCCAAATCTTTCCTGATACTCAATATTTTCAGACTTTTCCATTCTTGCCAACATGATGAATGAGAAGTGGTACAACCAGTGAGGTTGAACAACTTTTCATGTGCTTATTGATGACTTACGTTTCCTCTTCTACAAATTACCTATACATAGGCTTAGTCCATTTTTATCTTAAGTTAGATATCTTTTTCTTATTGATTGACAGGAATTATTTATATATCATATCACAGTCCCTTGTCGATTATATAAATGGCAAATATCTGTAGCTTGTTTTCCTATTGGTTTATGTTTTGTTTCAGAAATTCTTTCTCCTCTTTCCCAAATCATAAAGATACCCCCCTTCTTCCTTCTTTTTTACAAATAATTTTTCTTATTACATGAACAATACAGAATCTTTGCAGAAAAAATTAGAAAATATAGACTGTCAAGGAGAGGAAAAAAATCACAATCCTACTACTCAGAAACAACCACTGTTCGTGTATTGGTATATTACCTCTGGTCTTTTTAACAGCCATTTACAGTATACCTCCAGCTCACAGGGCGTACTGCTAGGTAGTGTGCAGCTCTTCAAGAATTTGCTTTAACACTTTTCAATTTTGTCAGTCCTCCTTCTTGGAGTTTACATTGGGGTCCTCCATGATCTGGGGTTGTCTGGGAATTTTTATTGTTTGCCTGATTTCTTATCTTTTTATGGATTGGTTGGTTCTTTTAATGTGTCTGTTCTTGTGGCACCAAAACCTCCCACTGTCTTGAGCATGGACTTCCAGCTCCTTCCCTTCTGCTCCCACTTTGGTCCTTGGCTAAGCCCTGGCTGGTCCAGCTCAGGCCCGCTGTGAGTCAGGGTGATGGGACCATGGGGAGGATGGAATGGGAAAGCCCTGAGCTGGAAGCTGGGTCACTACATTCTGGTCCCAGCTGCTGCATAAAATTGCTGGTGGCTGGGCACAGTGGCTCACGTCTGTAATCTCAACACTTTGGGAGGCCGAGGCAGGCATATCCCTTGAGGTCAGGAGTTTGAGAGCAGCCTGGTCCACATGGTGAAACCCTGTCTCTACTAAAAATACAAAAAAATTAGCTGGGCGTGGTGGTGTGTGCCTGTAATCCTGGCTACTTGGGAGGCTGAGGCAGGAGAAATGCTTGAACCTGGAAGACGGAGGTTGCAGTGAGCCGAGATTGTGCCACTGCACTCCAGCCTGGGCAGCAGAGCAAGACTATGAATCAAAAAATTAACAAATAACATTAAAAATAAATAAATAAATAAATAAATAAATAAAAATAAAGTTGCTAGTGACCATGGGCAAGTTACTTAGCTTCTCTCAATCTTGGCAAGTTCCTGGCTTCCTGCTTCCTGCGGGCTGCAAACCACACTTGGTAGGTTTTCCAAACCTGGGGAAGGTGGAATCAACCAAGGGGTGGATGGAGAGTGCGGGACCTCAGGGTGCTCTAAGGAGAAACCCACTTGCCTGGGGTGAATTTGAAGCTGCTTCTTTCTTACCAGCTTGACAGAGTGGGTCAGACCCCGAAGACGAGCTTGAAAGAACCCCCGATATGTAATGCCCTAGCTAGTTGGTTTAGGCTGTTTCCCAGCTTTATCATTGACTTGCCATGAGGTTTTGGCAAGTCGCTCACCACGGGCCTCAGGACCCCTTCTGAAAGCCAGGGGCCTGGTTAGGGATCTCTGGAGCTAAGGAGTCAGAAGGACTGCACTGAATTTCAGCCACACCCCGACCAATTTAGGCAAGTTGTTTAACCTCTCTGAAGCTCAGTTTCATCATTTATAAAATTGAACCACGATAGCACCCATCTCTTATGGTCGATTGTAAAGATTTAATGATACGATCCAAGTACAAAGTACGGAAGGTGCAATGGTACTTTTTAGAAACCATTATTACTGTCGCCCCGAGTTCTGGGATTCTGGGATCACCTGAGAAGGGAGAGGCGTCCTACCCAGAATGTCCAGCAGGTGGTGCTGTCTCAGAACAAATCTGCCCGCAGGCGCTCTGCGGGAAGGTTTTCTCCAAGAGGCAGGTGGATGGCTTGGGAACCAGAGCACATCTGAGATGCAGGAGGCTCTGGAGGGCCCAGACTCTTCATTTCCCAAAGGGGGATCCCAAGACCAAAATGGCCCTACTGTGTTCCTGCAGCCATGAGCGAACCGGGACTCGAACCCAGCCCACCTGCCTCCTAGAGGGCGCATCTGAGTCTCCCCACACCTCCAGTCTCCTCCCACCTATGGGCTACCCCACCCACCCCAGGATGGGCGTGGGATCCTCAGAGAGGTTGGGATGACCAGCTTCTCCCAGCACACTGGGTGTGTGTCTTGGTGCAGAGGAGGTTCCTGACTCTCTAGGCAGAAGAGGGTCCAGGCTGACCGCCCCTGGGTGATCCTGAATGGAGGTCCTCGCGCAGCCTTTCCCAGCACTCAGTTTCTGAAGCAGGCAGACAGGGGTGCAGTGGGGAGAAACTAAAACGTGATGGAGAGAGAGGGGCCGCTCACAGGGCACAGAGCCAGGATGCTCTCGGGGCTCATTCTGTGTGAGTGCCTGACCCCCAGCCTACCTCACCCCTAACTCTCAAAGGGCTGGGAACTAGGAGGTCCAGCTAACGACCCCCAGGGGTCCTCCCTGCAGGCCCAGGCCCAACCTGGCACGAGGGTAGCTCAGCTCACCTTTGAGAGCCTTGCCTCAAAGTTCCCACTGGGCTGTGCACGAAGAGGCATGGCTCACCCCGTGGCTCTCCCCAAGCTGGGCCTCCCCAGCCTCCTCTTTCCTGAGGAGTGAGTCTCTTCAACACTCAGGCCCCTCCTGTGCCCACAGCCCTGGCCCTGCCGACCACCTCACTCCTCTAAAGGTCTTGTGTCATGTCCTTCTCCCACGGAAGGCAGCCCAGCCCCCCAGAGCCCCTGTGAGGGACCCTGGGCAGCAGGAATCAGGACCCTTGAAGATGGACAGAGGACTGGCACCTTCCATCCTTTAGACTAAGGTATATTTTTAAAATGAAAAATGGCAAATAGAGTTACAAAAACTGCAGATTATTTTAAATGTCTATAATGACAAATTAATACTTTTCACTTATAAAACATGACAATGACTCTTAAAACTTCTTTGATGATGAGATCTACAGTCTATTTGGGGTTCTTCATGGAAGTGAGGCCCAGAAGCAAAGGGGCCACCTTCCCCTCTCCTCCCATAGATCAAGACCCAGACATGGCAGCAAGGATGGGTGGGTGGGGGCGGGCGGAGACCCGGCAGGGAGCATGGGGCTGCCTGCTCCTTCTCTACCCCTGAGGTTCTGGAACCCAGAAAGGGCCTTGGTCATCAGCATCCCCAAAGTGTCCTCTCACAGATAGGGAAACTGAGGACCAAGGAGGGGAAGCTGCTTGCCCAAAATGCTGAGCAAGTGAAAGACAGATTCAGGCCCTGGAACCAGGTCTCCTGATCCCAGACTGGCATTCTTCCGGTGGGCACGTTAGTACAAATGGAAAAACTAAAGCACCCAGGAAAGATTAGGCCAAAACATCCTCTTGTTTTCCTCTCCCAGCCTGGAACACCTTGGCCCCCATCTCTTCTGATGCTTCATCCATGACCCTTGCCCACCACAATGACAAAGGACCCCCGTTCATCTGCTTAGCCTTGGTATTTGGACACAGAGGAAATCCGGTTCCATCTAAACACTGGTGCAATCTAGAAAGGGCATAAAACTCCCAAGGGGCAGCTATGGCCATAGGAGGAAGAGGGGGCAGGGCCTTGTTGCTGGGTAACCAGCTTTATCTGTTGCCTCAGTGACAACCCCATCAGAGGGAGTCTGTGTGCAGAGTGTGTGCCTACGAGTCTCCAGTCTTTTTAGCACCAGCTGGCTAGAGCCACATCCTCCCCCATTGCAGACTGCCTCCTGCACACATTGGAAGCCCCTATACCATGATGAAGCCCTTTCCTCCCTCTTTCCCTGCCTTCTCCGTCACTCCTCATCATAGAATCGCATGCTTCCTTCAGCTACCCCAAATCATCAGCCCCTCTGATCTCAACATCATTGATCTTGCCACCAGACCTTTCCTCAGGAAGTTCTCCCAACCTATTGGATTGCTGGGGTCACTACCTCCCAGGTGCAGACAGGAAGGAAACAGGGAGCCTGACCAGGACATGTAGTGGTTGCAGAGGCTGCCTCGGAGCTGCATTTCCTGCTGTCAGTCTTTATGTGGCTGAAGAAACCAGAGAGACAGACATGTGTTCATCCAACAAACATTCAGCCCATGGTGCTTATATTCCAGGCACCACGCCAGGCCCCGGGAACATGGGGCACATAGGACAGCTCAGTCCCTGCAGCTGGGACTAGCAGGGGAGTGAGACGAGTCAAAGCACAGTCACATACTTGGATGTGGATGTGGATGTGTACAACAAAGAGGAAATCTCAGGGGCCACGTAAGCACAGAAGAAAAGCACCACATCTGTGCTTAGGAGAAAGAGGGGTGGTCGGCTGAATGATGCTCTCAGCAAAGGTGTCCTTGTCCTGATCCCCAGAACCTGCACACGTTACCTGATGTGGCAAAAGGAACTCTACCGCTGTGATTAAGTTAAGGATCCTGAGATAGAGAGATTATCCCAGATTATCTGGGTAGTCCTAAATGTAATCACAAGATCTTTATAACAGGAAGGCAGGAGGGTCAGAGAAAGAGGAGATGTGATGATGGAAGCAAGGGGCTGGAGTGATACAAGGAAGGGCCCAGAGCAAGGAATGCAGGCAGCCTTAGAAGCCAAAAAAGGCAAGGGTGAGATTCTCCCCGAACCGCCCAGGAGGAATGCAGCCCGCCGATGCCTTGGTGTCAGCCCCGTAACACTCCTCTTAGTCTTCTGGCCTCCAGAACTGTAGGAGAGTAAGTTTGTGTTGTTTTAAACCACCAGGTATGTGGCCATTTGTTACAAGTGGAAGGCTTCTTGGAGGAGGTGATGTCTAGAAGAGTTTTAAAGAACTCGGAGTGAGTCCAGCAAAGGAGCAGAGGCATCAGCCCGGGCAAAGGCCAGAAGCAGGACTGCCCCTGGTGCATTTGTGCCCCGCAAGCAGCCCAGTGAAGATTTCGCTGGGAAGAGGAGATGAAGCTATCAGAGAAGAGGAAGGAGGCAAGGGCAGGGCTCAGATCATGCAGGGCCTTACAAGCCGTGATGAAGAGTTTGGATGTGTCCCTGAGAGCAATGGGGAGCCACTGAGGGTTATGAGCGGGGGTGGCTGAACCAATCTTATTGGAATCTTAGAAGGGTCGCTAGTTTTGAAAGGAGAAAGGATTACAGGGGCAAGAATGGATGGGGGAGACCATGTTGGAGGCTGAGCAGTAGCCCAGGAGGAAAATGAGCACAGCACAGCAGAGACAGGCTGGAGAAGCAGTGACAGAGCCCCCGTGGGGAGGGCTCGGCAGGTGGGCTTGTCGGGCCCTTGTACCACCTGAGTATGGGGATACAGAGAGAGGAGCCAAGTAATACAGATTTTGGCTTTGCCAGTAGGTGGCGCCATTGGTCATATTTGGGGGAGGTGAGCAGCTGAAATTGAGGGCACTGGACTCACAGGTGCCCATTGTGGAAGGACCCTCCAAGGATCCCAGCCGCGGGACGTGGGGCAGGTGGACGTAATACTGAGCAGATTTCCTACCCAAGCTCTGCTGAGGGTCCCAAGCAAACACCAAAGAGGCTAGGAGATGTTTACCTGGAAAGCAGGGAATCCCACCTGGAGAACCTCCAGCTGCCAGAGTCTAAGCTGATCTTTACCTCCTCCCCCAGGCAGCCCTCCAGCCCAGGCACCTTCCTTTTGCAGACCTAGCCAGAAGATGGGCACCTGAAATGCACCCATGTGAGGTCCTATGACTGCTGAATCTCGGTCTCCTCATGTGCAGAATAACAGGCCCCGCCCCCCCACCCACCATCTGTTGCCCACTCCCCACATGCCAGGCCGGCACCGGGGACTTCACCCACATCATTGGTTTAATCTTCTCATTCACTCTGTGAAAAAGATGCTGTTCTCACTTCTTTATACATGAGGAAACTGAGGCTCACAGTGGCTGAGCGAGCTGTGAGGTCAGTCACTCAAAGTCTCATGACTAGGAAGGGACAGAGCCAGGGCTCCTTCCCAGACAGTCAAACTCCAGGGCTGCAGGAAGAGGCCCCCAGGGTGTGGGGCCAGGGTCAGAAAAGGCCACCCTCAACAGCCAGTACAAGGCGGCTCTGGGATTTGAAGCCAGGCCTGTCTGACTCCAAAACTTATGACTCTAACCCCAGGGGTGTGTGAGCACAGAAAGGAATGGATTGCACAGCGGTGGCTCTACCAGGCCCACCCTACCACATGGCTGGAGCTGGGGTAGGTGGCCCCTTTCCCACACTGCCCAGCATCTAGGCAGGCCAACTTGTAGCTCACTCTTCAGGGGCACCAACCCTCTCCTGGGGTCCCGCACTCATGGCCGTTGAAGACGGTCTCATAAGGCCTGTGTGGGGGAATACTGTGTCGGGGAAGCAGACAGAATTGCTGGCCAATGGGTGAGTCGGCCGGCTGTGCGCGCTGAGCCACAGCTTCCACCTCCCGGGCTGGCGCCCCCGCAGCCTCAACTCCCAGGTGAAGTCCCTACCTAGACCCTGCTCCCGGGCTTCCTGCTCCCCATCCTAGGCCAGTCGCCTGGTTCCCAAGCTTCAGTCCCCTGTCTGTGACCCAGGGTTCTGTGGCCAGCCCTGTTTCCTGTTGGGTTTTTGGGAGGGTCTGAGGGTGCCTTGCAAAAGGAAGCTGCCTGCAAAACAGACTCTGTTCAGCTTGGCAGAGGACTGGCTGAGAGGCAGCAAGGAAGTGGGTACTGGACAGACAGGTTCAGGGTTCCATCCCAGTTGCATGAATAGTTGCATGATCCCCACGCCGGATGACGTCAGATCCTCAGTTTCCTCCCTGCACTGAGTGAGGAGTGATGCTGTGGTTAAACCTCCTGCCCAGGTGACTGGGAAAAGTGAGTCCTGATGGAGGCACGGCCCTGCCATCTTGTCCCCAACCACGTGTGTTCTCCACACACAAACCCTCACTCCCTTCCTCCATGGTTCCCCTCCCACCAAGGCTGGAGTGGGCTCCAGTCCAGGTCTCTTCTTTTGCAAATGAGTAAATAGAGGGACTGAAAGAATAAGCTCCCCACTCAAGGGGACCCAAACCACTTATGTCAAAGCCACGGTCAGAGCTCACAGCCCTTGACTTGCAAACCACTGCTTACCCACCCCGAGGCTGGGGTCTAGGCAGGGGGGAGGGAAGGCTGCCTGCTCCACGGGCTACGGCAGCCCACGGCTGGGATTCACCCCTTACTCTGTATTGCTGCCAGCAGGTGTCTGTGGGTGCCAGATGCTGGGAGAGGGGCCCGGGTTACTTGATGTGGTGGTAGGAGATTTCCGTTTCTGCGTCTTGATGAACCATGTATGATGTTAAGTTGTCACAGAAGAAAACGGGAAAATGACTTTGCTTTGCAGTTGATGTGGTCACATTCTCCACGGAGAACTCGGAGAAGTCTGGGGGAAGCAGCCCCTCTCTCTGATGCTGCTTTGATTCCAGGTGGCAGAGCCAGGGAGGAGGGGGACAGGCTCAGGGGTCCCAAGGAGGGTCCACGCTGAGGGCCATACTTCAAGATGAGCAGGGCCAGCCTCAAGGGCCACAGAAGGCCATCTGACTCCTCCCTCTGTGTGACCTGGGAGTCTGTGGGAGATGGTCTGGAACTGCCAGAACTGGAAAGGTTAATCGTGGGCCCACAGAGGAGCTGCGTTCAGAGAAGGAAGCAAGAAAATCCACTGTCTCCACCCTTCGTGCAGTGCCTGGCTCAGGACAAGGTGGGGTGAGAACAGGCCCAGAGACAGGACGGAGAGAGGGCTGGGCAGAGAAAGGAGGGAAGAGCAGAAGAAGGGAGAGCCACTCATCTCACCACCTTCCCACAATGCCTCATAATCACAGGATGACAGGGACGTGTGGCAGGAAGAAAGATGGGGTGACGAGCGCTGAGGCCACCCCGGAAGAGCAGAGCCCACGCCTGTTGGAGCGCCAGCCAGTGGCAGGGAGTGAGTGTGACAGGGCTCCCCCAGGCTTCCAAAGAACAGCCGGGCGACATCATTGCTGGAGGCAAACCTCCCCATTCCCAAGCCAGGCACAGGTCCCTCCAACTCCTCACCCACCTTCCCTTCGTTGACATAAATGTGAGTCTGTGCAGGAGTCCCCCTTCCCAGCTAGAGAGACTGCCACACTCACAAGGTCCTTCAGTGCAAGGCTGATAACACCAGGACCTACAGCACTCAGGCCAGAGACATGAGGGTCGAAAGGACCCGCAAGGGCAGCCCCACAGAGCACAAGGGCTTGGTGTGTGGAGTAGCTGAAGCCCAGTCCGCAAACTCAGGTGTGGTTGAGTCCCACTTTATTTCCACTAAATCTTCTTTACTCCGCAGAGAGTTCATCCTGCACTGGCAAGAAAGTCCACTTTGCTGTTTGGGGTCTTCTTCCCCTCCCAGATCTCACCAGGGCCTGACTTGTGACCGTGGCTGCCGAGGGACTCACTGCCCAAGCCCACGTGACCTTGTCATGGAGCCACCTCTGCAGACCCCTGGCCACCTCCTAGAGTTCTCCTTGTGGGATCCCTGGGCCTCTTTTCCCTTCCTAGTGAGAAGGGGACTCATGAGAATCTTCCTCCCCCACCCCAGTCTGTCTCCCTTCCTGTCATAATCAGTCCCCTTCCGGCCTCACTCAAGGACTCAGCATCACCGCTCCCTTTCGCAGGCTTCCAGCTTTGAGAAAAGGAAAGTCAAAAGGTAGAGATGGCTATTGATGGCAACTTCTGCTTTGGTTTGGCCATAAATGTCCCCTCGGGTAAGAAAATGCAAAGCCTACTTGCCTCTGCCAGGAGGCCATGGGAATACACAGCTCAACAAATGACCCTGCCCTGCCTGCACTTTCCCCCAACAGAGGAAAGGGATTCATAGAGGATTACATTACAGAGCTGAATCCTGAACAGAACCTTGGAAGGGTCAAGGTTCAGGGGCCAATCTATCCAAGGTCATAACAGAGCTAAGCTTGAGGGGCCAATCTATCCAAAGTCATAACAAGGTCAAGGTTCAGAGGCCAGTCTATCTAAGGTCATAGCAGAGCTGAGGTTCAGGGGCCAATCTATCCAAGGTCATATTGAAGCTGAGCTTTAGGGGTCAATGTCTCCAAGGTCACAGCAGAGCTGAGGTTCAGGGGCCAATCTATCCAAGGTCATACATCTGGAAAATGGCAGTGCAGAGATGGAAACCTAAGTATGCCTTGGGTATATCCGGCTTCATAAAGGGAAGACAGCATCCTAACCAGAGCAGTAGTGAGGCCTCACTACAGGCCAGACACTGTGCTAAGCGCTTTATATGTAACCATTCCATTCATTATCACTTTGAAGCACAGAGAGGTTAAGTAAATGCCCAAGGTCACAGAGCTGCAAGGTGGCAACGCCAGGACGTAAACCCAGGCAGCCTGACATCAGTTTGCACCATGCTAACTGGGACCCCACGGCCTTAGTCATGGTCCTTTAGGAGTTAGGTAAGAGGGGGTGCAGCAAATGACAGGTGTGAGAGTTGCCAGCATTACACAGCATGAGGCCCCGGTCATAGTCCACACCTCCCAGGTAATATATTACGTCTGTCCAGTTAGACTTCGGAAGCCCCAGCACACACCTTAAGGTAAATGAAGGGCACTGGGCACTGTGATAGGCCTTTGGGGCACAGTTAGGGGATCCCTTAACCCAATGGCAGGCAGGGCAGCCTGGCAGTGGAATGGCAGGGAGGGGGGCACGGGCACAGAGGCTTCAGCAGGGCTGAGTCAGTGAGCTGGGCCAGGCTGGGGGAGGGCAGATAAGAAGCTGACAGGTGAAGCTGGTGTTCTGACCCGCTGCAGGACTACACAGCAGGGCTGGTGAGCCCCCCAGGCATCAAACATCTCTACATCCATGCCCAGCTTCTCAGGAAGCTGTCTGCTGCTGCCCCTGCCTGGCAGGCCCAGGAGTCCTGCTGGAACCCCGAATGGCTGGGAAGGCGGGGTTGGAGAGGAGAGCAAATACTCCCTTCCCCCTCACCTTTTTTTTTTTTAAGACAGGGTCTCACTTTGTTAACCAGGCTGGAGTGCAGTTGCCCAGTCACAGCTCACTGCAACCTCAATGACCTCCCATGCTTAAGAAATCCTCCTTCCTGCCTCAGCCTCCTGAGTAGCTGGGCCCACAGGCGTGCATCACCACTGTCCCAGGTAACTGATTATTTTTTGTAGAAATGAGATCTTACTTTGTTGCTCTGGCTGGTCTCAAATTCCTAGGCTCAAGCAATTCTCTCACCCCAGCCTCTCAAAGTGCTGGGATTACAAGTGTGAGCCACCTTGCTCGCCTCTCTCCCTCTTGACTCCGGACAGATGGGGTCTGCGATATAATAGGGGAGTGTGGACACGGGGCTACTGCCTCCTTCCTAGACCTTTGTGGAGGCTGCAGGAGAAATGCAAGGAGCCAGGTGGATCTCAGGGCAAGTCAAAGCCCTGCCTTGACTGGCTGTGTAACATTGGCCAAGTTACTTCCCCTCTCTGGCCTCAGTTCCTTCATCTCCAGGTCCTAGTATACACCACGGGAAGGTGTGGTGAGAAATAAAATGAGATAGTGGGTGAAGAGGTGACCCACGCCGGCCACGCAGGAATGAGCGTGTTTCTCTTTGCCTACTTTACCATCTTCAGTTTTAGTCAGTAAATGTGTACGGAGCACCTACCACGGGCTAGGCGCCATTCTTCCTGCTTGGGAGGGGTGAATGCGTAGAAATGTGCGGATGTGCGAGGCGTGGCTGGGCATTGCCAGGAGAGCGGCCGGCACCCAAGAGGGGCAGGGAGCAGGCCTGACTCAGTGGCGTCAGTGCTATTTCAAAGTGGCAGCGCATTTCATTAAAAATCTGATGTAGAAATTACCCTGGGCTTTGTTTCGCAAAAAGTATTTGCATAAGAAAAAATAATCAGCCCGTTAATTCCCCTGTCCACTAGCAGGAAGAGAGACAGCTTTCAGAGAGTTTGGGACTCTCTCGTCCCCGGAGAATTAAAAGCCTCCGAGGCATCCATTTTAGAAGTTCTGGTCAATCTTTCTAAAAGTGCGGTCAGAAGACCCCTCGCATCTGAATGGTTTAGAGCACTCATACAAGCAGAATCCCTGCCCCAGTCTTGGGTCTGGGAATGGAGAAGGGAGCGTCGGGAGGGTGGTGAGGGGGTGGCGGGGAGGGCAAAGTTGACCGTGCCAAGTCGGCCCGCTGGAAGAGCTGCAGGGACCAGACGGGGAGCAGCGGGAACAAGCGTGCTGATGGTAAGATGACCCCAGACTTCTTTCCTTAACCCTTTCCCTGTCTGGGCCTCCGTTTCCCGTTTTCCGGTTGGTGCAGTGCTCTCTGGGGTTCACGTGCAGCTCCACGAGGTGCCCACCAGGGGGCGCGGCCCGCATCCTTCCGCGGAGCTGCGGCGCTCCAAGACCAGCAGGTCTCCCGCAAACGCGCGCGCACGAAGAGCACAAGGCGAGTGGCTCTTGGCATCTGTGCCGGTTGGGGTCCTCTGGTAAGCAGACGCTGAGATGGGGTTAGGAGTGCAAGAGGTTTGTTGGGGATTTAAACCTCTGTAAGGACGATTGTCGAGGAGATACTCAGACGGCGACGCAGATTTGACCAAGTCTCTGCCAGCCCAGCAGGGAGATCCCGGTGGAGACTGCCGGTTTGAAGAGTTCCGCGATGGGATGACGTGGCCGGGCATTTGCACCCTTACAGTGCTCCGGCATTGGCTCGGGGGCTGCCTGGGAAGATCCGGACATTGAATGTGAAAGACAGTAGGTGCTGGAGGCTGCTAACTGTGCTCCCTACTGCTGGTCTGCAAGTTCATTCATTGTTTTCTTCCTTTCTTTCTCTTTTTTCTTTTTCTTTCTTCTTTTATTTTTTCTGAGACAGGATCTCGCTCTGTCACCCAACAGTGGTGCAATCATGGCTCACTGCAGCCTCAAACTTCTGGCTCAAGCAATCCTCCCACCTCAGCCTCTGTAGTAGCTGGGACTACAGGTGCATGCCACCATGCCCAGCTAACTTAAAAAAAAAATTTTTTTTTTTTTTTTTAGAAACAGGGTCTCACTATATTGCCCAGTCTGGTCCTGAACTCCTGGCATCAAGTGATCCTCCTGCCTCCATTTCCCAAAGTGTTGGGATTACAGGCCTGAGCCACCGCGCCCAGCCTGCAGGTTCTTTCTTGAAGGGAAGCACCAGCAACTGGCAGTGTGCAGCCTCCTGTCTCTCTAAGCACTGTCCTCCGCACACAACCCATCTTCCTCCTCTCTGTTCCTTGCTGGTCAGGGCCCCTCTCCAGCTGTCCTCCCTAGACTCCTGCCTTTCAGGACCTTGAGGGCAGGGTGCTAGGCATAAGCCAGTCATCTAACTAGTGGATTCTATATGAGGGAAAAGCCTGCACAACCTGAGGGGACCAGAGGAAGCAGAGCCCCAGCTCCCCTCACGATCTTGTGGGGACTTGTGCAAGTTAGTACCACTCTTGGTTTCCCATGGCACAGCCAGGGTAATTTTCCCTAGCAGCCTCCAGGAATAAGATCCAAAATGGGAATTTAGGAGGCGCCACATTTTCCCCAAGAGATTGGCACCCAGAGAGCACAGAGTTCTGGTGGTTGTTAAGGGGTTTGTGTCGCCCCACCCCGCATCCCCCAGGCTCCCAACACAACTTTACCTGTCAATACTGGTTGGGTCCTAGGAAAGGGAGCTTGAAGAGGGTTTTTTCCAGAATCAGTCAGGCCTGAGGGTGCTCAGGAGATAAGGGGAGGGGTGGGGAGAGGGCTGGGCTGGGGCAGTGGAAGAGCTCCTGCATATGCCACGCTGGGCGGCCCCCTCCCAGCTCCTCCCAGGCACGGTGATGCCCATCTGCCATTTTGGAGCACTTGGGCAGTGCCTGCAGCTCACTCTCCCCAGTCCAGATGGTCACCCATCCCTCCCTCCCCCACTCTCCCCCTGCCCTCACCCCCAGCCCCACTCAGAGCAAGCACCTGGACAAGCCAACACTGCCTCCCAGCGCCTTCCCCTTCCAGCTAACTGGGGCCCAGCGGGACAGGTAGAGGGTCCCCGGTTGTCAAGGAAACCAGGCCTGCCCCTCTTCCCTCAATCTTGCTGCAGGGAGGGAGGCAGACAGCTGGGTGGGAGGGTGGAGGATGGACAGAGATGCAGACACAAACAGGAGGAAAACATGCAGAGAAACACGCACACACCCAGAGCCTGAGAGAGGGTGGGCAGAGTGTACAGGATTTGTTGTGACTGTGATCTGTCTGTCATCATGTACAGGACTGAAAGAGTGTAGACAAGTATGCAAATATGTGCAGGGCCATGTGCCTGTGTGAGCGGAGCATGTTTCCATGGGTCTGAGAGTATGAGGCCATGGTTATCCTGCTAGTGTGCTTGGTGAGCCTGTGTGCATAGTCGTCCATGGGAATGTGAATGCAGTAAAGGGGTGCCTGTGAGCATGACCGTGAGTGTGTGTTGTGAGTGTGTGCACGTGCATATGAAAGTCGATGAGTTGGGGGATGGCTGTAAGTGCCCTGTCCCCGCAATGGCCTTGTCCCTTCTCTACCCTAAAGGCAGGCCAACTGGGACAAGCTTCTACCTAATGGGTACTGGGGCCCAGGGACTGAGGAGAAAGGCCTTAATGATGTTGTCCTCCAGCCACCCCTTCCCATGCCTCCATGGCGTCTGTCAGGGCAGTCCAGTCTGGAAGAAGTGGGCCGGTGGGTCCCCAGGACTACACAGAGGGGTCTTTGGGTGCTGAGCACTGGGTGGACCATGGGGTACAGGTGGGGAAGCCTTGAAGGAAGGAGCAAAGGCCCTGGTGCAAAGGCCTGGCTACCCCAGCAATCTCGACCTCACCTTCCAGGCAAGATTGTGCTGCTCCTTCCCTTCCTCTTCTCCTGAGACTGTAGCTCCCTGCACAACAGTTATATTTTTCCCTTGAACTGGGAGCCTCCCTAGGATGGTTCTGATTTTCCTCCCTTACATCAGATGTTCCCAGAGTATAAGGCTCGTGTCTTTACATTCTTATTGGAATAGGGTTCTCAGATAAAATACAGGTGGCTCAGTTACATGTGAATTTCAGATTAAAAAAAAAATTTTTAGTACAAAGGAACCCCAAATATTGCAGTGGGAAATACATATACTAAAAAATTTCTCACTGTTTCTTGAAATTCAAATATAACTGGATCAAAGAAAAATCACAAGAGAAATGAGAAAATTATAAAATACTTTGAGACAATGAAAACAGGCCGGGCACAGTGGTTCACGCCTGTAATCCCAGCACTTTGGGAGGCCGAGGCGAGTGGATCACAAGGAGTCAGGAGATCGAGACCATCCTGGCCAACATGGTAAAACCCCGTCTCTACTAAAAAATACAAAAAATTAGCCAGGCGTGGTGGCAGGCACCTGTAGTCCCAGCTACTCTGGAGGCTGAGGCAGGAGAATTGCTTGAACCTGGGAGGCGGAGCTTGCAGTGAGCCGAGATTTTGCCACTGCACTCCAGCCTGGGTGACAGAGCAAGACTCTGTCTCAAAAAAAAAAAAAAAAAAAAGAAAAGAAAAGAAAACAAAAACATAATATACTAAAATGTCTAGGATTCATTGAAAACAGTGGTTAGAGGGAAATATAAAGCTATAATATCATAAAAGAAGAAAGATCTCAAATCAATTACCTAACTCCACACATTAAGGAACTAGAAAAAGAAGAGCAAACTAAACCCAAAGCAAGCAGAGGAAAGAAATAATGAAGATTAGAGATTGGCCAAGCACCATGGCTTACACCTGTAATCCCAGCACTTTGGGAGGCCAAGACAGGAGGATCACTTGAGCCCAGGAGTTTGAGACCAGCCTGGGTAACAGAGAGAGACTATGTCCCTACCAAAAACACACACACACACACACACACACAAAATTAGCTGGCCATGTTGGCATGTGCCTGTAGTCCCAGCTACTCGAGAGACTGAGAACTGATCTCTTGAGCCTAGGAGGTTGAGGCTGTGGTGAGCCTTGATCATGCCACTGCAGTCTAGCCTGGGCAACAGAGCGAAATTCTGTTAAAAAAAAAAAAAGAAAGAAAGAAAGAAAAAAAAAATAAACCGGACATAAATAGAGAACAGAATAATAATAGAGAAAATCAATTAAAACAAAAGCTGGTTATTTGAAAAGATCAACAAAAGCGACACACCTTTAGCTAGATTGATTAAGAAAAAGGAGATAAGACTCATATCACTAATGTCAGAAATGAAATTGGGGACAATACTACCAACCTTACAGAAAGAAAAAAGATTACAAATGAATATGAACAATTGTATGCCAAAAAACTAGATGAAATCCACAAATTCCTAGAAAGAACTACTAAAACTGAGGAAGAAACAGGAAACCTAAACAGCTATAATAAAGAGATTCAGTAAATAATCAAGAATTCCCAACAAAGAAAGGTCCAGGACCAGAAGGCTTCCCTGGTGAATTCTACCAAACATTTAAAGAAGAATCAAAACCAATTCTTCTCAGATGCTTCCAAAAAATAGAAGATGAGGGATCTTCCTGGCTCATTCTATAAACCCAGCACTACCCTGATACGACATCCAAACAGACATCACAAGAAAAGGAAACTGTACGCCAATATCTTTTTACAAACATTATATGTTCTAAGTTCTAAATAATTGCTGTGCTTATTGTCTAATGTGTAGAGGGAGATAGCAGAACACTGCAAATTAGCACTTTTTATTACTTTAATAAATATTGTTTTCAGCATGTGAGTCCATTCCAATTACGCAGTGGACTCTGACACACCTAGACTCTGCTGTTATACGCGATTGCTTGGAGAATAATTTCATAGCAGTGAAATCTTTTTTTTTTTTTTTTGGAAAAAGGGTCTCACTCTATTGCCCAGGCTACAGTGTAGTGGAGTAATCTTGGCTAACTACAACCTCTGACTCTTGGGCTAAAGCGATCCTCCCCCATCAGCCTCCCAAGTAGCTGGGACTACAGGCGTGCACCACTACACCGGGCTAATTTATTTTATTTTATTTTTTATATTTTTAGTAGGTTTTGCCATGTTGCCAGGATGATCTCAAACTCCTAGACTCAAGCGATCTGCCTGCCTTGGCCTCCCACAGTGCCGGGATTACAAGCATGAGCCACAGTGCTTGGCCCAAAGCAGTGAAATCTTTCAAGCTTTCTTCTGGTGTAGTTTGTATCTTAGTGGATTCAAAATTATCACTGATGATAGAGTTGTTGTAAAGATGAAGAAATAGAACCTGAGTTACTCAGTTTGGTTGCTCCTTCTAAAGCAAACAGTCAAATCATATCAATGTTCTCCATCTTTCAGTCATTTTCTCTGATTTTTGCAGAAGAAAAACTTCAGAAGATGCTTCCCTAACAGAATGAACAAATTTTCTGTTGAAAATACTTTATTAGAAATGTTTGGCTACAGAAACGTGTGAAAACCACTATGATCGATCCTGAAGAAACAAAGATATAAACAGTATGGAAATTTCCGGAATTTTTTTGTGAAATGGAATTTTCAGAATCTCTATAAAACCTATCCTTATAGTTAAGATTTTCCTAATTTACATATTTGTTCCTTCATGTGAAAGTAACTTTTCAAAGTTACCATTAATTAAAAAGTATTCTTTAATTAATTATGAGCAAAGATAGACAAATATTGCTTTACTGTCTACTGAACATGAATTTAAGAAGATTAATTTTTATGTTGTCATCCACAGATTTGCACAAGCTGTAATGTTTTTAATTGCTGCTGTGACAGATTAATATATTGATATGTTTTCTCCTGTTACAAAAACCACTACTATAATTAGAAAGTACTAATCCATTACTATTTTCCTTATTTTTATTTTTATTTTATTTTTGAGACGGAGTCTCGCTCTGTCGCCCAGGCTGGAGTGCAGTGGTGCCATCTCGGCTCACTGCAAGCTCCACCTCCCGGGTTCATGCCATTCTCCTGCCTCAGCCTCCCGAGTAGCTGGAACTAGAGGTGCGCAACTCCATGCCCAGCTAATTTTTTGTATTTTCAATAGAGATGGGGTTTCACTGTGTTAGCCAGGCTTGCCTCGAACTCCTGACCTCAGGTGATCCACCCGCCTCGGCCTCCCAAAGTGCTGGGATTACAGGCGTGAGCCACTGTGCCCAGCTTTTATTTTTATTTTAAAAAATTTTTATTGGCATGCACATGAATATATATATGTGTGGATGTATATATATCCATGTGCATGTATGTTGCCTGCCGCCTCACCTAACTCTGACCCATTCCTGCTCCACAGGCCTCCTCTGTGGTTAAGGAGCAAATATATATATTCATGTGTATGCCAATAAAATTTTTTCAAATAAAAATAAATATATATATATTTATAAAGCTCAACAAAACATTTTCTCTGTCTGCATTTCTTTTCCAACATTTGTTTTCTTTCTTTTATTGCCAGATTCTGACTGAAAGTTAGTTCGTTGTATAGTGGACAGGATGACCCTCACTCCACGTATCTGATGCTCCGGGAGGGCCACTGGCTGGGAGAGGTATTTGTCTATAGCCCTAAGGACCCAGGCCTGCCCCATGCTCATGCCTCTCATTCCTTTTTGGAGCCTTCCTTTCCGGGTAGAAATAATACGTGCTTGGGCTTCGCTGGAGCACCTCAGCTTTTGCTGGTGGTTCCCCATTTTCCTCCTCTCCCCTGGAGTCTGGCTGCTTCCTCTGCCATGTGGTTCCAGGCCCACAGCCAACAGGGAAGCAGACCAGGGTGAGAGCAGAAGGGAGTCTCGGGGTGTTAATTGGTGCTAACGAATTCCCACAGCCCCATCTTTCCTCCACCTCTGTGGGGAGGCAGCTGACGATGCCATCTTTGCATTTTGCACACTGAAGTCAAGCAGTCCCCTTCCCCACGCCTGAGTGCCCTGCCTGGATGAGGAGACGGGGCTGGGGAGAAAGAGGATCCTTTCTAAGCACTTTCCATATATTTTGCTCATTTAACCCTCATAACATGGTAGGGTCCTATTAGAAACCCTGTTTAACAGCGGAGATGCAGCTGTGTTTTGAGTCCTTACTCCTTGCCAGTTCCCCTGTGAGGTGGCTGCCGTCATTATCCCCATTTGGTAGGAGAGGAAACAGGCCCAGGGAGGCTAAGTAATTCAACCAAATCCACACAGCTAGAGAGTAGGAGAAGCAGAATTTGGACTCGGGCTGGCTGGTTCTAAAGCCTTATCTTCCCGATCACCACCCCAAATATCCTCTCTGAAGGAACTCCACTTAAAATCGGGTCTCTGGGCCTGTGGGTACCAAATGAGAGGTGCCTGCAGGGATGCTGGTTCCTCCCCTCCCCTCCAGCCTCGGGTCATGCCTGCTGGGAGTCAGAATACCCGGCGGACTCTTCACGTGCCAGATGCTTTGCTTCCCTGGGCTGTTGCCTGCCCCCACACCCCTCACTCTGTCCCATTCCTGCTCCACAGGCCTCCCCTGTGGTTAAGGAGAAAATAAGTCTCCATGCTCCTGACTTCCCTTCCCTGGCCTGGAATTTGGAGACCAAACGTCATCCTGGGTGGGGAGGGAGCCTGTACAGCCAGGCACCCTTGGGGTGAACTCAACATGAGACAGGGTTCTGGAGGCCCAGGGATGGCCTCCCTTGGCATTGATTTAGTAGCTCCCAAAGCTACCAAACACAGCTTCATGTGCAACACACACATATACTCAGCTTGTTGGGGTTTGCCTTACAGCAGCTCAAGCACCTGAGCTTGCCAGCGAAGAGGCAGCATGTCCAATAAATGACTCAGACTGGCTGATCCCCACTCTCCCGCTTGGGTCTGAGGTTCTCTGTTCTCTGGGTTCTGTGCTTCAGTTTTCTCATCTGTGAAGTGGGTATCATAAGAAGACCTATATCACAGAGGTACTGTAAGAATGAAATGAAACAGTGCATACCATGTGCTTAGAAACAGTCCTGTCTTCCAACAAGTTGTTAGGGAGCCAAAGACCACCTCCAACCCCCCTTCGGCTCTTAGCGGGCTCTTTGGATCTAGAAACCCTGCTGACAACAGGCAGAGAAAAGCACATAAATTGTATTAGTTTTACACGTACACGGGGATCTTCATAAGAGAGTGAGGTTCAAAGTGGCCAAAGCAAAAGGTGCTTTTATACCTAGACAAAGAAGGATAAGTATGAGAGGAAATGACAGGACAAAGGGTGTCTGGCTAAGGGCAGTAAATTTCTAGGGAAGTCATCAGGAGATACATGGAGATGTAGAGCGAGTGGAAGATAAGGATTACTTTGGGGAGTATTTTTATGCAGGTCCATTGCAGCTCCCAATTCTCAGTATCTGGTGATAAGGGCTATTTTCTCACCCTGGTATGGAGAGGGACCCCCTCCCAGAAGAATGTTTAGGGCTTGCTGCATGCAGGAAGAGACGGGTCAGCTCACCCTTCCTGAAACTACAATTTCTCCAATGTTTTCAACTCAAAATAATTAATACACCAATGTGGCGTATTTTGGGACAGCACATCCTTCACTCCTTCAAAGTCCTGTAGAAATATTGGCTATGAAAGGCTGGACGCAGTGGCTCACTCCTGTAATCCCAGCACTTTGGGAGCCAAGGCAGGTGTAGCCTGACCAAGATGGTGAAACCCCGTCTCTACTAAAAATATAAAAATTAGCTGGGTTTGGCCCAGCTCTACTAAAAATATAAAAATTAGCGGTGGCTGGCTTTTTGGGAGCCAATCACAAGGCAGGTGGACCACGGTGAAACCCGTCTCTACACAAAAAATTAGTCAGGAGTTCAAGTCCCACCGGGAGGCTGAGCCTGACCAAGAGCTGCAGTGAAATCCGCCACTCTGGGCGACAGAGCGAAAAAAAAAAAAAAAAAAAAAAAAAAATTAGCTGGGTTTGGTGGTGGGCACCTGTAACCCTAGCTACTGAGGAGCCTGAGGCAGAGTATTCCTTGAACCTGGGAGGTGGAGGTTGCAGTGAGCTGTGATCACTCCATTGCACTCCAGCCTGGGCGACAGAGTGAGACTCCATCTCAAAAAAAAAAAGAAAAAAGAAAAAAGAAATACTGGCTATGATCATCATTTGTTATTGTGAGGCCAATCCCCAGTGACCAGGCAATGGGGCCACCTCCTGGGGTTCCTTGTAGGGTCAACCTGGGAGACACAGGGATAACGCTGGAGGTTGAATACAGGCCATTGAGTCTTCCGGAACCCGCTTTACCACTGACCAGCGGTATCACCCAGGACAAGTTACTTCTCCTCTCTCCCTTCCTTGCACTGCCCCCATCCCCCCCCCCAGCCCCACAACCATGCTTCATTCTCTCATCTGTAAAGTCAGGGTGGTTATAAGGATTAAGTGAGATAATGTGTATAGAGTGCCTAACACAGTGCCTGGGGACACAAGTGTTGGCTACCATTGTCATCATCATTTCCATCATCATCACTATTGCCCTTTACCCTCTGAGAGGTTGTCAGAGGGTAGGGGAGGGAAACAAAGAACAAGTAATATTATCTTGGTTTGTAACTGAGGACACAGGGACCCTGAAAGTCAGTGATTGACCTGAACTCCCACTGTAGATTTCTGGGACATCCAGGATTTAAAAACATAATAGTACCAATCCCTTATGTCAATAAACCATCTTGCCGTTTGCAACTTGTTTTTACAGACATTAGCTCATTTACCCCAGCCTGAGACCTGAGTGATTTTGCCCGCATTTTTTTTAATAGATTTTATTTTTTACAGCGGTTTTAGGTTCACAACAAAATTCAGCAGAAAATACAGCAATTTGGGGGCTGAACAATGGGAACACATGGACACAGGGAGGGGAACAACACACACTGGGGCCTGTCAGGGGGGTGAGGGAGGGAGAGCATCAGGAAGACTAGCTAATGCATATGGGGCTTAATACTTAGGTGATGGGTTGATAGGTGCAGCAAACCAACATGGTACACGTTCACCTATGTAACAAACCTGCACGTTCTGCACATGTATCCCAGAACCTAAAAGAAAATTTTTTAAAAGCACATAAAAAAAAAAAAAAAATACACTAAGCTCCCATATGCCCCCTGCTTCCACACACGCACAATCTCCCCCACTGTCAACATCCCCCACCAAAGTGGTACATTTGTTACAATCAATGAATCTACATTAACATGTCATTATCACCCAGAGTCCAGAGTTTACATTAGGGCTCACTCTTGGTATTGTATATCCTATGGGTTTTGACACATGTATAATGACATGCATCCACCATCACAGTATCACACAGAGTAGTTTCACTGCCCTAAAAATCCTCTGCACTTCACCTGGTCATCCCTCCCCACGAACCCCTGGCCACCACTGATCTTTTCACTGTCTCCATAGTTCTGCCTTTTCCACAATGTCATCTAATTGGAATCGTGCAGTCTGTAGCCTTTGGAGACTGGCTTCTCTTACTTAGTGATATGCATTTAAGGTTCCTCTCTGTGTTTTCATGACTTGATAGCTCATTTCTTTTTGACACTGAATAATATTGCATTGTCTGGATGTACCACAGTTTATTTATCTGTTCACCTACTGAAGGATATCTTGGTTGTGCCCAAGTTTTGACAATTCTGAACAAAGCTACTGAAAACATCCATGTGCCGGTTTTTGTGTGGACATAAGATTTCAACTCCTTTGGGTAAACTCCAGGGAGAACGATTGCTAGATCATATGGTAAGAGTAGGTTTCATTTTCTAAGAAACTGCCACATGGTCTTCCAAAGCGACTGTACCATTGCATTCCTACCAACAATGAATGAGAGTTCCTGTGGCTCCACATCTTCACCAGCATTTGGTGTTGTCAGTGTTTAGAGCTTTGCCCCCAATTTGCAGATGAGGAGACTGAGGTGCAGAGTTAAAGTCTTGCCCAAGGAGTGGCAGAATCAGAATTGCCCTCCCACTCCACCTCCTTCTCATACACATAACCCTTACAGTGCACAGGCTGATGCGTGATCTTCGGCTGAGGAGTCATTGGTCAGTGGGGTCTGTGGCCTTGGGAAAGTTCTCACCTGCAGATGTGTGATCTTTGGCTGAGGACTCATTGGTCAGTGGGTCTATGGCCTTGGGAAAGTTCTCACCTGCAGAGAGAGCTACTCTGGTGGGTCAACTGGGCAAGAGGCCTTACAGAGGTGATAAGAACAACAGTGCAAACTTGCAGGGTCCACTGTTTCTCTTGCCATATGTAGATGACTAGGTGGTGTGGTAGGAAGAGCTGGGCTTGGAGTTGGATATGGGGTTGAATCATAGGTCTGCCAGTTACTAGCTATGTGACTGCATGTAAGTCAGGTAGCCTCTTCCAGCCTAAATGAGTGCAACTTCATGGGATCCTTGGAAGGAGCAAGGGAGGCTCTGCATATAGAATACTTGCGTGGAAACACAGCAGTTGTTTAGAGCTTACACATCCATCTGCATAAGGAATATTGATCTGTGGTTTTCTTTTCTTGTGACTTCTTCATTTGGATTTGGTAATGCTGGCCCCACAGAATGAGTTAGGGGCTATTGTGGGTCTTGATCATGAAGTCGTAAGATATGGAAGGAAACTTCTGGGTGGTGACTCATAAGCTGGTGCTCTTACACTGAGGCAAGACCAGAGGCTAAGGTTTTCAGAAAAGCAGTGTGCCCACAAAGTGAGCTGATCAGAGGAACCCCAAATAAGAAAGTTGAAGTGCTTACAAGTTGTCCTTTTGTTCTCTTGTGAAATACAATGAAGGCTTTGGAAGCTGTGGTCTGTCCCAGTTACACTGAGGGGAATAGTCAGTGTATTTCCCTTAGGGAAGGAAAGGGTCTGTGTTTAAACAGTCAGAAGACTCCCATGGTGCAGCAGAAAGAGCCGAGGATGGACCCAGCCCCACTACACATAGCTTTTATTTGTTTGTTTTGCTTTTTTGTAGAGACTGGGTCTCACTATATTGCCCAGGTTGGTCTCCAACTCCTGGACTCTATCCTCCAGCCTCAGCCGCCCATAGTGCTGGGATTGCAGGCATGAGCCACTGTGCCCAGCTATGTTATTATTCTTATCTTGAGTTCCTATTTTTGATGATGGCAGAAAGCACTTAATTAGGATTTTTTTCTTTTGGGAGAAAGTACGAAGGAAGCAGAGAGGAGGGAATGGATGGGTTGACATCTAAAAGCCATGCCCCAGGCTGTGGAAGAATTTGGGATAGTGATCTGGATGGTAAATATCTCTTTAAAGAGCTGCCCAAGAACATTTAAATGAGTTTCTTTGTTAGTTTCTGACGAATTTCCCCGTAACCTTCCTTTCCCATTCTGCCCCAGCCACTTGGGCTCTATTTAGTACTCAGTATTCAGTACTCAATACATGTGAACACTGATGCAACCAGTATTAAATGCACAGTAGTAGGGGTCATAGGGAACTGCGGAGGCAAGAAGATTCATATTATTTTAATACAAATAGATCCCTAAGAGCCATGGCATTGTGAATAACAACAGCATTGTCACCTTTTTATTATGGTGGGAGATAAGAAATTAGCCAGGAATGACGTTTGACAATAAAGAACACAAAGAGATCGTTCCTGGACCTGAACAGGAAAAGATAATTCTTGGACCCTGGCAAAGAATCTTCACATGCACAGATTGGAAAATAAACAAATATGTTACTACCTCTTTTCTCCCCATTATTCTAAACCTTCATCAATACATAACAATACCTCATATGGGCCAAGAATTTTTAATTACATTTTAAAAATCAAATTGTTTATATAGACACAGGTCCCACACACAAAAAAACATTCGCTCAAGGCCTGCACAAGCTGAGTACAGCTGTAACCGGTAACCCGGGAGATAAGCCTTGTTCTTGGGAACAGGAGTTGAAACGTCTTTGATCAAGAAGAGACCTTGGCAACCAAAGCCTGCTCTTTACAAATATAAGGGACTGAAATGCAGTGATGGCAATGCCTGGAGGTATTTAGCCCCAAGGAGGTGGTAAGTGCTGGGAGCTCAGTGCAGGGAATGAAATGATATAACCGGGGTGGTGGTGGTGGGGTCCCCACTGTAATGAGAAGGCTCTCTGCTGATGTCTGGAGGAGAGAACTCCTGAGGGGGGCAGACACAGAGGAACAGGAATAAGCAGGACCTGGGGGGCACTGCCCAGGACTGGTCTGGCCCAGGGGCAACTGGGAAGGGGCTGTGGGCTGTCAGTGGATCTCTAACGCCTTCCTCCCAGTCCCAGAGGCCCCACGCTTGCTCTTCAAATTGAGGAGCAGCTGTTCCAGGAGGCAATCAGGGACTTGCCCTTCCAGTCACTGGAGGCAGCTACAGGTTCGGCCTTGGAGGGTAGAGTGTGGGAAGTCCCGGATGGTCTCAGGAGCCACTAAATCTGCAGAGGATTTTAAACCAAAGCGTGAAATGTCAACGCTACTGTCCCTTGCTAGAGCTGTTTCATGTTACCTGCCCCTTGCCTTGCTTTTGCTCCCTGCCATGCTTGTAACCTCCTTGTCTTCGGTGAAAAGATCTAAAAAGCCTCTGGCTCAGGCTGAAAATTTGGTTATGTTGTTCAGCTATGTTGCCTGAGAGATGGAAGGTGAAAACAACTCCTTCATATCTGTTTTGCATGATTTATCTGACAGGGCACTCACCACACTTTACGATGTAAATCAGTGGTTCTCAAACTGGGGCAGAAGGGGTGTCAGAATACCTCCCTGCTGCTCACCGCCCCTCAACTCCAGGGTTTCTGAATCAATCAGCCTGGTATGGAGCCCCATAATTTGCATTTCGAAAAAGCTCCCAGGTGAAACTGAGGCTGGTTGGGGCCCACACTTTGAGAACTGCTGATTAGGTGTTACCAAAATTTAGATGCAAAACGACCTAAAGGGTGGAAATCTGGTTCTCAAGTCGCAGCTGGCTCTATAAAGGGACCGGGTTTCTTTGCCATCATGGCCCCAAGGAGATCTAGGGGAGCAGCCCTCTGGGGAGAGGCTGCCTTGGGGTTCCCTCACTGTGCCCAGGTCTGCAGCTCCTTCTCCCTGGCTCATTTCCACACATGCACACACATGTACAGATACACACAGTCCCACACACTCATTCTCACATTCAGACACACACAAACACTTGCAGAGGGGTCGGGACCAAGAGGCAGCTGCTCAGGTGAGGGCCTCCCAGTCAAGGATGCAACCCGTAGAGGCCCCAGACCAGCCCGTGTTCAGGTGGCTCCCTCAGTCATCACCCCTCAGAGGTGAGAGACGACACCCCAGGGCAGGGCCTCCACCCATCCCAGCATCCCCCATGCCAAAGTCAGCATATGTGCATTGAACAGAGGCCATGGAGAAAGGGCAAGAGAGACAAAGAGAGAAAGAGACTAAGAGTGGGACAAAGAGGAGAGGGAGACATCCACAGAGACAGGGAGATGGAGACAAACGCACAGAGAGGTGAGAAGGGCAGGAGGGTGGAAATAAGCAGATCTGGTGGGGGCAGAGCTGGAGGAGAGACAGGAGGAAGAGTAAAACCATGAAGGTCAAGGGGAGGGCAGCAGAGAGGTGCGCCTCTGCCAGGCCGGAGAGCAGGGAGAGGTTGCGGTGGGCAGAGGGCAGTAAGGGGAAACAGGCATCCCTGAGGAAGTGTGGGGAAGACATGGCCAGGGAGGTGCAAAGCGTGGAAAGGTGAATGCAGCAGAGAAGCAGGGCAGGGTGGGAGCTGAGGCATGTGGTGGGGGACAGCGGCTGGGGGACAAAACAGACAGAAAGGGAGAAATGGGAGACCCACATACAGAGAAGGAGAGACCCGAAGCTGACAGAGCACAGCACTATGCGCTGGAATTACTAAGTGAAAGAGCCAGTCCCCGTCCTCAAGCCGGGGACACAGAGGCTGTGCAGCTAGACCATTCCAGTCGCTGTCTAGGAAGGTTTCCTGGAGGAGGCAACACGTAAGGAAAGACTAAAGAAGAGTCAGCTAGGTGCTGAGCGGGAGAGAAGGGCCAGGTTATGGTGAGACGGGAAGCCTGGAGATGCAGGGGGTGGGGGCAGGTCTTGGAGGACCCTGTTGGACTTCATCCTGAGGACAGCAGGGAGCCCCTGATGGGGTTCAAGCAGCCAGATCTGTGTGTGCAAGAGCTGCTGGGGGAGAACGGACTGAGTTGCACAAGAGGGCAGGCAACAGGGCAAGTCCGAGTGGCCCAGCAAGGGAAAATGCTGAGCTAGGGCAGTCACCGTGCAGACAGAGAGGAGGGAGGGAACTTGAGAGCTGCAGGGGCTTGGAAGCCTGAGGAGCCAAGGCGGCCAGCATGTGGGCATGCCGCCTGGGGTGGCATGAGCGAGGCAGGCAGCAAGGGCTGGAGGAGCATCTCCCTCTTTGGGGCTCTACAGCTTTGGGAATCTCCCTGTGGCCTCTGCCACAATGCAGCACCCACTCACCCATGGTCTGGGATGGGTGCCCACAGCTGCAGGTAATTCTAAGAGACTGCAAGCTTCTCCGGGGCAAGGCCCAAGCCCTCCTCACTCTGTAGAGTAGCACTCGGTACAGGGCCTGGGCAGATGCTGGGCAAAGAAGCACACTAGGCAGGGCAGAGCCTCACACCGAGAGGCCCTCATTCCTTGCTATAGGGACCTGGACTTGAATAGGAGGTTATTAAGGTTGAAGATAAAGGTGCCATCACAGCCTTATTGATCAGCAAGGCAGTTATCCAGCGTCTCCCATGTGTCAGCCTTGTGATTTTAAAAAAGAGAACAAACACATGGTTAGAGCCCATAAAGAGATAGGAGCAAATATATTTCATTATAATACAGGGTGAATCAGGCCACCATGGATACAGCGCCAGGAGACCTACATGCAGAGCTGACACTTGAGCTGGACTTTGAAAGATGAATAGGAGTTTGCCATGCTGAGAAAGAGGGTTAGGGCCCCAGAGGCCCAGGAAAGACCATGGCCTAAAGCATTGAGGCATGAGAGTCTCTAGAAGAGACCAGAACTAATACAGCAAACTCTTATGTACCCCACAGTGTGTACCGTATCCCCTCAGGCTACTCCACTTCTAATCTCACCTGCAGTTTAGCACATCTGAGAAAGCCCAGACTTGAACTGACAGCATCCCACCTCCATAAGAACCAGGGATTCTTCACTTTCTGCCCCAGGACATTCTCTGAAGCTGAGAGGCCTGCTCTGCCCTCCCAAAAGCACAGCCCTGAAGTGCAAGGAGGTAATGCCCTCGGGGCAGCTCTCAAACAATGCGGAAGAGGAACGTCGGTAAACACCCCGCTCATCTGACAGGCAATTCTGTATCCGGTCCAGGGGTCTCTGGGGAACTGAGCCTCCCTCCCCTGGATGCCTCCTGCAGTCACACTGAGAATACACTTTTTTCTTCTTTTTTTCTGATACTTGCTCTGTTACCCAGGTTGGAGTGCAGTAGCGCAATCTTGGCTCACTGCAACCTCTGCCTCCCGGGTTCAAGCAATTCTCCTGCCTCAGCCTCCTGAGTAGCTGGGATTACAGGTGCCCACCACTGCGCCTGGCTAATTTTTGTATTTTTAGTAGAGATGGGGTTTCACCATCTTGGCCAGGCTGGTCTCAAACTCCTGACCTTGTGATCTGTCCCCCTTGGCCTCCCAAAGTGCTGGGATTACAGGTGTGAGCCAACGTGCCCGGCGAGAATACATCTTTATACTGGCGTATTCACCTTTGCTCCTTCTCAACCACACTACTCCCCACCTCCACTGCCCCACTCTTCCACTCCTGTGATCACCTTCCAATTAAATCACTTGCATCCAACACCTTTCTCAGGCTTTGCTTTGGAGGAAACCCAAACTAAGGGCTATGTTACCGGAGACCCAGGATGAGTAGTGTTGTGGTGTTAACAATCGTACCATACAAAATGCATGCATTGGCTGGGTGCGGTGGCTCACGCTTGTAATCCCAACACTTTGGGAGGCCGAAGCAGGTGGATCACGAGGTCAGGAGTTCGAGACCAGCCTGGCCAACATAGTGAAACCCTGTCTGTACTAAAAATACAAAAATTAGTCACGTAGGGTGGCAGGCACCTGTAGTCCCAGCTATTCAGGAGGCTGAGGTGGGAGAATCGCCTGAACCCGAGAGGCAGAGGTTGCAGTGAGCCAAGACCACACCATTGCACTCCAGCCTGGGTGACAGAGTGAGACTACGTCACAAAAAAAAAAAAAAAAAAGAAAGAAAGAAAGAAAAGAAAAGAAAATGCATGTATTTCTCAGTATCTCCTACACGCAGAGGCCATGACTGGGCACAAGGGGATGTGGCATTGTCTGAGTTTGCCCTTGCTCTTCTAGACCTCCCTTCTGCCTGGGGAGATGTGACAGAGGGGGTGAGCCAGCAGCACAGGAGGGATCAGAAACATTTTCCTTCTGCCTTTGGAGAACGTCACATGGGTTAGGGGCAGCAGATTGATGTTCCTAATTACATTTGGCTCAAGCTGATATTAAGTACTTGTCTCATTCCCAGAGCCCACAGCAACGGCGGATGGTAGGAAAGGTGCCAAGAGGCATGCTGGGTAGCTCAGGATGACAATCTGGGATTTGAAATCTCTGTAAGATATAAAAGTGGACAGACAAGTCACAGCCATGGGTGCAGGGTGACTGGTGTCCTTGAGTTGCCCTTTAAAGGCTTCTGATGGGGTCCTAGGGCTGCAAGGGCCCTGTAAAGGTCTTGAGTTCCATCCTCCTGGCTAGAGGCTAACCTGCCCAAGACAGCTGAGACAGGGAATCTGACTCTTCCAGTGCTGGACAGCTCGCTGGTGGGAAATGCTTTCGTGGGCCCAATTTAAATTTCCTCTGCTGCAGGTTAAATGTGTATTTTGCTTGATTTGTTCTCGGTGGCATTAAATATTTGCTAAGCTCCTACTAGGTGCCCAGGGGTACACAGTGAGAGAAGGCATGCCTCTGTGCTCAGAGGCTCATGAAAATGAGACCAGACACTCAGAACTAAATGCAACAGGGAGAGCCATTGGGCTGGAGTTGTCAGGAGAGGTGGCAAGGAGGTGGTGCCGTGAGAGGTGGGATGCATTTGAGTTACTGCAGAAGAATAAGAGAGCATTCCTGGCAGGCAAGCAACGTGGGAAGATGCCTTAGGAAGGGTTTGGCACAGAGGAGATGCCTGAGGTCTGCAGCACATCTGCTACCCAAGAGATTTAGTAAGTCCCTGGAACTCCTCTAGGGAACGAATAGCTGCCTACCTATAACCTAAGACACCTGTGAAACTCAAATAAGGCAGTAGGTAGGAATGGACCCTGGAGTTTATGGATTCAAAGCACAATGCTGAGCTTGATTTAAGACTTTCATTCAAGTCCTCGCTCTGTCACTGTGTCTTCTTGGGCAAGTCCCCTCCCTTCTCTAAATCTGTTTACTCATCAGCAAAATGGGGATGGTAGTTCTTTCCTTACACTGTTGCATTTAGGGTTCCCAAGAAAATGTAGTTAAAAATGGCAGGCCCAGGTGCGGTGGCTCATGCCTGTAATCCCAGCACTTTGGGAGGCTGAGGCAGGTGGATCACGAGGTCAGGAGTTCAAGACCAACCTGGCCAATACGGTGAAACCCCATCTCTACTAAAAATAAAAAATTAGCCCAGCGTGGTAGCTGCGTGCCTGTAGTCCCAGCTATTTGAGGGGCTGAGGCAGAAGAATCACTTGAATCCTGGAGGCGGAGGTTGCAGTGAGTCCAGATTGCACCACTGCACTCCAGCCTGGGTGACAGAGAGACTACTCCCGTCTCAAAAAACAAAACAAAACAAAACAAAAATTGCACGATGACCCACAAAGCACTTCCTGGAGGCTGGTTACTCTTATTACTGCTCCAATCTAGACACTGGTCTCCTGGAAGGCAGGCATTCCATCTCCTCTCTGTTCCCCCAGCACTTTCCACAGAGCAGGTGCTCATATATGACGTTGCCATCGCTGTCCTGGTGAATTGCACTGGTAATTACCACGGAGCAGGAAACCAGCACTTCCGGGCTTGCCAGGCTGTCCTGCCTGGAGGACTCCTCTGCCTCCATCTCTGCTAACCCCTCCCCTCCACCCTCTTCACGGTTCTGTATCTGCGGAAACCGGTTCTGCCCAGGTGCTTGGGAGGGAGACTCCTTTCTCAAGACTTGCGAGGTCACCTCCAGGTGACTGTCCCTCAAATCCCCACAGCAGCTCCAGGACACAGTGTGCCCCAAGTCAGGATTGGATCAGCACACGGGACGCACCTGTGTTGTCCCTCCACGAGAAGAGCGGCATTCAGGGGTAGTGTAGACGGTCCTAGGGCAGGGCAGCTTCTATAACAAGAGGTTCCCTTAGGGAGCTAGCAGCGGAGTGGAAAGAGCGGGAGGAACGACTCGGGCAGGCAGGTCTTGTGCTGTGGTCTAAGTCACTTCCCACGTCCGTCCCACTTTGATCATCAGTTTCCTCCTCTGCAAAACTCACTAAGGCGGCCTTCGGGCAAGTAATCGCGGCGGGAATTAGATTCGAAAGAGTGCTTACACAAATCCGTCTGGCCACCCTGTGCCCCAGGCCAGCGCGAGGTGGGGTGCGGGCAGGGCTCCCGGGCTTGCGGCTGCCACGCCCCTCCCAGCCCGCCACGCCACACTCACGGCCCACGGGCCGACTTTGCGAGCCTCCAGGGGGCGAGCCCGACAGCCTTCTTTGCCCGCGCAGTGCTTCGGCCGTCCAGTCTGTGACTTCACCAGCGTCCCCGGGCCAGCGGGGCACCGGAGAGCCCGGGGCGCCGCCCGCTCCCCTAGCCGGCAGGTGCCGGGAGCCAGCCTCGCCCAGCCGAGTGGCGTCCGCAGGCCCGAAGGAGTTAAGGCCGCGGACCCGGGCGCCCGTCCCGGCTCCGGGAGCGGCAGTGCCCGGCGGCCGGCGATCGAGCGGGAGGCGCGGGGCACGGCCGCAGGCGGGCTGCGCTTCCTCCTCCTCCTCCCTCCGCCTCCTCTTTTGTAGCGAGTTCCCGGCCCCTCTTCCTCCCCCCGCCCCCCAGCCCGGGCCCTCTCCCTCTCTCCCTTTCTTCCTGCCTCGCCTTCCTGCGGCGAAGGAGGCTCATCTATTATAAATGCACATTCGGGGCTGACATCAGCGACGAGCGGCGGGCGAGCGCCAACGAGCGGTCCCTGCGCGCTGCCCGCCCGGAGCGCAGCCCCCAGGCTCGGCCGAACCGCCGGCGGGGCGCGGGGAGCGCGCCGGGAGCTGCCGGACCCCCTTCCCGCCGCCTCCCCTGGCCGCCGCCGCCCCCGCACGCCGCGCCCGCGCCCCCGCTCCGCCGCGGAGTTTCTGCATGACTGTCACAAAGGTAAGCGCAGCTCGCCCGCCGCGCCCGGGACCCGCCGGCGCCTGCAGCCCCCGGGCTGGGCAGCGGGGGGCGCGGGGGTGTGGGTATGGGGAGGGGGCGCCGGTGCTGAGAAGGTGCGGCGCGCGCCTCTCTTGCTGCGGGATCCGCTCGAGTCACTCTGGCCCCCAAAGACTGCGGAGGCCAGAGGGAGATTGCCGCTCTGGCAGCCCCGGCGGTTTGGCCAACATCCCTCCGCGCCCGGCCCAACCCCGGGACTGCATTTTTAACCCTTGTTTGGGATGCTGCATTTTTAACCCCTAGAGAGCTGGGCTGGGCGGCTGGCGGTGTCCCTCCGGGGAGTGCGCGGCGGGGAGCGTCGCTGGCAGGGGCTGGTGCTGAGCAGTGGGTGTGGGGATGGGCCTGCCGCCCCGAGGAGGCCAGCGGAGGGGAAACCCCACCCCACCTGCCAGCCTCCGCTGCCCATGCCGGGAGCGCTGGCTCCACTCCAAAGCCACTCTGTGCAGAAGGCACTGCCCAGTCCCGGGGAGCCGCTACCAGAGACAGGGCAGGTCCAGGTGGTTGACTTGAAAATGTGGGGAGGGAATGTGACAGGGGAAGCAAAGGTGGGCATCTTGGCAGCCCCCATATTGGAGGACGATTGTTGGGCCTTGTCATAGGGGCCCACGTTTATTGGAGAGACTTTAGGGGCTTCCTAGTTGTAGGGAGGAAAGAGTTAAGAGGAAAGATGATGGGGCAGTGGAAAGTGTCAGGGTCAAGGGACCAGGGAGACCTGAGTTCAATCCCCAGCTCTATCCCAAATCCCCTGGATGACCTTGGTCGGGGAGGGGTCCACTTTGGGCCTCAGTTTCTTCTTGTGTGCTGTAAGGGTGATAATATGGGTCCTGGGTGGTAACAGGCTGTTAAAGAACCAGTAAAATCAAGGGTGTGAACCCACACTCTTCAGAGAGATCTGTCTGGGTACTGAGCTCACAGTCTGGCCGTGGCCTTGGGCTTGGCCGTCCATTCAAGGGCCAGACTCCACCTTTTCCAGCTGCCCAGCTGGGTCCCAGAATTGGGGAGCTGGAGGCCAAAGTGGGACCGGAGGCCCACTTGTGGTCAGAGCAGTGGGGCCAGATGGAGGGTTGGGGTGCAAGTGATGGAGGTGGGGTGGTTTGGGCCCCTTCTGCTAAGCCAGGGCCTGCCCATGCCCTCCTCAAGTGTGCCCCAAGACTGAATGTTTGTGCGGATTCTTGGGCCCAACTCCAAACTTTGCCATTGGCCCTGGTTCTGGGACTTGGGAGCACTGCGAGAAGATGAACTTGACGGTGCAGGGCCTTCCTCAGCTCTGGCTACTTCTGGCAGGGCTGTTGTGACCCACCGCGGGTAGGATGCTTAGGGTTTTGAAATGATGCGCATGCTGTTCAGCTGGGAGGGATATTAAGGTTATTAATGTCAAAGATGCAAGTGGGCTGAGACAGAGGAGTAATGGATGGACCCGGCTAGAGAGAGAAAGGATGTGAGGTTTGAATAATAGCGCTGAGGATTAACTCGGCGCCTCCCCTGTGTCTCTTTATGTGCGTGAACTCATGCAGCCTTCCTTCCCCGGAGGCCTGCAAGGAAGGTGTGTTCGGTTCGCTTTAACAGTGGAAGGAGCTGAGGCTCAGAGACGTGAAATGACTTGCCTGAGATCACACAGCATGTATGTTGCAGAGCTGGGGTTTGTCCTCAAGTCTATCTCAATCTATGGCCAGTGATCTTTGCACTGCTCTGCTCTGTTGGGCATCCTGGCTACTGGGGGACTTCCATGGCAGAGGAGCACTGCTTGGAGGCCTGAACCTTGAAGCAGGGATGGGACAGGGAGTCCATGAAAGTGGGTGCTTACCTGTTAAGCCCGCTGGCAGGCCTAGCTTCTTGGTATCCAATGACTATTCAACACTCCTCCACCCTGGTACCCAGCCCCCAACAAACCCTCCATGTCGCTCACCTCCTGCTCTAACCAATGTGGCTTTGGCTTAAGCCAGCTCAGAGGATTAAATAAAATCCCCACCTTAACCCTATCTTCTCTCCCCTTGCTGGCCCTTCACAGACCGGCGTGTTCTTGTGGGGAACAGATAGCAGGAGGGGTGCAGGAGAGGTCCTGGGGACTGTCTTGCTGTCTACAAGCCTGCTGGTGGTAGCTCCTCCAGTACTATAGGGAAAGCCACCATGCTCTGAAAGTGTGAAGGCCTGGCCTCTAGTCCTAAATCAGCCACCAACAGGCTGTGTGACCTTGGACAGTCACTTCCATCCTTGGGCCTCTGTTTTTCTGTCTGTCAAATGTAAGACTTGATTCCAGTGATCTCTAGGGCCTCTTCTGCTGAGCCTTGGTGCAGCTTCAGTTCTGGCAAGAAAGTCACCTCTGATGGAGATTGGGAGACTCTTTGTTATCTGGGGGGTGGTCTGTTTACAAGACGGATGTGAAGGAGAACCCTAAAGAGAGTGTGAGAGGTAAGATCGCTGCTGACACACTGGGAGCGGTAGGTAGGGGAGGGAATGGGTTCGAGAGTGAGCTCCCAGGGCAGTGTCTAGGGCTCTAGACTTCTCTGCTGTTGCTTCTCCAGGCAGAGGGTCATGGCTGGGTCCCAACTTCCTGCCCCTTGGACGAATGCCTTAGTCCTTGTACCAGGTCCCCTGAGGGCAGAGTCCTCTGGTTCAGGGTTAGGTATGGACTGCAGGAGCTCTGAGCTCAGAGAGGCCTGGCAAGTGGAGAAGAGGAAGCCAGATGGCAAGTTGCTAGATCCTCAGTAGCACTTCCACAGAGGAGGTCAGCCTGTTTTCCGTTTTCTGCCTCTCTCATACATCCCCTTGCCCCCTTAACCATGAGCTACACTGCTGAAGCTGCAGGCAAACCCTGTGGGTTTCTGAAGGACTCCTGCCCTAACCAGCCTTAGGAACACAGAGCCCCGGAAACCTTCTAGCCCCATGACATTTCTCCTGGTTATGTTTTAAAGGCTATTTGATTGTATATAATTTAGTAAGTTACCTTAATTTCTTTCGGGACGAGAAAGAGAAGAAAGCCAGCAAAAGGGAAGAAAGAGCGGAGGGAAGGAAGGCTCTGATGCAGAGCCCTGAGCATGCACTGGAGGTCAAGGTGCTGCCTTCTCTCAGTCTTAGTCCAACGTGCTTCCTAGGGCAGCTCGGGGTGAGGGAGCCAAGGCTTTCCCTGAGACAAGTAGCTCCAGCTGATTTTATTCTTCATGTTCTTCTAACTGCTTTGCACAGTTTTTCTCTTTGTGTTCCATCTCAGTCATATACCAGACTAGCAGTGCTTCTCCAGTTCTAAATATCTGTTTCTACATTGCTATCAACTGGAAAAGCAGAGGACAAAGTACATTAATAGAGTTGTGTGTAAAGTACAAGTTGATGGGCTATAAGAAAACCTGTGAGCTGAAGTGTAGGCCCTTGCAACCCGCTTTGTCCTGCTCAAAGGCCCTTTGAGGGATTTCCTGGCTGCTGGCTGTGATGTGACCAGAGGTAGGTCTTCCAGGTAAGGGAGGAGGTGGCTTACAGCGATCAGGCTCCCCTGTTTTCAGGTGTGCCGTGTTAAGTTAGATGCTATGAGCTGAATGCTTTTTACCTTCCTGAGCCTGGCTCAAGGGGTCAGTGGTCCAGGAACCAAGTGCCCTGAGCAGCAGAATTGCCTGCTGCACCCCAGAAGGCCTCAGGAGAAGGAGTGTGGGAAAAGAGAAGACCTTGGTTGCCAACATGCTCCTCCCTGCTAAGCAGATAGATTGTAGGTCCGTGAGCAGCACAGTCAGCGGTACCTTGGCCCCTCTTTCTGTGGGCAACCTTCTCTCTGCTGCCCCAGCTGCAGCAGGGCACAGACTGCTGATAGGAGCCAGTGGCTCCTGCTGAATGTGAAAGGACTGAGGATGATGTTATCCTGCCCAGGTAATAGCAGGTCTGCATTTGCCAAAGATCGTGTGTCTCTAGGGCCCCTACAGAGTCACCCACAGGAAAATAAAATTTTGGAGCAGGCACATCCCCCAACCCTTTCCTTGAGAAATGAGGGAGCTGAGACCCTGGAAGCAGAAGTTGTGACGTTGTGACTTGCCCAAAGTCATTCAACAAGTTTGAGGCTGGAGGGGCTGGCACGTCAATCCTCCTGACTGGTGGTCAGTGCTCTTTCCACCTGGCTGCCCTGGGAAGGGGTCCTGGGGCAGCCTGAGCAGGCACAGGTGTTTTGGCCCCACTCCAGTTACCCCACTGCATCGCCCCTGCCTGTCCTGCTGGTGCCTGGATTTCCCTCTGTGGGATACCCTCTGCCCTAGATGGAAAAAGCATTGCGGGGATGGGAGGAGGGACAGGATGTGGGGCAGGGGAGCCAAGTCCATGGGAGCCTTGCTATACCTACAGTCAGATGGCGAGGGGGATTATAAGGCCTCTCTGCCTCCGGTTCCCTGACGCAGAATCTAGGTATCTGGGAGATACCTGAACCTCCTGGCATTCTACATCCCAGCACCTTGTTCCTATCTGGGTCTCCCTGGGAGAGGAAGTGAGAGAGCCAGCACCTCAGGAAGCCTTGGTGAAGAGGAAGCGGGGGAACCAGCACAGAGCCAGCTCCCGGGTGGGAGCCCACTTGCGGGTGGGCAGGAGCTCTGCCTGCTCTGCCCACACACCCTTTATGCCTCCTCTCCCTTCCCGGGCTTCTTCCAGATATCCAGCATTCTCATGCTGGGAGGTGTGCGGCTAGGAGTCATTCGTTCCTTTAGCCAGTACCCTCTGAGCACCTACCCTGGGCCAGACCCTGTGTGAGGCATTAGGAACACAGTGGCATTAGCCACAGTCCCTGGGATCCAGGGCCTTAGAGGAGAAGGACATGGAAAGGCCAAAGCCCTGAGTTCAGAGTCTCGAGGTCCAGTGGGCACAAGCTGGGAGATCTCTTGTCTTGCCTGCATACTGTAAGTGCCTAATGAATGCAGGCTCTTTCCTTCCTTACTGTCTCTCCCTCTAGGCAATGAAGCTCACTCTCCAGAAAAGCACTGTCAGATGCTTTCTTCCTGACTGTGCCCAGAGGCCCTGTGTTCCCCTCCCCCCAGGCACTGCCACCTTGACACCTATGGCAGCTCTTAGAAGAAGCTGGGCAGGGTGTGAGGCTCTCCAGGGCTCCCAGAATCACCCCACACTGGCCAGCCCTGTGAGGTTGGCACACACGAGTTTGGCTGGTTGGGAGTGTGGACGCTGGCTGGGCCAATGTCCTGGCAGCTCAGGGATGGAGTGAGTTTTTCCACTGCTCTCCCAGGCCAACTAGCTGGAGCAGACACGGCCTCCGCCAGGGCCAGTGCTGGTGGAGTCTCGGCTACTG